>NC_138668.1:13061988-14261988 GCF_964273445.1 Streptopelia decaocto | reverse complement strand
GAAGGAAGGGGGATGCGGCAGGTCCCTGTGTGTCCTCAGTCCCCAAACCAGCAGGATTCCAGGTAATGGCACAGGGGCCATCCCTCACCCATACCGCATCTGCAATGCTTTCACTCATTGCTCTCAGTTCCCCCGTTCCTTGGACCCAGTGTCCTTTATCCCACATCCTTTATCCCTTTTCTCCAAAACCATCTCAAAACCTTTCCCTTCCCTATAGAGCTGCATTTCTTCTGAGAAAAAAAAGTATACAGCCTTCCACACCAGAGCATCCCCTCCCTGACCCATCAACCCTGGGCTCCCCGTCCTGCCTGGACCTTCCCTTTCTGTCCACCTGGAAGGGTCTCCAAGATGCCTCCTTGGCCTCCAGTGCTGCCCCTGGCCAGGTCCCCAGCCTACCCACCCCCTGCTCCCTGTGCCTCTGAATCATCTGAGCTCCTTCCTGGCACCAGCTCCCTGGGTATCCCCCTCCTGGGGTGCACTTTGTGAAAACCCTGACTCCTGCCTTTCAGCCCAAAAGGGCTGCTCGGCATTGGAACAGGCTGCCCAGGGCAGTGGTGGTGGAGTCACCATCCCTAGAGGGGTTTAAAAGGCATTTAGACAAGGTTCTCAGGGACATGGGTTAGTGCTGGAGTTGGGTTATGGTTGGACTCAATCTTGAGGGTCTCTTACAACCAGAATGATTCTATGATTTCAAAACCTACCAAATCCTCCACCATTCACAGCTGTGAGAGCAGCAGAAGAGGACTTGTCGGAGGGGAAGCAACCCCATGTCAGCTTCCATATAACACAGCACTACTGTTTGCGGCACTGGAGAGGCCTGAGGAAGAGAAAAGAGAAGAAAAGTGGGCAGTTATGGGAATTTGCAAGAAAAAAATAATCTACTTTGATGTTAACGACCTGAGTCAAAATACAAGGAGACTGAACTTCCGAGAAAGGAAGTTCACTAACAAGGAACCACATGTAACCTTCAGATGCTAAACTGAAACTCTGGAGGAGAAGGTAGACTTAATTCTCAGAAAAAAAACCCACAACAGCTGTATGAAGTATCCTTGATATCAGAAAGAAAGCAAAAGACAGAGAGCATCTTGAAACTAAAAGAGCTATTAAACAGGAATTACAGGAAGCAATTAGAAAACATCAGGCTGGAAAGAAAGAAAAAAAAAAGCCAAGAGTGGAGTACATTTTAAACCTGGAACACTGGGATTTGTTCACATAGAGAAAGGTCTGATGAGGACAAACTTCCAGCAGTATTTATCATATAATTAATAAAAAAAAAAAAGGAAAAGGACTGTGAACTGGAGGAGAGGAGACAGGCTATTAATGAAAGAGGAAAGAAAGAAGCAACAGAATAAACATTGCATAAAGAGGGGAGAAGAACAGAAGAGCCCATTCTAGCTCAGCTCATGGGAACCTGCAGATCTCCCAAATCTGCTTTATTAATTGCCAGTGCCCAGTTTAAAGCCTTGTGGATACAGAACTTTTCACATGGAGAGGCAGCTATCTGTTCAGGTTCAAAATGGTCCAGGGAAAAAACTATCTTAATGACAGAAGATGTACCAAATCTAGAGCGCAGAGGAGTAAGATGACATCTGACAGCTCCAAACATAAAATATTCTACAGCAAGTGAGACTCTAATAATCACTAGACATTGCTACTGCTGTTATTTTAACACAGCTTCTTCCATCTCAGTTCACCTTTCCAAAGGTGCTGATTTTTCAAGGAACAGTAGGTCCATTGGAAAATGTATTATAAGTAAATATGTAATTGCTTCCCTTTCATTCAGCATATTTACACATACTCCTTAAACTAAACAAACCCCAGTCATTCCTGAGTCTTCTTGCACACTAAATGAAAGCACCGGAAATTCAGTTTTTAGGCCATCAAGAGAAGCAGGTAAGAGCCCAATTAAAGATTGTAAGTCCCAAGAACTTTCACATGAAGGTCTAAGAAAGATCCAAGCAGAAAGACCACTTAGCAGGCACGGGTCACTGATAATCAGACAACTCAACAAGAAGTCCAAACAGTCTTGTTGGCCTTTCATTACCTTAAGACAACAAAAAATAATGGGTCATATTGTCAATTTGATTCTTCCACGGATGAATGGAGCCCCTCTTGATAATGGTACAAAAAGAGAAGTAAAAATACCCAACTTGAAGAGGGTGTCTGTGCCGAGTTCCCAGTGACTGCACCACTGAGTCACAGCGGGTTCTTGGACATGCAGGGGAGTTTTAGCAGGAAACCGCCTACCACTTTATTTACAGCTCCACTTCAACTATGCCATTCGACTCAGCTCAGTAGGTGATTTTTATCGCTCTAGATGTTGTGGATGCATTTGCACAGAGATGCTTTCCAAAAGGCCACATATGTTTAGCGTTGCTTTTTGTGTTCACTTCAGATGGAAAAAAATGCTGCCTCTTCCAGCCTTCTACCTCCAGTACAAAGGCACCTTTTCTCCATCCACTCTGATTTGAGTCATACCTGACCTGCATGCTTTGCCATGCTGAACAGTGTCGGTTTAGAAATTCGCACGCTGGCATTGTACACCTTACAAGCGCAGGCAGCTACAGTAGCACAAAAGCACTTATCTTCAAAATCTGGACAATTCTGGTGTCTCACCATTAGTCTTAAGCAAGGCAGCAGCTCAAAGATCCAGCAAAGCTGAGGGGAACCACAGTTCTGCCAGCCTACCCCACCTCAACAGTGTCTCTACATGCAGCACCTGGAGACAGAATCCTGTTCTCCCACGAACAGCACAGCATCTTTCTGGCAATTAACATAATTAAAACAACAATAAGTTTGCATCAAAATGCCATTCCGGAATGCTAGCAAAGTTTCTTTGTATACCTTTCTTCTTTGCAAAATGCAGAATTATCTATAGAAAACTATGTTAAAAAAATGTAAATGTTTGCAAATTCCAGCTCTTTAAGGCAGGGCCTTCCTTGTCTTTTCCTGCAAATTGTCCTGGTTTTGTGAAAGAGATCATGCAATTCACCGGCACCCCTGCATCACTCAGTGCACAGACGCATGGGTGGGCAGATTTCAGGTTGCATGTGCAAATGTACATCTGATGTTGCCCAGTTTTTCAGTTCTTGGTTTTGCGAACCAGATGGCACCAGCGCAGTGTGCACATCAGTGTGCAAGACAGGAGGAAGACTGTGGTATGTGCTGTACTGAAGTGCAAACTGCTAATTAGGAGAAGAGGAAATGGGGTAACGATTCTCTGGAACAGCGATGGGGTCACTGCACAGCCTCATGACAGCACCAAAATCCCGTTTTCAGAGGGGAATGGCTGCTGAATCCCCGGTGATGAGGACTTGTCTCCATCCTTGGCGTAGCAAACCCAGCAGATAACAACGCCGCGACACAGACCCTCCCAGATCGGCTTCCTCCTGCGCAAGCATGCCGTCACATTTCCCAGCCCTGAGAAAGGGGGCCAGGAGGAGATAAGAGAAGTGATACAAAGACAAGAAAATACTTCAGTTGGACCCATTTCTCTCTGCTTATACCAGTATACAGAAAAGTTTATGCAAATCAGAATCAACCACAGGACTTCTGGGAAGCTGCCAGTGACACTGTCTCAAAGTTAAGGTATGAGTGAAACACAGAGAGGGAAGTCTCCTAAAGCTGTTTCTAAATGGGCAGTAAAAACATCCAGTTCTGTCAAGCAGCTTTTGCAACCTGTGTCAGCAGCTCTGGACACTTGCGATCATTTTTTTCTTTTTTTATGCTGCACAAAACTCTCCTTGTAGCTCATTTTTTAAAACCAGAATCAGCTTTAGCTCTGTCTTTCAAGTACACATTTGAGAGATCATCGTACGCTGAGCAGAGAAAGGATGCTGAATGAATCACAAGAGATGATCTATTATTTGCCAAACGTTTGCAGGCTGTACCATTCTCGGTATTTTATGCAGCGGGTCTGTCACATGAAGAGGATTCATACATGATCTGAAACAACTCAATGGGCGCAACACCGTAAGAACCCATGGGTTCACCTCCCCAGTCTCAAGCTGAGTGTTTCCCTCTCCCCCCCAAAAATCACACCCCTCCTACCCCCGCCACAACCACACGTTGGCACAAAATGAACAGAAAATAACCACACTCTGCTCTGCCTGCCACCCGCTAATGGAAACCAGGAATTCACTGGAATTCAGGGAACTGGAGGCAGGTCACATGCATTACACCCTTGATACCGCAATTTATCTGCACAGTTGATATTTTGAAGTTTCATGTATGTTGTTCAGTTTCCCTGAAATTAACCTTTTAAAGAAAAAAAAAAAAAAAGAGAGAGAAAAACCCACAGTCTTTCAGGGGGATCAGAAACCAATTTCAGGAAACACTATGAACTTTGATAGTAAACGCAGCCACTAAGAGTAAATGTATTCTTATGTGTGTGTATGTCTATTGGACTAAGTTTTTTATTGAGTTTCATACAGAAACAGAGGAGGAAAAGTGTAGAATGCTACGCAACTCACTGCTGGAACACCACATTGCTATGTATTGCAGACTTACCAGTGGAGAGCTATTTTCAGTATAGCCCACAAGCAAGCAAGGAGTGAGGACGTGGTTTTTCCCCAGTGCTTGAATAGGGGAAGCTGCTTTTTCCAGCCCCCAGCACAGGGACCCCCGGGAGGGGGCTCAGCCTGGCCCTGCGCCCCAACCACCAGTGACTGTGCGGGGACAACGGGACACAGAGAACGTAACGGTAAAGTAGGCAAGGAATAAAACACCAGAATGGAGAAGGAAAATGGAGGCAGTTAGGTGGTATCCTTTGAGCTAATCCAAAATTTGTAACACAAATGTACCTAGAAGTGAGCTTTGAATGTCTTTGTTTTTCACCTCTTCAAAAATAAGCTATTTGTAGCAGTACAGCAGAGGGCTGGATCCCACTGCTCTACTCTGGGTGCAAGTCTGCTTTTTCATTTTGCTAAATACATCTACTTGGAGATCTTTGCCCAACTGCCGCTAGCAGCATTTTGGATGCAGACGTCAAGTCTAACGTGAAGTCCAGTTTCCATCCTCCCATAGCTGCAGCTTATCCATCACATTCCTATTAAAGAACACATACTGCAGAACAAAATGTTCACCTTGCTCCACAAAGAAAAATATTCCTGAGAAACATCCTAAGATCACAGACATATAACTGGAAATCCTCTGAAGGGCTCTAGCAAAGCTCCTGCCAAGCCTTCAGCAAAGAAATCTAAACTCACAAAAGATCTCCAGACCCAAGCATATACTGTGAGCATGGACTTGGGAAGATAGTGGAGCATTTTTAGTGTATCCAGAAGATACTGGGGCATTTTTAATGAAATTTGGGTCTCTGGCAGCCTCCAAGGGCGGGCAAACCTCTCGGGGTGTGCAGGACCTTGTCTGGAAGCAAGAGCTGCACCTCCCCACGTGTCACAGCGCTGTGGGAGCGTTAGACAGGGACACAGATCTCACTGACCTGCTGCAAAATCCCTACCTCTGGTCAGTATTTTAACCTTACCTTATAGACTCAGGGAGAGACGATGTAAACCTATTTACCTGGGAAGTCATTAGAGAAACCAAAGGATTTAAATTCACTTTCATCAGTTTATTGGTATTTCTTGGCATTCTTGCAGTAGGTGCTTAATTGCATGTTTTCCCTATAAAAGTTCTTGAGGGAAAAAGCCCCAACACTTGACATTTAAAGAACTGTATCTGCTTTTTCTTGAGAAGTTAACACATAGCTAATCTGAATTTTTGAAGTGGTGATTAGAGAAATCTAATTATGGAGCCCCAGGTTTCACATCACCTGAAGGCTGCATTAATTTGTGTTGAATGGGGCTGTAATATTGGGAATATACAGATCATTCTGTTTATTAATAGAAGTACACTCAGAACGTCATGGACATAGTTTGGTGCTGCTGCAGAAACTGAGAGGTTACTCAGGCCATACTGCATGTCCTGATATGAGACAGAGCCAGAACAGGACGGCTGGAGCAAACAGCTACAGAGAAGTACAAATTTGAACTGTTTGCCCATAAGAATAGTTCCAGCCACCTTACCAAACGGGTTTTCTCTGAATAAAGTTGTATTAGAATGACTTGTGGTTTGAGATCATTTGTCGCTACTCATACGTTCAGTAAGTTTTTGAAGGTCACCTTGGCAAGCTCAATTTGTGTATTTGAGTAAGCCTAACACTTCCCCCCAGACTCATTATCAGACACTTTGCCAGTATTTTGACGTTATTATGAACTGAAATAGATCTGCAATTGAAATACAACAAAGCATCTCTTTCCACTTTAAGATAACTGATAACAGGACTTCTCACAGTGTCAGAGGACAAAGCTACCCTTAAAAAATGAGTCATCACAGTCAAACCTCCCAACGAGCAATTCAGTGAGATGTCTCCAGACTCCAGCAGGAAATCCTCCAGGCTGGGCTCTCTTCCTGCTTTCGCATCCTCCGTTATCTAATTCACTGATCAGAGACAACAAGCATGCTAAGCTACACTAATTTTACATAATATAATAGTTCTTCTTAATTAATCCAGAAACACATGTGGTGAGGTCTGTATCTGACCAATATAGATCTTTCTAAAATTAGAGAATGCTCAATTAATATCTTTAGATGATGTTTCTAATTTACCACTTTAACACCAGATGCCAAAAATGCTACATTTAAAAGACTTCTGTCTTGCGTCAGAAATTGCCAGCTTATTCTGCCGATTCCTAGAAATTCTGCTGGAGTTGGAATATGGTGAAACTAACCTATTCTGAACACAGCTTGTTGCATTCACATGTGCAGCTGGCCCAGGTTTGCAATGAATCTGGAGAGGGAGAACGTCTGAAGAAAAAAGTCCAATTCTTTTTCCACAAGAGCAATTATGGTGGTTTTTTTGGTTTGGTTTGGTTTCCTTTCTTTGGCAAGTGAGGAATTAACATTTGGATTGTGAAGCAGACTGTTGAGCCACCTATCAGGACCAGGGACAGGTGAGGAACAGAAATCTGGCTAATTTCTCAGTACCTTGAAAAGTGAGAAAGTAAAATTCATATTAGCTATTTCTTGCCTAGAGCTTTGCAGATGTATGTTACATAACTAGCTAAGGCCATAAGACAATCATAAAATCTATATAGGATCTATCCATACAGTAAAAGAAAAATGTATATTCACTAGTTTCTCTTTGCTTGGTATAGGAGTTATTAGATACTGCAGGACCCTAATATTCCATCATCATAAGAATTTGGGTGGTTTATGACTTTGAGATTAGACTGCAACTGTAAAAAAGATCTGTCAATTAAGGCAGATTACAGTAATGACAGTGGGAATATGGAGGTAAACATATTATGCAGTACAAAAGCCCAGAAAAGGTGTTTTCTTGAGGCTGAGTATTAATAGTGATTTATTCAGATCCAGGCTTGATGACTTCAAAAATCCAACCAAGTCATCTGCAAGTGTCTCAGTGCACTATGAAAGGAACAGGATTGTCCACCCGGATCTGCAAGATGCTGCTTTGCCATCACCTTCGATTTCTCTGTGGGCAGCTTCTGTCTCCAATAACTCTATCGGTCTTCATTCACTTTAAGAACAAGACCATTTTTCCTTTTAATTTGGACTGTTGAATCTCTGTACATTCAAGAAAACTGAACTGAGATTTGGGTCCACTTGATCGTATTAAGAATAAATTTTAATCAGTTTCTGTGGACTGAAAACCAAAGGTGAGGGAACGTTTGAGTCATTTGCTCCACCTCACCCCAACCATAAAAATCTCCTCATATGTGTATTATGCTCATGAATGAAATGCACAGAAAGTGACTCCACAGCCTTTGAATTACTTCAGCAGAAGCTCAACATTTGCATGTGGTTTGAACAGACAGAATCATGGGAGCACCAGAAAGGGCATCGACACTGTTCACCTTTGGCAGCAAATGCAAATTCATAATCATGTAAATCACGCAAGACACGACCTAAACAGGCATTGAATACAAAGAGAAGTGGTAGAAAACGCCTGTAAGAATGGGCAGTCGAACTGAAGCAAAATTAGCAGCTGGCTCAGAAATTCCAGGTCTGTGTTCCTCCACCAGCACTGAACCCTCTGTAATCCAGTAAGTGCATCTGGAAGCCAAACCACCTTCACATGGTTCTGCTTTAAAATACCCAGTTCGGTATTCATAGCAGCAGTTGCCCTGTAAGAATGGCAGCCTGCTGCCTCTGCAATTAGCACCAGCATCATTTCTAGGGATGCAAAATTCCTCCATCAGTTGTGAGGTATGCACATACACACAGAACCAAGCAACACAAATCTCTCATTCATATGAAAAAAACACCAGAGCACAGGCTGCCCTTTCACAACGCTTTCACCAACAAGCCGAGGCTTTCCCTTTTTTTGGAGTTTTTTGCTTTTTTCTTCACTCAACTAATTACCAAAAAGGGTGGTTTTGTTTGGTTAATTGTTCAGCCTTTGAATTAATGAGACTAATGCAAATCTTGATTTGACTTTGTTAATATCAACAAAAGAACATCAGACAGGGTCCATTTAGTCTGGGCTCAAGGAAACCAGCATTAAGTGCCCCAGAAGGAGGAACTAACATAATTTAAAAGAAACAATTCCAGAATAGGCATCTTAGAAACTTTCATCATAGCCTCAGACAGTTAATTTATTACTTGAAGTATAACGGTTTGTATCTCTTAGAAAGATATATTTCAGACAATTTGGACTATGGAAAGGAATTTCTGGGAGGGAGAGGCTCAACTCTTACTCAGTTTTAGAGCACACTTAAACTTGCTTAACTTCCAAAAACCACAGCTTTTCATCCCAGCCAGTAGACATGTGGACTTTCTCACAACCAATACTCACAAGGATCCTTTTCAGAAGACAAAGCCACATGTTTCTATCACCCATCCTGGCTGAATGGGATCTGAGTTACAGATTGTCTGCAGAACAGCACCAGTTCCAGTTCAAACAGAAATCACTAATTCTGGACCAACTGTACCCCTTGTCTAGGTACGGCCATGCTGCTTATCAAGGCTTAAAAATGCACTGGCGAGGTCTCAAAATGTATTTTGTTCTTGGCATAAAGACTTGTGTATGCTGTGACAACTGTGTCACACACACATTGCCTTCGGTGATATTGAGCATGATCATTAATATCAGTGTAAAGCAAGTCATTTTTATAACCTTTTTACCTGGAAGTAAATGACTTAAAAGGACAAGAGGATGAGCCATATTCATCAGGCCCACTTTACTGTCTTTTAACTTAGAAAATGATAGTATGGACAGTATGGAAATGGCGATGTGTAAGGAAATGTCTAGTCACAATTTTTACATCTTTTGGGCATGTCCCATTTAATTACATCAAACTCTGACCTTAATACCCCGTTGAAGTGGGTGACAGAGGTTCACACTTCTCGCAGTGCTGCTGGTTTCAGCGCATCTGAAAGCAGACTCAAAAACAGTGCGGTGTCTAATTTACTTGCAAAATCAAAGAATTACAATTTCAGGGGTTTCATTTCAATGAAAATTCAGATTCTGGAGAAGAAAACAAAACCCACTAAAACAGGAAGGATGGTATTGTGGTTAAGTTTCTAATATGGGGCTCTGAAGACCTGAATTATGTTCCATTCCTGGCCCTTCTGCAGACTGTCTCGCTCTGTGACTTGAAGCAAATCAATCAATCTCTTGGTGCTTTAGTTCCCTTTTCTAAAGATGATGTTGCTGATTTGGTCAGTGTAGATAACAAGTGCTTTCATGTAAGAGCTACCATTTACAAAATCAGCACAAGAGAGGCTCTAACCTCAAAACACTAACAGTAAAACGTGTAACCCTATTTAACTGAGCTGTTCTTACAAGAAAGCAGCAATTTATTAGACTTGGAAAAATACTTTGATTACTCATTGGCAAGTGTCTTTATAACAATAACTGAGCTGATTTAACGTTCCTATATTAATTCCCACACTGATCATGCTCTTACCATACCAAATTCTAAACAATATGCTCTTCCACAGACACATTGGCCTGTTAATTAATCCAGCTTTGTAACAGAATAAGTGCCTGCTTCTATTCTCAAAAATTAGGAACAAAGCTGCAAAGGGGAGTGCCTGCTGATTTTCCAAGCCTTTCAGGTTTTTTATTCTTATTTCTTTTTCTGCAGAGGACTGTCCCTGCAGGGGGATGGATTCAGCGGGTGGAGTGCCCCCTGAGGGAATTTATACTGGGGAATACCATACATGGTATCACAACCTCCTCCCTCTTAGTGGTTTCAGAGGGTGAGGAAAGGTTTGGAGCATAAATAAAAGCAGCTCTGCCTGCATTACACTGCTGCTAGTAGGGCTAAGAGTGTGGGTTCTGAAAAACAAACTAACATACCAGGCAAATGTCTCATGTATCCTCAACATATACATTACTCTCCTACCTTGAAAACCTTCTTGAGAACCATGTTTTTTCCTTGCTGCCTCCTGGCATCCAGAGTGCCTTTAGCGTTTGCTGTTTCTAGACAGTGAGCTGTGCTCCTCCTGCACAAATGCCTAGCGGCTCCTCTGAATTTTCTGTCATTTTCCAAGGCAATGCTTACGAAATAGGGGTAAGGACTTTCACTTTTGACACAAGCAGAGTTTGTTCTTTATCCTAGCCTTTGGACCTTTACTGATATGACCCTTCAGATCAAAATTGTTTACTTTCCTGCCCCAAGAAACAAGGGGGGAAGGGGTGTGGGATAATGTCTCCCAATCATATTATTTCTCCCCAGGCTTTGCCTTTCTTTTCTGAGACAATCAGCAGGAAAGAAAGGGAACATAATTTTTTCTTCCACATGAAATGGTACTTTGTGAAGGCGAAAAAATAAGGCATTTCACAAGGATGGCTTACTTACCAAGCAGAATCTAATTCACCTTGCAATAAGCACTCATTAAGCTGACAGAGCACAGATCAGAATCACCTGAACTGGCAGCAATGCTTTCAACTTCAGTCATTTCTAGAGACCTTCTTTCTCTCCGTGCTCTGCCCAGCAGCTCTGCGCCAGCTCCAGCTTTACACCCTGCCCTCTCCTGGGTAGGGTCACCTCCCCTGAGCCTGTCCTGCTGGCAAGGAGCTCTTCCCAAGGCCCAGATTACGGGAGCTTTAAGTAGAGGGAGCGAAGATAAGCAAGGAAACAGAAGGATGGGAATGCGGGTTGCAAAAGGAAAAATGAGTGGGTAAAACTGAAGATATCCCAAGAAATCGCAACTTGTGGAACCCTCAAGTCTAAAACCCCAGCTCTTCCTATCACAAACTCTTCATTCACTGTACAAGTCTCCTTCACGCTGACGCCCACATTTTACGGCACCTTATGGAGCACCTTGGACCACTGTCATCGTGATTCACGTAGAGGTGGTATCAGGCTGTGAGCAGCAGCCCGGCACACTTGGCTTTTGGTGTCCGAGCTGGCAGGCTCACTGCATTGCCCATTCGAGCCATGCCAAGCTCCGAAGCTTTGCAACTCCATATTATTACCACATTCCTGCTCAATGAGGAAGACTTTTTCAACAGACGCTTTGTCAGCTACGCCACTCAGTACACAGCAGACAGGCTGCACGTGCACCTGGAGGATCCTTCTTTTCCCTGTGATCTTACAAAATTAAAAGTGAATGAGTTTTCCTGGCACACCTACAGCAACCTGCAGCCAACCCCCATCTCATCTGAGGAACAATCGCACCGCTGTACTTTTGGCTCTATGTACCTTGTTGTGACACCGTTAAGCACTTCAAATCTCTTTTCTTTGGAGGGGTGGCAGGGATGAAGGGAACTTTGTGTTGCCTAAGTAGATTTTAAGCTTTTAAGGGCAAGGGATGGTTGCACTACCTGTCTGGACACGAACTTATATAAAAGAGCCCTTGAATCTACTCACCACATGGAGCACACTACACCAAAGCAAATAGTGGCAAAACATTTCTCAATATTGCATGTTCAACTTCTAAAGTAAGTTTCAGTTCCACCATTCCTTCATGCTTTTGTTTTACACAGAAAAGCAGCTGAGCTTCCCTCCCCCAGCTGCTCACACCAAACCTTAGCTTGAGCTCAGTTGCTCAAAAATAGTTTGAAAGAGGATTCTGAACACAAAGTGAAGCTCTGTAGCAGGTCTTTAAGGTAATGATGAGCTCTGTTTCTCCAAATTCATGACAACTACTCTCACATGACAGAGCATAAGCAGTAAACTTTTGTGGCCAAAGCAGTTAGAGATTTCCAGGTTCACCCACCGTGAGGTGCTGTACTGCCATAAGGTAAATTCAGTCTGTGATCACACTGATCTTTAAAAAGAATATTCAGTCCCAAAGCAGGAAATGCACTCCCTCAGCTTCATCCCAAGTCCTGGCCAGCCCCTGTCCCCTCAATCACCTGACAGAAACATTTCCTTTTCATCCTTACAAAATATCATGTTGACTACTGTCCTGGTTTCAGCTGGGATAGAGTTAATTTTCTTCCTAGTAGCTGGTACAGTGCTGTGTTTTGGCTTTAGAATTAGAATAACATTAATAATACACTGATGTGTTAGTTGTTGTCAAGCACACAAGGACTTTTCAGCTTCTCATGCTGTGCCAGGTGCACAAGAAGCTGTGAAGGGGCACATCTGGGACATCTGATCCCAATGACCAAAGGGATATTCCAGACCACATGGCATCATGCTCAGCACCAACAGCTGGGGAAGACGGAGAAAGCAGGGGGATGTTCTCAGTTAAGGCATTTTGTCTTCCCAAGTTACTGTCAGGCGTGATGGAGCCCGGCTCTCCTGGAGATGCTGAACACCTGCCTGCGCTGGGAAGTGGGGAATGAATTCCTTGTTTTGCTCTGTTTATGCACAGGGCTTCTGCTTTACCTATTAAACTGTCTTTAGCTCACAAGTTTTCTCACTTTTACCCTTCCAATTCTCTCCAAACAATGGGGGGGATGAGTGAGTGGCTGTGTGGTGCTAAGTTGCTGGCTAAGATTAAACCACAACAACTGCAAGAGGATAAACGTCCTCCTTCTGCTCCTGATGTAAAGAAGCATTCTGACTGCAAAGCCCATATGTCGTACTGCATGTCTCAAATCACATGTGCTCTGGAAGTAGTACAGTACCTTCATGTACTGATTCCAGATTCAAGAGGCAGTGGAATTCTTCACAAAGTTTCTGTATTTTTGCACATCTACCAAATTAATTACTGTGCAAGGTGCATATTAGGACACTTGGTTTCCAAAAAGACAAGGAATAATCAAAAGAAAGACTTACTGGCTTTTTAGAGAGATGCTGGTTACCACTTTAAGAAACATCCTCTTTGGAAGAAAACATGCTTTACTGGGGCTTGCTTAAGAGAGCACATAAGACACTGGTTTGGTACTTGAGGTTTCAAATCTCCCTCTGGGTGAGCAGAATAGCATCCCAAGCCTCCTGCACTGGCTCTTGGCAAGGTTATAAATACAGCTGGGGATTTGAACAGTTACTTTTAAATCTGATTACTCTGTAGAAAACCCCAGGGAAATTCTGTTTTGAGAACTCAAAACCCAGTGTAGCATCTGCACAATCCTCTCAGTGGAATGATCACAGACTTCCCTGAATGTTTTTCTCACTTAAAAAATTATTATTGGTCTAAATCTGCTTCCTGCCTTGGACACTAACGGTACATATTAGGCCCTCTCCCCCGTTCTGTCCATGCTGACCTGCTAGCTTTGAGGAGAGCCGCTATCTTCACCTTACAACTCCCCACATTGTGTGCTTGCTTTTCTCGCCATGTTTTCCGCACGTTTCGAGCAGCCGCCAGGTAGGAGCCTCATCCATCACCTACCTCCGGTGTTCCCCGAGCCCTCGTGTGCTCGGCGCCGCAGCAGCGCCTCCTGCAGGCCAGCCTGGCCCCGCGCCCGCCGCCACCCACGGGCACCAGCCGTCGGCACCGCCGCCTCGCCCGGGCTGTCCATAAAAACACAAAGAGGAAAAGTAAAACCAGATGTAGTTGGACAGAAGGAACGGGGTCACCCGAGGCCGGAGACCACCAGCGGCAGCGCGGCGGAGAGCCCGCGGGGCGCAGCCGCGGCCCCACCGCCGCGGCTCCGCAGCGGGGGCAGCTCCTGCCCGGGACCGGCGCTGCCCGTGGCGCTCCGGCAGCTCCGGGCGCTCGGCTCGCAGCCCAGGCAGCCCGGGCACTGCTCGGCGTTGACTCATTTGGAAAGCGAAAGTGAAGCGAAGGCCACGTGTTTTCCGAGAAGGCGGGGAAGAGCCGCAGGGAAGCGCCGCCGCGTTAAATAGAAAGCAGAGGCGATGAGCGGGCCCAGAGCGCTGGAGCTGCCGCCCGCCCGCGCGCCCCGCGGGAGCCCCGGCTCGCTGCGCCGCCAGGCAGGGCCCCCGCGCGGAGGATGCTCGGCCGCCCGCCCCGGCCAGCACTAACCGCCGCCGCTGCGCCGGGCCCGGCGCGCCTCTGCCCGCAGCCCGCTGCGCGCTCCGGGGACGGCGCCCACCCGCGGAGCCCCGGGCCGAGGTAAGAGGGGGCTCGTTACCGCGACCGCGGCGGCCTCGCGAATCGCGACGTGCACCGAAACGCTCCTGAGCCGCGGTTCGGAGAGGTCAGATTTCGGAGGCATCAAGAGAGCCTTGCCTGCTGGGCAAGAGCGTGCTGGCTGGGGGGTGGGGGGCGAGGTTGCCTTTTTTGTTGTTGATTTTTTGGTATTTTGGTGGTTTGTTTGGTTTTTTTCCTCCCGTTTTGGCTCCGTGTCTGTGCTCAAGGCGGAGCTCTGGTGCCAGCTGTAGCAGGACAGGGGGAAAAAAAAAATAATAATAAAGTGAATATGCCGTGTTTTTTGCCCGGCACCGCTCGTCTGCAGGGACCCCGCGCCCTCGCCACGCGGTGGGGACGGGAGCAGCCCCCGGGCTGGAGCGCGGCGGCCCAGGCGGGCCGGGCCCCGCCGAAGGGTTTGCTCCGGCCGAGCCCAGGCAACTCTTGTACCGGCGCCAGCTCTGGCTTTCGGGCTCTGAAGGCTGGCGTGCCCCGTGTTTGCTCCGTGCCCTCTGGAAAGGCGTCGCAAACTCTCTCTTGGCGGTGCGTGGCTTCTACAAGGGAGCGCTGCCGTTTTTAAAGTCGGGCTTAGTGGTTATTTCTCACCAGCGTGCCGTGGAATTTAATTTTTGTTAAATACTGAGCGAAAATCCTGGCCCGCTAATTGGAAAAACTGACATCAGTTTCCTTTTTCTGTACAAAGAAAGCCCAATGCTACTTTCAGTTTGTTGGCAGCATAAGGATTTTATAACCCTCTTTGCTGTTTGAGGAGGTAGCATGACCACCAAAATGAATCACAGAATCATAGAACAGTTTGTGTTGAAGGGACCTTCCAAGCTCCCCCAGTGCCCCTCCTGCCATGACAGGGACATCTTCACCAGCTCAGGTTGCTCAGAGCCCCGTCCAGCCTGGCCTGGGATGTCTCCAGGGATGGGGCATCCACCACCTCTCTGGGTAACCTGGGCCAGGCTCTCACCACCCTCATTGTAAAAAAAAAAAATAAAATAAAATAAAAAAAAATTGTTTCCCTAAAACCAAACATCAAGTTTTTAAATGAGCACAGACAGGAATACAGCTGCATCCTTTCTTTGAATTCCTCATTAGCATGTTACCCTGAACTTTAAGATAGCTGAGGGATTCATTTCTGAGAATACTTCAAGGTTTCTCAACAAGCTGCTGCTGCAAATCTATCTATGACTATAGGGATAAACCCTAAAATCTATGGTTGCCAGTAAGGTCAAGGCAGCCAGCGGAGATGTATCGAACCACACTGTCAGAGGGAGACATTTCAGGCCAAACTCATTCCTGGTGCAGCGCTACTAATTCCTTTGAAGTAACACGAGGGATGAATTTAGTCCCTCACGCTGAAAGATATATCAATAGGAAGCAATTTAGATTGGGCTACTTAAAGTGCATGTAATACAAAAAAGAGAGAGAGAGACAGACTGAGGAGTAATGCTTGAAGGGTTCACAGAGGTTGATTTGTGTAAGCTACTGAGGCTGTAGCATTGCTGCCCCAAGGGAAAGTTGGGGGAATGGGATTTATGGCTGAGCCTCGGGTTAACAGGAGAGATGAAGTAGTTTTAGGATTACTGTGTAAACTGGCAGTGCTACAGGCAGCCCTTCCAGGTTACACTTCAGTCATACAGTGGCACCTATTCGCCTCACCCTCTTCCTCAATTATCTGGAGACATACCCAGCTGCCGAGTTTACATTTCCTTCCCCTGCTTTCCCTTTTTCACACGATGCATCAAATAATGATGTTGCCATCGGGGAGGGGAAAGAGGGAGATGCAGAGAAATTGGTCACTCAGTTGTAAAACCTTGTTGCTTTGTTCTCTGGAACTTGAGAATCTGATGGAGTGTGCACAAGACAACTTCTCACTGAGCGGGTCCTGGCACTTCACTCTGTGTCCTGATACCTGTCTGTGGGCTCATAGCAGGGAAACCACGTTATCCTCCTTAGCTGTTAATCATAGAATCACTTTGGTTGGAAGAGACCCTCAAGATCATAGAGTCCAACCATAACCTAACTCTGGCACTAACCCACGTCCCTGAGAACCTCATCTATGTCTTTTGAACACCTCCAGGGACAGTGACTCAACCACTTCCCTGGGAAGTCTGTTCCACTGCTTCACAACCTTTTCCATGATCCTAGCTAAATATTTTTGGAGCTTTTGGACTTTGCTATAGTGATAGACTGGTAATCTTGTCAGAAAGCAAGCAGTCATTTGCCCAGTGTAAACTGGCAAATGAATATTTTATTATTTTATAATGGGTGGGAGGCATGTGAGTAGAAAACTTGGTCATTCAGAGACCGCAGCTGCTTTTCTCTGGGGATCTCACATTGTGTCTCTCTTTGGCATTTCAGAATAGCTGCTGGAAAGCTGCCCTGCCGTAGCCACTGACGCTATGGAAGACCGCATCCGCTGGTCTAGGCTGTAGGATGGTAGCGCACAGCAAGGTGTCAGCAGATAATGCAGTTGCAGCAGACCCGAGATGTCTACTTGACCCTCCAGCACGGGATCGTTCGCAGGCTCGAGGCTACCACGGCTCCGGCCGGCCCAGCACTGTGCAGGCACAGAGCAACACGCACTTCCGAACCTTTCGCTCGCAAGCGGATTTCAGTAGCATCACTCGAGCAAGCAGCCTGCTGGATGCCTGTGGCTTCTACTGGGGACCTCTGACTGTCAGTGCTGCCCATGAGAAGCTGAAGTCTGAGCCCGAGGGCACCTTCCTCATCAGGGACAGCACACAAAAGAATTGCTTCTTTGCCATCAGTGTTAAGACTGCGACTGGGCCCACCAGCATCCGGATAAACTTTCAGACAGGGCGTTTCAGCCTGGATGGCAGCAAAGAGACTTTCGACTGTCTTTTCAAGCTCCTGGAACATTACCTGAGGTCCCCGAGGAAGGTCCTGGTTACCCCCCTGCGCAAGGTCCGCGTGCAGCCCCTGCAGGAGCTCTGCAGGAAGAGCATCGTGAAGACTTTTGGAAGGGAGAACTTAAACCAGATCCCACTCAATCCTGTTTTAAAGGACTATCTGAAATCCTTCCCGTTTCAGATATAAGTACAGCATTAACTGTAGAGGGACATGTAAGAGATGTGTAAAGAAATCCAGCTTTCTGGGTTTTTAAACATGTTTGACAGTGAGCAAACTTATTTTTGTAGCAATTTACTGTATTTTGGGATAGAGCTTGAACACTTGACTTCTTATGTTTACAGAAACTGTTTGCACAAACCTGGGGTTTTAAAACCCTGGCATAATTTTTCTGCCAAGCAGAATATTTTATTATTTTATAATATTTTTAATGATATTAACATAATAAACTTTATTGTGGAAGTTTTTAAAAAAATAGTATCTCTGGTTTTAGTTTTAAAGGCTCTGGTACATATCCTGCTGACCAGTTTTAACTGCTATTACAACTGAGTGTGTAAGTGCAGACGACAGGCCTCCACATGGTCCTGCTCTCTACCCTACTGGACTAGCCTGTTTTAGTGCTAGTTCAGCTGACAGAAGATTCCTGCCACAAAAAACCTAAAATAGAAAGAAACAAGCAAGCAGAAAATGTATGTGGGATGAATCTGCCCAGGAATCTAGCTCTCCGCTAAATCCATGAGAGCAGGAACAGTGTGTTAAAGACTACAGTGGTGCATAGTTTTTGAAAGAGTGAATTGAACCCTTAGCTGTGCTTATTGCACCAGCTCTGGCTTCACTTCTATTAAAAGCTACAAGGCTCTAAGCAAGAAGAGGTTGCTGTCTGACATAACCACACCACGTGAACATTGGTGGGGAAAAATCAAACTGCCCAGAAATGCCATTCATACACTAAAAGGCTGTGAAAACTGTATCATTATGATGCGTTGGGGGGAGAATATCTTAGTTCTCTCTTTAAATTGGCATAAGCAAACCAGCAAAGGTGCAGACATCTTTAGACTTCTAAAAGGTTTTTTTTTGGTCTTAAATTCCTAGTGATGTACAGAGTACAAACTTGATATTTTAAAAGAATTTATGACTTAGCTCCATGACAGGATCCAGAGACTATAAACCTGTAAGATTTGCAGCTGTAACTCTTAGTGGCTAAACTGCATTCGGATGAAGTTAAAATACATTAGACTGCTTTCCATTTGTAGGAAATTGGTGAAAGCACCACTGGGGTTTCCATCTGCTCCTAAAATGCAAAATCAGTGCCCCGTAGAGATGTAGCTGTGAATGACTTGAGATGCCTAATCTGGCAAAATGTCACCTGCATGATGACAAAAGGATTCTTCCCTTCCCCCAACCGTTTCCTGAAATCCATGAAAAGCTGACTTAGTAAAAGCAGCTGGACCAAATCACTTCAAACAAGGCAGAGTCTTTCACAGAAATGTTCTTTATCAGCACAGATTTGTGGTGCTTACAGTAACTGGAAGCAGTAAATGAAGTACTTTAGAGTTTGGAAGATAAAAAGTCTATTGTCATTCACATTCCTTTTAAAGCTAAAGCCACTTCTAGGAAACACTTGAGTATGAGTTATATAGTGTTCTTTACTGAATAGTTTAATATCATTTACAAAATCAGCTCTTAGGTCGTTGATGTTTCTTTGGAATAAATAGGTTTCCTCCTCAAACATGACTAAGAATCACAATGCATTGGACATTATGAAAAAGGGAAAAAGGAAGAACATACAGGCAGTAGCATGTGACCCTTTACTGTGCTGCTTCCCTAAAAATGTTCTTTGGATCAGTCCTGCCTGGCAGTCTCTCATTCCCTTGTCAGCCATCCCCGGCTGAGATTAGCAGACGCATTTCTGTTTAATTCTAACGCTGGAATTAGTTGCCGAATGATGCATTTTTCCCCAGCAGCTGCAAGGATAGACATTGGGGAAGCAGTGAATACTGTGCTATGCAACAGATAGGAGAGCAGAGCAAATGCCTGAATGTGAATAGCTTTAAGAATTTAAATTGGGGAAAAAAAAAAGCCTTTGTAGGGTGAAGGCTGCCAAACTGGTTTGCTGTCAGCAGATATCGTTATCTCTTTCCCTGTCCTCCCAGCCCCATGCTGTAGTATCTCTTAACCCTTCAGGCCCCACACATTAGACTTGCCCTGCCATACAAATGAGTGCCAACATGACAGGGTTAGTGCTACAACAAGCACAATATAGCTTAGAAGGTTCTCTGCTACCCCAGATGAAACCAAACAAAGCTAGACCTAGACATATGGTAAGGGGCTTCCCACTGAGAGGCATGGAGTGAAAAGCAAAAGGATTGAGCCCATTTTGTTTTCTTCCTGGTAGAAACAAAGCTACTTTCTTTCTCTCTACCTTTTATTGCTTTAGAGTAAGTTTAGCAGAAATTATCCATATCCTCCTACATGAAGTACCTTCATTTTACCTTTAATATGAAATGCAAATGTGGGATAGCTCAGGAAAAATTATAATCAAAACTGCAAATAAGGACGAGGTCAGAATTGTATAAAAGGTCTCTTAAAGAAAGAAGAGACGGAGCAGGCTTGTATTTTTAAACTATATATCTTTGCATCTTCCTTACTGTTATTCCCCTTCCTTCCTTTCCTGTTGTCTTCCTCCTTCTCCCCAGCACACAATACAGTGAGATCCTCCTTCTAACAGGTATACATAGGTTGCTCCAAAGCACCTAAGAACAGTTTGTGTGTTCACAATGTCACTCTGACTTGCCCTCTCTAAGAGCTAATGAAGGGCTCTCTAACATGTCTGCTTACCTGTGTGCACAGATTTAAGGACTCTGTGACATCTAAGGGGCATTTTAGGAGTCTCCTGAAGATTCCTGTAATAATTCCAGCTGTCAAATCTCTCATCCTCTGTTTAATAAAGTACCGGCAAAGTCAAATAGGGAATTTGCTGTATTCTGCACCTAAAACAATGGAAACACATAACAGTGCAATGATTTTAAGAGTAGGTGAACAGCAGTATTTCCAGTCCCTCCCCCTCTGGCCCAGCTCTTTCCTCTGACCTTTTCACTCCTGGCTGTGGCTGGAAAGTCAAGTAAACAGTCAATCTGGTAAAGGACTGGGGAAGAATTCGAGCCACATTCAGAAGCAGAGCAAAGCCACATTTCCTGAAGAGACTGCACTATTTACAGTTAGCGGGAAGGGTCAGCTTCAGAAGGACACCGCGTGCATCACGGCTGTGCCACCATGAGGACCCTGGGGGTCTCTGTCCCTGCAGCAGGCCCCAGTGGGACCCCCCCAGCCCTGCTCCCCACAATACCCCAAGACTGCACAGGCAGCAGGAATGAGACTCCCTTGCTTTTTAAAGACTGAAACACACATTTGCTTTCAGAGTAGGTTAATTTA
Organism: Streptopelia decaocto; assembly: GCF_964273445.1. NCBI lineage: Eukaryota > Metazoa > Chordata > Aves > Columbiformes > Columbidae > Streptopelia > Streptopelia decaocto. The sequence continues at coordinate 14,241,219 of NC_138668.1, read as the reverse complement.
CATACCATGCTGCAGCTGTAAAACACTTGCTAATGAACAGAGCTAATTAATAGAACTGTAGGCATTCAGAGAACCGGGTTAATTTAGCTGTGAAGAGCTACGGAATGCTCAATATGAGCCTCTTGAATGACAAGCATAACCGTACCCACTGTGAAGCTGTGGTCACGCTAATTCTATTATGATTGAAGTCATTTACAAGAAGTGAGGCTTCAGCTGCAGTCAGCACTGATGCTATTTTCAACAGCCAAGAAAAAAAACCGTCCCCTAGGGCAACACGCTGACCGTATCTAGTCATCAATACTCTTCACCCAGCTCTCCTTCGGATCCTGTGTCAGCCTCTTCTGTTATGCTGGGCTCTCATTCAGTCCCTGGCTCTCCTTCCACCCCTCCATTCATGGTGCTGACAGCTGTGTGAGCAATGCATTTATTCATTAATTCCAGCTTCAAGATAAAGGCGACTTAATTTGGATTCTACATTGCTTTCTGTGCGAAGTGTACGGTAACAACTACATGTGCAGTAGGTTTCCAGGATGTTTCTCCCAATTGCACAGAAGTGCCATTTAAGACTTTCCATTGCCACTGACTTGCCTGTTGTCATATTTCTGCACAGTACTCAGATCCTGTCACTGTAGGACTTTTTCCTCCACAGCCATTCCCCAACACAGCAGCCAAATTTGCTACACCTGGGTCCAATTTGCTCTTTGTGCCACCACGGAATAACAGAAACACAGGCAAGCAGGGAGCCTAAAGAAAAGCCCAACTTCTCCCACTCGTCCCAACATGCAACCACTGCTCAAGTATGGTAAAGCAGCAAAGCCCAAAGAGCCAGAATATAAACTCCTGACTGACAGTTAGCCACATGCCAAAAGTATTTCCCTTCGTCTGGACCTCAGTGACATGCTTTGGATGTGGTTACTGAAGACAACGATAGAAATAATGCTTGTGCATAGCAAAGCAATTACCCTATATTCTTAAGCTACGAGAACAGCAGATACTGTGAAGATGGAATAGCAGTCAAGCAGAGTAAAGCAAATAGCTAACTGTGCCACAAGCCACGTTTGCTCAGCTTCCTTAATTCTGTTCCTTTTAGTTTAACTAGCAAGGCAAAGTGGGATCACCTTTCATTGCCATTTGAATCTCTGTTATAGGTATATTTTTTGTAGCTCCCGGCTATGTAGAAGAATGACAAATCCAGTCACCTTAAAGAGTTGTCTCCTGTGAGTCACTACTGCCTGGCCTGCTTCTGCTTGTGAGCATGAAGGTTCATCTTCACTAACAGAGAATTTGGGGTTTTTCTGTTCTCTGCTACTAACTGAAAAAAAGCAACTGTGAAGATTTGGTCATTTTTTGCTGAGTAAGATCCACTGGCCACCGTGCTGTGCTTGTAGGTGTGCACACCCCTCCAGCCATGGCTGTGGAAGGAAAGTTCTGACTGAGTGGTTAAGATGGGGAACTTTCTTTACATGATTAGTATGGTTTTAATCAGAGCCTTCCTACACACTTATCTATTGCCAAACACTTAATCACTTCTTTCATAGAAATACTCATTAAATGACCCTTTTTTTACACGATAGTAGTGAAGGCCTGTGGTTGTCTATAGTGAAGACAGTGGGCCAAAACATGCTCAGGGTTATGGTGAGATATTCCATGGGCAGTGCCAGGATGCCCAAGAGGACACTGACCCCAGTGCCCGTGCACTCTCAGTATTACGTGGGCTCAGGTTGTTTGTAGAGTGGTGTCAGCTTAATGCAATTTGTGGATCAGATCAGTGACCATTGGTAGGACACTAGTTCCACAAAGCCCCTTTACTTTTATTTTACAGCACCTTTATATGCCATAAAGATTTGAAGGCTAGAAGATACCAATGGATTAATCTAGCTTGACTTTCTTTATATGAAAAAAGGCCTCAGAAGTTTCACCAGCAATTTTCTGCAGTGCAGTTATGCCTGCTGTGTAAGTGAACACTGTCAAGGCCAGCTATGTGTAACTAAACTTAGAGTTTTTAGGCAGACATCCAATCTCAGCTGAATGATGTCAAGCACTAAAGAATTTACTATGTACTTCCATGTGCACTTCCATCAGTTAACACACTGGCTGCATTGCAATGCAACTTATCTTTTCTGCTCATCAACATGTCCAGCCAGTCACAGTTCTGTTTCCATCTGGCATTACAACAGCAGCATGGCATGACTGCAGGTGGAGAAGGAATGAAGCCCTAAAGGAGATGGCAGGACATTTTTTCTCTTTACCTGACAGAACAGGACTGGGCACAAGGCTGGCATCTTCTGTGTAAGTTGAGGTGGTTGCCACCCAGGACTAACTGAGCTTGGTAACAAGAGAGGAAAGAGGAAAGTCTTGATCATCAGTCATAGTGCAGCACATTGGGAAAGGAATCTGAAGTTGTTATACACCAAATTCTTCCCTCTCTCAGGCAACTGAAATGCAGACGGTGAGGAAACTACAACTACTGTACTAAAATGAGATGTGCAGGCACCCAGGCAAAAGACCTGGAGAGATGCACCCAGTTGGACAGGTAAGTATGATAAGTAGTTTAGGCCTTTACTTAGATGCTGTCAAATCTCTTGGAATTTCTGTGCTCTGTTTTAGTTGCTTTTCATAGTGCAAATGGACATCCCAGCTCTGTTGAAAAAGCAGACAACTATTTGGCCCTTCCTTATTCTACCACTAACCGGCCTCCTGATACTCTACTGCGGACTTTGAGCAGCAGAAAAGAGATCAGTGGTTTCACTAGTCAAGACACATAACACATCCACAGCTGAACATGTTGATTATGCAGAAGGAGAAGAATGAACTTAGTAGCAAATAGGAAAAATAATTAGCAAATTTTCAGAAGAATACTGGGATATTTAGTGCTGGTATCAGCACAGACCAGGGAATAGGGAGATAACTTAAGAAGAAAGACACAAGTGGGATCAAATCTCAATGTCTATACTTTCCATGTAGCTATAAAGCCACCCTTTAATTTGGTTACATAGCTCCCAGGTTAAGTCAGGACAGACAGAAAAGTGATCAATGCACTGGCAGATGAACACGTTGTCACTGTAAACTAAGCCTCTGAATTCAGCTACCTTTGTTGTAGACTGAAGATCTTGGGTAATTTCACCAATTCTTTCCATCTTTCACAAAGTTTAATTGAAAGTGAGGTGCTTTACTCAACAGGCACCCTAAAGACAGCATCAGCACAGGACACCCAGCAGCTCATGGAGTCAGGGAGTGCGGAGGAGTCCCCAGCACTGTCCTGTTCCCACAGAAGGACACTTTGCAAGACATGGTGTGAAGGTGAAGAGATTGGGAGGATACCGGGGACCCATTATTTCCCTTGGTAAATCTACGCTAGTCACAACATTTACACATACTGTGGGAAAAATAAAAATTATAGCCATAATCAATTGGAGGTTTATTATATCAGAACATACAAACGTCTGGAGTGAAATCTTGGCTTCAGTGAAATAAATTTCCAGGGAAGATCAACTTTTCTGTAGATAATATTATTAAATAACAGTAAGCATCTTTTTACAATTAAATCTGAGAGCTATGGTTGCATCACAAAGATTTCTTACTTGATAGAGCCCCAGCTAACTCACAGGTTGAGGGTGATGTGAAACCCTATCTCTGCTCTTCAGTTTAGATACTGAAAGTGTGTGTATCCGATGGTGTGCAATTTCCTGGCCCTCGCCCTTGCAGCTCTGCTGAGTGTTTGCAAGTCTCCCCTGTGCCCTTCAAACTGAAACTGATAACTGTGTTACATTTTCACCCTAACCAAACTTTCCCTACAGCAGAAACTGATTATTACTGGAATTTGAGTCAGATTGAACTTTCAGGCTGAGATTTTAGGTATCCTCTCTGGGATTTGAACACTTCTGGTTCCCAGATACAGCACTGAAAACAAAAGTGAACATAAAATATTCTCCCAAAAATGTTACAACAGACTTGAGCAAGGCTTAGAGATTTTGTAACACTGTGTGAAACAGCCTCCTTTGGTTATTCCTTGGCCTGCCTGTATGCCACTGCTGCTCAGGAAACCTAGAGAGATCTGGAGGTGGAGCTGGTGTATGCTACAGACTCTTGACACCAAAGCAGGACAGGTATGATCTCTAACATTATCACTAGGATGAATTTGGGAGATATATGCTACACAAGGGGTAAGGCTACTAGCTACTCTCTTAGCTCTCCCCAGATAAAAACCAGTAAACCTTCTTGCCAGACTCTTCTGGCATGTATTCTGCAAACACAACCTGTTCGGAAATAGTTTTGACAAAGGCTTGCGAGATTGTTTTAGGTTTTCTGTCCCCTTTGCACTCCCATTTGCTCTCACCAGGTAAGCTGTTCACACCAGCTCCTTTAACCAGCTGACTGAGGTGCAAACCAAAAGCTCCCAGAGGCAGGTGCTGAACTGCCAGGGGCCGCTGGATCTGTTAGTCCAGTGCCTGAACGCTTCCCCACGCTTCTCCCTGGTTCCCAGCAGGGCCAGCTATACAAAGTAAAAAAGAAGAGAGCTGTGAAGGCTTTACAAGTACTACATAGCAATTTGTTTCTGTTTAAAACAAGCTGAAACTAGAGTTCAGTACCTCAATCCCTTTTCAGCCATGAGGTAGGAACTTCCCTTTCCAAGCAGAGGGATCTTCTTTATCTAATCTTGCACAGTTACTCAATAATTATGTGATTAATGGTAAATCCATCACTGTCCTGGGACTAAACCATGTGTAAATTACAACCTTATGCAAATGCATGTCTTTTTGTTTTGGAAAACCAGGAAGAAAAGCAGAAAGAATTACGGTTTTGTAGGAAGAGGAGTCAGAGTGTCTGTAAAACTGGAAGCCAACAGAAGCTGTTCCCAGACAAGACAACACAGCACAGCAGGCCACAAGCTACGCTCTTGTAGGCCACAGCTCTGCAGCATATCACACAGCTATCACTTATATGTATTTGGCATGTATCGCATTTGTATGCAAAGTAGATGGTGCCTTTCTTAAACATAATAATTTCAGTTCCATTATTCTCAGCCCAGCATATTTGGTATTGTAATTTCCATTTTCATACAAGAGTTTCTGGCGGCTGTAAATTTCCTCATTACTGTTGCTGCACAGCAAAAGCTAATGACTGGCTGAGCGCTGTTAATAGAGCATATGATCAACCTGCTGTTCAGTGTAAATTTGCTATAGTGGTTGTTTTTTTCTCTATGGACATCAGTTACAAAGGTCCAGGTGTATAATGGCACTTACGACAAATACTGCTGATACAATTTAACAGTTATGGCAAATGATTCCTCTGTCTAAGTGGAAAAAAAAGAAAAAGAAGGTGGCTGCAATGAGAGAAATCTTAGACCTTGCAGGGCATTCATTACTGGCCAAGAAGGCAGAGCTGCCTAAACCATCTCACGCCTTATGCACAAACTGTTTTACTGCATTCCATATGCTGTTGTACATACTTCCAACAACCCATACGTTTGTTATCTGCTGCTGATCTTCATCAGCACACTGTAAAAAGCAGTCAGCTGCTTCCTGGAGTGGACAGCTGAAGCAGCAGGAGCCTAGAAGGTGGCTCAGAGACGACAGGAGTGTTTGCACACAGGGATGGTGATTCCGGGGTTTCTCTAAAGGCTGGAAGCCAGAGACAGCCAGCCCGTCTGTCTGTACAGCCAGACTGTCAGGATGGGTGGCCAGGTCAGATTGGCAACTAAGGGACATTGTTAAGGGATGGCTTTTTCAACAGGCTGCAGTGTCATTTATTCTTGGGAACTAAATAAAAATATCTCACCTAATTTGTGTGTTGCGGTTGTGAAGGTCTCAAGCACTGCTGAGACTTTAAATGTCTGCAATTTTCTGCCGGGGACATACAGTTTTAAGCTTAGTACAGAACACACCGGGAACACTTGGCATCTTCTAATACACAAAGTCAAATGAGTGGCCCACATTCCACTTCCACCTTGACTTTTATGAATACAACCCACTCACATGCTGGTCAGAGGGATTTTCTCTGGCGTTTAAATGTAAATAAAGCAGGACAGCTTTTGTTTTAGGAGCAGAGAGCGAGAAGGACTGTGAAACAGTAGCACCAACCGAAGCTGTAGGGCACAAATGATGCTCCAGTTAGCCACAGAAGTACTCGGGATAGAAAAAGAAAACAGGAAAGAACCAAAATGCAGCCTTTGGATGAATTGCTGCTGAAATGAGGCTTAGGACTCTCAACTCCAAACAAGGAAACTTATCTCCCACCCTGTGATTCTGGAATCTTGCATTATATAGTTTGTAAAAAATATCTACTTGCATATAGCTTGAGTGAAGCATTATAGCTCAGACTCATGGACAGAGCCCTTTCCGAGGCATCAGGAACTCTTAGTTTCATTCGAGACTCTGCCAACGAATTATTCTATATATCAAACTACTTTACCTTGTAATCTCCTTCCAGCTTTTAACTGTATGGGTAATTTAGACTGATTTTTCACAGCACATAAGAGACTGTGTATAATGTTTTTTTGACCATTAGGCAACACTGCAAGGGTTGCTTTTTTTAGTTCATTATGGCCTATTCTCTTTCTAGTACTTTCACAGCTGCCCTGCTGAAACCACAACAAATTCCACATCTTTCCGACAGTAGGATAAAAGTCTCTTGATTCAAACTCTGAGTACCTATGCCTTCATTCCCTTACCTGGGCAATGGGTATCATATTCTAGTCCTGGAAGATTTACTGTAATACACGTATGTATTTGGGAAGAGCCTACAGTTCTCAGGAATAAAAGTACAAAGCCCTAGGTATCAAGAAGTATTTGCTGATTATTTTCTCAGAAGTCTAAGTAATATTTTATATATCTACTTTAAAAACAAATATGCCTAATCAGGAAGAAGTTGTCCATGTGAATTGCATAACTTGTAATGTGTATCATTTTATTATGCTTTGGAACTAATAAAACCTAGGTAACCTTTCTTCCTTATAAGTGTAATTTATGCACTGTATGCAAAACCATACACAAGCTCATTGGCAAGGTAACAATTTCAATCACAGATATTGAAATAGCTTAGGACTTCCAAATTTGCTTTAAAAGCCACAAGTGAAGAGCACAGGGAAGGCTGTGTCTGTGTACTAAGTATAAACTAAGGACTGCACAGTCCAGGTATGCCGTTCTCAGCAATCCCTATTATTTTCTCTTTGCTCTCCTACATATCTCATTTCCTTTGTAATTTCAATACTGTTTTAAGAAGATGGTGATTTTAAAATGCCAGCACATTTCACATTGGTATGTGAAGTTTTGGGACTGGAAGCCCAGATGGATAGTTTCAGCAGTGACATTTCTACCGGGCAAGAATTATCTCTTCTGACTCCTTAAAGTTTAAAATTCCACAGTTCATCTGCCAAATCTGAACTTTTGATCCAAGTGGAAGGAAAAGCTGGCTGCTGGAGTTAAATTGTATACAAACCATTATAAGCTAATATTGTACACAAACCCAGCTGAAGCCCAAAGGCAACTGCATATAAATGCCAGACACAACCCACAGGCATACTCCAACATGGTATAAATAGGCTTTGAGTGAATTTATGAGTGCAAGTGTAATTCCACTAGCTTGAATGCTGGCCATTGGTGGAACAAAAAAAATCACTGCAGAGCCAGCTTCAGGCCCGTGGTCTTCAGTGTTTCTTACAGGGCCTAATTCAATTTCTAGTGAAGTCAACAGAAACCGAGCTCAAAACTAACCCTGAGAGAAAATGTTTTCTCTCTAAAGGAAAATTCTATGTGAAACCTGGGAAGGCTGCAGCGTGTCAGAGGAGACTGGAAAGCATCCTGGAAGGCTGTGAAATTTTGGAAGCAGTTAATGCATTCGATAGAACCAAATATTAGCTTGGATTTGAAATAAGTGCAGAGAGGGAGTAACAGCTGCAAGGGGATCCAGGTGGCTCTCACAAGGTCTCTTGCCAGCTGTAACCTCTGTTATAAAAAAGGAGTCCCAAGTGCAGAACCATTATACAACTGGTTTAGAGCCTTTTGCTCCAACATTCAGACATGTTACAGAATCCAGCATAGTCCTGGAGTTGCTCAGTTTCCACTGGTGACAGTGAACGCCTGAGCTCTCGAGGACTTGAAGAAGCCACTTAATTAATTCCCATACAAATGATGCTACTGTTGGTCCCAATTTTTAAAGCTTGAACTTACTGCAGATCAGTCGTAACAGCCTCTAGTGCTTGAGCTGAAATGAACACATTCTCTTTTATTCAAGCTTAATCCATACTAAGTGCACAATCTTGCAATTAAAATAATGTGGTGATAGCAAAGAAAAAAAAGACTAGAGGAAAAGGACACCTATTAAACACCTTCATGAGACAGTGTCTTTTTAAATAACCATGAGCGAAGTATTTATGAAACTCCCCCAGTCTGAGTCATAAAGTCTTTATGTAGCAGGCAGGTTATGAAAGTGGCTTGGCCTCATCAGTTACAAAACATACAGAAGTGGCTGAATTTTAATTACTCTCTATTGAGTTAGGGGGTCATTTCTACCGTTAGACTGGGATAGCTTCGGCCAAGGTGCAGCCCAGGAAGCTCTGTAAAATAGCACCTTACAAAATTGTTCTGGAATCTAGAGGTTTGACCTGTGCAGACCACGTGTCATCACGTCAAAACGGATTAAGGAAAAATAACTACAGCCCACTCACTTTTACTTTAATCTTTTGCGGGTCGTCCTTTTGCTTGGTTGTATAATGAGAAGCACAGATTGTACAGTATGTCAATCCAGCTCAACAGGCACTGGCAGACGAACACAAGAAAAACAGATCCTTTCCTTTTAATTCAAGTCCATCCTGCTTCCCATTATTTCCTGTCCTCCAGTGCAGTTCAGTTCCTAGGAAAAGTTGCACAATACAAATATACTGTTGCCTGTGCTAACAAAGTAATTGACCTACCATGAAAAAGCTGGCATAAATATTATCTTCTCGTGGTAACTACTGAACAGCTAAACTGCAAGTGGCAATGCTGTTTGTTATCAATGTCATTTTATGCTATTGACATCATTTTAAAGAGGCATAATGCTTACAAATCTAAACAGAACAGCCAGTGGCCCATTCCATGCAGAGTATACAACAAACGCCACATTTTACTGTAAAACAATGACACCAGAACCACTGCAGTTAAAAAACATATCTCACAGTCACGGTTCTCTAAATTTGCTGGTCAAATACGATCCTCCAGGAAATTAAAGGCTGAGAGGAAGAAAAGAGCCTCATCAAATGATACTTACTATTGATGATGGAGGAGGGGAACAACCAGCTTTTTACTGAACTCAGTTTCTACGTTACAAATCAGTTCCAGTTTTCTGTTCTGTATAATTCAATACTAAGAGGTTTGAGGAGGAAGAGCTAGTCAATATTCCAAATCTGGTCCAGCTTATTAATTTTACTGTAAGCTTAAATAAAAGAAATATCTTGATACAATCAAGTTGGAGCTCAGACTTGCAAACACTAGTCCTGCTTTGGAAATACTCCAGCCTGCGACCTCCGCTTCAGCCACTTTAGGAAATGGAGCTGATAACCCAGGAGAAAGTCCAGGAAAAGGAATTAAGCATCTGGAGATGTAAGTGCACATAGGAGAAGGAACAAGGATTTAATCATGAATAACTAAAATCCAGAAATCATTCTGGAGCGATGACTGAATGATGGGATTCCTGAGGTGCAGGGAGCGACGAAAGCAGCAGGTTGCAGACCTGCCCTGCTCTCCCCTGCGCTGCCCAGAGAGACGCTCCACTGTTCGTCCAGCCTCCACTGACCACACTGCCTTCCCCTGCTCCACACAAGCCTCTGGAGTGCAGGACCTTTGCCTCAGAGAGAAGCAACAAGGACTTGAAACAAATCCTCTCCCAACACTGCATCTGTTTGGAAGCCAGTGCTCTGGCTGCTAGACTGTTGGGGGAGAGAAAAAAAAGTTTCTTGGCAAAAACAACACCTCAGGGCTCTCACATTTGATGGTGGAATGCTGTGAAAGGGCAAGACCATCCGTATACCCAAGACAACGATCTCCCAAGAACAAAAGTATGAGAAGCAGAACTTTTCAAGAACTGAAGATTTCCATGAATCTCTGCTGAAGTTGGAGGAGTTTCATTACTGATCGTAGAGGCAGTAAAAGCAGGACTAGGCTGTGCATGTATCAGGCTGATACAACAGAAATTGTCCCTCCTAGGGCTAGTCAATGACTTGATTTCAGTAGAAAAGCTTACTCACTGTGTAATGACCCAACAAATAACACCACCTGGCCTGTACTAATCAGATCTGCCTGTGAAGTGCATGTGGAGCTGTGACAGTAACAGCAGCAGGAACAGGACAGTGACAAGAAATTCAGGTGTTGGGAGTAGGAGGCAGTCAGAAGTGCTTCCCTGGCAACTCTTGGGTTTGCACAGATAGAAGGTGTATGAACTAATTTATGAGAATCAGACTGCAGATCAGGATATTAGTCTTCTATTTGCCACCTCATCAATGATAAACCTGAATTTGATGGCTCACACAGCAGCTTGCCAGCGCTCAGATGTTCAGAGGCTCTGTAGTGCTTTTTAGCATGGGATATGAGCATCACTGAGATTTCATTCCAGGATTTTGCTTTTTCCTTTGTTTTATTTTGAAAATGCTGAAGGACATAGTCATATCTGGTCAGGATTTTCACATCTGATTATTAATTCTCCCGGAAAGATGATTTGCCTGGGAATAGTATTGTTTGAATGTGCTTTGTTACTGTTATTGGGGGTTCTTCCTTCCCTTCTTCTGTTCCTCCATTTCACAGAAGGCTCTTACATCATTGTAATCCTGGATGAGAACCCCCTTTAAAAAAACCTCTGCTGGCTTCAGAAGTCTTGTAAAACTGCTGCATTGCAGCCAGGCTGCAAGTAAGCAAGGCAGAGGAAGGACAGAGTGACACGGGTGACCACCCTGGATCCCTCACCCTCAAAAACCTGGACAATCCGGAGGTGAAGGGGGCCATGCTCTCACCTGTAAGTAAGGAGTGGGGGATTTCCTGCTCTTCCTGAGGAGAAATCTATAGGGAAATGCCCCAATAGTTTCCTTATCTGTGTGTCTCCTCCTGTGGGATTTCTGAAAGTGTTGTTACACAAGTTGTGAAATCTGTCCTGTCCTTTCGGAGGGGGCAAGTACAGACTTGCTGGAGCTGGAGGACAGCAAAGAACAGAGGTAGCTTCAACTTCTTCCCTGTGTCTATACTGGCACCTGTAAGAAGTGTAGTACAGGAGGTGTGGGCTCTGAGCCAGCCTGCTCTGGCTCTCAGCAGGCATGACTCATTTTGGCTTGATAATGGTCTAAATCCAGCCACCCAGCTACTGGCTGGCAAGCTTGAATCCACCTGCCATGGATGCGGCTGCTGAGAGCAGGAGTCCCAGGCACCCAGATCAGACGGAGCGTACGCTGCCAGCGACTGGGAGGCAGCAGAAGAGAGGACGAGGGTGGGGTGTGGGTAGGAACACACGGACACGTCATGGGCTGCTGAGACAATGGGAATATAGTCAGGTAAGTGAGAGCCAAAGCAGAGACTGCTGGAGCTGTTTGAAAGTAACAATGGAAACATTTAGCCTTGAGAAAGTGGTGCCCATTCATCCATGATGATGCTGCTACGTGAAATTTCCGCAATTTTCCTTAAAATAGTGATTTGACACACTTTGAAGTCCTTACCTGGTAGGGCAAATGTACTCACAGGAAGTGGAGAAGGGTCATTTCATTCAAGGAGCTATAAGGTAATTCCTTTAACCATTCATACACAGCAGATCCTGCTCCTCTTTCTACCTGTACTAGACAATTCTTCCCACTTCCTTCCTGGAGTTACGTAAACACTGCGGTGCCTTCAGTACATTCCTGTAACACATACAGTGTGCCGAGTGGTTGATCCTCCAAACTGAAACTGATAAGCAGGTAAAAGATGCTCTGAAAAAGCAGGCTCAGCCATCCTGTTCACCTGACCCCCACATTGAAGTGTTAAAGGGAACCTGAAGGACTTAGTCCAACTACCTTGACCCTCAGCAGCATGGCCAGCATAACCTTTCTCTGGGTTTCTCTAAACCAAAGCGTGTCTTCTCTTAGCACATTGGCCAAGCCTGGTAAGTAAAACCAGTCCCAATCGACATTTTGCATTCCTGAAATTGAGGTTCTTCTCAATAATTTTAGTTTTTTCTTGTGAGCCAGTAACTAGAAGGCTGCCAACTGTATATTTCATGTGATAGAACCACTGTAGGGAGGGTGTTCTTTAATCAGCTCAAAGTGTGGTGTCACAGACATCTGGGACAAGCCAGCAACTTCCCCCACAACTTGGCCTTTCTCTTTCTCCAGCCCTGCTCCTGTGCTCTGGAATCCCACCTCATCCTTTATTTTGGCTCTCAAACCCTTCCAGAGCCAAGACAACTTGCTCTCTTAGGAAAAAAAATAAATAATCCAGTCATGTCACATTAACTAGCCAAAATGGCTAAAAAAAGCATCCTAGAAATGGCAGAACCTGTGCAAAATAGGAGAGATTAGAATTATTTGGAGTTTAGGATTGCCAGTTGTCTGTTATTTGTGTTGACCTCTACACTGTTGTAAGTAAGAAACACCCCTGTGGATTACAGAACAAGGAGGGCTCCTAGGGTGCACCTGTTTGCTTACCAGATCTGGCAAATCAGTCGTGCGGAACGTCAATATAAGAAAAACTTCTCAATGTAGGCCAGAGTCACTGAAGAGCTACTGCAGAAGCCTGCTGTTGAGTTTGGCAGGATCATACTGGAAATGAAATGCTGAACTGAAAACATGTACCAAATAGCTGAGACAAATAATTCAGAGTCTATTAATAATGTGGCAGGTAGGATGCAAACAAGCATGTAAAGTGACTGACTTGGCTAAGCCTGTCACAAAAGGGGAATGGCCTGACTGATTACGAAAAGCCTGCTGAAGAGCGAGCTGATGCCAAACTTTCTCTCCATTAATTCTACAGGAAGAATAAGTTAAAAATTTAAATGCTAAATTTAGATTTCTTTGGGAAAAAAAAAAACAACCAAAACCCAAACCAAAATAGCTGTAATTAAGGAGTAAAATAAAAGACTGACCAAGAGAAAAAAACATGCTGCTGACTAACAAGAACATTTCAGATTTACAGTGAACTGCATTAGCAAGCAATTCAGAATTAGTGTCTCAGTTTTCCTCAGACTTTTTAGGCAAGATTCCAGTTGAAGTTGCTGCAGAAAGTTGACAGTGATTGCAAAACTGAATTAAAAAGAGATCTCAAAAGGATTTGAGTTTTTGCTAAAACATGAGAAATCCCTTTTGCACAAAACGTAATCGAGGGGTTGAAGGAAAACACCCTATTTTATTTGCCTAGTTACCTCTTCTGCATCTGGTAAGATTTAACTTGTGATTTCACAGATAGGGCTATCAAATGTTAGCTGTCCAGAAACGAAGTTCTCCTCAGGGGAAGGGCTATCGCTGAACAAAAGCCTGAGCATCTGATCCAAAGCCACTGGCAATGGAGAGAAATTTTCCAATCATCTGTGGAGATTTAGACCTCAGAACAGAAGGAAACAGCAGAACCTTCTCTGAGTGTGCAAAGAACTGAAGCCTTTTGGCCAGCAGCAGGCACACGCAGGGACAAGCACAAGACTTTGTTTGGGTGACTCGTACATACAGACCACTGCTGGGTCAAAGCAGGCATGCCAGACAATACTAGGTTCCTGGAAAAATGGGAAGGAAGAAAAAAGCAGGAGGAAAAAACAACAGTATATTTTTTTTTTACTTACTGGAATCCAAGATCATCTTCACAGAAAATGCAGTTTGTTACTATAATTTGGAAAAAAGATCGTCGTAATCTGCCTGTTGGCAATTCCCTGAAAAGAAAGAACAGGCTTTAGGCCAGTATGCTCTTATTTTTCTTGCACAGGAGTCGTCAATTCCTTTCATCTTGCTGCAGGATACTTTTTTTTAAACTTTAGCTTTCTCCGTGTTTGGAACATACCAGAGGTAAGAGAGTAGCATCGGTGAGAGGAATCCCTCCAGGCAGTAGTTACTATCTCACTGGAGGACGTTCTTCCCCAGGTAGGGAAGCAGTGGGGAGGTGTGGGCTGAGGCTGGGTGCCTGACTCTGCTGTGCTTTGCTACACCTCCTGGTTGAAGAAGATAGTAGATTTAATAGATTTAATGAGGGCCAAAGGGGAACAAAAGGGGCTGTAACCCGCTCCCCTGTTAGCTCTGAGCAAAGCAACGGCTCTGGCACAATAGAGCTGTACCTCATCTCAATGCAGCTGAATCAGGCCTTGTAGGGCCAGGGAAGGGCAAATTAACTTTGTCACTTCTGTGACACAGAAATCCCTGCTAAGATCACAGATGTGCCTCTGCCTCTCTGTTTGTAGCAGAACTTGATATACCTGGGCGTTCTATAGGTGCTCCAAATGTAGGACCAACAGCCCTCCTAGGAAACGCCAAAAGGATACAAGACAAGGATTTATTTGTGCCCACACATTTGCAAAAAATGACAAATCAGTCTGTACTACAAGCAAGTGGTGACCTATGAATCTGAAATGAAATAGAATACTATGGAACATCAGCAAAATGTTCCCAGGCACAGTTCTGGAGAAATGACTACTCAGCTAGTGAAAATATTTGAACTGGATTTGCACAGCTGTTGTCAAATATGCTCAAAAATGTTTGAAGAGAAACATGCAACATGGCACATGCACCTTGATGTCAGTTCCAGTGACACAGTCTCTGCATGCCTGAATTGTCCTGACAATACTGTTACAGCAAAGGCTGCTCAAATTGTTGTTTTTAAAAGAGGTACAGGAGGTCAGCTCAACACGAGAGATGACTGTAACTTTCAGTAAAGCAGCCGTTTAGTGAAGCGAGCCCGGGACGTGTTGTGCTTTTGTAGTTCAAAGCGAGCGTCTCTCTGTGCGCGCCTGGCTTTTAACACCACCCCTCCATGTGATTAAAGAAAGCCACAAGAAAGAGGTTTCTACATTATTATCTCTTCCTGGAAAACAAACCTGACTGTTTCCCCGAAGTTTGCTGGTACAGAATTATGCCGCTTTGAAGGCAGCCAGCCGTTTGGGCTGCCCGTCCACCTGCCTTCCTTGCAGTTGTCGTTATCTCTGCTTTACTTTACCTGGAACTTAGCAATCCCTCACTCTCTTTCCTCCTAGGTTTCAGTAGCTGTTCAAAATGAAAATCAATAGTTTTCCTTTTAGTCCCAGGTACAGCCTTTCAGATAATCACATCATATTGTGCAAGAGCTGCTTGGAGCCCAGGCAGCAGAAACAGCCCTTGAATAAAGAGTTTCCAGTAAAGCAGCTGCCTTTTTCTAGCATTTCACTGTTTAGTTGTAACCCTGGTTTAGATCAACATTGGGTTTTTATCAAGTGATTCAAGTGATATGTTAGTGGCATGGCTGAAACAACTCAGAAAGTTTTTGTTATTTTTTTTAAATACTTCACATTAGACATTCTAAATAAATAAAGATCTTATGAGTCAGTGGATTTCATTCCTGTCAAATGGCCATTGAATTAGAACAAAATAACCTCAAACCTCTCCTCAGCAGAACTTCATGCGTAGTTTCAGTTTCTGTTTTGCTATTAACAGGCTTGTAAATTGGTTAGAGTAATCCTACTTCTTTTTTAAGAAAGTTGTCATCATGACGGATACATGAAAGGCCTCAGGAAACCCCCTCCCTCTTCCCCCAGAAGTGTCAGGTTTGCGAGGAAGAGCTGGCATTGCAAAAGTCTGGACATAATTTAGCACATTTTCTCAGTAGATGGGGCAGCCTCACCCACTGAAGATCCAGCACAGTCTCCCTGATGCAACTGGAGCCGCACAGACGGGCGGCAGATCCTTCCCTAAGAACACACAGCGCGGACTCGAAGAGCTCAGCACTGAAAGCGAATATCTACAGCTGACAGTTCTCATAATCCAGATTATCTGAAATATCAGATGACCTCAGAGACCAGCCGGGTTTCTGCCAGTACTGCAGAGAAGTTTATGTATAAAACTTCTAAGAAGTTCACAGTATAATTGACAAATGGAAAAGCTGAAAGTGCCATGTTCTTAGAAATACAGTGACAGGGCTGGGGGGAGGGTTGGGGCAAAATGCTGCCTTTGCTTTGTATTGGGTCTTTTTTTTTAAAAAAAAAAGTAAATTTACCTCATCTGCTTTTCAAAATGTTACATGTATATTTATATTTATGCTACAAATTAGCGGACAGCTTTGTGGTATATTGTGGCACCATAACACAAATGCAACTAGTTGCGTCCCTGCTCTGTCCACATAAGACACATGGGCATAACTGCCCCCCTGCCCTGTCAATACAACAAAAGTCACCCTGCTAAATATTTCCTTTTCCTCACCATCAACAAACGTGGACTGTTTCCTTAAGTTTTACTTGCCTCATCTCTTGTAATTACAGAGTTAACTATCAAGAGTAGAAATAGCAGTTGAAAATGGGAGTTTTAATCAGATTAGAAATGTAAAAGATCCAAAGCTTGCTTTCAAAAGACTCATATCTTTTAGAAAAATAATCAAATTTCAACGCTGCCACAACACAGTTTGTGATTAAGCTATTTTTGTTAATCTTAAAACATTTCTAATAGGAAATTGTTGTAACTTTCCTTTTCCCTCAGAGCCTCAGTGCAGAGAAACCCCAGGTTTATAAGCAGAGAGCTAAAAAAATAAAGAGCAAAACCAGTCAAAATTTACAAGTGTGCAGCTGGGCAAGAGGCCACCTTCCACACTGACAAGACACCCCAAAATCCTCACCATCATTTCCAGGCTAAAGAATGCTCTCGTTCAAGAGCCTGTACTGGAAAGAGTCCTGAAGACAACTTTGCATACAAATAGGTTCCCAAACCACAGTGAAATTTGCCCTTATTGGGACATTTCGGGACTGCACAAACAGATTCACGTCACGCCAACAAAGCCAAGGCCTGGTGAGAGCTTGGTGGCAGGTTTTAGATACAGCTGTCTCTCTGTCAGGTCCACAGGGTTGATAAGCAAGGGAAAACACATATTGATCTTGGTCAGGGATGTGGCACATGGGCTTTCTTTTCCCTTCAGGTCCCAGTCATGTTCTATAGGAATGGTCCAACCGAGGGCGCATGAAAGCTTTGCTGCAGCTCCATAGTGTCCTCCTTATAACCCTCTTTATTGCCTACATGAAGGATCAGTCGGCAGCTGTGTCAGTCAGCTTGGATTTTAAGATTTCCTTCTCCACACACCTCCAGCCTGGTCTCCCCCCATTCCAAAGAACTACAACTGGCTTGGTTCCAGCTCCTTCCTGCGCACACAGACGCCCTCATCCCGTTGGCACTGCCACGGGGAGATCCCAGCTCTCAAACAGCACCAGCTGTCACTACACCACCTGGACTACATTTCCTTCCTTCTCTCCATCCTTCCTTTGGCAGCCACAAGCACTCTGTGTCTTTGTTTTTCTCCTGTTATGGTGCTGCTTGGCTGCCTTGGTAATACCTGCTATTTTATTGGGCTTTTAATGTCTTCTATGGGAAGAAACGACAGACCAGAAGAAAGGGTGTTGCAGGCTAAATGTGACTTACCAGTGCCTTTACTATGGTAGTGATATTTCTGTAAGTCTAGAGAAGCAAGACTGTATTCCAGATACGGTGTCCATGGACAGTGTAGCCACTTCAGCTCATCTTTGCCAAGCAGATGGGAGAGATTTCAGGCAAAAGGCTTGAGACAAGAGAAAAAATAAAGTTTTCTTTACCGTATGTGTAGGATGATTGCATGATCCAATAACAGAAATACACATAAAGCCAGAGATGTATGTAGCAATCAGTCACTTAGTTGGGTGCCTGTTCATTCAAACCAGAATTACTCCACAATGCCCACAATCAATCAGGGACAGAACAGCTTAATTGAAAACAAGCTGGTGAGGGAATGATTTAACCCAGAAATATGTGGTTGATGAACAGGAGTTCCAGGTCCCAAAATAGCTCCATTAAACCTCAGTAAACTGAGTGAGCATATCCCTCAGTGTCGATTTCTGCAAAACACAGGACTCTCAAGCCACCTCAGCCAGCAGCTTTCTAGAACTGTGATGAACATTGAGAGCACTGATTTATACAAATACTGTTTTTCCTTAAAACCCAGGGGCATTTTGAAGTGTATCCAAACATAGGAAACTTTTCTTTAAGCAATAATCTCATTGCAAACTTCTGACATGCCAAGAGTTGCCCCCCATTCAGGAGATAAGTGGAACACAGAAAGTAACAAAATGTAACCCAGTATTCTGTAGCCTAGTCTGACTGGGACAAGAGCTGAAATGCTTTTTGATGGAAACTTTTAAGATATAGATTCTAAGCTGAAGTCTTTAACCAGGACATGAGTCCAGCTTTCTTCAGGCTCAGGTATTTTCAGCCCACATCCAAAATTCATACCTCATTGGATTGATTTTATCCAGTGTGCTCCAAAGTCCAAGCATTTTGACTAAGTGCCACCTCCACTAATGTTCAAAAGCAGTTTACATTTGACTTATATTTCACTTTCTTCCTATATTCAAATTCCCTGTTCTAATTGCCATTTCGAGTTAACCCTTACCCATTTCTGGAAATCTGCATGTTCACTAGTTGGAGAGAGAAAACTCTGAATTTAAGCACCAGAACTAGTCAGTAATGGAACCAGGTTTTGTTTTATCACCAAAAAAAGCTACACCGGGAAAAATACATCTTGTGTGGTACTGACTCAGTGTGAGGAAAAGTGGCACAAGATAGTATTGTTCTTCTCACCTTGTTCCCTGCCAGGCTACTTCAATGCTGCAACACAAATAACAGGAAATGGCAACAGCTGGAGACATGACCCACATCTCAGTAACAGATAAAAGGGTTCAAGGGTGGTTTACACACTCATACTTTGATTCAGAATGGGAAGAAGGAAATAATTTATTCCTTGTTACAGGAAAGAGTATTTCATTCAATCCCTGTCACCAGGATTATTCAGAAATGTGTTGCTGCAATGCCTCAGTACTGCGCCCATCAGACTCATGCCACTCACCTCTTCTGCAAGAGGAATTTATTTACCTCAGATTATACCTAATGCACACGTCCTGTCTGCCACACAGGTTCTTCAGCCAGATGGACACTTAAACCAGCCAGCAACCACTCAGCCAAACCAGCTTGTTGGCACGGTCCCCAGGGAGCACTGAGTGGTGCCGCTTCTAGCTGGCTGCTCGTTCAGACGTGTGTCTACCAGTTGTGGGTTGAAACTCCTCTTGACTTCAGAGGCCCTTCCTCTCCTGAACAAATCCTCCTCATGCAGTAAATACTAACCAATAATCAGGACGAATGGTCTGGAGGAGAGATTAAAGAGTAATACAAGAGTAAGCAAAGAAGAATTCATCATCACCAAAAGAAAAAACAATACAATAACATTGAGCTTAACTAGCTTGCGAAAATGTCCCAGAAGAATAACCCTTATCTGGTAAGTAAAACTATTGGAAAAAGCAGCAGGAAGCATACTGGAAAGAAGGGGAAACCCTGCTGCTATGCCACGGGCAGGCTGAACATCAATTCTGTTTTCACTCCAGGTTGCACTCTGTGCCACTCACTCCTACTGACAAAAACACACACACTTTCAGTTAGTATCACATTCAGCAGAAAACCTGCACAAAGCCTGAATCACAAACTGAAATGACTCACATGGTGAATACACCTATTCACAGCTTCCCGAGTATGTTTAATAGAGGTGGGTATTTATACTTATATCTGACAGATCTGAATTTCTTAGCTTGCTTATACTTTATTTGGAAAAAACTGTATTTATAATGGTTTTTTATAGAATGTAGTCAATGAAACTAATATACAGTACTTTTAGCTAATTTATATCTAAAATGACACTGCTTTAATATTTTAAGAGCAGGGGAAATGCACATAGGTCCAGAAAAGCAAAAAATAAATGTCTGAAGAGACTAATAATACGAAAAATGGAAGATCTGAGTTTGGAGCATCTGTAGTCAACCCCAGAGCAAAAAGCTACAGGGAGCTAAAAGAGAACATCATCCAGATATGGTCAAAATAGGGATGAGAAGGAAATAAAAAAGAAGGTGCAGAACAATTTAAAGTACAGTGGTAAGGAAGAAGTGGCTTGCAGGAACATAGCTCTTGTAAAGCTCTTATCCCTAGTTTACTTTGGCATTTTAACAGATACAGTTTGGACTGAGATGAGAAGCAATCTGATATTAATTTGAAAATATTCAGTAAGATGTCCTATCCATGAACCCTTCAAGGACTCCCATTCTCCTGCATTTATTTGAAGATAAACATTTTCTCATTTTATTATTCTAAAAATGTTCTTTATTTGTTTTAGTATAAAAGAAGAATGTATGCTGCAGGCTCCTGGAAGACAGTTAACATAATAGAATGTTTCTGTCACTGGGGCCCAAACTGAAAAGGGCACAGGCACTTGAACAGCCCTAAACTTGGGCTGAGTATTGGGTGACATTTAAAAGATTCTGGTGGAGAAACTGTTACTGAATATCAGAGTGAAATTAAATGGATATCTGGAATGCTATGTTCAGTTGCTCTAAACTATATCAGAAGACAACATGTACACACCTAGCAGGGTTTAAAACACAATTTCACAATAGCCTGCTGAGGTTAACTCAGTGACATCTGTTGAACACGCTCTGCAATTAAACAAGAAAGAGGTTGCCAAGAGTCATACAGGCAGCAAAACATTTTCTTCTCCTTTTTTGACCATATGCTCCCAATCCAGTTCCTAGATGGCTGCTGGGGAGAGCAGAACCCTGCGGAGCTTGTGTGCAAGTGCAAAACCCACGAGGTTTCCAGAGCGGCTGCAGGTTTGCACAGTCCTTGGCTTCACCACAGTGTCCACCCCTCCTGGGAGTCACCTGCTCCACCTGAGTTTGACTGGCACAGACTGACTGCAGCCCCATCAGCTGAGGCGAGAAATGGCAGCGAGGAGCTCCCAGCAGCAGCCCTTTGTTCCAGGGACACAGAGCTTTGTGTGCCGATGAAGAGAAGCTTTTAACTGACAGCAGCCACAGATCTTCAGAACTGACGTGCTAAGGGCTATCGTTTTTAGGCTAAAACTACACTAGCAAACAATCCGCTGTTTAGAAAGCTTATAATATTTTGTTGTTATTAGGTGTGGAGAGCAGGCATCAGCCCTCCCAGAGTGAGATCAAACGTGTTAGGAAAGGCTTCATCTGCCCTAGGAGCTGAAGTGTTCTCCTCAAGCCAAACTGCTCTTTTAATCACAAGACTGCCAACTAGCCAAGGGCAAGTCAGAGATTTGGTTGTGGGTGAAAAGAAAAAGACTTCAGCACAAACTTGACTTCCAGCTGGGACACTCCTTTTTCTTCAGCTTACTGCTCTCAGCCTTGTCTCCTAACAGCTCCATATGTGGTTCCTTTCCCAATGGCTTTAACCTGGGCCTAACACAGCAACAAAGCAAAATTCACCATGTGCCTTAGGGGGAAAAATAGCAAGTGAATATCTAAACCATTTTAGTTGTCTCAAAGATAAGAGGATATCAAAAGTCTCTCCACATCAAAAATATATTGAGTTCTTCCTGTCCGCTAAGTCTCTGCCTTTCGGCCTTGTGAACCTCACGAGGTAACAACTCAGAAAGATAAGGCTGCAGGAACCGGGAGTTGAAGCACGAACTGTTCGACACAGTCAGCCACTACTAATGAATTTCCTTTTGGCCTAATCGAGCCTGGTTTTACACTTCTATAATTATTTGGCCAAAACAGCTACACCAGTATATGCCCCAATATGGAGTCCAGTCTCCACTCCGGCTGGAATGAACTGTTCCAGCCTAAGGCATCGCCAGCTCGGTGCATCTCTGATCATCTGATGCTGCTGGACCCCCTTCATTATAACCCCACAAACATCAACAAGGACTTTTGCCTTTAGACAAACACTGGTCTCTATTCTAGAACAAGATGTAGAAACTAAAAGGGGTAACAGCTTCATACTTGTTATAAATACCTCCTTTTATGCAAGTATGCTTCTGTGAGAGAACAGCTTTTTCCTTTTAAGTTTTGGTGGCAATTTATTTAAATTACAAAGCAATTATAAATGCAGAATTAAAGATGAGACATGATCTTTGGAAAGAAAAAAAAACAACAACCCCCATTTATTTTCCTACATCCTGGGCAGCGGCAAGATCTTTTCCATGTTATTAATGACCTTTTTATATACTTCACTTTCAGACTCCATCATTCTGGGACAATACCTTGTTTTAATAGCATCAACCCGAAATGTTTCTCAATGTTTCTCACTCTTGTGTCCCACTCCTAAGTGTGGCAGAGACTCTCATTCAGAGAACATTTTCTTCACTGCCTGCAGGGCTGCGTATCTGCATCAGCGTGGAACTGATCTTTCTCTTGGAGCCTTACGGTACCAATTCAAAGGTGTTTGCCTATCCTTTTTACAACAGCGTTCCATATGTCGTCTTTCAAGGTGATCCAGAAAATTCCAGAAACTAAAAAAGCACTGGGTATCTACCAGCTGTCCTAGTGGGATGGATCTTCCAGGACATAAGTGTCTTTGTACACACACAGCAGCATCTGACCTACAGGAGACACAGACTGTTCCCAACTTACGTAGAGCTCGGCTGGTACTAACAAGAACCTCAGTACACTCCGTGCAGGCAGCAGCAGCTTCCTAGATGTTACAGCACTCTTAAGAGATAAGGTTAAAGATATCACATCACATGTGCTGTGTGCTAAATGATTTAGTCAAATGTCTTGCAAGAAATTGTTGATGTATTCTCTTCCAGGAATGTTTCCCAGGAAAAACAGCCGGCAATTCACAACAGAACGCTTGAAGGCTGCCTCCCTATGCCAGCTGCAGCTTTGCTAGTAGCCAAGAGAGTAGGAGTTGACTTATATTCATATTTAGAGTGTGTTTCCACATAATTAAAGAACTCTATAGAGGAAAGGCATCTGTAAGTAGGAGCAGAGTAAATTCTGCAAGCAGGCCTATTAGGACTAAAAACTGAACCCACAAGCTCAAATGTAACTGGAGAAGGCTCTCCAACAGACAGCCTGTCCTGGTGCCCACTCCCAAATGATACAAGGGAAACTCAGTCACTTTGCAATCTCAACTTTAGGCAGTCCTTACTGGTTTCAGACTATGTCCTCTTCTCTCATACATATTTTTAGTGTGTGCAGCTGCCAAAATTATGATGATATGGAAAACATCTTCTGCACCAGCTTCTCATTTAGCTTGGATGCACCAGTAGGAAAAACTGTCAGCTGAGCTAGAACTATAAGCAGCTTCTCTGCACTACAATTGCTTTTGTGGTCCTGGCTGCTCTGAGTTTGCTTTTTGCTCAGGTGGTGGGAAAGAAGTGAAAGGAGAGAAGATGTAACCAAGGTGTTTGCATTGAGAAGCTGCTCTTTCCCATGCCTTTTTTTGTTTTTCACACCGTCACAGCAGCGGATGTAGTGCATTTTGAAAGCTGTAAATCTTAGAAACAATATCCCAGGGTACACTATACAACATCAGAGCCATCATGTCTTCTTTAAATGCTGATGCTCTGACATGTACAGGCTGTTTTCATGCCTGTGGTCTAACATACACGAGCTAGATTGCACCCTGCTAGAACAGCGCAGTGCCAGCCAGCTGCAGGCACTTGGGACTGTGCAGCTCTCTTGCCTTCCAGGAAGAGCAGAAAGAGCCTCCCCATTGAGCAGATGTGTGAAGCTGTCACCATAATGATTACTAAGCAGGATCTTTCCCTTGGGTACATCCTGCAGCAATAGCCAGAAGTGTATGAGAAAACTAATAACCAGATATCCTGTTATTTCTTCTGGCGTGCATGGTACTAAACATGTGAGGTTTTTTTCAAGGACATTACTGGCACCTCAACTGACAGAGGCTGTAAACTCAATCAATCGCTGAAGCGGAAGATGAAGAAAGAGTCGTCCCTTTGCAAGGCAGGATGTTCCTGTGGGCAAATCATGCATAGTAGAATCCAACCTAGGAGAGAACTGCATGGCAAAAGAGGAATTTAGTAAAGCTGTGGAATGAAAAAATGAAGAATGTAAATATTGCTGGGTAAAATTCAGCATGGATGAAAATAGCAGAATGTTTTCAATTGTGCTAATCTGCAGTTCATTAACTGTGCAAATGCAAGCACAGCTGCATCGGGTGACCTCAGATTTGAGATGCAATTGAAAAATGGGATAAAGCAAGGAGAGAGAAACTATCATGGAGTGATCTTGATGTGTCTTGACACTCAACAAAACAGAGGAGGCTCAGGAATGCTCAAAATCTCTGAACTGGACCCTAGAAATTGATAGGGTTGAATAAAACTGTGAAGCTTTACAGTTAACTTTGGATCCAGCTGGCAAACAGTTTTTTTGGTCTAGAGTCTCAGAGTTTATGGTTTGTATTTACCAGCTTTTTCTCCTTGACAAAAACTTGGTTTTGTTTAGGGGATTTGTTGTTTGTTTTTGAGAACAGACTGAGAATTTTATATCACTAAATATTCTGAATCCGTAATGAAGCTGAGATATCTGGTAGCACCACCAAAGCCGCTGCATCGGGCAGGTTTTCTGCTCAGCCCTTCACACACACCTTCTGCTGTGCCCAGGGCAGGTACTTGTGCTCTGGGCACTATGTGACATGTCGATGCTCCAGCTGATCTACCCTCACCTTCCCTCAAGGAGACAAGAACCAAACCGTAATTCCTGATCAGTTTAGTGCCCACCACCTCTCCTACCTGCTGTGGCTCAGAGGGTTGATTGGATGCAGTGAACCCTACTGGTGTCCTCCACTAGTGAGGACAGGGAACTCCTGCTAAGCAAAGAGAAGAGCACTCGACATGCTCTGTCACTCTTTCCCAAAAGAACAGCAGCCCTCTGGGAAGAAAGGGGTGAGCTGCTCTCTGGACAAAAGAAGCTGTGACCTGTAAAGAGAGAGGTCCCAAACTCCAGCTCTGATCCCTGTGGCTGCAGATGTTGGACCAACCCTTGCCAATTAAAGAAATGACACAACTTCCTATTGCAAAAGAGTCCAAAGGTTAAAAAAGAAGGCAAAAGTAACACAGGATAACAGCACTGCACAAAGCCAAATCCTGCGGTAGTTAAAGTGAAACTTAACCAAACTCTAGTCTTCAGTAAAATCACATCATCATTCCACTTTACAGATTGGTGACTTGCCCACGTCATCCACTAGGCCAGTAATAAAATCAAAGAGTGAGGTATTGATTAAATATAGTCACAACCCTTACTGCTCTGGACACTAAGAAGTCTAGGTGTGTTTAAGCTCAACCTAAAGCATAATCTAACACACTTTGGGGTATTTGTTCCCTCAGAACGCTTATTTGTCTCCACTGCCTACCAAGGGAGCTATAAGGAGAATCCCACCTCTGCTCTCCTGTACCTCAGTGTCCAGCGGTCTCTCCAGCCCCAGCAGCAAGCACTGTGTGGTGGTGCCAGCTTTTGCAGCTGTACTTTCCAGAAGGAAAGGAGAAAAGGGGTAAAAAAAATATGGGGGTTGGAAGAGGGAGTCAGTTTCCAAGAAGAAAACAAAGAATCAATTAAACTGAAGGAAAAGGCAAAGAAAAAGTAGCCTGAGGAAAACTCGGCCTCTGAAAAAAAACGGACCAGGAGGAAGAGATAGGAGAGGTATATGGTTTACTTCAGGTTTTGTGTTAGAACATGTGATTTATAGGAATTTGAATATCCTTTCAAGGCAAACTGCTATTCCTAACACTCCCTGTCTTCTGAGAAGTTTTCCAAGCTATTGGCAAAGATGTGCCAGAATTCTGCTCCTTAGGTGGGCCCCTCCAGATATTGATGATCCCTTTTTTTCACTGGAAAGCCACTAACAGGTATACACAGAGCCACCTGCTCTCTGCTGCAGCTGGTACACACAAACATCCCTTCAGGTGATTTGATCAGCTCCCGGCTTGACGGATTACCTGACAGATCCTCAGCGGCGAGGTTTCGTATTTTGGGGAGGACAGAAGAATATTTTGTTTCTACAGGGATTAAAACTGAAGTGTGGAACGAGAAATTGAGATCCCTTTTTCTTAAACCCCGGGGTCTTAGTTGTGAATCAGTTTTGATGACGTTGGGCCCCAAGAGGAGGCCTACAAATAAGCCGCGAATGAGCGGGGAGCAGCACAACAGATACAGCAGCACAGCTGTCAGTGCTCTGCAGGGAAACCTTCCCTCAGCACTGCTGGAACACAGGCAGCAAAACATGGCACGAGTGATGCAGGGGCCTCCCGCTGCTGGCACGCTGTCAGGAAAGGACACCATTTTGCTAATTAGCTGAAAGCAATTTTGTGATTGCCCTCTAGCACACTGCTGTGGGTGGCTGCTCAGTCACACGTTACCTTCACTGCCCACGTGCAGGCTTGAGCAAGACTGGGAGAGGATGTTGCAAACCTGTTCCTTGACTCCTTTTCAAACTTGTTTGCTCTGTTGTATCCTGCTCTCTAACTCTGCAGCCCTGGCACTCCTGCAAACACCATTATTGATAATAATAACAATAATAATAATAACAACAATAATAATAATAATAGTGTTTGCCTCTCTTAACATCTACTTTTTTAGTTTAATTGGAAAAGGAAATAAGTGAAAAAGAGTGCTGCATGGACAGCCCTTGAAACTGGTGTGCGTGAACTCTATGGAGATTTGTAACTGTTCCAGCTCAGGTGACTGGAAGGCAAGAAACGTCCTGCAGATCAACGCCCTTATGCATCACACCTCACCTGCTCAGACCCTGCCTCAGCCTCGTCCTCCCAAGAGAAGGGTAATCCCTTCTAAACCTCCAGCACAGTTGTGTGACACATGGAAATGATTCGATGAATGTTATTTATGAAGGCTCATCAGAGTCTCTGTGTCTTTAATTTATGATTTAAGGGTGGGGATGTTATTTCCTCAGAAGATAAATCACATGTTATAACTTGCTGGCAGTTTTTAAAAAGAAACTGCCCTACAGCAGTTGGACCAGCTGATTGGATATTTTCCTCCTGAGCTTAGAGGCTGGCCCCAGGAACGAAGCTGCTGACCAGAACAGAGCCCATGCCAAGTCATTGTTATGCCAGGACAGAGTTCTTCTCCCTGCTCCTGACATAGCACATCCCCGCACAAACATGACTGCTTTGCAAGTCCCTTCCCACCCAATCTTGACACAGCTGGGATCTCTGTCACTAGGGCATCAAGCCTATTTCATGCCCGTGACAGATCTGTGCTTGTGTTGAGGGGCAGGGAGTGTCAAAGCCCCCCCTCTCCCCTGCAAGAAAGGTTTATTTAGCTGACTGGAAAGGCATGCTTAGAAATCTAAGTAAATTTCGGTTTTTCACACAAGTCATTCATGCTTACACCACTTGAATTTAAGCTGATGCTGTTTTCATTCCTGTGGATGAGGTCTGGAGCACAAAAATACGCTTGTTAAAAATAAGGAAGAGGCCACAGTCTTTTGGGACTCAGAATCACAGACAAGCACTTGTGCATTGTTCCTACTCTTATGCGTGGTCAGTGGGTAAAATCAGCATCTTGGCCAGAGCGCTTCATTTGCTGGGCTTGAATGCAGAAAAAAAAATGGAGCTGGATTTTTAATCTGAAACAGGAGGAGGGAGTTTTTGCCCTTTTCTGTTTCTGGCACAAATGAACCCATTCCACGCTGACTGCAGCCAACACAGTGAAACCAGGGCCATCCCTGTGCCCAGCTCCAGGCACCGGGCTCGGCAGGAATCGTGTGCCGGGCAGCCGGGGCCAGCGTGGCCCTTGCTCAGAAGAGGTGCCAGGAAGGATCAAAGCTTTGAACCAGTGAGAAGAATACAGAGTGCACTGGTGGTATGTTAGAGTCATAAGTTCCTAACAGTTAGTAGGATGAGGGAAAATGACTCATAGTGTTATGTGTACACCTCTCAAAATGAAAGCTTTAACTTGTGTAGAGGAAGAGAAGCCTTGTTAATCCAAACAGTCTTGATTCCCTGTGTATGGGGAAGGGATCACTATCTGCCTGATGATACAGAGGAGAGAGGCTCCTTCCCAACCTTCCATTCTTCCTTCCACACCTGCCTACTATCTCATCCTCAAACCTGATGTTCAGCTCTGCTGGGTACACCGCTGTCACGCTAGTCCTTGAATAACTCCAGCAAATTCAGGCAGACCAGAGCAGCATAAATCTCACTCAGTGGCCTGGAAGACCAATATAGCTCCAGCATTTGTGCTTGGATGAGGTTTTCAGATTGGAACAGCCAGGCCAGGCGCTGCTTGACACAGTTCTCCTCACAAACAACCTCAGCTCCCAGGAAGGACAGAGTCAGGGCTGCCCCTGTCACACCACGGGGCTGCAGCCCTCGGGCAGCTGGGCTCTTCAGCACCAAGTCATCTTTTGCTCTGACCTCCATCTGCAGTTACATTTTGAGAGAAGCAGCACAAAAATCAAAGGAGCCACCATGTAATCTTTGTTTAAACTGTCACTTGTGCTCTGCACCTTCTCATAAGGCAACTGACATTGTAGGCTTTTGTTTTCTGCAGGAGGGAGGTCAGTAGGGATGGGATTAATGCACTGGTTCTTAATACATCCCAAGTTACTGTTACGTTGCAAGCCAAAGACACTCCAGGCCAGTCAGTAATTTCATGAACCATCAGACTTTAGTTCCTCAAGTCTCTTCACTCTACCAATCACAGAGGGAACTCACAGTTAAAGCCCCACGTTTGTCCTTGGTTCAGCCTTTTGATTCAGAGCCTCTGCTCACATGTTCCCACAATTTCATCTCTACCAGAATGTTTAATTTCTTAATTAAACTGTCATATATCCCTTGTTTTTGGGGGTGGAAGGCTCAGTCATAGGCCATCAGTAAGTTCTGATACTGACACACAGACATCATGGCTCATCCTACACATACCACAATAAACCACTAGTCACTGCAGATGTCAGTCTGCAGATGTCTAGTCACTAAATGTCTTGGAAAAGTGCCATGTAAATACAAATAAAATCCAAATAAGTATTTTATGTTTTGAACTAATGTATCTCTCTTCAGCATTGGAACTAAACTCCTTACTACCTGCTAATTAAATCCTCTAATAATCCCATGAAGTACCACATCTGATCACAGGCAGGGATCTGGCAGCACTTCAGAGGCTCAGCCTTCCCTGGAAACTGAGGGCACGGGCACAGAGCCAGTTTCCCACCCCTGGAGCAGTCCCCCCGGCCTGCGTGCTCAGCCTCGCCTGTGTCTGTCCTTCCCCTTCCCAGTACCAACCACATGCTTGGTGCAGCACCATCCCACAGCTTGAGAGAAAGTGAGGCAAAAATCCTTGGTCTGACTCTCACCATCCTCCTCGCAGCCAGGTCTGCTCACGGCCACCATTGCTTCTCCCTTTAGAAGGCAGGGAAGGTCCCCACCTCTCTTGCACAAACAGACACACTCATGCTCACGCAAGGCATAATTTTGCTGACCCACCAGTGCATTGCTTCAGGTAACTGCTGGTTTGTGCCTGAAGAGGCCCCTGTGAAGCTCAACACTTCTGGCCAGGTAGGCAAGACACTAAGAAACAAAGTGAACCTTCCAAAAGCCAGTGTCAGTGGTTAGGGCTGTAACAGAAACCGAAGGGCCTGTATGTTCAGTTGTCTTTAACACCACCCTTCTGTTATCTTTAGCATCTGCAGCCTTCTCTGCAGCTGACCTCCCTCCGGTTACCTTCCCCTGTCTCTTTGAAGCCATGCTGCTTTAATTTGCAGCTGCAAGGCAAGTTCTTTTCAGGTGAAGCCCTTGCACAGAAGCATGGTATTGTAGAACACTTTCCAGTGTATAATCCACTGCTGTGCTGAAAAACCTTCTGAGGTTGCTTTCCAGCTAAATTATTTAGTTTCAGAGAGTATTGTTTCACCATGCCTCATGTTTCTCTGTACACATTGCTGTATAACCTAAGTTTAGATGCAGAGAACTTACTGGCTTTTGGGAGTAGGATGACAAAAATATTCTGCAGTGAATTCTCATCCTTTCCCTCAGAAAGTGTAATTCATAAAATAAATGTTTCAGGTTACACATTTGAGCTGCTATAAAGTAAACCACAGCAAGAAGCCTCGTAAAATGCAAGGGCTTGTTTTGTGTGGTGCAACTCAACACCATGTGGTGTTCCCACAGCTACGCAGCGCTCTGTCCTTACATCCCCTGCACGGCCACGGTGGCTGCACTGACGCTGCAGCACACCAGTTTACAGTTCCATTGAAGGCATTTCTGCAATTCAGCCTCATTTCCGAGAAGCAATCAGAATTTTCTATGGTTCCTTCAAGCACTTCTTAAAAACCAACAATGGTTTTAATAGAAATGTGGTCTTCTTATTAATATTTGACCGCAGCAGAGCTCTCTGATGTTATGAGCGAGTAGTGAGGAAAGGGGAAGTGGAAGATGAAGAGAGCAGGGTGAAGGAGTGTGCGGTGGCTGTGCAGGTGGCACTGAGGGGCAGCGGTGATTGCTCACAAACAAAAGCTAAAGACACAAAACATTTCTCCTGTTGCTGCCCTGGGAGGAGAAAAACGCTGCCTCCGGTGGAAAGCCAGGCAAGGACCCTATGATTCCCACAGGTTTCTAAGTAATTTGAGTCTGTTTCCTCATTTTGATGCAACAGCCATAAAAATCCCCTTTTTCTTTAGAGACCACAACCCCTTTTTGGCACCAGTGATACCAGCATGAGAAGCTGTAGAAGTTTCAGAGACTGGCTTGTTATTTTGGACAGAAAATGGTGACAAAGGCATGACATAAACGGAAAGTTTAATCTATTTTACCAATGTATATAGTTCATGCCTCACACAGACACCTGAACTATCCTCTTTCAGAAAACCCAGCCTACAAAAATGCCTGTTTCCCACATGGGAATGTCAGTCAGGATCAGACTCCAGACTCAGGCTGAAAGCAATCGCTGTTCCTGCTCTCCTCCCAACAGTAACATCACAATTTATCTTACCAACACTTGTTCAAAGAGCTACAATGTGTAAGCATCCCCTCAGATTCACCAAGAGGAAGTCATGCTTGACCAACCTGACAACCTTCTATGATGAAGTTACTGCTTTAGTAGATGAGGGGAGAGCAGTGGATATTGTCCACCTAGTCTTGGGTAAGGTATTTGACACTGTCTTCCATAAGGTCCTCAGAGAGGAGGTGTTGATGTACAGGCTGGATGAGGAAACCTTGAGGTGGACTGAAAACTGGTATGAAGCCTAATTGGAGGGCAGCAACTAGTGGTGTGCCCCAGGCATCAAGACTGGGCCCAGTCCTGTTTAACAACTTTGGCAGTGATCTGGATAATGGGGCAGAGTGCAGATGGGCACAAATTAGAGCACAGGAGGTTCCCTACCAAGATCAGGAAACACTTGTTTACTGGCAGAGGTTACCCAGAGAGGCTGTGGACTCTCCATCCTTGGAGATACTCAAAAGCTGCCTGGACAGTGTCTTGGGCAATCAGTTCTACGTGGCCCTGCTTGAGCAGGTGGCTTGGACCAGGTGACCTCCAAAGGTCCCCTCCAATCTCAACCAGTCCAGTTCTGTGGTAACAATATCACCCAGTAAGTAACACCAGCACAAACATTCCTATCCCTACTCTGCTTATCAGCAGCTGTAAGCCTAACTAGCAGCCACACTTGAGCATATTCTAAGTAAAGAATTCTTTCATTCAAATTCCATCAAGTCTGAACAAATTTCTGTTTTAGCTGGAACTAATTAGTAGAACTCTATCTCCATGAACTTAAAAAGCTAATTTTCATATACAAGTAGAAGTCCATAAACAAAACAATAGCAATCTGAGCTCAGTTTTCAATTCGGTGGCAAGAGCAGACTCCAAAAGCACAATGTAATAGAAACTGAAACTAATTTTCCATTCACCTGTAAACAACTTATTAATGTATTTACTTTGTAAACCATCACAATCACCTTTCTATAAAGCACAGCATCAAACCATGCTACACACAAAGAAGAACAGAAGACGTGTGGGTGAACTCCCTGGCTGGGACTAGTGGACTTTTTAATTCTCATTGCAAAAGAGTGTTTTACAACCAGGAACTCCTATGTTGTGTGACTTCCATTAGAATAGATGAAGGCAGAATTCAGAAATGTAACCAGTTTAACAAGATGGCAGCAACCAGCAGGCACTCAGGGGACATCAAATGCCTAGTGAGTCATGTTTCACACCACTTACAATGCAATACTTAACAAGAAACACACTTACTGGTTGAAATCTCTTAGGTCGGTAAGACATGGCAGCCCTGAATCTGTTGTACACTACTATGTTATGAAGATGTCTGAATTGCAGTGAAATTTCTTCTTCCCAGGGGATGAGAACTCAGTTCAGTGATATGACAAACTGTAAAGAAATAAGAAAGATGTTAAGAATGAAAAAAACTTGCCTGAGACAAAGTTACTTGGAGACAGTCAGTAAAGGTGGATCTAATGGAAAGTACTGAGTGCTGCACACCTCCGGACTTGCTATAGGTAGAGTTCTTCGTACCGGAGACAGACAAGATACTGTGAGGAACCAGTTCATTGTGGACTGTTTTAATTTCCCCAATAACTGCCAGATAACAAGTATTTCCAGCAATAATAGAGCCCAAGTATTTTTGTATGGTGCCATTAATATTTCTTTCAACTACTAGTCAATGAAGTTTTGGACTTGGTTTTGGTAGCTACAAATCTTCTGCCATTTACTTTCAATCTGATGCTGCTGGGCATCCTGCATCCTGGGGGTGGTTCCAGAGTGTCATTTTTTTCAGCAAAAGTTTATTGTTTCTCTTATGATGACTATTTTTTTTTTTAACCCCCATCTTTCAGGTGCCTTTTCCTCTCCCTGATCTTGCCTAGTGCAGAATGTTCAGAGCTGTATCACACCCACTCTGCCTCTCTGTTCTGTTCTACAGCATTCATGGTAGGCTGCCTGGTAGCATATCCTGCTCTTTAATGTACCAGGATAAATATGACATAACACTGCTAATTCCAAGAAAAAGCACCTGTAAATAGCCTGATCTGAGCAGTATTTAAACAGGATGTTAATGCCTACACAGCACGATCCCAGCAGAGATGTGTGTGTTGACACACATCAGAATTAGACCACATACAATAAAAAGTTTTCCATATGCTGATTATATGTACAGTAGTGCTAAGCTTTCTATCAAGCCTCTCAGAAAACTGTTCTACTCTCAACAAAAGCTTAGAAAGACAAAAAGTGCAATCACCTTTAGAATGAACTTAATTTAAAACACATATGGGTGCTGCCCAGGCTAGATGCCAAAAATATGTAAATAGAGGTATCTGAAAGGTATCTAGAAATGTTTGAATAACAAGTCTGTACTGGTTTCCAGGGGAATTTTATCCAGCTGCTAATATCTTTAACGTGGAAACATCTCTGCAACAAAAACAGGTCCTTGGGAACAGTGAGATCCCGTACAGCACGCTGCGCAGCAGCAGCTGCCTAAGGATGTGACATCCCCTCATCTCCTTGGGACACTTTCTGGTCAAAGTGCTGCATGATCAGCACTTTATTAAAAAAGGCTTTTTGCAACTGTCTGAACAGTTTCCTAGTTTTTTAATCAATGACTTCATAAAGGACTAAATGCAGGAGGATGGCCACAGACTGACTGGTTTTGAGGTGAGTTATTAATAACAGACAAGCCATAGTATAAGGGACAGCAATCAGAGGATCATCCAGCTACTGCGTGGCAGAGAAAGAGCCGCCTGAGCCTGCGCCTGCTCTCATTCGTGTGCTGAACCCAACCACAGCACAGGCTCCACAGCCTTTAGCTGTGTGGTGATGCGCTACGGTCAGCACAGATAATTTCAGACCACAGAAACCTCAGCTCAGTGGGAACTCCACAGCTTGCACTGATTTCTTTAACAAGATACCGTAGCTCCCACTAAGCCAGGAGGAAGTAGCTCCTGTTGATTTCACAGGGTTTCACTCAGATACTGTATCAGTGTTTAGCAAAATCCAGATTAAAGCTAGATGGGAAATTTTCTGTTGACTTTAACAGAAGCAGCTAGACCACTGCTGCCACGCCAAAAGGTTCCTTCCTAATAAACGATTCAATGCAGTACAAGTATCAAGTTTACAACAAGATACAGTTCGTAACAAGCTGCCCACTGACTTTGCTTAGTAGTTTATATCCACCAGTTTCTACTCAAGAGATTATTAGAAGTAGGTTTTTTTTTTTCAGTGAATCTACTGAGGAAAGAAGGTTAAGGAAAGTAAAACTGTCCTAGATGAGTCAAATAATTTTTCAACAGTTTTGACTGCTTTCTCCTCTGTGCTTGCCTGAATCAAAGCTATCCAGCTCTTAGGACACTATAGAAATCTTACACATTATATGATGGAGAAAAATAAGCTTACATAACAGACTGCACACAAATACAAAGAGTTTTAGAAGATCTTCTCCAAGAGATGCTGTCACGTCTCTCTCAGACTCTAGTCTTATTCAGTATTTAACCCCAAAACACCAGTCTGGAGATGTATTTCAAGTATAAGTTCATTGAGATAGTATTTGGTTCCTGTTTCCCCATTGGTATTTCCCTGCAGAGCGCAGAGCTCAGCCAGGTTGTGGCACGCTGGACGGGACAGGTCAGCCTGCACGGAGAACTTAGGGGAAATCCTCTCAAAGCCTTTCCTAGTAGCTTTCTGAGCTTCTTGGTCTCGTAATCATTCTGTCCCACCCTACTGCACACTGACCTCCTGCTGCCTTCTGTCTTCTGGCAGAAGTTTCCATCTAGTCAGCTTTTGCAAAAATGCTCTGTTGAAAAGACAACAATGTGCACATATAGATACCTCATATTTACATAGGCTGAACTGCCTCGTGTGCTCCACTCTCCAGCAGTCTTTCTGGCACAGTTTCCCTCTCTCCTGAAAAGCAATTTCAGAAACATCCTTTGCATTACTCCCTGTGATTTCTGTTGGCTTACTTCCAATTCTCAAAATAAACACAAAAAAATAGAAGAAAATTGGCTCCTGCCTTAAAATTCACTCCCCCCCTTTTCGCCCCACCTCCCAATTACATCTGGAAGCGCAATTACAGCTCATGAGCATCTGTGCGGCCTCTAAAGGGCAGTTGGAGCCCAGGAAATGCTCACACATTAGGAGGAAGATTCACTCCCCAACAGATGCAGAAGCTCATGAGGGCCGGAAGGGTCCTGAGGGAGACAGTAACATACACAGAGAACTTCATTTGATTTTGTGAAGAACAGGAACCTTTCTCCTCCCCCAGTGATAATGATTCCACTCAGCTCAGCCTCAAAAGAGAGCAGGTGAAATCTCCTTTTCTCTCTCCAGACAGGGGCTGCAGTAGCATGAAGGGAATACTCCTATCTTGGCATTGCTTTACACAAAGGAAAACTTCTCTGCTATGGGCTTCATCCTACTGACTTGCTGGGAAGTTACAGAAAATGTGGCTTATTTTTGCTCCTTTCCTTATTATAATCAAGTGTTTGTCCTAGTTCGCAATTTCCGTTTAACAGCCAGGGCTTTGTATTCCTAAGATGTAATTGCATGTCTCAACACTGTCCTTGCAGCGTCATGCACCATTAAAAAACCCTGAGCTGTACCAGCTTTCCAAAGAAATCTATTTCCTTATCATTCCAGGAAAAGACTGTCTAAAACTCCAAATATTTCCTGGCCTTGCAATATTTGCTTATCATAGACTGGGGATTTGGTTATTAAGCCACATTTATTACCTAACATAATTAGAAAAGCAAATTTCACCTCTGTGAAATGTTTCAGTTGAGCAAGACATTATCTGTGTATTTCACGGAGTTAAAACAATTAGCAGAAATGGAAAACAGATAGTCCCTCTTCAGGAAACATTTCCTAGGGAATTTTGGTGATATTCACCAGAAAGGAGGAAGCAACAGCAATGACTTGATTTTGAAATAATTAAAAACTCCGTATTTTTACATTAAGAAGGTCTCTGCTGAATATATTCCTTTTTGTCAATGCTAATCCACACACCTTCATCCACATCAGATATCCGTCAACACTGTAAGGCTCCTTCAGCTCCACTAACACCGCCAATCTCCAGTTCAAAAGCAGCCCACACCAGCCCTCAGAACGGTTTCCCTCTGGGGATGAGGATGAGCCCACCTTTCTCTAGGCACTTCTCATCCCAGTCTATCATCTCCTTCTTCCAGCTCACCTGAGTTTTCATCCTCCTCCCCCCATCCTGGTGCAAACCAGAAACACCCTGGGTACCTCTTGAGGCTGTGTTCAGGAGTTGGTGTCACAGCCTGAATGGCTTCGGTACACGCAAAAGATGCTATAGCTGGGAGAGAAGAGGTGGCAGCTCATATAGAGCTGGTCAACTCTGAATATAGGCCCTTTTGCTGTATGGGCTATATGGCCTCCTTGTGCCACACGGCAGCTTTTGTGTGTTGATTCTAGTTAGATGTAAGCAGACATCTACTGGAACCAGAAAACCGCCATGGCACTCAGGTCCTTGACAGATGGAGACATCTGCAGTTGCCTCATATGAAGGGCAAGATGTATGGGAGGGGGAACTGGAGATGAGGTTCACAGAACTCATGAAGCGGAAATCATCATATGGATATATAGATTTGATTTTAATGCAAATATTTAATGGTGCTTTATCTGTGTTTCAGCGTTCTGAATTTTAATCTGGGGCAGTGAACAAGGAGTTCAAGTTCAACAGGGATTACTATTTGACTATGCCGAAATCTGATTCCAGCCCAACAATCAACTTAATGTTTAATGTTTGATTCCAAGTTTGCTTCATTTTTTTTTTCTTTCCCAGAGCACAGAAACAATTGTCTAAATTTACAATGTAGTTTGGATGTAGCCAAGAGTTCAAAAAAAAATTATTTTCAGGGTGGGATCCTGTCTAAAATGGAGAGTAGGTTTTTTGCTATTTGCTCCCTCCATATTTTTCAAAATAATGAAAAAAAAATCTTTATATATCTATGGTAATATGTAATTGAAAATCCAGGGTAAGCTTCTACGTGATAAAGAGAGGCCAGAGAAGGTGACAAAGTCATTAACTTCTAAATAAGCTATTGCTGTTTGAGTGCTAACACCATTGCATTATATCTAGGCAGAGAAGAAGGGAAAAAAAAGACTAAGAAGTAATTCGCTTTGGTACTTCTTTTAACATTTTAAGGGGGAAGGAGGCCATTGTCACAAAGTCATTGTGTCCATTTCATTCTAATTAAGAGTTTCTGAACTCAAGAATCTTTAAAAATGCTATTGTTATGATCCCAACTCATATCCTAATACACGATGAAGTAATACTGACCAGATCAGACTGGTTTAGAAAAATAGCATGAATGCAACTAAGAAAACAATAGGACGAGATGTGGGAAAAGTTGTTAGTGTTTTCTGGAAGCCTGGTTGGCCAGGACAGATTATTGTGCAACTCCAGTTCCTAGGCACGGGCAAGTAAAAATACCTCGTGGCAGGAAGCTGACCTGCTCTGTGTCCAACCATTAAATCAACACTCATTTATATTTTGTGGTCTGCACACAAGTTTTCCACCATATTATTTTTGAGCACAGCGGCAGTTACAATAGCACAAAAGACATACCCTATAGATAAACATCACAAAACTCTGGCCTGCTGGGTTTCTCGTTCAAACAGCACCACTGCAGCTGAAGCACAGAGCCAGGGCAGGTGCAGGAGTTTCTGCTCCCAGCACCCGGAGCTCGCTGCACAGGCAAAAACCTACAACCACCCTTGGTGCTCCAGCTGCTCGGCTCTCACCTCCCTGCTATTAAATGCCACCCAAGCTCTACATCACCTCAGTGATAAAAGGGACTGAGAAGTGCTTTCAGCTGCAGCATTAAAATCTGGCTATGCCTGTTTGCATAGGAAGATAAAACATTCTCTGTTCCTTTCCCTTTAGACAGCAAACACAAGACAGTGAGGTTTTCATATTTTTAAGATTTTTTTTTTTTTAAACTAACATCAGACTTTCTTTTTCTCAGGGAAGCTCAACGCTGACTTACAGCCAATAGGGCCTCACTGGGTAGCTGCCAGATGACAATATCACCTCTTAAAAAAGGTTTCCCTTTCTAGCTATCTCTGTGTTATTTATAGGCAAAAAGCAATGGATAGAAAAAACTCAGGGGAAAAGGGAGGGACAGCGTCAAGCAACTTGGGGCTTAATTCAATTACTGCCTGACAGAGAAAGATTTGCCAAGGTCTTTTCAAATAGCTTTAAAAAAAAAGTTTCAAGTAGAGGGGGAAAAGTCCATTATTCACAGATCTGGCAGCCTGGAGATAAGGAAGAGCCTTTAATCCCTAAACAAAAGACACTTGGGATTAAAAACACCTGCAACATCCTCAGCTCTAGAAAATGATGAGGAATGTTTGTTTTTTTGGAAGTGTTAGCTTACTTTAGAAAGAGTGTCTAGGACAGAAAAATGGCTGAAGGAGAAATAGAGTGTAGGCAGTATTGCAGTTCCAAGGCACAGCCAGGACATTTCAGTGGAACTGCTCCTTTGCTTTAAATTAACACTGCTGCTTACACACATAGCAGGATTTTGCCAAAGTGTACTGGGTTTTTGCCTTGATTTTCTGAGAAAATGAAGTTCATGTGATTGTGCTGCCTCTTCTGCCATGAAGGCTTCCATGGGGCGGTCAGTTCCAATCCAGTTTGCTACAAAGCTTGAAATGCCAGAGTTATCTGCTGCCTCCAGCCCTTTGAAAACCCACAGTTGTCAAGAGAGGGGAAACTACTCAGTTCTTCTCTGCCCACCTTATGTCAGAGGGGAAAAAGTACAAACAGCTCCATTTCAATTTGTTTGGGATGGCCCATCTTGTATCTGGGAAGCAAAACCCAGCAACTACTTAGCTCATAACCAGCCATAGGACATGTCCTGTGAGCAAACTGAATCAAGGCAGGTGAAGCTGGTGGAGAGTGCTGAAGGTGGGTGTTTGGGTGGCTTTTTTGGCTTATGTGTGTGCACACATGTGCATAACGACTGTAGAAGGCCAAGCCACTTCATCCTGAGACAAGGAGGGAGCCAAAAGCACATCTGTGTAGGAGTTTACCCAAGATTTGAGCTGCAGCTCAGGAATGCAGGACGCACTCCAAGGCAGCTGCAGTTCTGTAGGGCCTGCTGTGAATGGCTGAGCTGCTCTAACGGCATCAGCACCAAAGGAGCTGAGTGCCCCGTTCCCTAAATAGCCCTGGAAAATTCATGATCTATCACTCTAGCTTGCCCTGTTACACTATCTGTTGATAAACAAGAGATTAAGCACTGGGGGAGCAGCACCACTAGCAACAGACTGACTTCAGCAATCATAAAACCCTTCACCAAAACCCCCCAAGCTGGTGCTCCAAGGAGGTTTAGTGAGGAACACCTGAACATGCACAGCCAGTTAAGGAGCCCCTGAGCTCCTAATTTACCATCACAGGCAATTAGTTTCAGAATCAGTAGAAACATTAAATTACCTACACTTGATAGGAAGCCTGGGATCTACTGACTTTCCCTATACTGTTAAATTCCCTAAGCTTTTACAATATAAGAGAGAAATTAAAAGCAAACATCAGAAACAACGCTATGAAGCAATCTATGAAATTTCTGACAAAAGGAACGAACTCCAAGAGAAGCAAAATTTCAACATTTTGCCATTTGAGTGCACTCAAGTCTTGATTTGTACAGTTATCCCTTAAACAATTAAATATATTGCCATTGTATATGGCCTTTGCCCAACAACCTGTAGCTTAATTATCTTGCTCTGAAAATACAGAGGAAAATTGGCAAGGCTGATCTAAAACGGGGCAATTAACATTGGATTTGCAGGTTAAAAGCTCCCAACCCCAGTAAACAAGGCCTGTGATCATCCTTAATCTGAACACTCAAGCTCTTGGCCCATTAAGCTTCTTCTAATGTTAATTAAACCACCAGGACACCAACTCATGAATTAAACTAGGCAATGTCTGTGTTTATACAAATTTGGCATTCTTTCACCTGACCGTAGAAAACCTTCCACCCCTGGTTTGCTCAGTCTCCTAGAGTGAGTAGCTTGGAGCAACCCTCTGCCCTCCCAAAACGTCCTATGGCAGTGACGTACCCATTGTTCGGCTGTCCAGAGACAGAAACTCTCTTCCCTCCAGAGCCTGGGATGGACAGGAAGGGTGAGCAGCTTTTGCCAGCAATGGAACTGAGTAATAATAAAGCCTTTTCCCCGCCAGCTCTTCGGCCAGTCAGGCCTAGACCCCTGGTGACATCTTAAGTGTATTGAATTTAGATCTTGCTGAGAATTTTGTATATTATTTATGAGAATGGATTGATTTTTCTTCTCTGCGGGGGAATAATATAGCATGTAACCCTCCCTTCCCCATCTGTATTTCTGGTAAAATAATTCCTACATAAATACCGCTGTATCACTGCCAGAAGCACTGTACAGTTTTTAAATTCTGCCTCATTTTGTAGTTCCTCTCCTTACCAGGGATTCACGAGGAATTTATGGAGAGGAAAAAACCTGATTTACAAAGGAAATTCACAATTACTTTTTCTGCTTGCTGTTGATGGTGAATTCCAGTAGAAGATTAAGTTCTCTAGCTACTTGCTTGCTCTCCTTCAGTCACAACCACACGTTATACAGATGCTTATTTCATCTTGTTCCAAAGCACATTAAAAATGAGAAGAATTGAAGCATGGAGATGGGTAGCAATAGTACTTTTCTTCCTCTCACCATATATTATGCATATTTGTTCTTTCCTAGCTTAAACTTGATAAATGAGAAAGACCTATACAACTTGTATTCATGTTTTTCTTTCACAGGATGAAGTTTCCATTCTCATAAGACATCTTAAATAAAACAGCATATAGGGCAAGAAAAACAGGTTTATGAAGTGAGATTATGGCAGAATTTGGGTTCCTAAATTCCAAATTTTGATTATAAACGTGCAAATGTGCTGAACAACTGTTGGGCCCTGAAGATGCTCTTAATTCCAGAGATCACTTTTGGCTTCCTTCCTACAGATTTTAAATACTGTGTGTTGAGTTGAGCAGCTCTCCAGATGCCATGCTGGGTTTGGATCTGATTCTAAGGGTGCGATTTTAACAGAGTTCTGAATTATAGCTAATGCTATAGGATGTTTATAGTTAGGCGCGAGTGGATTTATTTCTCTAGAGCACTTGGTCTCCTGGGATCCATTCTTCATCAACCATTTTCCAGAACAAGGTTGTCCCTATTCATACC
The DNA here is from genome assembly GCF_964273445.1 of Streptopelia decaocto. Taxonomy (NCBI): domain Eukaryota; kingdom Metazoa; phylum Chordata; class Aves; order Columbiformes; family Columbidae; genus Streptopelia; species Streptopelia decaocto. Next base: position 14,200,059 of record NC_138668.1, on the reverse strand, counting down.
AGCCTTTTCCCCTTACCCTATCTGGTCATTTTTGCTTCATTATTTATCCCAAAACTTATCTACTGTTTTCTTTTAGCGAAGTTGTCTTTGCTTCTGCCCTGTTTTCTCTCCCTGCTTTCTCCTACAACTATGAAGCCATTAGGATTTCCACCCACCCTCAAGGATAACAAATCACGCTATAACTATAAGCAGTGAGGATGAAGACAAAGAGATGGGCCTGGGACAATGCAAGATTTGCTCAGAAATTTCCTGTTGGGAAACAAAAGGCTTAAATTCTGAGCCAATTACAAAATGTCACAGCAGTAGCTATTTCTAAACATCTTTTTTTAAAAGTGCATGTTGAAATCAGAAGATGTCCATTTTTTATTTAATGAGAGCAAGTTTTAATTTTTTTTAAACTAAATAGTAAGATTTAAGATTACTCTTTCAAAACCTGAGAGGACATCTTTAAACAAGAGCCCTACCATTTACTGCATCAGGGAAATGCAGTAAATCCAAGAACCTGAAAGTGAAACTTACAGTCGTTAGAAAAATTAACTGACTCCACTGAGCTGCAACACCTCAAGAACCAATGAACAGAAATGGAGGCATTTACCAGAACACTTCACGCTGGTTTTCAACAGCCAAACATGTACAAAAGAGCTGCAAAAGGACTCACGTGGCTTCCCATCCCCAAAGCTGCTGTAAGACAATTCAGGGATACACAAAGGAACACCTTAAATGGGTGGAACAAGAACTCTCCTCTCAGTTTTGGGAAACGCTTCTGTATAGAAGCAGCTTTGCTTGGTGCTGAGGGAGAAGGGGACAAAAGTTTGGAGGAACAAGCCTCCAACACTGACATCAGTTCAGTGGCACCAAAGTCACAGTTGTGCAAGTAATACATTGATAGGGGTAACAGTCAGACTGCACAACAGCAGGTTTATCACTAGAGCTGCAGTGCCAGCCCCTGACATGGCTGTTGATTATATCAAGGTTAAAGTGACCGAGCTACAAGCTTGGCAAGGAAAATGAATAAACTCAGCCTTCTGCTGGCTTAGTCAGATCCAGGCTACAGCACTGGCCAGTGCTGAAATTGCCCTGCTAAAAAAACCCTGCAATTCTTTCTTGTTCAATGCTGCCTTCTCATCGCGTGTGCTAAGGCCAATCTCCCACAAGTCCTGAAAATAAAACAGCACTACAAATCACAGCTGGGCTTGCCCTCTAGGAAGTTATTCTAACATCTAGGACTGGGCCAAATACTCACCAGGAAGAAGAGCTTCACCCCATTTGTAACAACAAAAAGCACTGTTTTATGGGCACAATGGTAAAAGCCTGGCCTGTTATCACAGCACCTGCATTACTCTGGTCCAGTTGTACTCAGCCCATACTGCACTCCTGCATTTAAAGTCTTGCAAAATAGCTCTATGACCTGCCAGACATCTCCAGCGCTCACTCCACCTAATTTGCTGCTGCTGTGGTGGCAGAGCCTGGGGATGCTCTGTACCTGGATTCTGGGCCTGGATTCTGTGGGCAACACACAGATGGAGACACTGTCCAGACTAGAGAGGGAAAAGCCTAAATGTAGCTGCACAGCCCAGTCATGCCTGTTGCATTAGTGCAGAAACGAGCATTTGAGAAATGATAATTTTTGCACTTGGAACCGAGCCCCCGGAACACATAATCTGCATCTGCAGAGCCACTGTCTTCCCTCCCCAGACCGCCCCTCACGCTCCAAACCAAAACAAAACAAAAAGCAGAAGAGTGTAGACTCGGCTGGCTCTGACACTCAAAAATAAGGCGTTCTGCTTTCCTCTTTCTGTTGTCCCCTCCCTTTCTCCCCTTTTAGGCATTTAGAAGAAATCTGTTTCATATGACCTGAGCCCTTGTTTTGAATGGGAAGGATACTGTCACCATGCCATTAAGGACTCCTTGCCAGCACAGTCTGGATCTCTAACCAGTGCAAATCCTACAGATCTGCTCAGCACTTTGCACTCTACTTCAGATTAGGAACAAAAGTAATCCTGTACTTTGTATGCAGATATTTGCATGAGGGATAAAAACAAAAGGAGACTACAGTACTCCTGCACATACCAAATCCTGAGAAGGACTAAATCATAGCTCTGAAGGGCTTTTTTTAAAGTGGATACTGATGTTGGAGTCACAAAATGAATGACACATTTCATCACAGAGACAAGAAGGCAGCAGAAAGCAGCAGCAAAGACTGTAGCTCGCAGAACGCACGTGCCTGGCACCCAGGGCTGGAGACATGCTCAGGGTTTTAAGTAAGATTTCACGGAAGTTTGAAGTAAATCTCAGCCAAGATGCTGTAGTCCCGTGCCTGCCCCTCCCTCCCCAGCTCGCTCTTGTGGCAGCAGTAAAGTTCATGTGGCTCTATAAAGAAAAGGTCTGGCAAAGTAAGAAGAAATAAATTATTTTGGTGTTTTTTTTGGTGTTGTTCAGTCAGATCAGCTCCCTCACCACAGTCAAGGGAGCAGTATTATAAATGGAAAGGGGAGGAGAGGCCAGACTGCAGAGCGGATGCCAGGGAGAAAGGGCTGCCAGGACCCACAGCCGTCCAGCTGAAGCTGACACAGAATCACACAGCTGTCACTTGACTCTTTATTCACAGAATGGAGATATTGAAACTCTTTACTAGTAAGCAAGTTCACAAAGTCCTTTCCCTAGTTCTTTGCACCCTTCTAGAAAAAATGTAAAATAAACCAAATCTCAAACACTGAGAACCCACTTGGCTCAAGAGGGGCAGCATTGCCGGAACGGACTGAACCGCTGGAGCACTCTGGCTTCAGGCTCTCCAAGCACAGAATCGCTTTTCATCTGAGCTGCACGGGCCAGCTCTCAGTGCCAAATGGACAGTGATGCGAGGAGAGAAGAATTTCTGCTATGGGAAGATGACATGCAGCCAGAGAATGTCAAAAGCTTGGAAGCCAGTTCTTCAGAAAAAGACTGTGAGACTTGGAAGACGCCAAGCAAGCTTGTCAAATGCATGGCAAGAGAGTGAAAAACAAAAACATGGTTGACAGAAAGTGGCCATATCTTGATATCCCATGCCTGAGCACAGAAAGTGGGTGATGGCTGGTCAGATCATCAGTCAAAACAAATGAAGGAGATTCCCATTGTGTACACAAGGAGACCGAGTGGGAGCCTGCACAGCCACACCTAGAGACAGCAAACTGCACAGCCCTGTCTGCCTTCCCTCCCAACAATACAACCAAGTCCTCAATATCAAACTATTTCAGGATTATGGAAATGTGTCCCTGAAGTGCACCTCTTGTCAAAGCACAAAAAGCTTTCTGAACTGGACAGAAACAAACGGTACAGGCAGGATGGCACAGCAATACCTGTACAACACAGGCAAGGTAGGGGGAGAAAATACCCTGCTCTGCAAGGTCTTCGGGCACTGAGTATCAAACTCTGGAAAGAATCTGGATTGCTGCAAGACACTGCAGTAAATCCAAACACTGCATACTGCCTCCCTCAATTCGGTATTCCTCACTTTCTATTTTGTTGTCTCCATGGGATTATCAGCTACAAACAGACACACTTGATGGTTTCTGAGACCTTGGATTCCATTATTCTGCCACAACACTTACTAATTATAAAAGCTTTGCCAAATATCTGATGTTTTCACTGGCTGAAAGCCCATGCTTAATGGGCTGATAAAGAACAAGTGCTGTCAGAGAATGGCATGTGATTGGTTACATGGGTCAGCTGAAACTGTGCCCTCAGGGGGTGCCTGCATGAGCAAACAGCATAAATGAACATTTCTCGGTTGAGAAGCTGAATGAATTCTACTCCTAGAAGAGAATTTCATATGTTTAACTATTCCCAGTGCTACTAAGGCTTCCCCTTCTGTGCTAGAAGTCGAGCATCCAATGCACGTTACTCTTTCCAAAAATGCCATGACCTATTTTAAGTGACTAGAAGACACGGTATTGAGCAATCTGAGTCAGGCTTAAAGATGAGGCTGTGTTTGGCATAAATACCTGTTTCTCCTTTTTCTGGACACTTTGGTCATATAGGAGGATGCTTCCAACACTAATGTTTGTATTCTTGTTGCTGTATCTGAACAAGACATTGTCCTTTTTCTCCTGCTGTTCTACTTATCTCTTGTTTGCACTGACATCCACAGTTCCTCACTCAGTTCACAACCTTTTCTGCATTACTGCTCCACACCATCATCAATTGACACCCACAAAACTGCAAGAAAATGAAGAGAAACGAAAGTTTCAATCTTTTCCTCCACTCCATCCCAGCCCCTCCCACCCGATCACTCAGAGTACTATTAATTAGAGAAGGTCTGAGACCCAAAAGCCAAGGTGGGTGCTGTACGTGCAGTGCCCATCTAAGCAGGCACAACACACCCAGGCTGGGGAAGGGACAAAAGACAAGCAGATCTACACCAAAGTGATGGTGCCCATGTGCTCCAAGTACTTTTTGGTTTTAGGGCTAAATCCTTTCTGGAAAACCATGTCAAAGTACATTAGCTAAACAAAGGGTTGGAGTGAGAGAGCAAAAGACCAAATAGCTCAAATAAGATGGTGATTCTGAAGCAAGAAAGCTTCAGAAAGCAACTCAGAATGCTAATAGTATAAAAGCGTTGTTTTTCAAAAAGTTTCAACAGCTGTTCTTCTGGCTTCAGCTATCAGTTGGCTTCCTTTGCTTTGCTGTTTCATTTTTCAAAAGCCTTGTGCTGGTGAAAGGGAAAGATACTGAATGAATATTAATACATCTGGCTCCTAGATTCCCCAGACCTTTATGATCTAAGCTCTCTCAACAGCTAAAAATGCCCAGTTCTCAGCATCTGGAGGTTACACTGACTACATGTCTTTAATTTGACTTAGCTGAGTGGATGCTCATTCAGTAATCTTACAGCAGGCATTTGTGGGAAAATTTCCAGAAAAAAGCAAATAATATTTTTCTTCGAAATCAAACAATCTAGTTCCTAATAAAAAAAAATTCCCTCATTTCTTAAACTTTCTGCCATGAAGTCTTTGCTTCTACTGCAACAAACTGAGGAAGTTAACACTGTGGACGTGGTGTGGATAGAAAACAAAGTGAAAAAACCCCCACACCCCATCTTGTCACTCAAACCTGTCAGAGGCTTTGAGGACCTGTGCAAGGGGACGGGGACAGCAGAGAAGTGGAGGAAAAGGAACAGCACAGGTGTGCAGAACACACTGGCAATGACTAAACCCCAGGGCTGGCTTTCTAGACACAGTTCCTGACTTGTGCTGTTAATGATTATGCCCCTTACACCTTTCTAGTTATTTATCACTCATTTTACTTGCCATCTCACTCCACTCTTTTGGTAGTACTGTCTTATTAGAAATATATTCAGTGGTTTATTCAGTTCTGCCAAGGGAGAGAAGGGGAACAGAAGCCACCACCACCTGGAAGCTGAGTGATTAAACTTTCTAAGGTAAGACTAAAGAGCTGGGTTTTACAGACACCTTTGTAGGGCCATCTGTTAGATGGAACATTATCAACACAATTCTGTTTATGATACTTCAGCTTAATTCTATAACATGTGTTGAGTGAACATCTTGGTATCACCACATCAGCAGGTAGTGTCATATAAAGATGAAAGGAGAAACTAAGCCATTTAGTAGCATCAAAGTCAGCACCAGGACAATCCCTCCAGGCTCAAAGTTAACTAATATAAAAGTCTCTAGTTTGCTGGGAACTCACCATATTAAAAAGGAATAAATTCATGTTTTAATACATTTGCACAGGTTGTTTAATAAAAAAGCAACTGAACTGAACTAGCTTTGAAGTGACGTACCTATTTCAGCAGCGAGCTTTTCAGCACCTGCTGAGTCCTGTGCTGTGAGCCAGCGGCTGCTGTAGCTGCACCAGCTGAGAGCTGGAGGGTGCAGGAGCAGAATAACCATTTGTAGGAGTTGAGCCAGCCCCGAGTTCAAACTCAGGTAAAACTTCAAATGGCTGTTTATCACCGGCTTTGCTGAAATCCCTGAAGTGACATTGGTAGTTTCACTTTTTATTCTCCTGGTTCAGCTGTTGTGCCCATCGCCAAGGGAGGAGCTCAGTTTCTATTTCTCAGCAATAGCCTCTTCAGCCCGCAGGTTTCCTGCACTCCCATCAGGAATGTTTCCAAACTAAACAACTATTAAGCATTTCCAGATTTCTCAAGAAAAGCAAGGACACTGACTCCTCGCATCTATTCTTGTTTGCAATGGACCAGCAGGTGCAAGGCCATTCCTTCACAGCAACTGTTCAGCGTTCAATCATCAGTTTTAAATTTCTTTAAATACGTTCTGCACTTAGCTGAAACAGCCCAAAACATATTTTGTGATTAGAACCAGCAAACTTCCATTACACAAGCACTGTGTCCAAAGGTCACTGGCAGGGAATGCATAAAACAGACTTCTCTGTCCCTGGCTGCTTCAAAATACAGAAGTTCTGATATTTTAGTTCTGGACATCATTCCATTTATTTAAGCTAAATTTGTATCTGATGTTTCATTTGCTCTCATTGATGGACCACGCTGTTCTGGTTTTGGTTAAAACAAGACCAATTGTCTTTCAGTGAATTTTCCTTTCAGTTACATTTCTTCTAAGTAACTGCACTTTTCGGAAGCTGGCTGCACGTCTTCAGAGACTGTCTGCTCCAGATCTGATAACATCTGCTGTTTACAGTTTTACCGAGCTGAGGGCAGGAATGGCATGCAGGCCTGTGTTTCTATTTTATTACTACAGCTGCCACAGTCGCTGACAGACGTCTTATATCCCACAAGAGAGAAGTCATTAAAGGGTCGTACTTGCAGGGAGGAGTGGACAGAACTGGGGACCCAAAGGGACCAGGCAGGTATTCCACGCCATCCACGTCATACGCAATTTAAAGCTGGAGGATCACGAGGGTCTTGTTCTCTTCATCCACGGCTGGCTTCTGGAGAGGACCCTGCCTGTTGTCATGATCCCGGCTCAAGTCCATGCATTCCTGAATCCAGTTCCCATCTACTGCAGAGTACAGTCCAGGAGTTCCCGGGGTCCGCCCCACAGCCCCCAATTCCCTGGTCATCCAGGAGACTCAATCTTGGTTTTGTGTGTTTTGCATTATTTCTCTTATTACTAGTATTGTTAGTAAAGCTGTTTTAATCTTCCAGCTGGTAAGTCTCTCTTCCTTTTCCCCTTCCTTGGTGGGGAGGGCAGGGGTTAACAGAGAGCATCTGCCACACTTTATCCTTGCCCTGCAATAAATGGTGACACGAGCATGACAGAAATACTCCTACCAACAATTCCACATGAGCTATTTCTAATTCCCACCCCATCTAGAGTATTTTACATTTTTGTACTTTCAAATCTCATTTGATCAAAACTGGTAGCAACACACACAACCCAAAAAGAGTTGTCAATATATCCAAGGAAATGGAAACTTGCAAGGTAAAGGCAGGAACAAAAGACCATTTTCTGCAAGGGAAAACACGTTAAAATGACACACTCTGAATGTAATTTAAATGTAAGCTGCTGCATGACTAACTTGACATTAGAAGTCCATCCCTGGAACACAAATAGTGAAATAGTCACCCATGGGATGAACTTGCAGGCATAGCTTGTTTCACCAATGGACAAAAAAAGATGATTAGATACTTTTTCCATTCAAAAAATGGTTTCGGTTTCTTAACTGATTTATTTTGGCATGACAAAGAGGCTGTAGTGGGTACTATTGTCTTGATGCTTTGAAGAGCACTTTTTTTTTCTTTTCATATTCCGCACAGAAAATCGTTTGAAGGACAAAAAAACCCCTTTGCCTTTTAATGTAACAAATGGTTATGCTCTAAACCAATAAGTGAGCTTAAAATTAGTGCTTCTAATGTGACCACTGAGACATTTCAGACTTAATTACAGCTGAAGCAGACTTAACCACCCATTTCTCTCCAGTTTCACACAAACAATAATTGCTCCTGTAGCCACACTGCAACATTGTAGAATTAACCACATCCTAGAGGAGCTGGAAAATAAAGGGAAACAGAGTCCAGAGCAGCTCTGCAGGCAGAACAGGCTCATTGCCCAGTCCTGCAGGTCTCCCTTCTGCAGTAAGAAATAGAACCATTCCCCTGAAGTCCACATTGTTCTGTTCCAAACACCCAGAGTAGCTCATGCTCTGCTTCCTCACTTGGCTTTCTGCTTCAGCTCTTGTTGACTTACATGAAGTCAGAGATGCAAAGAGAACATTCCCGAGTCTGTATGTACTTATGTATGTACATATGTACTTAAGATGATCCTTATTAATCTACTTCTTAAAAAAACCCAGTATTTTTACATTAAGAAGCTGTGCAGATTTTACTGCAAACTGTAATACTGTGCACCAAATGATACACTACCTCATGGTGAAAGAAAAAAAAGTAGTATTAAAGTTAGTGCACTAATATCAACAGAAATAAATAGCCTCTATTAATAAAAATGTTGAATTCATGTACTTACATAAATCTTACACCTGGATCTTATGTTAGAGGCCAGTGACCAGTTCTGCAGTTTCAGTTCGGGCAGATCACTCCAAACATGCTCCTCTGTGACAGGCAACAAACCCCCCGTGAATGAATGAGAGCAAAATACTTTTTACACACTCAGGTCCTGTGAATGAAGGAGACAGCACCATACTTACACACCTAAGTCCAGTAATAGGCGAGGGTACACACAAGCCTATCTGTTAGTCACAGAGTGAGGATACTCTGCAGATTCAAAGCCTAAGAGGTAGTAGGAAAGTCCTGGAGTTTCTTGGCATGGTATTAATAGACAGTCCAATTCAGGATGTTTCTGCCTTGCTGAGGTGTTGCTCAGCTCTGTGACACTCCTGCGCAGGGAGATAATCCCCTCTCATTTTACAAACTGTCCACCGCAAACTGTTCGGAGCGCGCAGCTCCCAACCACCTGCCCGTTACTACACGTTGCAGACTGACTCTGGAAGCAGCAATGAGCAACAACCTGCTTTGTCCAAGGCTGCAGAGTTCATTGAGGGCCATGTACTTATTTTATGCCTTGTACATATAGGGTTTGTTTCTCTACCCTCACTCAAGCAGGCTGAATTGCAGGTTCCCACTTCACTCTGTTTCTTCACTGTCTATTTTAACGTAAAGAACAGGATTTCACATTGCACACTGAACTGCAGATGAATCCTCCCAAGTCTCCTGGAACGGAGGAGGAAAGCAAACAAAACAAGGTGCTGCTGCTCTTTCAGGTTAGAGCTGCCAGAGATCCTCGTGGTTCACTGTACAGAAGTGATTATTGGATCTACCACCTAAAAATAAAACATCTTGTAGGAACATATTACTGTGCAGACAGATTTGGAATTTCTCCAAAACAAACCCTCTAGACTGTGAGCCAAACACACCTGAAAGGCTGATTCCCTCTCACAGGCACAGGAGAGTCTGAGTGAAGACGTGCAACTTCACTTCTCTGGTGGCTGAAGCTGGACACAGCTATGGATCTAAGTCCCAGGGCAAGCACCCAAGTGCATCTTTACTCAGGCCCAGCTCAGAGCTCGTGGAAGCATGTCCCAGCATTCGGGTTTCAGGTGGGGTGAGTTACATTTTTCATTTTTCACTGAAACAAAACAAAATAAACAAAAAATTAAAGTCACAACAAAAAATTAACACTAAGGTAAAACTCAGCCTGAGCCATCTCTCAAACACTGACAAAGGCAGCAAATTTTGTTGTTTGTACTGCAATGTCTGAAAATTGGCCATTTGCAGAACTAACTATACTTTAATTCGCAGAGTTGAGAAATACTGTGGTTTTCTTTCCTATTGTTTCCCTAATCTAGAAGCAATTCAGAGACGTGACAGCTACATATGTAAAACAGAGTAACAAGAACTAACACTGATGGGTGCACAGCCAGAACTAAATCTGTCTGTATGTTTGTCTGCCTTTCCCCACAAGACGGCTCTGCAGAGGAAAAGTGTGTCCTGCTGAACCCCAAAACACACCTTGTGCCTTGGGTCTGCTTGGACAGAAGAGCTAACCTCATTGCAAGATTTCTAGTAGAGTAATTTTGGCTATGGAAGGCTTGCATGAAAGTTGCTTAATACACAATTTACATTTACTCTATCAAAAAGCTTGAAATCATAGATTTTGCTCATTTGGTGTTCCCGAACATCTGCTGGTTTAGACACTTTGTATGTAATCAAACCATAAGTCATGTTTGAAACTTACCTCTAGCCCCTTTTAGGCACAGCACTGTTCCCAGTGTGCAACTCACTGCGCAACATGAAATACACAGTCTGCACAGGGAAGAACAAACCAACATTGACAGAGGGATGACGAATTCTCAGCTGTTATTCTCATGAGGCTCTGCAGAAGTGTAGCTGGACTGATCACTGGTCATCAATTTGTGTCAACGTTAATATTATTCTGAACTTTTCAGATTACAGAGGAGATGGGAAACTGCTCTTCAACGACCTCCTGCTGGCAGCTGGGGCAATATTCCAGCTGATCCTCATCCAGACTGGCTGGACAAGCATCCTGGGTTTGTCAAGTTACTTTTCTTAAAATATCTATTTACTCATCATAACACACTATTCTATGAAACAGCATTACATGGAAATGTTTCCTCACATGTACTAGGAAAAAAAATCTTGTCCAGAAGATTCATTTTAACATCAGATATTGCATATAATCTCTCTTACCACTGGAAACACAAAGCAATCACCAGCAAAAGCAGTTGCTTTGGGTTCGGTTCTTGAGCCATCCACAGACTTTATGAACAATTTTCATCAAGCAGTCTGTGATATGATCTTTAATACAGAAACAATGGCACTACCTTACACCCAAGTCACACACCCTACATACAAGTCATCACTGTAGACTACAAACTCTTTGTAACAGGGTTTGACTCAATTAATGTCTGTACAGCACCCAGTACAACACAATTTCAGTTTCAGTGTCATCAGGGACATCTGTGCAATTACAGCAGAGGAGAATGAGAAGTTCTTCAGTCAGCTTCTAGTCATTCAGCTCACCATCAGTAAGGAATTAAGCAAGAATACAGCATTAAGGGTTTCACATTAATAAGGTTAGTCATGGGACTATCCAGAAATTTCAGCTTCCTGAATAAATGGTACAGTATCAACCAGGGAGCTGAGGAAATCCTGCCAACAGACAGGGGTACATTTTAACACCAGGCTACAGTGACTTCTGCATTTGTTTTCTTGAAAATACTGAAAAAAAATCAAACAACTAGTTTCTGCCAGACACACTCACTTCCTCCAGTCAGGATACTGTTTAAATTATTGTTCTTAGAAATACATAATGAGTGAATTTTGGTTAAGTCTCATTGCTAACAGTGCCCTATAGGTCCTGGACTGCTAGCATTTGGAAGTTGTTCAGATGACTCAAGAGTTATGGTGCAAGTGAAAAAACAAAGGTTTTTTATTGTGACTTTCAAAGTTACAGGTCCTCAACAAGAACTACATTATCTGGTGCAAGTGGTAAGATGGGAAGTGTAATTTAAATAACATTCCTTTATGACAAGGAGTTAAAAAGATTAATGCTTAGGATCAACATCAAAGCACTTTACAAACATGAACTAAGTTTCTCAAGTGCACCATTAATTGTTTGATATAAATATATTTGAAAAGCATGAACTAAGGAACAGACGGGCTGATGACCTGTCCAAGTCCTATTAAGCTAAAGCAAAGGTGACGCCAGGATCACACACCGTGCACTCCATGTGAATGAACCTGAATGCAGCTATAGAAAAGTCAGGACTCTTTTCCTTTTCAGATTCAAAGTAAAAACAGATGAACCTTAGCATCAAGACTATGGTTCAATGAGATCTGTGGTTTTAAAGAATTTGACAAGACTCCCTCCCCCACAGAACATCTAATATGAAGATCTGCTCAGAAACTCACAAAGAAGCTTGCAAGACCTATTGTAAACAAAATTTAGCCAAGCCAAGCAAGACTATGCCCCTCCAAAGCGTTTGGGCAGCTATGTAAGAATTACGAGTTCTCAGCAGCCAGTGGTTGCAAACAAGACTTTCGCAGGAAAGCCTCGAAGCTGATAAACTGTGATAAGCAAATTCAAGTGAACTGCAGGATAGAGAAGCATCAAAGCAAAGCTGCTCACATCTTGTTCCCAAGAACTCTGGAATTCAGTGACAACCTTCTCACCTCAGCAACAGGGTCTGCACAGGATAATACGCATGTGGTGTATAAAGAGTGTAATTTAAATGCAAGCATGGCTGTGGACAGTTAAATCTAATATTCTTACAGATGCCGTATGTTTTTTTATAGTATCAGTTAAGTAACTGATGTCCTGCATCAAGGTCAAGATTACATATAAAATGCTATATACTGATCTTTATTTTCTCTTGGATTGTCCTGTCAAAATACCTGTTATTTTCGTTCTTTGTATGAATTATAAGTTTTCTCCTTAAAAGCTTCAAAGCTCTAATACCTGAAACAAGACCTAGTTACATGAAAGCTAACAAAAGGTTTCAAATTTCTTACCAGAGAGAAGCCAAAAGGGAACAGCAAAGTCTGCGACCAGCCAAACAAAGCAAAAGGCCTTTATTTTGAGCTTAAGCTATGACCTACTATGAAAAATAAATGTGTACGCATACTGGAGAAAATGGCTCTGGTTTGAGAGATGCAGGCAGTCCTCAACATTCAAAAGGTTGTAACCACATACGCAACATTATAGGTCTGTTTTATTAAATATTCTGGAAATTAATGTATTACTTTAAGATAATTGAGGTTTTCTAATATAAGAAACTTTTGAACACTAGAAACGTATGTGAAAACCTCCTTATTTGCTTATATGGAAAACAAGACCCCAAAATGCTAAACTCACATTTTGCAACAGACTCTTCAATTTTACCAAAATTATACATTAAGTAGCCAAGATTTTTTGGTTTAAATTCTTGATATCACTCTGAAACATCTGAATGGCTCTTAACATGTGTCACTATTAGCAATGACTCAGTGGGCACAGGGCGCGGCAAGAACCATTTGGGCCTCGGGGGCAGCCTCTCCCCACCATTCCATGTTGCTTGTTGGGACCTTTTAGAGAAACAGGAATTAGAGATATTAAAAAAAAGGCAGAGCTCATACCGCTGTTTGCAATTTTTCATTTTCCATACAGCCTCTACAAAAAAAGGTGGAAGCAAGCCAGTTGTTCTGCCTTTAGCCAGCCCTCTGTCCTAAGGCCTATTCCAGTGCCACTGGCTGCACTAGCTGGGGAGGGATGTGTTGGACAACAAGCAGCAGGTAAATCTCACATTCAAAGACAACCTCTCCATAACACACTGATCTCACTGAACTTTAGAATATCAGACATAAATCACAAGATGTGCATAGGAAGTATTTGCAATCGTAACATATCCAAAACTGCATTCATATAGATTAACGGGTGTATTGAATAGGGTAACAAACACTGGAAATACTGGGTTAGATGACTACTGGCCAGCTACATTTTTTTTATGTTTTGCTTTGAGTTATTTTTATTTATTTTTTTATATCTGCATATCAATATATAAAAATAAATTGAATTAAAATTAAAATCTAATTACTGTCTGTCTTGAAAATCCTCCCCTGAACAGGGCATTAAAGTTTCTCTTGAACCATGCATGACGGCTCCAATGCTCTGTAAACTCTTACAAGGACAAGAGAGCTCAAGCTGCCACCAGCTTCAGCAGTGAACAGGTACAGCAGAGCACTGTCAAAGCACCCGGTGCCAGCAGAGCTGTTCAGTGACCTAGAACTTCAAACTGAGTTCAATGCTGCTGACAGAAACACCTAGTTGCTTTTCAGGAGAATAACTCCACTAGTTTCCTGCAATAATTTCTGTCACCAAGTACTTCAAGGCTCTCAGCCCTGTTCTCTGCAGACAGCTGGGCAGGTTAGAGACGGAACAGGAAATGGCTCTTGATGGGATCCCAGCCGTCCCCTGGGGCTGGAGCTGGCGGCCTCACCGCTGGTGAACCGGCACAATCCTGCGTCTACTTTGTAGACCTTCTATTAAAGTTTTTGTTCCTACTCATGGGCAACCTCCCCTCACCAGATGTGCTACAACAACCACTTGTGCAATTTCTCCTATCCCACAATGGGCGCAGTTACAACACAGTTAACTGGCTCGTGGAGCAGTTACCTGCAGTTGTGATACTGCCATCTCAATCCCCAGAAAAAAAGGAAAAAAGATGTTAAACAGAAACCAGTAATAACAGAAAAATGCTAAACCATCTCACACGTTGAATCAGCAGTGAATCACAACACTCGTAGACTCTGACTAACGGACCAGAGAATGAAGCAACATTGCAAATTAAAAAACGAAATTTCCTCTATTTAGTGCTGCCAATAAAAGACAGGCTAAGAAGCAATAATGGGAAACAGTGTTCTTTTGTTCAAAGATCAACTACATTGGTGATTTCTCGAGGGTTTTTGATTCCCCACCAAAAAAACGGACTCTTCATAAAAGCAGAGGGTAAATTTACTCATCATTGGTTGTTTTAAAAAAGCTGTTGAAGTTCTCACCTTAACCATGACTTCCCAACTAGTACTTGTGGTAGGGCACCTACTATGAAGAGAAGCTTTCTTCCACGTGAGGGAATTCCTTCCCACCTCCAGACTGTGGTAGAACTATTAGGGTGTTTGTTTGCTTTTAGCCACCCAAAATTGAATTTCTACCTTCAGAATATTATCCTAAAGCAAAAATATGCAAACCCAATGCATTTACTAGGGCCCAGAACAGGCAGGAAAATTTTGCAAAGCCATTTTCAGGTATTTAAAAAAACCTCACCATCTCTTGCAGATGAGTAATTCTTTACTAGCGCCTTGTCATATTTTCTCCTTTTTAATATTTTCTCTGTCATTTAAACAAGCTGAGAAAGGCCTGAAGTTTTCCTCAAAGTTAACTCAGAAAATCAAGTGTTTTGGTAGAAAAAGCAGCTCTTCCTGAACTGCATAGTTTAAAATCATAACAGAAATTCCCTATTATGTGAGAAAGTTTTTAAATATCAGAGGATCAAGAGTCTGCCCATCTCAGTTATACCAGACTACATGAAAGGATTCCCATCTTGTGATTTTCCTAAAGCCTTAAACCAAAGCAGTAAAGACGTGGGGAGACTTACAGGCGTAAGTCTGATTGTTATTGCATAACTATGTAATCAACTTTCCCATAACCTCCAGTTTGGTAACTACCGCCAGCTCAACACAACACTTCCCAGCCCTTTAGTAAGAGGGTGAAGTTGATATATTTGAAATATTACCACAATAACTACAGCTTTCCACAAAGTGCTCGTTGGGAGGCTGATGCTGTTACATACACAGAGGTAGCTCAGATTTCATTAACCTCTTGGTTTTGTGCAGATTTTTGTTCTGTTGTTCTGAGTGCCTCACAAAGTCATGTTTACAGCCCATTTAAATCACTGACAAGAGCAATGTTGCTGAAGTAAAGAGCCAAATGTTTCCTGGGAATAAGTGACCCATTTTGGGAGAGCAGCAGGGGAGGAGGGCTCAGGAAACACTCTACCATTAACGACTATACTAAAATAAACCTCCTCTCCAAATTTTGTAACAATTCTTTTAATAAGTTTTCTGGCAAGGGGCTGGAATATATTATCATTCTTTGTTCCTGTGCCAATCGCATTAACTCCTGCAACCAGCTTAGCTCAAACAATTGAGTCACTACAACTGTTTACAGTACTCATTTAATGTACGTAAGTTTCAAGTGTACCCTGTAGTTTTAGCTTCTCAGCAACCTAAATCTGCTTCAAAGAAATGATCCAAAAAGGAAGACAAATTTACACAAAGATGTCTTAACCCAATTAACTTGAAGTCAAAATTTATTTCTGTAGTAAAACACCAGCTTTTTTTCCCAGCCTGTGTCACAATGTTTATTGCGTACTAAAGCTGAGAAAAATGATGTGTAACTAGGAAACAGAGCCTGTGTATTCGTCCGTCCTTATCGGTCATCCAAACAGGCCGAAAAAATATTAAACTGTGACCTATGTGAAATATAAACCTTTATTTGGGGGCAAGACAGTGAGGGTGGAATGATGAGATCAGTATTTTCCATTCAACAAGCACATTTCCCAACTTTCTAGAATGAGTCTCTGAGGACAGCCAAAAGCTTTCAACATATTTCAAATGATCTCATACTGTAACCCTGAAAAATAAGGCACTTGATAACAATTTCACATCTTAAAATCCATTTTAGAGAACTGGCAACTAAAAGCAATAATAATTTTAAGACCTAGACATGTTCACAGATAAGCTGTCGGTAGAATCCTTGAGCTAAAAGCAGATACACAACAAACACCAGCCAACCAGAGTTATTCCCCATCAGCTCAACAGCCTTAACTGTGTGACAACACTCGCCTGAAACCTTTCTGCTTATTCGGCCAGTGCTGAGTTACAACTCCAAGTGTTGCAACTCTCAACACCTCTCCTTCTTTGAGAGATAAAAGAAACCTGCTTAAAATTCAACAGAATTTTCAGGGAATGCACTCACATAAACAGCGAGCTTGCATTCCAAGTTGTAGGCATCACTTATTCAAAAAGATCACCAGAAAGTGCCGATACAGCTTTTGTCTTCATCCAACCTGGCAGCAGAAAAGTGCCGTTAGGGATACAATTTCTTTGCCCCCACAACCAGCTGCTCTCACGCAATCCCAGTGAAATCTTGCCTTGATATAGAAACAAACCACATAGTTTCACTTTCTTATTTCTGTAACTGTGCCAGAATGAATTATCTTAATGATAAAGATGTGGATTTACCTATCAAAGGACTGTTCAAAGTGGCTGCACTTTTCATGGGGACTAAGAAAAGAGTGGACTAATAAAGCATTGCATGTCAATTTGTCCATCTGTGACCATCAGCAACCCAGGGCAAGATGCTGAACCTGACTCAGTGCCCAAGTCTAAAACGATCTTCTACAGCGACAAGACAAAGGGCTGCAAAATTCTGAGGCATCAGAGGGACACAGAAACCACAAGACAGTTTCAAACAGAAGGGAACTTCCTGGCCACGCATTAGACAACGGGTGTCCTTACAGCAGCACTACTGGCACGATGCAGAAAGTCCATCTGCCAGGAGCAGATTTAGGATCACTTTCTCCAAAAGACCATGTTTTAATATTTGCATCTTATAGTAAATCACTGTGTTGTCTCCTACCTTCGACACAGAGCTTGCTTATTTCACAGTACAGTGTGATTTAACTTCTTCCTAAGAAAGCTGCTGGAGCAATGCCTGATTTGAGAAATAACATTTCACAAGGAATGTAGACTGACTATAATTAATTCCTACAGATGGAGAGGCTAATTAACCAGAATCCAACTAATAACTCAGTTGGATTTAATCCATACACTGAACTGGCAACATGCAGAAAAGAGAAAGCAGTGGAGGGTGCAAGGGTATATTTGGGGAAGAAATCACACATGACAGGCACTTTCCAAGTGGTTTACAGGCAGTTTAAATGTTGCCCAGTCACTCCCAACCCTTGGTCTCATCTACTTGGTCTCATCGCCTCCACAGGCTGCCTTTCTGCTCTCTCTCTCAAGCTGTGTCTTTCCTGCATACACAATGCAAAAATTCCTTGGCTATTTCAGTTTAAAGATTAAAATGCCCAACATTCACATACACACCCCATAGTTGTTAACAAAACCAACCTTCTGCAAATTTTGCATATCACTGTTATTGAATGTCCTTATGCATCAAATCCAGCAACAGAACATGAAAGGGAAGGAAGTTTTCTCAGTAACACCATTTTTATTGCCAAGTTCCATTTACAAAGAAAGGTCTCTTGTTCATTCTTGCCCAGGTTTGCAATAGCCATGACACTTGATCAATGCCACCAAATACAGACTTAGCTATAGAAATCTGGATTTCAGAAACACACACCAATATTTTCTAATTTCACTCCCTTGCCAGACACTTATTTACAGTTTTCTTTAAATTAACATAAGATACTGTCACATTTACTCCAAATATCTAACATAACTTACATTAAATAATTCATACTTATTGCCTGTGAAAGAAATTTCAGAATTAAATTCTGTTGTGTTTGGGCTTTTTTCCATGTTCAGGACTTTTTTTTTTCTCCAAATGAAGTACATTTAAGACACAACTTTGTTGAAATCCATTTCATAGGAGGACAGTCCTTCATGTTCATTAAACGCTTTAAGTAGTGTTTAAATCCCAGATACATTCATTCTTCTAGAAAAATACATTTCCCCCTCTTTGCACTTAAAACAATCAAACTTACAAAACAGCTCAAAATGAAGTAAACAGTTTGCAACATAAATACCAACATACCTATTCACAAGTGGAGATGCTTAAACTTATCCTTGACAGTTTAAAAGGCTTCCAGCAGGTCCCCAGGAGCTGTAGCAATCTATTATTCAGTGCTATTGCTGGCCAAAAAAACAACTCCTAGAAGTTCTGAGAGTCGATAAATTTGGATACTTGAATCTATTCTCCATCCTTTCCAAAATTATGTTCGTGTTCATTGTAAATATAATATTTCTGCCACAGCCCTTAAATACACCCAAACACAAAATCTCAGACCGTCTCATACACACCTAAGTGATCTGATTGCAATTACCATGTCAAACTCAGTGTAGTATGAGCACCCAGGACCAAAACCAATGGAGAACAGGATGAAAAAACACCACCTCATGTACCTTAAGATTAAGATCTTAAAAGAATCCTGGGAACCCTCTATACTAGTCTGAAGCTTATTGAACTCCAGCTTTTATCATCAAGTATTCTTAGTCATTACCTGCTTCTTAAGACCTTTTTAGTTATTTTATTTTTAATAAACGCATTCCACACATTATGCTAACAAGACAGTCACAATAATGACTCAAGTTTTTCCTTTTCATACTAAGAACAAATGAATTCAAGTTAGCAAAACAATAAAACACATACTGCCACAGTGCACATTTATTAGACGAGCAAAATTTAGCTTTACGTTTATAATACATTAACAAACATAAAAATACATGTTTTATAACACCTTGCAGAAGAAATGAAATCCAAGCAATGCGCAAATCTAAAAATTTTGGGAGATCAAAATATGGAAAATTCTGTACAAATGTAATATAAAAATACATTTCCATATGAAAGAACCTTCTGTTTGAGCCTCAGTCCAGAACTGCATGTCCCATGTCTTTGTTGCTGCTCCAAAATTCCTGAGCAGCAGGAAAAAACCCCAAGCGCTTCCCCCTCCCGCCCCCTAAAAACATCCCACCCTAGCGAGCCCTGCTTGGATCACCACCTGCTTTCCAGAAGCCAATAGGAGCCAGTAAGAGTTATTCTATTTGTTTCTAATTCATGCTGCAAATGAGAGTAAGTCAGGAAGAGAATTTTCAACATATATTTAGATGCCTAACATTAGGTTGCCTGAAAAGTACAAGACTCATCAAAGAGACACCATCTTTGAGGCAAAATGCCTTGATCTCACTGATGCCCCATCTGATGTCTCTGTGCACATCTCAGGTTCAGCTATAGGACTAATGAACCTGCTTTCCTACATGACAGTTGCCCGTGCAATGTTCTTTTAAATGCAACTTCCCGTTAACTTTAGCTGGTTAGTGAAGACAACAGCAGAATGTTTAGCATGGAGGGATTGTTTTGAAGAGTATTATGTGCAGGTGAGAGAAACTATTAACTGGTTATTCTGTAGTTATTTACCTGTAACACGTGCCATGGGAAGAGTGACTGATCACACTACAGCAGCGACAGCACCATGCGATTCAAGTGTTTACTTTGGTGAAGTGGCTTCACACACTGAGAGTTTGACCTTCTTGTCTGAGAGCTTACCTATGTTGTCAAGCATACAGTTTTAAATCCAATTTACTGCTGTAAAATGACACTCAATTGCGGGGCAATTACTGAATTCCTAGATTGCTTAAAGTAATCATCCCAGACCACCTGCATTAAGTGTGGAAGTTCTAAGTCACTCAAGTCTTACTGCTTAATTAGGAAAAAAAAAAAAAAAAGTCACAGTAATTTCAATTCTAAAGATTGCTGGCTTTGCTATAAACAAAATACTTTAACCATTGGTTTTAAAATTCTACACACAATAATACTTCAAATCCACACAGGAACATTATTTCTCCCTGTATTCTGTCTCTATTGGGTTCATATGAATCACTGGACATTGACTTCAACTCTGAATACTGACCTAGATTTGAGTCTTAAATTCTGGATACAGAATAAGAGGTTTTAAATGTCACATACCTGTCCTTTCGTAACAATATTGCAAAACAATAAATGAATCCTGGAAGACATTCCCAATTTTTCCTCACCAAGTGACTTCAAAGGAAATTCCAACTGTTGTAAAGCGATGAATGTTGAGGAGCTCCTTTAACAGGTGTCATTTTATACCTTTGTTTTAAAAAAAAGCTCAGCTTAAAGGAAGATAAATCAGAATTTTAGTTTCTCATGATTTAGTATTGGAGAATAGAAATGAGCTCAGTCCTTGTATTGTATATCATCATGATTTCACACACAAAATACAGCTTTTAGTTTTGTATTAATATATGTGACCACATTTCTAATGAATTTGGTTTAATCCACTCAGCTTGTAAAATGAAAAGCAGGAAGCTTAACCTTTGGTTTGTTTCTGTATCAAAGAGTTTCTGCAAATCAATTACTTTTTGCACCCAAGTTTTACACTGCAAGCATTACCTCTCTGGTGAAGCTGACATTAGAACTGGGCACTAACGTTTCCTCCCTCCACTTTTGACCAAATTACCAAGTGGCTGCTGCTGTTACTCTCTTCACAAATTAAAAGCTGGGTCTTGTCCACTGTTGCACACTGGATGACAGAAAAGCAAAGGGGACCAGCAAGAAGCAGGGAGACCTAACAGTGAAGACAATACATAGTTCTATTAACCAAGTAATAGGTTGGTAAAATTTGATAAAATGAGCTATGTGGACTATAAAATAGCAAAGTAACATTCAGTATGCCTTGGCTTCTCTTCTCAAAAGAAAGAGAATAATAGAACTGTTTCATGTTGACAGAATCTGGCTGAAGATAGGCATGGCCTCTACAAACACACTGAGAATTTAGCATCTCTCCAAAATGTTGGCATTTTGCTCTGGAACACTGTTATATTTATTTTAGGGTGATTCTACCTCCCTCTGCATTGTTACACTGAAGTAGTGAGCCTTTTACACAGTCAGGTGTTCAGCTGCTGCTCTTATCTGCAACTTGGTATTTGGATTTGGTTAAAAAGAATGATGTTACACTGACTCACATCAATTTTTGTTTAGAAAAAAATTACATTTGTGGCTGATGTGCTGATACTTTCTTGGTTGAATTTCCTTTTTACAGTGAAAGGGGGATAAGGAAACAGCCCTTGAGTTTTTCTGATAAAGGAAAGACAGATACGATACTCTTCAAGGAACTGTAGATGAGTAACACTGAACTTGCAGAGATAAAAGACTGTCGATGACAGATTATTTCAGCATCTCCAAAGCTTCTGCATTCTGAAGTCTCCTAATGCAGCATGAAGCACAGTCCAATTTTAGGCACATATACCTTCATATCAGAAGCAAACAAATCAAAATCAATTGCTTCTGTGGCATAAGCATTCAGAGATTCAGAATGGTCTGTACCAGTTGTAGCATTTATATAACAACACATCAGCAGCAGAGCTGGTGCAGGCAGAGCACCAGCTCCCAGTGTCAGTTCATCTTTGCAGAGAATGTTTAATAGAACTGCTAAGATATCCCACCTTTCCACACCAGCAAGGCTCTGCCAGCAGCACACTCGACATTAGACCTGGTCTTCTGTTCTCCTAATACCAGTATCTATCTCAGCCATTTCCTGTGAAGCTCTCAGTAAATCTCACTGGTCATGAGATTTCAAAACCACTCAAAGGCACCGAAAAGCACAAAGTCACCTTTTTTTTCCCCTGTCCCAATTCTTGTGAAGTACAGCCCCAGGGTGAGATTATACATACTCATTAAAAAGACTCCTTGTGCATGGCCCTACTCTTGCTATAACTGAATTTGAAATTAGATTAATAAAGATAAATGTTTTCCTATATAAAATTAATTCTCTTTAAGGGTGGCATTTTGTGTAATCTAGGTTAACAGTTAAGGTTAACAACTAAGATAAAATGCTTTCAAATTAAATAAGGCATCATTTTTATAGTTATCTTCAGAATATTACAGGGGTACAGTGTAAGGGTGCAACACGCTAGAGGA
This sequence comes from Streptopelia decaocto, assembly GCF_964273445.1. NCBI lineage: Eukaryota > Metazoa > Chordata > Aves > Columbiformes > Columbidae > Streptopelia > Streptopelia decaocto. The sequence continues at coordinate 14,177,884 of NC_138668.1, read as the reverse complement.
AGACTAGACTGCCATCAGTTCAGCTGGTATAATTTTATGTGGTACTTATGCCCAAATTACCACTTGAATCCCACGCTTGTTCAGGTGGACGTACATCTGCTGCAACAGTGACCGCTGTGTAAACTCACCCCAAGGATACGAGCAAAAAAAAAGGCAGGCTCTTAGACCAGCAATGCCAACTTCTCATCCATATCCATAGCAGTGCTGAAGACACCTAACTCTCAGAATTAATGTAGAGTTTAAGCCAGTCTGGAATGGTCAGAAAACTGCATGCATAAGCTAATGAGGGAAGAAAAAAAGTGCTGGTGTTCAACTGCAGACACCTCGTATACACATTTTAAAGATTATGTTATTACGTGAAGGAAAAGATGGAAAAAGTGAGCAAAGTTATACTTGTGGATTAGGCAATTGCATATGTAACATTTGAAATCACTTCAAGTATTTCATCTGATAGCCAAGAAGAGGTAAAAGCTTTTCAGATTCACCTACTTGATATGAAATCAATGTTAGTAGAGATAGAAAGAGGAAACATTGCACCGACGACTGAAATCACAAGACCAAGTACAGTAAATAGCAGTCTTCAATCTTTGAGAGCCAGAAAGCACTCCATGTTATGAGCAGACCAAGAAGGACATTCTGCTCATTTTACTATTAATTTAAATTAACACACATGGAAATTGACGTGACACCTTAAGTTCCATTCGTGTTAAATTACATATCAAATCAGCAAGGAACATTTCAGACTTTAATCAACACTCTTCCACTACTTTCTGTCAACTTGGTATCAGATCTAGGAAGCAAAGTAAGGCAGGCACAAGCTCAGGATCACTTTTCTGTAGTAATGTTGCTTAACTGTGATACTATCCCAGATAGGAAAAAAACTACACAATACCTTTCCTTTTGAGTTTCAGACTTGAAAAGGAATTATCAGTTAGATGTGGTGACCTCCTTCCTACATGAAGATGAACATTTTAAAAACCTCTTTACAGTAAAACTGCTTCCATCTCCTCCTAGAAGCCGTCCTTCAGTACAAAGGAAGTGCAACAATTTGACTGTCAGAAGTGAACAAACAGCCTATAGCAATCTCTTAAAATATTTCACATTCCTCTGTAGCTGGTTAACCAACGACTAAAGTAGTCTCAAAAATCCCTTATGTTAATTCGAACAAGCATTTGTCATTAAATTTCACGCTTTTACCTTTTAAAAAGCTTTTTGACATATATCTGGCTTTGAATCAAACCTTGAAATAAATATTACACATGGAAAAGACAATACTGAAGTCTGGAGTTCTCCAAAGACAACACTGGAAGTGGCCAAGCCTGCTGGTATCATGCAGACCTCCAAAAGATGAATGAGATTGGGATTAAAAAAACAAAAACCAAACAAACCCAACCAAACTGAAAAACACACCATGTCTCAAATGGAAATGCTATCTCTCTACTACAGTATATATTTTTTTCTGATCAATGGTATGTCTCCAGTTTCAGAGAAGTAATGATACAATATCCTGAAGCCAGGTATCCAAAAATGTCTTCACTTTGCCATAATACTGCAGACCTTTTACAATTAACTTAGTTCCTGCAGCTGAAACTCTATAACAGAAAGAAAGCAGGTGCTCTGAAATACTTCCATGTTCTTCATAACACAAATTGGTAGGAAACAACCAGTTCAGATCCAAAAGTTGGTTTGTTTGTTTGTTTTTCTTGTCTAGTTTAAAGATGCTGAGCATCTGATGTTTGCTCTAAAAGCTGCCCACATTCTCTTTTGGCAGTGAGGCTCTTTTGCAGACCAGATAGCCTCGCTGGCTTCACGAATTATCTGGACTCCCAAAGAAAAAACAAGGAAGAATATGGTTGCATTTGCTTCACTGTTCAGCACAGCCTGCAGGTTGGCTTTAATCAGAACATTCTTCCTCTACCTCTTTTACCTTGGAAACGTCAGCTTCAGATTGCAAAGACGATGGGGGAATGCAGCTGAAAGTTCGAATGCTGTGTGGATCAACCGGTGGCACCAGGGTAAGTGACTCCACACTTAGTGCATCTGTATTGTCATCTGTTATTAAGGATATCGTGGGCTGCTGTGCAGGAATCAGGCTGGGAGACAGGTTTGCCGTTTCTATGTCATTGGTTTTTACAGCATTCTTGCTAGACTTTGAGACAGCTGGAAGAGTTTCATCAGTCAACATCGTCTGACCAGAAATGGTCATCTGAGGCTGCTCCAGAGCTGATGCATCATCTAATAAAAGAAAACACCAAGAAACAATCAATATTCAACTTAGTATGTACATTAAGCCTAACAGTATACTATTATTTACGAATATTGAAGAATAACTGGGTGGAAAATGCAGTTCTGTCAAGCACTATGCTTACATATTCACTTTTTAGTAATAGGAAATAAACCAAAATATTATGAAGGCATAACATCAAATGCCAGCAAGAATCTGTTTAAATTAGGAACTAGAAAATTTTGCACAGTATTAGAATATCCAGCAATACCAGAAATATTCCTAGAGAGAGGAAATTGAGGGAAAGAATAAGCAACCCTTTCCAGTATTTAGTATAAACTGAATAGCCACCCCATACCAGGAAGCTCTTTAGAAATGTTATTTAAAAAAAAGACAGAACCCCTCTGTAACCAGTTCTCCCAAGAGGTGGCTTGTTTCTTACAAAAATTTGGAAGTCATTCTCTCATGTCATTCTTCAGATTCACACTGAAGTGACACCCCGATCACAGAAAGCAGAATTATGAAAGAAAAGGAAGGGGAATAATGTGCTTTCTGTAACTGAAAGGTGCTGCCATTTTACACAGGCTTGTGTTATGTGACTTTTTTTTTCTGTGTGCTGTTAAGCATGGAGCATACAACACAGATAAAACTGGCAATAAGCATTACATGCCACAGAAAACTGATATGCTACGACACCTTCCCACACAATGAAAAACTCTTCAAGGCTCTTTGCACGTTCCTTTCCCCCTTCAATCCCAGCTAACTGCTCATTTGGCTCAGGACAGTGAACGGAGGGGAGCAGGCAATACAGCCTTAAATGAGCAAGTATGCCCAGAAAAGTCAGGTTTTTTTTATTTTCAGACTAGGGTAATAGATGCCATTAAAGTAACAGGTATCCAGCTTCAAGACAGACCATTTTTAGACTCTTGTAAGAAACAGCATGTGTTCAAGTGTACAGGCATCTGCAGAAAACTCTACAAGGCAATGTAGTGAATACAGAAGCTAAGAATTAGATTCTGGCTTTAATACACAGTGACCTTAAAAATATTTCCGTTTCAATAGGGTTCCAATTAATCCTGTAAAAGAACAGAAAGCATGAACATAAGGCAGGGGAAAAAAAAAAAAAAAGAAAAACAAAAACAAAGCTGAGAATGGAATGGATATCGGTATCGGTGGGATAACAGTAAGATTATTGGGTTTTTTACCTTTCTGGTAAGATAACCCCAAACAATGGTGTATGCTCACTTCAAAAAACCACTCAGTTTTACTTTTTGCTAAAGCTTCTTGCTTTACTATAAACAACATGTAACAATTGTAAAAAAGCCTCCTTTAAAGTACAAGGGACATCACTTGTTATTTTTGAAAAATAAAGACAGATTCAAAGTAACTGCAGATTGTTCTTTTTAGCTGCTAAGAAGCTTTAGTGAGAATGTAGTGATTGATAACAGAGGAAGTGATGCAAGACTTGAATGGAAAACGAACTGTTCAAAACGCTGAAGTAAAGCCTCGTTTCTCTGAATTCCAAGATAAACACTAACACTTAAGTGTGCAGAAACAAGCGAGTCTCTTTGCGGTGATTTTCCTTTCTGAATTTATAAAATCTTTAAAGAATAGCAAACATCATTTGCCAAGATTATTTTTTATCCTAATTACGGTATGAATAGTCACCAAAATTCAGGACTCAGAAACCTGAGACATTCTGGTAAGTACTATCGAGCAATGGCATTCTGCTCAGGAATGTTATAAACAGCACGTTTCTATTCCAGATCTGCTATTTCACTTCTGATCCTGCAGTTAATTTCTTGAATCACTCCTCCAAACAAAATACTAATATGTTTCCTCAATGAAATTTACTGAAATCATGACAGACATACTTATTCTTTAGTTATGCTGTATTGTCCCTAAGTCTTTCCACATAGGATCTAAATTAATGCTATAGTGACTCCCTTCTTAATGCCACAAAGGAAACGAAAGCATTTGAAAATTGTCTCAAAATAAAAAGAAAAAAAAAAAAAGTATCTGCAGTCCAAATTTTCTATCCAAAAGTCTTAAAAACATTCAGAAAAATAGATAAAAATATCAAAAAATGTTAGCAGGACATACTCTGTCCAGTATTTTAGCTGCAGTATTTATACAGAATACAAAATTGGGGCTCTTCTATGCCTCCCACTTTTATTTGCTATAGATAGTAATAAGCCTCTCTCTTCTGCTTTCCACATTTCATTAGATAATGTGAGAGCTTCACTTCTGTTCCTTGGTTACTGTATGTACAGGTTTCTGTAGCCCAGAACAGCAGCACTGCCAAAATGAGCAGGTACCCACAAACTGTGGCTGGTCCCTGCAGAGGCAGAAAGCAAACGCCAGGACGCAAAGCGTGGGGAAGGAAGAATTGTTACTGTTGTCCGGAAAAGGTCAACAGCTGTCACTACTATTTTGCAATGTGTTATTCCTTCTGGACTAATACTTAAGTAAAAATCTTACTCTTCAGTCCCAGCTATAAACTACGGCTCTGAGAGTTATACTTACATCTTTATGACCAAGCTCTCCCATCCAAAGGCTACTTGAGGTGTATTTGGTATGTAAGAGGCATTCTTGATGTAAAAGTATCATCCTCTTGATGTAAAAAGTTTTTGCGTGTAACACCTCCCAGCTAATTGAATACATGGCTTCAGGACAATAATTCGTTATAAAATATTTGAGGCTCAAGATTTCAAAGCCTTTTGAAGTCATACTCAATTCAGAGAAGGATCCAAGTAGATAAGTACATATTTATGTATGATCTGAATTATTAAAGCCTCTGAAACGGGAATAAACAATTGGCTAAATAAAGGAGCCTAGCTGGAAAAAAAAAAAAAAGAAGCTCAAGAAGGGATTATTACCAGAATATCTGTCTCTAAAATCCACGTAGGTACCAAGCTCTTCATTCAAGAGTTTCTAGGCACCCAGTATGTTTAGAGATCAAATTCTCTACCTATTACCTGGAACTTCTGTATGGCACATAAAAATACTAACCGGCTTTAAAAAGCCCAAACTCCTAGCACTTGGTTCTAGTTTGACTTTTGGATAGAAAGAGCAAAAATAAATGTAATTTTACCAGTACATCAGATTATAAATTCAGCAGTCACTAAGATATGCTCTACCCCTAAGTATCAAGAATTATAATATAATTTGGCATTTCTATTCACCTCTCCCCAACCCCCACGTACTAAAACAATAGCGTTCTGGCAAAAAAATATAAGCCAAATCTGCAACAAAACCAGGGAGAGTGAAGGCATTTTCTTAAAAGAGTTGTGATGTTAACATTTAGTTCTAACAAACACCCACATACCCCCAATTTAAGTACTAAACAAGGTTTGAATAGAGGGTGCCATTTTGCAAGTTTCTGAGTACTATGACCTCTCTCTCTGGTTGCAGTGGCTTCAGCAATCTTGGATGCTTTTCAGCACTTTTATAACGCTACCAAGATGATCTTTACAGAAAAAAAATCTTAAGCAAATCACTCAACTTCCATTATATTAACTTGTGTTAAGGATGGTCATTAGTGAAAGAAGATAGACAAGAACAGGAAAAGGAAAGAAAGAATATTATCCATAGAGCAGTGTCCCAAACTGTACAGCAACAAACCATGTAAGGGTAACAGAAATAGAAATAACAGGACATTAAGTGAAATGATGCAAAGTAAATCTATAAAGATGAAAAAGGGTGCTTATATAATATTAACAGAGTAAAATATCTTAATGCCTTGACAGTAAAAGCAAGAAATTGATTAGATACAAGTTAAAACAGGTTATAAAAATAAGAAGGTAGTCTGAAGCATATTTTCAGCTTTTTTGTATCTGCTTCCCCTCCTCAGGCAACTAAACAGTCCACAAAACCATCTGCCTCAGGTTGGTGATCATGGAAATATTAAGCTTGTGCCATCACAGAGTCCAAGGACAGTCTTATGCTGAATGCTTGTCCATTTTACCCAAGTAAGAAAAAGGTTTCTTGCCACTAGCCAAGGACCTGCATTACTGTCCATTCAGGAGCCTGTGCTTGCTAAATTCCACTACAGCCACGGCTGCCCCTGTGCAAATGAAGACATAGCTGCTTTGAAGCTGGAGGCTTGATAGCAGAATTTCGATCTTTGGCAAAAGAGCCAATAAATATGGGAGAAACTGCAGCTAAGGCTTTCAGAAACAGCTAATTATTGCTTTACACTTCTCCCCGAAAAAACAGTAGAGACAAACATTTATGGTGCTTTCTTCAGTTTCCTACCTCACTGTCATTGCTGTCAGCATGGAAACCAAGTACGTTCTATGAACTGTTACGGGCTTTTGAAAGCTTATGGAGGAACCTGCCTGAATTGATATTGCGCGAGTTTCTGTTGCAGCTGCTGCTTGAAGACCTAAACCCAGTGTCCACCGTGACTGTCAGCCTCCGACAGACTAAACACCCGCCGACGTCCTTTCCTGCCAGACCTTACTAGAGGCAAACACAGCGATATATCATATGAAGGCTTTAACAATGAAACAAGGAAGGGAAACTGGAATGAAGACAAAGGATAAATGTTAGAGTAGCAACAGGAATAAGTGACAAGGACACATCCATAACTGCTGGTATCTTGAATACAATTTGACACCATACCAAGTTTGGGAAGTACTTCTGAAGCTGGAAGTATTAATTCTCTAGAAATAAGTGAGTTTAACTGATTTTCGTTTTGTGCTTTTACCTACCTGGAAATGTTCATAATGCAGTTTGGACTACGTCTGGCAATACCAACAGCACTCACACTGAAGAGGGACTGGCAGGCATTTATTTGCGTTACAATCCACTCATATGCTTTAGAAGTCTTGAGAGAAGCTATTTATCACAAATCCCGGTAACACGAAATTATTCTGATCTCCACTGGCCATAAATTATAAGATGTGCACTACTTTGCACGTGACAATACTTCAGACCATTCAGCCCTACTATTCTGTGATATGAAACTAATATATTAGATTCGGTCTCTAATAAAGCCAATCAGAGTGTTTTAAAAGATAGCAGCAGTTCAGATGATGATGCTCGGTGCATAGAAAGTTTCTAGAAAAGAAACTTTCTAGAAACAAAAATACTTTCTCACCTAGTCAGAAATTTCTTGCATCATAGAACAGGAGAGACCAAACCACATTTCCATTACTGACTACAGAGGGAAGAGACAGGGATGGTTTCAGTAAGATGGCAAGCACTGCTCTTACAGGCTCTCCAGCCTTGATTAATCAACCTCTCCTTGAAATATATACATTTTATTTTACAGACTGGAAAACAATGTATTCTCTGCAACAAGGGACAGCTCTTTGTACTTATTTTAGACCTTTTACCATCAATATTTGCCAGAAGTGTGAAATACAGCATAAGTGGCACAGCGGATCAATGCCTTCTGAAGTACTCAATATCCATTGCTTCAGTGTAAACATTTTCTTAAATATTGAAGTCAATTGCACTTTAAAGCTTAAGACAACTTAAAAAGTGATAAAATACAGGGTAGATGATGTTACACATACATAATTCTGGAAGATTGCTAACTTACAGTAAGAGACCTTCTTTATCTTAATCCTTGACATACATAAACACTTTAGCGAAGTGCACAGTTCCAGCAAGTGTAACCAAGAAGCTGTATTCTAAGCTCAGAATCTTCATGATTCAAAATATGCCTAGCAAGAGAACATTTTTACCTTATGCATAGCAACACTTCAAATGGATATGTTAATTAAACAAACAAACATGTAAATGCAAAGAAAAAAATCCAACCTGACAGCAGCATTTGCAGAATCTGATAACTGCTTTTTGTCTTGTGGGGGATTCCACTTACTTTCTGGGATGACTTCTGCTCTTCCAATTTTAAGGAACAGAGATCTTGTAAAGGGCTAAGCTTAATTCCCAGATACTGCAAATGGGGCAGTTACTGGGCTTTTAAATATCTGAGCCATGAAGTATAGTGACAATTATGTGGTAGGATAGCTTATGAACTCAGGAATCATAAGAGTTTCTTTTATTCATGACAACGCAGTTAATGTAACTATTGTTCCCTTACAGTGCCTGCAACATGCACAGCAGCTGTATGATTTTATGTAAATTCAGTTCATCTCCCTCCTCACACTGAAATACTGTGAGATTGATGCAGGCAGGAGAGATGGCAAGTAAAGTATCTTTAGAAAACACCAAATTAAAATAATTTTGTTTCCCTGTGATGCATTCTTGAAAGCTCTTTTATTTTACTTAATAGATGCTTTATCTTGTAACATTGTTTTCTTTCAACTATTATGTAATTTGTCTTCATTTGTTCTCATCTATCACTGTTTCATGCAAAAGTCAGTGTGTATGTTCCAAAACTTACTTCTGAAACAACTCTGTGAAGATTTCAAGTACCATCTCAGATACATTAAACTCTGAACAGTTTATTATCTGTCAACAGACAGTAGCTTAGGTAACTATAATCACAAGTTTACAGTAGAAACAGCTGTGGTGGTTCAAGACGCTGCTCTTAAGGAAGGTAGTTGAGGTAGTTTCCTTGAAGTCCACACACACATCTCCCCTTTACCTTGCCTGGTCTTCTTGACCGAAGATCCTGAGAAACCTGGCATGTTCTTCAGGGCCAACAGCCTGAGCAGTTGTCAGAATAAAGAGGAAACAGGGAAGGAGACAGGGACAGAGAGTGTGTACATGTGCTCATGTGAGTGTGTTTAAAATGGAATGGGAAACGAGAAGGGAGATTCAAATGTGACAAATGGTGGCAGCATTCAAGTGCTGCCTTGGGGCATAAAACAGATCTTGGGAACTGCTACTTGTTACTTCCTCCTTGAAGGAGCCACTTCACAGCACTGAAGGTTCCTCTTCTGCTTCATGGCAAACTAAGACAGTTTACTCTCAATTGTTGTCTTATGCTGAAGGGGGTGAATATCAACACTTGTTCCATAACTCAGCTCAGTGGTCAGTAAGACCTGATCCAACACAGCCAGTGGTCAAGATGCTATCACCTATTTCAGCCGTGCACCTGCTGTTCGTGCAGAAGCCTATGGAGCAGCTATCTGGACATACCAAACAGAAAACCTCTTTCATGGTCATGCTCCTGGCAACAGTTTCCACTACAGCTCACAATTACATATAAATACTATACAAGGGAGAACATTCATTACAGTAAACTGGTCAAAACAGTTAATGCAGAAACATTGTTCCCAGCAATAGACAACAGTACTGGTCTGACACTGAAGATCAGCAAAAAGTGTCAACAAAGCTCCCTGGGCTGGAGAAACCCCCCGCCATGTCCCCACTCCACAAAGGCCCAGATCCAGGGTTTTCAGAATCCTCTCTAGTCTATACTAAGGACCTTGAGACACTGTCAGCCACTCAGCTATAGCTACTTAAAACATTTTATTCATTATTGGCTGCAACTGTATTAGCAGTTTGGTTCAGACCCATAAAGCAGCCTTGAAGAACAGATTGCATATTAAAAAAAAAAATCCAATTTTTATTCTGGAATTACACATACTGCAGGAATATTTTGACTATACGTTAGTTTCTTAATAATAGGGACTTTTTAATCCAGAGTCTACATGTTAGAATGCTTTACATACCATTCATGAACTCCAAAACCAGCCTTTGCTGACCCTTTCCAGCAATATTTCCTGCAGGGACAGTCACTTTGGACACATAACTTACATTGATCTCCTGACACTGTTCAGTGAAACCTACAAAACACTAAATGCCTAACAAAAATTCCCTCATTCCCTGTAGGACTGCAGAAGAGCTCAGATCTACATGAGGCTTCCTAATCAAAGCAAAATCATAGAATCATAGAAAGGGGAACCAGAACAACCATTTCAAGGAGTCATTGGAAGTGACTGTTAAAATGAGGGGGCTGTTTGAAAAGGTGTTGAGAATCAAGTTACCTCTATTGTTTTATAACCAAAATGAGGACAGTAGGTCAGTTCCAGCATGAAAGCATCTCAGTATGCACCCTTCAGGACTTACTTCTTGTTTAGTCTCCAGCTTGAGGCTTTCCCTCACACACAGATTGCCCTCAGAACAAACACCATTACAAGATTGTCTACAAATACTACACAAAAAAGGAGGAATGAAGGTGTTCTAACGCAACAAGAAGTCTCAGCATAAACATACCCACTAAAAAGACTGACCAACACAAACACATGGTGGCCACATTTGTTACAGTTATACTGTCAGTCTATTTATATGGCAGCTTCTGCTGCACCAGTGCAACAGCCTCCTCAAATGTGGTCTTCAGCCAGAAGAGTGCTCTTGCAAAAGCTTTACAATATTAGCATCCTAAATAACTATTTTCAAATACTCCATACTTGGCCTACTGTTACAAAGTAACATGAGTGTCAGATAAACATACAAACCTAAACATCATCCACTTCAAAAAAGATCATGTGCAGATCAACTTATCCACTGTAGTGAAAGGCTGGCAGTTTGCATCACAAATTTATGTAAAGCAATACTTCAGTTTAAAAAGCAATAACAAAAACACAACAAAAAACAAACAACATTTTAAATTGTATGTGCTACAAGACAAGTCAGACAAGCAGAACATTATTTTGACAGCACTTAAAAATCCCTGCTGAAAGATACTAAGTATCTATTAGTGTTCCAAAAAGCTGAAGAGATCATTAAAATTTGAACCACAATTTACTTTCATTGGTTTAGTTGAAAATTCCAAGTGATCTAAAAACAAAGTCCTACTTGTTTTAATCTAATAACATAGTAAATTAAATTTTACAATAAACTACTCTACCTCCCTTAGCGCCAAGGCTGAAAATTGTGATTTAATACCTGATGGGCTCTGTGCAACCGAAGGAGTGGATGTTGAGCTTGCAGTCACTGAATCACAGCGTCCTGTGCTCCCACTGCCACTGGAAGGTGATGGGGATGAGAGTGGTGATGGGTGGTGTTGATTTATACACTGGGCTACAGCAAAGCCTACAAAACAACGAAGTTGATAAGTTCATTATTAGCCTGGAAGAGTTAACCTACATAAACAAATTGAGGAACGGTAAGAGCAAATATTGCATCAAAGCGATGTTAATTTTGTGTAGGTACTCAGAGGATGCACCCTCTCTCCCAGCTTCATCTTGGAAGCCTGAAAATCTGCATGCACCTTACTGAAAACATGCTACAAATGCTCATCGACAAACAAGAAAGTGGAGGGTAAGGGATTCAAAACTTTTTAAAACTTAGAGCTTATACACAGTCAAAACATGTCAAAACTCTTCCGTTTTTGATATAATCAAGAAATTCACAGGTCACAGACCTTAACATGATAAGGAAAATGGTTAAATCATAAGTGAACAAAACGACCCTGAGATGGAAGGCCTGCACTACATTTTTTTGCAGAGATAAAAACTTCAGAAAACTCTAATCAGTCTAATGCTGGAACTGGATTCCATCCTCCTTCTCACAAGTCAAACTTTTCCCTAGTCTCGAGACTGGAAAGGTCTATACAGTGTCTGACAGCACTTTTAAACTAATCCTTCTTCTGGCTTTCAGTCTACTATTTCCTCAAATTCTTTACATTGTAGCATCCTTCTCTTTCCTAACACAATCTTGCACTCTCTCCTCCCTCTGCAACCCCTTGCTTCAGTCTTTGACATGCCTAAAAAGAAACCCCAAACAAACCATCTTCCTTTTAGCTCCCTCCCTCCTCACATCCCACTCATGTACTTTCTCTTTCAAGATGCAACTTCATAAAGTACCGAGGACCTGCAACACAAGGAAATCCATTGCAAGTACACAATTTGGGAAAGAAGCACAAGGAAGGAATTAAAATCCCTGGTTTCTCAAACCCAGCATCTCAGAATTGAATAATCCGAGACTGGGGTACCATGAATATTTAATTTCACTGCTTTAGTCAAGATGAGAAGCCCTTGAGTACACAGGACCTACATCATGCGTTCACTGCGTGAGACTACACTGAATCAGAAACAATATTTATTCTGTGTGTGTTGTGCCAAATATTTTGTGCAGAAGTATGCTATGAGCCAAAAGACAACTGACATTTACTCTTTAGGTGACTCGTGAATGTGCTATTTTGCCGTACAGTCACATCCTACAGAAACTGTTGATCCCCACAGGTCGAAGACCCAGCTGTGGGATGACCTGCTAACTCACTTGTGATTAGACTGTTTGAACAAGTCAGGATATCTCTCTGAGATTAAAACCAGGAAGCTGCCCTTTACTGTATCTTTCAATTAACCACAGTTTTCCCTCTTTGCTCTGATTTTTCAGCTGAATTTTTAACTTACAGTTTCCACAATTTTGCTGTTATAGAATTCAATGATTTGATCTTGAACTGCATTGGTATTATAAAAATGCAGAAAAATTAAAAGCTTCAAGGTCTGGAATCTACTAGCATAGCAGCATTCTACTGCTAGAACACTGTAGAATTTACAACATGCTGTGAAAGAAAAGTTCATGAACTGCCTTTCCCACACAAGCCCACGTGGAGACAACTACCATGGCATTGTTCGTTCTTGCTCCATCTCTTTCTCTAGAAGATTACACCCCTCTTGTGGTTCTCACTTTCCTCACAACGACATGCCTGTAGCAATTCCTCAATTTTATTAGCAAGGCTTTCCTCTGGCAGACATTCTCCTACCACTTGGCAGCTTTTAGTCATCTCTCCAGGTTCTGGTAGCAAGCAGCTTTTCAGAAGTTGAAAACCTTCCTACAGCAAAAGAAGTATGTTCAATCTGGGCTGTAAATCAGGAGATGCACACAACTGGGTTGCTCTGCAGTCCTTCTCACGCTCCCATGGGCAAGCATCTATGTGAAAGTTTCCTTTGGATTGGCAGTCCCCTGAATTATTGAAGGTAGTTGCAACAAGCACTACAAAACACCTAACTATACTTACTATGTGTTGCCTTCGCTGCACAGTTAACACTGAAAAGGTAAGTATCTGTCAATCATGTCTGAGAGCAAGCAAACGCACCACACGATTCTTTACTCTTTTGTATGGGGAATCTCCCACGGCACTGGGCGGCTGATTCACTCATTACGGAGAATCTCCTGTACGGGGAATTTGCTGGTGCCACGCAGCAGGCAGCCACGCAAAACCCAATTTACATGGCTTACGAGAAGCCTATGGAAGCTTTAAACACAGACATGACAAGTCAGAAAATGCTGTCAGGAACAACATAAACTGAAAGGTTGTGTTACCAGGAAAAAAACAGAATGGATAAGGAAAGGAAGACACAGAAAAAAGCTGACAAATATAAATCCTGTTAATAATCTGACTTAATCTGCAGTCCCACCTCTTATCCTCTGCCTCCCATGCACATACTCAAGAACTAGACTCAAATCCACTTGCAGAAACACAATGAACCTGATTTGCCTTAGTACTTGCATCATAGTTTTAGATGGGTGAATGCCACTTTTACCAAGCTTTTATTTTAAATTACATTTATTATGTCTAAAATGAACACCCACCACTTGAAAGAATTAAAGAACCACCATGGCAGGAGACATCTATTTCAATTAAAAACAAAATAGTTTGGTAAGGAGCTAATTATTCCATAAATGTAAATGCTTCCACGTATTTTATTTTGGAAACCAAACTGATTGATCCTTTAGAATAATTTAGATAAGTTAAACAGAGGTTACACACAGTGACGCCTGATAGTCTGCAAAAAGTTAACCACAAACTAAAGTACATCAAACCTGAAGGACTTCGATAGCACTTGGGGCCACTGACACATATAGTTTTTAATACAGCAAATGGGCATTAGGTTTCTCATACATACTTCATACTTTGAAATACTAGTTAGTATGAGAAACAAGGAATAATCAATGGACTTATGACCACAGAAGTGAGGCAAAGTCATCTGGTAAAGTGAATGAAACTTATTTTTGGAACAGTTACTAAAGCCATCGGCAAAGAAGCGCCTACATCAATGTATTTTGTTTTCCTTACAGCGTTGGAAAAAGCTGCACCCATCTAAGACATTTTATATCCACAAAATGTTTGCATGTCAAGGGAGGAGAAATCTTCTATCTTCACCAGAATAGTGGAAAGAGTAGAAAAAGTACTGCCAAGAAAACAGACGTACAAAACAAATCAGTCACTTGGAACTCTGTTGCCAGCAGGTACTACAACTTGAAGCAGCTTTGAAAAATGGATTAATTGACATTTTCAGGTATCCACACTTGGCAGACAATGCCAATATGTGATGACCGCAGCTGTACCCACAGTTCTCATCAATTTAGTACACTCGACAGACCAGTTCCAAGGCCAGTGGTCAGGGGACTTCAATCTTTGCCATGGCTGGTTCTCTTTATGCCTCACCAGCACATCCTCACTGTGAGTGACACTTTGTTGAGATGACATTTATTTTGACTGTACTTTAATGCACAAAGGAACTCTAATATTAAAGTATGCTGCATTTTTTCCAGAGAAATCCTTTCAACAGGTTGAAGGAAATGAGAATGGTAACTGTAGTTCCACTGGCACAGAGAGACCTAAAGTATATGTCAGTGCTGCAACACAACACTTGAGAATTCTCGGTTCCAGAATGTGCTATTTTGAAGTGCTGTTTTGTTTTTTTTTTTTTTTACTGAAAATAATCCTTGTATATAGTAAACTCCCCAAATAGTAACAAAGATTTTTTTCAAAGCTGTTTCTTATTAAAATAAAATTAAAAATCTAACTAGCAGGCCTGCATATTTAACTCAGTTTGAAGAGCACCTTTCATTTCGTGCACACAAGCAGTAACTCACATTACATAAATCAAGTTAGTTGTATCTGGTGTAATCTTAGTGCTGTCAAACTACTTTAATTAGGCACTTCTGCTTGAATACCTCTGCACAGAAATGATTAAGTTCTACATCATTCTGATAATGGTAGGAAGATTAGTATCTAGTTCATATCCCACAATTCTGATGATGAGGCAAGATAAGTAGGTATAAAAAAGGCAGCAGAGCTGGGTCTTTGAAAGCAGCAGCCGTAACTAAATATTGAACTTGGAATGCTTCAAAGAATATTAATTAGAAAAAACAAACTGAGATTATAAACTGAGCAGCTGTCCTCCATTATTTTTGCAAAGAACAAAGGAATCAAAAAATACTTTAAATATACTTATGGGCTATAAAAGCAACTGTATCCTAGAATTATGGAGCATGGGACATTTTAACCATCTCACACTACACATAACTTAGTACTAGTTAAGTAAACTATTCCAATCTGATGTTCCTACGGTAGCTGGGCATGATGATGAACATGAAAGGGTTGATCAGGGTCCTACAGTACAGTTCCAAAAGAACTTATCTATGACATTCAAATGTGCTGAGCAATCTAACCTCAGAAAACCAGTAACAAGTGCAGATGCTCATCAGCTGTGAATGTCAAGCCCTTCAATAGTACTTTGATCAAAAGGAACTGTTTTCTCACTGTGGGTGGAGAAGGCAATTAAATTACAAAAATTATCCACATTGTAAGAATGCATTCATATTATTAATTTAAAAAACTCCCATGATTTTATGTCTACCTGTGGTGACAGTGCTAAAAAACGGCACATCATTTTTTACAGTGCATAATATGCTTTCAGACTGAATAATATTTGACAAAACTAAAATAAATTTTCTCCATGTAAATCTGAACAATCTCAAACGCTGCTTGTGCTCTGTTCAAACTCTTGTGCTCTGTTTAAAGTTTTCCCAAAAAGTGATGCAGATTTCATATAGAATTCTCATCCACATTTCCTTTTTCATTTAAAGGGTTACAAAGCTATAAAAGACTATCTTTTTCCCTTTGGATTTTAAAATTAAGATGGATCTAATTTGTTTGCAATGGCTAATATTAAGGAGAAGTTTTTTTCAAAATTTTACCCCCCAAATCTCATTATCATCATCACATAGTAAGGTATTAACAATGGAGAAAATAGCAACAGAGATCTATTGATTCATTTTTTCCTTTCCAAAATAGACTTTCTGAGTAGGAAAGCAACCACACTTGTTAAAATATTTAGATATTTATAAAATATTTAGAATCATTACAATTTCCCTTAAGTCCCACTGAGCATGTAAATCTCAGTATACAGCTGGTATTTGAAACCAATATTTGAGTGTCCTTGGAAAGGAAGTGGGTATTTACTTTCAATGTAAGACCTGTGTTCACAGGACACCTACCAAATCTGTTCTTTGAAAACAATGTAATTATTCACATACAGAGTGCTTCAAAAACATGGCATGAATACATAGCTAATAGACAAAACGGTGAACAGTCCAACCAACTAACCTACCCGTAAAATGCTCTAACATTCTGGCAAAGGCCATTAACCTAAACCAGACCCTGACGGTATATTCATGGCAATGAATTCATGACAATAAAATTGATCAAGTGAAAGATTTTGCTTCTGTTATTCTCTGATATGAACTGACCAGTTTATCAGACCAGTCATGTGGGATAATTACGTCATCTCACTCTTTTGCATAACCCTTACTTAATATAAAAAGTTTTAACAGGGGTGTTCCAAAGTGTGGCCTGTTAGATTCTTGTCACCTTTCACCCATCTCGCACAAAATCTGGATTTAAGCTACAACAACTCTCACCCTCTTCTCCCCAGATCTCAAGAAGTGCTTTCAAAACAGATTTTAACTTTGGACCATGAAGCACTAAAGCAAAGTGAAGCACAGTTTGACTACAATAAAGTAACTGTGTGCTCTGTGGTAAAATATGTAGAGCTTTATGTATGCACTACAATAGAAACTGAGCCAGAGCAGACTAAAATAACTGTTATTGAAAACTCTAAATTCACTGAGAAGGGGGATCAGGGAACTGATTCAATAGCTGTACTAAAATTCCCCACAGAGTGAAATTTGCAGGAGGGCTGAAAACATTTATGTCACTGTCCATTTTTTGAAAATCATGCTGGATGTACAGCACTAACAGCTAACATGGTCCTACTAAAAAAGGTGATTAAACTTCTAAAAATATTGCCAAAAATAGCTCTCCTTTAAAGCAACAAAATCCACCATCATCAAGGGAAAGCACAACTGGTTTCTTACTAGTACAATCAAATTATCAGACTATAGGAGCTCTGCTGAACTCACCCAAATAAAGTTATAGCATGAAGAAATTAAAACATGGAGCATGAAATCTTTCTCTTAAAGTAAAAATCACTCCAGGCCTGATTAAGAGGTAAACACAAACACATTCCTATGAAAATTACTTGGAACTAGGAAACCTCATTCATTCAGTAGTGAAGATATGGGGAGAAGGAAGAGGCACTTGTATTTATTTTGTAATCAGATGTAAACCAATAAATTAATCTATTTTTATTATATTAGTGACTATCACAAAATGCATTTCAAAAACACAGCATTTGAAGTGTGTCATGTTCTGTGCCTGGTTTCTCATGTTTGGTATCAAATAAAAGCTTCAGACTAGTTTTCCCCCTGGATTTGCATGTGCATACACTGGAATTCTTCACTTCCTGGAATTCAAAGTAAGTATGGGGTTGTTTGAACAAACTATTGTGTTGCACCATCCCCAAAAGTAAAAGAACTAGTAGATGAAGTCACTTGTTATGAACACAAGCACACTCTTCTTAGGGAAGGCTGCTCCTGAAGCAGCAGCACTGGCAGCTTTCCAACCACACCTTTTCCATGGAAGTCGTGTCAAATAAGGAAATACATTCCCAACATACAACATGCCTTGAAAAACCTGACCGACAGTACAAATGCTTTCATGACTTCTGTTCCCAAACTTGGACAAGCTGAGCTCCAATTCAGTCCTAATCTGTAGAACATCTGCTTTCTAAGTAGGGCATCTGAATTTTGAATCACTGAATCACATTTACAGAGAAATGCCGAGTTCTGTGAAATGATTGGCAGCTGGTGGTAAACAAGGGTGCATCTTTTTGTATAACACAACAAAATTAAGCACTTTCAAGCAGTATGAGATTCATCTTTAAAATTACTCAATCCAAAAGAAGAAAAGTTCACCATCTGGAAAAAAACCTCTGCAGAGAAGTCAACTGGTGAAACAGAGTGAGAAGACCAAAGAGCTCATTGATTCAGAATTATTCCTTTAAAACCAATGCCAAGTAATGTTGTAGGAGCAGCTGTGGTCCTTTTCTGCCTTGCCAGCTCCAATGTAAACGCAGCCGTGCACAGTATCCCAGCTATTTTTACCAACTGGCAAAAAAATCATAACCAAATTGAAGAAGGAACCACCACAACTGACAGATGTGTTGCACAAACACTGAGTATGCTAAACACGATTTAAACTAACTCAGTTTGTAAAGGAAGGCAAAATATTAAGACACTTCAGTGTATTTGGGAAACTGTCAGGGAGGGATTACTCAAACGTACCTGGAATACACACCCAGGTATTATTTGTTTATCTAGGAGTATTCAGAAACATTTCGCAGGAAGCTTTTCCATTGCTTATACAAGTTACAGTTCAGCTTTTGCTGATAAAAATCACAAAGCAAAAACCACTTGACAATGCATGCTAATCTTACCTGGGACTTTGTCAACAGATGCAAAAACAGAGCGTTGCACTGTAGTGTCACTGCTGCTGCGTCGTGCATGATCATAAAATCTAAACGGAAGGTGCTGGGCTGCAGCTGCAGAGCTATGTCCAAAACCCAGAACCTCAGTTGAAGGCTGAACAGGAAGATCCAGGAGAGCTATGTTTAATCACAATTGATAATTCTTGTTACTCAAAAATACATAAAAGGAAGAATAGGCGAAAATACAATTGAAAGTTTGCTCAGGAAGTTTTAGTCTAAATTGGATGTTTAACATAACTTGCCTGCAATTACCTCTTAATCATGGTTACAATTGCACTGGAAAAGAAGAGACAACATTTCTGGCAACCTTTGTACCATTGCTGTCCACACCACATTCACACTAAGGAAGCCTCAGAATACAGTGGAGGAGAAAAAAAAGGATTACAATAAGCTTCTTGCATTAAATAGGCCATAGGAGTTATTAAAACAAACAAAAAAAAAACATAAAAACAACCACAACTGGTTTTCCTTGTACAAATGAAGACTGCAGAAAGCCATTTAGAGAGACAATCTGCTTTAAAATGGCAAAAAAATGCCTTGGCATTGCCAGTCAACCTAAGATTTTAATATCAAAATAGACTTGTATTAGCCTCAATCTTGCTTTAATTTTTTTGCCATGAAGCAAGCCATAAAAGATGACATGCCTATTCTTTAAACTCAAAGCATAAAAACTTTTTGCTTCACTTCCTACAGAATGATAAAACACCAAAATAATCTCATACCATCTACAATCAGAATAATTCTCTGGACAACTCAATAATTTTAATACCAGCTATGACCTTGTTTTTCACAACTCTGATTACTTTGTTATTGTTCTTGGACAAACCAAGTAACTGAGATGGCTGCTGTCCTTTTTTGTTTGCCCACCTATTTTCATTTCTGTATTTCAGGGTTTCCTTTTCCATACTCACCGATTCACTCAGCTTACTGGTAAGCTTCAATCTACTCTTCACCCACTTAGTATTCAAATAAGATTTTAATCACACTTTGCTATTTACTCAAATTAACTCCCTCATCTCTTTGCATGCATTTCCTCCAAACACAGAAATCCGGCTGCTGATAATTTTAATCCATTTAACATTTTGGATGGCTCATCGTCACCACATCCAAGCATTAAGCACTACCATCCACACCATCAGGACACCGCCCAACCCAGGAATGGGGTGAGCTGAGCTCCAATTCGGCCCCAAGGCAGTAGAACATCTGCTTTCTAAGTAGCGCGTTTTCATTTTGAATCACTGAATCACATTTAGAGAGAAATGCCAAGTTTTGTGAAATGATTGGCAGCTAGAGGTAACAAGACAGGAGTCCTTTTTCATCCTTTCTTTGACATGTCTATCATTACAAATGAAAACACATATTTTACTTCAATAGTATCTATGGCTTAGAAACTAGACGCTGATTTAGTTTTCTGTTGCACACCACTTCTTAGATTTTTTTCTAACACATCCTTACGTTACAGAGTGACTTGCTGCGACATACAAGCCTTGTTTCTTAGAATAATTTCAAAATAACCGTTTACCTGCTATTCTCTGCATTTTCATACGCCGAGCCTGGATACGGCCTTTTGCAAGACGTTGTTTTGCAATAATGCAGCGAATGTGATCAGAAAAGATAAATGTAGCTTGAAGGATAGGAAAGGGCTTAGAATGAGGACTTGAGGCAGGCTTATGAATTATTATGTTCAGAGCTCTGCTGTCATCCTCTACTCCAGTCACCTGCATATCCTAAAAAGAAACAGAAAGCAAGTAGCTAATGCAAAAGTTAGCATTTTAAAACCACAGATTAAATACCAACATTAAAAGAAAATCCTGTGAATGCTCCACTAAGCCTCCTAAAAACCCAGTTTCTGTGTTAAAAAAAAAAAAAGGGGGGGACTATGGAAATTGTACAACCTTGGATTTAGCTCTTCAGAAACTGGTACTCAAAGATTAAGTAATTTTAAAATTCAAATAGGTTATTTGAGCATAGTGAATTTTCAGGAAATACAGTGTTGGCTAAGGCAAGAGAGGCGTAAATGAGAGAAACTTCTTAAAGCTTTTGAGTTGGACCAAGGGTTGGACTTGATGATCTCCGAGGTCTTTTCCAACCCAGTCAATTCTATGTGATTGTGTGTGTGTGATTCTGTGAAATCAATCAGATAAGCACAGATTATTTTGAAGTTGCAACCTGTTACCTTCCCTACCTGTGTAGGAAGATCAGAACTCTCAGAGAGTTCATTACATTGTCACTTAAAGAAAGTGCTTGGGACTTAATCCCGATTGTATACGATTTCATGTTCAAATGATCACAGTCCAATATGTACTGGGGAAGTTACCTCACTTTCAAGTGTGCTTCTAGTTAACTATGGAAACTTCTTCAGAAAAACAGAAACACTTTAAAAGGCGGGAACTAGAAAAAAGACTAGCAACAGAAGAAACAAGTAAGCATGGTACAGAGCTTAAATAGATGAGCTAATATTGGTATCACTTTTTACCCAATGTAAAGGTAGATTTTCAACTGAGAAAAAGTAACCACTCGGATTAAAACTTCTTACCTGCAAAAGACCTGCAAACTTAACTACTCCCCAGCCAAGTCTGGCAATATCCGGCTCAACCAAACTCATCTGGTAAATATCCACAGCCAGGAATCTTTGAACTTGACCCCCATCCTTTGTTATGACTGTACAAGCAATTAGATCACTGTTATCTGTAGGAAGAAAGGAAAAAAAAAAATCACATAAATACTGAAGTTGAGGAGTCTGGGGTTTGGTTGCTCTGTGTAACGTAAAACATTAATATATAAAAGTGTAATCATCTTTACAAGACATGTCTAAAGTTACACAAGGTGGGGTTTTTTAATATATATTTTGCATTTCCCTATGATATTTACAGTTCCTTAGAAAGGGCAGGATATATTTTGACAACAGTGGCTCAGGTATCTTACAAGCTACATATAAGACATGCATTGTATGCATCTTGCTTCCTCCTACCACCTTCATTACCTTTTAGTTTAAAGGTCATTTCTTCATTTCAACTTCATTTCAGGGTTGTAATTGCATCAGTGTCAATTTCCCTCACTAAATAGAAGTCTCAAAAAGTCTTCCCCAACAACTAAAGATAGTCTGACCCCACTGCAGGCAATTACATCCACCCCATTATAAACTTCGGCTCCATTCTGACACAAGTTACATTTCTACAGGGCTGAAACCTTACTATTCTGACTGCTAGAAGCCTTTTAACTTCAAGACTTCGTGCACTCTCCAGATAAACTGTATTGGGTTTTTACACAACATTTGTCACATGAGATTACTTTTTTTCTCTTATCGACCCATTTTATTCATTTATAACGAATAAATACATCCTCTCTTAACCATTACTCTAGGACTCCTCAAACAAGTGCCAAAATACAGATCTCAGGGAGCAAATACCCCATTCCCTGATCCTCCTGCATCTCCTCAGTGCACCTGTTCCAGTTCAAACCCATCATTCTTGAAAAGCAACTAAATTACCTTCTTTACACCAGCTGAAGTTTACTGAGCACCCCATAAACCAGCACTGACACCTTCTAGGAGACCTTTGCTTATCTTACTACAGTTGCCTTTTCCCTTTGCTTCAAACCGATACTTTCATTCACGTACTTACTGCACACAGGTCTTTTTCCTCTCATCTAGTACGATTTATAGCAAGCATTTGACTTTATGACCACACGCACTGTCCTACTGAGTTAATAATCTTTGCAATTCTAGACGGTACGCCACAAAATTCAATGGATTTAGCCAGCTAAGTTGAAGCATTCTAACTATTTCCTGCAATAGTTTTGACTGGGCTTAGGCATTGGTGTGTGGTGTTTGCTTGTTTTGTTGTTTTTTTTTTTTTTTTTGTTGTGTTTTTTTGTTTGTTTGTTTGTTTGGTTTTGTTAGAGGTTTTTTAAATAGAAACCATCCAACTTGCAAGCAATGAGTTCTACCTTAGTCATAGTTTTTCAATCACTCCTTCTCCTTAGTGCTCTGATTCTTTGGTATTACTAAGGCATTGATAGGCTCAGCAGTTTGGAGTTATTTGTTCAAATAGCCATGGTAAAATAAACTAAGAACACACCACAGCCTAAAAATCAAACTAGAAATATTAGCTAAATAGATAGGAATGAGGGTGCAGATTATACAAAACAGTAAAACTTAGTTCTCCAAACATCCAAACAAGTAGTTAACACCATATTTCATACTAGAACAGTCTGTGGGATAGCTATAAGCTGTAAGGGGAAGCACACAGCTCTTTGCAGCGGCCAGTCATACAACTAGGGACACCAGACACAAATTACAGTTTGGGAGGTAGGGGAAATTCTCTTGTGCGTAATACAGCACAGTAGGTTAGCCAGAAAGGTTGTGTGATGTTTATCACCAAAGGTTGTCAAGTTTCAAAAAAAGAAACCAAACACTCCTCCCAAAACCCACCTCCTCTTCCTCCCCCAAAAACCCCCACACCACAACCAAGAAGTCCCTTCCAAATATCATTTCAATGATTCTACCAATTACCCTTTACCAGCAGGATCCATTCACAATTGTTTGGGTGGCAGGAGAGAACAGGGAGGAAATATGGAACGCTAATGCACTTAAGAGAGGATAATTAACGCAAATGTGGTGTGAATTAAGTGCGAGCTTTTGAAAATTGAGAAAACAAGTTGAATCAATACAACACTCTGACTTTTCTGCAATACCTACAGGATGGGATTCAGTTACATGAGGATTGATAGCTATTACCTGCTCATATGCCCTAGAAAGCTCAAGAAATCCATACAGGATTGGCAAATACTACTATAGGCCCTATGGGAGATGTATTCCTTCTTAGAAAAAGAGCTGAGACACCAGGCAGAAAATCGGAGGAGATCTAAAATGGCTACATAGTCTACGCTTTGCCAACAGAATCCTACTCCAGTATTACTGTACCAATGACATTCTAATAACCTGAACAATAATAGAGAACGATATATATTAAATGCATCCAAAGCTGTATCTAAATTTTTGATCCAAAAGTATATCTCTATTTGTATATATTTTATACATACATATCTAGAAGTGGTAACAGAAGTATACATCTAATACATCCATGTAATGTAACACAGGGCCAAGTCTGATAGACAAAAGCTACAAATGGCAGCAGTTCCATGGTGAAAATAATTGAGTGATTAAACTACACAATTGGTACTCTGTTCTCTGCTCCTTCGCAGGACAAAGTTTCTAATCATGAACATTTTTCTAGGAACACACTTTGGTTCAAACCGAACTAGCTTCAAAAAGTCGTATATAATGCACAAACTAGGTTCAAGGTTTTTTTCCAAGTCATAGAAAGAGAATAAAACAAGAAAATCCCTATGACTATAGCTATTAACTGAGGAGGAATTAATCCTCAAACAGTTGGTATGACGGAACAAGGCCAGACTGACCGATCCTCTATACTGCATCAACTCTCAGAGCTGATACCTTTTTGAAGCAGTTACAATAACAAGCATTAAAGTGCTATCAGTGTTAACGAGCCCTCAAGGCTTTCAACAATTAGAAATGTGTTTCAAGATAGGACTTTGGAATATAACTGGTTACTTCTTAACCAGCGACCCTTCATTGCCTCTTTCATTCTTTAATCCAATTAATCCATCAACATTTATTTCAGTTCATACGAATTCCTGGAACAGCCCTTTTCTTCTTAAGACCTGATGTGGACTCCTCCAAATACATAATATGAGGTTGCCGAATTTTGTGGATAATCTGTTGTGAAATTCTCAACATAAGTGTCATAACACCAAAGAGAGTTGTGAAGTCCTCAAATACTTGGTTTTGTCCAGTATTTATACAGTTGTTAGTGCAACAGCAAGATTAAAATACTTGGAATTACTGCTGTACAAATTCAACTGTCTGACTACAAAAATGCAGTACTCAAGGCAAAGAACTCAAAGGGCAGGAACTGTTTTCCAGAGCAGAAACGCTTCATTTTAGATCTGACAAAAACTTCACATAAAGCATTACTGTAACAATTTATCAAAGCACAAAAAGGAAAATTACTGATTTATTAGGCAGTTGTTACAGGAATCTTTCAAGTTTATAAAACTGAATGTACCCCATTTCCATGACTGTTTCTAGTTCACAACTGCTGAAGGGTCATAAGCTACTTCTGTTTTTGTCATAAAAGATGACTGTGTGGTTAAACACATTTCCAGAGAACCGATCTGAAAATACTTACAGCTATGCTATAAAACAGTTACAGATACCCAACCATATTTAGATGAAAGAATCTCAAGCCCACTAAACTTCAGTCCTATTGAAATTCCACCTGGGGATGAAGGTGAACCAGAGCCAGAATGGTCGCTGATGGGACACTGCTGCCAATAAGTGTAGTGTCATTTCGGAGATTTTCCTCAAAACTAACAAAGCCTGTAACCAGCTGGGACATTGCACCTCCAAGACATGGATCCAAGATTTCTCTGGACTTTCTCTAAGAAAAATACAACTTTTAGGAAACACGGCCTAGGAAGGAGAGTTCAAAGACTTCAGCTGCTTGCAGCAAAGATGATGTAAATTTGGTGAAAATATTGAATGAACACATGCAACTATTTGCATGGAAAGACTGTACTATATCTAACAGAGAAAAGATCACTATCACAAGTAAAATATTAAATAATTAACTATTAGCAAATAAGCAAACTAGCCCAATTAAGCTCTTCCACATTCCCACCAATAAATACAAAATTTGATCCACCATACACACTACAGATGAGTTATGCCATTAAGTCCAGAAAAAGTCTTGCCTCCTGATGATACTCAGGAAAAAGTGTATGTTGGCGTTTAAAAGGAGCATCTGCTGGAATTTCTTAGAACAGCTGTGATTTCCTCTCACATGCTGATCACATTTCAAGCATACTGAACATGACCCATTTCTTGTGCCATGTGTGCTAGTGTGCCTTTAGAAAGCCTATATATTTGGTAGGGACAGAGTGAAAAAGGAGACTTTATTATATTACTTTTTTCAGTTTTAGCAAAGAAATAGTGGCTTTAAATGAATCATCATTTACCTCTTGGCAGTGGCATTTAAAACTCTGTCACAGCAGCCTGAAACCAAGCACCAGTCACCTTCACACAACCAGAGAGCTGCTGAATAACATTAAAGAAGCCACCTACGGAGCACACCTGCAAACTCACACACAGACTAAGGGAGGCAGTTATCACATAATACATGAGTGCTTCAAAACCATTTACAGTAAAAAAGAACACTGACAAGTCAGGGCAGATATCACCGTGGTGGCAGCACACCCAGCAATATGGACTAAACCTTCTGTGGAATACCTGACTCATTTCTAAATGTACAGTCACATATAGTGCTCACAACCTTGCAACTACACTTAAAAGATTTACAATGAACACAGGTGCATCCAAATATTAAAATGCTTCTTTACAACAAACTTCGACCATTCTCATCAAGCTCTCAGAAAACACCAGCACTGCATTCAGGAAACAATGAAACAAGCTGTTTAGTTAAGGATGAGTTTTGCAGGATTTTTTTCAAATCAAAACAGTAGCTGAAATAATTACTGGATCTCCTTAATCTCTGCTCCTTCTGCACACTGTATGGATACAAATGAGCATAACCACCAGAGACATCTCAGTGTTCAGAAGACTTTCAAAAGCATTGTAATAATATAGAAGAAAATTTGTTAGATCAAAAATATCTCCAAAGTGATAATGAATAAAAAAGGCCCACAATTCAATTTTTTGGGTCACATTTTGCCAATTGCTAGGTCTCCTTCCAGGGTACAGCACCTACGCAACAGTGTGCATCCCATATACTTTATGCCAAAATGCCGATATTCTCTTGTCTCTATTTCTTGGGCAATGAAAAGACTTGAACTGGAAACTACGTCTTCATGCTACCACACACACTAGAACTTCATCACTGTACTAACTCAATTCAGGTAAAGTAACAATAACAGAAAAAAGCAGTTTAGGAAGTGTAACCAACCAAAATACCTTGTATTCCGTGTAAAAGCAATCGCCTTAGAACTGAAGTAATAAAAAGACATGTGCAATGAACAATATGTGCAGTGCAGTCCATTTAATTTTATGAGAGCACTCAGCATTTCTCTAGACTCACAGATAAGCAAGGACAAAAGGTGTCCTTTTTCTTTTTTTGGGTGGGTGGGGAGGAGGAATATATAACATTTGGAAACACTATTTCAATCAGATCTACCTTTTCTTCAGTATGTTCTTAAAAAACTAACAACTACTTCATAAACACATTTCCAGTTAATTCAAGAAAAACACCTTTTTTTTTTTTTTTTCCAGTAGAAACTGATTCATTATCTCATCTCACCCTCTGGCAAAGTGCCAGCAGCACAATAAATACCTAACTCATTTGAAACAGGAAACTGAGTTAATTCTATATTACTAATCCTTTAGCAAGTCAACAGTAACTAAATTCTGGACATAATTTTTACCTGACAACTAATAATGGCATAGTGTAATTAATGACATCTTGTGCTGTTCATTCTCTTTGGGAAAGTTTCTTGGGAAAGACCAAAAGTGTTGCATTTACATTAAGCTCTTTCTGCTTAATTCATCAAACCAAAACAATACCAGTAGGAAAAGAACAGAATCCAACCACTGAAGAACACATTTTAACAAGTATTTTCTCTGTACATTTTCTTAAATCTTCTAAGTAATAGAGAAATTCAACAAATGGGAACTGTGATGGCTCAACTGGTTGCCCTCCACACCACAGCTACCAAAAACACAAACCCTGGATCGATACCTTGAGATCTTCTCACCTGTTGCAGCCGAACACTTACAGTTACTAAGTAAATGTCTGTCCACGTCCGACAGCTTGTACATTTTTACAAGTGCAGTAACTGCTTTGATAGCATTCTTTGCACATTCACAGATAAATGAGTTTGTTCTCAAAACCTTTCACTGCTCTAAGCTGCATGGCTTGGACTTTATGCCAGAGGGAGTGCCCTCTGACATTTTCAGTATTGCAGAGAAATATATTTTCTAAAAAATAAATTTAATTAGTTTTTAATAATAATATTTTTGAAATAGAATTAATTTAAGGTTTAATCTGGATTTCACCCATTAAGATACTGCACAGCAGCTCTGACATCAAAAAACTGCTTAGCTCACTTGATTTTAGTGTTTGTCCTTCACTGAAACAATTAATATCCTTAATGGACTTGATGCACAAAAAGATCTGAGATACTGGACAAAATCCCATAGCATCTATTAAGGCAGCTGGGGCAACTAGGTTTTTTTTTAGTTGCACTAAAATCAACAAGCACTTAAACACAGAGAATCAAAGAAATTAACATCTGAAACATCAAGCATTCTTTTCCTTCTTTATTTTTTTTTTTAAAAAAGAACCCTCAATAATTAAAACTCTAGCAGACACACACTCTCCATTTTAGCAGTCACATGTCATCGAAAGCTACCAATGTTACCTCCAAGTTCTTAATGAGACAATTGCCTGAACAAAAGGTAACTACTTATCAGCCAGTGCCAATGTCATATTGTCCTAGGTCTTGATTACAACAAATGGAACTAATAGTATTTACATTATCATGCACTTTCAATTCTAGCCTAAAAGCACACTTCTCTACATATTTTAAACCTTTAAACAAAACCCAAATGTCTCACACATAGTAAATTAACTTAAAACTTAACCAGTTAGTGTTTCTTAATGTCAGTGCTGGAGATGGTAAAACTCCAGCTTTATGATTTAGGTCAGAGTTACTCTAGGAGTTGTCCTGTTTAGTAACACAAAAGGTCATATAGAGATGCATATTTTGATGTTAAATGAACACAGGAATATTGAATTTACAGACAAATAGCCTACTTCATTATTCTATTCCTCCCAACTTTTTGGTTTCTTCATATGCAGAGCACACTGCAGAAAGAAGGTTCTTGGCCTTTAACTTCGTAACAAGTACTACTTAATATCACCAAGTCATTCTGGATGTTGCAGCCTGATGCCCTTTGGGACCTGCTCAGCGTCCTGTTCAACTACAGGAGTTAAAGCTTCCATATGCCAACTTTACAATGACAGAAGAAATGTGAAGAACTCCAGGGTGGGCAGGACACAATGACGAGCAAACCCCAGTATTGCTAAAATGGCACAGTGGAGCTCTTGGAGCAATTACCTTCAGTCCGTTAAACTTCATGAATGGTTTAAGTGCAGTTTGAACAGGTGAAAGCAGAATAGAAGAAAATCCTCCTAGGATTAGTTCATTTAAAAAACGAACATACCAGGAAATCAGATGAAGGACTCCAAATCCTTCATGTGCTAGTATTTAAACCCTGGAATATTTATTAACAGTCTCTTTAGAAATTAAAAAACAAAACAAAAACCACAAGAAATATTCCAAATCCGACAGAAGACAAATTTAACACAATCATCCTTAGTAGTCAATTACACAAAGAAGGTAATTCTTTGGCATTTCTAGCTTAAAAAAAACAAAACAAAACAACAAACAGCCAGCAATTTTTCCATGTCATAGACTATGTGGGAAATTGAGGGACTACTTACTCAAGTCGAGAACGTCATCGGTCTTTATCAGATCTTCCTCCCTTGTGAGGGGTAACTGAGTTTCTGGCTCACCTCGCAAGTGCAGTGATAGCGAACGGAGCATGAAGAAAACTCTGATTGCCTTGAGAAATTAAGAAAAGAATATTAAAATATTGCTGCACTCAGTACTACGTATTTTAACAGAATCTTACAAAAATATACTCACTTTTACAACCCCTGAGTTTGTTGTCGTGCAGTAAATCTACTTTTTAAATTGAGAAAGTAGAATGCAATTTCAAAGTTAGTTTAAAAAAAAAAGGATATGAAAGAACTTGAAACATGCTATTTATTTTCAATGAAATAGAAGCAGCAGAGCTTTTATCCCACCGGCACACTTACACAGACAGGGACTGACACACAAATTACTACAGGAGCTGTTTAAGCAAAAACTTTTTTTTAACCATTATTTTAAGACAGATTGTATTTACAATACCTGTATGCTACAGACAACTACACAACCAACCTTCAGAGACTCTTACATTTTCATCTTAAAACAGTACTAACTTTTCTGACTGAGTCTAGCTAAGATGTTTATGACTTCAAGAGAAAACAGTGGGGGTTTTTAGTTTTAATTTGCTGTGTTCACCAGAACTAACCACATGCAATATAGCACGCTCAGATAACTTAATCTCTATTTTCAGAAGGTCTACATCAGGGCAAAGCATTCTGCAAGCTGCACCAGGCCCGAAGAATTTTCAACAATTACTCTGTCAAACTAATATTCTTGTTTTGATTTAGAAATTAATGACATATGGTATGCAAAGACTAGATAAAGTGCCAGAGAACAATCATCATTTTATTAACCACATTCTGAAAGGCACCATTTATAATCTTCTTCCACTACAAGAACTTGTAGTTTCAGTACAGCTAATGAAAAAATCATTTTTTATTACTTCTGGTATTTTGTTGTTTTACAACAATTTCCTACTCAGTAATTCTGTGCCATACTGTAAATTAGCTGCTGCCTTACAGTAAAAGCATCGAATTCATGGAACAGCTGCCGTGACTGCCCAGGAACTCCCAAGACTGCAGGAAGTGTTAGGAAAAACAAATGTGAACTGCGTTAAGGAAAAACCCTTCACCGCTCTTTTTTTAAAAATCAACAGAACTTTGGCTCCCATGAACCAGAACTGGAGTGCCTGGTCAGCTGTCATACTGGGGCTGCTTTCGGAAACTTCTGGCAGAACAGGGATGAAGGGAGGGAAGTCACATACCTGGCTCTTCCATGAATTTGGTATGCTGTTGAAATCTAGTAAGGCAGCACGATTATTCAGAGCAAAGAATGTCAAGGGTATCTAACAACAATCTGATAGTAACGTTACCTTATGAATAAGAGAAGAGTCATTTTATAATGGGAGATGATCTCTCCCACTTAGGAAGATCGCATCCTACTGTATTGCGGATTTACTGAAATTAAATAGGATTACTATAAAGCAGTATTACTACCAGATGCTTCAAGAAGAATTCACAGTATTCGGTTTAAAAGTTTCCAAATTACACCAAGAACAGCAACGTCCCACGTTTCTGGTAACTCAGAAGTCAAGCCCAGCAGGTTTGGTTTTGTTTGTTTGTTTAATTCGGAGGGCAGCCACCACTCAGATACCTTTCACTTACTTTCCCCTCAATCCTCTTTCCCTCCTAGACAAAGCATTAATTTTCCTCATATGCATTCCATATAAAACTTAAGTCACTCATCTCCAAACAAGAACATCAAGATGAAAAGGGAATTACAATGTGCTTCCTACAATACTGATAACCCTCACTTTGCCAGCAATATCAACATAAATGCAAAGGAATCTGATTTGTGAATTCCTATAACATTTTATTAGATCGCAACAGAATAGCAGAGCAGTGCAGTGGCCTTAGAATTTTCTTCAGTTGACTTCCGCTTTCTTGGTTATGTAGGAACAAATTGCTATCTACATTAAAGAACTATGCACTCTGAAGCCTATTTGTGCCTATTCCTTCATTTATATACACACACCATGTGCAAAGAAATCGCAATTTGCAGGGAAACAAGTCTTTGCTTGCTACGTAGTCCCAGGTGCAGAGTTCAAGACCCTTACTGTTCATTCCTTCCCAAATAAGCATGTAAAAGAATTTGCATTATTCTAGGTGACTGGTAAGCAGTACCACCTTGAGGACTACAGAAATCAGAAGGAAGAGATGGAATGAACCAGCAGTAACTGGACTATCTACAATTCAAAAGAGCATTTGATCCTGGGCAGAAGGCTGGATCAAGCAGCAGCAGCTGATTTCAGAAAGCAACTTCTGGTTCATGTTAATGTTTTTAGTCAGAGAGGGGGGCTGTCTGGATTTTGGAGACGTGCGTTTGATAACTCGAGAGATATCTGGTTTCTGACAGTTCCTCCTAAAGCGATTAAGAGGAAAATAACTGCAACTTAGAGGGACTTTCTATAGCAAAAGAAGAAGTGAGAGCCTAAAAAAGCCTGATCTCTAATAGCTAAGAACTCATGATATAATCAAAGTCCGGCTCTTCTCCACGTGCTAGTTAAATAAAACTTGAGAACTTTTTTAGAATCATGTCAGGGGATGCTCAGAATCGAATCACACCCATTTGAAACTGTCCAGCAGGTTAAGCAGCAGAAACATCACAAGATACACCTGAAATTCAGTGTATTGTTCTGGCAATTCAGCCTCAGAGAGAGAGCCCCGCTGGAAGAAAATAGCACAGGAATTTTAAGTAATTCTAAAATTTCTAGAGTAACGTGGTCAGGGAAAGGAGGACCAACATGGAAGCATTCTGGGAGATCTTGCTGCTGAGAAAGATCGCTCCATTCCAAAGAATGTACAGGAATATTGATACTGAATTTTGAATCTCCACTAACAGAATTTAAGCTGTTCTTTATATAGCACATGAAAAACCATGGAGCAATCAGTTTCCATTAACCTGCATTTCTAAGTATCATTTGGTTAAATGCCTCAGAGAGAATTCTAAGAAGCATTTTTGCTTTCTAAGAACAATACTTTTCAAGATAATTCATTGTACTTTATTCAACTTAACTTGCTGTGATAACAAAAGTTCTGTGGTTTATAGTACGTAATGAAAACGAAAGTTTTCAGAAGATTCCTGGTAATATGTTTTTTCTTCAAGAGTGCTTGAATATACTTACATATACGCTTACATAAATGCAAAGCTACCTGAACAACAACACTTTTCAAGTAATAATGTCATGCAGTAATAACTTTAAGACTTACTGGCACTGTAAGGTTTATAGGACATAGCCAGGTAAAGTCTAAGATTTGATTATTCCAAGAATGCCAATAATGATGTTGTTATTCAGGTCAGTATCACCTCTACAGATGGTGTCATTCATAAAAACAGATATTGTGCTATTTTTCTCCTCACTCTCACGATCTCTATCATGAATTACTTTGGCAAGATGAACGCTCCTGAGTAGAGTTATATTTTTTGCCATATCTAGAAATACAAGTAATATGAAGTCAGTCTTCCAGTGGACATTCTTGCTATAGGAATATAAAGAAAGACAGACTGAGATATCAGATCCCAAAAGGAAAGAGACAATATATTAATGAGCATCATCAAAACGCCTTTTTATGTGGATGTCTCCACAGTCTAAAAATTTAGAACCCCAGTGCAAGAACATATTTAATTGATTAGACACAAGAAAGTGCAGAGAAAGTTTCTCCACTGGGACAGATAAATATTCTATGCTCTACACACAGCTCTGCCTTCAGCAAGTCTTTTTGATTTTCTGGATGCAGCTTCCAAGGAAAAACGTTTATTTCCAGAATTGTTCAGAGTCTTCAGCATCATTCTGTTGTGAACGAATGTAAGGAAAATAGTCTTACTCACTCTTCGTGTTCTTTCCACATCTCCACAAGGCAATCTTTTCACAAAATCAATACCAGTCAGTGGTGTCCCAGTTGGAGGCAACAAGATTGATGCATCCATCATCAAGTACTCTACATTCATGGGTTTAATCTATAAAAATATTTTAATGTTGATTACTATACAGAACAATAAGTATTTGCATCTTTACATTACATATTCTAGGAGGAAGGAATTGTTATAAAGTTCTGAGAATTTTTATATCATCCATCTTATTTTAAGCTCCTTACACACAATCTCTCGTTTATATTTGCTCATAGTTCCCTAACACACCGTTGAAGTTTCCATACTGAAAAAGACACAGGAAAATACTCTGAAAGATTACACAAGAAAAATCTATTTAATGAGTACTAAAAACCAAAGCCTGTCAGCTTTGATTTTAGGTTTTGACTCAAATTTGCTATTTCTTTAGTCACCAGAAGTTTCCCATATATTTTCCTCTCCAAAGAGAACTCTCTAGCCTCTAATAATGCAATAACTTTCACACTAGAGAATTCCCTTCAGTCTTGCCAGTAACAGACTCTCTCCCTTACATGGCTGCTTATTTTCATGAATAATTGATGTCTGAAATATCTATCCTTCTGTACACTGGGGCAATTTCATCCAAGTTCTATTATATACACACACCCTGGAGACATGAGTTTCTTTTTGACAGAAAGCCAGCTGGAATGGATAAAACATACAAAAGCCCTTCCCACAGCTTGTACAATATTCTGCACAGAAAAAAAAACGTGGTCACTTAGGCATTCTGAAATAGCCAACTGCAATGGGAAGCATTCCTGGCCACTTTGCCAGTCAGATACCATGAATGCAGCAGACTGAGACAAGGTCCAGAATTTTCAGAGTACAGTCTTGAACTGCTGCCTCGTACACATACAAACTCAAAAATAGTCTTTAGCCATTTTTTTCTGATCTCAGAACAATTCATCTTCAGTGTCTAAAATACTGGATTAACAAATTTGGTAAGAGAGATACAAAAATCTACATAGACAATGAGAACACAACTAAAATTTCTAACATGTAAATAAGTACTTTAGATGCAAACCACATGGGGATACACTGGTTTAAATAGTATTTTGCATTATAAAGGTGAAGAATGTTAAAAAAGAAAACTTATTTCTGAATGCAAAAATACTAAGGAGTAGTGTTCAATTTACTTGTTCTTATCTATCATAAATGGAGACACAACTTTTTCCTTTCTTTGTCATTCAGACAGAGCAAGTAAACTGACTTTGTACAATCTCTAGATCATGTTATTGATGCAACTCATCTCACAAGACAATATCAGTGTTACTTAGCACTTAAATCAGCCCACCCAGCAAGTCATTTGTTAGCCAGGCAAATAAACAAAGTTCAAGTTCTAGCATGTAGCTCCGTCTCATGGTAAATAAAAATAATGCAGTCTCAGAAACAGAGGTACAATAGAAAAACCTACAGATACTGAACTTGCAACATAGAAACGATGCTAGTATCGGTGCCACTTCTGAAATGAAGAGTACAGCAATACTTAAATACAAAAAAATTAAATGTTTCACTAAATATTTCTATTATTTATACTGGAAAAATATATTAAAGATGCTTCTCATATTAGAAGACTTATTGCAACGCACCAACTGGAGATTGCGCTTTTTCAAAAAGACAATGAGTGGCTGCTCATTAAATGCTGGTACCACTGTGGAAAAAACACCTCTGACTGACTTCTCAAAAGTATTTTTATCCAAATTCTAACCTAAGAATTGAAACAGATATTTATTTTTTAAATACATTTTCATGTTAAATATGAATTGTCAGAGACTAAGCTTAGTAATGTGTGAAAACTTCCCAGCCGGCCCTGTGGTGCCGGCAGCTTCTCTCCCGGGCGAGACCAAGGCTCTGACACTCGCTCACCAGAACCTGTTCTTTGCTGTGTAGACACAACTCCACAGAGACAAAAATAAAATCTCACCCACATTTTGTTACTCTCCTCCCAGAAATAAAGGTACCCGCACACTTTGTAGTTACAATAAGCACTTGTTCTCGCTCCCATGTTGTGTCAGGGTTTGAGGAGCTGACAGGATGGATGAGGTATCACTCACCGTCATACTCCGGTATTCATCTTCAAACATATCCAGAAAAATTTCTTCTCCCTTTCAAAAAAAGGGATAAGGACATATAATGAATCCTTATGTTTATGGAGCCACATTGGTTTGGTTTTGTTTAATTATGTACTGGGTGTTCCTGTCCAGGAGCTCGCAGGGGCTGCAGGGGCCTCTGTGAGGAGCAGCCGGTTCCCGCCAGTTCCTGCCACAGAACACAGCGCAGCCCTTGGGCAGCGCTAATGGCGCCTCTGGGAAAACATGATGAAGAACAGGAGAAAGACTCCTCTGCAGCCTGCAGAGGGGACCATGGAGGAGCAGACACCCCCACTGCGGCTCAGAACAGGTGCTGTGCCCTGAAGGAGCTGCGGTCTGTGGAGCAGCCCTGCTGAGGCACGTTTGTCCTGCGGGACTGCAGCCCATGGAGAGGAGCCACATGGCGCAGGGGGAAAGCGTGAGGAGGAAGAAGCAGCAGAGATAAAATACTGTGGACTGACCCCAAATCCCCATGTCCCCACCGCACCATGGGGAGGAGACAGAAGAGGCAGGAATGGAGGAGAAAAGTTGAGCCTGGGGAATGGTAGGGGTGGGCAAAAGTGTTGTTTTAATTCATCTTTGTTTCTCGCTATTTAATTTACACTAAATCTTTTTCATTTTAAGTCACATAAATTAATTATTCAAAGAAAAAAAAAAAAGGTAACAGGCATACTATCTTTCCTGGAAAAAACTTCACTCTAAAACCTGATTTGTACTTTGTGGACTACTAGTGCACCTCTATACAATGGATAAGTAACACACAGCAGTCTAGAATGTGAAGGAAATATTTGTTTTTGTTGACAGGGAGATAACAAGACTTTTCTCTTTGTGCTCTTGCAGGTTCAGTTTCTAGCTCAGAACGGCTTAGCCCATACTGGGGAAGCTCATTCCTGAATTTCCAGATCCACTGGGGTCCACTGTACCATCTTGGCAGCAAGAAAGATCTAAAATAAGGGTGAATGTAACTTAAACCAGATTATTTTACACAGTTTAAGAATGGAACAAATTTATTTCACTTGGCAATAAATTGATTTTCACCAAGATGAGTCTGGTTTGCCCCTAATGGTAATTGGTAAGTGATCTCCCTGTCTTTACTTTCAGCACAAGGTTTTTTCATCTCATGTTGTCCCCCCACCCTGTTGAGGAGAGGGAGTGAGTGAGTGGCTGCGTGGGCGCCTGGCAGCCAGCCAGGGCCAACCCACCACAAATTGCTCATTTTTTGTAAGCCACATTGACAAAATATTCTTCAAGAGAATTCTAACTAAAGTAGCAAGAGATCTGAGATACGTCAAATCTGTCATGGATTTACTGCTACTTACAGAGAAGTTAACACCTAGGGATAAAGTTTTATTTCTCACACTGTTTACAGGACAAAAAAAAGGGGGCAAAAAGCTGCAGAGATCTCCAATAAGGAAAAAAAAAAAAAGTAAAATTTTAGATTATCATTTCAGATAACACACAATTCCATATCAGTGTCAATGATGAAATCCCAGAAATGGTTTAACAGTGGCTGTGTTCCATGAAATACATGGCAGCTACAACAACAGCACATAACTGCTAACTTGACCTCCAGTACAAGCCCTGTGAGACTTCCACCAGCCTTTGTGTGACATTTGTCAGTGTGGCACAGAAAGAGAAGAACGGAGAGGAATCCTCCAGTGAAACACTTCCTTCTCTATCACAAATACGGAGTTCCTATCTTTAAAAGTGCTGCTTTGAGCATTACATAAAGACTCGGTGCAGACTTCCTTCTAATTCTGTATTATGTAAAGGATCTTTTCTTCCAGGATTTTGAATATATACCTTATAGAAACGACGAAGGAGATGAACACTTTCTTCCCTTGCACCCTAGAAAAGATAAAATAACTTTTTTCAGTTATTTTATTTCAGTGTTTCAGGGAGTAAATACATGTTTACTCAAAAGTCACATTTAAAAAACACCCAAAAACTCACACAGAAAAGACTGCCTATTAATACCCCTGTACTAATAGCCTTCAGCCCATAATTTGATAGAACATAGTTCTTGCACTTATGAAAATACAACTTATATGTTTTTTGAAAATCACTTTTCTTTACATTGTTGGGACGGATTACATATAAATTTCAGAGAAAAAACTAAACATAAGCCTACTTGAGAAGTTAGAGTTTAAACAGCAGGTAAACAGCAAAGCTGAGGACAGAACATGGGGTCTGATTCTTTATGTTCACACATGGTCACCAGTAGAAAGATGTTCCAGAAGCTCAGATGTTACACTTACACTTATTGCAATCAGAAATGGAATTTACACAACTATACTACAAGACTCAAAGACAAGTAATGCTGTGAGAGGTAATTTGAAAGAAAATACTCACCTCAAGGCAAGCAAGGTGAACATCTTTTATGAGGCTGCCAGTTTTAGAGAACACAAGCTGCTTCAGCAACAGGCAGCCAAGTTCTAAAGTTGCCAAACGGATTTTCCCATCTATGAAAATTTCAATATACAAAAAAGTTATCAATTTATGTATTTCTCTTCATTCTCTGCAATGGTCATGAACTTTGTTCCTCTGTCATATACACCCTTTCTGACAAGGATGAGTGCTGACACTGGCTTACAATGCTGACCGTTACAAGAAAAAAAAAGAACTGGAAGAGTCATTTAAAGTAGAAGAAAATTTAAAGCAGGACCATGCAATAAGAAGGCAATAAAGATTAATACTATTAGAAAAGAGGACATAAACAATGCCTTTATCTATCTGAAGCAGACATTGAAATACACTGAAATTACAAAAGAATCACAGACTTTTGGCATGGGTCTAAGTTACAGTTAAAATGAAAGGAAGTTTTGTACACAGCACACTAATAGAGCCTGGCTTTTCCTTAAAATAAAGTCCAAAGGATTCAGATACAACCTGGATGTGACAATCTAGACAAGTCCCAGTAAAAGAATGCATTGAGACCTCAAGCTTATAGTTTCAGAAGGATTTAAATATATATATATACATATATATATATATTAGAAATGCACAGTCTGAGCTCAGTCACCAATACTAAGACAATATACCCAAGAGACAGGCAGACATCTCAGCTTTTGACCTCAACTCCCATCTACTATTTTACAAGTTAGCACCATTGTGCCAGAAACTAAAGACAAAGGTCAGTACCCCAAAAATAAAAGATGTTGTACACAGCATTTAGCAAGCTTAGTAAAACCCCACTAATTCCACTCCTCCCTAGAAATGCTTTTGTTTAAATAAATGCATTTCCTCATCTTGCAGTCATTCCATCTGCAGTATGTACAAACATATAAACAAGCTTTTAATCGGTGACTGACACATCAGCATAAGTTAATACTCAGTAGATCAGTCTTGACAGTCAAACAAGCATTAAATCTAATTCTGCAGAAAACCAGGAATTTAATAGTGCTCAGTTTCAGGGGAAAACCAGTTCTATTCGTTTGAAGTTTTAAGAGGGGAAGTGCAGAGAGAAGAGCTGTGACCTGAACAAATATAATTTTTCTGTGCAACAGAATTACTTTTACATGCAAAGGTACCACATATTTTCATGATGAAATCCTACACTAAGCTGAAATCACTATACATCTCATCATTTTTGTTTATTCCAAACCACAGAAAGTAGGAATTAAGATAGCAGATTACTGTGTAGTTGTGAGTACAGAAACAACTATTCAGCAGAAATCCAGAGCTTCTGCTTCAGCAACACCAAGGGAACCTGATAGTTGTTTTTCACAGACCATATCTACTCACTGTTCCCAGAAGAGAATGCTAAACAGACACATTCCCCTCAAAGACAAGTGGCTAAGTAGCGTATTTCTTTTTCTTTTATTTTTTTTTTCAAATCTTCAAAAATTTTAGCTTGGCAAGAAAACAAATATTGGAGAAGTGATACCTGGCTGTGCAGCATAATTCATTATCCTGATGAGCCCTTCTGCAAGCACATGATTATATGAATTTCTCTCTTCAGCATGTTGAGCTGGCAGTTGGATTCGCTC
This sequence comes from Streptopelia decaocto, assembly GCF_964273445.1. NCBI lineage: Eukaryota > Metazoa > Chordata > Aves > Columbiformes > Columbidae > Streptopelia > Streptopelia decaocto. Next base: position 14,138,559 of record NC_138668.1, on the reverse strand, counting down.
CAGCTTGACGGGGTCAATTCCTTTTGTGGGGAAAGAAGGAAGAACGTTAAGTTAGAAAAGAGCTGTATGCCTCCAGGTAAGTATTTAACAGTAGCAGTTTTCTCAGAAGAGTGGAATTGGCACTATAAAACTGGGCAAGTTAGTTTTGAATTTCTCTTACAAGGAAACAGAGGAGCAACAGAAAGCCTAAACGTGTATATATCACTGAAACATCTCAGCCTTAGATGGAGCTGACTGGGTGAAGACACTCAAATCCCAAAGTAGTTGGTGACATCCAAACCATTTTGCTGCACCTAGAATTCTCAGACTATTTGTTTGCATCTAAATCAAATCCAAGTCGAGCCATACATCTGAAGAGCATAAAGGTTAAAGGAGAAAAGAAAATCTGATTTTCAATTCTGCTTTGGTAGTAAGCAATCAGTTCATAGATGTTTTAAAAAAATAGGAATTCTATTTTGTAACTAGTAACCTCTTATTTATTATGGTACCTTTCCCAAATCAAATCACAGATTCTCACTGACTTCCCGTTATAAGGAAACTAAACCCATCTTTCTTCAACCTATTCCTCTAAAACAGCCAAGTTATTTCTCAGAATAGACTGGTTTACTGTAAGACCTCTTAGAACAAAACATCGTTATGGATTGCTGAGGACTCCCTGTCCTTGTTCTAAAGAATAGTAATAAACAACCCTATAAAACAGAAGATGACTATATTGTGGTTTAGAGTTTCTTCTAACCCTGAACTCGTCGCTAACTCTACATAACAATGCCATCTGTGATATCTGATTTATTTCTTCACTAAGCATATGTTTTTGGAACAACTAATAAAGGTCTGTTTGAAAATTAATGACAGTGATACAAATGTTCTCTGTCATGATGAGACTGAAGGAAGGGATGGGGTGGAAGGGGGCATTTAAGGAACCGGGCAATCAGAGTATTAGTGTTTGGTAATTAATTCTGGAAAGGAAAGCTGCTCTGATTAACATTTTTTAGAGAATATCTATATGCAGATTAAGCTCTCACACTCATTAACCAGCAGAAAACCATTAAGGAGACTAAGAAAACATGGAGGAGGAATAAGGCAGGACCAGGCAGGTTGATCAACAAAGTGGCTAAATTGAAATCACAGTGAAAGAACTCACATTCAGCAGCTTCCATCTGGTTGTCTGCCTGCCAAGGATGCAAAATTCTGTGTTCTTGAGATACAGTACATGCTCTGGCGACATATATAAACAGCTCCTTTTAGAACTGAAAATCTCTCAGATACACTTTGCAACAAATCTATTCAGCTGCACATGTGTACCTCTTCAGATTCTTTCTTCCTGTTCACACAGATATTTCTTGCTGGTAAAAATCTAGCGCATTTCTTTAAACTTGTTCAAGAACATGGTGCAAAGTGCAGACTCAGCATGCAGATGGAAGGAGTCATGATCAAAAGCCTCAACAGGGTGTCTGTGTTTAATGACAGAGACTGAGAAGGCTGCTCCCTTAGAAGAAAGGCCTGAAACCAAACTTCTTGCATAAGCTCAGGCAATTCAGATTTTTAAAAATGTGTTCTGTTGTAGAAGAGAACAGCGCCTCCACAGTGTCAGAATGATTAAGATGTAAAAGTAAAAATTCAAACTGACCAGCTAGAGAGTCAGAAACATATCTTGAAACAGCCAATATGCTGAAATAGAAAACTGCAACTCATTTTCCTGTGGTGTAGAGAAGACCAGCATTCAGGCACAAGAAACCATCCTAAATTTCCAACTCATTACCTGTTTGAACCGATCCAAGTGCTCACTAGAGCATTTACCATCTCTGCCATATAGACAGTAAAAGAGATCCTAGACACACAACTCCTAGAGATTTATTACTTCCTTAAAGTGTGAAAACAACTTGGCCTCTCCCTGTTTGGTGAGGGATCTTCATGCCCTTTTGCCAAACCAAAGAATCAGTGCGCCATACCTTGAGAAAGTCTGTGAGCAAACAGATCTCTTACATTAAATTGAATTCAGTTATAAACATTGGCTCCAGCTTGAGGCACCTTCCATGACTGGTATTGAATTTGGTGCAGAAAGGAGCAGCTGTACAGCTCCTGAGCTTGGAAAGAACAACAGGGGCACCAAATCAGCAGCTTGTGAAACCCTCCCATTCAAGACACAGGCACAGTGGCCCCGAGGCTGAGGGCAGGTTACTGCAGGGACAAGAAGAGGGTCACTGAATGACAGTGAAGACCAAACTGGATGACATCATCTGTCCAGCACCTAAGATTTAGGGTCAAGGACAGGGGAAGAAAGGAAAACAGCTTCCAAAGAGCAACAGGCTAATGTAAATTGTTGACAAGGAAAGCCAATGAGTATAGCCTAAAGAATGTTTCATTTAGAGAGAGCTGATGTGACCACCAAAGAATGAAGCGTAGATTTTGACCCCTTAAATGCATAGTGTCTCCAGTTTATGGGCAGGATGCTTTTAGTCTCTTAAAAGGTAGCTAATTTTTGTTGTATTTCTCTTGGTAACCCTGGATATAGGGTGAAAAATAAACAGCACAGAGACTGCTGAAGCTAAGCAGCAAGAGGCTGCATTTGTCACTGTTTACAGCAATACTATAGATGTAAGCAAAACATCTTTGAAACGAGAGAGGATATCAGATCTTTTTTCTGGGAACAGGACATTGAAGAGTGGCTAATTACACTAAAAGCAAATACAGTGGGCTGAAGGACTATGGTCGCAACTATGAGATTTCTTAAGAAATATAGCTCTAGAGTGCAGGCTCACTCCTCTACAATGATGTAGAAAGACTTGCAGGGGTCTTTGAAGCTGCAACAGTTACAACTAATGATTCTGCCTATTCACAGCTTCAACTAATTAATTTTCAGAGAAGAGAATCCATCTCTGACACCAGGGTTTTCTAGCACTGTGATGCTCAGAAGTCCCTTAGGGAAAGTCATTTTCTGGAAGGAGGACACTGGTTGCAGGGGATGGGGGAGGAGAGGCAGGGTGGGAAATCAGAGACATGAGTAAGAAAGAGCTGGAGCACAGCAAGGCTGTGGTGCTGTCTTCGGTGATATTAGTTGTGTTATTATCTCTCGTCGTAAGAGACTGTGAAAGCCCTGAAATTGCCTGTAAATTATGATCTCAGTGAAGCATTCCTGCATTCCTGGAAAAAGATAAAGCCATCAAGAGGGTGGAGGAGAACAGGAGGGGCTCAGCTTTCCCAGCTCCCTCAAGACTCATTTCCACTCTACTTGCACATTAGAGATACCCTGAAGCTAGAACAGAATCCTTACTTTTAGCCATCTCATCACATCTGATGCTCTTTTGCTTAGTTTACTGTAGCAGTTGATTCATTGGAATTACTAGTATGTTACAGAAACTATCCTCGTAAGCAGAAAATAACTTAAATTCAGCTCTCGATTCCTGAAACATAAGATTATTTGCATGTATGAGGTGTTTACATTATTGCTTCATAAGGAATCTATTTAAAATGCACATAAACAGCAAAAAAGCTAACCATAATCATTCCATAGCAAAGGTTACATGTTCTCATACTGTCTGAATTATAACGAAATACATATTGAACACAGCTTTGCTAATTTAAAAAATAGTCCAGGCTCCTTGGGAGACTTGCAAGATGTGTTATGGCACAGAACGCTGACAACTTACACAAGTTTTCAATCAATTATGGCACAACAGATGAGAAGGCTGTATAGAAAGAATTACTGAAGGACTGTCAAAGCTGGACAGAAATAGGCAATACATGACTTCCATCATCACATCTGATTGTCAGGCCTCGTGCATGATCTATATCTTTAAAGCATACAAAGATTTAACTTCAACATATGGTAACAAGTTTTACAACATTTTATACTTGGCTTACATATAGCAGTCACAGCATACGCCAAGTGAGAAAGAACTGGATCCCATCTATCCCATTGAAGATAGTGAGTTTCAACTGAAGAGATTAATAATGAAATACAAAAATCTTATTCCAATTCCAAGAAACCTATGGAAGAAAAGTCATCTGATGTTCACAAAGCTTTCTACCAAATAATTCTTAAAAAGGCGATCCTTAGCAACTGTTTTTACTTACAGCATACTTATTTCTGCCTCCCCCACATAAAGAATTTCTCTCTAAGGCACACATAAACATCAGTTACAAACAGATCGTGCCTGTCTAAAACCATGTGTCTCATTTAGTTTTCCCTGGAAAAAGCAACAATTGCTCACCTTTGTTGTGTGACATCGCATACAGAAGACAGAGCACGAAGAGGGCATAGTAATCATCTTCAGCACAGTCCAGGGCATTATAGACCATATCAAGAAAAGGCCTGTGAAAGGAGTAATTTTAAAACAGTTAAGAAGAAAATATGATATCTAGAGGAAAATGAGTAACAGTCTACATGTAACTAATGAAAGAGGCAAATTTACAGTAATAAACATTTTCAGGCATTAAACAAAAATTATCCTGTTCAAGAGTGCTCAGATCATAGCCATGCCTTGTATTCACATTCTGACATTAATTCCGATGTTTTAATGGGATTTGTTACATAATACTTGCCCAAGAATTGACTGTCCACACATTTACTGGGTTGTTTGTAGCACATTTAGTATGTATGCAGAAGCGTTGTACAGGTTGTTTTAAGTGTACACCTAGGTTACTTCAAGGAGCTGCTATCACTGTTACATTAAAAAAAGACTACCTTAAAACTCATGTACTAAACAGAGTTGAAAAGTTTCTACTATTACAAGAAAGCGGTTTTCATGAGAAGTTTGGAGTAAGCTACGTTATTCTAAACCAACCAAAACTTCACCATCAAACGCTTATAAAAAGAAAAATTAACAAGATGGGGAACATGTGAATGGAAAAAAGAAAGCTCTGGACTGCAGATGAGCTTTGTTTCCCAGATTTAAGCACGTGTGATCTATGACACCTAAACATGAACCTGCAGATAGTGCCAAGTTCACCCTTCACCTGTGCCCTGAACAGACCAGAAAAGTCAATTTAATCGAGAAGCTGTTGGGACACATCAGATATGGCTGAGATTCAGTTGCTATTAGCACAAGCCTGATGGCGAAGTAACTTGGCTTCTTGTCTTAAGCTGGCTTGCATCAAATTAGTTCAGAGCACAGGCAGAAATTAAATCCATTTTCACAGACAGCCCAGAGAGTATTTTTTTTTAACAGTGAAAGGAAAAAAAAAACACCTTACATCACCTACACTACATCCAAATAAAATACATTAAAATAACATCCAAAGTCATAAAACCACTGTTCCTCTGCTTGGTTCACAACATTGCAGTCCCACGCTTGTGCATTGCTGAAGCTGGATCACAAGTATCCTCTATGAGACACTTAAATGCCACTGAGTTACGATCCCTCTTCCCCAAGTTCAACACTAGGTATCTAAGCCAAATTTCCCACATGATGCTCCTGTTGTAGATCTCAAAAGAACATAACTATTCAAGATAAACAGCCCAAACCATGAGCAACGTTAAAAAGAAACCAACCGTGCCTCCAGTGTTCCTAAGCATTGACCCAGCCTTACGAGGCTCATGACAAAAGCTAGAGAACACTAGGTCTGTTGTCAAACCAACAACAGATTATCCTAAAAAAATGACCTATGATGGAAAAGTAATATTTACTTTAATGTTATTAAAAACAACATTTTAGGAGGTCAAACCTGCAGAAATATCAGCAGCTTTGTGTTCCACTGACACCGGTGTTACATATTACATGGTATTAAACAGTCCCTGTAATCTCTAATGCATTTTTCATTGTTTCCCCCCCCACTACATGAATTTGTGAAATTATGTAACTTAAAAAAAAAATTATTACAGCAGTGAGAGACATAAGTTTCATTCCAGATGCTTCTTCATGGCATCTATCTATCTGCACTATCAAAGTCTCAATCGCAATTATCTGCAGCTGAAACAAAGTCAGGAGTCCCACTCATCAACAGGTCCCCATACAGACTAAATACAGCACAGACACGGAATAACTTCAGCTGTAAGAAAGCAGCAACGGAGCATGAAAATTTCACATTCTGGAAAAAATGTTGATGTGCAGCATATCATAAAAGGAAGCTCATTTAAAATAAGCCTTTAGGCTTAGAATTTCCAGTAGTGAGGCACATCAAAATAAAATTACACCAAAAATAATTAAATTTTCTTTTTATGTTCCTCGCAGTAGTAAAACTGTAAGGGAAATTGAAAACTTAACTTACCTTTTACAGCTACAGAGTTTTAACTGCAAACTGTGCTGTTTTCCATTTATTTTTCAATAACTATTGGACACGCTTTAAAACCCACTTTTAATGTTAAAGGCTATATGTCAAGTATTTTCAAATGTATTTCTTAACTCTGCAAGCATTTCTTCCTTTGCCAGCCTTTTACTAGTGCCTTGATACATATAGGTATTCTTTAAATTATTTATTCTTGTAGCATGTGTCCACAATTGCAGACAGCAACACATTAGGAATCACAATCATCACAATCATTAATGGTTAGTCCAGTTACAGAAGCTTCTCCCACTTCAAGCATGGAATAAACGATCACCGCCTTTTCCACTGCCACATTGCACCTCATCCACAAGACTCAGAGCTTCCAATCGGTGTAGGAAAAAAGCTATACATGTTTGAAACAGTACTTAAATCTCTCAAGAAATTTGCTCAAATATTACACTTGGCATATAGAATAACACAAAATCTTAAGCTATAGCAGCTTATTCCCTTATATTTCCAAAGATTCATGTGCGAAACTAAGGCCAGAAATGCCCTACACAAGGCCTACCCTTATTTTAAAAATATTTTTAGCTCTGCACATTCTTTGATGCTGTTGATTTTTAGGAAAGATGCAGAACGCTGTCAGATCACATCTGCAGATCAAGAGAGTCCTGGAATGCAGACATGGAATCTCACCTGGAAGTATTTTGCACTTTTCAAGACCTCAGCATCCTAGTTGCTTTAGTATTCAATGCAGCCATCGCCAATTTCTTTCTAAAAGCCATTTGGCACATATTTTAGTCAAAATATCAATAATCTAGAACACGTATTTTAAAGCCAGTTCAAGTCAAGGTTCAATTTCACCATTACAATGAAGTTAAATGTTATCTTTATTAATGAATGTAATCTAAGCTACATCAAAGCTATAATGGAGACAGAATGAAATTCTGGGAACACCAGGCAGCATTTCCCGAGTTTAAAAATAAATTTGAAATCCTATTAAACACGTGCGTTTCCCCAAGGGACACATTTCCCATTACTTTTGTGTCAGAGATGGCACATTCAGCTTCTTTAGCATTCCAATATCAAGAATGCAGAATCCTTACTGAGGAAGTGTCCTATGGGTATTTAACATACCCAAGATTAAATTTTGAAATCAGGGCAATTTCTGCTCCCAGGAACATTTAAACCTATTCCCTAGAGAGGTTTTCAATAACCCTAAGTTATACTAATGGACCTTGCAAACTACATAGGTTAGTAGGGTTTATTTGTAACTACTACTACTAAAATTCTGCAAAATTCAGCCTGAACTGAGGAATTTTCTTTGGTTTTTTTGCCCTATAGGTGTATACAAAATTGACAGATGTGACCGTAAGTATCATTAAGAAAAACTTCTTCTGGCTTAATTTAGAGGTTTAGAAAACCCTGGAATGAAAACATTTATATTCTGGTTTTATTGTGCTAATAGTCTCTAATTTAATTTTACCAACTTAAGGCATCACAATTGCCGTGAAGGAAAGCACAAACTTTTCCCAGGAACAGACCATTTCCAAAACCGCTCAGTAGAGAAGTCGCATCCCTTCGTTCTGTTGCCTTACTTATTTGTGATCCACACGAACCCCTGTGATTTTAATTGGAGGCAGATTTGAAACATCCCTTAAAAGAAGCAAGAGAGTTAACAGGAGGGCAAGTAAGGAAACTATCCAGCAAAATCTATTACAGTTCTTTTATACCTGTTCCAGTTTGTTATCTCACTCCCAGAGGCAGCTGCACTCTTTTCTTCATCTGTTGTGTTCTGTTCTGTCACAGCAGAGATAGACAATTCGGACAGTTTGCATCTCTCCATGATCACCATCTCTATTTCTAAAACAAAACAAAAGCCATGCCATCAAAATTTGATATTTTTAAGAAACAGTAATCACAAGCTTTTTTGTAAGTTCTGTTTTGCATTAACAGTGACTGATGCAACTATAAAGAGTTATATTCATAACCTCTGAAAGGTTAATGAATGAATTGATGTGGGCAAATTTTCTTCCCAGTAGTTTGCTTACATTCCTTTAATGAATTGAACCGCTATATGACAATTATATATATACATATGTGAAGAAAATATATAGATTACTTTGGCAAATAAACAAGCAACAGCAATCCCCCCTCCAAACCACAGGAAACAAAAGTAACAAATGTAAGACCTCTCCCTGGAAAAAGTGTTTGAAAATGCAGGTGAGATTGGGGCACAGGTGGGCATCAAGTTCCCTAGAGGATGTAAATAGATCTCTACAATCACAGAAAACAGGATACCTGGCCCTGAGTGCTTCAGAGCGATTGGCTTTAGGTAGAGGTATCAGGACCAAATCTAGCTTTTGCACGATGACTCCTAAATGCACCAGTTTAAACAGTAGGTCATGTCATATTTTCTTCAAATCATAACAGACAATACATAATTCATTTGACAGCACTTAAGGAAAACCTTCTCAGACTGTTTACCTAAACCAAACTGCAACTATTACATGTTTGGAGAGGGCTCTCAAAGCATAAAGGTCTTGTTTTCAATTGCTTGTATGCAATTCTGTCACATTTTTCTCAATTTCTGTCTAAAGTAAAGACCAGTTTCTGATTTACATCCTTCTAATAGTTACTAACTAGTAAAACAAACCAATTGCTGTAAGACCACTCATCCTATAAACGAATTCTTCTTAAGGTTAGCATTCAGAAATCCTGAATATGTGAAATTAAAAACATCTAAAATTTAAAGATGTTTTCTTCAATTTTGAACTACTTAATATCACCTTCTACCATGTACTGTCACATTTATCATTGGAACATGCACAAAATACTCCCAACCATCTTACAAAGGTAAAGTGGCGGCACCATTTGCCTTACCACAGAAGGAAAAGATACAAAGTTGTGAAGTCCGCTAATAAAGTGCCCCATAAACATGTAGACCTCGGGGCACGGTGTGCAGTTGTGGTAAGGACTGAAGACTGCTCAAGATATGAAAACACGCTCATAGTTTTAAATCAGATTAGAAGTACACGTTCTAACAGAATGATTTAACATGAGACAAAAATATGGCCAAAGACTGAAACAAATGTAATAGTCCCATGTTTATTTACCTAATGCAACAAGAGAACAAGTCATGTAAGAGATCACAACTAGATCCACACAGTAAATTGAAGTATCCAAATTGTAAGCATCATTTTTATTTACTGGTGTGCTCACCTTCATTTTCACTGCTTGTTCGGATGCCCTTTGAACTCGCTTCTGTACCTTTGGTTTTATCCAGGTCATCTTGGTTCTCTTCTGATCCTCTCTCCTCTTCATCTTCTTCACCAACATTTTTATAGTTGGGTCTTTTCTGCACCCTCTTCTTCCCCTTGTGTTTGTTGATTTCAAGAGATCTCTCAAGTGTTTCTGTTGGTTTTATGAAACATCTGATACTTGACTTTGCCTGTAATTTATAGAGTTTACACTGAGTTACAGCAAGACATTTTTAACTCTGATGAAGAAACTTCAGGTCATATAAAATAGGGATTTTAGAAAGGAAATTAGCATACCACTTACAAATCTCAAATCCATTTGAATAAAGCAAACTTCAAGTTGTATCAAACAATCAGTAGAACAATTACCTCCAAAGTAACATATTCTAAAGACCTCTCATTAAAAAGATGCCATCTTGAGAAGATATAGAACTACCTACCTATTTCATCAATAGAAGTTTGGGTTTTTTTTTCCCCCCATCTTTGAACTTCCTTAACAGGCCAAACAACTAGTCCATACAAAATTAAAACACCTTTTGCAAAAACAGCGAAGGCAGCAAAATCCAAAGTGTGTGTTGACAGCAATTTAATAGGCTGAAATATACTCTTGAAATGTCTTCGGCATTAGAAAGGACAAAACCCAATGCTCTATGCCATGAGGTTTTTTTAATCCTAAGCTTCCCTCGACAGCATACTAGTCCTTGTGTAAGCTAGAACAAATGGCACCAAACATCAACCTTTTTTTGGGGCTCCAGGCATTGACTTACCAAGCCGGTAAAACCAACACCACTTCATTTGTTAGGTTTTAATATACTTGTGTTCTAAACAAAGATACCAGAAATTTATCTTTCAAGTCAAAACACTGTTTTCGGACAAGAAGGCAAACAGTATTCAGTAAATACCCAATTTTCCTAACTATTAATTTACAGAGCAAGAAAATTAATTTAGGTGACACACTCTTCCCAGAGGAAAGACTTCCAAGAGTCCGTACCATCTTATTAATGTAGAACTACGTATTCTTACAGAAAGACACAAAACACTGCATGACGTTCTCTAACTAGCAGGACTAACAAAATGTGGTTTCCTACAATTTTGTCGATTGTTTGTGAGTTGTGATGCTCTGAGCTCCCTTCTCCCTTGCCAGGCCTGCCAGCTGGATTACCAGAGTACCTGTTCTCTCTCACCCAGAGCTACAAACACCCATCAGCCAAACCTCGCTGTTACTCAGAAGTGAAACGTGTGGTGTGAGGGCTTCCTGCCAGCACACACTGCTACAGAAACTCCACCACCTTTCAGACCTCAATACTTCAATCGCATTTAGATGCTGGTTAAAGAGTTAACAATTTAAGAGCAAGCAAGAGAAACTAAGCAAGACTAAATACAAAACTGATCCCATTCCTTGCCTCAGGTGACTCAAGTACAATAAGCATAGAAGGTGAGTGCATCAGAGACCTCAGAGACTGGAAGAATACCTCCCTCCACTAAATAAGGCACAACTGTATGTAAAGATTAAGAGAGACTTGGAAAGAAGCCTTCTACAAATCAGAAGGCCAAGATGTTTCTCTGAATTTTCTGACTTCTTTTTAAAAAGCCTTTTATAGAAAACTTGCATAAGTCACCTTACACTTGGCACTGAAACAAACCATATAGTAGGAGGAATCTTTCACAATACAAAAAAAAACCCCACAATGTGGAACTCACCACTATTATGTCCCCCGGAAACCTCACTATTTTTAGTCTGATCAAACTGCAACATAAGAAGGTTATAAAACAACCAGAAGGACAACCAGATTACCTTTTATTGATGGCTTCTGGTCAGAAAAGTCAGAAGAAAAGGGAAGAACACATTAAGTCCCATTCTTCGGGGAAAAAAAGAAAAGTAGAATGCAAGTTGCAGAACACATTTTCCCTTTCCTGCATTCATTTCTCACAGTTGCTTCCTAGAATCCTGTAGCTACTTCCTTCTTGAAGAACACATACCTGTGACACCTTTGCATTTCTAATATTTTGCAACAGGAGAGACCACTAGACAGCAATGTGCTCATAGGCACTAAACTATGGTCTGGTCCCTCTCAAGAAAGAATGTTGAGATAAATTCCACATATATATTCTGTTCTGCTAAATATAACAAGGCTGTATCTTTCAAACATTCTAAAATCAGACTTAAAATTAATTTACATAGAATATAGTTTACCTAAGTTGATTATACAGTTTGAGATATTGCTATTTTATATTTTTAATATGTCTTTCAACCATATTTCAGTTACGGTTTATCTTGTACAATGTGTGCTGGTAAAATAAGGCAGTACCAGTAAAAACTTTTACGGGAAGGAGAAAGTAGGTTAACCAAGAAACATGAAGTAGGTAGAACTGGCCCACATCCGAATTATGCAGGAAAAGAGATTTCACAGGAAGCAAGGTAAACCTCGGCGTGACGACTGCTAACAAGGTTAAATACGTTCTGCTGGCTACACATATTCAACTCTCATCAGAAGAGTATTTCTTCTGATGTCACCTACAAACAGAAATACAAATAAAACATGTCAAGAAAAGTGTATCTTAATTTGCTGTACTGTGAGGTGGAGAACCTGTTTAATGGAGGTTTGGGAATCATTACTGCCCAGTGATGTTCAGCACATCTCCACAGGCAAGTTATTGCCAATTCATACGCTGTGAGTAGTTAGATCTGCTGGTGACTTTTTCCACAAATTGATTTCCAGTGAAAAGTACCATTTGTTCCTGTCATGACAACTACCATTGCTCTTTTGCCCTAAATAACCCTGGATATGTTCTATTTATACACAGCAACCCTTCCCAGCTTTCAGTTTTGTTAAGTTCTCTTTACTCATTTAGTTTCCTGTCACAAAGACACGTGTCCCTGCTTCTGGTAATCTCAGTCCATACTCTCTACATCCCATTCCACCTTAATTCATCTTACTAGGAAGATGAATATAGCTATGAGGGCTTTTTGAAACTACATATTATTTAGAAACTGACACACTTTAAATATATCACGACATCTGAGTTACAAGAGAGGAGCAGTGTTAGGTACAGAGCAGGGGTTTAGAGATAACTGAGGCTTACCATAGCAAACAGAGATATGCTCAAAACAAAAAGCTTATGAGTATCAGAATGATTAGCATGGGAAATTATAACAGATAGGAAGTAGTAAAAGATAAATTTGGGTCTGACGTAAGAACAAACACAATTCTAAACTCAGTCAAAAAGTAAAATAAAAAACTTGCTCATCACTTTTCTCTACTAACCCCAGAACAAGAAATTCTAAAGTAGCTTCTGAAATAGCTTCCATTATTCAACAGAAGTTTCTAATTTCTTTGCAACATAACACACCACAGTAGTAACTTTGCAAAGACCAGCCCCTGAGATGGCTCTGTATCAACTCCATGCTCTGAGAAGTCCTATCAGAGAGCAACGAGAACCTACCTGACCTTTACTCAAGTTCTCTACGCTTCTGTATCTACAACTGACTTGAGCCTCACTGCACTGAGTTGTACATCAGTAGAAAACACCATGAAATATATATGCAGTAGCTGTTCATATTCAACAAATGCGATCAGCTCACTTGATCTACTTGATCTGGCTCTGGTGAACCTGCCTTAGCAGGTGCGTTGAACTAGATGATCTCCAAAGGTCCCTTCCAACTCCAACCATCCTGTGGTAGCTCCCTGTGTTGGAAGGAAGGCACGGTGCTCTTCTCCTGAGGATCACTCCCTGCTCTTTATGCAAATAACCAACCTCCACCAGCAGACTTTCTGACAGCACAGGCTTCCCCCTCCAAGGTTGCAATGAAGAATATGTTTGAATTCACTAGAAATCAAAGTTTCTCCCACGGAACTCCTTTCCTCATCCACCAAGAGTGGCATCCCTCCGCACTCCCTGTAACAAAGCTTCACCTCTAGTAGTTCTGCTAAGTGTTTATCCTACAAAGCCAATACCCCTCCTATTTACTACCTGTTCAGGTATGACAGAACTCACAGTTTATGTACCATTAAGACACATCTTCAAGACCAGTAAGAAGGCAGCAACCGACATAGTATAACAAATGTAAGAGAATAGGTGAACAGACGTTTCTAGGAAACCCCTAATAACATCAGTGCAAGCACACAAACATGCTACAGATATTTCGCAACTCTGTACAGCAACTACCAGGGGAAAAGAGAAACTCGCTTCTGTAACAACTGCTGCCCCACCCTCTCACCACAAATTTCCTAGTAACAAAGCTGCTTCGGCACACACAACACACACGACATTCAGTCCCCAGCTAGCACAGGGTCAGACATTCGCTCAAACAAGAGATTGCTTATCTTAAAGCATTCAGCCAGCTCCACTATCCCTCTGTAGTTTTTTCTAAAGAAGATTAGATTCTAAACATCAAGGTCAACAGTACAAAACAGGAGAACCCAAAAGCTGCTGGCTAAGATCAGCCCATACACCTTCCACTGCACAGTGGGAAGAAATGTAGAAAAGCTGACTTGTACCATGAAAGAGCTGAAGTATCTCCCCCTTGAAACTCCCAGAGCTACAGGCACTGCTGGGAAAGAATGTGGACAAGAACCCACCTACTGCTTGTTATAAATTAAACATTCAGTTAGTAACTAAATGTTTTAACCAGATGTTAGGGGACATGCTCGGTGTTTAAACAGAACTACAGTCAGATGACTTTTAACCCATATAACGTCACATCCTCTTCTTATTACCATCCCTAAACAGGCCTTTAAAAAGTAACATGCAAGCATTTCAAAGACTATGAAACCCACAAGAGAGAAAAAAAATCATATACCTGACACACATAAAAACCAGTAACAACAGCACCTAGCGACATGTACACAGGATTGAATCTGAAGGTAGAGCGGCGATGACACAGTGACTGCACTGCCATCTGTTCTTGGCTGCTCTACCTTCTCTCACGCACACCGATGTACACTTGCAGAGATGGTCAGTTTTACTGCCAAAACACTGGGAATACTCAGACTAAAAATCTTAATTTCCCTCTATATTCAAAGGATTTACCATAAGGCTAGGTGTATTTTCTAAGTCATTTCTGCTACAAGTTGCGTAAGAACATCATTTCATAGGATAGTTGCAATGACTCATTTCTATTTCACTACCAAAGAGCTGGTAACAAAAACTGAACGCACAAGACTGGATTACAAAAATGTCCCATCAATATGATGGAAGCCCTTGTGGTGTCTGCCCCCCACAGAAACAACTATTCTAATTTGTGTCCTGCACATTCTTATACCACTAAATGAATATATATGCATGCACAAAAGTATTGCAACCTTGACGAGAACCTAAAACCATAAATTGCACAGAACATTCTTCTGCTATCATATCCAACAAGAGAAGTTGAAATCTCTTGCTGCTTTTCTCTCCTAAACAATCGCCTTAGCTTACCAGTTTCCAGATACCTGATTTTTTTCAAATATTTTCTTTGCCTCTAAAAAAATTATTAAAGATTAGTTGGCCACTTACTGAGTTTTTCTGTACATCTTGCTCAACTTTAGACGAAAACACTGAGAGGTCACCATTAAGTATAACCTCAGCCAATGAGTTCACCAAAGGGGCGTAATGTATAATTAGAAAAACCTATTAAAGGAAAGGTAGAAAGAAATATCAGATATATATTACAAAACACATACTGTTTCACAGTTTCAGTCACTGAATATACGTCTTTGACCTCGTTGAACTGGTATCTTAAGTTTACATAGACAGTAAAGTACAATTGGCAACAGCGAGAGTTCGTAAAATCTGCTTCAAAACACAAGGGGCCATAACCCTCTCTACACGTATTTGACCCTTCTCTACCTTTTAAGCTATCCGATTTTAATAGTTTTTCATACTCTTCCTTCCTGGTAAGAAGTGTGAATTCTCTCTCCTCATCAGCTTTTCGATGAAAGTTGTGCGATATTCTAGCAAGGAACTCAAATTAAAACTACTCCAGAACATTGGTTTTTGGAGAAACCACATAAACTGATCACGATACAGCAGCTTTCTTGTATGCAGTGACTGGTGGGACTCCAGCATGTTCCACGCTGTGCACACAAGTACTTTGCAGTGATTCACGAGTCAATGTCATGCAATAAGTTGAAATGGATCAGAAGCAGCTTTCCTGGCTATGAAATCACAATGAATTATGGTTTAGCCACAAAGCAGCTACATTAACACAGGAATAAGAGCCATACTGCCTATAATGCTAAAGCACTTATCCAGAAGTGCTTCGAGGTTTTAACAGCGTACTCTGTTTACACCAACGACCATTTTGAGGCAAGGCGTGCATGGCTGGGCCAGCAAACAATTGCCTTCCGGACAGACCCGCCTCAGGTCCAGCCACAAGAGCCTCACGTCAGCTTACATCCATTCTCTTCACAGGAATATCAAAGCTGGATCCCTAAACAGTGGTTCTAGCTGAAAAATCCCCAAATCAATAAACCTAATTATTGCTTTGATAATATTTAGCTAAACTTGACCTCCACAGGTTTCCTGATTGAAGTCAGACCCATTCAAGACCTTTGAAAGCGAGGCAATTATTAGCATGCAGTGATGAACTATGGTTGGTTGGTTGGTTGTTTATTTCTTTAAAAAGCAATCAAAATACCCCATGAGATCATTGCTCCCTCTCTTTTTCTAAGAGGAAAAAGATCAAACCTGGAATCTCCCATAGCTTCGACAGATTCAAAGTGCAATACAGCATCTATTTAAATTTCACCTGCTAAATTCTGTCCTAGTGTGTTACAGGGCTCTATCATACACCATTTGTCAGATGGTGTATGTAAACTATAATCACTGAATGCGCTAAAGGACACCTTGTCCTGTGGGATCCTCAGAATGCTGTCACTTCAAGTAAGAAGCTATTTGGTCGGTCCATAAAAAGACAAGTGATCTCGCTGCCCTTTTTTTTAATTCATAGGTTTAAAACTTTGTTTGCCGAATTGTCTTTAATGCCTTTGCCAAAACAGATGAAAATACAGTAACTTACAGATCATAAACATGCAAAACATGTTCTGAAATATGACAAAATATTTAAATACTTACTTGAGAAAGAAGATAGAGAGAAACTTGGAGACTTATTTTTGGACGCTCTCCACTCTATGGAAAAATGTTATGAAAAATGTTGAATTATTTATACAAACATTTACACTTCAATATTTTGTCCAAAACAGAACTTCTAATATTCTATTGTTCCATAATCTGCTACAAAATGTTCAGAAATCATCACACTTTTTAACATCCACTTCTTGTAAACTATTTGAAATGAAGACTCTCTGAATAAGCGTATCCCTTACTCTACATGCTTAGGAAAATCACTGTTAATTACTGCCTTTCCTAGTCACTTCAGTAACTTAAATTGAACAGATGAGTATCTGAGAAGTATGTTGGTTTTCACTGTGCTGCTATTCCTTCCAAAAGTACTTCTCAGTTAACATTCATTAAAGTCTGCTCTAAAAATTAGCTGTTCAGAAACAATTAACTATTACCCATGTAATAACAACACGTTCTTGACAGACGCTTCTCTAAAGTAAATCACATTGGACAAAAATATTTGAAGTATAACTTGAGCACAACAGTGCTAAATTTCTATATCAGTAGTAAGGAAAATGTTTCTAAAAATAAATTGGTGATACTTTAAAAACCATCCCCAAATAAATTCATCATTTATCTCAAGAAGTAAGAACAGCCCAGTTTTACAATCACAGATATATCTGACCTCATGATAAGACACATCTGCCCAAAAACAAGGGAATAAGCAGATTTTTGTACATGCGTGAATGGAAAGAGTTGGAATAGCTGACATGAAAACAGAAGTCAGGAAGTCTGCTTCACCTTATTTCAGTGGCCTTTGAGATCATTACTCAATCTTCAGTGCACACACAATACACTGAATTCATTAACTTGCAACAAACCTGCCCTCTGTTTAATGAAACTATGCTGAAATTCATAAAGCGTCATGTATCTTAAGAACAAGCACAAGTACAGAAGACTGAGAATGGAGGGGGAAAAAAAAACAAACCAAAACACCAAACAGTTAAGTAATTTTTTTCTTTTTAAAAAAGAATACAGGAACCTGTACAGGTTTTAAAAGAATAGTTTCTGTTTCATTAAAAATTAGCTTTCCACTAAATGTAAAGGCTATGCTTTAAAAATCAATTCAACTACATCACATTCAAACACAGCTTACCTGCATATAGAAGAATCAAGTATCAAAACCAAAAATTTCTATTTTCTACCTGGAGTGGGTTTTTACACCATGGAAGATTTGCACACATACTGGGAAAAGGTATTATAATCTGTTTTCGGTCTGAGACAAGTTACCGTATCAGAAAAGGAAATCGTACATCTCCCAGCATCGATTTAAACCCCGTTCCAAATGTACACCTCTGCTTGTCTCCACTACTGTTAGCATTTAACAACCAAGTCATCCAAACCAGTATTTGTGTGGTGAGTAAAATTTCGTCTGCTCTGCCCTTTAATTCAGGCTCAAGGTATCTGCCCTACAGTCACCTCATTTCAACTGTTTCATGTAAAACACACAAACACAGATATCAGCAGCATTAACCCTACTACAGAATATACCTGCTGAACAGATCATTGTGCATACTGAAAGTAATAATACCTTTAAAAATTCAATGTGTGCATCTATCAGCTTACCTTATCTTGATTTACTAACGAATACACATAGAGTGGAAGAAAGAGTCTATTAAGTAGGTGGTCTGTCAGCACATCATTTAAAAATTCACAATTAATGATAAGGATGTCATTAAGGTAATGTAAATGATCAAGATGTTCCGCTACCAGGTCACTCAGTTTGCCCCTATTTCTGTGCCTGAAAAAGAGGAAGAAGTCTCAGATATAATCATCAGTCTAACAAATTTAAGGAGAGAACTCATGTGCATTCCTTCCACAGATCACCTTGCGTAGACTGACTGCCTACAGATGATGTTTTCAGTAAAGTCAACTAATGAAGCCATCAAACAGCATTCGGGATTACATGTGCTTTAGGATGCCCATATCAAGTTTTCCCCCAAGATTTCAGAAGCAATGTTTTCACAAAACTTTGATTTCCACTGCCAACCATAAAACGTGGTAAGATTTGTTTCAAAAAAAAAAAAAATCTATGTTGTATTTAACATCTACCTCTTCACCTCAAGAAAGCAAGGAACAGCCACCCATTCTAAGGTAGGGTGGGAAGGCAAGCCAAGAATAACCTGGATCAACAAAATATTTCTATAGTTGATAGTGGAACATTACACAGGAAATTCAGGTCTGACATGTCACATATTAAGTAACTATTCCAGTTTAATTTTTTTTCCTACAGCCTTTTCAGAAAGCTGTTCTACCAACATGATAGAAAAAGAACACTAAAAGGACAAAGTTCATAAGATTAAGAAGCACAAAGTACCTTTTGTGTCTTCTGAATATCTACTGAATTTAGCAGAATTAAAACAAAGTGGAAGACAAAGCATGTTGCCAAACACTAATTTACTTGTACAAATATTAGCACAGTCAGGGCACACAGCACTAACCGCTACTACTTCAAAGAAACTGAAAATCTCTGCAAGAATGAAAAGCTTCAACTGTCTACAAAGAAACTAACTTAACTGGACCACTATGAAAAAGCAAGGAGAGTATCAACGCCCAAGAAAAGCATTTCCATTCAATACCCAGTGTTTGTAAAAGCTTACTCTTCATCAGTCTGCACACAGTTATCCAGTTCTATCACGTGGCTTCCGATAAACCAAACCAGGTTGGAGAAATAAGGGACAGCAGTTTTATCTCTAATGTAATGCAGCATAGGTTGGTTGTCCACTGAAGAGAAATTGTTAAAAAGATAAATCAGTTGCCAATTTTTTTCAATTGATTTTTAAGAAACACAATGTATCTTCTGTATTTTGATTACATGCTGGCATTTCATATGAGTATATACCTGACATGATCTTACGCATGAAATGGACATCTACAAAAGCATCATATCAATTCTTAACCGGCTTGAATGAGCCTGATATTGATATATTTATATAGATCTGAAGAGAAACAAATGTAGTGGAATTCAGAAAGGTTTTTTAGCACATTCTCTATTAAAAAGAAGAGAAAAAAGCATAAGAATAAAGCAGTAATGCTGAAAGTCAAGCTAGTTAGACTTACATGACACTGCATTAGGGAACACAGGAATCAGCAGTGAAGGAAGGGCAAAAGAAACAGACAACAGTTAACAGGATTAGGAACTGGGATAGTGACATCCTCCCAAAGGGTTTAAAAAGCTAAAGCACAAAGCATCTAAACTAAAAGGCAGGTGTTAGATCAGCACATATGCAAATGGATAGTCAGAAAACTACATAACCTGAACATCTGAGCTGTGTTTTTCCAACCCTATCCTCCATATCGCTACAACATTCAATGAAAATTCTAGATAAGAACATTTTTCTACCATAAAAATACTTAGTTACATAAATATATAACAAACAGGATATGAAGCCTGCACTTTGCTCTTTTTGTGAGCTCATACCTGGGTTCACAGCTCCCTGAAGTAGAAAACAAGTGTCCATTTCTCAACATACAAAAGGCAGACGTGTCCCTCGCAATCAACACTATAAAGAACCTGCTATGCAGGCCAACCAGTTATTTGCAAAGCCAACTGTTTATTGTTTTCAAAATGATCTTACAGTCTTCTATGATGAAGACTGTCATCAAATTGCTACTTAATCGATAGAAAGTTGTGTAAATTCAAAACATAATTTAAAATGGATTAAAGAATAAGAAGCCCTGCATGAACGTATTCCATAATACATGCTACCTTACAGCATGCTCATCTCAGAGGGAGAAGTTCTGAATACGCACCATTTTTTCTACAGAGATCACAGTAATATTTTCTGTCTATTACAGATTTTATAGACCCAAGAAAAATTTAGGGGGAAGTGACTTTTGGATGTTGTCTAGTTCAAATCCATTCTCAAAGAAGCCTTAACTTCAAAGTTCAACCAGGTTGCTAAGGGCCTTGTTTTGAAGAGCTCAAACAGCACAGATGCCCCAGTTGCTTTGGAAAGCCTGTTGCAGCCCTTAACTGTTCTCACGGTGAAGTTTGGTTTGGTTTGTTTGGTTTGCTTTTTCTTTAGATGCTACTGGAATGTCCAACACAGGAATGTGCGACTGCAGCCTCCTGGCCTTCACTGCACACCTCTGGGAACGGACAAGCTCTTCTTTAGACTGGAGTGACTACAGGACCCCAGAGTTCTACAGTCACATTCTAATGCACTTCAAATCCAAAAGGAAGTGACATGGTCAGCAAGGTTACTGCTTCACACATCATAAAGCTCAAGATGTTAAGTAAAAAAATACTTTATCTTCTTAAAGCATTTTGGTTTTGGAGTTGGTGGGGGTTTTTGGTTGGTTGTTAAAACACAGTCACATTCTGACCTCTGTTGAAGGGAACCTAAAGTTCCTTGCGTACGCTTGATACTCTTTTTTTTTTTTAACCAGTTTCACCTGTGAGGAAACAATACTATATACAAGTAGATACTATAGCTTTGGGGTCCTGTTTCATAAAAAACAAAATGTGTATCTGAAGTCAACATCCTAAGCTTTTTAATCTCCTTAATAAATAGACAGAAAACCCTTGGATGGAAATAATTGAAAATTAAACTACAATGAAACAAGCATTTTGTACACATGCATTTTTAAATATATAAAAAGCATACCTTTGTAGACATTTAAAGTTATAGTCCTAACAGCAATCCTGACCATGCTTTCTGGGTGGTTAAAAAATTTAATAGCTTCAGTGTACAAAGCAAAGTCATTAGTGTGCTGTAACAAGAGGAAAGAGAGTATTTATGAATTAACCAAAACATGTACAGAATATTTATTTGGATACACTACGAAAAATACTTTCCATGTATTACTCTGATATTTTCATCTTAAGTAATCAAAATGATTTTACAATGCACAGTCAGCTGCATATGTAGGTCTGCACTAAACGCTTTAAGTGCCAGAGCTTCCCATGTTAACGCTGCACATATTCAGTGCTTTAATGCCCTCTTCTGGCAAAAAGTGGAATGGAAAAATCCATTTCAACTTTGGCCTTTGATTACTCAAGCTTTCTGGACTTTGACTAAGCCTCTTACAACCAAGTGGTGTAACAGAAAAGGTCTTGTTTATAAAAGCACAAGAAAACAAGGCATAAACAAGATGAATCCCCAGGCAAGCAGACTCCAGAACTACTGAAACAGTCTGATATAACACAAACTTTCAGATTTTTATTTTATTATAGTTGTACGAGGACAAAGACCTTCTCTATCATGCTTTTGCAGAGATCCCCACAAATGAATTCTCAATCACTGATAATACCTTTATACAAATAAATGCAGGACATGCTGAGACAAGAGACTAAATAGAATATGTACCAAATTGCTATCAATTTCTAATTAAAGTCCTCTTACCATTATACTGCAACTCTTTTTTCACTTACCTCATTATAAAAGAAATGTACAGTGTGGTTATTGAGTTTCAGGGAAAGAGTTTTCAAAAATGATATATAATATGCCATGATCTCTTCATCAGAAAAATCAAATTTGTGGACAATAATAGAATTTACATAGTTATTAGAGAGCAGGTAGTCTGAAAAACAAGAGACATTACACAGGTTAACAGAAAGAAAAAGACCATTATGCTAACTAGCTGTATGGAAAGTGCCAGCTAGCAACAAACTACCTGGTACTTGAAGATCCCAAATTTTAGCCAAACTCCTTCAGGGACGGCTTCAAGTGGCAATAAAAGGAAATTGTTCCCTACAAAGGTCTTTGCTCCCAAGAACAAGACAACTGAGAATATACTTCACCTCTCTGAGTTTCTGTAGGCTTTGCAGCTAATAACACTTCAGACAACTGTTTTTCTCCCACAGTCATGAACTCCGAAAGGCTTGTATATTACTTTCTCTTCATTGTACTTGTGGAGTACTTTAACTATTAATTCTCTATCCTCTTATACGTTTCTAAAAACCTTGAAGTAAATGTACGTGGCTGAATGCCAGTCCCAATGATGCCAGAATGGTCCCAGTACAAGTTCTACACCAGTTATCTCCGGCAGCAAAGCAAACATTTCAGATCACAACTAATTTACTGACTTAAAAGACTCCTTGAAATATAGTAAATAAATGTTTTGGTAGTACCAAACAACTCCTTTTGTACTACTGAAAATTTATATGAAAAGGTATTTTGGAGTCAAATTGCACTGTATGTTCAGTAGCATTCAATTTAAAATATTGTTAGGTATTGATCTAGTTCTTTTGTGAAGGGGCACTAGCACTAAATTTTGCTAAATGAAAGCTAAATGACAGAGCACTGGACCAGGCTGCCCAGGGAGGTTGTGGCGTCTCCTTCTCTGGAGACATTCAAGACCCACCTGGACATGTTCCTGTGCAACCTCACCTGGGCGTTCCTGCTCCAGCAGGGGGATTGGACTAGATGATCTTTTGAGGTCCCTTCCAATCCCAAACATACTGTGATACTGTGAATTCAACCAAATCTTCATCACTTAATGCTAAACAGTTTAAAAGTGTATCCTTACACAGTGATGTTTCATGGCTGATGTTCTCAAAAAGGATGTTCAGAGTCTGCAGGAGCTGTACACACACGTAACGGCCAGACTTCTGACGCAAGATGTTCAAGAAGAAAACAAACATATTCTTCTCCAAGAAAAAGCTGAAATAAAATACAGGTGTCATTAAGTCACTTGCTGTATTTAACAGGAACATCATTTTACTAGGATCAGGGACAATTCTAGGCAAGTTTGACAAACAGTATGTTCTACATTTACGAAGAATTATTCTGCAAAGTTTTACCTGTATAACAGAAGACTATCTTCTGAAAGCCTTAAATACTAACAAGGATGCTTAAACATTCAAATTATGCAGAAAAGGGATGTCAACAAGTCAGGGCCTTTTTTATTTTATTTTTAGTATATTCAATTTCTCAATATTTGTTTTGAAGCTCCTTCTTCTATCACACTATTTTACGAGGATTAAAATAACATCTGAACAAAAACTCTAAATATCATAGCTAGAATAAGATATTTGTGGTATCTTATATAAAGTGAATAAATTAAAGTCATATGATATTAACAGATGTACTGAGTAAATCTGGGCCCTAATAGAGCTTAGATTTTGTATTTATATCAATGATTTGAGAGACGAATAAAAGCAGTACATGAAAGGGGCTCTGGACTTGGAGCACTTTCCTGTTAACAGAAGCAAATTCTTTGTTTCTTTGTATAAAAATATAATCCTGCTTACTTGTCTACTACAGGACAGTTTTCTACCCACATTCATAAAATACAGTCTTAGAAGTGCTAACCTTTTGAACTACATCTCTATGCAATTCTAATCATTCTTCAAAAACAAAACCAGAGTCCAAATTGCTTTGAAGTACTTACTCAAACACGGAGCTGTCATTCTGATCCCCCCATATCAGGATCTCTGTTATAGAACGAATAGTCTCTACCAGCAGGTTGCGGTTGTGATCTGTTACTGTTGTGTTTTTGGTCAAAACATGATACATGTACCTAAAAGAAAATATAATCACAAGTAGTATGCGCTCCTGCCACTTTCACGTGCACCAGAGGTTTGTCTTTCATCACTGTCACTTAATGTAGACACAAACACACACTCACTACATCTAATCATTGTACAGTTTTAAATCCTAAAATTTGCTTTTAATATTGATACAGAAAGAAAAATAGTTGTTGAACAGAGTATGTGACAAACGCAACCAATCCATAACTAGCCAGGTGAGTTAACGAACGCTTACGCATCTGTTAACACAGGACTAGAAATTACACGACCAGTGTCCCATGGTGTTTCTCATGGCCACCTAGTGAATGTCTCTGGGGTATGATGAAGTCAGAGGAGTGATGGGCAAAAAAAAGGAGAACCAGAAGCAGCAGGTACAAACACAGCAGCTGAGACAGGGAAGAGTCATCTGGGCAGAGGCACATGCAAACCCAACCAGAAAAGTTGGATCCCTTCTGGCTGCAGAGACCCCTACAGACTCACAGCAGTCTGATGGGCAATGACCAGGACTCTCTAAGATGATTTATTAATCTTTTTTTTCCCCCCAAAGTAAGATGTTACATCAAAGATTAGTTAAAGATTAAATATTAGTTCCCCTTATCCTACAAAAAAAAATTAAAAAAAGCTGAGGTGACAAATTCTACTAAAAAACAAGAAGCCAAGAATCACCACTGCTTTTCTCCCTGTTTTTTTTTCCTTTAATATAGTAATAAAGATGGATGTGAGAGAGCTGCAGAATTATGGAAGTAATTAGTAAAATACATAATCAGAAAAATTTCACATCATTTTAAAACTGCAAGAGTTTAGATTATTAAACACAGCTCCTATATTACTATACTGCAATCTGTTGAAAACTAGGAGCAACACCTGAGCACTCAGGATTATCTGGGCAATACAATCACAAGTGTTTGGGAATGAAAACAGATTGTCCATATTATCAACCTTCCCATGAAAAGTAGAGTTAATCAAAACTCCTGGAATATATTTAGTGGAAAGCAGTTTGCATGTCCTGACTCTGAGGCAGCCTATGATTATTGTTTTGGATTCCATTAAAGTTTGTTCAGCAATTCAGGTTGAAATTTTATGAATCTTATTAATACAATGCAGGGGTTTAGAAGTTGAAGAAGCCAATTTTTAAGCAACAGACACAAAGATTTCAAGCAGCTATTATGCAAGAACACCAATTTTGTGAAGCTACTGTAGGGCTCCAGGAAACACTATAGATTTCTAAAACAAAATTTTGGGGTTTCTGGTTTAAAGTAATTTTCAAAAGTTTATGTCAAAACCAGACTTGAAATCACATTTCAAAAACCACTAATCCCATCAATTTAGTGGGGGTCCTGGGGGACAGCAGGATGACCATGAGCCAGCACTGGGCCCTTGTGGCCAGGAAGGCCAATGGTACCTGGGGTGGGTTAGAAGGGGGTGGTCAGTAGGTCAGAGAGGTTCTCCTGCCCCTCTGCTCTGCCCTGGTGAGACCACACCTGGAATCTTGTGTCCAGTTGTGGCCCCTCAGTTCCAGCAGGACAGGGAACTGCTGGAGAGAGCCCAGCGCAGGGCAATGAAGATGCTGAAGGGAGTGGAGCATCTCCCGTGTGAGGAAAGGCTGAGGGAGCTGGGGCTCTTTAGCCTGACGAAGAGGAGACTGAGGGGTGACCTCATTAATGTTTACAGATATATAAAGGGTGAGTGCCATGAGGATGGAGCCAGGCTCTTCTCGGTGACAACCAGTGATAGGACAAGGGGCAATGGGTTCAAACTGGAAAACAAAAGGTTCCACTTAAATTTGAGAAGAAACTTCTTCTCAGTAAGGGTGACAGAGCACTGGCCCAGGCTGCCCAGGGAGGTTGTGGAGTCTCCTGCTCTGGAGACATTAAAAACCTGCCTGGACACCTTCCTGTGTAACCTCATCTGGGTGTTCCTGCTCCGGCGGAGGGATTGGACTGGATGAGCTTTCCAGGTCCCTTCCAATCCCTGACATTCTGTGATTCTGTAATTTTATGTATTCCAAAAAAGCCAATCACTGCACAAGGCAAACATGCAGCTGTAGAGTAAAACACCATTTAACTGAACACGCATTATCAGATTGGTCCAACTATTTATCAGACTTAGAAAGACAAAACAAGATATTAGTTTCAGAACCCTTTTCATGCCTGAATTCAATTTTAAGAAGTTTGATCACATTTGCAGTTTACTTAAATTTGCAAAATTTGCTTTGTGGAATCTTCTCCAACCACTGAGCTGCCACACAGTTGGCTAGAGCTTCACAGGACCTGGTGCAAGTCATGGTCCGTCCTCATAAGCCACGCAGGAGCAGAAGCTATTTCAGATGAGTTTATTATGCTGTTATGGTAAAATGCTGTGTGCTTCCTGATCTTGATATTGATTAATCATCAAATAACTATTTTACTGCGTTGAGTGCTGCACAAGGACACCAAGAGGTAAACAACTCTTGCAAATTCACAGTATTAATAAGATTTATAGACAGCATGCTCCCTTCCCTCCCCAATCAGCAATGTGGTAACGCCTACAACATGTTAAGGTTAACCTACCAGACAGCAGAGGAAAGAGGAAGAAAAAGGAAAGAGATAGCAGGAGAAGAAGATTGACTTTTCACACTCCTTCTCTTCAATAAAAAATTTTCACTCCCTCTTCACGCTGGTTTCCCCCTCTCATAAATCAATGCTCATTTTCCAAATCCAGAACAGAAACTGCTCAGATTAGTACCATTCTAGAAAAAGGTTTGGATGAATTCCTGTGTGACCTGGTGAACCTGCTTGAGCAAGTGGGTTGGACTGGATGATCTCCAGAGGTCCCTTCCAACCCCAACCAGTCTGCGATGCTGTGAAAAGTTGATTCGTAGCTGTACCCTACAACCAAAACTGCCTGGTCACATGCCGTACCAAACAGAAGGCCTTAAGAAGCAAGTCAAAGAGCACCTGCAAATCCTCTTCAACTAATCTGAGGATCACAGCTCAAGGTTCCTTCCATGGAGACTGACAGTGTGATGATCCACAGCGAAGATAAGAGAGCTTAAGTCTCACCACCTATGAGAACTCCCAGGGCTTTCTAAAAGAGCATACAAGTCATGAAAAAACTTCCCTTTCTGCCACTGTATGTATTATCAGGTCACCAAAACAAAAGACACAGCAAAAACTAAGTCACTGCTCTGAGTGTGCATCAGTTAATGGAACAGTGAACAACCGAAGACAAAAGACAATTCAATCAGAGCCGTTCATTCCGCAGCAATCTGTATAGTAAGAATTTTTCCTGAGAGAGAGAGTTTAAAGAGAGTAATTAATACTACACTAATTCACATATTTTAGCCTATTTATTTGAAGTCATATATAAATTATTGCATCTGTGGACATCTGTTTCTCACTAATAAGTTACATCATGCAAACTTGGGAATAAAGTTTACTTCAACAGCAGAACTCTGGGAATGAGAAGCAGTAAGAAGAATTATAACCTCACCTCAGGAGTCTATGGAACATAGAGCATTACAGATGCAAAAAGAAACACTTAATAGTCAGGAACACATTAACTTTAAATTAATTTACTTAATATCAACATTACTGCAAAGTTCCTTGATTTGCTAACACAACGATGCACTTACAGAAAACCTAAGCTTCACTTCCAAGCTATTCCTTTATCTACTCACTTGAGAATAAATGAGAAAGCACACACATACTTGCTTCTCATACCAGACACAAAACATACCATATTACGAAAATATAAAGTATCACACAAACCCAGTATTTTTTTATTTACATAAATCCTTGAAGCCTATCTTTAAATACTGATTACAAAGGGGTCAAGCTGATGCTCCAAAATGCTAAACCCACAAAGAGGAGATTTTTTTAACAAAAGCTCAACATGCTGGAAGTGTCAAAGCACCTGCTACCATCAAAATCAGTGGGAAATTTTGCCACCATATTAACAAGACAAGAAACCCAGGCTCAAGGGGATAACATAACAACTCATGAATATAGAAAGTGTATGTTAATGACTTCCTACTTATTACTTACAAAAATACACTAAAATATATGAGTTTAGAAAGTCAAGCACTCAAATTTAAAAACCCAGACATAACCATAACATGCTTGCTTCTTCACGCTGCTGTAACTATGTAATTACATATTGTTCTCATAGAGAAAAATATGACGTATAGCACGGACAGTACTTCAGGAAATGAATCAGCTGTGACACAAGTCTTCAACCATTCACGTTTACGGACACTGCATCTGACCAAGCCACGAGAAACATTCAGCACCTGACTCTAATAGTATAAAACCTTTTGTGCAATCAGTATGCAATTAAAATACCAAGTGTAGAAGCAACAATGGGAAATGAAGGTAACAACAGGGCTACATAAAATACCTCTTAGAAAAGCAGGAAAAGAAATTTAATCTAGAAACAAGGATACTAAGCTTAAGTTCCAAAGCCTTTCACTTTAGCAGGAACACAAGAAATACCAGATGAACTCTTCAGAAATGCTTAAGATATCACCACTTAAATACCCGGAAAAATGACATAAATCCTCTTCATCTATTCCAATGCAAAGTCAAAATCTGCAGATAGGTGGGGAAAGATGATAGAGTTATGCTCTCAGGGAGATCTGATCATGCATCTGCCAATGTCAGACTGTCCTCAACGGTGCAACATGAAACACTTTTTGGTACCTTAACCACAGGTCACAGCTCCCAAAGTGAGGGGCTGCAGAAGCTGAGTGCAGTGACTGTCCTGTCAGCGGCTGCAGAGAACTGGGAGAAGCCCCGGCCTACAGGACAATGCATTAACTTCAGGTTAGTGTAGCAGGACAGACTGCTGCCTAAAACGGGGTTGATGTATTTGCTTTTAGAACTGGAAGCAGGTAATAAACACAGGACTATATAAAGGGAGGTGAAAAAACGTCTCATCTTCAACTGCTGGATGCCTCCTTGAAGAAGTGGATTCTGGCCTTGCGTCAGACACAATCTTCAGACCATTTTCCCAAGCAACCACTAACATTGTTCCTGTTTCCAGAGTATTTAGGCTTTCTCTGTTTACTGACATCCCCTCAATTACTAAACAAAGGGCACAAAAATATCAAGTTCTCTGAAAAATAATAGTCAGAAGCACTCGGGCAGATAGTACTGTTTCACAGCCTCTCTAGATCACAGTTCAGCAAGATACTAGAAAGCTGGCTTGAATTGTAACTGTTTTCACTAGACCAAGAGACTGTATCAAAACACTTAATACAAACAGCCTCACAATTTTCCTTTAGCTGATCCATTCTACAGCATGTTTGTGGAAAGACTGAATAGTAAAATTTCAAAAGCAAGCCTCAGACAAACTGCATTAGAGCTGATAGGCAGTCCCAGATCCAACATTTATTGGTAAAAGCAGTAACTCAGCTTTACTAAACAGGTATATTGTTTACAATTTAGACTAAATTCTACATTATGCATGTTAAAAAATTAAAATATTCCCATAAAGATAGCCCGAGCTAATTTCAGTTTTGTAACACAGCATAATACACCATGTTACAGACTAAGCTAATAGCAAGGTGGGTGCATTCTACTCAACTCATTCACATGGGACACAACACACATTCCTGGTGAGCTGAACAGATGAGAACACACAGTTCACAAGATGGTGAGCTTAACAAGACTGACTTTCTTTCATGACCCCAAAACCGAGGTTCTTTGTCCTTCTTCCTTCTGTTCCTTTACCCACTTTAGAAAAGTCCTAGATTTCACTTTAGCAATAGGTAGCTGGCTTTGCTGTCGACATTTAGCTAGAAACTGAAGTTGACAGAGCCTAGTTAAACAAACAATTACAATATACATAGTCTAAACACATCAAAGATGTTGAGTACCCCTTACATACTATCATTTTAGATTTCATAATTAAAGAAATCACATGCAAAAAAGCAAACAAACCAAAGCCACTATTTTAGTAGAGAACTATATACTTCAACTCCCAGATAAGAAGTCAAGCACAAGCCACAACACTTACAGCTTAATTCCCTTTGCTGCAAATCAAAGGGGGTATCACTTTTTCTACCCTCTGTTACCCTGAAAGAATATATGATCACACTTCTCTTGCCCAAAAGATTCTAACATCCTGAAGGCTCCCTCTCACCAGCCTATTTTTTGCTAAACTTAAACTAAATTTCTTCAAATTTCATCATGCATCAGCATTCCTACTCTATCTTCAAGTGTAATATTGAAATCAGATAGATCTAGGGCTCCACTAGTGCTGAGTAGTACACAATGACTATCCTTTGTATGTTAAACAGAACATCCCTATGTTTATATCTGAGTGCAGCTTTTCCCCTTTTTCCTGCAATGTCAGATCATGTTGACTTACTAGTCTGGCCTATCATGGTTTCAAAAGTACTTTCTGCAGTGCTACTGCATCACCAGTTTTGTATTTATGGACTTGATTTCCCTGTCTTGGGTAAAAAGTGGTGCATTTCACTTAGTCTTGCTGGTTTTGAACATTCTTCCAGTTTAGAGGCAAGAATCAGATTCTATAAATAATCTTGATAAAGTAACTGCAAGATCCAAATCTTGTCCAAGTGCGCCCTGCTCATTACTGTCAGGCTCCTTTCATGTCCTCCTTGTAATTTGACTAATTGTCAAAAACTACCAGTCATTTATTTCTCAATGAGCTATATGTTCACTGTGATTTCATTTAGAAAATACTTCCTCTGTTAATGACCTCCTTTTCTAGTTCAGTAGAAAGATAAGCTATAACAGTGGAACTTATTTTTCTCACAACTGGAAAACTCTCAAAATGGAACAGAAAATTTAAAATCGTTTTATCCCTTGCCATCCTCCCAGCGGCAGAGCTGGAAAAAACGATTCCACCTACTGCAGTCAGCAGCAAGGCCGGGATATCAGACTCCGGAGACCTGCGTTATAATTCTCAAGCTCAACAGCTTTACTTGTGCGTCAGCTGCTAAACCTCCCAACCGGGGCACATCCCCGGACCAGCAAAACCACCCTCATGAATCACTGCTGACTGCCCAGATCACACACACCTCAACAAGTCTATGTTATTTGCAGGCTGTATTATTTACAGGCTGGGACCAGGCTCCTCACTTTCCCATTCTATCCACTACCAGGAAACATAGTTCTCCCTCAAGAGGAATGCGATATTTGTTGTATTTATCACCTCTTACACTCTACTGAATAAGTCTGAGACACTATTAAGAAACAAACAAACAAACGCGTATCACAGCCATGAGTGTGACACGGCATCACGGAACCGCGTCTGCCCTGAAGGTGTTTTGGGGCAAAAAGGCAGATTTCCGTGAGATAGACACCGACACCACGGCACGGAGCCGCCTTCCCATGCTGAACCGCTCCGGGAGCTCCGGCCTGGGGAGCTGCGCCAGAACGCACCGGAGAGAGAGCGGGGAGAGCGGCGGGCCCAGCCGCCCCTGCCGCCCCTCCCCGGCCCCGCTCCGCAGCCCCCCGAGGGTGAGCGCTGCCCGAGCACCCCGCGGTGGGAGCCGGGCCGCCCCGTACCCTCCGCATCCCTCCCAAGCCCCCAGCCCGGCTCCCCACACCTCTCCCCTCACAGCCGCCCCGGCCCGCGCTCACTTGAGGTGGTCCAAGGAGTGGATGCTGCGAGCGGCCTTCCCGTGCCCGCCGCCCACCCAGCTGCGGGAGCGGCCGAACATGCTGGCGGCGAACGGCTGCTACGGCCCGCGGGCTCTAGGTCTTCATCGTCCCGCGGAGAAAGGCGGGCGAAGGGGCGAGCGGCGCCCGGGCGGGCGGACCCCGGGAAGCGGCCCCGGCGGCGGCCACCGGCGCACACAGGCGCACGCGCGCGCGGAGCACGCTGGGAAGTGAGGGCCCGTGCCCGCCCCGGACTGCGAGTCCCAGCAGGCACCGCGAGCCCCGTCAGGCGGCACCGGGCACTGCGGGCACACCCGGGACGGGTTCTCCTGTCCTGTCTCCGCCTGTCCCGCCAGCCCACGGCGGAGCCCTCGCGGGGCCCGGCGTTTTCTCCTTTCCTGTCAGAATTTCCCCGGAAAAGTGGAAGCGCCCCGCTCCGGGGCCGTTTGTCGCAGAGGGAAGCGAGTGTCACCGGCCGGGAGATGCCCGGCCCTTCCCAGAGCCAGGGCTGAGCGGCAGCCGGGGGACCCGGCTCCGGTTATTCGATTCCTTCACTCGCTTCGGCAGTTCTGGGTTAGATCTTGTCAGGTCATGAGGGCACTGTCAAGTTAAAAGAATAAGAAAGACTAAATTTAGCTTAAACACACACATACCCCCCCCCCCTCCAGATGCGCAGATACCTCCCAAATGCATCGTAATTTGAGATAAAATTTGGCCCCTTTGCACTCCTCGTTCACCTGAACTCAAGACCAAGTGGTTCTGGGGGATCGGTTGGGATGGCACAGTTTCGAACCGGCTTTAAAACTAAATTAAAGCAGAATAAAGATAACACTGCATCATTAGCGACCGTCTTGACCTGGGGTTAATTTTTTTTTTTTTGCTTCAACCGAATAAATAGACTAAATGTAGGTAAAGGCTGAAGAGTTTGTCACCTACCTAAAAAAAAATTAAAAAAAAATAAAAAAAGTTTAAAACAATGCCTCTGATCGTGTTTTAATATAGATGAAACCTTGGTCAGCACAGAAATGCCTCTGCCGAGGTCAGAAGGGGCCCAGGCCCGCACCGCTGCTCCGGGGGGGCGTGTGAACAACAGGGGACCGGAAAACAACCCCCGAGGCCCAGAAACGGGCAAATGCGGCCCCCGGGCTGCCGCAGTGCCGGGGCGGCTCGGCCCGGGCACAACACCACCCCGTGCCCTGCAGCCCGCCGGGGGCGGCCCCCGGGCCGGCGGAGCGGGACGTGGCTGCCGCTGAACGCGGCGGAGGCGCCGGCGCCCGTCACGGCCGCTCCCGGCCAACCAGCAGCGCCCGGGGCGGGCGGCGCTGCGAGGGGCCGCGGACGCCGGTAAACAGCCGCGGCGTGCGGCGGGGGCAGCGGCGGAGCGGGGAGGCCGGAGCAACGGGGGGGACCTGCCGCGCAGGCCGGGACTGGCGGGCTCGCTGACGGCGGCAGGTGCTCCGCGCCGACCGCGACAACGCGCCTGCGGACTCTTTGTGGGAAGTTTGCGGGCGGGAGGAGGGGAGCCGCGGCGGGACTGCAGCAGCCGGGCTGGAAATGCCCCTGAGGAGCCTCCTGCCAGCGGCGGGGCTGCGGCAGCGCCGCTGAAGCCCGCCAGCCTGCCGGGACGCCGCTTCCTCCGGGGAGGGAGGTGACCGAGCCGGCCGCTCTGCGGCTGTTCCGCCCCCGCGGGGCTCGGCTCTTCCCGGGGTGCGGATCCGGCTCTGGGGTTTTGCCCTTTGCTGCCGCCGGGGCTGCAGAGTGCGGTCCTGCGCACCCCGCTCCCGGCTCCGCGCCGGCGCCCGCCGCTGCCGCCCGCCCCACCGGGCAGGTCGGTGCCCGCTGCCGCCGCAGCGCCCTCACGGCTGCATGCCCGCCGCGGTCTCGGCACGGCTGGATTCGCTGGAGTCCTGGGCCTTCCATGCGCTGCTGGTGCTGCCCTATATGTTTTACGTGGGGTTGTTTTTTGTCAACGTGCTGATCCTGTACTATGCCTTCCTGATGGAGTACATCGTGCTCAATGTAGGCATCGTCTTCCTGCCCGAGGATATGGACCAGGCTCTGGTGGATCTGGGGGTGCTCTCCGACCCCGGCTCCGTGCTCTACGAGACGGACAGCGAGCTGGATGTTTTTGATGGGTACTTGGAGTGACGCCCCGGGGCGCTCCGAAGTGACTGCGGGGTGACGCCGCGGGGCTGGGGCCGGTGTCCCGACATGGCCGTAGCTCGGGGAACGCCCCGGGTACCCTCGCAGCGTCTCGACTCTTTCTGCGCATCATCTCTTCCAAATGGTCCCCCCTTCTCCCGGTGCAGGGGCGAGCGGGGCGGCGCGGACCCGCAGTAAGTCATTCCCTGGGGCTCGGCTGGGGCAGCGGCCGCGGGCGGGCTGGGGACAGACCCCCCGGGACAGCGGGGCCACAGACACACGGACACCACCGCAGCTGCCAGCACGGAGCTGTGCAGGCCGGGCTGCCGGGGGCGCGGAGCGGGGCGCTGCCCGGCTGCCCCCGCCGCTCCTGCCGCCGCGCAGCGCCCGGCGGGCCCCGCTCCGTGCCCTCTGCGCAGCGAGAACGGCTGTCCCTAAAGACTAATTTTCACAGTGCTGAGCCACTGCAGCTGCTGTGCTGGGCGTTATGGTTACAGCTCGTCAACAACTTTGCTAATCCGGTCTTGAAAGCAGCTCTGAGTCTAAACGAACATCCAGGCTAATGTTTGTTGAAAATCAGAGACCATGCTCGAGCCAGAAATTTATCATATGCCCTTTAAAACCTCTGTCTTGGATAATAAGAAAACTACCCAGTTCTTCTCATGTTAATTGTAGCGAGAGGGTTTGCTTGATCAATTTATCATGGTAGTTGAGTGATACTAAAACTCTAGAAAATGTTGTAAGGATTTTAGGTATATTGAAATGCAGTCGGGAAGAAAATCACTAGGACTTTCTGTGCCAAATGTATGTTAATGGAAACATTCACAGTTTAAATTGAAATGTGTTACCAAATCTGCCAGTAGAATTTTTAGCAGAATATTATCTGTAAATTTGAAAACCAGTTCAAGATACCTTTTTGTTTTCTATTTGGAATTATGGAAATAGGAATTCAGTTTTAAGGTTACAAACATAACTTTGATGAACATACTATACAAATGCCATTTAACATCAGTATTCTAATTAAAAAAACCCACCACAACAACGACAACTCCAAACAAACAAAAACCACAAAAAACCACCAAGGAAAACCCCCACAAACCTTCCCTTCATACAGATTTTTAAAAGCTGTCCTTCATACAGATTAAAACTATCTCCTAAATATTTCTGTTCCGGTTCCATGTAAAGCAATAGTAGCCAATTTTGGTCAATAGTTTAGAAGGAAAAAATGGAAATCTTTGGTGCTGGAGGGACATCGATCACACAAAACCAGTTGAACAAAGCTTGGTTAAAGGCAGATGGGAGCATAACAAGTAGGGGGGACAGATCTTTGCTGCTGAAGAAATCCCACTGCATATAGTTACTGCCCATGAAAGTGCCCATGCCAGCCTTTGGTGTCCATCCCAAGCAGCTGGATTAGAATCAATTCTGCTAGGACAGAAGGTCTGGAGTAGAACTAAACTCCCCACAAAACACTGTTGGCTGCTTTTCTGGCCGTCATCTCCTCTCCCTTTTCAGCTGGGCAAATAACACACATGATCTGTATTCTAGGAAAGAATTTCGTTAAAAAGAATGGAAATATAAGCAAAATCTTTTGTGTGAAAAGCCCTAGACATTTTCTCCCCCGAAATATCTTCCCTCAAACCCCAAATCGTATTACTCCAACAGCATCTACTGTAGGGATTAAAAACTTTATTTTTAATAACTTTTTTTGCCAAATAGGATTTGTCATGATGAGTTGCATCTAGTTGTCAGGAAGATCTAAGGAGAACAGACATAATTTTTCTCAGTGGATTTTTCCTACTGCATGAACACATAGTTTGACAGAGAGTAGAGTCTGAACATAGTTCTGTTTAGTGTAGATAAATAGTGTTTTTAAAATTTTCCTTCGTATTAATAGGATAAGCAGCTCTGCAAACCGTGTCACCTCCGTATGTAGAAATGCAGAGTCTTCCCAAAGCTCAGAAGTCTCAGTCTATATGGAGCTCTGCACAGGTGCCAGCTCCAGCCTTAATCCTTTAATTTGGAAGTGGTCATGTTAGATGGTGGTTTCCACTGAGAATCAAATCACAAATCCATAAAGTTAGATCAATTATTATAGAGCAAAAAAATGCTATTACTGTCCTTCATCTGTTTATATATTTTATTATATACACAGCAACCAGGCCACAATTTTCATAAGTATTTTGCTACCAGGCAAAGACTCAGCACGTCACCACAAAAAGGAATTTGTGTTAATACCCTGGTTACAGGTTTCTTCCCTGTTCTGTGCCGTTCCTCCTCGCCAGTTCCCTAGCAGGGCAGGCAGAAGAGGGCCCAGTTTGGAGCTGTGTTTTCCACTTTTTGGAGCAGAAATATGTGCTCCCTAGGACGGCTGCCCACCCACCCAGGAGTGATGGGGGTTCACAGGATGCCACAGGAAGAAAAGGTCTCAGTTTTACCAGCAGAGATGAAAAATTCATCAGCACACTCTTTGCATTAAATATAAGAGAAGTGTTCCTTATATGACTCACCAGTGATTACTGAGAACAACTAAAACACTATGATTAACCTCAGCTGAAGCCCTGCAGTGTGCTAATTGCCTTTAGCAAGCGATGCCTTGTGCCCAGGAGGTGAGTGGCATGCGTGACAGGGAAACAAAGGGGGGAAATCCCAAGAGGCGATTCTGCAGGATGTGGAAAGGCTAATTTAGATGTAAAAAGAAAAGGCATGTGGATCAGAATAGCTCTGTTCTCTCTTGGAGCAAAACTCTCACTTGACTAAACTCAGTAGGAGCAAAATTATGTCCAAGTTCCTGAGCATAATTGGTGGCAGAGGTTGAAGGCAGACAACTAAGCAGCTCAAAGAAGCTTCCTATCCTATTCAAATGGAGAAATCCATCTGCATAAACTGAGCCAAATTGAACTTACGTACTGCTTTAGCTTGAGTGTGCCAGGTTCTTTATTATATTTGAAGTCCACTGGAGTAAAGCAATATGACTGTTCTCCTTGTGCTATCTTAAAATCAGATGTGACTCATCACTAAGTACTCTAATCTGAGAGAAAATGAGCAAAAGTAATCAATAATGAAAACCAAATAGGAAATACTGGATTTAATCTTAGAGTACAAGCATTACCTTGCTTCTTCATCAAGGTGAATTCTGATGAAC
The DNA here is from genome assembly GCF_964273445.1 of Streptopelia decaocto. Classification (NCBI taxonomy): domain Eukaryota; kingdom Metazoa; phylum Chordata; class Aves; order Columbiformes; family Columbidae; genus Streptopelia; species Streptopelia decaocto. The sequence continues at coordinate 14,101,617 of NC_138668.1, read as the reverse complement.
GCCTTCAGTGAGCAGAATCCAGCACTCAAAACTCGTGACTCAGCACTTCTGCTGAATGCCGGTGTCTAAATCCTGACTCAAAGACAGAGCTTTACTCACGAGCTCATTGATACAGCGCCAATCTGGTGTCTGTCTGGGATAGGATGGGCCGGGCAGAGAGAAGGCAGCAGGTGGATCCGTCCTGTGCCTGCTGCTCCTGGCTTCTGTGAGCCCAGCTTACTTGGGCCTCCGTTCCAGCCCTCTAAACCAGAGATGCCCCAAAAGGGAACAGATCAGAAGGGTGTTATCACTAGCAGTGTCAGGGTACACATAAATGCATCAGAATCCACCTGACTTCTTCCTTTTCAGACTTTGAATCTTAAAAATAATGAGCACCATGATCCGTCACTTATTTTACCTTGCCATTTTCTCTATGCTCTTCCCTTATTTGTAGAAATCTCCACGTTAAAAACCAGGTGGTTTGTTGACTCCATGATACAGAGCAGACAGGTATTTTATGCAAGTTATAGTGACAACAATTTTTGGAACTCTGTTGTGAATTCTTAGGTGTTATTAAAATTCACAGAAGTTGAGTCCTCGGACTTGCCCGGTAGCTCTGCTATTGCTTTTCAGCTGTTCTTAAAGGGAATTCCATGCTAGATGGAAGGAAAACAAAATTGTGGTTAACTGATGAACTGGCCATTTAGACTCATTAACAACAGCCATGGCCAGTCCTGGGTCGTTTTCTACCAAATGCATTCATTTATATAATGCAAGGGAGGAGGTGAGTTTTAAAAAGTTTTCCAAAAGCTCCTGTTAATGACATGAATTAAAATGAGGCATAGAAGATTAAGAGACAACTAATTTAGGATAGAAGTACTTCAGGCCTGAATATTTAATGTGTTTCATTTAAAAGCCCCAGCCACAAGTGATTTTAAAGAATAAATTTGGCCACAATGGTAAAAAAATAGCGGAGTAATTTGAACGATGCTTTCTAAGGACACAAGTATGTTTCTAATATATATGATAAAATGGGTAAAAACTAATAGCAGACATATGGAAAATAACTATATATGGAATATAGTGGAAAATTATGATGTGCACTGACCTGTTGTTGGGTAAAGCTCTAGCTCAGTTAATGGACTTAAGGCTATAAACCCTGTGAAGGGCCAGACAGGCCCTGAGGTCTGAAACACTTGGCCAGGAACCTGAAAGCAAAGTCAGGATACAAAACAGAGTCACCGTGTTCCCTTTGATCCAGCTCAAATTGTGAAGAACAATAACTTCACAGACAGAATTATCAAAAATACCATGACTGAGTTTCTTCTAATGCTGGTTGCGCTATAATAGCCATACTGTTAAATGCTTACGGGTATCTTTTAAGCTGTTAGAAGACTATAGTTCTGAGAGTCTAAAAATAGTTGCTACCTTTTCATTTCCCATTGTTTTTTGAAATTTTTGAAATTTTCTGTTAAAAATTAGGTTCGCATGAAATTTGAAGGATGGACTTTTAAATCAGCTGAATGGAAAGGCAAGACTGAATCTCCTGGTCAATTGTATCATTCATACCCCATTTAATATCTGCCACCACAAATTACAGTCTTGGACTAGCAGCCCTACAGCAATACTTGAAACTTCCATTTGACAGCTTTATGCTTTGCTTTGCAGGCCTAAGACATTTTGCTGTGCTATTTTTAAGTCAGCCTAGAATTTGATCTACAATGCAAAATACTAACAATCTCTGAACTGTCTGCTGTGGATCAGAGCTTTTAGTTCAACTTGGAAAGTGATCAGATAAACTCCAAATGAGTAATGTGTTGGAGCTGCTGCTTCCACTTTTCTTGTTCTTGGTTTAAGAAACAGGATTTTGAGTGTTTGGCTGTTAGCAGGGTACTGTAGCTGATTGACATTCAACAGCAACACCTCACTGGACACAAAAATCCTTCTTGTTTCTGCTCCAGCATCTACAGTAAGGGGCACACAAGGAAACGCCGGGATGAGTCAGAGCACGGCGGCCCAGCCCTGCGTTGTGCCTCTGGCAGGGCAGGGGATGCTCTCTGGGCAGTGCAGGGCCCTGACCTCGATCTGCCAGCTATTCTCTTCGTATTTTCTGGCATTCTCCTTGGGAGAATAAGGGATGTTAGAGGGCACATTACTGCCCAGCCCTTTAGCAAATGTTTTCCAAGCCCACCACCTTTTGCTCACAAGATCTGTCTGGAGTCTCTTGCTCGCAGTGCAGCATCCGAATACCTGACAGAGCTTATTTCCTGCAGTCTTGGTGATCTCTCTGTTCACTTTCTTCTCTGCATCACTAATGGTGATGTTGAATAAAAACTGGTCCCTGGCATACTCTGCTACTGACTTCTTTCCTACCAATCCTTATTCTTTGCTTCCAATATTTTAATCTGCTTTCAATCCACAGAAGAACCTTTCCCCAACACTGTGTCACCGTTTGCTTTCAGCAAACCATATCACTCCGTCTGTCCATGCTCGTGCAGAACGTGGGGCCATCGCGTTTCATTCTTCATTCAGGCTCTTCGTAGCTTCTGCTGTGTCTCCAGCATCTTCATGCCCCCGTTAACATCACACCAAGGACAAGTGCGCTCTGACCTTAACAGAAACTGTTACATTGATTTCACTGAAAGGTTGTTCAGGCCTTTACTTCTCAAAGAATTATTATCCATAGTCACAAAAGGGTTTGATTTTTTTTTTTTTTCCAATAAGTCGATGGCCTGGTGCTAAATCTAATGTACACAATGACTTCTCTGTTCATTTTACGTTTAGAGGGTTACTCTGTATTTATGTGTTTTCTTTTAAACAGATTCATTAAACACCTGACATGGATTATAACCAGGTTAATGGAACAAGTAATGAAAGAAACTGTGAAATGTAGAAATGAAAAGAAGGACAAGGGGACAAGAAGAAGAGTTGTCATCAGACCTTGTCAGTTGTGACTTTTCTCCATGAGTGTGCACCAACTGCAGAGATTCTTGCACCATACTGGGCTTCCACAGGTAATTCTGGGATGGACTGTATGAACAAATAATATAATAAAATCAAGACATTACTCAGATTTGATAAACTTTGAATAAATACCACGTCACCCGAATGGACACGCTCTCCATAACTGCTTCAGCGAGTTTTACAATCACACACTGAAACTCTACCAGCCAGTAGTTCAAAGACAGCCCTCTCAGGGGAAAACACGCAGGAGTGACTGCAAGGAGGTTCTGTTCAGGGCAGGATTACGGCAAGAACTGTGCTAGTAAGATATTTTATTTAAATTGTGAGTTTTGAAATAGATCAGAGAGTGAATTTTATATGTCAGATGGATTCATTATCTAACACAAGATATAATACTTTGCAGATTGTTTAAGCTTGTGTTCTTATGTACAGACATGAAAGCAATAAAGACTGACCTTTTCCATGAAAAAGTAAAGTCATTTGTCGGAGTAGTTCTTTTTCAATTTGAATAGAAAAAACTGAAGTGTGCTTTCCAGGAAATTCCAGTTTTTCTACAGGTACCTGCAAATAGTTCCAGACTGTTGAGATGGCCAGCATGGAGGAAATCCTCAGGAAAAACTGCTTAAAATACCCGACCTGAACTGACACACCGGGAACTGCGCACTGGGCCGGGGGCAGGAACCCACATCTTACTCAGGGCAGGCACTGTACTGGTTTAATCTTATTGTATTTTTTAGAAAAGTCTTATTTTCTTAACTGTGCCATTGTTAAGCCAAGTTGATGTAGCAATAACATTTTAGATAAATCAGGATTGCAAATGTTTCTCCTGAACTCTCTCCATGCACCATGTCTCTGCAGCCCATGTCTCTACCATCTGCTCCCAGCTTGGGCTTTGGGATCCAGACCGACGGTGTCATGTGAGTTTCTTGACAGCCGGTCTGAGGGACCAGAGGGTGCCAGTTTAGATCCTTCTTGAAACAATGACAAAGCAACTAGCACATCACACTTTTTTCCTGATACTCTCAGGGTATGGCACTCAAATGGCATTTTTTTAACTCTTAGTGCAGTAGAAATTAGCTCCCACTCCCCAAAATTCCGGCCCCCAAATGCAATTTTCAGCCGCTCCTGCAAGAAATGAACCATTGTCATTGAACAAAGTAGCTGTTCTCCAGCATAGGTTCCATCAGTTATGGTTTGGGGCCTTAAAACTCTGACAAGTGCTTTGTTCCATAAAACTCCTGGCCTGCAATTCAGGGATGAAGTCACTTGGGACACAATATCCCAACACATAAAGATACACTTCGGGAACTAAATCCCCATTTAGACATCTACATAAAGAATAGCCAAGTTTAAAGACTTGTTAAGCTTGTGTTTGCATGCCCATTTGGTACCAACACAAGAAAGGCTGAATTTTGCTGCTGAAGGCAGCAATTCCTGCTGTTTAAATAATTAGAAATTCATGCTGTTCACAGACACAGCTAACATTCATTTTTCAGGGTCACACGTATGCCATTTGAAGAGCCTGGTTCAGTTTGTCATGATAGGTACGTACTGCAGTATCTACTAGTTTGTCATCGTTTCCCTGCAGTGCGTTTATGCCACACGATGCACAGATCAAGCAACACAAATTCCACCAAGTAATTCACTGTGGAGATTCTGAATCTCAGATGAAGATTTCTGATTTCTCAGAACAGCTCAGCTTCATGTGTTCAAAGGATGGGGAGAGGACTCGGATGACAGGACCTGACTACCCCTGTAACACAAGCCTGAGTGTTGCAGCAAGGCTTCTTGGACAACAAAAAGAACGTGGCCAGTGAGAGGTTAGCATTTTTCTCATTCTAAAAGATTTTTAGAACACAGATTTGATCAGAACAGCTTTCTCAGAGTAGCCAGTGACTTCAGTCCTCTATACATGAGGCGCTCATTTGATAAAAGCATTTTAGATAAGCTTTGTCCCACAAGAATATCCAGGCTTTGAACCTTGATTAAATTTAGAACTTTTAACTGCAAAGAAGTCTGAAATTATGAAAACAACTATTTGCTGTTATAAGCAAGTTGCTTCAGTCAGCACTTCTGTATCTCCTAATCCTGGACTTGCAGTCTGTCAGTTGGCATTGCGAGATCCCATTGCCCGTTCAGAAAGAATTATTTTCCATTTCCAGACCACAGAACTGGTAAGTGCCAGCAGGACCCACCTGTCTCCCTTGCACACAGGGTGTTCTGGGCACCTACAATCCATTGCATTTCCAAGAGAAAAACCAAAGCATTTTTCAACAGGTACTACAAGCTAGTGTAAAAAGATATACTTTTATTAATACTTTAAAATGATGTATTAAGAAAACCACAATTTACAATCTGTACATTATAAGCATACATCTCCTAATAACTCATAGAAAGACTACAGCAGTTTACCCAATGTGATTTTATCAGTCTAGACAGGGTCCTGTAACATTCAGCTGCCCGCGTAATATTTAGCACATTCTCAGATACGGTCACAGGGAAGTGTGGCTGCAGAATATATCCCTACAGGGGCATGTGTCATCCAAAGCCTAGTTAAGGGAAGCGAAGACAAGGGCTCAGAGTGGATCTGCGCAGCCGAAGTGCCACGGGCTGACGGGAACATCACACAAGATTTGGCTCAAACTATCTTCCATTCACACAGCTGAAAGAGGGGCATGTAAATGAGATTTTTTTCCATGACTCTTGCTAGAGTTTGGCTAGAGAGAAGAACCAGGCAGATAGCTAAGAAAAATACCACTTTCTACTTACAGTCATACTCTCACAGAGTTTTTCCACCTTGCTCTGTTGTACTACTACCTGCACATACTAGGTGTGCTTCCCTGCTCGCCTTTGATTAACAGAAACAACAAACCAGACCTTCCTTCTTTCCTTAACTTGCCCACCTTCCACCTCCCTGCTGTCAGGACTCCACAGGCACTGAAGCTTTAGCAGAGAAGTATAATCTGCTGGAAAGAACATAAAGATTGGTGGTTTGAACTGTTTAAACTGAGGACTTTTTGAAAACCAAGTAACAGAGTATTTGAGGGGTGAGTTGGGAAATTCTAGTATTGTCAGCGCTTCCTAACAGGAGAGATTTCAAGGAGGTTGTTGAGCTAACCATGAAGCAGAGACCTCCCTTCCCAGTTTGTGGCATATGGAATATTCCAAGCTTTTTCCATCCTTTTATGTTTTTCTGCCTCCAGACCAAATCTGGACAGGGAGCCTGAATACCATTCCTGACAATTGTCTCTGTATGATTACAAGTTTTCTCAATGTTCACAAAGCTGAAATAAAAGAGAAAAGGAAAAAAAAAAAGATGAAAAAAGGAGACAATTGTTTCGCTACTGCAGTCAGCAGGACCGGTATTTGGCCCACATACCACTGAGAACCAGCAGCGCAGACACACGGTAACACTTTGAAATACATTATTGTCTGTCGTTGCCTAGTTATTCATAACTCTGTAGAAGAAGGCCACATAAACCACACACAGCAGTGATTTCACTGTCAAGTATAAAATAGATGTCGCCACCTGCAAGCCAGGAACTAAATCCCAATCCAAGTATATGAACGAAGAACAAAAAAACGAAGTCCTGATTTGAGACAGAGTAAAAACCTTTGAAGACTGTCACTTTGAGGATTTTTGTGCAATAAACTGAAGCTATTTGTATGTATTCAGATTTCTGTGATAATGTCAGAAAAATCCTTAACAGTCTTCCAGCTTTAATTAATTTCTTCTCTTTACTTCATTTTTCTTCCACTCCCAATCTTTCCGAAGGATGCTAGAGTTGGGTTATGGTCGGACTCGATGATCTTGAGGGTCTCTTCCAACCAAAATGATTCTATGATTCTATAACAAGAGAGTCGTAGAAAATATCTTTCTATCCTTTATGACGGCATTGGTGATTCGCGTCAAGAAAAGAACCACTTCTAGATTCTCATAGATAATCTGACAATATCAAATTGTTTTCTAAGACTGATTATTCTTTTTTTATGCTCCTGGCCTTAATGCTTCAAATCAGTCCAGACAGGCAGGTGAAATCCATAACACTGAGCTTTGGAAGTCCAAAATCATCAAACCAAATTTGATCAGTTACCACTGGCACCATGAAACAAGTATATTTGATCTCTCACTATATCAGATGTCGCAGGTCCAGAAGCTTGAAGTCTGGTCTTTGATGAACTGATGATGGAATTTCATACTCTCAATATCCTGGTGATTTCTGGTCACCTTTAATGGTGATCACAATATCCAGATGCTCTTTTCATCTTTGAAAGTTCATATTGGTTAAGTCTTCCTCACTTCAGTAGAAACACAACGAGGTGTTGGAATAGCATTTTAAATGACCTCTAAAGTTTTTGAACTCCATCATTCACCCAATTCAAGCATCACCCAGAAGCTTAAATGCGACTTATTTTCATTCTGCTACCATCATGAAAATCAGCCACCGATTCATAAAGCAGCAAGAGGACAGGAAAACACAGAGGACACCTTCTCCTCTTCTTTATGTTACCTGTGAAATGATGGAAACAGAATATTAGATATATGCTCCTCAGCTTAATTACCATTAACACCACTAAAACCGTATCTTTGATGTGCTCTGAAAACAGACAGCAGTCACTGGTGGATGTTTCAAGTTTGGGAGGTGGGATCTAGAGTTCCTGCTGCTGATGATCCTCAGTGCCAATGAAGAAGGAAGTTTCCTCACATACTCAGATACTGCTCTAATGTGGTCACTGCATGTGCTGCAAACATGAGAGAAGGGCACTGGAGGGAGATGCAAGGGGTTGTTCATGCAGAGCTATGTCAAACACATCTTTTGCTTGGTGTTGAAAGCTGACCTGCATCCACGAATTGCCGCTTTCATAGATCAGAGCTCTCTACCACTGACTGCCATTGCTCTGACCAGAGGAAAACTGAGGTCTCTTGGGAGCTGAACTACATGTTCAGAGCTCTTACCACATGCTCCCCTTGAATGCCAGACACAGGCTAGAGAAAGCTTTGCTTTTGTGAGGTTTCCTGCCAGCGTTCATACCCCTAATGTCTCCTTTCCCACGAAGGTATGGTTATTCAACAAGAGAAAGGATTAGTTGTACTGTAGGCTGTTAAGGATCATGACAATTTTTCACTGCTGCTGTGTGAAGCTGATCTGTGGAGCTGGTTTGGCACCTGAGTCTTCTACAACCTGGGTCATGCAAAAGCTCGGCTTACTGCATGGCTTAGGGAGCTGCTGGCAACTGCAGCCACTGCCAGGACCACTCAAACCACAGCTCAAGCAGCTGGAGATCACTCTGGAGTGTGGTTTTTGCCATCTGAAAAAAGCTGCAGGGCATCTGGTGTCCGGCTCGACTCTGGCTTCTCATTCTTCACTGGGAACATTTCACTGATGCATCCTGCGCCGTTTTTTTTAAGAGCAAGAGGAAGCACATGGCAGAAAAAGTGGGAGCAGAAATCTCTCAGAAAGCCCTGACTTGCCATGCCTGCTGCAGCTCCTTCAGTCCAGGAGCATCCAGGCAGGCAGATTAGCTAATTGCTAACGGTGCAATTATTTCAAGGATCCTTGAAACCGTGAAGGTAGAATCAATGAAGTAAAAGTGGCTGCACCACACAAAACAGCCTGAGAACAAGGAATGCAGGACCCAGTGGTTTGCTCTCAGTACAGTGCAGACACAGCTTCATTGTGAGACAAGCAGCTGTTGAGGATCTGTACTAAACAAAGGAAGAGTGAAAGGATTTGCTAAAAACCAACACAAAACAATCTCAGAAGAGTAGAGAACTCACCTGTTTAACATAAGAAGTGCACAGAGCTATTTATTTTTCTGCACCAGAACAGAGAGGTAAACAGGCAGCTGCCAGCCGCTGAACTGGGCTGAACTGGGTGGCCTAAAGCCCAGCCTTGTTGCAGCAGCTCCTGCAGTCTGCTGGTGGCAGGGAAGGGTGGATGTGAGTGGAACAGGGGGAAAGGGGCCTGATGTGACACTGATTTGTGCCACTCCAGCGCAGCAGCTCCTTCCTGAGCCACGTGTGCACTGGTGCTGTCTCTGTGCCAGCCAGCCAGCCCAGAAGCCACAGCTGCCACAGAAACAAATCTTGTTGTCTCATGGAGCCAGGGTTTATGGTACCTTTATGGGATCATCCAAGTCTACACACTGATCCTAGAGTCCAGCTGCTGCAGGTGTTCGAGAACTCCATAGGGAATGGTGGGATTCCACATCCTGTAAGGGCAAATTCAGAAAGGAAAGAGATTTTAAGAAGCGTAATTTGCTGCACGGGTTTTTTTATGTATTTGGTACATATGTGTTTTGTTTTGTTTAGTTTCTTTTTAAAGTTGCCTTTCCCTTTTGAATATCAATCTATAAAAGTATTTAAGCTATGGTATGAGGTTTATTACAAGAAAGCAGTTCACTGCTCCATAACCTGATACAGGACACGCTACAGTCCTGTCTCCATAACTGTTCTTGATCTTTCTACCAAACTCCCTTCCCCTGAACGCACACTGGCAGCTCCAGCCTATTTAACCTCTGACGATGGCTGTTTATTGTTCAGCCTTCAAACGCAAGTCCTGCAGCGCCAGGCAGGTCAGGTACTCTGGTAGGACAGAGATTAACAAAGGGAGGCTCAATGCAAACTGTGCTTAAAGCAGGACAAGCTTGCTCGCCTGGGACAATTGGGAATTAATTCAGCTGAAACCAGAGAAAACATTTTATAACATTTCTGTGTCTGCTTTTGTATTTTGGTGTTGTCTTCTTTTTCACGCCTCTTATAAATCTGACAAATACAGGACACAGCTTTAGCATGAATTCTAACCCAACTTACAGAATGAAGATACAGCAAGCAGGATATCAAGAGACTTACACCAAGTTCTTTATATGGGGACATTTGCGCAGGCTGTCAGTCAGCTGCTGGGCTCCAACACCAGTGATTTTGTTATACTGAACCCTGAGGAAAAAAAACCCAAAAAACCTTTGTTAATCCAGATCACATCATGTAGCAGTGTAATCCAACACTTCATTCAAAACAAAAAATATTCTATGGGCTTATCTGTAGATGGGGGAAGAAAGAAAAAGAAATAGATCCTCAATTCAAAAAGCTCATAATAAAATACTCAGAAGGTCAAACTGGAACTTGATTAAGTTAGTTCATCTGAGTGATTCTGTATTCTCTGTAGCCAAGGTCCTTCTCCAACTCCCCATCGCCCTGTTCTCCCATCTTAAAACCAATTTTTCATTTTTTTGTGGTGAACTGCTCCTTAATCCTTTTTAACCACTAACTGCTGAACTCTGCACAGCCACATTTTCCCTCTGAAATTGCCCTGAAATTTTCTTCCACAAATTCTGTCTCCTCTGCCCTGAGCATGGAAGATTTAAATTTCAGTATCCAAGCAAATAAGCTTTCCCAGGTCATCTCCAAAGACTTCATACTCACTCCAGCACTCTTAGAGATGCCATCGCAGGAAGAACTTTCGCAAGATTTTCTGCTCCAAAATCACAAATGCTATTATTGTACAAGCTGCAGGAAACCAAACCAGTTTAGTCACTATTGAAGAATGGATCATGTAAACAGGTTATATATTAGATCAAGGAATTTCAGACCTGGTTGGTACATCTTAACTTCCAATTTATCCTTATCTATTTGCAGTTCATGTTTAAAACACAATTGGATATTTTCTGTATCAAGTGAGACAAACGGTCACATCCCTTCTTGAGCTAGTACAGCTACACACAAATACGTCTAGATTCTTCATGAATGATGAGAAGATTTCTGTCCACATTAGATCAAATTAAAAATCTGCAAGAACATGAATCTCAAGTATTTAGAGCATAGCATTGAAAGGATTTCCATGGGAGCAAATTATTCCAGAATTGCACACCATGGCTTCTTGCATTCTCTCCAGAGACACTTCATCCAGGCCTACGCCAGACATTTTAATGAAGGGGGATGAACCACTGGTCCCATATCAGCAAACACACCACCTTGTTGCTGGCTTAGGGCTTAGCACTGCGCTTAGCAAGCTCCACATAAGCTCACAGTAGATCATGGCCCCAGGCGCACATTTGTACAGGGTATTATTCATCAGTGAGTATTATGGATTGGATTTAAAAATCAGTACAGTCTTCAGTATATTCCTGGGTCATATATTTCTCTCCTCTCTAAAGGCTTCATGCAAGAATGAAGTCAAAAGCTGGGCTGCTGCACAGTGTATATATTTGTTTCATGTTCAATATTTCTAATAGAGATAGTAAACTATGCGGTATGAAACGTGCTATATAAACCAACTAAACAGGACGTAACTACTTACCTTAGTGTCTTTAATGACAACAACGAAGGAAGAGCTGTAGCTAGTTTCTCCGCACCCACATCTGTTATCTTATTCTGTGATAAGCTACAGTAAGTGAGATTGCTTTGTTAGTGGAGCACATTTATTCTAATTTTTTACAATGTGGGGATTTATTTTTTGAATATAATTGGACAGTCTGTTTAGACCAAATACAGGGAAAAAGACAAATTATGGCCCTTGAAGGGAAATAAGGAATTGCCATAGCATGAACCTATTTCTGTAACGAATGCACAGATTAAGTATGTCCATAGACTCATTGGTCTTCCATGCCCATGTGTTAGTTATGGCCATAATTGGTAACACACAGTCCCTTAGGGCTCTGGGTTTAATCTATATATTTTCAAAAATTTCCAGAACTGTCAACCTTGCACTTACTTTAATGTTTCCAGTGATTTCAGGGTTGGAAAAACTTCAGATAGACTCTTTGCTCCTTCATCTCCTATGCCATTTTCACTCAGAGCATCAAGGCTGGGTGATGACAAAGAGAGAATTAGCTTCCCTTTTTATTTACATTTTTGCAGTTTATTCACCTCAGAGACCACTCTATGTATCTTGAGAAGCTCCTTCTCTGCAGTAGCCTCAATCAGCAAGAAGCATCACACAAATTACAGCTTCTGTAATAAGCAGCTTTCTGCTTCCCAAATTTACAGTGCAAGATTATTTTTTACTGGTTGAATGGCTTGACCCATTTCCTTTGATATGCAAATGGTAGCACTTAATGCCTTGCTTCCACCATACACTGAAGAATATTAAAATGGTTATGAAATAGCTGTTCCAGCTATGCTGAAATGAGATTTCCTGAGCACACAGAAATACAAAACTGACAAAATTCAGCAGATGCCTGAACAGCACCTTCTCCAGATAGGGCATATTAGAAATGAAGTTTTTCCTCATTCAGGTATCCAGACAGAAAGAGCTTCAGATAGTCACAGTTTTAGATACTGGATCCCGTTCTAATCTGACAGACAACGCTGGGATACATTGGACTCATTCCAATTTTAGAGCTTTATTGTTTTCCCAAAATATCATGAAAAGGCCACATACAATATAGACAGTCAATGGGCTGAGCCACTAAGGCCAAAGTTCCCCTCAAAACCCAGTAATCTTCCCACAGAGATGATGGCAGGATATTGACTATCGTTGCTACAGTTGTTTCTGCGTAAAGAAGCTTAAAAATTCAGAGACAGCTGGTTTGTCATAGATACAAAAGAATAAATAGTAACTGGAGTTCTTGAATCTCCATTTCTAATACTGCTCCTGGTAAAGGAAGGGACAAAGACTGGGGGAAAATAGGTGGGCAGAATAAAACCAGATATTAGCTGAGTATCAAATCCACAAAGCTCAATCTCTTCCAGGTTCTACCAGAAGTTCAGGATGTCCGTTGACACCGAAAGGTGCACAGTACCAGCACAAGTACTGAAGTTAACCCCCAAATTTGACAGTGCTGCTGAGTCAGGAGGGGGCCTGTTCCCTCCCGGGGCAGACAGGACTGTGAGTCCCTCAGAAGCCTCACCAGGAGGTTGCCAGGGGCTGGGGTGCATGATGGAGCTGGAATGAAGAAATAATTAACCCCGAAGGTGGTGTTGATCGGTGCCGTGGCAGGAAGGGGGAGCACCCCGAGGGCTCTGTGTTAATACTAAGCCTTTCCCACAAGCTTTTAACCTCTGAGGAACCTGTGGGGGAAGTGACTGAAGAGGTATTGAAGGAACTACTTCCAAGTGTCTGAAGGGAGATAAAAAGCATGAGCTTTTAGCCTGTGGTTATATTCTTGTCATCAAAACAAGTTGTCTTGTTGGTAAATAAAATGTTTCTTGAGTATCTGAGCTCCCCCATCATTAAGGGCTGCTGAGGAGCAACATCAGGCATGTTAATCTGTAGCATTACTCACTCTAAATGCTGAAGTGATGGAAATGCTGCAAGAATTTCCACAAGTTTTAGGAATCCCTGTAGGCCACATACTGGACCCAGCCTGGAAGAAAGAAATAAAGACATGCAGTGCTTTTTACATGCTCAGAAGCAGCAAACATTATGAATTTTTAAGTTCTTCCCCTGCAGCCCCAAATGCATAAAATCAGAAGTGAGGCCAAGTGTAACAGTTCTAGAGTGGGTCAGATATGAAAAGCAGGAAACAGAAGAAGACCTGATGAGAATTCTCCATTGCACTGGTGTGATTTCTGTCCAAATTAACTCACATGCGATAGCCGGATGTTTTAAGCAATACAATAACCTTGGAGGCTGCTTACAGTTTGTGGGAAAAAAGAAGTGTTACTACAGCTCATTTCTAAAGTCAGTGTTTCCAAGTCACTCTTCCTTCTTCCAGGAAAATGGTGCTAAATATTTTATTTGGGAGGCATTCTCTGGCCTTATTCTCTCACAGCCTAAGCTCTGATAGGGCAGCAAATTACATCAGAAGACTCAGATAGAAAAGTTAAGCATTTCTGGGGAAAAAATATTTCCCAGGTAGTTGGATCACAATAAAGATGTGGCACAAGATCTACATCTGGTGATAAGGAGCCAACTTGTAGTAAAATCAAAACAAATTGATACAACCATGTTGATCTGTATCACCACAGGAGCCAGAAATGATGTTTTTTGAGTTTTGTCCGTAACTTAATAAATCTAGTTGAGAAAAGAAAAATAGAAATAAATGATGTTTACTTAATGCTTTACCATAAACTAACTATACACCAGCTCAATGACTGTACCAATATCCACGACTTTTCTCAGTCTACAATGTAATCTCGTATCAATGAGCAGAGAGGAACAGCACTTACGCAAATTCTAGTTTTCTGAGGTTTTTGATGGCAGGAATTTCATAGTTGCTGCAACCAGATGCATCTTGCACACTAAATAAATCACAGCAGAACCAAAGTATGAGAAATATTTTAGTGAATAAAATAGTGCTTTACAAATAATTTCTTAGTAAAAATTTACAGGAGATAAACCACTGCTGTGTTAACTGAGGAACGAGGAACTTCAGAATAACTTCAGCTCCACTCTTTCTTCATTCAATTGATTGCAATCTGATAAAGTACTTTCCATAGTGCAGTCATTTGCTCTTTTTCCAATAAAACTTAAAAATACATTCCTCTAAATGAAGTATTTTCTATCAAACATGATTTTTTTTGGTGTGCATTTTATTAAAATATTCTGCCCTTGTTAAAATTAAGTCATCATTTTTAGTTAAATTTTTTAAAAAAGGAGAAAACAAACCAACAACAGCAATAACAAAAACCCACAAAAACCAACCAACAAACCAACCAAACAAAAACCAACCAGCAACCCTGAAACACCAAAATCCTTGTGCATACTTTGCATTGCAACCCATCCCCCAGCCACATTATGAGCAGGGATGAAACCCAGGGTTTATAGATCATGTAACACAAGCTTTTCCCCCCTGAGCTGAAGCACTGACTGAGCTCTGAGCTAAAGGACTCACTCAGGCCATTTGTGACTGGTGCAAAACAATCCTTCATTTATGGCCCAGGTGCTACAAGGGGGACAAATCAGTTATCCCAAGTTATGTAACTGAAAGCAATTAGAAGGTAGTGTGCTCAGAGATCAAAGAGAAAACTGAAGAAAAAAATGACAGCTGGCTTTTTTATTGGCAATTTTAATACAAATTCTCATGTTGCTGTCATTGCTCCTCCGGCCGTGACAACCACCACACGCTGGGGTGGGAGACTCTGGGACGGTCCAGGAGCTTGTGCAGCGTTAGTTATGGCTCCTTTGGACAAGCAGAGGACCCCACTCTCCAGCACCATCAGTGAACCCATATTTTCTTAAATCACTAGTATTTTAAGAGGACCTTTGATCACAAATGAGCCTACCAATTGATCATCTTGTCCTGTATCTCTACCAGGTCTGAAAGGTCACTGATGTCCTTCATTGTCTTTGCCTTAAAGGGATCAAGAACAAACTTCTCTGTTGATGCTTTCAGCAGTTCATAGTCTTTTGTCTGCTCTAAAGATTTCCAGAGCCTGAGGGTATCACTGAGGGAGGCCCTGTGAAGTGGCAAAACATGCAAAATCAACAGATATGACTGGTGTTGTTGCATAAAAATGTCATCTACATATAGATGTCTACGTGTATATGTCTACTATCTGCAAGGAGTGACCAACCTGAACGATGCCACATTTGTTAGGCCGACCAAGTCTTTCAGCCCTTGTATGTCAATGCTGCTGTTTCGCAAATCCAAGGAAAACTCTTTTCTTGACCTTTTTAAAACAGAGTGCAGTACATGGACATCAGGTGGAGTAAGAACTATGCCCAGAAAAGACAGGTCTGGCTTGAGCCTTAAGGCCACATGCTGAAAAAGATAACTGCTTTGTGTTTCATAAATACAATGGAAGAGCTCGAGTAACCTCTCTGGACAGAGCTCATTTATCTGCAGCCTTTTAATATACTTCAAGAGTGTTTTCTGCTTCTTGGGTGATTGTTTTACATCTTTATTTGAAAGGCAGCAGAAGCAGGGGTCATCCTGGAGGAACAACAGTCCAGCCAAAAATCGAGGCACTAAATCTAACCAGTTATAAGGTTTTTTCTTCTTGGATGGAAAAGACAGGTACTTTGTTAGACTTTTATCCTTGATCTCTTCTGCTAATATAAGGTGAAGCGCACCCAAGAAATTCTGAATGACAAAATCAGAGAATGTGTTCCCAAATTCCTCTTCTCCAGTATCTGAATGGTTGAGGAATGCAAATGGCAGGAAAAATCCATGTTTCAGAGCAAACTCTTTAACTTCCTTAGAAGGAAGAAGATCACTTTTCAAGGCACTTTGGTGCTTTTCTCCAAGGTGCCAGGCTAGACGGGCTAGTGTAGCAAGGCTCTCTTGATTTTGCAGGGCCGTAACATCTGTTTGCATAGGCATCATCTTTTGCTGGACAAATTTCAGGAAGACTGTAGTAAGAGTTGAAGGAAGGTTTTTGTCTCCAGTTTCAAGTACTGTCTCACACAGAAAACAAACAAATCTGCACATAACAGGGCTGTAACAATGACTGAACAGGTACTCACGCTCCTTGATTAAGTTCAGTGCATTATCACAGTAGGGTAATCCTTCAAAGTATTTGGTTATGTACAATTCCCTCTGCTGAGGGGAAAATCCTACTAATTCAATGGTCTTATCCACTTTGGACACAAACTGGTACACCTTGTCTTTTGGTCTTGCTGTAAGTAATAAAGTACAACCATTGAGGATCTTCTTTTGGATGAGTCCTGAAAGCAGCTCCTTGACGCTGCACAAGGCTTTTTCAGGCTGGCTGGCCGAGCAACGGGGAAAATTCTCATGATCGTGCAACCCTTCAAAACCATCAAAAACCAGGAGGACTTTAGCAGGATTTTGCAATATGTACTCGAAGATCTCTTTGCTTCCCTCTTGAGGTTTTACAAAAAAATCAAGCAGCAGATCCTTCAAGCTGTATCGCTTCTCAGGCAAGCTTATTTGTTTGCAGTCAAACCAAAATACAAATTCAAACTGAGAAAGCTCTCCACTGGACCAGTCCTGGCAGATCTTCTGGACAAGAATGCTTTTGCCCATTCCTGCTTTTCCCAGCACCACAATCACTTTAGTCTCTAAGTCTTTACCTCCTGGGATCTGAAATATTTGGCTTCTTGTAAGAGCTGCTTTTTCCTTCCCTTGCTGACTGCAAGTTACCAGCTCCTTTTCCATTGCTTTTATGCTGTTCTTCCCAGTCTTGGTTTCAGTTTGGCTCTGAAAAAGTGTCCCATCAATAAACAGGTGATCAAGAGCTACTTCACGCTCCATGGCCACAGACTTGCACACATCTCGGAAATATTCCATAAGTGATGCACAGAAATCTTCCACTGGCTCTAAGGAAGTAAAAAGCACACACAAACTGAAGAAACCAGTCCACAAATCACACCGTTGCTTCAGAGTGGCTTAAGTACTAATTATAATATGTTCAAAATACATCAGTTCCCATAAAGCACGTAGGTCAGGATTTATCCCATCCAACTGCAGGTACTCAAATTAGGAGTGCAGGCACAATAGACACTTTGAGACCTAGGAATTGAATAATTCTGGAGGTATCTACACATCTGATAAAAACAGCATATACACTGACCTCCTAAGTAGGTATTACAGCCAGATATCTAAAGGTAGACAAGTCTAACATCTTAAAAACGGGAATTGTGCTCAGACACTTGTAACAGTTTCACAAATTGTTTAAAGACAATTACTAGAAAAAGTAGCTTTTCTGTATGGAA
Organism: Streptopelia decaocto; assembly: GCF_964273445.1. Taxonomy (NCBI): domain Eukaryota; kingdom Metazoa; phylum Chordata; class Aves; order Columbiformes; family Columbidae; genus Streptopelia; species Streptopelia decaocto. The sequence continues at coordinate 14,084,113 of NC_138668.1, read as the reverse complement.
AGAAACACAGAAAAATTAGGAAAAAATACTGGAAGTTTTAAGCTTGAGAGATCTAAACTCACTTGGTCTTTTGAGAGGTTCTTCAGAAGGAATTAGGGGAACTCGGACTTCTTTGAACATTTCCAAACCTGGAGAAACAAAACAATCTGATTGAAAACACCTAGATGGTCACTGATGCCGCTTCACTAATTTTAACAGTAGGGCTAATGCAAATTTTTGAGTTCATTGCAACATAAATTATGTATCCTCCAGAGAAAGAGGTATCTTGTTTGTTTTACGAGGGAAAGGAGAAAAAATCCTCACAGAAGTCCGATTTGGCTGACACAACCCGCTACAGGCAGTACGACACCAAACAAGATGACCAACAGTGGTATGAAGCAGAAGACCTATCACAACAAGGTGACATCCGCTGTTCTTTTCAAACGTCAGTGTTGTGCACAAATTCACATTCACTTCTTTATGTCATCCAAAGCAATAGCGTCCTTTTGTTATTCTACACCTGTGACCAAGCGTTAAGTGTGAATTTACCCATTACTCCTCCTGATGAAGTACTGTCACTGTCCATTTTTCTTTTTGCCTGGTTTCAAACTACTGCAGACCTCTGCAGCCCGCCAGATGAGCAGTGTCTGCCATACACAAAGAAATTGGGAGTTTTTCAGAGCAAGCATGTTTTCTGTAGACTGTTACTGACAGAGTATTAGTTTTGAGAAAACTTGGTAGGAAAATCTTTGCAGATGCAGGACGGAATTAAATTGATAAGACACTGTAACAAACTCAACCTCATCAATAGTCTTGTGGTAATCACACTCAGCAGAGAGATGGAAAAAACAAACAAAACCCACACAAAACCCCCAAACAGGCTAATCTCCCTAGATTTGTACAGATGTATTTAGTACCATAATATTTGGTTCATCCTGAAGTAGAATGTAGTTAAAAAAACCCAATCCATTCCTACTCTGCACACCAGCAACAGTTGGAATGGTTAGAGTTCAGAGTTGCTTCTAGCAGACTTCTAATTAGCAAGTGCTTTTCCCAGTGCAAGAATACATTTAATATAGAAATAGTACTCCTTGTAGAATAAAAAACAACTTAAGATATTAAATAAAGAGGGGACATGCCAGTTTTCAGGCAAGTGGCTGATTTTGGTTTACTATTTATTTCATTAAATAAAAACAAGAAGAATGAAAACCAAGGAAAGGTATAATGAGACATTTAGATGGGAAGCAGCATCCGCCAAATCAACCAGGTGTTAATATATTTAAAAGGAAAAGAGACTGGTTTGGTAGCTTATGTGCTATTTTTTCTGCTGCATTTGGAATTCTTAAGTTTGCAACATAGTCACATATGTTGTGCTGCTGTAAATCAGTTTGAATTATTAGTATTGTATATATAATCTACAAACACTTCCCCAAAGCTAGGGGTATTTGTTGCTATTTCAGGTGGTGGTCGCCACCAGAGGGCAACAGATACTTGTACTAAGCTGCAAGTAACTGTGATCACCAAGGTATACTGAGATCATCAACCACTGAAATCAACCCCCCTGTTCTAAGAGCTCTGAGGGCTGGAAGAAAAATGTCTGAGGAAAGTTTTCTACCACAGGTGGGCCTCTTATCCCCTGAACAAGGCTCTGATTTCCTAATAAGCCCTTCTGTGTATCAAGCTTCTGTATTCAGTTACATGTGCCATCATAATTTTGGTTTTGGGGCATCCATGTGAGCTGACTGCAGTCTGGCTTCCAGCACCAGGCGTTTAAGGCACTCAGGCCATGCCAGTACCAGCACAACTTCCACTTCTGATGGGCTTTTGTATTGTTTGCTGTATTGTTTTAACTAGACAAGAAGACTTCTTCCAGAAACTGGACTTCATAGCAAACACAGTGGATTGGCTGCTACTATATAGCTGAACCCGTAGCTTTACAATCTTTTATCTGCTCTGTATTTTGGACTAGACTAAGCAGCCAGTGATCAATACAAAGAAGGAAACGCCATTGATTTTTATTTTCCTCAATAAGGTCAATATGAGTAAAGCCTGGAGAGGAGAGTTAGCTTTGGGTAGAAGTGATATTCTCCCTCTCCCAATCCAAAGCACTGTATATATAAAAATTCATTTTCTGCTTACCACATAAGCTAACTGGAAAACTCGGAGATACCAGCGTTTCCATGGAAGAAGTCAGCACTGGCAAGAAACAAATTATAGTTTTCAGCCCATCATAGCTATCAGTAACTAATATGAGGAAACTTAATACTGTGTTGAAAGCCCTGATTTTCCAGTACTTTCTACCTATTGATGTGGATAAAGGGTTATTGCTCTTACCTGGATATATTATAACATCAGATGTGCCACTTTCAAGAACAAAGTTAAGTATCTGCTGAGGAGGATCTGCAAAGTCTGTGTCCTCTTGGCTCCCTTCCGTGCTGACAGGTAGACACTCTGGAATCAAAGGTGGTGATGATCCTGAAATGAATGCCGAGTAATTACTCTTCTGTTTTTAAAGGCTCTAGGTTTCTAAAAGTTTCTAAGAAATAAAAGGCTTTCTCTAAGCTACTTATCCTTTCTGGCAGCTTCTGGGCAAATATGCCCAGTGGAAAGGTCATGAACCAGAACTAATTAGGTCCATAGAATCCACTAAACAAAAACTCTTAAAATGTACGGCAAATGTGAAATACAAGGGACTATCCAGCTTTTAATGATGCTGGGGTTTGATACTACAAAGAGAAATTTTATTAAGATAAGGAAAAGTGCTTTAGGCAAAGTCTGTAAATTTATGGACCAGAGATACAGAAGAAAGAAAATGCATAAATATTACGTATCTGGATGAATTTTACCATCCTTTGCACTATAACTTTCCCACATTACTGCACACACAGCAGGTGCTAACAGCCAACAAGCTTCTTCTCTCTGAACACACACTCGAAAGTGTTTTTGATGATGCAGTGCTTGCAATTTAATCAGCCATAGCTCTGAGTTTCTGTAGGTGTGACAGAATTTCTTCTGCTACTTTGTGCTGCTTCAGCTAACATCAGATACTTCAAGGCTTCTAACTCATCCACTGCTTTTTGGTTCCTTTCCAGCATAGATTTAAGAGTGAAAGGTGTTGAATTGTGCCTTTGTCACTAGCACTTGCAGGTGTACCATGGGCACCCTCTGCTCCACAACATGATCAAGGCAAGGGGGCTACACAGCCCATCACCTGGATTAGTACTCAGTTTTTGTGAACAAAACTACAACCTAAATTTTGCTCTACTGTTGCAAATACCATTGTCCTGCAGTCCTTTACAAGCCTCTGGAGAAAGAAGATTTGGAACTAAACTAAAATTTATTAATGAAATTTTGGTGATTTCCTATTCTTAAGACAAATATTTAGATTAGCACATAGTAAATAACTCCATTATCTTATTTATTAACCTGCACTTCACCAATTAAATGAAAGACTCATTCTGTTTCATAGGGGCAATGCACTTCTAATTTCCCTTGAATAGTCTGCATTCTTTTAGTGACTGCCACACTTTATAGTGCTTGAAACAGCTGCTATACTTGTTTTCCCTGCCACTGTTCATGGTCAAGGATCAGATTTATAAGAGCATTCCCCTTGTATAAATCAACCTGTGTACAGATGCACACCTACAGCTTTACTGTACATACCAGGAATTACAAAACTTCTTTCCAGCACATTGGCAGCAGGAACAGAAAAGGACATGTACTGGTTAGTTAGTGAGGTGGAGCTGGCTGGATGGCTGTTGAGAGGCATAGTTAAGAAACCGCCATTCCCTGCAGGCACTGCAGGTCCTTCCACTTGAAAACAAAAAAAGGCAAAACAAAAGGAGAAAGTTATTTCATTGCTGGAAGTTCAGGGCCCCAAAGAAGAGGTCTCAATAGATACCATAAACCACTTGAATCTGATCAGTTGTGTTTTGGTTTTCCAAAAGCAAGAACAATTCACAAAGCTTTCTGAAATTTACTCAGGTCTTAAAATCTAAAATGGATTTATGAAACTCTGTAGAAGAACAATTTTTTTTTTTTTTCCAGTAGTTTGCTCTTTTCATTTTCTTCATCTTTCCTGGCCCACCTTCTTCCTAGAAACCTTCAGATGTGTTTAGATGTAAATGATCTTACACACGGATGACTGACAGATAAGAGATGACAAGGTCTTACATTGGTTGTACTAAGTTTCCCAAGCACAGGCTCAAGGACAACTGAGGACCTTGACTCTCTACTTAGACACGACAGTGCTTGTAAGGATAACTAGTCTGTGTTAGGAGGGTTTCCCAAGGAACAGTCACAAACACCTGAGTGTTAAGAGATGCAACTTCCCCGCAGCACTTGTGTTATTTTTCCAAGAGGACAAACTGGGAGGGACACTCATGTGCATTGTGTGGTTTCATCTGCTAATCACAAGCTTCTTACAAATCAAGTAAGATACACTTGGTATATTGAAGTAGTTTGCTAGTTTCCTTGGTTTTGCCACGCCCTTATTCTCAGAGTTGGTTTCGCTTTTCTTCCCCCCCCCCCCCCCCCCCCCGCCAAGTCCAGCAGCAACAATGTTTCTATTTAATCACTTTCTGCAGTCTAATGTTTTATCAGGAGCTACAAACCTATGTGAGTTTTGTGCCACTATAGTGTACACTGTCACCTGGAATGCGAGCTCTTTAGGGTGGGACTTGTTTATGATCTTTATCAGGAACGGATGTATTATTTTGTTACAGGAATCTCTCATTTTTACTGTGGTATAAAAAGAGACTTTTAAAAGTGTTTTCAGCTTGTATGTAAATCAGCATATGGAATTGCCATGTGATTTCCTAGCTAAGGATTGTTGCGTTGCTACACTCAGATCAGGTGCTGTTATAGCTAGCCACAAAGAGTCAGGCACATCCAAAGTTTAATTTCCTTCAGTTCCTTTGAACAAATCTCATCCTTGGCTTACCACTCTGAACTTCACCGTAGATAGTCTTACACTTCTGAAGAGCTGATGTATGTGCCTATGCAGGGTCATACTGTGACACATTTTATGACGGGTTAAAGAAATTCCTGATTTTGTCACGTACCTCGTCTTTCTGTCAGTTAGAGTTTTTGGACCCGGTTCTTATAGTACCTTATGTATAGATTCCTTCCCTCAGCACCCTCATTGGGTCAAGCAAGGTAGAGAGAATGATAATACTCTGAGCACTTTCAGGAAAAGGATGGGCGCAGCTTCCCACAGCCCCTGTTAGCTCTGTGATGATAGTGTACACTGGAATGCAAGCTCTGTAGGGTGAGGCAGTTTTTCTGTTTTGGTTTTGTTTTTCGTTTGAATAGGAACTGATGTGCTATTTCCTTACTGAAGACTCACATTGTTAGTGTGGCATAAATATAGGCTTTAAAAAGTGCCAAATCTATAAAGGAATTTAAGAAGACAAAAGGTAATCCACCTTTAATGAGTACCAACTGCCAGGAACCTTACTTGTGTCTGGACAACTACAACCAGCAGGTACCAGTTCCGTAGGAACTCTGATTACCTTTCCAGCAGCTAATTCTGCTCAAGCGCCCCTAGAAGTCCACATGAACGCTGGAAAACCAGCGTGGGTCCCAGTGCATGTGTGTGCTCTCTAGGACTTTCTCCAAGTCCATGCCAGTTCCTCAGCAATCACCAGCCTGAATTTTGCAGCGGTGCAGTCCCACAACCCAGATGCTCTCTGGATGGCTCCTGGGTTACACGCTGGTTTTGGCTGCCCATCCTGGCACGTACATGGCCCATGGGATTTGGTACAGTCAGAGCTCCCCTTAGGAAGCCTGGGAAGTAGACTGCCATACGGTAACACATATGTTGCTTCCAAACACAATAGAAGATATTCATCCAAAGGTGCTTGTTCTCATGGGGATTTTGGAAGAGAATTTTGCTGGTTTAGCTCTCCCCGAGATAACCATTTGGGCTACAGCTGGGTAAGAACTTTAACATCAGTTTACACCTAGGGAACAAGATACAGCCTGCCTGCTGCCACAGGTACTGCCCTCCAGATGGTCTAACGGCGTGCGACACCTAGACATTTCCCTTTCTCCCACCCTTACTTTGGTTTAAAGGACTGAATATCATGGCCTGGGCCAAGAAGCCATCTCTGCACAATTATTATTCTCACTAGGATGTTTCACTGGATTTTTGGAAGGTGTCGCACTTAAAAGAAAAGAGAGTCAAACCCAGGAAATGCCAAACTATGGCCCCAGTCACATGAGCCAGCATAAACAAAAGGTGTACATGATAAAAATTACAAAGTTTGGCACCACTCAGTTCTCCATTGTTCTGCTTCCTTCTCTCAGATGGATTTAGAAAAGTTCAGCTGTGCTTCTGCTGATGCTAAGGAAGTTTTCTATCAGCCAGCAGGACAGTGTGCTTTTGAAGCATAAGGATCCAACTCTTTCCAGGCTACCACATAGTTGGTCATAAGATGCGTATTTTAATAGCTACTGATAAGAGGGCACAGACTTGGTGCATTATGAAGTAGCCAGAGGTGTGTAATAAGAATGTGATTCTACAGTGATTTTCACTCTGCTGGAAGTGGAAACACGAAAATGCACAAAAATGCTGTAACATGAAACCTGTGAGAGCAAACTTTCCCTAGAAGGCAGAGTTCCAATACCTAACAGAGGATGAGACTTTGGAACACAACACAATATGTTCAATAATCTTATCCTATTCAGCCAGTAACTTACCAATTTTCTTGTATTTGGGTTCTGAGGCTTCAGAGCAACTCTCTGCAGAGCCTAAGAAGGCTGAAAGAAAAACAGAGACAGCAAGTGATAAAAATTGAACCAGTTTGGTAATTTTAAGTTTCCACCTCGGAAACTTATTTAAGCTTTTTAAAGTAGAAGGGGGTGGTAGGAGTTTCAATTCAGCTATTTCAGAACTGTACACATCTAATATATAAAATATGAATGTGAAAAGCTTCACATTATTTTACTATGTGAAATTTCAATTAGGCTGCAAGATTTTTGTGCTAGTAATCAAAGATTTTTGCTGTTGTTCTCGTTATTAAAGAGGGAATCATTCAGCTAATGCTTGCTAAGCTATAGGTACACTGAAAACAAAGTTAACATTGTCACACAGATGATTTTAAAAGGGAAGAAACACAACATGCTTAATGTCATGTTAGAGGAAAAGAAAATCTGTGAATTGTAAAGAATATGCTTGGGGGAGTTGTTTTCACTTCCAGCCCACACAAGATAAGCAAAATCAGGAGAAGCACATCTGGCTGTATCAGTGAAGAACTACATGAGAGATGCACTGAGGCTGTGTTAAAACCAAAGCACCATAATGCAGATTTAGAATTCAAACACTACAGCCTTTCAAACTCTCACTGGTTTTCACTTACGTCGTTTGTGACATTTCTGCATCTTTATGTCAGTAAATTTCTCAGTGTTTTCATCAGTCATTTCATCCCAAATAAGGTTCCCTGCTAAAAAACATGAAATATTGCCAAATGTCAACCTTTGTTATCCTAGAAAAATTACAGAAAGAGGTAAAAGCAAGAGAAACACACCAACAGGCAAAGATGAAATATGTTGCAAACAAAAGACGAAAAAAAATAATGCGATAAAACACATATCCACATCATTAAGATTTAGAAAGCCCACTGAGCTATGAATACAGATTCTGTCACCCAGTGTTAGTTTCTGAACGGCAAAATATTAATCTACTGTTACAAATTCAGTGGCTAATAAAACATCAGTGCTTCTCAACGCTCTAACAATAAGCAAAGGATAAAACATCACAGTGTAAAGTTACTTATTTTTATACGAAAAGGGTTAGTTTCTAAGAGACAGAGTAAAGGGTTCTAAACAGATTTTATATTTTGTTTTGTAAGAACTGTGAAGTTATCCATACCATTCTTCTACTGCAAATACTTAAGTATTATATCTTGTTTCCTCTAAAACCAATATAAATTTTGTCATTAGGTGCAAAAATCCTCAAATTCTAAACACACCAGGGAGCAATAAAAAGCATTTTAAAAGTCAGAATTGTCCTAGGTAAGGACTGACCTTTGGTAAGTTGTTCAAAATTACCTTGCCCAAACATAAAACAGGGTATATACAGATTCTGTGAATCTTTCTGATTCTACACATTTCCCAATGGCCAAATATTTATTTTTATATATATATATATCTATTCTGAAATAGCAAACAGCTGTATTTATGCCACTACCAAAACAATGATTTTATACCAAAAGTCAAGCAATTATCTCTGGTCAAGCACTGAAAGAAGGAATCATTTACTATGGGTATATTATACAAGTGCTGCAGTGATCAGGGAGAGAAGTAAAATTTGACATGCTTCCTCAGGCAGGTCTGTGCATCCTGGACAGAAATAAGTGCACAGGAACTCCATTTATACACATGCAAGGTTCTCTGGGTGGGTCAGATTTAATGAACTTACATATATCATCCATGCTGTGCTCAGAATGAGTCTGATGCTAATTGAGGGCACATACTGCACTAGGCAGTTAAGCCATGCATGCACTATGGCCATGCTGACGTGATCAGAAATAAAACTGCCATCTTTGAGAAAAGACTGCAAAAATACAAATAATCCTCAATGTTTGCCACGAAAATCATGGGACACAGTTCCCAGGGGAAAAAAAGGGGATACCAGATGTATAGAAACTTTACTGGTGTCTAATTTTGGGGGGTGAAGTACAGTGCAGATGTTAGCCAGAACACAGTCAAGGAGAAAATTAAAATTTGCCACATAAATCTTACCAAAAGGATCTTCTATCAGCTTCTCCTGATGATCTTTGAGCACATATTCTGCTAATTCAGCTATCAAGAAGGAAAAAGAAAAAGGAACACAGTAATGACACAGTGAATTTCACAGTAAAGCTCTTGTAAGCTTACCATCATTAACAGAATTCTGCAGTATAAATGAAACTGAAGAGTTAAATTAAGTTTTTCTTGTAAATTGTTCAGGAAATCAAGAACATGAGAAAGGAGAAGTTGAGACAGGAAGTATTAAGCAGAAGGAGCCATTAATAGAGAGATTTTCCCCCAAGAACCACACGCTACTGTTCATCTGTTTCCCCACCACACACAGGTTTAGGTACCCTGGCTAGAAGACGGACCATGCATGAGGGACCGGCCACTTGAGTATATGACGCTGTTTTAGATTGAAAATGGAATTTGTTAGAAATAGCTATAGCAAGTGATTGGAAAATAATGATTTAAAAAACAAAAATTGCTTTCATACCTATTCTTGCGTAAGCGTCTCTGGTGTTGGAACAGAGACACAATTCATCCCCATTTTCACCATTTTCCAGTGTATATGGGAAATCCATATTATTGACCTGATCGTTATTGCTGGCATCAACTTCAGGATCTAGAATTAAAAAGGAGTACACATCAGCTCAATGAATGCCATAACCAAGGAGTAAAAAAAACAGATAGCAGGACACACAGAAAAGGCAGATTGGTTACTTCAGTGTAAGGCTTTGGCTCTTCATTGTGTGCTGGCTAAATAGGAGCAGAACAGAACTCTCAGTAATTTATAGTCACCCAAACATCAACACTTTTCTTTTGCTAAACACTGAGACATTATTTCTCCTAGTAAAGAAAACAGCTCCAGAATCTAGGGCCTACACACATGGCCCGGACTCATCCATACTATTAAACCTTCTCATTCTTTAGGCGATGGTGGTACCATCCAAACTCCTGTTCAGAACAATGCTGGGTGCACACTAACCCCTGAACTGCAGCTACAAATTCCCTGTGAAGCTGCTAGTTGGCCAAGGCCAAACACACACCCAGGACCACAGTAATGTCTTCACAGCAGAGATGTTCAGTTTCCAGTTACTGGCACCATGTCCTGACAGTGTTCAATTTATCACTATCACCTCAGACATTGCTAAGGCTTGAAAGCACATTCAAATCAGTGAAACATCTCTGATACGACAAGTCAGTCCTTGATCCCTAATTCATCCTACTTTCAGTCACTGAGCAGTGAAGCCATGGGAGTGAAGAAACACTCCTGTGGGTGCTACTAGCAGTCAGAAGTTGAGAAAGCAAAGCTCAGCCTGGAAAATAATTAATCACAAAGATGATTCCAGATTCTGGTGCTCAGTCCTCTACCAATTTGCCCATGTACCTGCTGACGCTGGTCACTCATGAAAGCAACAAGGATGTGAGGTGGTATCCTCCAATTTGGTGCTGTTTTACACCTGTTGGGCACAGAGCTATAGGACTTCAAACCTGGCGTACATCTGTTCTCATTTCATTGCCACTTTCAACCCACAGTCCCGTTCATTTCTTTAAAATGAGCTCAGCTATTGCTCCACAACACAGTCAGCAGCACAGATACACTTTCATACTTCTATGCCAGCAGACTCAGGGGGAGCAGAATGTTCCCAAACCTTCACACAAATTCAGGAGCAGAAAGTTTGAGAGCCAGGGCAGCCTCCTAATCTGATTATCTGTAGGAACTTACATACAAGAACCTATCATCTTTACACCCTGGCCCTTCTGCTTTCTCCCCTGTCACAGAATCATAGAATTGTTGGTCTGTGCCCCCAAAAGTTGTAAAACAGCACCTGGCAGTGAAAGTCCATTGTGTTGGTGCCTTAGGATCTCAGAAAGCTCTAGAAATGCTAGTTTGTTTGCAGACTGGCTTAATCACAAACTCATCGAAAAGTCTCCCTTTTGCAAAGCTTTTGGCTTGAAACTACAAAAGTGTTGACAATTACACTTGACCAGCTTACAACAGAAATGTTTGCAAATAAATTACTTCCATGAATGATATCCAAACCAAATGCATTAGACTCACACCTTGATGAGGGACAGTGCAGGAAGTTGTAAATATGTACAGTTTACAAAACACGATAGTTTCTGTAAGCAGTCACTGTTATATATACAGATACAAAGTTATCATGTTGTGAGACCAAATGTCTGCTGAATTTAGACCAGCCACCATGATAAACTGCCATTATATGGCTATATAATTGAGAGGAGACGGTAATAACTCACAGCATGATGACTAAACTAATCAAGTATTTTTTTAGTGTTTTACTAACCTGCACAGAAGACATCATCTTCATTTCCAGATAACTTTGGATCAAGGACAGTATACAGATACAATGGATCGATGTCACTGTGCAGCAAACCAAGACAGCCATTCTCAGACAGAAGTGCTGAATCCATGATTTGTCCCTTGCTGTCTGAAATCAAATTGTAAAACAGTTAGCTATGACAAAGCCACAGATTTTGTCAACCAAAACTACAAGTCCTGTACTGTGGCTTTCTGTTGACATGACACTGAGATCTGATGGCTGTGGAACCGGTATTGCTTACCAAGTCTTGCATTGAGTTATAACCCTGAGTTACTTACATTTATAGATCCAGATACAGCTTGCAATTAGACTTATCTATTTTTCACTCCAATCAGGGCAGTGGGTACTGCAGTCTGACCACCTGGACTAAGAACGTCAAGTATTGAATAAGTCACAACTCCATGAGAAGACAGCAGTGAAGAGGATGGAAGAAGAATCCCATTCTTTACTGTCAGGACAACTTCTCAGGGGAAGGAGCTTCTGGCTGGGATGCTACACCCAGTTGCTAAGCCTTGGAGATGGCACTAGGAGACATCTCCTCTGCACAAGAAGGAACAGTGAAAGGTAGAACATTTACTTTATATCATTCTTTCCCAAACCATCTGGTTGTTTGTGTACAAAATAGCATGGTCACCTTGGGAATTAGTTTCTGGTAAAAGGGCACTCACTGGCATTTTGGAATCTATCACAATGATTTTGTAGTCAATTTTCTCTCGCCCTCAGAACTCATGTGTGTACCTACTCATGAGCTGGGAATCAGCACAGCCTTCCAAGCAGAGTGTCATACAGTACCAGATAAATTTGACTGATCCAGGGTGCTCCCTGTCCCAGTCACCCATGCTTAAATGAGAACTGCTTAGATTGCTGCAGCTGCCTTTCTTCATAAAGTTTATCTCTTCCTCCACCTCTTTTTAAATCTCTTCTATTTCCTTCCAGTTACTGAAGTAGGCACTAGAATAAACACAAACATTCTTCCTGGATATTCTGCAGGTAGTGAAGTAACACTACTTGTTGGTTATTCATTGTTTTTATCAAACTATTTGAAAAACAAATATTTGCTCTTCAGTGTTTACAGATCACTGATATGAATGCCAACTGGGCTGGCAATCCAAGTGATTTACTCCACCATAGTACTGAGGTGCCGGCATGAAATGAATAACCAGCAACATTTCCAGACCACATGCTGTTAAAATAGACCATGCACCACAGCCATGAAAAGTTTCAGCTTGGCATCAAGCAGCATCCTTTGCGACGAAGGACAGCTGTAACACACTCTCAGATGTTCTGCCTGTAGCAGAATGTCCTTGCTGTCCCCAGCTGCACGCCTGACCCTTGAGGTGTGCAAATGTGGAGCAACCTGCTGTACCATGAACTCTACCTGCAACATGGAAAAAGAGAAACACAGCTATCACTGCAGCTCTGCTGAGAGAGGCAGAGCAGCCCTGGTCACACATTACCACGTGCTGCTTTGTTATAAATGAATCTTCATTTCTCTTACCCCTCTATGGGGCTGTCCCTGTGAAACGGCTCAGAAATGGCCTCTCTGCCTTCTGCTGCAGAAGACACCAGAGTCTAGAGCCAGAATTCAGAACAGCAGGTGGACACAGTGAAGTCCCACAAGTAGGAATAACCTACACTCAGGTAGTTCTCCTTGTTCATGTTGTGTGGCCTTGTTACATTACCAAAATCATCAAAATTTGAAATTGTTTCTTGCTGTGCTAAAAATGAAAAGCAGAAGTTGACAAACCTGCATGAGAACCAAGAATGAGGTTATAAACACACCAGATTAAGTTTTCAGTTTGTTGCATCATTTTGCTTTGCGACTTGCTTTGTTGAATTAATGTAAAATCTAAACAAAGTTTGGCCTTTCAGGATGCCAGGTTGCCAGACTTGGCAAATAATGCTATAGAAGCATTACCTCTGGGCCAATATAATTTTGGGGTTAGAGAGAAAGAAGTAATTGGGCAGAAGCCATAACAGGAATGCAAGTTCAGTGATTAGTAAACTGCTTGATTACAGCAGACAAAGCAAAGGGCAAGCCCTATGGAAAGAGACGAAGTAAGACTACTTAATCATCATGGAAATGCTAAGCTTCAATTAAGTCATAGTCGTAAGAGCTTCTGTTGTTTTCAGCCTCTCAACAGCATTTCCCTGTGGATAAATATGTAAGTAATGCAAAATACTTTTCAGCTACCATGGTCAAGAAGTCAGGAAGCAACCAAGAGGAAGTCTCACCAGTGCCAAGACAGGCCAGAGAGCTGAAAATCTGAACGTAAAAGGTGCTATGACCCAGGAACACAGGAGTGAGAGCGACACAGCCTTCTCCCTTGGGAAGAATGAAGATTGCCACCCTTTCAAGAATGAAAAACTTGATTACTTGTCTTTTTTGTTTCATCAGTTTGAATGGCCCTCAGTTTACCCTCTTTTTTTCTTAATTACTTTGGTTTTGACACAAATTTATACATAGCTGTCTTTCTATTAACTACACTGGATTGAATTTTTGCAAGTTGAAAATTTCCACACTGAGAGAGCCAGAGGCAAGAAGAATTAGACCTCAGGGTCATCGAGGGTTTGCTGGGTGTTGTAACTGAAGCACACAAACTGAAACTAGACATTACCAAGCTTGTTTACAACTGCAATTCCTCTCCCAGAGCTTCCCCTTTTTCCTTGCAGCATCCCAGCAATCCCCTATCCGAGACCAAAGATTAATAAGCTCTGCACTGCTCAGCACTTTCTCTGTTGTTTCATACATGATTTTAAGTTGGTTTACTGACAATACATTCCCTTTGGGGTCCCACACAGTGCTGCCTAACTGGGTGTCTGGCACATTTTCACATCAGAGGACTAAAAAAATCTCCAAATAATTTCAGTGTTTGGGCTGTGAACGCTAGAGCCAGCTCTCGGGGGGAGGAAGCTGGACCCCGCACGGACCTGCAGGATGAAAGATCCAAGTCCCCGAGGACACAGGTGCCCTCCCTTGCAGCACAAAGTGCATGTGCTAGGCAGGGCAAGGCAGGATGTACTGCGAGTGTATGGCCATGCCATTCAGAAAGTTCAGCCCTTTCTTGTTTGAACACTGGTTAAGACAGATTTCTTTCTTTCTGTCTTTAAATAAGACCTTTCAGCAGATTATACACTCCAGCTGCATCACTGTACTCCGTATAGTTCCCTTTGCATTACCTGTGCAATGATTCAGTGCGCACCTGCGCCAGCAAGGGCTCTACCTGGGATGTGCTTTGTTTTGCTCCATATTCTGCATATACAGCACAACAATATGATTCACATCTAAGACTCTCAATGTTGGGTTTTTTTCAGGGCTCTTTTTAGAGGCCAAGTGATATCATATGAATTTAAAATGCTGGACAAGCAGTAAAAGAATTAGTGAACATCACTGTACCAGGAAAAATAATCCAGTTAAAGAAGGAGCAGGTGTTCACTTAAATCACATACAAGTCTTAAGAGTTAGATGGGGCATTTTTAACTTCTGAAGATAAGGGAGGTGGTTGTGATTTATCATTTTGCCCCAGTAATTTGATTTTTATATATGTCTTATAACAGGCTGCCCAGGGGGGTTGTGGAGTCTCCTTCTCTGGAGACATTCAAAACCCACCTGGACATGTTCCTGTGCGACCTCACCTGGGGCGTTCCTGCTCCAGCAGGGGGATTGGACTAGATGATCTTTTGAGGTCCCTTCCAATCCCAAACATGATACTGTGATACTTTAAAGGAACAACATGTTGAAGACTCCAGATAACAGGGTCTATTACTAAATAAAAAACAGATGGTATCTGAAAGAATGGAGAAGGATTATACAGACAATAATGGAGCATTTAGTCCAAAAACAAGGTGCATGCTTCTGAGAAGATTTGTTACAGGGTTTCCTTCCAAAAACCTTGTTGACATCTGCTCTGACAGATAATAAAATAATCTCCCACATGAGTACACAGGTTGAGAAAATGAAACTATGTAGAGTCATTCCAGGAACAGAGGAAATCCCCTTACAATTTTATTTTTGTACCAGTTTAGGAAGCTGAGGACAATTCATAAAAAAGAATAGTAGCGCCATGCAAATCACACATTTCTTAGCCAGAAGATGACATAACATTACAGCTCCAAGTCTCAGACTACAGAAAAATAAGAGAGTGGACTGCTGTGAAGATGGGAGGTTGAAAAATTAAACACAAAGATTGCAGGAAAATAACATTTCTTCAGCAACACCTCAGACCCATTAAGGGCTACACGTGAATCTGAGTGAAGCATGCTGACAAAAAACAGGTTATATCAAACTCTAAATAAAGTCCAGTGACACACTGGTACTCTGAGCTAAAAGCTCATTATCAGCAGCCACAATCTTAAAGCCTTTTTAAAATTTTTAAACAACTTTAGAGACTCTTCTCTCTTCTTTGCATCCCCCAGAGGTTATGTCACTGTGTACAGCACCCATACCAGGCAGGACGTTCCCTCTGTGCTACAGTCACCTGTCTCCCTTTCCTCTCCCCAAATCCATCGCTAACAATTGCTCCACTCCACAGGCACCAAACAGATTTTCCTTTCAGAGATGGTCTGATTATTGTAAACTGCAAGTAATGATGCTCAATTTATATTTAGCTTTGAAGGTTTTAGTTTCTATTTTAGATCCGTGAAAGGCTTATACATCTGGAAGCCAGTTTAACTTTTCCCATGGTATTACTTGATTTTACAGAAGATGTTACTTTTACCTACAGTCTTTATCTTGCCGATGGAGTGATGTGTTACTTTCCATGGGCTTTATAGTCTAAAAAGGCAGAACAGAGATGATGCTTGAAAAGAAGCTGCTTTATATTCTGCCACATTCCCCTTAGAGATGAGTTTAAAGAAGTTTTTAAAAGTATGAATATCAGATAAAAAGAGCTTCTGCCTTTCAATGAACTTAGCTGGATACTGACCAACACAACAGATAAAAGAAACATTACTGGCCTTGTGCTGGAGACAGCCGAGTTCAGGCAGACTCATAACGTGCTGTCCTGCAGGTGTCAGAGTTGTGATTTGAGAGCAGAATTTGCCTTTTCAGATCCCGTATCGCCTGGTGTGTCACAGCTGTGCCTGGCTCTCCCATCCCAGCAGCCACATGGAATAAAGCAGACACCTTGCCTATAAGCTTTTTTGGCAGAAAAAGTACATTTGCGCAGAGACTTTTTTCAAGACAGTATCTCAGCTCTCCTAAATGGGAACGTAAAGCCAGAAAAAGTAAAGCCAGTGAAAAAACTGGAAATAAGCCAATTTCTTCTACCAATCCTCAGTTTCACTTTCTATTGGAGCAAACATTTATACAAAAAACAAGTACGTTTTTAGCAAAGCCTGAAATAAACTATAGCAACCTTTTGGGCAAATAACGCAGCTAGCCACAAAACAAAATTGTTAAAAATTCTCCAAAATTTCACCTACATTCAGACCTCATCCTACTACTATTTCAAGCAATACAAGTCCAGATACCGATTATAGTTACCAATATCTACAAAAAGATAAGATGCATTTCCCATGAAAAAACACTGCATTCAAGAGTTGAGGAAAAACTGACCTTAGATAGCTGGACAGTTCCTGCTCTGTCACTCTGGATCCAGAACGCAAAAGTGAGAAGAGCTGCTATCACTGCCCAGGGCTTATAGAAAGTGATACCAGAGAGGAGGAAATGAGCCAGACCAGTTGCTGCAGAAAAGTTAAAGTCTTAGGGGGAATTCCATGGAGGAAAATTAAAAGGAACCTCCCTTCTAGCAAGTCCTGTATAGTAAACACGCTTACCTCTACCGGTTGATTCACAGCTAGGAGCTTGCACTTTTCACTAGTTACAAACAGACTGATACATTCCGTTGGAAGCCGAAATCGGATGAGAGCTGACAGTTACAATTTCTGGTGCTCCCCAGAATTCTTCCTTTCCTTCCTGTCCCAAAGCCATGCTGTTAGACAGTCCATCACTACGAATAAAGCAAGAAGCACGCAGACATTCTTACCTTGCAGCTCCCTTTGGTATAACAGAAGTGAAAGTATTTCTTTCACATGTTCACAGGCTCTACCAATACAAAAATTACTTTGGTATCTTGTTCAAGTGTCTCTTGCCATTGGCTCAAAATGATGAGTAGGACGTTCTATGCAACAGGAGCTTGTAAACCTTGTCTGGCTTACACACGGTGTTCAGGGTTTGCTTGTAGCAGCATCTGACAGAATGTTCATTCATTTCACCACCCTGCCAGCACTTACCTGGCGTAAGACAAACAAACTTTTGAAAACCAACTTCATCCATGAGTGTTCCTACCATGATGCCTCTATCTGCTGCTGTGTGGCTTCGCAAGCTTATTTGCCTATTTTTCTATTTTTTACCATGCATAGACCTACACAAATTAGAAATTAATTATGAAAGAGAATATATTCCCAAGTGAGCAAATACTTTTTGTAGTATTATTCCATTGGCTATGGCTTATAGCAAAAGTTCCACCAGAGTGTTTAGGAAGTGCAATTTGATGAAGTCAACGACATCCAGGACTTGCTGCTTCAGTAAGGCAAGTTTTTAATTAGCTGCTCAGTAACAAATGGCTTCTGCACAAGGCAGCAGGTGCTATAAGCAAAGCAGCTGCTGACCTGCGTAAGCCTCTTCCCTTTGCAGCGGAGATGCACTTCCACCAGGTTCCATGGGAACACGCTCACTGAGAAAAGATAAAGCTGTATCCCTCCTGGGAGCAGCTGATCTGTTCCCAGGGAGCCCAGCCTGCAATGCACAACAGCAGCCGATTTGGGCTCTCTAACCCACCAGGGACCTGTGTTCCTGGAATTCCTCTATGCACATCAGAAGAAAAGCAACATCTCAGTATAGCAGCATTCAGAGCAGAAAATAATCAAAGGCTGCACAACTACAGGTTCTGTATTTTAGCGCTCTGTTTTGATAGGACAATAATACAATCACTGCACGAGAAATCCCTACAAAATTTAAGAGGGTTATTTGTGAGCCCCATTGTAATGTGCAACACAACCCCACAAGGTACAAGCTCCTTTGCCAGCCCTGCAGCCAGATTTCTTTACCAGCTCTGAGGCAGAGCAGAAAGGATTTGCTGGAGCAAATGAGAGTACTGGGTCATCTAGTGCCTAGTCTATAAAGATGGGCTTAGAGGGAAAACAAGAGGCTGTGAGGCAGCTCAGAACGGCCTAAGACTCTCAGGTCACCATCAGCTTCTTTGCTTGGGTGTTTGTTGCAAAAGGAGGGAGCAGAACAGGTTGGTTAGTATGGAAGCACTGCAAACCAGATGTCAATAGTGCACTTTGCAAGAGGGAGAAAGCTGGGGCTTTTTTTGTCTAGAAATTGTAAAGATCTGTTTTGTGGTAGAAGAAATAGTTGCAAAACTATTAAGTAACAAGTGAGAAACCTGCTGATATCAGTCTGTTCCTGAGTTTTCTTTACAAGGCTTCTCCAGAGTGAAACAATGATTGAATGTAAGGCTGAAAAATTAACGGATTTCAAAAAGAAAGTCATAAAATAACTTGTTTCAAAGGAAGCTGAAGCCTCTAATACAATTTGAGTCATTTCCTGGTGAATTAATGTCTTTGAAACCACTTTCTTTAAGCCCATGTCTACTACAAAATCTAGAGAACAGTGGCAAGAGTTGAACATGTGATGGATGAAAACCAATGCTGCTTCTGAGGCACTTCAGCTTCCCTCTGTCATGTCCCAAACGTATGCAGGCTTTGTGACAGGGATACAGAGCCAGGCGTGACAGGATCAAAATCCCTGAACGGAGATTTTAGGTGCTACAATTAAAAAAATGAGCAGGAACAGATATATTTTCAAGCATTTCAGGGATTTAATTTAAAATAGAAGCCAGACTATATATACTCCCAGCATAAGTGACACTGGGCCACTTGCTATGATATTCTACAGTTAAAATAAGAATTCTTGGCATTAATTTGAATGTGTGTAATAATAGAGATAAAATCTTCCAGGTCAGTATTTTGTACTCTCAAACTACCTCAATTTTTTTCTCCAGCCTTTCCCCTTGAACTTTCACGCACGCCTCGAGAAGTGATGTCCAATACTATATTTTAGGGGAGGAAAAAATTCATACCCCTGATCATGTTCCATCGGTTTTGCAGGACTACCCCAATATTCTACTAAGCTTTCTTTTACTCTCTTTTACAGTTGCCTGGCTTTGTAAAAATCATTCTGAATGCTGTAATTTAAGCTGTGGTTCTGTCATTTTACAAAGGAGGGACAGTGTCAGGATTGTCCCAGAACTATTTCCGTTCTCCAACATACACATTAATCCTCTGGTGAGTCAGACTGAAAAGAGAGTTTACTGCCTCACAATTATAAGGTATTTTAAGGTATTACAAGTATTTTAAAGTATTATCAGGTATTGTAAGGTATTTTTATCTCTCCTGCCGCTCAAAACTCTTGAATCCATCCTCATAAGTCATTAGGTACATCCCCTGCTTAAACCTCTTACAGGCAGTGTAATTTTGTTGCTTATAGACATCTGGAATCTAAAGTTAAGAATATTTCTCCCATATATGATTGAAAAAGATAAAAGATTTTCCTCCATCAATTGCCAGCATGTGCCGCAAACAAATGCTACTCAGACTGTCAATGGCTGGCATGTCCACTGCGAAAAACTGACCTACTCAGGGTCTCTTTAATCTACTCTGCCTTTCTGGTTGTGCAAAAGGTGGCAAAGAACAAGCTTCATGATGGCCTGGCTATGAAAACGGGTATCTGTAGCTACCCTGGATGGGTGGATCTCTTCTTAGCTGCTCTTGCATTACAATCCGCTCTCTTCTCTTCCCCACCTGCTCTCCAGTGATGCACTTTGCACTGTGCCACAATGCAATCTCAAATGCAATAAACAAAAGTAAATCTTTAACAAAGCAAAAAAACAAACAAAAAATCTGATTTACCAGAAATGTACTTGCTTCCTGTTGGCTCATTATCTGTCACGTTTTGAGGCTTACTGCCACAGAGGTTTAAACAACACAGGGGAACCAAATCAGTCAAGTAGAGGTCCCATTTTTCCACAAATGTCAGAGATATCTTCCTTGCGAGGTCCTCTCTGTCTTTTTCGTGGAGCAAGGCTTGATGGTACTCCTTGGATATCACATCTTCTTTCAGCATGAAGTTAAGCAATGCGTGCTCATCAGAAGCTGTAGCAGCTGAAAGAATCTTCCTTACTCTAGGCAGGATCTCCTTAAAGAGATTCATAGCTGCATCTGAAGACGCTAGAAGGATGTCTGAGCAAAATCTGAACTGTTTCAATAAAATAAAATAAAAAAATCCACTCAGTCAGCATCAAAAAGATGAAGTGAAAAAAAAAAGTTAAGAGACTTTGGCCTGCAATAGCAGAGTTATTTCCTCATTTGATTAAGCCTTTAAATAACATTTCCAACAACAATTAACTTCTTGATGAAATGACACAACAGCACAATTCTTCAGAAAACACATTTTTCCAATCAACAACATGGTCATCTGAAAAAATAATTTTAAAATATACGTATCCCATGAAAGAAGGATTGCCACAGGTCGCGCTTTATCTCCTGGCCAAGGTGGAGTGTGGGTCCAGCAGTGGGCCCAGCAAGGTCCTTGCTGAATCCAAAAGCTTCAGCACAAAATGCATCCTCTGCAAGAGAGATAGGTTTAAAACTTGGAGACTCCAGTGTAAGGTTAGACATTACGTTGTGACCAAATTCTGCTTTCACTAAGTCGTATGGGTTAGAATCTGGGTGAAAACTTTGGGGTAAAAATTTCTCTCAAATCTGGCTCTGGTTTCTGCCATACCTGAATTTATTAGGAAGAAAAATAACTAGAAAACAAGCTTGGCCTGACTTCTTGGCCATATATTCTTATTCAAAGTTAACATATTTATACTCCAAGGGGTAGACACTTTCAGTTAAATTCCTTAAAGGGAAGAGTTTTTTGAGTCCCCAGATTAAATAAGTAGCAAATCTTCTGTACCGCCAAACACAATGTTAAAATACAGCTCCAAACCTATGACAACCAGAGCCTCAATTCAGCTCAAAGCTATTCAGAAGTCTTTAAGGTTATTGCCATCTTGAGTCATTTCTTGCTCTTCTGTTGTAGAGCTCAGGATCAGGCAATGTCTAATTAGGGCACTTCAAAGACTTCTTAATGCAATCAATAGTGTCTCACCTTTGTCTCAAGAACAATTTCTAACAGGGAGTAAAATAAAGAATGAGTGCCTTCAGACTGGATATCTTCAAAATTTTCAGTGAGAGCAGAGTAAAAGGAACAGAACAAATTATCTCAATCAGATCAGTAAAATGCATATCTAGGAGTATTTTTTATTGTTAAGAGTGCAAAGATCATTAACTGGTCTTCTATATTGTGACTGCCTGTATAACACAGAATAAATATATAAAGTCAACATGAGAAGGAAGAATATCACTAATTACCAGAATTTTCATGTATTTAAGAGAAGTACCTCTGAGCCAAATATGAACATCAGTCATGTTGTAATAAAAAATAAGGTATATAATTTATGAGCTGGGTTAAATAGATTCTAATAACATGGTTCTTATTCATAGCAGCTACATCTGCTAACAACAGTTTGTTAAAGATACAAAGTAAACAACTGGTTTTGCTGCAATATTTAAAACATGGTAAATTAATTTTCTCACCTATACAACCTTTTAAAGGCAATATGTTTCGCATTTCCAGGTCTTTGATCATGAAAATGTGTCTTATGAGACTCAAATATATAAAAAATAAAATCTAAAATTAAACAGATTCTATCCAGTGCTTGCTAATGCTGATTTATTTTCCTTATGCCTATTTCAAACTTTCTACTTAATGCTTTGTACAAGGATTTGCAGCAGCTTGTGTTTAGGCATTTTTACTGTTCGGGGAAGAAAACTTCAGGGTTTCAGAACAGTGGCAAAAGCATTATAAATATGGCAGTGGCTAAATAAACAGTAACCAACTACTAACAATTTGCTTTACACTACAGTTATTTTCAGCTTCGTTTTTAGATACCTGGCTCTTATAGCAGAACCTACAGCCTTGAAATAATTACTGGGGCAAAATTTCAAGGGCTCTCTGGGAGCTTATGGATGGGAAGTTTAAAATCCAGTCTGGTACATGGCTGCCTGAACAAGCCTGTAGGCTGAGTATGGGATAACTATTCAAATATAATCTAAATATTTTTCTCTTTATTTGCTACGAGGTTTTACTACCTTGACTATTGCCATGATTTCTTTTCACCATCAAACACACTTGAAAGTGGAGAAATAATCCCACCTGGTAAGAAAAAATGCACTGCAAGGAACTTACTAAATCTTTATAAAATGTTCAAGTACAGTACTGCAAATTCTGGTTAAGATCCAAAATAGCTTTGTAGAATAACAAGAACTTGCTGCACTTTCCAAACGTTCATGTTTATGTTCAATATCAGGAAATGTATGCAAAACACTGGAAAAATAAGCTCTCTCATTACCCAGTAGTATTGGTTTGACTTGCAGTGCAGGTAGGTAACACATTTTAGTGTAACTATATAAATGGCAACCGAGAAAAGCAAAATAATTTATTTTCCTTATGGAAAAGTAAATCCCTTGGATCTTTCATGAGTATTCTTCTTTCGCTCAGAATTTGTCTTTTAAATATATTTTCTTTTAAAGGTGCTGCCCACATTGACCCCAAAAAACCTGAAGAAACACTAGTTTCGTTGAAGTGTGAGTAGGAATAAGCTCCAACTCATTCAGAGGAGCGTTGCTCCTGGGGTATTACGTGAAAAGGACCGTTTCCCATAGCTTTAGCAGCATAAAACTGCACTGAATAAGGTGCCTCCACTTGTACTTTCCCACCTTGTGGTGCAGAACACATGCTGAAGCCAGCCAAGCGTTTGCCTTGCAGAAAATTGGGAAACACTTGCTATCACAGCAAAGCTGAATGAGTTTACCACAGCCTGGGGAAGAGAGGCAGTCTCAACATCAGCTTCTCCTGCAACCTGTGTGCTCTTGAATGGCTTCAACAGATTAAAAGAAAAAAAGTATTGTGTCCATTATTTGACCAGAGAGGTTTTCAGAAACCTTTCTCAGCATCATCAGCCACATTCAAGGCCTCTCTAGGCAGCAGTTCTCCTGACTGAGTCTCCTTCTTGATAGGAGGTGGAGACTTCAAGCCACATGAGAAGCTGTATATTAAAAGAAGAAACTAAATTTAAACTGTAATGCTCAGCAACTCATTGACCTGCTGCACCTTGGCTCTGCAAAAGCCTTGCTCAGTGCTCCAGGGCAGAAGTGTGTTTGACTGTGAGGGGCTATAATAATGTGGGAATAGTAAAATTGTTTATGTGGGCAAAGAACTCCCCTCCACAGGACAGTTACCTCCAGAAGCAGACAAGCAAGTGAGCAAATACCTTGTGACAGGTCATCACAATTGCCATTTAAGCATGAGAAAAGCAGATTTTCTGCAAGTGTTTCCACCTGCCAATGCGCCCAGGCAAAGCTCACCCTGAGCAGCAGATTATCACCCAAATACAATATAGTTTCTTCTGTTATGTCTAGATTTGAGACACATCAAAAGTGGGATTGGCTTTTCACAGGTGTTAAGATACAAAGATTTCAAGCTGATTCCTCTTTTACTCTTCCCACATGTTTTAAGGGATCCTGAAGAATTTTCCAAAAAGATCTGCAAGATCATCATCTGGGAGGAAACATGGTCTCTATATGGCTGTCCCCAGCTGTTGCTGGGCTATAGGCAAACACACCAAGCAATACTGTGCTAGGAGTCCTCTGCCTTGGACCACAAAACTTGTGTCTTGTAGCTAAAGCCAAAATAAGGGAAGGGGGTCATAGTGGCTCAAGCTTTGAAAACTTGATTCAAGTTCTAGTGCTGCTACAGTCCTAATTTGCAATTTTGAGAAAATAATTAAATGTGATTTCTATTTCTCTTTTTGTTGCTGCATTCACATGAATAAAAATAAACTTCTTACTATCTTGACACTAGATAAAATCTACTAAGGCTCATGATGTACCCAGATGCCAGGTACTGAAGGACATAACCTGGCCTACATTGGCACACTTTCAGCTGCTTCACTGTCCCCAGTAAAAATGGTGAAATGAATTGCTGAGATCTGAGATTATTTGGATTTCAAAATTAGCCATAGACTTTGGGCAGCATCATATTTACTTAGAAGTGATACTTCCCCTCAATGCAGAGAAATCAAAAGCACAAGTTCTCCTTTTTAACTTTAACTTTCCTCTTTAAAATGTATCATAGCACAAACAATGTGTGTGAAAAAGAGAACTAACTCATGCTGTACATTTTTACTATTTGTTGCTTATGTTGCTATTGTTTAGCATTTTCTATAGCTAAGGCATGTCTTTTCCTTTGGACTTTGAGAGGAAGACTACCATGATGATCCTTAAAAAGAGATACAGCTGCTGTGAAACATCACTCTTGTCTACATAAGCTGCGTGTCAGTTAAAGGGAATCCTTAAGAATGGCCAGTTGTGCATTGAATACAATTGGAAAGCAGGGAAATTTTTTAATGTCTATGAAAAATTGCTCAACCAGCAGTACATCAATGATATTCAGCCTGGATAGACAGAATCCCCAACAAAAATTCTGGTATGAATCCAATTTATGGCTAGAGGGGCTAAGGACACTGACTGCAAAATCAGAGCTTGAAGACAGAGCCAACAGCTCAGACAACATGGAAGGAATTTTCAAGGAAGTGCGGTTCATTCATAATACAGCATCTACCGAAACCAACAGGGACTTGGCAGCAGTGTCCACGAGCACTAGAGAATGCTGCCCCCAGTGAATATCTAATGACCAGCCTAGCCCCCGACTTCGCTACATTTGGCAAAGCTGGACTGCAGGAACTTAGTTTGGCTAAATCTTAGAATGGAGACTTTGGTTACTAGAGTGTCTTTCACTGTGCATACACACTGAGGATTTCCTACATAATTCTGCCAAAGTTTACAGCTCTTCATGTAAAATCTTTTATATCTAATTAGAAAATTACTTCCTGTAGGAAAGTAAAGGTGTGATATTCTGGAAGATGCTTGGAACACGAAAGGTCTTTCCTTTAGATTGTGGAGTTGTTTTACTTGGTTGGTTTTGGTTTTTTGTTTGATTGGTTTTCTGTGTGTGTTTTTTCAGGTTTTGTTTGTTGTTTATTTCTCCCTCGCTCGAGCTTGTTTTTAAAACTGTCTGATCAAATCTTTTCCCTCCTTCCTCACCTCAGAATTTGCTGTGCTTCCATTGATGTGTAAAAGTCCTTCAGCACCCTTCCACACCTGCCCTTCCAGTATCGCCTACCCTACTGCTCCCTGAACACCATGACGAGCCTCGGTGGTACAGCAGGAACACTGCAGCGAGACGTGGCTGGAGCCCACGGGGATGCACTGCAACACTGCTGCTCACATCACCAGCTTCTCCAGAACATGACATTCTCAAGCGAGGTTAGGAACTCAAAAGGTTGAGAATTTCCAATCTAGTAGGTTCAAAAAAAGGTTAGGGCCTCAAATATTTGTGGTCATTCAGAATCTCACAGAACTTTGGATAAGTGTTCTCAGAAGGCTGATGGAGCGAGGCTGGCTGAACAGAAGACCTGTTTAGATTCTGCTTTCAAATCCTGATAGACAGACTCCAAAGGGCATTTCTGCAGGGACGACCTTGGGTTCTACTTTTATTAGGCTGAGATATCAAAGTTTGCTGCCAGTCTGCCATTCAATGGAATTCTGCTGTTCCTCTAAAATATTGTATTTTAAGAACTCGTAACCCTCGCATTTTTGGCTTAGTAACATAAATAGCAACAACATCAATTTGCTAGCCCAGCTTGTGCAGTCCAGATTCACTGTCATGCCAAGAGGGCACAGCTACTGCAAAGCTCTCTGTGGAGAATTAGGCAGATATATGAACACAAAGACACAAAACTGTTTTCAGCAGCCAAGTATCAAATATTTTCTAAACTATCTTTGTGGTGATAGGCCTACATTTAAAGTATGAATTCCACTATTTTCTTCCTCACTTGAATACCAATGATTCATTGCTTTCACTGGCACCAGAATGATTATACTACAGTACGTCCTAGAACTTCCCAGTGGAAAAAAACCTGAAACAACTGAAAATTAGCAAAATATTGCCAGCTTAGCAATATTTTGCTAAAGCACTACTGATTTATAAGCATGCTGTTCTCTTATTATAGTATTTTTACTAGCACAATGTATTCCATCAGGAAGCCAACGACGGTGCTCTGCAAGCACACCATGAGCACCAGGACCTGCAGTAACATCCAGCGGCTGCCTGGCCGACAGATGGGGGAAAAGACCCTGAGAAAAGCTCCTGCTCCTTCCCTTGGCTTTCAAGAAGTGTGTGAGCATCACAAATGAACAGATCTCTTAGCAGTAGTTTTGGGGCAGACAATGCACAATAGCATTCATTTTGTTAACAGAAGGAGTTGTAATTTATCTATAGCTAAGAGCAAATTAAAAAAACTAATTATATCCTTTCTGTCACCACTACTGGACAGTACACTTGGTATATCGGAGCATGTGACAAGAAAAGCCTGTAATTCCCCTTACACTGAAATAATAGAACAAGAATGGGAAACAGCATACAAACGCAAACCCAAACCAACAAGGAAAACGACGTGTGCAAAACCACAGCCTCTGTCGAGTTTCAGAATGATGGAGGCAATAAAACTGGGCAAAAATACTATACTGGCAGTTGAAGAAACCATGTATTTTAGGGGCTTCCCTAAAGCGTTTCTGATTTTTGTCAACTAAAATGCACACCAGACACAAAAGCTACTGAACTCCACATCAGACACAGTAGCCCTACCTTTAGTCACTTGAATAACTTACCATGGCTTCCATTCCAGTATCTGTGCTGTTATTCTTGTAAGTGCAGACAGTCAACTTGGCACCACTAACACAGTCACAACACCTTCTCTTTCAGGAGCTCAAGGTCCAGGTCTCAGCAGCCCCGCAGTGTGGCTTCTGGGCTGCCCTGCCAGGGGAACTCTCAAACCCTCCTGCTGAAGCTGCTCTGCCCTGCAAGGATGAGGGACACACAGTTAATCCTTTCTCTGAGAAACAAAGAGGTTTGTGTCCTTGCCCTTCTTCCACAGTTTATTTCAGTTTAATTGGTGATTACTTACAGTTTTTAAAGATGTGTGGATCGTGAATTCATTTGTTTCACATGTGAAACAAATTCTGGGGAGTCGGGCAGAACAGCTTCCATGGGAACAGCTGTGGAGGCTTCAGCACAGCCCAGAGTGACCTCCTGAGCTGGGAGGCTGAGGCTCCTCACCTCCCCGGCAGTGGTAGGAATTGTCATCCCTTCCCAAGCACAGACTCCATTGTAAAAGGGGCTCATAGGCCACAGACATGAACCTGGATTTTGGTTTTGCCACAAGAGGCTGGGACCTGATCTCCAGGAGAGGTTCAGAGGTATTGCACAGGGAGCGAGATATCTCCAATAGCACCTGGTATACCATGTGAAGAACAGGCAGTCAATGTGCCAGAGCCCTTCCAAGGCATTTGATGTTCTTGTGGCTTCTGTGGGGGATCCTGCTACCTACAGACAAGTCCCAAGCACCTCTACGTCTTTGTATGATTCAGCACAGATTATGTGAATTTTAATCCCTCACACACCCCTTCAAGTTCTATGTGACTGAGTACAAGGAATTTCAGGGTGCTGAAACTATTCAGGAAACTAGAAAAAAAATGTGTTAACAAATTAAGGGAAGACACTATTTGTGGGGTCCTGGTCCCGGTGACAGGTCTTGGTCCTGGTGGTGGATGGCCACACTTGCAGGTCGTAACCTGGTGATTTTACGGCAGTTGAAATCAGGCAGTGCCCCAGCACACTGCGAGCCTGGTCACAGATGTTGGTGGCTGATATCGCTGGAGCTTCCCTTGAGCTTACACAAGCTTCAAGCATTCTTTGAGCTTCAAAAATTCAGTGATCATGCATTTTGCACTTTAACTCACTGTATTTAGGCCTTTACAGCAGCCCCAATTAAGCAAGCAGCATGAGCAAGCATTTTTCTGTAACAAGCAGGCCATAAACGTATTATTTTAGCAAGCAAGCATTGAGACAAATAATTCACAATATCTCAGCCTTCCACACTTATGCCATGTGTTAAGCACCACCATCCCTCACACACACTCAAACCATATGCTAAGAGCCACCATCTCTTACACTACTAAACAATAATGCTATGGAAACAAGGGCCACAGTGTGCTTCACAAAAATCTGCAGGTCAAAAGAACTAAGAAATGTAGGTACAGGTTTCTCACTTCATTGCATCACCAGATCACTTTCTCACTTCTCTTTTCTGTGTTTTGTCTATATTCTACTTTCTTCCTGAGAAAGTTATTGCCTTCACCACCTCCAACACCAGTTTAAAATAAATAAGAACAACAACTGCAAGCAAATCTAGCAAGAGCTGCTTAACCACAGACTCCACAACAAAAGATGAAGTTGACAGGGACAGTGAAAGCAGTGTTTGAAGAACTGTCCAGCAAGAACCTCAGGGATCTGAACAAGACTACGTAGATAGTATTGGCAGCAAGGAAAAAAAAAAAAGTGCTAATGAAAAAGCAGTTTACAGCTTTTATAAGCAACTTCAACTTCTTTGCAGAGAAAAGAGTAGAAGACATAGTACTGCATTTTTCATATTATCCTCCTGCTGTGTAAGTTCTCAACCATTTGGTAGCCCTAGGTTCTTTTATTTAATAGGTTTAGCTTTGTATTTTTTTTCCTCTCTCAGCAAGCCTATAGAGGACTGGCTTAGTTCAGGAAAGGTACTGGATATTTGCCTGTGTACAGGCCTTTTAAATTCACATAGCAAAGGAGGGAAGGGAGCCCAAGCACCTGCCACTCTGGGAAACTGATCCTATCCCTGCTTACCACCGTGGATCTATGAAGTCACTTAAATCAAACTTCTGACAGGTGTCCAAACAGCCCAAGTTCCTTATTTTTGGAGTTCCCAAATGGAGAAATAAGAGCTGATTTGCAGAAGTAACAAGTACCGAGAACTGCAGCTGAGAATGACTGAAGCTTTGAATGCATCAAGAGACAGATAAAGCCAAACCCACTAAGAAGTCTGCAACCAAATGCTGGGAAGCAAAGCACCCCAAGCCAGGAGAGCTGCTGACCTTGCTTTGGTCTGGTTTGCCAGTTTCTAAGTGACCTGTGCAGCCTCAACAGAGACACAGAATTAAATGCATTAATAATTGCAAAGCATTTTCTCTCCCAGGTAACCTCACTGGAGATTCCCACAACATGAGTTAAATGAGGCCTAAAGCCACACAGTGAATAGAGAAGGTAAAATAAGTTTTTAAGAAAAACTGGTAATGTTTTCTCAATTTTTTTTTTCCCTAACTGAAAGGAATACAGATACTGGTGAACTTTTTAGGATCAAACCCAGTTCTCTCCCTTGAGATACTAAAAAAACCATTTTTTTCCTATATTTAGACATAACCGAATGAAGCATCAATAAAGCCTTTTTCTTTTTTAAATCTCTGTTTATATTTAGGGCCCAAACCTCTTCAGCTTTGACTTTTTTTTTTGGTTGCCCATTCCTTAATGATGGTAGAACTTGATCTCTACTGAGAGTCTATTACTACTCAACTAAAAGACACTATCCTGATCTGTCAAGTAAATACTGCACATTCTCCCCTGTCAACACAGAGCTACCAATTACCACAATTGAGGTACGTACAGACAAAAAATTCCACAGACACTGGTTCTGGGCCAGAACAGGAAACGATCTTTTACAAATCAAACAGAAGGCAACACCCTAATTTGCCCTGTCTCCTCAATATTTAAACATTTTATTGAACCTCCAACAAACCCGGTAAGCATATCTAATGCGAGTGAGGTAAGAGTTATTCTTGGATTAGCAGAAAACTGTAAACATCATCTAGAAAACAGAACAATAGCTGTAGTGTTGTTAAAAATTCCAGTGTGCAGTTCAGAGGGCTGGTCTCTGGTACCATGCCAGTGCAAGATCCTGGGCAGCGCTCCAGAGAAAAAAAGAAGTCAGCTGACTTCACGTTAATCGCGTGAATAAAATATCATATTCATCTTGGAGGAGGTCAACTATTTCACGCTGTATGTTTCAGCCAGCGATTAAATAAAATCTTAATATATTTGAGAAATGGTCAAAGTTTTCCTATGTATAAACCCGAAGACCTTACCACAATTCATAAACTAAGTGTAACTATTTATAAATTTTGTAAAATTTGTCAATTTTGAAGTAGTATTGGAGGACTTACATTACCTTTATGGTGGTGTTAATATTTCCAATGTTTAAAGAAACATTTATCAGTTTTAAAAACTAAAACACAGGTTCTGCTTCTTTTTTTTTTTTTTTTTTTTTTAGTTTTAACATTTCATCTCTAGTGAAATCAGTTAGCAGCACCCGAGTAGTAAATCAGACACCTAACATTGTGACAGGCTAAAATGTCACCTCTTCCGTAGCAGCAAGGACTGTTTTACCTGATAAGGAAGGTGGCACACGATTATTTTCTGGTGCCTTAGAACAAAAATGCAATGGATCAGGCAAGACAGCAAGATTACAGAATGACTAAATTCAAACCACCACGCTTGCTGGCAGAACTGCGCTGAGAGGTGAAAGAAGAGCTGATGCAGTAGCTGAGATGAATAATCTGGCAGCCAAGAATGTGCCAGAATGCTCCTGTCAGTGCCGTTCCGGGACCTGCTTCTGAGTCAGAATCTGCTTTTGTTAATATGTTGCTCGTAAACAGTAGTGCATGTTGATACAGTAAATGAAGTAGAGGTCAGCTTCAGGTATGCACATAATTGTTTAATAATTGCATCTCATGATAGCTCTCAAAGAGTAGACATCTTCTTTGGGAATAAAAGCCTACTTAAATATTTTAATATTGTAGGCTATCATAAGCCATCCCTTCACATTACAGCCCACCTGTTCAGTTTTTCAGTGCAAGTCTGCAGTACTTTCCAAAACACTCTAAACCATTGTTTTAACACTACCAAGGCCAAAATATGACTACCACAATATTAATGGTATTAGTTATAAAATAAACCTTCCCCCCACTACAACTACAAGTCTTACTAAGACCAGCTCTACCAGTTTTTCCAATGCATTAGGCATTGTCTTGCTCTAATAACAGGTCTTACTGAAAGCTACTTCCCAATTAATGTTTTTGAAATGTTCAAATTAGTAACTTCTGTCTTTACTCAACAGAAGGTGTTTCTAAAACATCTAACTAAACTAGAACAGAAGTTTTTATTTTGCAGGCTTGTTTAATGCTAGTGGCTTGTCAGATGTACAAACGATGCAGTTTATCAGCTCTCCCTCGATCCCTCTTCACACTTGGCTGACTGGGCTGTTTCCCGCCATTGCTGTGAAACCCTCACCCTACCTGCCGCTCGCTTCTCTCATTTCCCTTTCCTGCTTCCTTAGCTCTGCTGCATAATCCATCTGCAGCGTCAATAAAAGCAGGAGAAATCTTTAACTGCAGGGCCGACGTACCCACGGTACACCGGCGGTACATCCAGTGTTTCAGTCTCACCGAAGTGTCCTGTCACACTGACAGGACAGCCCAGCGCTGAGCCCTCACACGGGACCTGAGCCGTGTCTCGGATCTGCACACGTACGTCCACCTTCCTCTCCGCTACTATTTCACTTTGGGGCTTTATCTTCAGCGCAAG
The DNA here is from genome assembly GCF_964273445.1 of Streptopelia decaocto. NCBI lineage: Eukaryota > Metazoa > Chordata > Aves > Columbiformes > Columbidae > Streptopelia > Streptopelia decaocto. The sequence goes on along the minus strand of NC_138668.1, from coordinate 14,052,367 downwards.
ACGCCAGAAGCCCTGTCGAGGCTGGTGTGTCTGGCGAACAACCAGCGGTCCCGAGCGGAGCCGACATCGCAAACGCCGAGCAAGGGCTCTTCCCGCCCGGCGGCCCCGCTGGCCGCCTCAGGGATGAGGCGCGGGCGGCAGCTCAAGACACTCAGCGCCCCGGCGCAGAGGAGGGGACGGGTCTCCCCGCTGGTGTGACCGGGGTGACCCCGGGGAGCCCCGCGCTGCGGCCCTTGTCGGGCTCGGCCCGGGCAGGCGGCAGCCCGGACCCTTTTCCCTGAAACACCTCCCGGGCCTTGGCAACCGCCGCCTGGCAACCGGGCTGCGGGGCCGGAGGATGAAGCAGGTAACGGTGCCGGGGCGGGGGGCGGCGGGGCTCCCCCGGTCCCTCCCCGCTGACGGGCTCCCCGCCGCAGGCGCTGGTGGACGACACCGAGGATGTGTCCCTCGACTTCGGGAGCGAGGAGGAGCTGGCGCTGCGCAAAGCCAGGATCAGGTGAGGGCCGGGGAGCGGGCGGGCCCAGCCCCGCCGCGGAGGCCTCAGCGTCGCGGTGCCGCCTGAGGGAACGGGGCCTGGGCAGCCTGCGCTGCTCCGAGGCGCTGAAATGCAAGGAATTCCATTTAAACACCGAATTCCCGTTTGTCACAGGGAAGGTTCTCAGCGGCGGGCAGGCGGCTCGGGCTGGAGCCGGTGAGGCCCGCGGCTCTGCCAGCCACACGGCTGCTGCGGGCCCGCTGCTCAGCATCCTCTGACATTGGAAACAAATCTGACATTGCCAAAGCCAACAGATCACCAAAAAGCCCACCACCATCAGCGTAAAACCACAACCTCCTCCCCACTAAAACCAAACAAAGAAAAACAACTCACCGCCACAAAAACAACCAAACAGTATTTTTGTTATGCCAGAGGTCTCATCCTCAGCAAAACAAGCTGTGCAGAGTGCTCTGGCAGTGCATGACACACCTGGCTGACGGAAACAGCAGGTTATTTGCAATAGAACCGTCATGTTTTCCCACCACAGGATGCGATGTTATGTGGAATATAGTGTATCTTATCCATATAGCTGTTACCTAAGAAAACACAACCCATTGATCCATCTCATCTGTCAGGTTACGCAATTTAACTTTACATTAGCGGAGGCATCTGCAGCTCTGTCCACACCAAGGTCCCAGGTAACAGAGCTGTTGTTCCTCCAGCGGCATGCACTTGTCAATAATGTATATAATCAGCTTTGATTTATATTGTTTTCTTCCCCTCCATCTTGTCCCAGTTTATTCTGATCCATCACAATATGAATATTTCTTGTGGGCATAAACAAACAAAAAGTTAAGCTTAGCACCATTGTTACCAGAGATGTGCAAACAAGCAATCACATTGCTTTACAATCCAATTACTCTGTTTTACTCGTGTCTGCTGAAGCGTTTTGCCCTTCCAATGCATTGGACTTTGCAACTACATGATGAGTCAGCCATGCAACAAGATTAACATGGCTTTGTTTCTGTGCTCCAGCACCAGCACATGTTTTAAATGAAGGGGTATATTTTGGCACAGCCTTGGAGAACATAGCCTAAAGGGTTAAACTGAACTCGGAAATACAGCTTAGGACTGCCTTGAGCACGTGAGCCACAGATTCAGTCTGTGAGGCCAGACTAGAGTTAGTGTGAAGTGAAATCATCCTGTAGTGTTTGTAGGGGTTCTACAGCACCAGTTACTTTAGAGATCTGTTCCTGCTGGTTCATGATACCTTACAATATAGACAGGCAAAGTACCAGTAAACCATACTATTAGTTGATCCACTTCAGGTAGATACTTATTTCATTAGAGACTGTTCTTCTTTCTTGCTCTCATTGTGACAATAATCTCATACTGAAAATCTTCTGCTCTAGAATACAGAAATGAAACTCCTCACATTGTTCACACAGAAGTTTGTTTTTATATTTCTGAAGAATCTTGTGCAAACAATACTGGAACACACCCATGAGCTGCAGAGCTTTGTTGTCTTGTTAGGGGGCATAACAACATGTTCCAATAATTTGTCTTTTAACTTTATCCCAATTTCATATATCTTAGACTTGGTTATGGCTATGACAAGTTGTGGTTTTGTGCTCCTGAAGACCAAAAGGTATGTAGATAGTGGTTTAATTAGTGGTTACTTTCATAAGAAGGTTAGGAAAAAGAAAACTCACACCATTTTGCAGTTCGTTGCAATATGAGAACATGTGCTCTGGAACAGTTAGGAGCATGTGATCGCTTCTTCTCCAAATCAGCCAAGTAACAGGAGATGCTCAAGCCAGAGCCTGTTTGTTCAGAAGTACCAGACAGGTGTGAAAAGCAGCAGGTAAAGCGCTGCCCTGGCTCTCCTGAGCTGGGAACCTTCTCCTGGGGGTCAGCGATATCCCTTAGGGCTGACCATGTTTGATTCCTTAATATAGGATGCAACTAAATTAATAACAGTTCATTCCTACGCTAACAGGCATCGTGCTTGCAAACTGAGCTGAGGTTATTGTAACAAGATCACAGTCATCATTCAGCCTCAGGGTTCCAGTTCTGTGCTATATGAATGTTTACATCCAGGACAACTAGAAGCCCAAGCAAGTGCATTGCTACACTTTTGGGAGCAAGCATATGCCAAGCAGAGCCAGTGCAGAGTTTTAGTCACTTCTACCCTTCATTGGATTTGAATGCAAAAAAAGTTATCATGTTTTTTTACAGTCTTTCCTTAGTACACGGAATCACGTTACTTTATACAATGATTTCTTAATGTCACCATATTTCTGGAAATCAGGTTTGAAAAAAACATTATGAAGTACAAATGAATTCAATATAAATGCATTTACTTAGGAAAAGCTGTAAAGTTTTTCATTTCAGAAATGCTGCAGATGGTTTAGCTTCAGGTTTTAAAAGACAATTTTATCTATCTGGAATTATCTCCTTATGAAAAATTCTGCTTGTATATGATAAAAGCTATAAATGTCATCTGATGGCTGTAAATTAACAAAACACTTTTGTTTCTGTTAAGTGAGGAAGTGAACAGTTTATTTACTGGATTCTGTTAGGTTTGGATTTTTAAGCATAAATAGGTGGACACTTTCTGAGATTGAGAGTTGTCCAAAGAACGAGGAGCAATTTTTGATATCTCCATATTCCTCCCCTAGGATAAGGACCTGCAGGTTGGTGTCTTTGGCTCAGCTAGCTGTCTCCTTGCGAGAGGACTGGTTCCATAGCCTCAATAAAGTGTCTAGTGCAGTAATAAACATGAGCTTCTTGCTCATGAACTGTTTTTTTTAGTAAATACCGTTCAAGGTTTCATACTGGAACAGATTCAGCATCCCAACAGTAATTCATCACCTGACTTGCAAAATGCAACACCACTTCTCCAAAGTTACTTTCGCGTCTCAAGCACCGATATCAAAGCTCAGGCCACTGTGATGCACTTGAGGCTCGTGATCTATGACTAGCATGTAGTGACACAAGACGCTACTGATGTCATGAACCCTCACGTCTTCTTGAGCGAGATCAAGCCTTGAAGTAGCAAGACACCCTCTGGTTTTGACAGCTCGCAATATTTCCTCTGCTCCACCCACCCACCCATTTGCTTATGACAGAAAAAGCTCCTTTCGCTACAAATGTCACGTGTTTAGTTTTAAGTCAGAAGTTTTTGGAAAGTTTGAGGTTTGCATGGGCATGATCAGGAGTAAATATAATCTACAGCTGTGCATCATTCTTGCTCTCCAGTTGTGTGTGTGTAGTACTACAGGTACAACATTGCTATTATAGGATAGATAATTACTAAAACAGTTAAATGGCTATACAATAAGAATATTACAACAAAGATAACTAATTTTAATCTAATTATAATTTATTTTATAATAATTGTGTATATATTGTCTGTCATTTTATTATACACAATAATAGAGTAGTAAATGTAATAGTTAAATAGTTAATTATGACCTAAGCCACCATATAATGTTAATTGTTTAAAGAGGTAGAGGAGCTGACTTGAAAATAAGAGCCTTATTCAATAAGCAAATTTTATTCACTCAGCTTCAAGGGAAAAAAATTACTTAAATGCAATAGCCTCTAGTTAATTGTCACCTTAAACTAATTCACACAGACACCTGCATGGAATAAGTTTTCATACTTGGCATACTACCCTGAAAATTCTACTGTGCTCATTATGGCATTCTCCAGCCCCCCATCTCACTGTACAGGCCAACATTTCATGCCATATAGTTACTTCTTCCACTGAAATTCCCCTTAATTTTGTTGCTGATAAAATTTTGCTTGATGAGAAAGCACAAATATCTAGTGAAATTAATGAACATTCATTCATAAGAACTGTTAGATTCCCAAATGTTGCTCCCTCTGTAAAAGGGAAGTGTTTGCTCTCAGACATTACATGTGCAGGTTCATTTTGTCTTATACCCAACAGTTGGGTTTTTTTTTAAGTTTCAGAGTTCCTGTTCTTGTTTTCAAAACAGTTCTGAAAGGCATCTGATCTGTCTCCATTCACGCCTTGCAATGCTGATTTATGCCTTGAGGCAATGAGGATTTTAAGTACACAACCACTCGATTCCTTCATGCAGCACAAAGAAACTGAGGAAAGACTCTAGATTTTGTCCTGTCTTTGAGAAATTTTGACATGAACAACACATTCCATCTTTTAGCTTTAGATTGAGGGCTGCTATTGAAAATACTATTGCTTTGATAACGAAGATACACATCAGCATCTTAAATAATAGCAGCTATAAACGAAAATGCCATTTGAGACTAGAAATAGTTGTATTATACTACATTGTTAGCAAATACGGTAACATTCCTCCTTATTCCATAACTTCCTAAATGCTCTGTATTTTTTTTTCCTAGGCACCCACTGGCCACCTTTTTCCACCTGTTTTTCCGAGTGAGTGCCATTATTACCTACTTGTTCTGTGACTGGTTCAGCAACAGCTTTGTTGCCTGTTTTGTCACTATTCTCCTCCTTCTATCCTTTGACTTTTGGTCAGTTAAGGTAAGATGACGCTGAATAGTAATGACCTTTAGAAAGTATTTTGTGTGCTATTATGTAAATCAAAAAATGAAATATGTATACTGACATATTGACAAAAACAGTGGGATCTGTTGATTTATAAAATGTCTAGCCCATTTGAAATAATACATTTACACATCTTAGTTACTGTTTATCACTGTGTTCTCTAGGGATGATGGGAGCTACTACTATGGTGAGAATATTGCTTTGCTATAGATAGATTTGTTTGTTTGCTTTCCCCCTTAAAAAAAAAAAAAAAAAAGAAAAGAAATAAAGTACCACTGGCTCTGAGTGGTGGATGCCAAGGGCTGCCCAAAGCTGCAGCGCTGTGTCAGGCCCCAGGGCTCCACACAGGGAACAAGGCTTTAGTTTTAGAAAAGTGAAGCCTTGATGCATCTCAAGTATGCCGAAAACTTCTAGTATTCATCCAGGTGCAGGAATATTTGCTTAATTTGTTTGCTTGATTTCATGTAGCTGACTTGCTTATAATTAGTCTTCCCTTTTTCCCCCTGTGTGTTTTTGTTTGCTGGTCTCCTCTCTTACTGAGGAAATTTGTTTATTGGGGGGGCTTCGCCGACTAACCGACTTAGAAAAGATACATCCTATAGTTTCTTACCTAAATCAATGTTATTGTGCTAATTACTGTATTGAAAGAGGAGAGCAGGCCTCTAAACTTCTGGTAACTCATCCATCCTTAATGACTGTTGTGCTCAGGCTGGCACAGCTTTTAGGACTAATTTTAGTATCTGATAGAAGAATATGATTTTCAGACATGCTTGTCTTTTTTTGTAATGTTAGTCTGGCAAGTGAATTATGCAAATGATTAATTCAAATAATTGTTTCTGTCACTAGAACGTGACAGGAAGACTCCTGGTTGGTTTGCGTTGGTGGAACCAGATTGATGAAGATGGAAAAAGCCACTGGGTGTTTGAAGCAAAAAGGGTAAATATGTTAATAAAAATAGGCACAGAACAAACAGAATCCATAGGAAAGCCTGTAGAGCTGATACTAAGTCAAATAGAGTAACAAATAGAGCACCTTTTTAACAGTTACTTTTATCCAGCTTTTACAGAAGATAATGCAAATGGTGAGTTGGAAACACTGTATTGTCACATCCTGAAAGCATTCAGAACAAAACTGGTCTCGCAACATGGTACAACACTCTGAATATTCATTCTGATGACAATCTGTATGAAACATTTCTGGTAGCTGCATTTTGTTTTCTAGTGAGAAAAAAATCTTGTCATAAGCACAACTTCCCATAGTTAAACCCAACGCAGAATCAGTTGGGTCCCCAGTTGGAAGGGACCCACAGGGATCATCAAGTCCAACTCTTTTAATCCTCTTCAGGAAAGATCTTTGTTGAAAGCAATGCTGTATAGTTCTAATTCAGTATTTTTAAAACAATATTTTAGTCATGGTTATGGAATATGGTGGGGAATAGAACCCAGATCCCAGAGTTTTCTATTCCTGCTCATGCTCCCCCCAAACAACCTGAGCAAAAAAGCTGTAGAATGGCAATTGGCATTGCTGCCAGAATCAAGAGGCAGGTTTTTGCTTTCACTTGCTGCCATCCCCATCCAGCCAGGAGCCTGGCAGGACACTCAAGTGCTGCCCACTGGGCCGTCCCTTGCAGGCAAATCCAGCTGTGCAGGCAGCTGTGCACTGAGCTGGGAACAAACGCTGAGTGTGTGGTGTGGGGTGCCCTCTAGCAGCCCTGCGGGCCTCTGCAATGAGAGAGCAGCCATGAAGCACGGAACATTATTCTCTGGACCTCTGCAACATCCCTGGTTTAGAGGGTACATGAAAAAAATTAAAATAATCTTATAATTATTGCATCTTACAGGGGCTTCTTAGGCAAGACTGAGTAACTTAACTGTATGTACAAGTTGGATACCATTGTCTGCCTCATGATGGATGGATGAGTCTGATTTTTACATAGAGAATTCAAGACATTTGAGACATAGAAAATGAGCTAAAATGTTTTTCAGTTTTCTGAGTGCAAGAGTCCACAGGGTTTTATTTTCCACTTGTGAAGCTTGCGTTTCAGAAGCTTCATACAAGATTTAAATTAAGCTAACATACTGCAGGTTTTAGGAAAATGTATGGAAATGGGCACTGTTATGAGAATTCCATCGTCTGAACTGGAAACAACTGTTAAGTCTTATGGGGGAGCTTTAAAATTTGCTTGTTACCACTTGCAACAGCTCACTGCAATTTCTACATTAGATACTATAGCTTTTCTGATACTGGACTGATCTTTTCTCCCATACTCTTGATTAATGAACAAGGCATGTGTCAGGAATCTATACAACGGACAGTGAAGTACTCACATGGAGGTTCTGTGGGTAACACTGGCTTCAGTTCCACACTTCTCTGAGGCCTTGGACAAGTTTGAATCTTGTGTCGAAGTTAACTTAGTATTTCTGAAGTGTAAAAGCAATTGTCAGTGTAACAGAACTTGGCCTTTAAAATATTACTAATCTGTAGCGTTAATGGGAGCTATCATTGACAAAAGGAATAATTTTCTCATTTAAATGTGAACAGAGACCAGACCATTTTGAAAAGAAAATGCTGCCAGGTACAGTAGGGCAGCAGGCAGAAAACTACTTCTCTTTTTATTCAGTTTTGTTCCATGCATCATAAATGAAATTTAGCTAAAGAAGACATTTTGTCTGTTCTTTCTCCCTTGTAGATTTGTTGCCTTTTGTGGATTTTGTCTTTGTCACTAGTATTTTCAATGATTTCCTTTCTAGGTGCCTGCAATAGCTGCCTCAACTGAAGCTGAAGCTCGAATCTTTTGGCTTGGTCTCATTATTTGCCCGGTTATCTGGACAGTGTTTTTCTTTAGCACCTTGTTCTCCCTAAAGCTGAAATGGCTGGTAAGTCTGGCGGGGCGGAAAGACCTACAGCTGACAGAATATACAGCTGACTGGTAGCAGGAAAATCCAGATCCTTAGTTTTGCAATAGGCTTTGAATCAAATCTTCCAGCAGTACAAAATTCCACTAATCACTTCAACAGATCAGAGGTGGTTTCTGCAGTCAAGCCCCACACTCTGGAATGGATTAGTAATTTTTAGTCTGACTTCTACTAGGTTATTGGATGTCAACTCCTTCATTTAACTTGAGAACCTTAAGTGATTGGCAAAATTACAGACTTTTCAACTGTAGCAACTTACTTTTCCTCAGCTTATTTCAGTCAAAGGAAATTACCAGAAGACAACAAATAAACCAGTGATGCTGGGTTTCAGGTTTTCACATCTCCTTGGGACTTGAATGTCAGTTGCTCTTAAAAGCAGGGATTGCAGATCACCGGTACAGTTTCCTTTTGGTATCATAGTGCTTAAAACCTTGATAAATTGAACTATATGTATTTTATAATTGCTGTATTTATAAGCCATGTACAAAAATAAAAAAGAGAAAAACATTTCAGATTTTTCCAGATACAAGAGGAAATTTACCTCATATATTGCATTATGCTAAGATATTTTTGTCTATGAAATCTTCATGTTTTCCCCTGTAAACATTAAGTGCTTGGACAATTGCCACAGATTTCATTTTGCCAAGTTCCTAGCCATGCTCAGTACAAACTTCTTAATTCAGTTTGAAAACATAAAAAGTGTCTTGGACATGCGCAGCTACATAACCAGTAACAGCCAAAATTATATTTTCTTATTAAATGAAGCAGGAAATTCAGCTATGGGTATGAATTGATGGCAAATCATTGCCTGCTTCCTAGTGCCCCAAATGGCACAGCTAAACAAGCAATAGTTAAAATGAAGCCAGCAGTTAGAATTAAACCCACAGTCTTTCTCCATGGCTTCACCTTATTTTTGAAAACCAGAGATTGTTCGCTAAACTAAGAGCTGGTTGGAGGAGGAACCCTCATTAGCACTGGGGGCACGTTGCTCAGGTGCTTGTAAAAGGCAGGTTACACAAATGAAAATATGTTTGCTTCCAGGAAACTGGTTCTGAGGTTAAGAAAAGCATTTTTTAAAGTTATTTCATTTGTAAGTCGCAGGGGTTCTGCCTGCTGCTAAGCCTGTAGTACCACAAAAGGATCTAATGATTTTCACTGTTAATGCTGGATGTTGATTCATATCTGTCGATGCTCTTTGTAAAGCTGTAAGCCACAGGACCTTGTTTGCACATAATAAGGCATTTGTTGGCTAAAGAAGCCTGTGGGATTGCTGTGTACGTGGATGTGAAGTTTCAGATACAGATCAGGCTTTTCAAAAAAGTGAAATTATTATGGAATCAGTTGATTACGCCCTTTTTTGAATAAGTGCTTTCAGGAAAGCAATTGAGTCTTTCAACAGACAGAACCACAAAAAAAATTGTATCAGTGTCTTGCTAAAAAGAGGCCTTTTGTGGAAAGGAACTGTTGTGTTTGACATAATTGGATCTCTTTGAAAGTCATTAATGCAAGGAAGAAATATCCCCCTTATATCATGTAGGTATATCTAAATAGTACGTATACATATATATCCACACTTGCTTATAGATATTCTCCACATGCAGTGTCTATATAGCAGTGCAGTTGTCCCAGCTGAACTCTAAATACTCGTTTATATTTGACCACAGGCTCTTGTGATAGCTGGGATCTCCCTCCAGACTGCTAATTTATATGGCTACATCCACTGCAAATTAGGGGGCCAGAAAAGCAGCAGCAGAGGACCTTCGAGGTTTTTTGTCACAGCAGATGCTCCCAAGAGTAAGTACTGAGCTGATCCAGCCATGACAGCTCCCAGTTAAACCTTCGGAGACCTGCGGTGCTGGGAGCCTCTGCCTGGGCAGGGCTGGCAGGGCCACCCCAGCCACCTCCACCCCGGGCTGCCCCCCGGCTCTGCCCCACTTTGGGGAGACTCCCCCGACCCCAGCCCTGTGTTCCCTCTGCAGGGCAGCCGAGGAGCACGGCCCAGGACCGCACTGAAGAACGGGCGAAGACAGGCACTAGATAAATCTAAAAGGAGCAGTAAAAATACTCATTTATGAAAATTGTTCTTCACATGAATGTATTTAAGTAAAACTCTTGAAGAATCCTGCCTGCATGAAACCGTAAGGAATTTTTGTCATTTGCATTTGAGTCTTTAGTTTCTGAAAGGTTTGGAGCCCTTAAGTTTCACCAAAAAGCAGTTTGTATAGGCACCAAAGCAATATTTATGGTTTATACAGAGCACACTTCTTTAAGAAAAAATAAATCAATCTGTCAACTAACCTGAAACTGTTGGATTATCTTAACCGGGAATTAGAATGTAATCAAAACATGATGCTCATTGTTTAATTTGAGAACTACACTAAACAGAAATCAAACTGCCTTTCCCTCTTGTACACAATACTGATTTCTTAAAGCTTCGATTCCTCAATAAAAAGAATCACAATCACAAAGGGCCTCTTAGTTATTAAAGATACCAAAGGTTTACTTTTTAGGGTTGAGTAGAAGAACGAACTAAAGTCATGTAGCATATTCACACAGTACTTATGTGAAGCAAACGGTTATGTATAAACAGTTAAAATATCTTATTCTCATACCTGTAATAAATATTGCACTTGCGCTATAATTAACTTCCCTAAACTCTAGGAGGTTTTTATTTCAAAACTGTACAAAAAGGAGACAATACTACACTGAATTTCACTCTAAATATAGGTTTTTTCTACTGAAAGACACTTACATGATGTTTTTCAGCAGGAGAGAGAGTGGGTGTTCCAGTTCTCCCCAGCGCAGAAGGCCCGACAAAGCCTATGATGTGTGTGTAGCTGATGCATTAGACACAACACCCCAGTGTCAGCAATGTACACTTTATATGCAACTTTCTACATAAAATCTTGTATATGCATGTTTTCAAATGCCAACTTCATATTCAGGTTGTTAACACTGTGACATCAGATGCAGGTTGAGCCTACGGAACACAGAAGGCTCAGTTCTATTGTTTGCCAGGAAGCTTTGAGACCACCTGTGAACTACAAGAATCTTCAACAACAGAAAAAAAATAAGGCAAGAACATTTATATTAAGAATTTATTTGCAATATATAAAAAGAATACATTCCTTCCATTAAATCAAGGCATAAGTTACTTTTCTGTAATTAAAGAACTACATTTTTATTCTTTTCATAGATTAGATAATCTTTTCTTCTTGAAACTGGTGTTGATCACAGTACTCCTGAATTCCTGCAAAGACAGGGAGAAAGTAATATAAATAATATTTCCATTGCACAAGTAGTTATTGCTGCATCACTCTGTCCCCTGTTGGTACAAATATCAAAAGCTGGGCCTTCATGGTGAAAATGTCTTTAGGAATTTCCCAGCTGTTTGGATGTTTAAACTGCACCTCACTGGCTCTTCAGGTAGTTTTTACGTGGGTTTTTGTGAAATTACAACAGCACCTTAGAACTTCTGTGTGAGAGCAAGTCCACACAGGTCTTTTCTGAACATTAATGACTGAAGCCAAACATTGAAACCCGCTATTAAATACAGTTTCATTATCACATTGAAACCCGCTATTAAATACAGTTTCATTATCGCTTTAAAAGCCTGTCGTAACTGATGCCCAGAAGATGTGAATGTGGTATTTGCATGTTACGTTCATGATTGTTACGCACACCTACTGTTTGTATGATTTGTGGCAGAACGTCATTGTCTCTAGCACCTTTATATACTGCAGATGTACTCAGGACTGGGGGACCCATCTGCACCGTGATTTTCAGACTTACTTTGAATGATGCTCCTGTAAGACAATGTAGCTGGAGACTCAGGTGCTTCAGAGAAGAAAGACTGGCCTTTGTCACAGCTTCTCCCTTGACAGACAGGGAAAAACAAGCAAGTGAAGCAAAGGGAAAAGATGATTTTTTAAATTTTACTCTTTATCCTGCTACCACTTACACCTTCCAAAAAGCCATTTGCATCTATTCCTTTAAGAACTCCTTATGTCAGTAACACAGCCACAATGACAGCTTGCAGTTTTACAGAAAAATACTATTAGCAGAAACCTTCAGTCATTATTTTGGAAGTAGTGATCTGCTCCTCAATGTCATTAAATCAAGTGTTAATTGCTAATGGGCAAGGAACCAAACCATCTCAGTATCCACCACAGGATTTGGTGGCAGCAGCAGGGAAGTTAAGGCACTAATGTTAATGCTCAATGTCTCCTAGGTGTTATTCTTCATAGTGGTTGTGCTTTTGTTCAGTCTGCACTCCAGGTGAATACACTACAGAGAAAACATGTTGTTCTGCAAACGTGATTAAACAGCTGAGAAGATGTATAAACTAATCTTAATCAAGACGAAGTTCCAGGCTAGGGAAATGATCCTGGCACTTTCCTCTTTCCACACCCATGCTACATCAGAGCGCCAGCAACTTCTGATTCAAAAAAATGCTCTATCTAAAAGTGGATACTTACCTAAGAGACAAAATGCTTAATATTGTAATTTATCAGTGTTCAAGTCAGGGTTTTCCAGCAGTAACATCAGTACAGGAAGAAAAAAACTTGTTTTAAACATAATGCAATAGCAACTTTACCTATTTGAGGATCTAGAGGCACTTTACCCAGGAGGGAAACATTTAAGTTCTGGCACATCTTCTCTGCACCTCCAGTAGTTGGGGGAAAGATCTGAGATTCACTCTGGGAAAACATGAAAATTAGACTTAAAATATCGCAATTCAGAGAACAGGGCATTTTTTGAGCAATATTTTATATACAATGTCAAAACAAAAACTGCTGTAAGATACAGCCAGCCTCACCTTACACTTGGGACATATAAAGCCACTCATATTTTCCACAACACCTATGATTGGCAGTTTCACTTTGTGGCAGAAGTTGATCTCCTTCCGAACATCCTGAAGTGACACTTCCTACAAATATTAGGAAAAACTGCTATTTTCACTGTTACGTTTTGATGCTGAACCATGAACTTACGTCCTTAGAGCTGGTTTAAAGAAAGCACATGACGACTTGTTGCTGCTCCCTTTGTATTTTCAAGAACATAAACCTGCATTACGTGCTCTAGCAGCAATTCTGAGTAGCAACACAACAGGTACAACACTTCTACCTGTGAATGGGGGGGTTCTGTTTTGAAATCTGACTTGACTCTAGTAAAGATTCAGCCATATTTATGTTTTATCCTCTATATTAATCTTTATCTTTAGTTCTTTAAGTGTAACTTTTTCACATTTCTAGTTTACAGAAAGACCTTTGGCGTTCTCAATAGAGCAGGCAAGGACAAGAACCACCGGGTTTACGCTCATTATCTCTTTTCAAAATAGATTTCAAATAGCTTATAATCCCCTCAGACTTTTAGCATATATGGCTGACCTCATTCAGTTCTGTTCCATTCTCACCTCACCACCTCACTTCCGTTAGATTTTATTCTTTCAGCTGTCATGGAAATACCATGTCCAAACAGGCTTCAAAACCTACATTTGAATTTGATGTATTTTGAGTGTCAGCTCTCCAGGGGCTGATTTTTCTTTTAAAAATGCTCATCACGAAGTTACCTACTGGAGGCAAGAGGCTGCTTCACGTGGTGTCCAGCAGTGCCCCTCTTGTCAACTTAGAAACAACACTTCGCACTGACTCCTGAACATTAAGCTGTTGGTCAATAAATGGCAAATTCACAATGATGCGAACCCCAGTTTTGCAGAAGGAAGGGAAACATATGGCATTTCGCTTCACACAGATCACAAGAGCTTTGCTGTGAACTGCTCTGTGGTGTTGTGCCACACTCAGATCCCAACTGCACCGAGACACCCGTCTAACTCACAAACCAGCCACTGAGGCACAACACAAGACAGTCAACTCCCTCCGACCCTGCACCGTCACTGCTCTGAAGTTAAACACTCTAAACCAAGGATCGGCTTTAAGTGCCACGAGGTTTCTGTCACTGGAAAGAAAGTTCTCAAACCTGAGGGGTAGTGACGATAACGGCACCGTCTATGTGCGCGGCACCGAGATACTGCACGATCGATAAGTGCTCGTCTGATGTTCCCGGAGGTGTATCTACAATCAGGTAGTCAACTTCACCCCAGTCCACGTCACGAAGAAATTGTTTGATCAACCCTAAAAGAAAATAATGTTCATGAGAGAAAAAAATATCTCCCTATAGTTTAGATTTTAAGGTCTACTTCTAATTTTATAGTCTAGGTGTATAGATTCTGATTTGTCAGCTTAAGTACAGAAACAATTGTTTTGCCAAGGCTTTAAAATAAAACAAAAATAACCAACCCAATGCAGCATTTGACCTTCTAATTTCATCAAATGAATATGTTCAACTACAGAAAACAAGTAACCGTTCACCCATTTTTTCCTAGATCTTACTATACTATATTTACATTATTAATTAAACAAGCTCTGATACGAAATCTTTCGAGGACATAAATTGTTGTTGTAAACAGTTGATACGTACCATTTTTTTTTGGTCCTCTCCAGATGACAGCATCATCAGGACTGCTCAGCAAGAACCCCACGGACATGACACCCAAGTTTTCTTCCACATACTAAAAGAGAAGTAGAACTCAGTAGAGTTTACAGAACAGTAAAGAAAGAGTAAAGGGACCCATTCCAAATCCAGATTTTATAGAAAAAGCAGCAGGCGGTAGGGAGACATTAAGAAAATAAAGGCAGAGAACCTTATGCTTCTTTTTATCGAAGGGCATTAAAAAGTACCATTTTTGTGTGACGCTCACCAACTACATCTACAGACTGAAAAGAAAAAATCTAGTTGTAGTAAGATTTCCAGTAGTTTATGGAATCACTGGAGATGCTATAATGGTAAACCAGCTTCCGCTCTGAGCATCAAGCTGTGTTCCTAACAGCGCCCACACTGGGGGTGATCTCCAGCCAGCCAACACCCCTGCAAAACTCTCGCTGCGTTTTCTAAAGATTTATGAGGTTTTTCTTGGGTGTAAGATTCTTTTTGTCTGCCATGGGACAGGTGACACGCTGCACAGCCGCATGAGAACCAAACATAATGAAATCAAGTCACGTATTCATTGCCCACACTACAGGAGAAAAGCCAGTAAAGATGAATGAAACTATTTCAGAAACATAGTATTATTAACAAAAGCAATTTAGCACTCTGATCTATGTAGCTTATCTCCGGATTCTACACAGATATTCTATAAAATCTGGATATTTACATCATTGGTAAAAGAATTAACACAAGTATCCCCAGCTCCTCCCTCCTGTGTTTTTCAGCTGAGAGGACAGTGCCCAACCCAACCCAACCCCAGGAACTTTCTGAAACAGGGACCCCGCTCACCACTGGAGACCAGCCGGACCCACTCTGATGAACCTGAAAATGGAAGTGATACAGAAAGTTACATACAGAAATAAATACAGACATTACATGAAGTGCGAATATAAGGAAAAACTGGGTAAACAGATATCCTGCCTATAGGTGGAATACAGATTTACTGGAGCAGCCAAGTTAAAAACCGCAGAAGGGCCAGATCTCTATTAATAAAGTGAATAAATACTGTGGCACCATTTTGCAAGAAACTGACCCACATATTTATATCAAATATTCTAGGGCTGATAGCAATTATGCTGACACTACTCAAGTTTGAAATAGTCATGAATATGTGGCAGATACACAGCAGGCGCTGCTTTGCAGAGCTGCTCATCCTGAAAGCCGACAACTCTATTACAATCTAAATCATGCTGAACTTCTCTATCTCACCTTTGTCTCCCTACCCGCTGCCACACACATTTCCCAATCAGCTGAGCTTTTAGAAGCTTTAAGTCTACACAACCCTGAAGTGTTAATGCAAGAAATCCTTTAAACACATTTGAGTTTTCACTTACCTGCTCTCCCTCCAGACCCATCATTTTAGGGATCGACGGCCCACAGATGTCGATGTCCAACAGAGCAACCTGCGAAACAAACCAACCACCCCCGTCTGGAAAGGCGCCTGCGAGGGCTGTTTGCGAAGGCTGAGCCGCGCCACTGAAACACGGTCGTGCGCTTCCCGCAGGTGCGAACCCTGAGCGCGGAGCGGACGCGACCAGCGCAGGCACCGCCGCAGCCGCGCGGCCCCGGGCCCCTCCGCCTCCCGGCCCGCCCGTACCTGCTTGGCCTCGTCCGCCGCCAGCCCGCTGGCCAGCAGCGCGCTGAACGTGCTCTTGCCCACGCCGCCCTTCCCGGACAGCACCAGCACCGTGTGCCGCACCCCGCGCAGCCGCTCCCGCAGCGCCGCCGCCTCCGCTGCGGGACACACCGGGACACACACCGTCAGACACCCGGGACGGACACACAGGGACGGACCGACACCCCGGGTCGGACACCCCGGGACAGACACCGGTCAGACACCCCGGGACGGACACACACACAGGGACGGACACAGCGGGACGGACGGACACAGCGGGACAGACAGACCGGGCCGGAGCCCCGCCCCCGCGCTTCAGCGCCCGCCCCCTCGGGCCCTCCCTCACCCGGGTCCGCGGCGGCGGCGCCGGCAGCGCAGAGTCTCTGGTTGGGGCATCCCTGGCAGGCGGCGGCCCTGCCCGCTTGGGCGCTGCTGGTCCCCGGGCACTCTGCAACGGACAACGACAGCTGGAG
Organism: Streptopelia decaocto; assembly: GCF_964273445.1. Classification (NCBI taxonomy): domain Eukaryota; kingdom Metazoa; phylum Chordata; class Aves; order Columbiformes; family Columbidae; genus Streptopelia; species Streptopelia decaocto. Next base: position 14,035,782 of record NC_138668.1, on the reverse strand, counting down.
CGCCGGGCCCGGCCCGGCCCGCCCCGCCCGCCCGGCAGCGCCGCTCACCCTCGGGCCGCGGCCCGCCCGCCGCCTCCGCCATGGCGCGCGCCGCTGCGTCACCTCCGCCAGAGAGGCGGGGCCGGGAGAGGGCGCCGCGTGCCCGTGCGCGTGCGCCGGGCGGAGCCGCTGCCGCCAGGGGGCGCCCAGCGCGGGGACCGGGAGCGGGAGCGGGGTCGGTCGGGGCCGCGGGGCCGCGCGGGGCGGGCGGTGGGCGGGGGGCCGGGGCGGGCAGGGGGCAGGGGGCAGGGGCGGGCAGTGGGCAGGGTGCAGGGGCGGGCAGTGGGCAGGGGGCCGGGGCGGGCAGGGGGCAGTGGGCAGGGGGCAGGGGCGGGCAGTGGGCAGGGGGCAGGGGCGGGCAGTGGGCAGGGGGCAGGGGCGGGCAGTGGGCAGGGAGCCGGGGCGGGCAGTGGGCAGGGAGCCGGGGCGGGCAGTGGGCAGGGGGCCGGGGCGGGCAGTGGGCAGGGGGCAGGGGCGGGCAGGGGGCAGGGGTCTCGCGGCGGGCAGAGCCCGCACACCGCCCCGGGAGCCCCGCGCACGCCCCGGGCAGCTGCAGGCGGTTCGGTGCGGTTGTGCCGCTGCAGAGAGATGTCTCCGGGAACTGTTACACAGGGGCAACTGGCAACAGAGCCACGAAACCATCTTAATACCCAAATCTGATGTCAGCCGGGAAACCCGCGTATCCCGGCAGTTCACCGGGGGTTTGCGCCGGTAGCCCGGCGGTCCGTGTCAGTAACGCGGGGGTCTGTGCCGCTCACCCCCGGCAGGTTCTGGAACGACACACTCCAGCAGTGGAGTCACCTTTTTAACAGTGGTGTACAGCTGTCAAGGGAAGTATTGGCACCCTTTACTTTTGTGTTTCAGAAGTTTTACACCTAGGAGATGATGGATAATTTCAGTAAAATGATGCCATTGCGATGCTGCATAGCAATTTTGAATATATTGATTTCTGCACCTTAATGGTAGACAATTTCTCTGAATTGAGTGGGTACATTCACTGGGAAGATAATTCTACCTTAAGCTGGCCAATCAGCTTCTGAGCAGATAGCTCAGTATTTGGGATGTAAAAACTAATGCCATAAATCAATCATTCTGCAAACCAAGGCAGTGTGCACCAGCCTGTGAGGTGATCTGGACTTGTAGATGTTCATCACCATGTGATACTTGTACAACTTCTGTACTAACACGCTGTAATTATCTTCTACGGGAAACGACTGAAAAAAAGTTATGTGGAATCGGATTAAAATATTTAAGCAAGTTTGAATGTCTGGGGTGGGAGGAACTGGCCAGTAAGACATATCTGAGAAATGTATCCTGTCCGTTCCCTATGGAGAATGTGGCTGTGAGACCACAGCCCCGCACGGCCCCTCAGCTCTGCCGTTTACACACACACGGATCAGATTCACTCGTGTCAGCAGCACTTCCCACATTTCCTACTCAGGTACGTGTTCAAATGTTTTTCTTTTGGGCCCAACAGTTCGTCTCCTGTTCCCAAGGTTATAGAGCATGTTCCCCACAAAAAGGACAAGTCAGTCCCTTCCCCAGCAGCGCCTTCCTCTGGGCCGGCCAGGGCTCCTCTCGCAGGGTATCTGAGTAAAAACCAGGCTTGAGGCGGAGGCTGAGCCAGGCTGAGCTCAGCGGGGAACGCTGCCAGCACTGCTGCGATCCCTCCTGCTCGGGAATAACTTTACCCCGCTGGGCAGCCGCTGAGAATTCGTTCCATCCGTCATTGCAAGAGGAAAGTCTGACCCTGTTCACACCCCATCTGGTGTCTGTCCGACGTGTGCGGCTCCGCTGCCCGCACCTCACCCCCCTACGCTCAGCACTCACGCCCATATACGCTTTAAATATCACGAGAAGATACATTTAACTTACAATGACCATTTATTTAAAATTACCTCTACTTTTTGTAGCTGTTGTGTATTGTTGTGCCAGCTTTCTGAGACAAGATGTGCCGTAACGTAATGCATATAAATACATATCTGTTTCATTTCCTCGAGATGAAAAATATTAATGAGCTGTTTCATTGTTATGTATCTGGAGAAGACAAAAAGATGGCAGTTATCTTGCATTCAAACTAGAAGAAAGCTGTGCTGATTTAAGGACTCTTAGGACAGTGAAATACAGCGCCTAATTAGAAGTATTTATTTATGTTCAAAATGCTTGGCACAGAAGATGGGTCACAATGCGAATTTAGAGCATTGCATTTCAGAAATGAGTTTTTGCCAGACAGGCCATAAAGCTGAAAGGGAAAATTAGAAAACTAAGTTATCTGAGATGTCACTCAACATTTAAAACTGGAGGAAAATAATCATAAGAGGAAGGTCTCTCCCATTTTTTATAGTTTCTATGGAAGATGAACACAGGTGAGAGGTAGAAGAGCAAAGCTCAAGGTATTTATGTTTTTTTTTGTCCATTCGGACCGAACCATCTGCAGAGATCACTAGACAGTGGTGAGAGACGACTCCCGGAGCCTGTGATTTGGCTCAGACTTGTCTCCAGGGCTGCACTTCCCTGCAGCCACTGACTGATACATGTGAACCGCTCTGAACTCAAACTTGTATTTCTTTTGCTCAAGGTAAGCTCACTGCAGACAAACCCACATCCCCCCTTGGGCAAGTCCCTCTGCGCTGTAACCACAGCGTCACATCATGTCTGAGTCCCCAGGTCCCAACACGCCGGGGGCTGCTCCACAGGGCAAAGTGCTGCTTTCCTGCAGAAAAACAGTGCGCCAGGGACAGGGGGTCAGGAGGATCCCCCGGAGTGCTGGGACCCAGGCGGCTTCCAGCCCCCTGCGGGGATGGAACAGCCCTCGGAACTCGGTGACCTCTGTGCGGTGTCACAAGGTGCCCGCAGCAGCAGGCGCTGTCGGCGGCTCCGAGCGGCTGCGCTGCGGCCGCCTGTCCCGCTGCACGATGGAGTTCCTGGGCACCACGCAGGTGGCCAGTTACTGCGGCTCGAGGAAGAGCTGCCTGTTCCCAGACCTGCCTCCCACCAGCACCACCAAGGACACCTACCAGTCCTACTACCTGCCCGGCTACCGCCACCTGTGCTCCTGGCGGCCCAGTCTGCTGCACAAGGTGGTTTCGGTCCCTCCCGACTCCGACAACCAGTTTAACCCCAGCGGGCGGCCGCCCACCATCCTGCCGGCGCTGCGCTCCAGCCTGCACGCCCGCTACAGCCCCCGCGACTGGCACCTTGCGACCGCGGCCCAGCTGCGAGGCTCGGAAGCCTCCAGGTACTGCGCTGGTAGGATGAACACTGATTCCATGAGACTGATGCAAGATAAGGATCAGCTGACTTATCAGATGCAAGAGGACAGTAAAAGAAACCTGGGGCAGAGGATGTCCAACATTGACTTCTGGAGATCTGAGCTCATCTATGAGCTGGAGAGTCTGCTGAAAGAGACCCAAGCCTTGGAAACAGCAAAGAAGCGGCTTGAATGCGCTGTGGATGAACTGCAAGGACCACTGAAGGTAGGTTTGACACAGCTGGTTATTTCCTTTATCTCTGTTGAATACTAGTGTGGCTTTTACTGTTATCATCAAAACACATCTTGGTGAAATGGGACCCTCACGTAAGAAGGAAGCCTGGCCACCATGGGCCTTAAATATAAAAGTCAACAAAGGAACCTCTCAAGACATTTCCACGCCTCTTCTCCTTCCTTTCTGCTTGAGGCCGAGTGTCCCCCAGGCCTGGCCAGCCCCTCAGAACATCCCAGGAGAGCAGAAGGTGGCCCTCTGAGCTGCAATAGCCCCATGTTTTTATCTAGTGCTGAACTTCCTGCTGTCACTTGGTGGAAATAGTATTTTTACTTAGGACATCATACCATTTGTCTTACACTTTGAAGTTCTCCAAAATCTTAAAGGCGAATTAACTGCAACACAAAAAGCCACAGTAATATCAGAGTCAATAAATGATGCCAGCAAAAACTCAAACCGTGCAAAAACTAGAGTCAAAGTTATCTCATAAATAAGTGGAATGCTGCTGCTTGAAGCCATGTCTATCGTGGTTCTAGGCAAGTACAAATAGAAACCCCAAATTCAGTATTCAATAACAACTCTTTTAGTTGTCTGTACCTGTACTGGGTCAGAGCGGTGGGCTGAGGATGCTTTTATTCAGGGAACATTTTCTGCTGAAAGGTTTTGTGCCAGTTGATGCTGTTTCATTGCTTAGTATGGTTCTAAACATGTGGATGAGACATGAAGAGCAAAGTTAACCTGATGGGGCAGGCGAACTGAATTCCCTGTTCAACGATGTAGTTTTGCAGTTGTTCTCTTGTACAGGTATGAAACTGCCAAACCTTGGCATCGGGTAAGGGACGATGAGGGGGGACGAGATTAAAGGAATTTGCTGTGGATGATTGTACAACAACACGGGTGTTTTAATCCATACAATTCACAGCAAAGCTTGGGCTTGTTGAGATGTAGGAGGCCTTGCTGCACGTTCATAAGCAGCTAATCAAACGGCAGCTAATCCTGGAGAGCATGTATTATTATGAACAGGGAAGGAGGAATGAGGCACCAAGACAGATCAGTTGAGCCAACTCTGATTCTGTGTGACGCCAGGGATGGTCCTTGCCTGACATCAGCACAGTTGGAGGTGTCACGGCACAACACTGAGCCCATCGCAAACGTCCTGTGTTTGCTCGCAGGTGGCGCTGGAATGCCTGTACTACCGCGAGAAGAGGAAGGAGATAGACTTAGTTCATGACGACGTGGAAAAGAACCTCATAAAGGTAAGATCAGACTTACTAGTTTAGTTTTCAAGCTGTGGAAAGAACGAAAATCCAACTAAATATTTATTGGGGTAAAAACATTGCAATAATTTCTTCCTTTCATTTATTTGGAAGGCTGAGGGGGTGAAAAGAGAAAGAAACTTGGTAAAACTATATATAGTGGGGATAGTTAATGTTCTATTCACCCTTCCTGGCGCAAAAGGAACAGCCTCGCATCCTTGTGAGGTCTTCTCCAGGTCTGTCTTCCCTGCTCCTGTAGAACAAGGTAGAAACACGTCTCTAGATTGTTTTGTGGGCCATGGCCTCCAAAATCTCAGAAGTTCTTAGGGCTTAAAATATAAAATGCTGGTTTACTACCTTGGTATATAGATGGCATTACTGAACAAAGAAAGTGATGATAGTAGTGATTGCTAAATCTTTTAAATAAATAAAAAAAAATTATCATTTTGATAACATATTTAAAATAAGTTTTATTGGCTGTGTACTTTTTCAAAATGAAAAGGAAAGGCTATTGGCCTGGTCTCCCAGGCATTGCTCTGGCTGTGGAGCAAGAGAGACCTTGACAATAATGGACAACAAGGGTTCATTTTGTAATAACTGGAAAGCCTGTTGGGAACTCGCTGTCGCTCCTACACGCACTGTACGAGTGCACGGGCAGAGCTGTGCTTTTAAATCTGGGCTTAGTGAATTCCAAAGAATTTAAACCACTTTATTCCCTGTTTCAAAACTCACAAAACTGTGCACATTTAGGTAAGAGGGTATGTTGGGCTAAACCAGACTTTTTAAAAAGAGCTGGAACACCATAATGTTGGCTGAGGGTTTGTAATTACCATCTCGGCATAGTTTTTAGCGTGGTTGGTTTGAATAGTTTTATTTATTTTAAGCTGTGTGGAACCTGGCTTTGAATTTCTATGGCTGATATTTATGGTTTTGAAGTATATTACAATATATTTCCTTAGGGAGCCTGTTTCTGAGATCAGATATATTTTTAATCTACTCCACGATTAGCAAAATATTTCTGTTGCTCTAGAAAAATGTAGAAGTAGTTAGAGAGGGTAGTTTAATGGATTAACGTTCAGGTTTCAAGTATCTTCATTATGCTTAAGGCAAGCAAAAATTGCCTTTGTGTTTATTAGAATGACTCCATGCAATAAAATCTATGAACATGTTTGATAAATATAAAAATGAAATATTATAAATCTATATTTGTAATAAATATTAAATATTTAAATATTAAATAAATATATTTAAATAAATATAAATATAAATAAATATTAAAAGCCATACAAAACCAAGTCAAAATATACAACTTTTTAGTGCTGAGAGAGGGACCGAAACACATCCTTTCTGGACCTACATTGCATTTGAGATCTGTGAGATGGTTGCAACATCTAAAATGCAGAATAAAAAGGGTAAATCCACTAGAAGAAATGAAGCTGAAGGAAAGCACTGACACTGTATATTTTCCACTGCAGGAGGTCGATGTATTCAAGGAGTGTCAAGAAATACTGACAAAACTCGCACAGAAAATTGGTCAACAGTTGGAGTAAGACTTTACTTTTAATCCCTGTTTTAAAGATAGGAAAACTGAATTCAGTGTTAGCTGTTACCTAATGACAGATTGAAAATAGCAAAAGCAAAGACTTCACCTCTTAGATGCTCATTGCCCTCCACTTCTAATTCCTACCAATGAGAATTTGTATGTTAAACTGCAGAAGAGCAATAATTACTATTTAAAGGTGACTATGACTCAATTTTTAAAGTCACACTTAATCTTAAATCCTTCATTAAAATGAGAGGCACTAAAATGATAGCTTAGTTCTGCCAATGTTGCTATGTGGCGTGTTGGACTGTAGTTCAAAGGGTTTTTTTTAAATTACAAAACTAAATTCAAAGGAAATTTACCATAGAGCAAACAAACAGGAATCTAATAATATAATAAGGTATGAGAGGAGTTATGGAATGGACCTAAATTACTTTTATGTATATTTATACATGTTTTTGTTATGGGAGGCTTTGGAATTTATTTTATTTCTTTGAGAGTGCACAAATATCCTAGTAAATTCAAATGATATACAAGCCTTATCATTTAATTGGTAAAACTATTCTGAATTCAGTGTTCTGTTAACTATGCAGAACTGACACAAATTTTAAAAGTCACGTTTATTTGATGTGACCTGATTCTCAAAAGAAGCCGTTCAAGTACACACAAGGAAGAGAAAGTTGTGCAGTTCTTGATTAGTACATCACAGGAGAAAAAGACCTAAGCAGATTTTATAAAGGATTATCTGACTAATGGCACTCAGGGCTCGCATGAGTCAGGTCAGATGCATTTCTGCAGTTCATCCCACCCCTGCAGTACATTGGGGGCGTGATCGGACCAAAGCCAAGTTCACATTTGGTGGCACGAGCTCTGCCTGGCTCTCCACGGCAGCGCTGGGTACCTGGGATTCGGTGCTGTCACCACACCGGGCAGACCCACAGTGTCAACAAGTACATCACAGAAACAGCAATATTGGCAAAACATGCCCATGTGTCTGCTGTCTTCCTGAGGCACTGGAAAGCAAGACTTTGGTTGTTTCTTCATCCACGTTACTCCCATTCCAGCCCAAGGTCTGCCAGCTCTGCCCTCTTTTTGGAAGAGCCAAAGCAGATTAAGTTACTCCAAAAATTCCTTGTGGGTAAGAAAGCGGAGAGGGAGTGACATATTTCCCTCCTTGTGATCAAGACAAGCAGATCTATTTAAACAGCTTTCCCGGTGATGTACAATTTGAATTATGCTGAGTGAATTTGTGCCCCAAATCAGGAGAGACGGGAAACCACGACTCTGCTCTGCCCCGGTCTTTCTCACTCCCAGCTTTGCTGGCACGAAGGTTGTCACCCAAAGCTCCCCCCTTTTGCTCTGAAGCCTTCCCTCATGCCACACAACAACTACCTGTTGTTTGTACCCTTGCGTTTGTCTGTCATCAAAAAGACAAACGTTACTAAAGGTAGTGAGTTAAAGACAATTCTTGGGGGGATACTGGCTAGAGGCCAGAAGGGATGAATGAACAGCAGCTCCCTCTAGCTAAATTACAGCACCAAGCGATTTCAAGGCACTGTAAATGCCAGCAAACTTTAAAATGAAGCACCGTAGGAACCTAATGAAAGCAATTCACTATTTAGCACACCAGTATTAGAGGTGGTTTAGATTAAAGTCTTTCCCCTTCACAGGATCAACAGAGATGCACAGCATGCCCTGGAGCAGGATCTTGCTGACAAAACCTCAGCCCATTTCATCGATGAGAAGTGTTTCAACCTGAGGAACACATCGGACAGCATCGCCTTTTACCATGGAGTGGAAAAAATAGATGGGACGTGAGTACAAGCGGCTGTTGTAACCTTCTCTTTCCGTGCTCCCTGCTGGAGGTGGGAGCCTGATGACAGCACCAGTCCTGGCCTTACCTTTGAGGAGTGATAAAGAAAAAAGTGGCTTCTGTCTCCATATGGCCCTGGTTTTTCTTGGTGTGAAACCCTCCAACCCTCCATCATCCTGAGATATTCCCTGCCCCCTCAGAGCTGCTGTTGTTGGGGCCAGGCAGGAGCTGGCAGCCCTGCAGCAAAGCTGTGAGCTGAGCTGTGATTCTCAGCGAGGAGCATCCTTCACAGCTGAGGTGCTGTCTTCAAATCCTTTGTGCAGATCATGGAATTATACAATCACTGTGGTTGGAAAAGACCTTTAAGATCGAGTCCAACCATTAACCCAACACTGTCAAGTCCACCTCTAAACAGAATCCCAGAATGTCAGGGATTGGAAGGGACCTGGAAAGCTCATCCAGTGCAATCCCCCCATGGAGCAGGAACACCCAGATGAGGTTACACAGGAAGGTGTCCAGGCGGGTTGCAATGTCTGCACAGAAGGAGACTCCACAACCTCCCTGGGCAGCCTGGGCCAGGCTCTGCCACCCTCACCATGAAGAAGTTTCTTCTCATATTTAAGTGGAACCTCCTGTGTTCCAGTTTGCACCCACTGCCCCTTGTCCTGTCACTGGTTGTCACCAAGAAGAGCCTGGCTCCATCCTCCTGACACTCCCCCTTTCCATATTGATCCCCAGGAATGAGTCCCCCCTCAGTCTCCTCTTGTCCAGCTCCAGAGCCCCAGCTCCCTCAGCCTTTCCTCACACGGGAGATGCTCCACTCCCTTCAGCATCTTGGTGGCTCTAAACCATGTCCCTAAAAATACCTCCCTCTGATTTTTATTTATACTGTTCTGTGGTCTTCAGGTTCCAAACCCACATCCAATAAAATAAAAATTCAGCTAAGGTGTGCAATTAAGTGCAATGTGGTAAGCAGCATGCAAGTGTACACCAAGGATTATATACATTTTCTGTAAAAATAGCTTGAGTTATTTAGCAATTAGGCCATCGATATACAGAGATAGATATTACACAGGATGATCAAAAAGATTTGGCACAGCTTTAGCATTACAGCCTGAACTAAAGTTACTAAGCTAAAATGTCCCAATTGTATACAGTTTAAAAACTGTTTATTAGTAGTGGCCTCATCAAGAACTGCATCTAATCCAAAAGCAACGAGAGAGGAAAAGCAGCTTACAATAGAGGGCAGTGTTTTTGTGGTAATGACTTGTTAGTTCCCTTATCGCTCTTTAACATAGCAATGCTTGAACGGTGGATGTGCTCCACAATCTCAAATGATAATGACTCTGTCTTGCTGGAAGGAGAAAAAAAATAATCAGTATTATTTGTTTACTTATGCTCTGCTTTTCATTAAAAGATCACCTCATTCACTGCTGAAAGGAGGGCATATCCGAAGGAAACTTGGCAGGCGTTCTGCTGACTCTAGTAACACTGCCTCCTTTTAGGATTAGCAATGAATAAAATTATTCTTGTCAGCTCAGGGAAAAAGCAGATTCATGTGGGTAAGTTTTACAGCCCTTTTCCTTTTCCACCAACCATTACCCAAAGAAATGCCATTTTTCATTAAGATTTTCCAGAAACTGCTTGGCAGGCTGAGCCATACCTGCAGCGCTGGGGAGCAGAGCAGGTGTTTTCTGCCTCAGCAGAGCCAGCCGGATCAATTGCAGTCTGAAAAAGCAATGTTAGAGAACAGATTAAGTACTAACTATTTCAGATAGTCAAGATGGAAACCTACTTGGAAATTTAATTTTCTGATGAGAATATGAAAATAACCATCAGGCCGTAGAGCAGGGGTGTCAAACTCATTGTCACTGGGGGCCACATCAGCCTGGAGGTTGCCTTCAAAGGGCCAAATGGAATTTTAGGACTGTATAAATGCCCTTTGAAGGCAACTGCCAGGCTGATGTGGCCCCTGGTGAAAACGCATTTGTCATCACACCATAGAGGGGTAAAAAAACCCCAGAAAACAAAACAAACCCCAATACCATACAGAAAGTACACTGAGATTGTCTGGGTCAGTAGCTGCAAGTAATCCCAGCTCAGATTTAGTACACTGATTTATGCACTTTATTATGGTACCATGTTGGTTACCTAAAGCTACCTAAATAAATGTGTGGCACTAAGGAATTCCAAATCGTTTAGGAAGATCAGTACTTCAGTTTGGAGAGAGAGGAATAGACTATAAGAAACTGAAAAAAGGGCTCCTGAGAAAACAAGTGCTGACAAAATTAACTTTTTCTTTTTGCATCCCTTAATATTTATTCTCAGTGTTCAATTAAAACCTAAAGCAAATGTGGAACTCAATAGATTGTGACCTGTCCCTGCAGAGTTTAACAAACAGGCATAACTCTTAGGAGGAAGTTTTATGTGGAGAAATAAGTCTAAATGCAGGCAGAAGTTTGTCTCAGTGTTTCAGTTCGACAAGTAAAATATCTGTACCTTTCCATAAAAAACCCTAGCTCTTTCTGGGTGAAGGGAGAATGACTGGTAGGCTGGGCGCTGCAGTGAAGAAGGTGGTGAACTTAACTCTAAAGAGTCACTTCTGCTGTTCCAGTTCTCAAGCTGGGGGCTCAGGCTGCAAGTTTAGAGCCCCAGAGATTCCCAGTTTGGAAAGACTTGACTCTGGGATTTATGTTCATAATGATGTTCACCATGATAACGAAGGCCATCTGTGAAGCGTGGACACAAACCCAAGCACCCCCAAGTTTGTTTACACACAGGATATTGCGGCAGGAACGTTCCTGGGTGGTGTTTTTCAGCGTGGGACCCCTGTATTCAGTTTCAGTAAATTCACTGGCTTTTCCATAGCAGAGTCAGTTCTGCCCGTCTCACAGATACAATGAATTTAACTGTGACATCCATGTAAGTTAAAGCAGAGGTGTTCATTTGACTGCCTAGAGAAGTGGATGGAGGTATCTATCCAAATGACACAGAAGGACAGCGTTGGGGCTGGGAGATAATTCCAGTTCTCCTCACTCGGAGGTCAGTGCCTCATCCATTTCCCTGCTCTCGTTCCTTCTGGTGATGAAGGCCACTGGGATGCCAGAGCCACATGCTTTATTATCCAGATCATTCATATCTCATGAGGTAGGGCCGCTCTGCTGGCAGACCAGAGCTGTGTAACCATCCTTTCTCCTGCGGTTTCTCACTTATTTTCTCTAAACTAGGTTGGGCTCTCATGTTCTCTGGTGGTTGGCGACACATAACTCAGTTTCCCCAGGATAAAGGTTTGGGTTCACAAAAGTAGATGGTATTTGAATCTAATTTGATGGTGTGCAATGCATAGGAGATCACGCTAAATAACGTAATGATCCACTAAGGCGATAAGCTCTCTGAACGTTGACACAGAAACGTGTCAAATCTCAGCTGAGATACAGCAGCAGGTTTGAACTCAGACCCTCACCCAATCTGTTAAATACCAGAAGAAGGTGTGTTGCTGACATTCATACCTGATCCTGAAACACTATTTTCAAGCATCAATAAACAAGAAGCATGCAAGAAAAAGTCATTCTTCATAGAGCAAAACATAAACCTACTTACTCTGAAGTTGATGCCAGGGCCACAAAGACCTTTAGTTAGGAGCCACAATATCCAAGTACAGCATAGAAATTCCATTGAAGTAACAGCTCTCCAAGATCTTCATGTGGTGTTGCCAAATCTTTGGTTTATAGAGGGAAAAAAAGAGAAAGTGGGTATGAAACCAGTAGAATCACCCGATGCATGTGCTCGCACAATTCAATGAATGAACACTTAATCTCAGTGTAATTATTACTCAACAGAAAATAGCTCACCTAAGCTTTTATCTTTTGTCTTCCCCTTATTTTAAATTTCCTTCCAGTATTTCAGTTCCTGCAACATGGGCTAAATTCAGCGAAGACAATATCAGGAACGCTCAACACGCAAGGGCCAACTCCGTGAAGCTCCGAGAGGACGCGGAGGTTGCGCTGGAGACCACGTCTGAGGAGATGTGGAATCAGTACGTCAGCACCAACCTGGCCTTTAACCACCGCATCGCTGAAGTCGCCGATGCAAAGAACAAACTCCAGGCACAACTGGCCAAGGTAAGAGCCCCTAAGAGGTGGCAGCTGCGTATCATATTAGTTGTACCTGAGAGGCGCAGAAATTTTTGGTGTTTCCATCCTTTCTGCATTAACATCTCCTCAGAGGATACACCTGTGTTACCTGTCCTCATAGGGTGAGTTTGAACCGCACACACCTGAAAAGAGCTCACTCCGAGCCAGGCAGCCTGATGAGACCACACGGTTTTACAAGAGACCAGGCAACACCTGTCCCTAATCACACACTGATTACATTCATTTGCAACTCACAGGTTTTAAGTGGGGAAAAATGTCTTCCATAGTATTTTTTTCTATTTTACATTTATGGATTATATTCCCTGGCCATTTCCTGATGCAGAAATAGGGCATGATTTTTTTTAAACAGTGAGCTAACTTTAGCAAGTGCAAATAAAAAGGCCACAAACAGTAGCACATTTATGTGGTGTAGGGGAAAGAGAAGATGAAGTTTTTGCACTTTGATTTTGCAGCATTAAGGGAAAAGCCCTAAATTATCTACAATTTAGAAGTATTTACATACAGAATGTCATTAGTCCACCTTTGACACCAAGGTTCCAAGTTTTCCTCTCGCTTTTGATAAATACCTTTCCACATTTTTAACCTGCATTTTGGCTGGTTGTGGTTGGAAAGCAACTATTTTGGAATCGGTCAGACAATGAACTTTTCAAACATTTGTTCTGCCTTTGTCTTCACATTATACAGGCAGAAATGCCACAGAAGGAGGCAGACCTGCTTTAATCTCTATCTGTATTACCTTTTCAGTAAGTTTTCACTGAAATAAGTGACATGTTGGAAGTGTATTACTTGAATTTTGAAACATATGTTCCAAAGATAACAAGAGGTGCTGCCTCTGTACTGACAGATAAAATCTTAAGCTCTCAAGACTCGCTGTGTTACCTTCATCTGATTTCACCCAGAGTTTAGTAAATTCTTCCATTAAAACTCCTCTTATATAGGAGTCCCATGTTCAATCATTTGTTTCAGTGCAGACTTGGAAACAATGGAGTTTTCCTGCCATTCTATTTGCAATAAGTGGTTTATGATGTTTTCAAGTTTATTTTTAGAGACATTTAGTGAAGTGCAAACTAACCAGCTAAATATGTGTTAAGTTACAGCACAAGTTTTTTTTTTTTTTACCTGCTTATAAGGCATGAAATATGTTGAATTTAGTTTTTTGCATGTTTTTAGATTTTACATGATCTAGCCAACTACAGCAGTTTGTCCCCAAATTTGCCATCCATCTACATTTCTCATGGATTTAATCTATGAACATCTGCTTCACGTTTTTTATTTGCCCTTTTCTAATGCTTTTAGGCGCCCCTTTTATAAAAGAACCTACATAGCATGAGGTAGCACAGGGTGTACTTATGGAATCATGAAGTGCATTTTGAGATATTAATGTACAAACAGGGATTTTGCTATGGAGCCCAGCTTTTACTGTGACATAACTTCTGACAACTGGTATATAATGGGAAAAAAATTATATCCTATGCTCTTACACCATTACATAGTAACAGTAAACTATCTGGAGAAATTAGAGTAATTAGATTTGTATAATGAATGATTAGTTTGTATGCTACATATGGTTAAAACAAGTATCAAATAAGATTGCACTCGATGAACTAATACTGCTGATAATGCTGAGTTACTAGTTCACATGTACACAGCAGATACTTTACTCATCACAAACTCCGTAGTAATGTAGTTACATCAGAATAACAAAATTCTAAAGGAGAAGAAAACTACATATGCTGGTGAGGAGTAATTCAGACTGGCCAGTGTTGTCAAAAGAAAGGAAAATACAATATGTTTATTGAGCAAAACCATTGCTGGCTAAGATGTGGGTGAAGTTCTATGGTAGAAAGGCCTTGAGGTGCTGGAGCGAGTTGAGAGACGAGAACGGAGCTGGTGAGGGGCTGGAGCACAAGTGTGATGGGAGCGGCTGAGGGACCTGGGGGGTTCAGCTGGAGAACAGGAGCTGAGGGGAGACCTTCTGATCTCTGAACTGCCTGAAAGGAGCCTGGAGCCAGGGGGGGTCGGGCTCTGCTCCCCAGGAACAAGCGCCAGGAGCAGAGGAAACGGCCTCAAGTTGCGCCAGGGGAGGTTTAGTTTGGATATTGGGAAAAAAATCTTCATGGAAAGAGCTGTTGGGCATTGGAACAGGCTGCTCAGGGCAGTGATGGAGTCACCATCCCTGGAGGGGTTTAAAAGGTGTTGAGATGAGGCTCTTAGGGACATGGTTTAGTGGTGGAGTTGGGTTATGGTTTGCCTTGATAATCCTGAAGGTCTGTTCCAACTGAAAAGATTCTATACACCTTCTAAGATTCTATACACCTTCTTCCCTGGTGCTGTCTGCCACAGCCCTTCCAGGTCTGCTGTTCAGAAGGTTGCTGGGTCAATATTCCAGCTCCAGAGTATCTGATCACAAGTATGTTATTGAGGGCTCTGTGTGAACAGTCTGCAGCAGTTCTTCCAGTGCTTCCTTCTTGTAATAACACTAAATTTGTATTTCTCATAGAAACAAAATGTAAAGAAAAACAGTGATCCATTACTATTCTGCTTAGTTGTATTCTAGAATATTGTCTTCCTCGATGTCTAGACAAGTGTGTTGTATATACCAAAAGATAGACAGACTGTTTCTGTGATGAAGGTATCCTGGTTTTACTTCTATCAAGCATCATGCCAGGAGTTTTGCCAAGACCTTCTCCATCCATGACATAATGTCTCCATTTCAGGTTACAAACTGTACAAGTCTCAGAGTAATAACTGCACAGCAGTCCATCTGTTTTTATAAGCATTTGGTCTGCTCCTAGTACTGCTGGAGGACTTGTACCTCACTTTCTAACCTGTTCCTGCACCATTTACCTTGAGTTACTGAAATACAATCGAATAATAGACTCCAAGTCTTTCCTGTTGTAACTGATAGAGGCTCTACCAATTTAACCAAGGTTGACACTACAGAGTGTTTTCACACCATTTTTAGAAGCATATGAACAAAATACATTCTTTGGAAAAAAAGATTTTGGCTAGTTTGCCTTAACTAGACACACTTTCCAATTCAGGGAAGCCAAGAGATTCACCTAAGAACCTTTCCTTGTAGGTATCTGAAAACCAGATTTTTTGCTCCTTAAATAACTTTCTCAAATCCTGACATTCAAGCTGCTTAGCACACAGCCTTTGACTCTTTTTCATGTCTGAAACAGTCTGAACAAGGCTAAATGCCTTCAATTTCTAGTCACCAGATGACACGCATGATGAAAAGATGCATACAGTATAATTTTATTATATACATCACCTGTCCCCTCAAATTTTTTACTATGAACATACAAAGATTTGCATTTAGTTAGAGGGATTGTTTAGCAACTTAGAGATGTCTTGGGGCAGATCAGATGTGTTTTTACCCTTTATTTTATGCCTGGAGTTTGGTCTGAATCCCAATACTGAACAGGCTCCAAATTCAGATCAAGTAACCAGGTCAGCACAAGGGAAGTCTCCAAAGAGTGCTGGTTGTCAGTGATTCCCACTTGCTTTTCTGCATTCCTGGTCCAGCTGTCTAACTGGTCCAGCTCTCTCTCACTTCACCGCTGTATTCAGGAAATTGTCTGAGTGCTCCTCACTTCAGATTTTCCCTGTCTGCTGTTTGCCTTTTCCTGCCTGACACTTCTGTGGGGGAAGCCGCTGGCGAGGCTGGCAAACCCCATCTATCAGAAGCCTGGGAAGTGATTTGCATGGGGAACAGTGCAAAAGGATTAAATTGCTTTTGTATAATTTTGAACAGTCGCATGCAGAAAGGAAACACTGTCCTTAAAATCCTGTTCTATATGTGTCTCTGTCCAGTTCACAGTAGAGCTCCTGTGTAAAATTATTCCCTGTCTATTTCTGCTAGATTTTTGTCTACAGAACTAGGAGGATTTGCCATATTTATAGCAGCAATCAAACAAGGGTATGTGGGAGCAAGGGTGTGGTACAAAGCATTTCCTCCTGCAGCTCCAAAGCCCAGAAGTTATCACAGCTGCAAGAATGACTAATGGACTGGAAAACAAACAATGGATGGAATAAGTTCCTCCACTTTCTCCTTAGCAGGCTAAAACCAGGGATGTCAGTAGCACTAGATGACACTGCTTTATTTAGCTTATCCCAATAACATTAGGGATAGGGGCAGAGAACTTGCTAAGTCCACAAGCATATATACAGAAGAAAAAAGAATCATAATAGAAGACTTGTTGCTTGAACAGAAAGAAGAATCAGCATTCAGTCAAAAGCCAGACGAATCTAGATGGAAAACGTAACCACTTATTTTTCAGAGCAAAGGAATGCATCAGTGCGGCAGCTTAGCACAGCCAGATGGCTCTATTAGCACCAGGAACTCAAATCAAGATCAGTGTTCTCCCTGAAAGCTCTGATCTCTCTACCATCTCTGGCTTTCAAAGAGGAATTTCTACAGGACAGACTGGTGACCTGCAGGCAATGCAGAACTGAGACTTCTTATCCTAAGACTGAAAACGTCCCATTTTTCATTTCTGTCCCAACTGCACAAGTCTATGATTAATCCATTTTACTTGATTCTGGGATTAATCTTGATCATAACAATGTGAGGCTCATCCGGAATTTGGACAGCAGAACCCTGGAAATACGAGGTGCTGGAGGCAGACACCCAGCTGCGTATTTGGCAAGGGCTAGATGACAAACCAAAGCAGGTACTACAGCTCTGCGGTGTTTCATCGCCACTGGGCTCACAGAGCACGTGGTCAGCTGGGGATGCAAATATTCTCCAAGAGTCTAATGCCAACGTGTGACTCTGGTCAGGCTCAGAGCTGCTCTAGGACCAGATTTTTAGGCAGGTGAACAGAAAACAGTGTAACAAATTGACGTAGAATAGGGTGGTATGTCGTCTTCAGCATGCCTCCAGAAACAGTCTATGCCAAGAGACATTATGGTAAATATATTTTACATCTAGTGTAAAAGTACACAAATCTTTAGGAAAAGGAGGAAAACCTTTAATCATGGTGCCAGCCCCTCATTAATACGTTTGCATTTCTTTTCCATAAAGTTAATATTAACGCAAATAGTTACGTTGGCTTCAGTCTGCGGAAATAACCAACAGGGCAGGATGTTTATGTACATCACCTCTGGGAATCAGTCAGACCAGACAGTGAGTGACATGTTTACATAGTCCAGTATTTATGCCGAGCCTAAACGGCAGCTTATCTGTGCCCGCTCCAGCAGCTGCGCAGCGCTCAGAGCGGCTCTGCGCCCGAGGCTCAGCACCCAGCGCCAGCCTCCTGCCAGCCCCGCCCATCAGGGAGCCCAAAGGTGCTAGAAAAACAGGTACATGTTTAGGAAAATGATGAAAAAGTCACCACCTGCTCCAGCAAACAAGTGGCCATGATTTAGCATATTTCCACTTGGCTTACTGAGACTGTGTGCTGTTAGAAACAGAGCTGCTCTTTGTTTGCTTTAACCCCTGGGGTGTGAAGAGGCACAATATTACATCGATATATGAGGGAAATTAACTCCGCCTTTTCTTTTTGCCTGGTATATTTTTTACTCTATACCTGAAAAGCCTTCAGGATTTACTAAGTTACACCATCTCTTAAATAAGTTACACCATCTGTTGAATAAGTCATCCCCTCAGAGTCTCCATCCTTCACATAATTCTAAATTTAAGAAAAATAGTATTTATAAATGTAAGAAAAACCTCTCCTGTCTTAGCAACTATTGAGTATTTTTATACGGTGGCTAGAAGAATTGAGAACACTTTATATTTACACAACTTTCTTCCAATTCAACAGATAAACCTACTTAATTTTACAATTAGCATAAAATATAGACTGAAAGCCAGGAAAACCTCAGTGGCAATAAAACCAGCAACTGCCTACCAGCCTCTGAAATACTTTCCAAGCTTCTTATCTGAGAAATTCTGAGAGGAGCCCTCCTACAGCTGTTAAAAAGGACACAGCCTGTTCCTCTCAACAGGAATAGAAAGAAATACTAAAATAGGAGGGGAGGTGCCGTTGTAAGCAATGAGTAAGGGAGGTGCAGCAGTGTCGTGAGCTGTGGGAAGGAGTATCCGTGTAGCAGATACTTCACAAAGGCTTTCATCTCAGACCCCAAAGGATCTTCACATCACTTTTAAAATACATTTTTGTTGATTGCTTTTTTTCCCCTTCCTCTTTTTATGCCTTAAAACCTCAGTTATTCATGTTTTTTCATGTCTCTTCATGGTGACTGGGTATACAGGTAATCTTATCATTTAACATTGGAACCTGTGTGAGAGTGAAGTTTCAGGTGATTAATGAAGAGTGACTCAGAAGCATTCGGGAAGGTATGAGCTGGTTGGTGCAGGCAGCTCAAACTTGCCTGGAAAAACCTGTTTGAAGGAGGAAATAGTTCTTTAAGCCAGGAATAGACTTTTGCCTAGAAACCAAGAGAAAGCAGAGGTGAAAGTGAAGGCACTTGCTTGAAGACGAAACCAGACTTCTCCCTCCTAAAATTATTGCTTAATCTCATGAAATCATAAAGACTTGCAGAGACTAGGTCAGGGTACAAACTATTAATATGGCAAGTGGAGAACCCAAGCAGGAGGAGGTGGCTCCTCAGCACACCTGCGGCAACACTGCTCCACACGGATTGGCGCCGGGGAAAATGACGTGGGGAAGGATGGAGGTATCTCAACCAAGTGACAGCCCTTGTGCATCAGGATGTAACCCGGTCGTCACGAATCCAAGTGTCTTTATTTACAAAAGAACAGGAATCTCACAGGGAGGGACACACAGCTGCTAAGTAAAGGCAGCCTGGAGTGAATGGATGTCAGGCTTTGCTGGCGTTGATCTACGAGATAGAACTTATTTCTGTCACAACATTTATGTGTGAGAAACTGGAGGCGGCTGCTGCTCCTCCCCTGCAGCTCGTCACACTCGGGCAGGTCGTACAGGCTTGGCAGAGGAAACAGGATTTAGTTCAAGACAGCAGGGATCATATACATTTATAAACCAGGTTCTTATTCTCAGAAAGGGGCAGCTTGCAGGAAATATAGACACACATAGTAGCTTTTCTAGAAAAGAAGCATTTTCAGGCTCTGAAGGTGCATAAATACATTGCATTGGCTCTAAAGTCAGGGCCAATCTCGCTTACCATGACTGGGTTGAAATGTCTTTAATGACTAGAAAGTATCTCGTTCCTGACAAGAATCTAAATTGTAGAGCAGATCCATGAGCCACAGCCATATCTCTGGCACCATCTCTTTCTAGACACATCTTCTCTCTATAAAGGGATGTATGCCCAGCTCTCAGATGAAGTAACTTAAAACAGAGCATGCGCAAGGCCCAAACTGCCTGGTTTATTGTTATTTTTACCAAGTTTAGCAAAAATATGTTAATAACATAGCACTTAATTTTGTTCTCCTAAATGATAATGCGCTCAAAACCACAGCACCCAAAACCACAGTGAAGTATAAAATGGAGGGGAAATACAACAGAGCTCCGACACTTACTCTTCTTCTTTGATAGTTAAAAGTGTAGCAAGGAGGTATGCAAGGAGTTAAGCATTTCCTTGTATACACTTATGACTTCCTCTGTTATTTTGAAAATATTTTAGAAAATCCAGGCCAAGTTAAATGCTCCCATGTTTTTCTCCCCCATTAATTTTAATAAAGCTGTTTTAAAATAAACAGGACCAGTGGAAAAGTTAAATAGAAAGTGATTGCATATAAATGTGAAATTGATTGATATTTTCAGAAATTAAAGTAGCAAAAGGCATACCGCAATTCAGTGAAAGGAGGATTTTTGTGAGATTGTAAACCGTTATATACCCTGGGCCCTCTGTTTCAGCCTATGCTAAACAGACCAGTCTATGTAAGGACATAGACTAAATGTCCAGATGTATATTTAAAACCTTCTTTGTTTTAAAAGTATAGTATTTACACTCCAATACTTTCCAATTTTCTGTGAAAATGTCATATTTAGGACAGTTATAAAGAAAAACTTGGCGATTTTATAGGTATCCTTTGGTACACGTAGAACTTAGACCGTGCTTTAGCTTTCAGTTCTGTTGTCTATAGTTATACCAACCCTATTCCCATTGTTATGAAGCTTTATGAATAAGCTTGCAATATTCCCAAGTCCAGGGCTACCTCTCCACTCCCAATACGCTTGATGAATTGTGCCCTGCATCGGTTTGACGATATTTTCCCTGGGCACAAACTAAACTTCAGCTTCTCTTACCTGTGAAACTCAGTCATCCTGTGGTTATGCACAACAAATGTATAAAAGTTACTGCTCAGAACAATTCCAATTCTGCTTCAACACAGTTAAACTATCTGAATGCATTACCTGCTAATGTCTCATTCTGTTAAGTGTGATTTTATTTTTCTTTAAAGTGTGCTTTTCTTCTTTTCTTAAAAGATTCCTGGACTATTTCCCACCACCATCTGATTAAAAAACAAAACAAAAATTGATAAGTCATAAAATAATGACCTTCAATTAAGCTTCAAAGGAAAGAAACAAACCCCTAAAAACAACAAGAGCAAGGGACGTGGTAATCTTGGCCAAGAATTTGTCTACAACACGACAGTAAAGCCTGTCAGGTCCAAATTAATTTCAGATTCGAGCTCTGGGTTATACTTTGCCATATATAATAGTTTTTGCTTTGAAATAGTGTGGACATACACCCTAAAATTAATTGTGAAATCAGTCACAGTTACACTATTTATTCAATTACATATGATAACTTCGATAAACATAACTTCTACAAAATAATTTGGTTGAAATATGGAAACAAGTTCAAATAACTGAGAGGCAAAACATTAAATATAAAGACATTTTAAAAATGAGGAGGCACAAGACTGTCCCTCCCAGCACATTACCTGCCTGCTGCTTTTTGCACTGAGATACTAAACACTGACCAAGCCTCAGAAACATCAAGGAAACAAGGGAGCTATCAGACTGCAGCATTTAAAAATGCTAATGCTGTACATAAGGCTGCCCTGATTACATGATGTGTCAGTCTCACTGTACCCAGCTGTCCTGGGTGAAGCGAGAGAACGGTGGGAGTGCCGTTTTCTCCAAGCTCTCCAGAACGCTGCAGCACAAAACTTCACTCGTGTCCTGAAGGGAACGTGTCCAGCATTCCCTGCCCCGGCCAGTCCCTCACCCTGCTCGAGGAACACGCTGCTCAGCCGTTGTTTTTGCTTCCTGCCTTTGGAGGCCATCCAGAAATGACATTGGCTGGTGCAACGCTGTCTGGTGATCCTCCCCGCCAATCCCTTCGTGGATATCACATTATCTAAGTCGTTTTATCCAATGTGTGGCCAGAATGAGTAATTGAAAACTGCTTGTACAAAGCTGCTGCGATGTGCTGGAGTTGGTTCCCCTGAGGACATTTTGCTTTGTCTGTCTTAAATGATGGCGTTTTGAAAAAAAGAACTAAGAAAAGAATTGAGAACACACAATGAACCTAAACCACATCCATTCATGTGCAGCCAAACAGGGCTTAACGGTGGATGTATAGTTTCATATTTGAATTTTGAGTTCACAGGCAGGTTTAAACTATATTTTCATTGGCGAATGAATAAGGGTTTGCTCAGTAGCACTGATCGATTGCCTTGGTTGTGCATAACGTGCTTGCAGACAACTCCTGCCTTCTGAGCAGGACACCGGAACATCTAAGGAAGTCGTGTGGCACACAAGGGTAGTTGCTGCAGATCGTGCTGACACAAAATGTTATAAAACTGAGTTTTCAGTGACTTTTAGATAAAAGCTCTCTTTCATGACTAATCATCTGCTGAATTCTGAATAAAGAGAAGCATTTTCTCACAGACAATATTAATTTCATCCTCATCTCTAAGCTGATTAGAACAATTAGCACTAATTAGGTGTAAGAGAGCTTATAATTTAACTCCACTCACTGAATAATTTGTTTTGATCTATAGTATCACAGGACAGAAGGTATCAGCACAGTGTTGGCATTACATGGTTACCTGAGCACGAGTGCACTTGTGATCTGGGGCATGGCTCTGGGGAGCTGGTTTCACAGTCGTGGTTCATTTCTAACCAAGTGCTCCAGGCCTGCTTTAATCGCACTGTTTCACAAAGGTGAATCACCATTCCCACCTGCTGCCCAAAAGAAAAAGTGTTTTACTACCAGTAAAGGTCACAGTCTGAACCACAAAGGTCCTACCCACAATCTGAACTGAGACTGCAAGCCCTCTGTTCCACCAGAAATAGAAACCAAATAACCCAACTCAGCTCTTTCTGAAATTGAGACATAACTTTGCTCAGTTCTTACTGGGCTGAGATACACGCTGCTTTGTTCCATTGGTTTTATTTGGAATGACACTTTCTTAAAAACAAATCCACCTGCTTACAATTTGCTCCAAATTGTAAGGAGAATTAACGCAAGAGGCCAACAGGTACCAGACCCGCGCGGCAGCGAGTCTGTTGACGTGCGGGCAGCGAGGCGTGGGACGGGAAATGCCGCCGCGGTGGCAGAAGCTGTAACATAAACACAGGAAAGGAGGACCCTGCGATGCCGCGGGTGACACTGAAAACACCGCCTGGCCTTCGCCTCGCGGCCTTGGGGCGTCCCCGCGGACCCATGGGCTTGGGCAGCAGTGGGAACAGTCCTCTCCTGGACTGACAGGTGGGACAAACTCTCCACACGTCACCTTGGAGCCGGACCCACCTTTGGCATGTGCGGATGAACACGCTGGATTCTCTTAGAGAGTTTATAAGTAGCAAAGCTCTGACAAGAGCACAAACTACTCAAATTCTGCTTCTGAGCAGCACAAGACCCAAATCCTTGATGTTTTCAGGGAAGAGGATGTGGCCTTGATGCACAATGAAGAATATTTAACTTCATTAAGTCTCTTCCCCTTGGTTTTTATCTATAGAAATAAGTATGTGTAACTGGTAAAATCATGAGCAGGATGTAAAATAATGTATCTAACAATGTGCTCTTATCATAAGTAGTTCCTCTGCAAAACAAATAGCTACCAAAGTGCACTGGATTATCTGCATAAATATTTCCTGTAAAACACAGCTCGTTTACAGGGATTATCTAATTAAGAAGGAACCACTGCAGAAAAAAAATCTTATAAGAAGAAATTTACTACTGTTAGTTTCACTTTCTTCCAGATGATGTTCCCTTCATAACAAAACAGGTTTTTTTTTTCCAGCTGTCTCTAAGCAATAAATGCTCCTTTTTGGGTGAAGATGCTCTTAAGCTCTGTGAGAACCAACCTTGGACCCAAGGGGCTCAGCGTGGTGTGGAAATCTCACTTCAGACCAGCGCAGTTGTGTTCATACGCTGCTCCTTGGGGTCCAAAATGATTCATCTCTTGGAAAATTGTGTTGCTGTAAGGGCTGAACTGGTGTGGACAGCCAGGAGACCTTTCACATTGCTCTGCTATACAACATCAACAAGCCCTGAAGGATTCAGACTGGGGCAGGTTCCCAGCATCCTTAACTCTTCAGCTTTTGCCAAAAAATAACCTTTCAGCAGCAGGAACTAACTTGATTTTCAAAGCACAAACATCATTAGCAAACTTGGTACAACTTAGTGTGTAAGCAAGATCAAAGTAGCAGCATCATTTAGGTCACATTACACCATTTTTAGTGGTTGTTAAAATTCAAGTTGCATTGATTTTAGTAGACTGGCTGAGAAAATACATTAGTTCAATTTGTTGTCTTCCATTTTAAAGCTGTGTACAGGAAAAGCCTGAACAGGTTGTGATGAATCCTGATCAACGAAAGTAACATAATAATCAATTGGCTGGGAAATGTTACCCAAATATAAACATTTTTTCCCATCTTTCTTTTGTAAGACTGAACAAAACTTTTCCCTTGCAATTTCTCAATTTTGTTCGTAAAGATTAAAATATGTAAAAAACAGATACAGGATTCTCAGGGATAACACGATTATATGATAACATGAACAGTGACTAAAAACTATGCTGTACTAATTCCATGGGCTTCTCCTTTTTGGTGATGTTTCACTCCATATCTTCCCCATTTACAGAAAATAAGCCTTTAAAGGAAGTTGGTCTTGTCTCTACAGCTCCCAGTGGAGTTTTCAAAACTTTGAGAATTTAGTTTCAGTGTGAAAACGTGACTTATGTTCATATGTTCTTGCAGCAAATGTCCCCAAATTACTTGGAATATGAAACAATTTTAGAAAGGATAAATTTGATTGCTTTGGAATTTATGGGGCAAAAGAAAATCAGAATTGGATGAAGGTTTAAAGGACAATGATAGTTTATTGGAATTTCACCTTTGCAAAATGTTCATAGATCAAGCAGCAGATTTTTTTTTATTTAGGAGTAAAATGAAGCAAAGTAGAAATAACTCCCTATAAAGCTATAAACAATGCCTCTATGAAAACGGCTTCATCACAAGAACATGGTTGGAATTCCTCATCCCAATAATTCAGTGCTTCTCTTCTGCTTGTATTAAGTTTATATTCCAATTTGCCTACAAATGTCTTAATTTTATAATAGGAAAGAGATGATGCATTTCCTAGTGGATGTTGTTCACCTGTTTTTCAGGAACAACCTCATTAAATGCTTTCATATGATGTATGAGTGTACAGCCCCCTCCTGGCTTTGATATGATTGCCATATGTCCTTTTAAAGAAATGGCAAGATCAAGCCAATGTTATACAAATCCACCTGATTTATGAGTTTATAGTAGTCTCCTCCCCTAAATTAAGCAATTAACATGCCAGAATTGAAGCAGTTCCTACAGGAGTGTTTAAAAGCAGGGGCGCGTTCTTATTTTGTATGCACGTGAGGCTTAAAAACCATTCTGCTTTGTTCAGATCCTTCAGGAAATCTTCCAGACAGAAGATACAATCATGTTACTGGAGAGATCCATAAAGGCGAAGGAGTACCCGCTGAAGGTGGCCCAGACCCGCCTGGTAGGAAGAACTAATCGGCCCAATATGGAACTTTGCCGTGACGCACCTCAACTGCAGTAAGTAAAAGCCAAATGACTCCATCCCTCCCTTCACCTGCCACCCAGGAACAGGAAATTTAATAAGTGTGAATCGGTTTGATGAGATGAGAATTGCATTCGTTACATTAGGATACAATTAAGAGCTCAATTGCATGTTGCTGGCTGATACCCTTTGGGGTTCAGTCTCCTGGCTGAGTCGGGACTTACGAATTGATTTTAATTCCGCACTCTATGAAACACAAGACTTCACTTCAGGAAAGACCTAATTTTAAGAACATGTTATCCAAGACAAAATCCTATCTTTTGATGCAAACAACTATGTAATGGTCAAGCTCCTTGAAAAGTTCATGCAAATACAAATGAGGGAGCATTTCTTACTGCCTCAACTAGTTTTCAGCTGTACAGCAACTCCGGTATCATCTTTGCACAGGTTAGCTCCTTTGGCAGGCAATTGGTTATACAGCATACATTTTGGTTACAGAGCTGTGGGGGCTTCCCAGCACATGTTGGCATCAGCTGGGTGACCCCTGTATTATGTATAGAGTATGTGTTGTGTCTTTCCGTATATACAAGAAGATACCCGAGATAAAAGCCTTCCTTCCCTCGTCACCAAAAAAAAGGTTCTTCTGAATGTTAATCCCATTTATCTCCCTCCAGTTCAGCTGGAACACAGCAGTGATCCAGAACAACACTATCAAGTATATCTTATTTAAAATACTGCCTTCAAAAAGCTCGGGGGGGGGGGGGTGGGTCCTGAAGAAATACTGCACCAGGGTTCCGCCCCCAGATGGAGTGAACTTCACGGTCTAGTAAAAGAGTTTCGCTTATTTTTGTGGAAAGTAGAAAACTACTCCCTTTTATTTTTGGCCCTAGCAAAATCTCCCTGTATGCAACAGCTTCACATACAGTAAGATTAATGAAGTACATGATGCTTAAATTGCGTAGTTATATTATTTTTCCTAAACACTGTTTTATCAACGTGAAAAGCTTCAATTTAAACAAGGAAGAGGCAATAAATCATAGTTTATTATACTGGCATCTTTTCACTTTTTCTAACTCCTTAAGCCATAAATTGTACAACGCAATATATATTTTTTCAGCCTCATACCTCCCTAATCGGATCTTGACATTTCCTTTGGCGTATCCATATATTAGATTTCTTCAGTTTCACGCTCTGCTCCCCACATCCATTCTGTCACAAAATATTGGTCTGGATTTGAATTCTTTTATATCACTTTGGATAGTTGTATTTATATGGCTTTTCATATCACACAAATCATGCCTATTCTGGATGCAGGCGCTTAGCTGTGAAAAACAAGAAAAACTTCTGATTATACTGTAGCATTCACTCAGCTGGCACATTTACTATAGGAGCAGATCATTTGCCACTTCAGTTAGCGCCACACCATCAGTTATGTATGCAAATGAGGTAGTATCAGCATTTTATTAAAACAAACAAACAAAACACCGACAGCCTTAAACATTAAGACACTTCTCTAGTTCTATACTCCGAGTCTCGTTCTGTCTCTACTCCCTCCCTGAAAATCTCTTCCCCAAGAGTGTCTGCAGCAGTATGATTGACATCAGTCGCTCAGCAGGATCGTGTGTAGCCAAGAGACAAAACTTGCTTGATTTAGGATGAAAACCAGCATCACATTATACTTTCTTCCCACAATTGCCAGTGATGCTGTTGATGTTCCAAAGGGTCCTGTCTAAAAAAGTCTGGAAGGTTCATTTGAAGTCACTGGAGCATTAGAATGTCTTTTGATATTTTCCTCAATTAGAGTGAAAGGATAAACATGAGATACTCAAAACCAAGTAGTACTCAGGGTTCTAATCAATCTAGCTCCTCTTGGCAGCTATGGGAGAGCTTCCCAAGCTGTTGCACAGCTATTTGGAAGTATTTTAGCCTTAATATACACGCAAGTTTTCTGTCAGTCTTATATGATTTCTAATATTTTAGCCAAAATGTTCATACAGGGACACCATTTAGAGATGTAGTTATATTGCCAGATAATGAGCACATCCTGTTCTCCTTCCTCCAGTGCATGTGAATTTTGCTCGGCCACAGCTCCCTAATCCACACCAGGTTGTGCTGGATGCTTTAACTGATCCAAATTCTTGAATATTATGG
The DNA here is from genome assembly GCF_964273445.1 of Streptopelia decaocto. NCBI lineage: Eukaryota > Metazoa > Chordata > Aves > Columbiformes > Columbidae > Streptopelia > Streptopelia decaocto. The sequence goes on along the minus strand of NC_138668.1, from coordinate 14,008,429 downwards.
TCATCATAACTCAACATCTCAAATAAAATATATTTCTTAGAGACAAAATCCTATCTGAGAAAGCAAAACGTTTTGCTAATTCACTTAATGATTTTTTTCTGCTTTTAAATACTTTGTTAAGTGTATTTATTTTATGTGAGAATTAGACCAATAGCTCAACTGTAATAGGGAAAAAAATATCAAATGAACCATTTCTTTGTAACACGTAATTGTTATCTGAGTTTGCTGTTTATTTCAAAGGAAGTGCTGATGTTGGCACTTGTTCTCTGTGTGTGCTGCCAACTTTGTAGTTGAAAGGATTAGACAGAAAACAATTAATAAAGTCCAGTTTTTCTGTGCTGAAACAACCGGGACTATCCCAAAACATGTTAAAGTGGATTCTGGGAGAAAAGAAAATAAAAATGAAAAGAATCTTTTTTACTGTCTATAGTGCACTGAGCAATTAACAGAACAGCAGACAAAACACAAAGCTGACAGTATCAGAGTTTACCAGCCCAGTGACTACACAAGATTTGCCACATCTCCGCTGATAAACCACTGGAAGAAATGGGGCGGGTATCAGCTCACAGAAAATCTTGATTCTAGAGTTGCACATGCAACAGTTATTCTGGCAAGCAATTCTTGTTCCCATTAACAGGAACGTGGTGAGTGGCTGCTGAAGTTACGTGAGCAACCTGTCCCCTTCTCTTTTTTCAGGCTTGTCACTGAAGTTTACACTATAGATGACACTTTACAGACCTTAAAGCGACGTCTGCAAGAAGCCCGTGATACTCTGCAGATGTTGATGGTCAACAAATCCAAGCTGGAACACGACATTTCAGTGAAGGCAAACTCCTTCTTCATCGACAGAAAGTGCATGGACATGCGCAAGGTGTTCCCCAGCCCTCCCCGCCTCATTGGCTACACTTAACCAGCAACCTTGCATATCCTATGCATGTCAAAGTTGCAAAGGTTGCAACGATTTCCTCAAGGAATTCACTGTTATTCTGTTTTTGCAAAAATTGAAATCCTATAGAAATAAACCAATGAAAATTGAGATCAAGCCTCTTTCCTTTGTACAGCCTCGTATTCTCAGCTGTGGATGCTATGAACTCAAATAGGGTTAGTAGACTTATTCTAACGGAATCAGACTACACTAAAACAACCACACAGATATCACAAGACATATATGTGTGAGTTACTAGTTAGAGAAAACAGACAAACACCATACTGCAAGAGAACTAGTATAACACAGGATTTAACTGTTCCGATAACGTGCCATCTGTGTTTCAGTCCTTGTCTGGAAAAGTCCAGTTTAAACGCTCTCCCCATCTTTACACTCTCCTCCTGTCCAGCAATGCTACATTTGAGGTTTGGAATTAGAGGAGGAGGAACAAACTTGTTTCACAAAAACTGAAGAGCAATTTCAGTGCGACAGCTTCAGGCACACAGTATTTACAGGGAAGGAATCCTTACATCCCTACCTCTCCTTTTCTTTTTGAATTTTCATACAAGTAAGTATGAAGATATTTGTGTGAAATATTTGTGACATTTGCCCAAGTCTGAAAGGTCTTAACTATTTAGAAATATGTACTATCATTAGACGTCAAAGGACTTTGTGAGCAAAGACAGCACCATTGCTCTACTGCAACTGATGACAAAGTTCAGGCAAAGCAGGAACGGAACCCGCGTACAGGAACACGATGTGCCTAACGTGCTCTGAAGTCGTCCTTCTGTCTGTCAGGCTGGACCGCTCAGCTTTCCAGTTCTCAGAGCATGACTGTGTGGGGGGGGACAGAAGGATGGGATGGGTGTGAGACCTGACTTCTCCAGATGACCGTTCAAACCCATTAACAGTGCAGTAATCCTGGTAAAGGATTTGAGGATTTGAGGAAGAACGAGTTTTAACTAATGGTAAAGCAGTCTGTCTGTTTTGGACAAAATGGAGTCAATGTTTTACTGCTATTTGTGTTTCTTGTTGAGTTTACTCACACTTGTTTACAGAGTAACCAGCAAACTACAGCTCCAATAAGTGCGCTGTTTCCCACTACCTCGGGCTTTTCTCTCCAGAGCAGCCCTAGAAACACCCGAAATGCATTTCACGCTGGACCAAAGCCAAATCCGAAACAATGCTAGATTTGAAAGTCTCCTGCATAAACTGGCTGTGTTCCTCATCCTTTGTTTTGCGTGGGTGGTGGCTTAATGCAGCTCCCAGCCTAAGCTGATACCTCCTGGAGTTAGGTGCAGTTTTCCATGAGCACGGCTGTGGCTGAACCATCTCATGCTCCATTTTTCCCCTTCAGTTAAACAAGTAGCATCTCCTGGCTATTGTGTCAGGCCATTTATGCAGTGAGATGCTGCTAAAGATTTAAAATCATGGGAAATCACTTTGGAATACAGGATTGTGTGGCCTACTTCTGATAGTGGCTAGACCCCTCTCACATTGACTATGCTGCACCTGGCTTTTCTAAATGAGAATAATGCCATATCATGTTGTACCTGGATATGGAGAGGGCAGGCTGCTCCATCCAGCAAGCTACTGCTGAACAGTGGCTTTTTGGGAGAAATTTCTCCAAATATAGAGAAAGTTCCAGAAATAATTTGTGTTTGTATTGCAATACGTGAGTACAGAGCTGTTGCAGGTGTCCTGGTGATGGGTCACTGGAGGCAGGAGCAGCTCTGCTCCTGGAGACATCTCTGCTAACCTGGTTTGGGTTCATGGGCACACCCGAGTGTTTCGTACTCAGAAACACAGCAGCTTCTATCACTGACCAACCCTGGGAGGGAGGAGTGAGGCATCTCCTGGTTTGTTTCCCAGCAGGGAAGGCTGCTCCCACTGGTAACATTTTCCTCGCTCTCTGTGCCTTTGTATGGAGGCAAAAGAGATTTTATGGTTTACTTCTGTTACTACCAAACCATACAATAAAGGACTTCATTTGCATGTCATATACTATTTTTACAACGTATGAAGAATAATATTTGTGTTGAGCTGTTATATATTGACAATAGTCTCACCCTATTTATAAAATCCTGGACCTGACCAAGCAAAGGAATAAAAATTACTTGGGAATTTGGATCTTCTTGAAGCCTTTATTTCTAAAAGCTGGAGGCTTTCCCAGTTCACACAGCTACTCTAATAGCTAGAAATAGTTTCTCCCATCCTTATGCCAAGAACTCAATTAAGAAATAAATATATAGCAGAAGGGAGGCAGTTCTAGGGGAGCTGAATTCTTTTAACAGCTCTTGACAGAAGAAGAAAAAAGGAAAACCAAACCAAACCAAAGTGACAACACTTTGTCTGAACACAATAATCATCAATGAAAAGTCAGCCTGAATCGAAGCCCTGAATCTGAACATTTGGAGCGTCTGGGCTGGAGATGGTGAGGCTGAAAATAGTTCTGAACACCGTGAATTGCAGCTGCGTCTGACTGTGCCTTTGTTCAGGAACATTCTCTCCAGGACCTCGGCTCCGGCGCTCACTTGTGCAGTGTCAGCGCAAACAACACGGACTTTTTCTGAACACAGTGTGAACTTCACTATGAGCGGCTGCGTAAACCCGCGGATCTAGCACACCCAGTACTGTTCCAGAACACCATTTTGCACAAGAACAGTAATGCCCGGAGATTCAGCTGCCATCAGCTAGAAAATAAGTCACCATTTACTTCTTAGAATTCAAGTTAGGTGGATAATGCAGAAATCCTGGATTGTAGTCTTGTTCTGCCAATGATCTACTGCATAAATGAATTTACAATCAGCATCCAGAATGCAGTTAATCCCAGTTTTGTCGGGAATATGTCAAAGGAAACACGTTTCTAACAGTCAAAGATACTCACCCAGATAAACCTGAGAATCTCTTAAAAACTAAAACAATAAAAAATATACACTATTTCAGCTTTTATGTCTCTTCCTACAGACTAGATCATTAATTATTGTACTCACATGCAGCCACAGACATCAAGAAGCCAGATCTACACTATTCCATGTATAAACCCAGAAATTTAACATGCAGTTCCATAATACTTGAAAGATAAGATCTGTTTCATAGCAAATAGACTAACGCAGAAAAGACCAAGACCTGTCCCTGCCTGTTTCGAACAATGAGATAATTTTACTTCCAGACAAGCTACTTCCTAACATTATCTAAACTATAGCTCATAAAAGTTTATGGACTCAACCTCCAAATACAGAGTAAGAAAACAATGGATCTAAGTATCTTCACTAACAATAATCCCAGATCAGTGCCACAAGGCACTTATAGTGAGGATGGCTTATTTTACCCAAATCTACCAGTAGGGTTTTTTGTTTGTTTTGTTTTAATTTAAAAATCACAGCAAGGAAGCAGAATTTGTCATGCCCAGATTAAATGCCTCGCCATGCAGAATTTACAGATGGTGTCCCCAGTGTCAATGTATGTGAAGGTGCCTATACAACAAGTTTTTCCAGTACATCTGGTCACCTGGGAAAGACCTGGCATGTGCTTTCAGCACAGGAGATTAAGGTGTGAATAACAGGAGACGAGGAATATTAACTATGGAGATAAAGGAGTGCTGAGTTCAGGAAATTGTGTTTAAATACCATTACAGTTTGGTAATACAGTCACACTTTTTCATACCATTACTGGATTTTAATTTCATGGTATGTACCTCTCAACACGTGCCTTTCCCCCACTGCCTTCCTAGCAGTGCATTTTGGCATTTTCATTTTTATATAAAGTCAAGGAACGTCTGGTTCTGTATTTACTTAATTTCCTGCAGTTATACAACTCAACTCCTGATAGGTTCTGGAAATAACAGCAAAGTGAATGCATTTAAATTGTGTTTAGCAGAGACGAGATTTCAAATTTCTCTCTTCTTGAATCCCAATAAGAGAATTTTCTGTTAGATATTTCAGTTTTTAGCCCACAAGCAGCTATGCTACGTGGTTGCCACTACGCACAAGGGTTTTGGCTCATTTTCTTTCATTATTGTGAGATAAAGCATCCAGGGCAACACCTTCTACAGAAGAGGTTCAGCAGAACAGTTCCAACACGGCAGAAGTAGATAAACCCCTCACATAGCAGAAGTAGATAAACCACTCACAAGGAAAAGCAAAAGCAGATGGCTCCGGACCTCGATTCTGACACCAAAGCAGTAGTTTACAAACTCCCATTACATTTTCGCTTTGTTTCTGCATTTCTTCCCCCCCATTTTTTTTTTACGGAAGCCCATCCCAAGTAGATTACAGGCTTCCTTTTTAAACCAAGGGATTAAATTCTTAGTGTAAATACACAACCAATTCCAACAATTAAAAATAATTAACCAACACCAAATAAATAATGCTTTACTATGCAATAACGCATTTAAATTTATAGAGGATGTAAACCAGCAAATCTTTCTTCCAATGCAAATTGCCTTGAAGTATTAACCAATGATAGAAATTTCAGTGTCACTGAATTAAGACCCCACATCATGTAAGAACACGCTTGCTCTCCTCAAGCCATAAAAATAACTGCTGGCTCCGCATCACGTGCATCACCAGTTCTGATCTGTTCTCTGGCCTCAGGCCTGCTGAAAGCTGTGCTATAAAACAAACTGCCTATTAAAACTTAGTCAGGAGACTAAGATACAGGTCAGACTGGTCTACGTATTATGTGGTGAAGGAAAGACCCTCCTAACTATTTGGACTTCATAGCTCTAGTTATTTTTCAACTGGAATCCATAAATGTTTATCCAGCCTTCCTATGATGTCCTTTGATCTCTCACATTTTTGTTTTTAGAAACCCAGATAACAGTTCTGTATCCATACTAGACAAATAAGTAGAGGAGACAACACAGTGGTTTGAACTTTTGTTTGGATTTTCTCTCGGGGTTTATAAACACCAAGGCTGCCCTTCATTGGTTGCCAATGCAAAGAAATTCAAGCTTATATATAATAAAATAGCCATGCTGATCTGGTGTGTTTAATGCAATGCAGACCTACGCTATACAAATGAGACTCCTTATCAGTTGTGTTTGTTGGTTTTGTTTTGATTTTGTTTTTCTCTAAAGGCATTTACTGTTGTATTACTATCACCCAACTCTCCAATATTAAATGGAATTTTTAAAGTGGAAAAAATTGAAGGGAAATATGCCTAAATAAACAAGGCAGAGGTTGTCTTCTGATGGGAAATTTCTTAATGTTGTGAAACAAACATTCACAAGAAAATTCATCACAAGAAAACCAGGCTTTAAGCAAACAAGGATAGTGGTGAAAATAACCTCCAGGTCAGAGGGCAGCAAGCAAAGCGTGGTCAGGAAGGTGGTGGGACAGTGAGCACCGCTGGGTCCCCACTCCCCAGAGACCAAGACCTCATCGGCTGTTTCCCAGCCCAGCAGAGCTGGCACAGCTGAGCTGCGGTGACACTGCGGTGACAGACACACCGAACCACCCCAGGTCCTGCAACAACCCCTGCAAAATGCTGCTTGTGGCCTCTGCATTCCACCTCGGTTCCCCACCTCAGCACACAAGGAGGAAACGTGTCTGTAGAGCAGGCACCTGACACCGTAGGCTCAGGCTAAATATCCAGGCACCTCACATGCTACTGTGTAGTTAGGGTAGTGTAGGAGGAAGACCAACGTTGTTTGAAAATCTCAGCTTCAGAAACACACACAGTCATGTTATTACAAACATACAATAAAGGGGAGTGTATTCATCCCCCTGTATCACATCTGTGCCCCGCAGGCAATGTTCTGGCAGAAGTCTGTGAAACTTGTACTTGCAGCTATCTCAGACAGCTCCACCTACAACTGTCTCGGTTCTGGCTCTGCCGCTGCCTAACACGATGCCAGAAATGTGTACGTGATCCCCTGATGTTCCTATGCAGCACTAGCTGTGTTTAACTACCAAGCATATACAAATACACCACACAGGAAAACAAGGTAAACATGAAAATGGACTCTGGAGTTTTATTTGCATCTGTTGTGTTTGTTTGCATCCCCTGCAGAGAAGCACAAGGATCCGAATGCCTGGTGAAGGGCTGCGCAGCTGCCCAGGCACGAGGGAGCTCCAGCCCTGCCCTGTGTCCAGGCCGTTTGTGATACTGCTGCACTGCAGGTGCTGCCCTGACTTCAGCCCACACACCGACCTGATTCAAGGCTAACCAAGGATTTTGTACACATTTTACTGCCGAACTGACCTCCATGCTGCCATGGTTAATGCATTACCTCAGTCGGCTGCAGTATTGCTGGATGCTTTTGTTGCAGTCTCTGTCCTGTTGGCCACTCTCTCCTCCAGCATCAGTGTTTTCTAGACCTCAAACATCCCAATCCAGAAGTGGCACTCGCAGTCCTCCTGGCTGCCACTGGCCCTAGGTTAGTGGTTCCAGGGTCCATTCCTAACCGCAAGGCCAGCTGCAGAGCCCCACCAAACAACCTTTATCACCGGAGCAGGAGAGGCAGCAGCCACAGGGCTGGTCTGTCCATGGCTGAACAAGGGCTGGCTGGCCAAACCCAGCAGGTGGAATTCAAACCAAACTACCCACAAGCATCCTTAGTGCTACACACATTTTACTAGATAGCAGGACATGTTGGCTAACTAGGTAAAAACCATATTTGCATACACAAATCATTTTCTTGGCATGTGTTTTTTGCTGCTTTTGGAGCTTGACTGTCTTAGGAGCAATTTATACAGACTGTTAATCTTAGCTACAGCATCTGGAGACATGCTCATGAACCTTTGCACCAGATCTGCATGGAATTCAACAAGAAACCTCTCTGCCCTTCTGTAGCAGAGTATATATTTGAGTGAACCATGACAGTACTGAAAGGGACAACTTTTGGTATCAGGAAACCAGCTATCCTGGTCAGCTACTTGGCAACTGCTTTGGTATTGGCAGGTCAACAGGGCTGGCTGTGGTGAAGACTTGTGATGATGTTGTTTACCTCTAACCTGTCAGTACCAGTGATGTACCTGAAACAAACACCCACCTTTCAGGGAATGGCTTTTCGATCAAGAATAGAATTTGTGACATGTGCTACACATCCTCCCTTTGACCCTCTGAAGGAAGGAACAAGAAGCTGCTTTCTCTGCAGGGTCTGCGAATCCCTCTCTTGCTGCGCACACTCCTGTTAGAGTTTCACAGAACGGTGCCTGGACAGGGAGAAGCCACTAAGAAATCTCAGCTCCGCATGTAGCTGCTGCAGAACTGGGGTTGTGCTCTTGCTGGTTCAATCTAGTTTGGCTGAACTGGCTGCCGAAACGGCAGCTGCTTGTTCTAACCTGCCTGCACAAGCACCAGTCTGTGCCGCTGCTGCTCCCCACCCGCGCACCCGCCCTGCCCCTCTCCTTGGGAGCTACAACACAAATGCTTCTCATCCCTCCGCTTCTCCTTGCTGCTGGCTCGGGCCCTGTGTCCCCACTTCACCTTTCTTATGTATGGCAGAGCCACACCAAGCTACATGGGCTACAGAAATCGATTGACATATTAGCCATGTTCAAACCAGAGAGTTTTATGAGTAACCACTAATGGATGCCCTGACCACACATCACAAAATATTTCTCCCTCTTCCAGAACCTTCAAGCTGAGCTTATTCCTTAACTCTACAGGAAAAAGAGGAAGAGTTCATCTGCATGAGTTTAGTGCATTGGACTGAGCATGAATTTATTGATTTGCCCAATCAAAATATCAGTTCATATGTTTCTCCTCATGCTTGTTGGTCTGAGCAGAGAGAGCAGGGCTGTACGGCTGGATGGGGGAATGCCTTTTAAAAATCTACTCTGAATAGTTCATTAAAGAGTTTTGGCGTGGCTCAGGTTTCCTGTGTTCTGAACACTGAACAGACAATAAGTGCCTATGCAAACAATGGTACTTTAGTAAAGTCACAGCACGACACAAAGTCATGAGAAATATGGCCTCATGGAGAAGTCAAGTGTTGGGGGAGACTGCTGAGTGGGTTTGGCTTGTTTGTTAACCCACAAGTGATGGACAAGGCTTTGCTACTGAACAGGTCATCCCAGGGTGGGTGGAAAAATATTAGGTTTTCCTCATCTGCACTTTGTGCTGGGAAGTTGACAGACCTGCCAAGCAGACAGCCCTAAATTATACATTATGTTTTGTACCCCAACTGAAAGCACTTATGCTAAAGAACTGCTGCCTTGGTCTCCCCAGCAGCAGTTAAATTATAGCTATGAATTGGAGAGCTCCACAAGTTCCATACGTAAACATTTAAGCACTGTGATTTATTCCTAGCAGATAGCTCCAGCATGTAATGTTCATTTATCTTTCATATTCCAAGAGCAGCAGCAGAAGTATTCTCAGTATGACAACATTTGCAACAGAGTTTACATGCAGCCAGATTTCCCTACTTAAGGCCACCACTTTGTATTTAGACCTGCCATAGTCTTGCAAGTCCCCTGGCACATGGTAGGGGGAACAACTGATTTGACAGGGACTGAAAAAAGTAAGAAAAAAAAAAAAGAAAAAAGGAACAACTACAGATACAAGTGCAACTGAGAAGAGGACAAAATGATACAGATTTACCACAGGCAGCAGGTATCCAGCAACCTGATCTCTTCTCTGAGAGGACAAGATTTTTTTTTTTTAAATAGGGAAATGTAGTAGATCCAGCCTATCCAGATTTTTGGTATAACACTTCATAACTCATGGGGAATTAACTTTGTTGAAGGCAACACTAATACAAGAACTGCCAGGTAAGGAGACAGCTAACGCAAAGGGTTTTACAGTCAGGTGCCACACTCTCCCTCCCTCATCTCTGCTGGTTTCCCGCTCCTCTTAGTCCCTCGGTTGGGCTGATGCGCAAAGACGGATGTGGCTTCTCCCCCAGACAGAAGAAACATATCTGACCAACCAGCCATGGGTCAGTGCATCCTCTGCATGCAATGATCTCCTGCAGGTGTGGGTACCTGCCCAGGAGCCACTGACTCCGACCACGCCGTGTATCCAGCTCCCCGCAACACCAGCTCCCTCCCCAGTATGCGATGGAGCCTTCTTAGAAGTGTTCTACATCTTATCCTTACAGCTTCTTTTCCAAGCTAAGACTGCTTGATTTAGAAAAACTCAAGAAGAGAAATCTACAAGAACTGCAGTGAACAGTCATTTTCTTGGTATTTTTCCATCACTAAGCAGCATGAAGGCTGGAGTGGCCCAAGACAGCTCCAAGCCTGCCCCTTGTATCTGTTTTAATCAGTTTTGGTGGGTTAGGCTCTCTTTGCTTTCTGCATTCCCACTCAACATTGTAGTCATTAAAAAGCCTGAGATGGAGATTGCTGTATTGCTCATTTTCTACTTTTACATCAGTGGTTCTGGGTTTGGTACTTCTGCTCATCAGAGGAAGACTGCTGGCTGTTACTGAGGGACAAGTAATCCTCCAAGGTGACTCTTGACCCAGCTGCAGATACTCTAGAGAAGCCAAGAAAACAAGAAAAGACTAATTCCAGCATGAGCTAACAAGCGTGCTGTGATCCTATCAGGAATCAGCAAGAGCACCTATTCTCACCATTCCTCTCGGGGTGTGTTTGGGAAAACTACTTTACAACGCTCTCAGCTTTCTAAGTAACCACAAAAGACCCTCCAAAATAGTTTTTAATGAAAAAAATCCAACCCAACAAATATGCAGTGAACTGAAACAAATGAAATCTTGCATCAGTAGTACTGTGTTTATAACAAAATTGTTTTCTGAGAATGAGCCAGAAATCAGAGCTCTGCAACAAGTGGTTTATTTTTTTTTCTTCTCATTCCAAATTCAGATGACTTTCATTTTTCAATGCTAATCTTAGAATGAAAATCTTCAGATTTCATTTGGAAAACATGAACATGCTGGAGTTTCTGAAACCAAGCTCCGTCAGGAACACATTTGCATAGAGCTAGATGAGGTAGCTGTGGTGGGTACTGAAAGGAGAGGCACTAAGCCAAAGGACATTTTCCACAGAGCAGCCACTGAGTGACTTCTGGCCAGTACTAGAAGAACGGCTTATAGCAGGATGGGAAACTACCCCAAAACACGTGAAATGATTTCCCGTAGTATCTCAGAATCCAGGTTACAGCGCCTCTGCAAGAGGCTGAGTAACCAGCCTCCCTTGTTTGCTGATTCAGTTCTCATGCTCTAGATGCCTCTAAAACTGTCAAGTTCTGTCATTATGACTGAAGAGCAGCAGATGTGCAAGTCTTAGAACACCAGTGCAGACAGAGTGTTATACTAACACTGGGCAAAGACAGTTGCTATTTAACTACTCAGCTTCCTTCTCTAAGATGCCTTTCACTGGAATCAGCATCTCTTTCCAGCTCAAGAGAAGTAATCAACAAATACAGACTGCAAGAGTAGCACTAACTTAGGATTTTCTTTTACAGAGCATAGAAAGTTTCAAGAAGCACAGAGAGTGACCACTGAATTCAGTACTGACCCAGATACCTGGCCTTAGATACCTGAAATGTGTTCAGCATCACTTACCTGGCCATTTCCTGAAGGAAGATTGATTTGACTGGGAAAAATAACCAAAGGTTGCATTATTTGGCTGAGTAAATGTCTTTATGACTTACAGAAGAATGCTGTTAGAGTTACACAAATAAAGTGTCCTTTTTTTCCCAATCATTTTACTATTCCAAAGAACAGTAGTTGCAATTTTCTTACTGACATTGAAGTGGCCTCAAAACCCAAACTGCCCATCCACAGCTTTTCACAAGCATCTTCCTGCTAAGACTGAGACCTGCTCATTCAACAGTGGGCTAGTATATTTGGAGTCAAAATTCAAAATGTTCCACTACCCAAGGAAAACACTCTTGATCACTAATTGCAGCCATGCGTTGACTCTGCCGCTCCCTGGCACAAGCAGTGAGTGTCCTCCGAGCACAGAAAGTGTTGAGGAGGCTTTTAGAAGAGAAGACAATGGGCACCCTGGTGCCTTGGAAGGACATGGGGTAGGAAAGGAACAGATCCCACTAGGTGGGAAGAGTTATTTGGAATGAGCTGTAAAGGACAGAGGGGAAAAAGCTTACCAGCAATACAGGGAAAGATGTTCAGAGGAGGACATTCAAGAACCAGCATAATGTTATCACGTGCTAGAGAACGTAACAGTCACCATCCACATTCTGTCTTGCAGAAGGCATTTCCTTCCCGCCTGAGGAATTCAGCAATGGCAGCTGAAGCAAATTGTGATCTTTGCTTTTCAGCTTGTCTCAGTAATGAAGTGAAAGAACTGCAAAGAACAGCATTAGCCACAGCATAGATCTACTGATTTTTCAGCCTTGGGCACTGACAATGATACATTCCAGAGCTGCAGTTCAGCCTGTGGTATACAGTTACCCTGCTAAGCATTGTCACTGCAAAACCATATGTGCTTTATTATGTCCACCCTGTTCTCTCCCTTGCCTGCTTCTATACAGTAAACAGCAAATCATGGTCTAAGTCTTTGTGTTCAGATGTTGTACAGCTCTTTCCTAGGCCACTATGGAAGGACTTTGGAAAGACTTATGGAAAGTATATTGAAGGGGAACCAAAATACGAATTCTTTTTGCCTGTTTCCTCACAGCAAACAATCAGGCTGCATTAGACTTATAGGTTTACAGTTCCAGCTAAAAGCTGATTTTTAAAGCACTTTCCACAGGCATGTTGAAGCTGAAGATCTGGATAATATACTTGGCCAAGCATACAGAGTACAGTTTATAAGAAGAAACATCCCTTGCAAGCAGAAGGAGATGACACTGACAGCACATCAGTGAGAATCACTCAAACAAGTTCTGTTATGTTCACTATCAACCTCCCAGCCACTGCTTACAGAATTCTGTCCTCCTGACTGCTGGATGCTGGTGCTGGATGCAGTAGACTCTAGTACCACAGCTACGGGTGCACATTTTTGTGACGGAAAGTCCTGTTCTATTATTTTTCAGGGCCTTCAGCACCAAACCTGTGAACAAGCTTACACAGGAATAAGGCTGGTTTGTTGGTTGGTTGAAGTGTACTCCCCTTTCAGTAACAACAGTAATGAACAGTCAGCTCCTCCTTTAATTGCTCCTTTACCCGTTGGAGCCTTCAATCTTTATGATTTATTTGCTAACAGTAGTCCAGATGCTGAAGCAGTTTGTCACACACAGAAAATGCGAGTGACATTTAGTCAGAAAGAAACACAGACCGGGATTATATTGGGTAGAGAGGTTTACAGTGTCTGACTCTCTAGGCATTTCTAATTGTTCTGAATATGTCTCATAAACCAAATCAAAATCACAATCAAACTTCTCATTTGTTATTTCTTGCACAACTAGAAGAAAATAATATCTTCTACAAGTGTTCTGCATTCTTCTCTTGTTTAGAAATGTCAGCACGTAAACAGAAAACAAAGTAGTAGCTTGTTCAATGCATTCTCAGAAGCAAAAATGGAAACAAGTGGCTTCTTACATAGTGGACACGGGGAAAAAAGTGATGCAAGTAATTAAAATGCCAATTTTATTATTTTCAGACTTCTCACATAGAGAACATTCCTCAACAGTAGCAAAGCTAACACCCATTTATTTTAAAACTAAAATCCTTCTGAGGACCTAAAAAAGCCTTGAGGAAGCTCCTCCATCTCTCTAGGACTAAAGATGCCCAATGTTTCTGTACAATACTACTCAAATCCTGCCTCTAAAAAGCGTTCTACTTGCCAATGATTTTCCTTCAAATGTAAAGCAGAACTTTGTACCAAAGAGAAAAAGAGTTTGACTCCCTCCCCGATCATTTGGAATGTTTGCTATAAACCACAGCGATTGCCTGGACAAAGCCAGCAGCAGATTACTTCTAGAAATACTGGTATCTCTTCAGAAACACAAAGAGTGCTATTTTTCTAATGAAACTATATAAATACACACACTGTTGCTAATTAAACTGGCAGGTTGGGAGGCACATGCAAGTCCGTGCACGTCCTCCCAGGCCTGATTCATCCCATGTGATATTAAACCACATCCTTGTTCTCCCACTTGCCCTTTTCTTCAGTCAAAACTGAAGTTTACGTAGCTGAAAATCTATTGATGGTACAGTAGCACTTTTAATGGCCCTTTAGCCCTTTGGACTGTTGTCCAAACGGCCTCGATTGGCTCAGAATGTTCTTACAGTTACAGTTCTTGCCTTACAGATGCCACAGTCAAAGAGTTTTCTGCTGTTGCTGTCACTGACAAAGTGGTGCAAATTCAGAGATGGACCCAAACTTTAGGTGTTGAAATCCATTATTGACAATTTGACCCTTTACTGCACACAGACCACACACCCTGGTTCAGATTTCTAAAATATCTTTTAAGTTGCCACCTAGGTACTTCAAGTTTTCAATAAAGCTTCAGTCATTACATCCTATGGGAATAATTTTCTTTGGGTAACTCTAATATCAGTTTATCACTTTATAACTGAATTGCCATAGTGATACCAGAAAGTACAATTCTTCCTAATATAGAAAATAACACATTCGAGTCTCTCAGATGACTGCTTTCCATTTCAGTTTTGGTATTTTTGAGACGTGTATTCATGCTATTTAACTTTGACAATGAGATCACAATACTAGCACACCAAAATCATAGATGAGTACATTGCACTCTACACAAAGAGCTGGTTAACAATCAGTAATCCAAATAAACACAGATGAAGAGCAGCCTGTAAATCCTGCCATACTCTCCTTAACTGGCATTTCAGAGTATACATTCGTTTCTACATTCCTCTCTGGTACATAAATTTAAAGGCTGTAAGACACAGAGAAGAAATGGTGACCTGCACTGCCTTTCATGCACATTTATGTAAATTACAAGATTACATTAAAGGAATAAAACAGGTACTATGTAAATTTCAACATGCAAAGAAATGTAAATATTTACATAACAGTTTAATTGGGAGACATTTAGGATGGTTCTTTGCTAGGAAAAGATTCATTTTCAAATAGCTGATCATTGTAAAGATGGCTGTTTATTAGAACTCAAGTACTCAGACCTTTGGGGACCCAGCTCCTTTCTATGCTTACAGATCCCCACAGGAATCAATTTCCCTTCAGAGGGAAAACTTCACCCTAAACCAGCACAAAATGCCCAATTCCTATCCTGTATGTAATAAAACCCCAACTTTCTGGTTTTAGTTTTCTTGTTATTTGGCTTACTGCAATAATGAACAGAAGTACTCCGATGCCATTTCCCATAAAAAGTGGCCACAGTGTCACTTTCTCACTCCTTCCTCAAATATGCAAGATGTACATGGAAGATTAAAAAACAACAACAAAAAAAATCAACCTTGTTTTAAAAAACACATTATATGAACCATTACAATATATTCATTGGCAGATGCATCGTCTCAAAGGTTATTTTAAATCTGTCAAAGAAGTTAAAACAGATTTGCAAATGACTCAGACTTTGAGGAGAGCTCTTGGGAATGTTTTCTTGGCTGTCTTGCAATGCAGAACTGAGAAAAGATGGGGGAGGAAGAATTAGTATCTCTTTTTTTCAGGTTGTTTTGTGGTTTTTAAGACTATCAGACTGGATTTTATAGGCTATCGGTGCTGTCTTTAAGATTTCACATGTCTCAGAAACTTACATAGCCCAGCGGTACACCATGCATATACTTCATCAAGAGGAAAGAGTGTCATGGTAGTAAAGAGTATGAAGTCCCCTAAATATGATGAGCCACTGTGTTTCTGGGATGATACTTTCATCTGGAAAGCAAACTAAAAGCTCTCATTTGTCCAGATTTCTACTTCTGATTTACAATGAGGGCTAAAGCTTGTTTGGAAGGGTCTGTTTCAGAACGCAGTGCAGATTGTGGAGCTGCTAATGACATTACCCGATGTCTGGCAGCTGATGCTCCTCCCAGGGCAGTTCCAGAGCAGCCATTCCAGTCAGAGCCTGACGACACCAACCCGAACAGCTACAGCAATCAAAACCAAGAGCAATTACAAATAAAAAGCAAGTTTCCTTTTCCTGAATGGGTGGCTACCCTTCTCTTGCTAGAGACAGTAGTTACCAGGTGAGTTACCACTCTAACACCATGCTGTTACTTAGGAATCTCTAACTGACTGTCACACACCAGGAGAAGTGACATTGTCTCCCCAATAATCTGGTTTACGTGCAGAAGGGTGCAACAGGTTCTCCACTCTGTTCCTTCACTTGCTTTGTTTGATTTCCATCTACTCACCACATCTTCTATCTTCCTGTCTTTGCATTGAAGTATTATTAGAGCCTGACTTCAAATGAACAATAGCTATGCTACTAGGTTGCTTTTACACAGTGAGATTTGGGTTCTTTTTCAGGTTAAGTAAACTAGACAAAGTTTTTGTGACAGAAACATTTCTAGCACTGCACAGAGAAATTCCAAGAGCTGCCTGTCATCTGCTGGCTGGGGGAAGAGACAACCTCCAGACATTTTTAGTCATTCTTTTTCAGCACAATAAAAACAAGACTTATAGGATTTAGGCTGAGCTAACACACAATGGAATATTACACCTGCCAATCCTTATTGTTTATTAGTATTAATGTTATCATATATTTTTAAATAATTGCTATTATCTTCTGGAAAAAGTATTCAATATTATCAATTTAGAAGACAACAAGCAAACACTATTGGACCATCTAGAGCACAGATCACAGCCTCATGAGACAAAACTTTTCCAGTTGTGTCCTAAAGGCCTTCAGCAAAAGGAAAAATTAAACCTAGATTTTTGCTGTTCAACACCTTTTTCCCTTTTTAAGTTTGCATTCCTCTGAAGAAACACGAGCCAAAACATCCATTGTACTTTGGTTTCATACTTTACATACTTAGTGTATGCCTCCGCAGGAGCTACATATCTAACTGATTACTGCTTGTGTGAGTTTTATTAGAGATTGCTCAGCGTTGTACCCTGCAGCACTTAATACAGCTCAACAAATCTCTGAGGCCTCTCCTCCTCCCTCCTGGTTCACACTGTCCAAATTCTGTTTATTTCAGAAAGTCCTAAGGCTGCTTTGACTCTTTCGCCAAGCAGCAGTGGGTATCTGTGCCCCTTGGATGTCATCATCCTGGAGAAGCAGCAGTGAGACTGAATCTAGATATATTTTAAATGGAACTGCTTTTGCCAACACATACACTCATACTTTTGCCAACACACAATACAAATTTGGTGTTCAGTTTGTCAAAGCAGTTTCATAGATTGTCCCTAGATTGTGCTCACAAAATCCAACTCTTACACACCAACTGTATCACGAATCCATCCCCTCATATCATTCAGGGTCTACTTGTGTCTTCCAGACCTGACACCTCCCAGAACTTGGCATACCTGACATTACCCTTTCTCAAGCAAACGTTTTCTTCTTCCTGTTTACTCACCCATTGTAAACTAACTCTTAGCTATATTCCCTTTGGTAAGAGCTGTTTGCAAGCTGCCCCTTGCTAGATGTAGTTGGATGAGAAGCATGGCATCCCCTGCACGCTTGCTAACAGCTTGATTGGACAGCGAGTCAGTCCATACCCCTGGAAGGTTTCAGGCCAAGCAATCTCCATCTGCATGTTACCTCTAGACTCCCATGCAAATCTGAACAGCACATCACTTAATCATAGTCTGTCAAGAAAACCAACCTCCTAGATCTTTTATTTTTTCCACTGGTAGAACCTTAAATCATAATTTAATCATAATCACTCTCAATGGTGCGATTATGCATGTACATATTAGATAACCAAATAAAGCCTCTTCCACAGCCTATACTGATGGGCTATGATGACAGGCTTACTTCTTTTATTGACAACTCCCAAAACTTAATGCTTCTGCAATCTTAACTTCCCCCTTTGCACACCCGAAATTACTGACTGCTGCTCCCTGTGCATCAGGATTTGTGTTGGCAGATGAAGTGCAGGCACAACTGGTTTTAATAGAAAAGGACAAACACATGAGCATTGAGTCAGGATCTCCACAGACATCTGAAGAGGAACGTGGAAGAGCAGGGCTCCAGGCTGCCTGCTGTGTCTTTCTGATCATCAAGAAGCTCTACCCACATAAACCAAAGCACTCAACAGATCACAAATGCAAGAGCTACAGGAAAATCTATGAAATGACAGACATCACATGAAGCATCCAGTGATAAAGAACAAATTTAAAATATATTTTAGTTCGCAGAGTAACAATACTGTCTTTGTAAACTCAAAGGAGCATCATAAGCTACAACAATATTCAAACCAAACACTAAGATCAGGATTCAACTGACTATACATGGTATTCCTGGTGTCATTTACCCTGTGCAATGTCTCACTGTCCCTCCTACTGCCAAACTGGAAGGGTGTTTGTCTCCCAGCTCCTGCAACACAACCTCAGTCCATCTGTACACAGGCCTGGGACACCTTCACTCAGCAAATCAAGGAGGGGGGAAAATTAGCTCATGATTGAAATAATCAAAGTGTTCTGAAATAAAGCACATCTGTAGGCACAGGGAATTAATGGATATTAAGGTCTTTCTCAGGTAAGAAATCACCTCAGGAACATACTAGAACTCTAGAGTCTGGAAGCAATACTGGTTCATGAGCTTGGGTCTGTGCCTAAGCTCAGATTTCACCCACTTTCATATATTACAGTGCTCAACTCTGCAAGTTTGTTACAAATCCATGTCCAGTCCAGCCACTTTTCTATATGAATATCCTGCACTCTAACTAGTTTTCAGTATACAGCAGATGCAAGTTGTTTCTTGACTTACGAAAAGGTTAAATAACTAAAAAGAAGCAGCAAGACCAGCATTCCTAACAGTCTGAAAGCCTCATACTTCAAACAGAAGTATTGTCGCCAATTGCCATGATGATACAGTTGTGTGACATGGCAGGAATAACGCAGAGTTTCCAGGACTCCAACAGAGGTGCTCCGCAGGAAGCATTACACACTGCAATTCTTTATTTTGCAGCTGAAAACAGAAAAAGCAGTCAAAACAGATGTAGACCCCCAGCATACAGTGGGTCACAGGCAAGTCCAGAATTCTCCTGTTTAAGAAAATTAAAAAAAAAAAGAAATAAAAAATCATAGAAATCACAACAAAATCCTCAAATTCCACTTTGGTTACAAATCAGGAATTTAAGGCTGGGATTAGAGAGAGACATGTAGATGTCCTCTCAGCACAGATGTCCTTTCTTGGGAAGATTCTGATTTTTCAATTAGCAAATTTAATGATTATTGCAATGGCCCAAAAACTTGTAAACTTCATCCTCTTGTGCTGTCTGGGGCTTTGGGATCTTTATTGACGCAGGATTTGCCACATAGTTTTGGAAAGTGTTTTCGCAGCCCAGTGGCCAATGTGTTAACTCCTTTATACCCTTTTGAACTGGCTACTTCTGCACTGTTAATTGTAACTGCAAGGGTGACCTGAGCCAGATGCTCCATTTCAATCCAATCACTTAAATTCCTTCTGCAAAAAGGAAAGCCAGGAATAGATTCCTATATCTGTTGATACATTTTGCTCAGTCATCTCTGCTTATAGAAGGGTTGGGCCTCAGAAAAATGAAGATTCATTGCATCTAACCACATCTCAGACTCTGCTGTGCTTCCTCTATACTTTGAAACTCAGTGCAGTCTTATCTCCATCGCTCCCTCCACAGGGACATTCCTCCCACAGTCCCAACACCCAGCAGAGATTTGCATTCCTGCTGAGTGCCTGTGCTTTGATTTGAAAGTATATCTATCAGCCTAATGAGGAAAAACTGAAACTGGGTGCCTAGAATGATATGATAAGCACCACTGAATGTACAACTGCAGGCAAACAGCAAGCAGTTGCTTGCTTATTACCTACAACAGGTTTTATCCACTGAGACTTGCCTTGAAATTAGAGGACAGCAAAACACTTAATAAGGCAGAAGGGAAGAGAAGCAAGATGAAAATAAACCTCTTGCCACTCTCCAGCCTACTGTTTAACCTTGCCTTGAGGCATCATTAACAGGCATTACATGGAAGTACATGGTATAGGGGGATAAATACTTGTTCCATGCAGAGAGTTGTGATGGAAGAACAGGATTATTTCCTGGGCTGGCACCCTCAGTGACGGGATCATCCTGTACCTCTTACTCCTCCAGACCTTCCAACAGGCTTTTCCTGACAATTCTGCTTTGTTTAGTCTTAAACAGGTGAAATTTACCTGTCTACAGTGTTTCTGAAGGTCAGGCAAAGGTATGTCATCTCTGAAAAGCCTTCAAATTAAGCAACAGGAACAACTCCCCTTCTGCACACTCCTCCCAGTCCAGGGGTTTACACACTGTAGCAGAAATTGAACTGTATGAAACACATGAAGTGGTGGTCAGACAAGTTGTACTGTTCCAGGTCCTTGTCGGGCAATGTATGTCTCTCTCATATTCAACCCTTGGCTATGTTAGTGATCAAATCAACCTCTGCAGTGTGGTGGGAATGTCACCCTGAATTAGCTTCCTGAACCTCTTCTGCACTTCAAGTTCTCTGTTACACTATAATAAATACAGCTATTTTGGGAAAAAGACAAGATGCTTTTTATTTGGCTCAATTAGGTGAGGCTATCATTAATGCTAGGCAAATCCAAAAAGGCAAATAAGTTTAGTCTAGCAAAGCAGAGGGCTACATTCTTGATTACAAAATAGGAAACAAGAAGTTATCAAAAACAAAACAAGGCACAGAACATACTTGAAACAGCTCAATTCTCCCAGCTGTCTCAAGACTTTTCTGAGTCATGTCCCAGAATCAGATATGGGAGAGGATGGAATGTCATTGTGCCAAATCCCAAGTTTTACCTTTCAGGAATAACCTGACATTATTGCGGAACTAGTGTCAGCTCTGCTGAGGTCACTGAACTGAAGCGACCACCCTCTTCACTTCATACATACAACAATTTCTTCCTCCGTATTTTTGTTCCCAGTTTGGATGACATGAACATTTTCTCTGCCTGGGTGATTTTCTGACTTTACAGTTTTTGTACATTCTTTCAGCTTTTGTGACCTTCAAGAGGGATGACATTGTCCAAGGCTCATACAGCACTTTAAGTCACATGTCTTAAGCAAGACTACTAGACCTGCTCTTTAACTGAACACATTTTAGTGCATCATTATATCTTCAGAGAGGTCACTATGCAATGTTAATCATACAGATGATACACTTGTTTGTGGATGTGTGTTCCCTCCCTCATATTTAAGTGAATGAGGGTTCAATGAAGGTGTGCTCCCCTTTCGCCTACCACAGACCGGCTGAGGTGGGAAGGGACCTCTGGGCATCACCTCATCCAGCCCCCTGCTCAAGCAGGGGCATCTCTTCTGCTCTGGAGGGAGAAGAGCAACATCTCCAGCTTTGGAGCTGTCAAGGCTCTGCTACGGCTGATCTGATCTAGTGACAGCAATAGACCTGCTTCATGTAAGAGGTTGGACCAAATAACTTGCAGACATCTCTAATCCCAGAAATACAAGTATGCTTCATGCAACTGGAGATTTTCTTCCTGTTTTTGTGGTCAAGAAGTACCCCCATCCAGCAGGTCACAGATGCCTCCAGTCAGCATGCCTGACTCCACCCTGTTGCATTCACACATGGCAGCTCTGCATCCACCACTGGCACGCACACAGCTCCCTAAAACCAAACACTCCAGATGCCGTTTCACTAGGACGTATACAGCTGGGTATTCTAAATGCTATGATGGCTTGGTTCCATAACAACTCTACTTGAACCTTCTCTGCCTTTCATGAAATATTTACAGCCTTTTGGTAATATTTTGTACACCTGTGGTTTTTTTTTTTCATTAATCTAAAAGCCATTACTAATGTTTGCATAATAAAATATTGTTTTAGTGAACAAATATAACCATATCTAGGTCAAGAGCATGAGCAAGTTAAAATTTAAAAAGGAAATAAAGCCACTTAGAATTCAACTATACAATACACAGTGCCACAATATTTAAGTGTATTATTGCCTACTAACTTAAAAATTCTTCATAGAACATCCTATATTAAATTCACAGAAGTTATGAGAATATATTCCAGCCACCTCAAGTAGCACTATCAGGTTGTCTTAGTTGCTGCAGACAACTCTGTTGTGTTTAACTGGAATCTACAAAAAAGCTATTTGAAAGCAATACAAATACATTGTGATCTGTCATCCATAGCTACACAAACAGCTGCATTTCCCTTATTTACATGTTAAGTCTGTTCTTGGAAAAGTCACGTCCCTGCTTACCGTAGCGTTCCCTGCGATGGCTGCAGCTCCACGGTTCCAGCAGATGCAGCCACCACTGGAGCTGTGACCATTTGGGCACTTGGGCTGACCCTGTGGCAGGTGTTCATGCAGGGCTTGGGCCTGCTATGGATTCGGGTTCAAGGGGAAACAATACAGAGAACAGAACACAAAAACCAGGTGTTCCTTGGAGTCATCTGTTCATGGAAGACAAATTGGGGCTAAGATTTCATAGCATCTCCATTTAACAATGAAAATCTATTTTTATATGCACACAGGTGCAGATTGCAGAAGAACACGTATCTTTTGTGTGTAGTCATCTCACTTGGCAGAAGAGTACATCTAAAGCTACCTACTAGTTTATTAATGAAGAATGTAAACCTGAAGTTTCAGTACTTATTTCTATTCCCTTAACTAAGCTTCACTATGGACAGATTCAATACAGTAGCTTTATACTGAATGAACCTGGCAAGAGACAGGAAGAGTAAGCAATAATTTGATCTACTGATCTTGTAACCATTAAAAACCCCACACTTTCATCATATACTAAGAAATTAACAGAATTCTTGTTGGTAGCAGCTTCCACCTTTGATAGTCCAAAAGCACTGGGTGCACACTAGTGGATGCATTTTCAAGTTGTATTGGAAAAATGTGATCTATAACAGCTACTGACTGGAATATAAGAACTATCTGCTACAACTACCTGCTAGAAGAGAGACAGGAACAAGACTTGTAATTTCCTTAGTGGAGCTGGAACAGGACTGATGGATGAAACCACTTAAGAGTCCACAGAGAGAGATCATGTAAAGAAAGAGGTCGATCAGTGTTCTGATAAAGAACTTTCTTGCTCAATGAAAATTATTACACTTAATATATTCCACAAATCTTCCCACGTGCCCTGGAGCCCTAAGTGAGCCTATGTACATCATTTGATGTTTTTGATGGCAACTAATTAACCTTAATGAGAGGGAGTGCCGAGTTTAGGGGTTCTCACTGCAGCGCAATTTGTTTTCACTGGCAATTGGTTGAATTTTCCTTTACAACATCCAGGTTATGAATGTCTCATTTATTTTGACAATGCAATCAAAGATTGATACATCTATGTTTAAAGCATTATGTTTTTATAAATTGCAGTTCAGAGTCCCATTTGGGTACCAAGCCAATGGTGGTTTATTTAAGGCTCTTTTCTGTTCTCAATTACTAGTTCAGTTGCTTTTGGAGCTTCTCTGGCCTCTACCCTCGGTTCCTACTTGGACACCCTTGTACATCCTCCATCCCCTATTCTCTGAAGACTCCAGGATCCAAACCACTTCCTTATTATTTTCTTGCTCAACAACAGCAAGAGAGAGCCAGTGGCAAAGGAATCTGGCAGAGAAACCAGTCACCACTAACTAGCTCATTAAAGCACATATCGTGTGGAAGAAGTTATTGTATACTAAATACACTGCTTTGATTCCATTAATCGGATAATAAAATTCTACTTGAACTATAAAATCTGAAAGATAATACAGAAATGAAAAAGTAATTTACTATGCTGATGAAATCAAAACCACCCGTCCCTTTCAGCTACCACATTCAAGTGTTGTGTTAAAAATGCACTTCTAGTTTAATTGTTTAAAGCTAAAAATAAGATATGGAAGAAGTTTGTCAAAGTTAGATCTTTTTTTAACAGAAGGAGAGAGGGAGAGAGCACAGGGGCAGATTTCTGTCGTTTTGGGTGACAGAAGTAATGTATTCTAAGATGTTGCCACAGGCCTTGGACTCTGCATGTGCACAGACAAGATATTATTGGGTCATTACTGTGTGCAAGTGGATTTACTTTAAATTCTTAGTTCTAACACAGCTTCTTTCTGCTGAAGAATAGAGCATTCTTTGTATTTCAATTTTCTCTTTAAATCAGATAAAACATTGAAATGCTTTGGTAGCAGTTGTGGCATTTCTGGTGACATTTACCATGGGGAGTATTTACAAGGTTCCATCTTCCTACATATGCAGGAGAATGAGGGATGTCCAAACATTATACATCAGATACTTGTTAAAAGACAAACTTCTTTCATTCAGACTTGTTAGAAGCTCCCCAGCAGTGGGTGCTTCTGGTAACAAGACTACTGGGTAGGAGCACATATAGAGTAGGGACCCTGTTTCCATTGCAGAGGGTCTTCCCTGTAATTAGTTGGCATATTTCCAATTCAATGTGTCTTTAAGCAAAGTCTTCTTGAGGGAAACTGAACTGCAAAAAGAAAACCAATACTGTAGCAGAGGCCATCTGCTTGTTTTGATTAGCTATAGATGTAATTCTTCTAAGACATAAGCAAAAGTAAAATAAGCCTCTCTGCTTCCCCCCACCCATAAAAGTCAATCCCCTCGGTCAAAATCTAGCTTGATTTTCAAGGCTGCTGTGTAATGGAGACTAGTTACTGCCCATTTATCTTTTATTTCCCCTCCATCTCCTAGGTCATTTGAACTCTGAACATTGGATTCATCTAATTTATAAAAAAAATCTGGGCCCAGACTGAGTGCCCTCAGAACACCCACAGGTCACAGCATCGCCATAAACAAATATGGACTGAGATCCAGCAGCATCAGCGCTGTTGGAACTTGGATGCATTCAGGTTGAACAGGCTACCAGTAGTTTCATGTATAACTCTTTGCCACTGCTCTCTCGTGGGAAGTGATGATGAAATTTGAGAAGTACTTAGGCCCTAGTTTCAAAAACAAGATCCAGAGTTTCTCAACACATCCCATACATCAGCATAATAAACTTAAACTATTTTCTTGGCTGGTCAACTTACAACAAACAGCAACGAGAGTCCAAGTTCAAAACCTCCGAGTTACTTTGCTATTACTTGAAGTACATGAAGACAGAAGCATTTTATTACTGCATTACATACGTGTTCTTAAAAGCCATGAGCAACTTGCATTTTAAACTGCAGAGCTTGCAGAGAATTGTGTTCGAGGAACTTTGCTAACTAAAAAATTTATAACAGAAGAGTTGTGAAAATTCCCAAGCTTACCTAGTCACATTGTCCAGAAGGATTGCAAGGTGAGAATAAAAATACCTTAAATTATTTTTCTGTTGTAGATCTATAACATTCAGAAAATCTTCCTGCTGCTCCTCCACAAGTTACTCAAAAAGGCAAATGAAGGCATTTGCTATCTTGGGAAAGCACTCTACTAGAATGGTCAGCTTTAGTGGATTCATTTTGCATCATTAATAAACATATGCTCCCAATTTGTGATTTAGGGAAATCTCACTTATGACATATTTCTATATAGGTTTGCTTTTTTAAAATGTAGATAACTTCAACTGTAGGGAGATTTCTGACATGTTATACACATGAAGATGACTTGTCCCTCCCCCTATATCTTGCCAGTGTTTTTAATGAAAATGTGAATTAAAAAAATATGAAAATCTGACTTAATCAACGCTTGAGCATACTTACATCATTGCACATGTATCCTGTAAATGTCAACCAAATTGATTTCATGGCTCTGGCACTGTGGCAAAAAGTTTGAGTCCAATTTCTATTGTTTTTTTTCATTAAAATTAAAATTAGCTTCCCATAGAAACGCTCTCTATGTCCTGTAAAAGGAGAGGCAAATAAGTGATGCAGAGAAGATCTAAGGAGAGCTCTCACAACTTCGAACTGACCATGGATGGTCTCATAAGACTCAACTACAGGTACCCACCCTCAAGACACACAAAACAAATACTTGCATGTGATTGTGTACTTTTCCCATCATTTTCCACTTATTTTCTTCTGTTACTCTACATCTTATGCACATTTTGGCAAAGCTGCAATTTTTCAGAAGAAATGTCTACTGACAGGAGGTTGTGCTTATGGTTAAAATACCAGAATAACCAGTGGGAGCTGCTTTCCATCCCTGCTGCACCAACCAGCAACTGGACTCTGGAACTATTTTGCAGTATGTAAGGTAACAGCTTCACATAGGGATTGTGCATCAACATACCTTAATATTTAAGACTCCATATTGGACTATTTTATTTACAGACGTTTCTCATTGGTATCACGTGATTTAACCCTGCATGTGCATTTCTTTTACTGAGATCTCTCCCTCTTTCCCCCCAAGGAGACCTGGCTTGGCTTCCACCCCTCCTGCCTGTTGGCTGCAGAGGGAACTGGGACCAGCCGCTTCGAACAAGCAGCCAATTTCATTTGAAACCCTTTTGCACAGAGCGCAAAGCCTTGGCTGTTTTCCAGGGGTCTGAGGTGCGTTGACTTCTGCATTCAAAATAATAAACACAACTGTGCTTATCTATCTAGAAAAAACTGGGGATGCAGTTGTGTTACCCATTCACAACACAGCAGCCACAATACTTTCACTCTGCCTGCTCTACCAACATCATCACTGGGTGAATTTTTTTTTTGTGGGGGAGGCATTTGTTTTAAAGAAAAAAAAAATAAAAAAAAAAAATCAAAGTAGTTGCTTGGACCAGCAGCCAAGATTTCAAATAGTTCTCATTACAGAGATAGCTAAAAATCAAGGTGCTCCTCAGTCTCTACCATTGAATTGTGCAACTCCTTTGGCAAGACAGTGTCCTGTGCTATGTGCAACAGCCTGCCTGGGAAAAATACTGCATGCCTGGAATCACCATTCTTTAATTAGAAAGTCTTCAAACTCTAAAGCCTCTAGGGATATTAAATTTAGCTAAAAATCTAAATGTTAAATTACACTCAATTGGAATGTGTAGCAGCATCTCAGAGCAAGATGCTGTGACTAAGGATATGCTAATGCCAAAAAAAAAAAATAATAAAAGCACAGCCATTGTCAAGTTCAGCAGTTTAAGGTGGACTCTGGTATCACAGAACACAAGTAATGCCAACTCAGAAGTAGGAATTATCCAGCTTCACCTCATTCTGCTCTCATTTTTCCGCCTGGGCAGTACTGATGCTGCAGCTGGTGCAGACCTGTGTCTATCAACAGGATCAGTGCCAGAGCCTCTGAAAAACTCCAACGGGCAAATTGTTCAGGTCCCAGCTCAGCTGGGGCAGCAGATCAGCCCAGGACACAGGTCATGGCAGCTCCCTCTGAACTCAGCATGAGGTCATCTCATAACCACTGCTTATCAGGGCATCGGCCAGAGGAAAACACAAACGTGGCCAGAGGAAAGAGGTGCAGCCTCGGTGCTGGCACCGCCTCCTTTTGTTTATGCCCATTTCTGCCGTAGGCAGGCAGAGAATGTTTGTCTTTTGCTGTACACGTTAGTCTAGTTTTCTAATTGCATTGGTGTTGCTTACAAATGCAAGAACAAAATCTGGTCTTCAGCCTAAAAGGATTTCCAGCCTTATTCAGTATGAAACTAACTTTTTAATAAAGTGGAATGAATATTGCGTCTATGCTTTTTATTGCCAATCCAGAGAAGCTTTGAGATTTTCTGCTACAATACTACAGAGTATGGCATGGACTGAACAACATGAATTGTTATCTACTCTGTCATCATCAAAATGCAGTAAAGCTCACAGCAACTTTCAGACAAAAAAATCCTGCTGCTTACAGAAGGCAGGATTTTTGGACTGGAAAGGAATTTTCTTCTAGAAGAACCTCCCTTCCCACTTTCATACAGGAAATTGCAATGATTTCAATCAGGGAATTAATTTGAGACTACGTGTTGTTCTGGTTTTCCTACTTAGCGTGATCTACTGTTTTCCTCACTGCTTCCTGTCATATTTGAACCAGAAAAAAAAATCTCTCAAAATCTGTAATTCCTTCATCAAAATATCACAGTTAATGAAGAATTTTCAAACAGCAAAAAATTGATTCAGACGAGCAGAACAAAGTGGCTTCCTTCTCCCAAAAGCATATAAACATAACTAAAAGTGTTCTATAAATCTATAAAAACACAGAATCAGTGAGTGTTCTCAAAGGACCGTCCACTTCGCTTTTTGGACATTAACAGCTATGCTACGTGTTGAACTTCAGAGGACCACGAGGGGAAGTTTCTTAAAAGTGGCCAGATTTCTGATCTGGTTGTGAAGTATTCAAGTACAGTTGTGAAGCAGATGTAAGCAATTCGTTTTTCTACAGCTTTGTTCCACTTGTAGTCAGAATTTCACCATTCACTCCTTTGGTAAAAGGACTGTTTTAAAACCCTGCCACTCCTCCTGCCTGTGGCAGAGTTCCAGCTCCACACAGGTTCCCTTTAAAGCCCGTCACTGCCTCGAAGATTCAGCTCTGCCACAGCCACACTCCACCTTCATGCCTACACATTAGCTGAAGTCTGCCTTGAAAATCCTTAAAAATAATCAAGCCCTACAACTGGTGATAAGATTACATCGGTATTTTGCTTTCAATTAAAACAGCAGAACAAAAGGCGAAAAGCCACAGCCCACCAGCAGGGATTAAATGGATAGAGAAGGCTCATCTGGAAGGAAGCAAATGAAGAAAACTTTCAGTTTTCAGAAATACCTGGCAACCTGGTAACTTTTGAAATCACAAGATTCCTGCTAAGTTCCCATGGAGGCTTTTTAATATTGCAAAATGTTAAAATGAACATTTTACTTATGGTCTATGAGGTGAAGTCTCCAGGGCAATGCCACTGGGCAGGGGCTCAGGCAGCATCCTGTGGCTGGTGGTACATGGCCAGTGAGACACAGTGAACGCCCGTCAGGATTTTGGACTCTCTTGGACGGCTGCCCAATCTATGCTTGCTGTTGTTTAGTTTTGTTCTGATCCTCCCTCGGCCAAAACACATACTTCTTACTGTATGTGTCAGTCTGGCATCCACAAATCTCCCCTGGATCTCAGAAAACCACATTCACTATTTGATGTGGTTGCCTCTTGAGAATAAAAGCAAAGCCGTGAGATGAGGTTCCAAGCAACCGCCTTCCAAAGCCAATGGGCTCTGCTGACTGTGGCAGGAGACTCCCCTGAAGGGCTCTGCAGAAGGACCTCGTGCAGATGGCAGCACCAAAACAAACCAGCTTGGCTACTCCAGCACTGGGAAGATATTGCCCTTCGGGTCTCCACCTCTGCTGCACTCTCCAAGCTTTTTATTGCATATAACCTGAGGTGGGGGCAGAACGCAACACCAACATTTTAACGAGTCCCCTGAAATGTTCCTCTATTAGTTGGTGATAAAACCCACACATCACAGAAACATGTTAACAGAGAAGAATGGGAGGAACTAGATCACCTGCTTTTCTATGTAAGCAGTTATTTCCCACCTGAATAGGGAGTAAAATCAGAGTAAGATAATTCACATTTATCAACAGCAAAGGTCTCCATTCTTCCTGTATGCTTCTACAGATTCTACCTGAAGACCTCGGTCTTCAAAGCCATCAGTTGTTTCTTAGTGCTAGGAAGCACTCTGAAATACTCCTGCCATTGGGAACATTTGCTCAGAATCACCAGCTACATGGCCATTGATATCTTAATACATGTTCTGTACTTAAAAAAACCCAAACCAACAACTTAAGCTACACAAACTTGAAGCTACCTGGATGTACTTCCACTCCAGAGAAGGAATATCCACACATCTGAACTCAGGACAGGACTTCTCATGTTCCACCGGTGGCCTCAGAAGTGTCCCTGTGTCTTGAACTACACAGCACTAGACAAACAATTCTTAACTGAGAAGAGTTTCAGCAGCTAAGCCAGAAGGTGAAATAGCACAAATCCTGAGTATAAATCCAGCAGTTGTGCCTTTTGCTTTCTGTTCTCCTGCCATTTCTAACTTTGGCTGACAGTGTTTCCTCTGGGAATCCAGAAAAAACATGCAATTCCCAGCAGCTCCAACTGCAGCAATGAACTTCCTCTTGGTTAGAGGCACACAGAACTCAATTTGTTTCCTTAAAACTGCTGAAAATCCAGATAAACTTCTCCAGTTTTCATTAGTCAATCTTTAGAGGCATTATAGTGAAAATAAAAATCTACACCATGGCTTTGTGTATCTGTCATAATGAGGTTCAGCCTTGCAGGGGCTATTCTTCACCAGCTAGGAGCCAAAATTTAGCAGCAATAACAGCTGTTGGGCTACGAGTTATACATTACAATGATTTGCCAAGAGACACAGCAAGTTTAAACCCATTTCTTTTCAGAATTCTCACACAGGATTAATGATTTACTGTTTGAAGCCTGTCATCTAATCCTTATTTCTACTTCCCAAAGCAAGTTTTATGTAGATGAGCAGGCAAAAATTCTACCAGTTTGGGTTATAACATTGGTTATAATAAATGCTACTTTATTCCAGGAATATTTTTGCAAAAATATTATCGATCCTCAATGAATATCTGCAGTATCAATCTGATATCTCTTGAGCAAGAGTAGTATCAAATCACTGCTCCATCCTTCCTGTCTGTCTCTTTTTAAAAACCACACACGATGACAGGAAATAACCTGCTGTGCATGGGTTACCTCCAAGTATTTTGTCAGTAATTCTGCAAAGAACAGTGAACAATTTCACTAGGTATGAGCTTGTTCAAAGAACAAGTTCACTAGGTATGAGCTGGTTTCATGTAAGATATTCTGGCTCAGAGTTCAAGAGAATTACCTTTAAAACACCTTCTCCAAAGACGTCATGTTTGTTTTCCAAACCATTATAGACTGAAGATACAACAGGAGTAAAACTATGTTAACCCTGAAAACCAAGGGCTGACAGACTACACTAGGTGGCACTACTACACATGGCTTCAGTTTCTTTACTCTGGGTTCAAATTAGGCTTAATTTTTGAACAAATACCTGTATTAAATTAGAGGGAAGTGTTTTGAGGGAGCTTTGGCAAGCAGCAAGGAAGCACTCTCTCTGCTTTCCTCTCATTACAGTTTTTGCTATGAATTTATTATCTAGAAGCTGGCCAGTAAGAGTCTTGGTGATAATGCTGCTCCCTCCTTCAGGAATTGCATACCTGCTGTTTAATCCAGTCCCTCGGCAGTCACACACACACTGCAAACCAAACATGGCCTTTGCAACACAGATGGGAGCCCAGTCACTGACTTGGGCACAATGGAGAACCTGACCAGAGAGAGTTGGATACGGTCTAAACAATGAATTAATTTAGATGTCTTTTAACATGATTCAAAGGTTATCGCTGCATTCATGTGCTCTACAGTTTGTATTTAGACCTGCATTACCCTTTTGTTTACTGTTACCACTTAACAGGACACTTGGTTACCAACAAATAGGACCAAATAGCTGGTAAAATGGATAGTTGCAGGCATCCAGGTGTTATCTGTATTAATTCACGGCCTTGTGCGTTACACAGCAGGATGCTTACACTTAGGTGCCTGTAATTTCTCTTGTCTATAAATCTAATTCCTTGATATGAGCAACTGGAATCAACCAAAAGGCTCTTTGCATTGCAGTGCCGGGGGGGTGTGGGTCACCCCCGAACTGAATAAACTCAACCGTCACTTTGCTTCTTTACAGTACGTAAACAGAAGCAGGAGCTCCAACCACCTTTAGTTCTTAGTCAGAAGGGTGGAAGAGTCTTGCTGCACCACTCGCAGCCACCTGAACAACAGAAAAAACTTACATGTCCAGAACTCAAACATCATTTCATCTTCCCCAATTCTGCTTGAGTAAAAAGGAAGACAGCGTTAAAGTCATCATTGCTGAAACTGCCAAGTCTTTCTTTGCAAACACATCAGGCCTTGACAACAGAGATTGTTTAAATTGGTGCCATGTCATAACTTTCCAGCAGAGTGAGTTTTCAACACTGAAAATCAGTTTCAGCCAGAGATGAAAAAAAAAACAACAAAAACCACATGAAGCAGTTTTCTCAATAGAAGAAAGAAGAAGAAAAAAAACCCAATTTGTGTTATCATTGTGTCTTTCAGTCAACAGCTCAGTGTCCTCACATGGGACTGAAGAAACGATATTCACATTCTCTTCTTCTTTATAATACCAGAAAGAAGCAGTAGTGACAAATCTTCTACCACATATTGAAGCAAAAGCTGTGGTTCTGGAAATTATGAAGTCTAACTGTTATTGCAAAATAATTACCAAGATACATATGCCATTACAGGAAAAAAAAAGAAAAAAAATCAAACAAATTGCTAGAAACACAAAAAAATCCATACAGGCAAAAAGGAGAGGCAGGAGTCTTGCTGTACACAATTTATTTTTGTGCTGCACACGGCCAGAGCACAGCTTATTGCTCTGCTTCCATGCCTCAGTAGTTGAAGATGTTCACCCTTCAAAGTCCTATTAAATCTCATGGAGATCAGAGTAAAAAAACAAAAACCAAAACCAAACCTCCTGCTGCTCAGAATACAGCCTGTAATCCCACTCTCTGTGCTAACCGAGCACGTACCATGAGCTACACTCAGGCCTCATTAACTCATGTTTGGAGATCATGGTGTGATAAGACCAGAAAGGCGTCACCACTTTGCCACACCCACTCACATTTCAGCCCAAATTTGAGGATGCACCTTCTAAGAAAGTCACCTGGAATTGAAGCAGAAAGGATTTCTGACAACCCTGTAACCTATCCAGCAGCCTGACACTTGTGGGTGTGCTTCAGAAGCTGAAAGCAAGCAGGGTTTGGCCTGGATGATTTTTAAACATAAATCCACTTAGGAAGGCTTACTCCGTGTCATCACACAATGAAAAGGAGCAGAGTTCTGTTCTTACCTTCCACTTAAAAAAAAAAAAGCACCTTGGTGTTTTACTATATGCATAAAGGCTTCATAAAGTTGGTTGTGGTTATCCCTACAAAACTTTTGATTTGCAGCCAGTAGGTGCTCAATTGCAACAATTCAACAGTGCAAATTAAATGCCTCACAGTCATGGGCTAGAGAGGAGCAAGGATGTGTCCAAAAGCAAGCAGTGCAGACTGATTTTTAGATAGAATCACAAGCGCAAAGCTTCT
Organism: Streptopelia decaocto; assembly: GCF_964273445.1. Taxonomy (NCBI): domain Eukaryota; kingdom Metazoa; phylum Chordata; class Aves; order Columbiformes; family Columbidae; genus Streptopelia; species Streptopelia decaocto. The sequence continues at coordinate 13,975,523 of NC_138668.1, read as the reverse complement.
GAAAGTAGAAATCGTTGTGACCAAACTTATATTTCATTCTAAGTTTCAGAATTTTTAAATTCATTGCCAAAGAAAGCACCGAAACAGAAAAATGAGTGACACAAGTGTCTTCTCACACACCCAGAGGAGAACCACACGTCAGGGTTAATCCTATTTACGTGCCTCTAGAAAGTCACATTTTTATCTTGCTGAGCAACACACAACTCAAAGTCCCCTTTTTTTTAAAATGATCTTACAAGAAAGATTCCTGTGACTTAGGTGGGGGGGGAAATAACATCACACTGTGATAAATACCTACATTTCTTTAGAATCTCCTCCCAAGCCTTGTCTGATTACAAACATTGTTACAGTGCAGAAGAATCTTGGTTAAAAAAAAAAAAATAAAATAAATAAATCAATGGAGTTTTTTATATCAAATAATCAAATAGGTCTTCTTGCCTAAAGCTATTTTTTCAGTATAATCAAAAAGTCAGTCTCAGTAGGGAGAACACACTTTTTTCTTTCAGACTAATATCTTCACCATCTTTTCCTCAGAAAAGGAAAACACTTAGCCTTTGAATTTTAGTGAGAACTATCTAGGACTTTTTCACTCTTTGCTTGATTCAAACAATGAAAAAAGTAGAGCAAGAACTATGGTCTTGGCAACCAAAACACCTTAACTGTATTAAAAAGTCCTAAAATATAGAGTTTATAGTGGTCCCTTCTTTAAATAAGTGTTAGCAGACACCAAACACCAACTTGTGAGATTGCTGTGATCTTTAAACCAAGTTTGATTCAAATTTCCTGATCAGAACAGGAAGCAAACTGAAAGCACACATTCCTGCTCCAGTCAGCTTTTAATATGCCTTAGCTTTGGTTTGATTTCAACTATGTGACTCACAGTTATTCAAGAAAAGGGGGGTGGGGGGGTGGAATTTAGTGTTTTATGGAAAACTGCAAAATGGAAATGCTGAAATGTATAAAACAGGTCACGGGCAGGTCCTCCTGACAGCAAGGCAAACTACTCCAAAAGATTGCACCTTTCTTAGAAGGTCAAATTTATCAGAGAGTCCTAAGTTATTGAACACAGAATGACATGACTTGAATTAAGAGAATAAAAAAGATTACTACCTTTATGAACTTGAAAACTAGCACTGTAAGAAAATGTTTGCATATTCAGACCTCTGCTTGTGTGACAGAGTCCAAAAGCAGAGAATTAAACTGATGACATCCTACTGAATTCCCTGAGTGGGGTAGGAATTATGCTCATTTCAGAGAGGGAAACAGTTTTACATGCCCTGATGCCACATGATTTGGGCACCCGGGTCTCTATGTAGATGAAATAGGTGTCACTACACTTTTTTTTAATGGAGGACAAGAGAGAAAACAAACACATATATGCTGATCCAGCCTCGAAGGGTAAACAGGCTCAAAGCCAGGCTGCTCGGAGGGAACGACAGAACATGAACTGGATTGATGAGTTCAGAACAGGAACTTTACCCTGTGTCTGTCTCTGCTCAAGCACCAGAAGACTGGCAAACACCTCCCAGGAACAGCAGAACAGGAATCTGAACCAGGGGAGCCACCTACATGCAGCCAGTCTCAGTCCTGTCCTGAGGGAGGTTTAACGCAGATAAAAAGTGAGAAAAACCCACAGGAGATGGTCAAAACCTGACCCGAGCTCCCAGAACTGCTTGGATACCCAAGGCCAGCCAGGCCGCGTGGAGAGTGGGACGCGCAGCACAATAGCTCTTGTTCGGCTGAGAAGAATCCTTCCCTGTCAAAAACCTCAGGAAAATTATTTGTTCCCACAACATGATTTTAATTTTGACAAGTCAGTATTTTCACTTATGTATTTTATGTAAAGCATTCATTTTAGGTGAAGCCATTAGGAAAATGCCCCAGAAGAACTTATATTAGTATTCCACTGCAAGTTCAAAATCTGAAAGGCAATACTGCATTTTGCAAGATTTCAAAAGGAACAGTTCTTCTACTGCAGTTCTTCACATTACATAAAGTCATTTATAAATAAGTGTTTTGTATGTCTTTACCTACTGAATGAACCTATAAGGCTGGTTTCTTCATGTTTCTGAAAAGCCAGACAAAATTGCTTTTCTTTCTCTTTTCTTAAATGAAAATGTTGATTCTCATGTAATCATGTCTTTCCAAGAGAGAAGAAAGGAGAGAGTGGGGGGAGACGGGACACAACCCAGAGATGAAAAAAAACCACCCCTAATTAAAATGTTTACTGTCCTCAAGCCCATCAACACAACAAAACACAGAAACCTTCATATCAAAACTGAATTTGTTTATGAAATAGGAGTTTGCATTTGAATATCTACTGACAGATGCAAATATCCTATTCAACAGTAAAGCTACTGCAATACTTTAGTCTGGGGTTTAACAGAGGAATTGGTTTCTGCTGGCTGTGCTGCTGGTCACAGGTCTGTGAAATCAGGTTAAGACAGACTATTACCATGGGATTATTTTTAAAGAATAACTAAAAAAAATACAACAGCACATTACTATTTATTCTGAATATGCAGAAAGCAGTGAGAATATAGGAAGTTCACAAAGTAACAATTCTGCTTTTGGAAAGGTGGAGGGTATTGCTCCCTCAGGTTCTAATGGAGCCTGTAATCTTTACACTTAGCTGGCAGGAGAAAAACAGTGATATTCTAAAGGGACAAATTCTTATTTCTTCCTTATGGGTTTACTTGTTCAGAACGAACTGCTACAGCTGCACTGCAGCAGAGGGGCTGCTGTCAGCACAGGTGGGTTTTGTGCGCAATGTCCAAGCTGGCGGGTCCTGGCCCGGGTTTCCCAGCAGCTCAAGCGCTGGTTGCAGGGCAGCTCTGCTCCCATGCAGCCACACCTCGCACCTGGCACCGCTGCGGGCACTAGCAAAGCAGGCAGAAAAACCACACCACAGAGCCTGTTTCTCACCTGTCAGGCTGGTTTCAGGTGCATGTGGGGGAGGAGGGTGAGGGAATGACTCTCCAGCACTGGCTCTTCAATGACTTCAATCAGCCTCCAGTGTTTTCAGAGGCGATTCAACATTTTAAGAATTGTTTCATTATGCTATACCTTAACTTGCGGCATTTGTGACTTCCCTGTATGGACAAAGCTACAAGAAGTCTGGAGTGCGTGATTTGTTACAAACATAAGCCAGAGGAGAAGCAGATAGCAACTGCTAGTCACATGAAACATTCGGAAAACAGGCTTAATCTGCAAGCTGCTGCTACTGTCACTTCAGATTATAGACCCCAAAAAAGCAACACCACACAAAGCAACCTAAAAACTGTAACATCTAAAGGGTTGATTAAAAATAAAGAGCTTGCTGTAGTTCTGGGTGAGATGTCAGGAGCCATGAGGAGATGCACATCCACGCAGCCCCCTCGTTCCTCATGACACACCCACCAGGTCTGGTTCCAATTCCACCCTCCTGAGGAATTCAGCGAGCGCTGCCAATCAGCCACTGCAATCTATAAACTATCACAAATATTTTGGAACAGCTGCCAAGAGGTTTATTGACAGTTGATGACTTCAAACTTTTGTTTTGATGCAAGTAGAAGCTTTAATCCTATTTGATCAACACTGAAAGGTTAAGGCAGATGAGAACGCCTTGCGCCACAGGAAGCAGCTTTTATCTTCTACACATCTGACTGTCAAAACTTGCAGGAGATTAAAAAGCTCAAATAGAACTTTGTTAAGACTAAAAAAATCCAGAACCTACAATCACAAAACAGCACGATTGTAGAATCACAAGCTAAGCACTCTGAAGTCAAACTGTCCAAGCTAACACAGCACCAAGTAATCTTCTGTGTCCTTGTAGTAGCTATTGCAATAGAGTTTATAATATTATTAGATCCCATATTGAGATTACAAAATAAAGTATCAAAAAGCCTTGTCTTCTCTCTCCTGAGAGGAACACTGCAGAAATAAGGATATTGCAGGAACGGCTGAAAGACTCAGCATGGTTTATATACAGAAGAAGATGAAACATAATGCAGTTCTGGCTGACAATGTACAACAGATTCCATATGTGCAGCATTGAAGCAGCTGGAAAAAGTGAATCATCCTGTACAGAATGTGATGAGCAGTTTATGGCATTTAAAATGCACATGAATCTGGATTCAGAACTTCACAACAGCACTCACTCATAGCTGGAGTCTTATTTACAGGAAAAAATGTTTTCTTCAAAGCATTTTTAGTTTTGTACTTTTGTCTTATTGGCATAACTGAAGTAATTTTTCTTCTCAGGTGTAAGTAATTATTTGCAAGTCCACCTTGCAAACATACAGCAGCATGTTTTGGGCTGAAGAAGTTAAACTGACACTGTACAGCATCTTGTGGTTCACAAGAAAGAGATAAGAGCTCTTGCTGTGTGTATTTTGATTAAGTTAGTGCCTGAAGCAAGTAGTAGGCACAGCTAACTCCAGAGATCAAGCTAATTTTTAAAATGCTAGCAGCAGTCCTAGCAAGCAGAAGCTCCTTGTTGAGAGTAAAGCCTCGCTGGAGAAAATAAGTAATGTTGTGTACCTCAGTGGACTCTGTCTCCTGTACCCCAGGGCTGCAGGTTCCTTTTCACCCCTTGCTTACCCTGAGGCTGCTGCCAGGGCCAGCTCAGCCCCTGGATGAACAAGCACTGCAGGAGATGCTTGGGCTGCACACAGAGCCGGTCCCAGGGCTCCATGTGGGCTGTCTCAGCAGCCGGGACCAGCACTTTGCTCCCGGGCTGGAACCAGAGGGACAAGCAGTCAGCAACTCATATGCAAACCTGAGAGGGAGGGGAGTTAGGCAAATTTTACAGGGTAAACACAAGAGGAACTGAATATATATTCTTGCAATTTAATTAAGATGGATGTGTTTTATTGTTGGGAATGTATTGATAAATTCAGGGAGTAAGTCACTATGGTGGCAGCCAGTTTGTGCATAAGGAACGAAGAGAACAGATAAGGAAACATTTTTTCAATTATAATTTAAGAGACTATGGAACAGGCTTCCAACAAAAGGAGAATGAACTATTGAATATGGTTCATTCAGAAGACTTCAGTAACATAAAAGGTTCAAAGTCCTTAGACTCCAGATCTTTTTGAACTTCTGTACTGTCTTTCTAACACATGGACTAGAATGAATTCTGCTCTTCTCACATAGGGGAAACAGCCTGTCTCAAACGAGAGCAAAAACATGTAAGGAAAGAGACTATATGAAGAAGAAACTTAATGGTGCTCTAGAACCTTTCATATTTGTGCACTTCTGGGGCTTTCATAGAAAGCTGCTCTTACTGGGTTGAGTCAAACCTGTTCATAGTGATGGCAGAATACCAGCTACATTTAAACCTAAATAGATAATTTAAAAAAATCAGCAGAGCTTCTTTACTGAATGGGCAGCATTAGCTTCCTCCTAAAGCACATCTACAGAGCTTGATTAGAAGTTGGTAATGTGGCTAAAAAATAATGGGACATGTGCGAAGAGGGAGAGGAACTGATTCCCTTTGGGACGCTGACTGGAGGAGCCTCTCCGAGCAGAGCAGGAACAGCAGCATCAAACACACAACCAAGAACAAGTGTGAGCAACTTCAGGGACCCACCAGGAGGGCCTGACACACAAAAACCCAGTCTCCATTCAATCCTTACTGTGTTCAAAACAAGCAAAGCTTGCTAAAAAAAGAACAGAGACATGCACCTAGGAACAGAAGTTTGCAAACTGAAAGCCAATGCAACATTTTTGTAAGATGTGGTAAAAAGCTCCCCAGGAGCTTCGGCAACTGAATGAAGAAACCTAAGACAAACAACATCAATGCATGTGACTAATGGGGAAACTCAGATGAGACAGAACACACTGGATGAGTGACTCATCCCAACAGACTTCACATATTCTTTCAGAAACAATTCAGAAATCCCATACAGCTTTTGAACTCCAGCAATTTAAGTGCTGATGACAGAATGTTGCTACATCCCACCAAGCCCACAACCATTTGCACCTACAAAGCACTGTTGGCTCCATATTTTCACAACAACTGAAGTCCATTTTGATCTGCTAACTACAATAGCTTCCACATACATAAAAGGCTGATAAGGACAAGATCTTTACATTCCTACGCATTCTGCAAAGCAGCACTGCACTGAGACTAGAGCAGACATACAGGGCTCTGGGAGAGAAAGGAAACAAGCTGATTTGTCCTGTTTGTGAAGAAGAAAAAGCAGAGGTATTAAAAAAAATAACTTTCTAACTTTCAACTAAACAGAAGGATAAGACAGCAAAGAACATCCCCCCTGTCCTTTCAGCTAAAGAATCAATTAACCCACAACTTCATCCTGGAAAAAGCAGAACTTCAGGTACTACAGCTTTACAGAAGTTACAGATGGACAGGAAATATTCTGTTTGCATCCTATAAGGAGAGTTTTCCTAAATACAGGTTTTTTCAGGGACTGCCTGTCTCCATCTTTCCAAATACCTGATGCTGCTTAATGATGTCATACTTAACTCCAGACACATTTAGACACTGTTCTCTACTGCCTCAAGCCAAACAACAAAGCTCTCCAGAAACTAATAGTGCTTGACGTGCATTTGACCAAGGTGGAGCTTTCTCCACCTTCTCCTTCCTGTGCAAGTGTGAGTTCACATGTGTGTAACTGTTCTAGGAAAAATAAGATTATATTTTAAACACCCTAGTTGTCTTATAAAGTGGGTTCTTTTAGGGGGAAATTGGGGTGCTTCCACCAACAGTTAAAATCCAATGTGGCTTCATATCATACTATAGCACCAACATTGAGAGAAGATGATAGATGCCAACCTTCCAACTTTACACAGGTAGAATATCTGATGAGCAGGACATTAATACAACAACCAGCTATCACCAGACTGAACATGACTGGCTCCATGGGTGAAAAGGCTTCTGAGGCTCTTTCATCACTTGTTTGGCAAGTATCCATCATCTTTGTGATAATCTTTTTCCTAATCAGAAGAAATAAAATACACACTTCCAAATCTACAAGCAAGCACACTTCACATAAGCTTCACACCTAATAGAACCCTACTCTCACATCCCTGCCTTCCCAGCATTCACCATAAAGACAGGGGGGGAAAAAAAATCCCAGATTTACTTACTGCACCAAAATTCCTGTTTCTCCAACCAACCCACCTACAACAGATATATTTATACTACGCAGCTGGGTACCCTGACAACATATGAACAGCACCTGCCCAGATTTCAATCACCGGGTGCTCAATACCACAGGTCCAGAGCCAACTTCAGTGGCTCATCTTGTTTGCTATGGATTATCCTGCTCTGTACCCCGAAGAACTGGTTCAGCTCCCCTACACACAACTATACACATTACAGCTCCATCTCTGGCTTACAGAAGATTAACCTTTTCAGACACTGCTGATAAAAGGTCTAGAAATTCTCACCTATGTTGTAGGGCCACTTGTTGACATTAATATTACACACTGAGCAAAAAAACAACCAGGAAGGCAGGTATTGCCCAACAAAACTAACATTGCAAACCAAAACAAAGTAGCTACCTAGTACTCTAGATGGACAAAGGTGTTTTATCACAGCCCTGATCTTTTGAAACTGTTACAATGACCACTTCTAGCTCTTTCAAAAAACAGCACTTGAAAAGCCTTCACTGTTCCCAAGGAGGTGATAAAGCCTGGCTTATCCAGACCTTGATGATAAAATTAAATTTAAATTCATAAAGAAAGGGAAATACATTATCATATTCCTTAATAGCCAGTGGAGACTGTGTGAATTTTAGGCTTCATTCACCCACGGTTTACACCCCAATACTACTGAAAAGTATGCTTGCAAACCAGAAAGAGAAGGCAGCAGGAAAAATTGAGATTCAGATTTGAAGAAAACCCAAGGATCTGTTATGGACATGGAGATAGTCTACAAGTGACAGAAAATCAGGAATCAAAGGATGTTGGCTCAAAGTGCCCCAAGATTTTTGAAAAAGGTTATTAAATTGCAGGTTTATTGTGAAGAGGCAGATTCACAGACACCAACTGGTAGGTGGAAGGAATAAACTGGTCATTACTGCACAGAGTTTCCAGGTAAAATATTTTTTAAAGGTTTTAAAAACTTTTTCAAAACACTTTTTAAGGTTTTTTAAAGGTTTTAAAACAACTTTTTAAAAGGTTTTTCAGTTTTTTTTTTTTTTTTTTAATGGAAAGACTCCACACAATCATTTGACTCCAGATTCTGCTACATAATAAAAACTCTTAGAAGAAATGTAGAGTAGGTAACTGTCCTGGTTTTGGCTGGGATAGAGTTAATTTTCTTCCTGGTAGCTGGTCTAGTGCTGTGGTTTGGATTTAGAATGAGAATAATACTGATAATACACTGATGTCTTAGTTGTTGCTGACAACACAAGGACTTTTCAGCTTCTCACTCTGTGCCAGGAGCACAGAAGCTGAGAGGGGGCACAACTGGGACAGCTGATCCCAGGGACTAAAGGGACATTACACACCATACAATGTCATGCTCAGAATGTATTTTGGGGGAAGAAGAAGGAAAAGGAGGACATTTGGAGTGATGGTGTTTGTCTTCCCAAGTCACTGCTATGCATGATGAAGCCTGCTTGTCCTGGAGATGCTGAACACCCGCCTGTGATCGGAAGGGGGGAATGAATTCCTTGGTTTGCTTTGCTTGTGCATGGCTTTTGCTTTACCTATTAGACTATCTGTATCTCAGGCCATGAGTTTTCTCACTTTTACTCCTCTAATTCTCTGCCCCATCCCAGCGGGGGTGAGTGAGTGGCTGTGTGATGCTTCGCTGCCAGCTGGGGTTAAACCAGGACAGTCCCAAAAATCAAGGCTGGCGAAACATCTTGAATGAGGACACTTGAAAAGAATGATTCTCTTTAGCTCATCAAAAAGATTAATAAGACAGTACAGGATAAAAGTAAACAAACTAATGAATTACATAGCTAATGTACTTTGGAAACATTTCTTGCATTACGACTACTGCATATTCACTATAGAAGAGGTGACAAAAACAGAGCTGGAAAAAGAACACCTTTCAGTAGTGCATAGCTGACTCACAGACACAAACCATCACTGATGTTTATTGCTTCTCTGGACTCAGAAATGGGTGAGATGATTCTATTAATAGCAATATCCACGGTTCTAAAATAAGTATTACAAAATAGTCACAGCTTTGAAAGTGATATAACCTCTTCAGCTTTGGAATGGGAAGAACTTTGGCCTTTTGAAGGTTAAATGAGCTGTAGTAGTAGTAGCTACTGTGGTATAACTGGTACTACATTAATAGCATTGCTAAAATCAGGCATTTTACCATATGATACCTAAATATTTTAAATCTTTATTGCACTATTAATGACCAGACTGATTTTCCAGCAGTACTCTTCCTTTCAGTCTGCATACGCAGAGCAGCCTTGTCTCCTTGAGTGGAATAAAGGAGGAGAGGGATAATGTGAGATGTCTGAAACATTCTCTATCTTCATGTGGAAAATACTGGGGGGAAAAAAAAAAAAAAAAACACGGAAGAAAAAAACTATTCCATGTCTCACTTTATTATTTATTCCCCGTATTGTCTGATCTCTTCCAACTTCTGCTCAACAATGGGTCTGTCTGAGAGCAGTTGGCAGACACAGCAGCAGACTGCCTTGCTATCTAGAGGGAAATTCTGCTCCGTGATGTGATGATCTTGGTGCACTTCTTCCCTTGCACCCCGCTAGCATGAAGGGGGGAAAATCTATTACTAGATTAGATGCTCCAGATAAATAATTAAAAGTGTTCCTGAACAGACGTGTTGGTGGACAAAGGTTGCCATAGAAGTGTACTGCGAGCAGTTAAAAACTTAACACAGATTTGTGTGTGATTTTTCACAAACGGGGCATTCTTACTTGTATCCTGCTCTAAAAGTCCAATTCTGACAAGCTCTGCAATGAGTGGCTGGAGATCTTGTCTATGCACTTAGTGGCTTCATACTTTGTAGATCATTAATGTACTGAAACATGTTTGCTAAGCAGTAAATCTCCTCAAAGAGGGTTTACTGTTATCAGCCAAAGGTTGAATATGACAGAAGTTCAACACTCTTCCTGCGAATTTAAACTAAACACACTGTATGTTGCAGACCGCTCCACTGTTCGCTCTTTAAACAAAATGGCAGATGGACAATTCTCAGCAAAAATGATGGAGGCACAGGAAGAAAAACTATGGAATGATATTTAGGACTATGCTCTTAGTAAATGAAAGTTTAATAAAGCATAGGGGAAAAGATTTGTCTGTGTTTTCCAACCAAAAATTTGGTACTTATAGGCACTTCTTCACATTGAATGTTATAAGATTCAAGGAGGAAATACATTTCCATGACAAATGATCATTAAAGGTATTTCTGTTTCTGTAAATGCATCACTAGAACACACTGTAAAAATAACATACAGTTTATATTAGTATATATTCTTATATAGCTTATATTAATTAATATTATTCATATATCCCTTGACATCACATCAATTCCAGTATACTGCCTCACCTATATTCTTAACTCCCCCTTGCTTTCTGCTCTGCTCTCAAACCCTCTTGGATGAGCATAGACTCCTTTGTTTACTGAGTTATATGTATTGCAAACCATATTGGCATAGGGACAAAATAAGAGGAATTAAAACCTGTAAACCAAAATATTCTCTCACCCAGATGCAGTGACAGCTTCACCTAAAACCAGACCAAGCCAAACTGCTTATGTGTAACTTTTTTCTAGCACGTTCATGCCCTGTGCCACAAGGAACAATTTCCAAATGCACGCTATGACATACATAAAGAAACACAGCTTTAAATTACGAATTTATAGACAACTGGGAGCAAGATAATCTTGTTGCTCTTGTGCTATTGAGAGACATAGTTTCCTAATTCCTAAGATAAACTGTAGGTTACACAAAATTGTAAATTATCATATGTCTTGACAGATAGATTTATATTTGATGTTCTTCACTTCACAGAGAGGTGTCCAGAACACGGGCCCTGCACGCTCATAATCTTTAATCCTAGAGTACTCTGTGCACGCGTGAACACATTCAAGTAGAAGTATGGAGTAGTTAGACACACACTATTCACATTTTATGAATGGCTGTCACTTTTAGAATTTTCAGCTTCCTGATACGTATATAACAATCCTGTTATCTGTGTCTAAAACCTGACTAAACAGGGAACTGATGACATAAATATATCTTTAGGTCATTTTAAAAAAAAGTCATTGCTAAGGAACTTCTTGGCAGGCTCAAAACCCGGTACCTTCTGGTTTGCCGAGCCCAGCGAAGCGAGGGGCACCTCTCCGTGCGGGTGGCGCGGCCGCCGTCGGGCTTTCTGCTGCTCCTCTGCTGCTGGTCTGTCTGCGCTGGGCAGGAGCTTTGGCGTATGTCCTACAAAGAGAACGTTTGTTCAGGCTGGTGAAGGAGCATAACAGGGATTCTAATAACTGCCTGCAACTATCCAAAAGGGATTGGTGAAGATTTAAGAGCCAAGCTCTCCTACGTTGTGCTAAACAATAGAGCAGGGGCAATGACCACAAACTGCAGCTCTGAGGGTGCAGGTTGGAAATTAGGAAAACCTTTTTTTACCAGGAAGGTGGCACAGCACTGAGACAGACCGACAGGCAGGTGCTGGGATTTCTGTCCTTCGAGGATTTAAATATTTAAGCTAGGCAAGCTCCTCTCCCTCTTACTACCAACATTGTTCTGACTATCATTCTTCAGATGTAAGTGAATCCCAGATCACCGTGAAAGTAATGCAAAAGTACTGCAGCGAGACCTGTATCAGATCTACAGAACTAATCATAACCACTGTCTTGAAAGGTCCATATAATTCTTCTCGCATGGGCTGATTAAGCTTTGTAACAAGTCTGAATGGCAGGTAAGTTATAAAGTCCATTTCACAGGTAAGAAGTGAAGTCACCAGCTAAGCATTATGAAAAGAATAAAGCAAGCAAAGGCTCTGCAGTCCTGCACTGGTGTTCTAGCCAAAAAGAATAATTTAGCATGGAAGAGAGGCAATGGCCAAAACTCTGCAGTGATCAATGAGATCCCCGTGGGGCAGGGGTGCGTTGGTTACCTGCTCAGTCTCAAAATATAATAATAATCATCACCATCTGATTTTGAGGCTTCTAATCACTGTTACAAGTGCCCTTTTACCTTGCTTTTTACCTTCAGGATGGGTTCAAGGGCTGCACTTGGCCCCTTTGGTTACTCCATAGGCTAAACAGACCAAGTGATTTACATAATTCATGTGCAAATAAATTGCAAAACCTCATGTGAACTCCTCTTAATCCTTCCCTTCTGAAATATTTTGTATTTTGTCTGCCATTAAATCTTTATGAATACACACTGACAAAACAGTTTTGTAGAGGAAAAAAATGAGATACAGATTCAGTACTTAGTGCCCCTCCTTGAATTATATATATATACATATATATATATATATGTATATATATATAAACCAGCTATTAGCCACTTAGTTTAAGTGAAAGCAGAAGAACTGCAAGGCTAGGTATTATATAAGAATATGCTTTTCCACACATAAGATTGTAAACAGCGTCCTACACGAAGTTTTAACCACAGAGAAAAGAACCCAAGACAGTTTAGATGGAATTCTCAAAAGGAAAGGAGCTGAAGCCACTGTGGTTTTCCGAGAACAGGCCGGCCTGGGCACTCTGGCGCAGCTCGCTCCATCCGACAGCCCACACGCTGCCAGCGAGACATATGTTTCCTTAGAACCGTCAGGAATGCAAAGCAACGCTAGACAAGTCTAGACTGATTGCAGGATAAATGTAAGAGTCAAAGAAGTGGATCCAACTGTGCGTCGGCTGACATTCGCCTGGCAAGGGAACAGTTCCGAGTGTTCCAGCCCTGGAATGGGGCACGAGGGAGAAAGAAACAGTTTTCCCAGAAGTGCACTTGGGTCTCGAGGAGACTTCACCTCCCATCAGTGGTGAAATTCAGCTCAGCTGATTTGCTCTCCTGTTAGACACATACATGTTCCTTTCTTAACACAAGTATGTGCAGATCAGGTTGAAAAGCCAAGTCCTGAACACAGCTACTGCACAAGTCAGGCAAACCTTTCTGCTTCTGCTCAAAGCACCAGATTATGCCCGTAACTGTTGCTCTCCCCATCTTCTGTATGCGCGTACCTGATGTCCCTTCAGTTCTCTAAAACGTATTTGCGCAGATCCCACACTCTGCCTCACCTCACTTCCCGAACACCCTAATGACACCCTCTCTTATAAATTAAAAATAAAAATACAGCTTTAATAACTTCTACTTAAAAATTACAATGCTACTCCTACCTTCAACAAAGTCCTGCTTCTTGATCTAAATCAACTCCTGATTATGCTGTTCAAATTTCCACACTAATTAACAGTCAACTCATTAACAGTCTTTTTGTTTGAACTCATCAGTATGTCTTGCTCATTCCTTTTATATCACCCGGATTTTTACAGTCTGCTGCAATGCTGCAACATTTACTTCCCTTCCAAAGTTTACTTAGAATACATATACAGGTCCCAGCTATTACAATATGGATTCATCCACTTTGTGGAATTATTAATGTGGGGTTTTTTTGGACAAAGACATGTATGATAACATATTAGTATTGGCAAGTACCTGCATTTAAAAACATGGGTCAGGTCTCAATACATTTTATGACTGGCTTAAGAAGTGACAGGTTTCAAAAGATGAATGTTAGAATTCCTATAGATGACAAATATATTTTCTTCCTTTTTTTTTTTTTTTGTTTTAAATATAAGGGTAAAAGGCCGTCTCATGTTCCTATGACTGCCTTTGAGAAAACTCTGAATGTCCTGAGACTCCTAATAATGTTGCAAGAATTACAACACACTCCTGTTTCCCGATACCCTTATGCGCTGTTTTTGTAGTAGGAGTTAAGATGTAAAATTTGTAAGGTCGGTTAATAATTCTAATTTATGTTTTTTTTTAAAAATTGCCTGTAATTCACTAAAAACTGAGCTTTTATTAATGATAGGGCTCATCCTGTGCCCGTTTACTATTAACACTTGCAATTACAATGAAAATTTTCTACTTTAAGAGTATACAGGTTCAAGTCCTGCCTGTGGCAACACCCACTGAAGTCGCTGCGATTCAATATTGTGTATCTGCAGGCAGGATCCCATTCACTTACACGTCTCTGCCTCATGCAGCACTCCAATGCTCCCCCAAAGAGTTAAATGCTTATTCCACTGACTTCAGCAAGTGTTAAAACCTGTAGAGACTGATTTTTCTCCCTTTTCTGTAATGCTTTTCCTGTGAGATTTAGCTAAGTGATCATTAAAATGCTTAAACTTACGTAAGAGTTCTGTAGGAATAACACTATTGTGTTCTTCTAACAGCCAGCCTTTGAAGGAGCTAACACTTACGCACATGGAGACATATAATAACAATAAACCAAGCTGATGAATTTCCAAGTGGTGTACAGAATAAGAGCCTTCATAGTGTGTGCTAGTCCTCAGAAAACATGCTAATCCAAAAATTCTTTTCAGATGACCCGGTTCCCAGATTGGACTTTTTCTGTGCACATATTTGGAAGTGTCCATGTGGACGTGGGCACCGGTTTCTACAGGGAGCAGAGTATTTGCACAGCTTTCAGTGATGACGCTGCTCCACGTTTGCTCCAGTTTGCTCCATGGGGAGGGCAGCAGAACCAGCACATGGATGGGGCAGAGTCCCCAGCTGGTTATTGAGGTGTGTTTTGCAGAACAGAGCCCTACAGCCAGACGGTGTCCTCACTGGTGGAGCTGTCTGTCACTCACCTGCTGCTGCAAATGGGTGAGTCTCCTTGCATGTTTGGAAACTATTAAGAAATAAAAATGCTAAGTAGCTTATTTTACTTTACAGATCAGATGAAGATGTGATTTATTCATTCCTTACATTCTAAATATTTGATGTTATTTGAAACGTGCTCAAAGTGAGCAGTTCTCTTGGGAGAGTGAACGGGCATATTTTCCAATTAACTCTTAATGATTTGTGAGTGATTAAAGATTTGTGCTTTTATGGATAACAAAGGGCAAAATATATTATTCCTCTAAGCAGTACAAGTGGCTGCTTTTCTTCCTGTAGGGCACTTTGACCTTGTTTTGGATTTTGTTTGTGCAATGAAATCCTAGTCCTGTCATTTTAACCACACACTCCTGCAGATTTCAAACAATGGCAAGTCTTCTGCAGCCAAGTCCTTATTACTCCTCTTTAATAACAAGATTTATTCTCCTATGTTCATATCTCTAGCAGAGTGACCAGTTAGAAGCTGTTTTCTTATGTATTTGATTTGCAAAGCTATATGGTTAGAGAGTCGGGTTGCTGCTGCAATTGTTTTGGCAGGATGGTGAGCAACGTACAGGTTTATTTGTAAAGTATTAAGTCCTTGACACACTGTACTGTACTTCAGAGGCTCCACAATTTATTTTTTTGTTACAGCTTGCCTTTAGTCCTTGCCAATTCATTTCCTTTCCTTTTCCAAACAAAGCCAGGGTTGTCAAATCCTAACGTTAAAGAATTTTAATAGCTAGATCCAGTTACAGAGCTAATTTTTAATTTAGCTTTGTCCGTACAGCTTTTGACTAAATAGAAAACCTCTGCAAGTGGACTAAAGAAACGTGACCTGCTAACCAACAGCATCAAAATACCCTCCTGATCTGACAGCCTCTGGGATCAATGCTTTTGCTACCATCATCTATAACTATTTTCTGAAATAGTACTTTTAAGAAGTTCTCATAATGAGATCACTGCACTGGAAAACAGCTTTGTCTGATCCAGTAATAACATTTCCAGGGGCAGCACTACAGTCTGTCTTGGCAAGTTTTTGCCAGAAAATTTTATTGGTTTTCTTAAAGTAATTTCAACATCAGTATGAAAAAAAAAATGAAGGCATATTCCAAGAGAACACACAAGAGTGGAGAAGACACAAAGAGTGGGGAAGAAAGGAAGGGTAAGCTCTCCCTTTTCATTTCTTCTCACCTCTACAGATCTGTAGGTCTTGCAGATCAGCATGGTAACAAAAAAATGGATTAATATATCATATATATGTTTGCTGTATGAACCGTGGAACACAGCTCCCTGGCACGTGATATTTATGCATAGCAAAGCCTTACTGCAGCCAACTAAAGGCATCCATTTTCAGGAATATTTTTTGACCTGTGCATCTTTTGGTTTGGGGGATGAGAGCAGGAGAAGAGGCAATGGAGAAGTATGCTGAGATGGAAGCGGGGAATGAGGAAAAGGAAACACCTTCAGGTCCCTCAAGGTTCCCTAGGTTTGTGAGAACTCCTTCCAACCTCCTTGTTCGGGCTCAGCAAGCACAAACAAAGCGCTCAGTTGTGAAGGAGTTAAGGGTTGTTGGGAAGCTGCTGCTCTTACTTAATCAATCTCTTCATGTTCCTTTGAGGGGGAGAAGGAAATGTCCCCAAGGCTGGAGTGGGAAGGGGTATGTGAGTAAGGTGGTTGACCAAGGACACACGAAGGTTTGTAAAGATCTGAGACACTTTTAATGAGTATACCATGAAAACAAAGAACCGTCTGACACCTGCAGAAAGGAAGGAGAAGGGTGAAAAAGCTGAGAGAACCTTGATGTGCCTCAGCGGTTTTTAAGGTGACTAACGAAATTATGTCCTACATTGGGCATGGCAGCTCCCTTTGCATGGACTTTTAAAGAACTGTGAGAGAGAAAAAGTCCTTTTCATTCTTTACTTTCTTATTGTTTTCTCCACTCTTCCCTTCACAGAGCTGCCCAACAGTGGAACCGTTCTACAGCATGCTTCCCAAGGTCTGCAGCAGGCAAGAAATCATATTCAGCTGGAGTTTGAGCATGAGCAGAGTGTGATTTTTGCTCTGAAAAACGTATTTGTGGTAATCTGACTGGTAATCGTGTGTCTCTGTTCCTAACACTGTGTGCATCACACAATAAGGCACAGATGCTTCCCAAGGAAGCTGTTTAGGAATCTCAGCTCCACATTTCCCAAATTTCCAATGCTGAGCATTTACTGTTGTGTTTCACATTACCTTTGAACTTTCCAGAACTTATTTTATAGGATTTCCTGTGAGAATTTTTAACTCTAAATAAACAAGATACGAGTCTCACTTCAGTATTTCTGCAAAGCTTTTTTTGCTCGTCAGACTTTATGTTAAGCAAAGGTGACAAACAATGGACGGATAAAAGCTGCAGCATGGCAGGCTCTGTGGATGACAGCTCTGTGCATTGAAGGAACATTTCACTGTTCACAGGATCTGCTAGACAAAGTATTACAGACAACTGTTCATTTAAATTCATAAGTTGAATACGAATTTATAAGTGTTTTTTACATTTATGAGCTGACCTTTCAGTTACCCAAAGCTGTATGCTCATTTTCCCCATGCTACTGTACCTGGTAGGTACTGATGGAAGAAACACGAGGGTTCTTCCATCAGTGCTCTTTTAAGAATGCTTTTAAGTCCCTTTACTCCTCACTAAGGATCTGGCAACTACGGCCTCTTCATGTGAAAAACTAACATGGAAAAAACACAGTTTAAACAGGAGTACGTTCACTCTCAAATAGTGGGTTTTTTTTGCAGCCAGCGGAAGCAATGACTGGGGTAATTCAGCATCCATCCTGCTCGAAGATGGAAACTAAGAGAAATCAAACAACCTACAATCTACATTTTAGAAAGCCACTTCAAAAAAAATATAACGGGCAAATTGCAATGAAAGGGTTATTATCTCACTCATCCATACACAACAATCACCAGGAAAAAAGTCCTAAGGAAAATATTAGATGTTTCAAACTAGTCTAATTTTTGACATCCGCTGGACTTTAACTCACCTCACATCTTAAGGAATATATAAGCCATCTGCTGGTACTGAAAAAATATGGAAGTTAAGAGTGTTCAGCTTCCTATCTGAATGCTAAATTAAGGCTTCTATACCCTTGTTCAGATCTCTAGATTAAAATCAGTTGTGCAAGTATTCCTGTTGGGGATTTTTATAAGTACATAGTTTAGGGGCTTTCAGCTTCCAAGTCTCATTTCCCCATCAGCAGCAATGAGTACAATCAAGGCTCCAACTTTCATTCTTGCTTACAGAACATATTAATTCATAACTATCTTCCTGGCATATTAAGAACAATTTATCATACAGTAAAAATGGCAGCACAACCACATAAGCCTGCATTTGAACTCCGCCTCATTGATGAAACCTCTTACCGTTCAGCATGAGCTTTCTTGGAGTCACTGGCAATCATGAGCTTCCTTTCTTGCAGGTTCCCTCCTATTCCTGTTCAGATAAATGCAAAGATCTTGTAAGTCTGTGTTTTTACTTACAACCTCTTATTGCACAGTACAAAGCATGCCCTGATCCCTTCTAGCTACATAAATACTGAACTTGTTTGCTAATTTTGATAGATACACGATAAGGCACAAACTGTAGCTATGAAACCACTGAATATAAAAGAAAACAACCAACAACTACCCAAACTTATTATTCCATTACTTATGTTACAAATTAATGAGACTAACACACCACTGCCCGATTTTACATATCTGTAAATTGTAAGCTGTTTCACATTGAACTTCCAACATTCAGTGCACACACATACACCAGAAAGATCAACTTTTGTGCCTCTATTTCCTTTATATGGTCTCTCTTGGTCACGATGTCTACTCAGCCTGCACTTTCAGACCCTGCTCTGAAAGCTCCTCATGTAGAAAAGGGAATTATAACCACTGGGAAAACGGTTTATGTCAAATATATAGGCAACCTGTGTCCACTGCATAATAGCTGGTAGTGGGAAGTGGGAGAAACACATCTATTAATTTGTGAATTCCGCCTGGTTTCAACTACACAGTCTAGTATATGCAAAACAAACAGGAAGAGCCGGCAGGGAACGGTTGTCTTGTGTTTGCCCACTATGAATTCTGTTGTCAGTAACTTGGTAACTTTGCTTATCTCTCAAGATAAGCTTGCCAAGGTAGAAGGAGGTACTTGGATACGCCACCTTTTCCTTCACAATTTCTTCCTCCGTGTAAATGAGTGAAGGAGGAGGCAGGAATAAAGGCAACACCACTTTCAGACACATAGCACTGCACTGAAAACACCACCACCACCACCAAAACCTCACCCAAAGCACATCAGTCCAACACAAGTCTGAAAAGCAGAACCTGGATTTGTTTCCAGGAAAAGCCTGAAGTCGTCTGGCAGCCCGTTAGTATTGCTTTAAAAATATTTATTCTTAGCTTCTAGCTAAGATAAAATATGGATGACAACTGTACAACAATTAAAAACACAAGTAAGAGAAATTGAGTGAGAAGAAAGGAGTCTATTTTTACCAGTAAATGTTTTCTTATAGTGACACTATTATATACTTACTAGCAAGCAGTGCCTTTAATGCATTACGTGATGAAGTAGAACAGTCAATTTTCCTCTTTCTAGTCACTTAAGTTATAAGCAACATCATCTTTTGTTTAAAAACCAAGTGTTCTGTTTCATAGCACAATTCCACGGGCAACCCCAGCTGCATGAGGGGAATGTTTCAAGTGACTCCAGCTCCAGTGCTCCAGCACAGTGCAAGTGAGGCTGCTCACGCGTC
The DNA here is from genome assembly GCF_964273445.1 of Streptopelia decaocto. NCBI lineage: Eukaryota > Metazoa > Chordata > Aves > Columbiformes > Columbidae > Streptopelia > Streptopelia decaocto. Next base: position 13,955,953 of record NC_138668.1, on the reverse strand, counting down.
CAGGGGCCGGCTCACCCTGAGGCATCGCTTTCTTTCCTGGAATCCCTGGCAATCCACAAGCAGGGCTGCCTCCTCCACCAGTATCCCAAGATTCTGGCTTCTGCTCCGTCAGCCCCAAAGCTGCGAGCATCTCCTGAGAGCCACTTGTAATTCCTATTCCAGTCTAAGCACAAGGTGATCACCAGAGAATAGGTGATGGACAAAAGATGCAGCCAGTGGAGGTCTGTGCCAGTCCCTCCTGCCCAGAAATGTGGAATATACGAGCACATAGAAACCTGGAGTTTTAGTGAAAGGTGGGGACTGTTCATGGCACTGGATATTCTTGTGTATGACTCTGAAGTGATTAGTGAACACAAGATATTTTTGATGTTTGGTAGTTGTAACAGAGCTAAAGCTGATATCCAACAGAGAGAAAATGACACTGTAAGAGGGATTACAATGTCACCAAATGCCATTTACTCTGATCGAATTGCATGTAGTGTTTGGTGGAGTTGGTGGCACTTAGACTGCTGAAGCAACTCTTTCCGTGTTTCTTTAATTTTTAGCAAAACATGAGATTCCTAAAACCTGCACAGGGCCACCAATGCTGCACTTCCAAAGGGATGAAGGTGCAACAAAGTGAATTTTTGAGTAGTAACCAACAGTGTTTTGCTCAACATAATTGCTGCTATTTGTGTGAAGACTTCAGGGATATGGATGGTGTTGTTGGAATTCACTCTGGTAATCTCTAGGAGCAGGAAAAGCTGCTCATAAACTTGCATGTACAGTCTGATTCTAAAGAGTCATGGTCTAGTTGATTTTTAGGTAACATCTGAAACAAATGTTAACAGCAGCCTGTGCAGAACTGTAACAGAAGGTAAGACACCAAGGAAAACAAACATAAACCAGCTTGACAGTCATGTTGGAACAGCCAGATTCCTCACCAACTTCAGCACTAAGAGCTGATCCTGAGCAGCAGGTGAGACCTTTCAGCCCTCTGAGCAAACAGAGGCTGTACCAACACTAAAACCTGCCAGGCAGCCAAAGAGCCGAATTACAGCCCTTGTTCTTCTGGTGAGTAAGAGTAAACAGCATCACCCAGCTGGTGATGGCCAATATTTCAATTGTTTCGTCATATATTTTGTGAAAACTAAGCTGAAAACGGGCACAGCTTATTACTGATGGCTTGCTAGCAGCTATGGTGGTTCCCAAACCTCTTCAGGAGAGAGGGCTCCTGGGGTGCGAGCAGTTACCCCAGGGGCTCACCTGAGCTGCCCGCAGAGGCTTTATAAACACAGATTTCCTCAGCTCTCCACACACAAGTCTTTCTCTCCTCGAGTCCCGGGCAGCTCTGCCCGACCGGGGCACCCGCCGCCGCTCCAGCCGGCCCGGGCTCGTCCCTCAGCAGCGTGGCGGGACCCGGAGCCGCTCTCACCGTCCGAAGAACCCGCCGCTGACGGGCGGGAGGCGGCGCGCCGGCCGCGGTTGCCCAACCTCTGGCGGCGGGAGCGCAGCGGGACGGCTCCGCCGCCGCGAAATGGCGCCTTCCCGCCGCCCTCCGCCCGCTCCGGGCCGGCGGTGCCGGGACAGGGTCCCGCCGGGGGCCGCAGCTTCCTTCCCCACAGACGGCTCGTGTGGGGGCTCCGCCCTGGGTCTTCCCGAGTCCTGCCCGGGGAAGGCCCCCTTCTGCCGCCGGACGGCACCGTCCTCCCGCCCCTTCCCTGCCCTCCGTGACAGGGCAGCGGGCAGCGCCGTGCGCAGCGCTCCGGGACGGGTGTGCTGAGGCGGGACGAGTCCCCGCTGCCGGGCACGGAGCGGTCACTCCTGACGCGGGCAGCTCCCGGCCCGCTCCCGCCTCAGCCGCCCGGACGGAGCGCGGGGGCCGCCCGGGGCGCAGCCCGCCCTGCCCAGGGACCGCGACCCGGGGCCGGGCCAAGGCAGCGCTCACAGGACCCGCCGTGCGCCCCCGGGGCGGGTCGAGAGCCCCCGGGCAGGGCCGGGCGGCGGGATGCCCGCCCGCCGCGGAGTGGAAACGGGCGGGGAAAAGCTGCTCCCGCGCTCGCCCCGTCCCTCCTTCCCCACTCACTCACACACACACACACACACTGACACACACACACACACACTCACACACACACCTCTGCCCTGGCAGGCGGCTGAGGGGCACTTTGGGGAATTATTTTCTTTCCACACCCAGTTCGCTTCTGACATCATTTCTGCGGGAGGGCGGGCAGGAGGCAGCAGCCGCAGCCGCCAGCCGGTCGCTGCCCGCGGAGCTCTGCCCGCCGGCCCTGCGCCCGTGAGTACTGCGGGGGACGCCGCGCTGAGCGGGGCGGGGGTCTGGGGGGGATTTGCCAGCGAGGGGAGGAACAAACCTAAAAAAACGGGGGGAGGAGGGAATAAAACCAAGGATTTTGTTTACTACAAAACAAACTTCTCCTCGGCACGTCGGCGGCCGCGGTGCTGAGCCGTCCCCCGGGGCGGCGGGTCGCTGTAACCCCGGGCTGGGCCCCCCGGTCCCGCTCCCTCCCGGGGCTCCGGCCGCGGGACCCGCGCAGCCGCTCGGCATCGGGCATCGGGCGGCGGGACAGGGCGGGACAGGGCGGGACGGGACGCGGCCGCTCCCGGGTGCCCGACAGGCCGCGCCGAACCGGCGGACAGTTCGCGCTCTCCACGGGATGCTTGTGTGGTGTTTTTTTCTTTAAAGTACTCTGAGTGGGGTTTGCGTATGCTACAGTAACGTGGGATTGGCTTTGGCAGTTGACACCCCCCCTAGTGGAGAGAAAATATAGATAATTCAGTGCAGATTTCGGTTGACGAAGTTTTTGACAGTGTTAAAAAGTTTTTCAACTTGAGTCAAGCTACAGTTTTCATAAGCCAGTCTGCCTTACTGCTGGATTTATTCCTGTCTGTGATGTCCAGAGGAGGTTGTTTGCCAGGTACCAGACAGGCAGCTTTCAGTAACATGGGTTGCTTGTAATATATTGAATTTAAGAGATCAGTTCCTTGTTTGGACATCTCCAGCGGAACAGCGCACTGCAGTCCTTTCCCCAGCACACAGACCCAGGGTTTGCTCCTGCTCAGAATTCTGCGACCGTGAAACCTGCAGTTTGGCCTGCCTGTGAATTTCTTGGCAGAAATATTTTGTTCACATGCTGCAGGAATGTCTTCCCTGCACCCCCCCCCCCCCCCCCCCCCGGCAGTGATATGTAAATAATCAGTAATTATTGCAGTTGAGCATCTTAGAAGCATCTTCTGGCTTGAAACAGGACTGTGAAGAATCACACTGAATAACTGCAAAATACACGCTTTTCTTTAGGAACTTTGGACATAAACAGCTGTGGTTGGCTAATCTTCATCAACAGAGAAAAGGTAGCACTTTCTCTTCACTTTCAGACCCCATACGTACAGTGCTGGTATGTTAGCTATGTAAAATAAGCATTCTTGCCTGCTGGAGCAGATGTTTTTTCTATCAAGTAAAGCAGTCTGTCATGACTCTGCCATCCAGACCTGCTCTGTGCTATTGATTTTGTAGGCTTTGCTGGCCGGGCACGGTTGGGTGGTTTGAGAACAAAGCGACACAGCTGGGCTGCCAGGATGGAGGTGACAGGTGCCTGCGGACACGGACAGGCAGGAACCCGCACGGACTGGGGGGGAGAGCTGGGCAGGAGTTTGGGTGAGCAGAGTTGCATTTTACTGGAGAGCCCAGCTACTTTTTGGTAGGAGAGTGTGTGACAAATTAAACGCCATGCTAAGGAATGCAGCTGGGGTGTAGGTGCTTAGCACGGCTGGTAAAATCGAAGTGGGAGTGGAAAGAAAGATATATGGAAAACATGCTCACCAGAAGCTGATGTGAGTTTATTCAGCATGAGGTTTAAAGTCTTGACCTGTTACCTTTCTTCAAAGACACTGAATGAAAGAACTGTTGCTGTCCTCTGCATCCCTTTGTGAACTTGCAGAATAAAGGATGAACTGTTGGGATACCTGAAGGAAGGTTCGTCCTCCATGCTGAATAGAAGTGTGTACAGATTTTGTTGTGTCAGCTGCATGGCTTACATGGATGTTACCAGGTCAGCTATCTGCCCAGCCGGGGAACCAGGGATTATTCTGCTGATAGCCATCCGCTCAAGGTGAAGTACAGTAATACCATGAACACTGGTAGGAGGCAATCAGTTTCTTATGAATATGCTCATTTGGGAAGGAAAACAGTCTGTTAATATCAGTTAAAATAAACATACTATCAGCAGACAAGATGCTACTGGTGGTGTATGTATTTGTGGTCTCTGGAAAGACTTGTAAGCACCTAAATAGTGTTGATTATGCTGTGGATCTGCCAGTGAGGAAAAACAATGTATTCTATTTGCTTACACATGTTTTAAACCTTGTTAGTAAGGGAAGTTGTTGAACAGACTGAGCAGGTCAAGACTGAAGGCTGCTGCACCGTCATTCCCCTGGACAGGGGTTCTGTCTCAGTTCTTAGATGCAGTAGTTATTGTTTCTGGCCAACATTGCTTAAAGTAAATTACTATCTCAACCTTCAACTTATACCCACTTTCAGTTAATGCACTCTTCACCTCTTGATTGATGAGCATCTCTTGCTTAACGGTTGCCTTTATATTTCTCTTCCTTCCATTGTCATGGCTTTTCCTTTGATGTCTGTGTCAAGGTTGTTTCCCATTTTGAGTTTGATGTTCCTACAATGAGTAGAAGAATGTTGTACTGATGAGTCCTACATGCATATGTAGAGGAGCAAGACCTTCCTCCACTTTTACTAAGTATATTAGCCGTAGTTTGGCTCCTTTCATGATGCTGTTTCCCTGTCCATTTAAAAATAAGTGGGATGGCAGCACAAGGAGACATTTCCCTTTTCACCTCGGTGTTTTGTGTATATTTTGGTTTTCCACTTACACATAATGTTCTATCTGTGTCTTGAGCATCATTTAAGACATGACACCACCACATAAATCAGTACAAGAATGTCTTTAATTAAAGAGATAAGTAGGTCTCTGAGGACAAGACCTTTTATACTGCTAGCTGGCAGGAGATCTGCTTTCCAAGTCCCACTGCCGTGTTCCTGTTGGAAGAAGACCCACCAGAATGAGGCACCGTGTTATACAGGAACTAATAAGAAAGAGATTTACTCTGAAGTATACCGAACACTTTATACAAAGTCCATGGAATACTTCAGCACAGCCAAATTTGAAAGTAGAAAGGAATGCACAGCTTTTATTGACATCAGATTTGTCTCAGAGGGGAAGCAAGGGAAACATAAGCACAGCACTAAGGAATTCCATTCATGGAGCTGTTGAATGTTTGTGAGGGTTGGTTTGTTTTTCGGATGCTGAAAACAAACAAGTGATGTTTGTGGTGGGATCTCAGTCTTTGCAATTTTTGTTGAAAGCTTTACTATTTTAGAGGGAAGATAATTTTGTAAAATGTATCACAGTATCTTACTTTTTAGAAAACAGATCTTGCTGGGTGGGATTCAAGAGAAAGCCTGATGGCCTAAATTCATCCATCAAAGGAATTATTATTTCTTCACTGAATGGAGAAAATGTAATTACGCCTTTTTATTTTGCCTATGAAGTTTCACGGGCAGGTTTAATGACGGTATGTGCACGCCAGGTGAGGCCTCATAATTTGGGTGTGACCTTAAAATACAACCCTCTGGCTGTGTGGAGATGTTCACATGAGTCTGTAGGTGGGGCAGAAAGTGGACTGACTCAAACACCCCTCAGAGATGGCTATAGGATATGTATTTATGGTTTACTTCATTGATTCCTAAACACTGCACTGATTACAAATTAGAATGTAAAAATGACATTCCAAAGGAAGGGTGAGTATTAAATCGCATCATATGCTGCAGTATTGCTGTGAAACAATAGTAGTAGTTGTGGAAGAGTTTGCTCTTTTTACTTTATAGCCAACTGTTGTACTGTCAACAGAGATGTATTTTCACACTCTTCCTAGATGATGTGTAAACTCTGAAAGAACTAAACCCAAAATTTCTCAATCCAGAGCTGGGCAAAGCCAAATCAAAACAAGCAGTTTGAAAATTTTACAGCAGCAAATCTAACACATGTAATTGCTGGCAATTTCCATAGAGCATCTGCCAAAGCTAAAACAATATCAGCTTTCATTTCTACTGAATTAAACGCATTGCTTTCAATCTGGAAAGACAGACTTTTTCTGCTTTTGTTTGTTGGTTAATTAGGTGGAACAACATAAATCAGTCGAGCTGTTGTGTTGTATCTGGAATAATCTCTGGATAAGCAGCAGTCTGTAGTCAGTGGAGCTCGGGGGCTGGGATTTGCTCTCAGGGCTATATTAAAGTCTAGAGTTAATGCTGCAGGTATGCTTTTAGTTTGCTTTTCACTGGATCAAACTGAGGACACATTCAATCTGTCAACCTGATGAAAAGGTCAGGTATTATACTTGCTCTGTCCCTGCGCTGCCGAGGCATTGAACGGGGACAATCCTGACAGCCAAGTGTGGCTGCGGAGTGTTTGCAGGGGTGAGGCCGGGCCACACCTCAGCTCAGTTATTTCCTTCAGCAGCAGGTTCCCAGGCGGCCGCTCATGGCTGGAAAAGCTCATTGTATGCCCCATGTCATTGTCCCTGCTCTGTGAATGGAGCCAGAGACTGCAAAGAGCTCTGTGATTCCCGACCACTGCTCGGGAGGGGCTGTAGGTCACCCTCAGAAAAGGGGACAGGCCTCGCTCGCCCTTTGTACCTTTACTGCTCACCTGAGAAGTTAATCCTCCCTGAAAGCCGATGGTGGGTTGTCAGTCCCATCCTCACTGTCTGTCTTACTCTGCCGTACAGATCAACAGTCGGCTTTGCTCCCAGCATCGCCTGAGGTCTTTGGAAGACAGGAGAGGATTCAGCAGAGTGCCAAGGGCATGTGTGTCATGCGAAAGCACGTTGAAAAACATAGAGACCTAAAAGAAACTGCTGAGGTCACCATCAGAGGGGTGCAGAGCTGGAGCTCTTGGTCCAGCACAATCACTGGGTCCTATAATCCTTTTTTGTGGAGACAGGTCTTTTTTTCCCTGCTGTGGTGATTGTAAGGTTGTTCCAGAACCTGACAGCTCTAAGAGTTACAATTTCCATCCTAAATGTGCTCACAGCTGATTTATAGCCATTTATTTTCAACTTTAGGTTAAACAGTTCTTTTCTCATCCATGTGTTTGTCCTGACCTGCAAGCAAGTGTATCCCCAGTCTGTCTTCATCTTTGAGAACGAACAAGTCAGAACTAGAAGTTCTTGTCTTGTTTAGCTTAGGAAAACAAGCTTTTAGTGCTTTTAGACTAGCTTGATTGTTAAGAAGGTTTTAATGTATGCCACAGTTTTGTTTATCCTGAAGTGGTATCTGGTATACAGTTTTCTTTAGAAAACTGGCTGTATGGAAACGGTGCGCTGAATGCCTGGAACGATGCATGCTTTTTTTTTAATTTCCAAGTGTACAATTAAGCTGTACCCATACATACTTCAAGTTACAAACATTTTATAACATGTTTTGCAGATGTGAAAGCTGAGAGAGTACATTCATGTTTTGTAAGAAACCAGAAACTGCAGTATACAAACTGTTCCTTCTTTCCAATTACTGCTAAATCTTCCCAGACAGTACGTGCCCTTTGCGAACTAATCTCTTGAGCAGATTGCTTCCATGGGGTATCTTTCACTAAAGACCAGGTTTTGTTAGCATTTTTGCCAAGGCACGTGACTCTCGGCATCAACTGAAGGCAGATGAGCAGATGGTAGAAAGCACAAGCAATGACTGTGATGTGAATTAGAGATGAATTGCGACCGTGTCAGGTGTTATTTAGCAATAAGGCAGCCTGCTTTACACCGCTGTCTGTTGTGTTGAGATTTAGAAGCAGACACAGAACAGGGTAAATCAGAGATTATGATTATCTAGCGTGAAAGTGCAGTTAGAAGAAAAAGTGCTTTAGGGAAAAAGAAGGCTATATAAAAGATTTACTTCTGAAGAAGGTGCTGGTTTGTGCTGCTAGAGGAGAATAAACATGGTCTTTCTGCTGAACACACAAAAATCTCCAAAGAGCAGTTTTGAAAAGATGAAGGCTTAAAGACTATTATTCAAATATTGCCTGTAGTCGAGGCTCTGTCAGTAGAGGTAGCTGCCTTCTGTACCTGCTAACATGTTTTCTCAGCATATACCAACTGTTACGCTTCTCTTCCAGGTTTTGCTGGAGTATTTGGATAGACCTATTTCAAATCTTTTAAGCCTAAGGCTGTTTTTTAGGGTTTTCAGGTAGACATCACAAGGCTCGTTTTCCCTGTAAGTGCCACTTCCCCACCCCATGACAAGGCATTGTGCTGGTGTTTTCCCGAGGTCCTGCCTGTTCTGTTTGCTCCGTGTGCCCACAAAGGCTCACGGCACAGTGACCTCCCCTGGCACACACGGTGGGGCCGCAGTGGAAGGAGCGGCAGGGCAAGTCTCAACCCAGCCCCAGCTTGTCTGCAAATAAATGACTGAGAGAGTTACAAAAGTGGCAGCAACGCTGCCATCCCCAGGTCAAAACTTTACTAAAAGCATCCCTAAGAAGTTAGAAACTTCATCTTCTTTGGGTCTCAGTACTCAAAGCTAGCACTTTACGGTTTTGCTGCAATTTTTTCCTTGTTTTTGTTTGGAAATGTGTAAGATAGCAGTGTTATAATTTCTTAAACTTTGGAGTTCTGGCTTAGTAGCATAGATCTAATAAGGAAAACAGGGTGAGAAAGAGTGGAGGAAGTCCAGGGAAGATTTGCCAGGCCCAGCTGTAGGCACGGTCTGTTCTACTTGGGTAACCAGGTAGGGTTTCTGAGGAGGAGCGAAGGTTTAGTGTTGATGAAGCAGATTCAGAAAGAGCTGCCAGGGTGCTTCATTATCCCTGACACAAGGGCAACAGGTAAAACCTGAGCTTATTCCCTCTAAGATTGCCGTTGTTCAGGCAGTCCCACTCAGTACCAGCAGGATGGACAGACACCCAACTGCTGTAATAACAAAAAGGCTTTATTAATCTATAGCGGGACATTTGTATTAATCTTGATGAACACAAAAAGCAGACCTCAGGGCTTTGCTTGCAAGGGGAGATTTTCTGAAAGAAGCTGGATAAAAACTGGGCCATACCCCATCTTGCCAGTTTGTCCCCCAGCCCCTGTATTTCGCTAATAAAACACATCAAGCCAATTGCTTTAATTGTGCCGGAGCACGCTGGGTTTTAACAGAACCTGCTGCAAGGGCACCGGCAAACTGAGACCTGGCAGAATCATTGTACTTCCATTTTCTGGGGTTGTATTAAAAAAGCATTGTAGTTCAAATAGAACTCTAGAAGATACTGTGAATTAATTTTTGCTATATTAAATTTATTTTTGCCTACATGCAGTGAGTGTATGCGAGGAACATTGTTTCATTTCCTTCTGATTTCCTTGCTTTGTGGTGAAGGCCTTTGAGAAGTAGCTGGAAGTGCAAGTGAGAAGCTCTTTTCCTTCCACAGAAAACAGGCAGCACAAAGAGCCAAGGCCTTGAGTGTGTTCTCTGCTCTTAAGCAAAAAGAGCTGATGGTGTCTGTGCCATCTGGGGGCTGAGGGGACATTTGGCACTCTTGATTCCAAGTCCAGCATCAAGGGATTTATTTCTTGAAGAGCGTACATTGTTCTTCATGCTCAGCTTCATACCAGGAAAAAAATGGGTGGGAGCCTGGCTGCTATGTAGACTGGTAATCTTATTTTACTCTTCTCTCCTGGGTTCTCATCCAATATTGTAGAGGTCTAGTGTGAACGAACCAGCACTTCTTCAGGGTTTGGAGCTGGCTAAAGAGATGGCTGGTTGAAAGAGGACACGTTGTTTCTGAATTGACTGTTAACCCTGTAATACCTGAGCATGAAAACAGATCAGAATTGGAATCTACACCTGAACATGAAGAATAGGTCAGTGAGGGTCCAGTCCTACAATATATTTGATTTACTGAAAGCAGACAATATGTGAGCATAAATAAGTTCCACATCCATTGGTAGACCTGTATTTTTAATTGCTGAATCACACGTATTTATAAGACTTCAGTAGAAAACAAAACTCTGTTTCTGTGTAGTACACCTGTGAGCTCTAACAGTAGCAGCTCACTTCACGCACCAAAGAACTATCAATGTGTTTTTCAATGATTATGGGCAGCAAAGCCTTTGCATGTAGCTTATACATGTAGATGCAATGTTATCTTCAAGATCAGCACTCCTGTCCTGAAATGTTTCAAGGCTGCTCCCTTAAAGTAAGGCTCCCAAGTCACCATCTAAAATAGAGCTAGATTGTGTTTGTTGTATTTCCTTTTCCAATATGCATTGATGATACAGGAGAAAAATAAGAAAGAAAGGTACAGGGACGTGTTTCTCCTTTCTAGACTTCTCCTTGCACAGAAGAAGGATTTTTCTATAGGTGACACGGAGAGGATCCAGATGTGCCACAGCTGGGGCACGCGCACAGCAGCACACAGGAGGACAGCGAGGAGGAGCCGCTCGCTGGGCAGCGCGTCCCAACAGCCCTGCAGGGACAGACGGGATCCCTCCTCAAAGGATGGGTTAATGTATAGGTACCGCAGACTGGGAATAAGGTCAGAGCAATAGTCGGCTTGGAGAACACTGAAAGGACAAGGTGAAGAAAGAAAGTCTAAGAGTTTGGATATTATCTGCCTTGTTTTAAGGAATATCACTCAGTAAATTATACCTTGTGATGTTGGTGTTCCCAACTGTTAAATTAACTCAGAAGGAATAATGAAATTGGAGAAAGTTGTTTCAACTGGTATAATTATTCCCTTGGTGTTAAATTTCCTGACTTTCTCGTCCTTTGTGTTGTTTGATAATTTAGGCATTAGAGGATTGTTGTAATCCTCAAAGCTAGTTTGGGAGAAACTCTGCTGCCTGAACTTCCTTCGCTTTTGTTTCCAGTTCTGAGAAGCACCCAAGAAAAAACAGAACCCTCATATTTTGTAAAAGGAAAAAAAAAAGTTAATAGTAGCACTCTGTTCCTTATAAACTGTGGAATTTCATACAAGTTTAGAGACAATGGTCCAGGCAAAACATGAGCCAGCTCCTGAGTTCTCTGTCATGAGACACCATGAGATGTGGCACAAGAACGCTGAACAAAACGAAGTGGTGATCATGTAAATCCAAACATCTTGTGACGCGTCACAAGATGACAGACTTCTCATGCCACCAGCAGACAGGCTTTTTCTTCTGGCTTCACATATGCAGACTTAATTACAACACCGAGGGGCAGAAGAATTGATAATGAAGGCGGCTTGCTTTGATTAAGTTTTGCACCGGTGACCTCAAGAAGGTTTGGCTGAATTGAATCCGCAGCGATGGGCCAAAGACCTGCTGTTCTGGTTGCAGTGGAAAGCTGCAGGGACGGGAACTCGTTCAGCAGGATCCTCTCCCCTTCCCTGGGTGTGTGCTCAGTGTGGGTGAGGATCCTGCTCATCGCCAGCCCTGCTCTGTGCAGAACCGGAGCCGTTTCGCAGGGTTTGCACCGTGTTTCTAGGCGTGTAAACCAAGATTGTCCACGGGGGCATTTTCTTCATGCGTTGACTCAGATGATGATACAAAAAACTGACATGGTCTTCGGAAATGAGGGCAGCAGAAAATGTTGTGGGAGAAGTTTCAGCCTTCTTGATGCAAATGAGCGCAGGATGAACACAGTGTGCTACGTACGCGTTCCTCTGGTTGCAAAAATCAAATATGCACAAACATGGGAAATAGCCTGGCAGCAGAACTGAACCGCATGGGAAGAAATGCAAGTGTGGGCTGTGGAGCTGACATCTGGACTGCAAAGTGGTGATAAACCTTCTGCTAACAACTGTCAAAGACAGAGCTTTCCTTTCTGCTCGCGTGCTGTGCTAAATACCAGAAAAATTTCGAATAGGCATGTTTCTTTGTACTGCTGGACATTAAAGATAAACTTTATCTTAAAGATAAACTGAGGCTTTTTTTTTTTGCAGGGTGTGTAGTTTGACACAGGGAGGCAATCCAGTTTTGTGACATTTGCCTTCTACAGTACAGAACTGTTGGGAATCCGGGGCTGGATACTTTTTCTTTTTACTGTGCAGATTGTGGTGCTGTTTTATCTCGTAAAAACGTACTTGTCTCTGCACGTCTGGTTTATAGCAAAGGCCTTTCTCAGCCACTCTTGTGAGGCACATCAGCCTCCCAGAACAGAAGTGCAAATTACTGCTCCCAATAGTCTGTTTTACTGAAAAGATGATGGATCGGTGTGACTGCTGCAGTCATCCTCCCTGGGCAAAATCAGGGAGTGTTACCCAGACACAGTTCTGCACTAATTGAAAAAATCTCTGTTGTTAGTGTAGCTGGCCTTCTGTTTTCAATGTGGTTTGTGTCAGTGTCCTGCAACGTCACAGCGTTTGTGGGAAACCCTGTTACCGCAGCAAATGTGGATGTGTTCAGCAGGGTTCTCACACCTCGCTCCTTGGGGATTCAGTTGCACTCTGCGCTTGGAACTCAGCTGTACCTGCACTTTTCTGCTTTGCAGCAGACTTTGCAAAGTGGTGTTAAATGCTGAGGCTTGCGGTTGAAGAATCCATGTTGACATCCAGTGTCATCCTCTCTGTAACCCCAGAATCTGTTTTGAAGGTCCCACGTGATGAGCTCAGTCCGATGCAATGTTCTCTTTTGTCAGAGCTTTGCTGGAGATGAGTGCAGGGGCTTCCCGAACAGCCCGGGATGGGCAGGTCTCTGGTCCACACTCCTGCTCCAAGCAGGGACTTAGTTTGGGATGCTCTGGGCCTTGCTTCAGTCAAGTTCTGAAAATGTCCAAGAATGGGGATCCCACAGCCTCTTGGGCCATGTGCCAGTGCTTAATTGTGCTCATTGAATATAATTAATACATTTTTCACAATTGGAATATTCCTTGTTGTAACTTGTGGCTGTTGCCTCTAGTCTTTTCATCGTGTACTTCTGAGAAGAGTGGCTCTATTATTTCTACTAAAGATAACTATAGTGTGCCCAAAAAACTTTTTTTTTGTGTGTGTTTGTGTGTAAAAACTATTAAAAGAATTCAGACTTCTTTGGGGAATGATGAACAATATCTGTTGCATCATCCTGATCTTCCTCCATGCCTAAAGGCGGTTTGGTTAAAAATCATCAACACCATGACCTGAGAGCATAATACATATTGCTTCAGATGATAGGAAGTAAAAAATGACTCTGCCTAGGAAGCTTTTTTTGATCAATACAAATATTCTTACCTATAATCAAGAGATTAATACAGAAGAGTTGAGCAATGGTTTGTTTAAGAGCAGGACTCCTGTAAGAGCAAGAAACCTTTTCATGGCAGCGTGTGTTAGCACTGGTAACAGGACAGTGCTCCCGGAGCTGTAAAACAGCCGTGGAGAAAATGCAGCAGAATCCCCCATCACTTCACACAGTGATGGCAGCGAAGTTTTACTTGAACAGTCTGATCACAAGTGTGATGGGAGCGGCTGAGGGACCAGGGGGTTCAGCTGGAGAACAGGAGCTGAGGGGAGACCTTCTGATCTCTGAACTGCCTGAAAGTAGATTGGAGCATGGAGGGCGTTGGTCTCTTCTCCCAAGTAGCAAGTGATAGGACAAGAAGAAATGGCCTCAGGTTGCACCAGGGGAGGTTTAGATTGGATATTGGGAAAAAATTCTTCATGGAAAGGGCTGTCGGGCATTGGAACAGGCTGCCCAGGGCAGGGGTGGAGTCACCATCCCTGGAGGGGTTTAAAAGGCGTTTAGACAAGGTTCTTAGGGACGTGGTTTAATGCTGGAGTTGGGTTATGGTTGGAGTTGATGATCATGAGGGTCTCTTCCAACTGAAATGATTCTATGATTCTATCATCATTCCTATGCACCTTCTTAATATAGTTGTTTGCAGATTCTTGTTCAGTGTAATAACACCAAGTACTAGAGTCCCAAATTTAAGATTTAAAAATGCATTTTCTGTTCTTATTCACAGCCCTTTTAAAGCAATATTTTCTTGTGGTGCATAAATCAAGTGTAAGAGATGATAGGATTTTAATGTAGCGCAAATTGCTGGTTGCCCTGTTGAGCAGAACAAGTTCAGGCAGGTCAAACAGCAGTGCCAGCCTATTTGTTCTTGCAGGTGCCCTCCGTTTGAGTCCAGAGCCGCTGCCCAGTGACACACTGGTGGTTTGGTGAGCTCCGGTGGGGGCTCCAGCTCCTGCTACGGCAACCAGGAACAACCTGAAGAGAACCCTTGAGAAACAGTTACTGGTGAATAAGAAACAAAGAGGCCGACAGCTAGTGTGCAAGATAGGCTGTTACCACTGTGTTTGGTTAGTAATGAACTATGAATGTAAGGATTCTAAATATTAACACAAAGAGCATTCTCAGTAATTCTGCATGTGGCACCATGGCTGTGTCCTTCCCTTGCTCACGGAGGGCGACGGGTCCCCAGGCAGCTGTGGTCAGAGGGATGGGAGAGGGAGACGAATGGTCTCCAGTCTCCAAACTTCCAATTCCAGCGATGTCTGGAATGGAGGAGGACCGGTTGCTTAGAACCAAGTCCAGAATTTCTGCCTTGAGAGGGATGCAGGTGCTGTGGGAGCTCCTGCTGTCACTGGCAGCATTGCAGGAGCAGCTCCGGGCTCCGTGCACACACGGCGTTTAGCTGCAAACCCCTCCTCACTCCTCACTCCTCACTCCTTGGGCTGTGATGGACCAGAGACGCTCCTTGGGCTCCATGGGGAGAGCAAGGTGCTTGGAGTGTCTGAAGTCCACAGATCTTTCTGTGCTCCTCTGGGATCCCCGCTCAGGCCTGACAGATTGGGTAACAAGTTCTCCTTGTCTTTTAGCTGGTATTAATTACTTGGAGTTGGTCTGGTTAATTCCTTCCTCCAGCGTGTTTCATTCCCGTATCTGCATATAGTTGTTGTAGCACGGTGTGCACAGACGTTGTAGCAGCTCATGGAAGGAGCCATTGCCAGCAAGTCAGGAGGAGGGATCCAAAACTGCCTGGTAGGAAGAGTCTTGAGAGCAGAAACATCAAACTATTGTTTCTGTCCTTTATTTTTTTTGCGAAGACAGAACCACCTTTTGCTTTAATCTTGGCTTTATTTGGGTTAAACATGAAATATCTTCTCCTCATCACCCATCCACGTTTGTCCATCCTGTTAGAAACACTTCTGTTTATGTCTGAAAGCAATAAAACACAAACATTCACTTGACTGAAGATTAAGTGGATTTGTCTCTGCTGGCAAGTCTTGACTTTGCAAGATTGGTTTTAATTAGGTTACATTTTTCTGTCTCTCTTTATGATGCTTCATGTAATATGATGAAATTGTATTGTTATTCTTAAAATAATACTGAGTACAATTTGATTCTCTCTCCTTATAAGGCAGATGAGTGGTGCGTTATTGTCTGCTTAGATACCATCTGTGCAACAAATGGAACTCAGAGAAACCCAACCGCAAGTCAAGAGAGCGCTGTGTGAGGACCAGTACATTGCACATTGAAAATATTTTGATGTGGCATTATGCAAACCCACAAAATATCTTCTTTTCCTTCTTCTTTCCATTCAAGAAGGGCTTGATAGAGCCATGAATGACATTTCTAGAAGCAGAACAAGATTCAGAGGGTCTTGAGTCATCTATAGAATTGATTCTTTGGAGGAAATTACCACTTTTGTTCTTTGTTGTGGCTGAGAAGGCGAAGTTTAACAGTGAGAAAATGGGAAGGCATAAAAACTTGAGTAGCTACTTTCCTTATTTTAGGATTTGACTTGGCTTTCGTGTACAGTCATTCCAATTAGATGGAGATTCTTAAAAAAAAGTCATAATTGCCTTTTCTTCTGGATATTTGCTGTGTTACATGAGTGGGATCATTTGACATAAGAAAATGTGTCCAAAGCAAAGGAAGTGGAGAAACATGAGCTAATGTACTGATGAGTGATAACGTGCAGGTGATGCTACAGAATGGTGCACATGAAATACAAAAAAAATGTCTGCAAGGCTGCAGATTCCTTATAGAATATAGCATATATTAATTGGCAAGCATTTTTACACAATAAGAAGAAAAAGATAATAGATATACAAAGCAATTGTACATTTCTGTGTGTTGGTAACAGTAGTTTTCCCCAACCTATTTGTTATGTGCCCACAGATTTATTGGGGATCGCAGTTCAAATAAAGTTTGTGGTTCCTTTGTACATAAGAATATTTTGGTTTTCATTTGAGATGTGAAATGGTAATAAATGGGTTAGATAAGGTATGAAGATAATAGGGGGACTATGAAGAGTATTAAGTGACTGAACATAACATAACTAACTGGATTATTGTATGACTAATGGGTTTATTCAGCTTTACTAGTCAGAGTAATACATTTGAGCAAGCAGGAGCGTTAAGTCATTCATCCAGAGATAAAACTTGTAACTATATGAGCAAAGGGCAACCGAAATGCAACCTAAGGTACAACAGAGCTGGTGCTAAATCTAGGAAGTCGTTCTTGATGTGCTTAATGTTGTTCTACAAGCATCCTCTGGAAGCCCATGTTTCTTTGTCCTTTGAAAGCACGGTTGAACCAAGACTTCCCCAAAGCCCGTGGCAATTCCAGCATCACATGCAAATGAGGCTGGAATTTGAAAAGTGCTTCTCTAAAAGTCAACCTGAAGGAGTGTTTTCTGTCCTCGCTGGAGAAGCGCATGGAAAGACTCTTGTGTGTGTCTCTACCCAGTGCAGCCGGCCCGCGGGCAGGTTGCAAAACGTGCCTCTTGGCTTCATGTCAAGTTGTGATTCATTTTAACACCAGCGATGCTAGTTACGTATCACACACCCCAAACAGAAAGCCATTGTGCCGATGGAAAGTCTGATTACGTGAAATCTTTTCTCTCTGGGGAAGGACCGTGTGCTGCAGACTTAGTGCATGCGGCTCTGAAAAAACCTGGCGCTGACCCAGGCTGCTCAGTGAAACTGCAGAACGACAGGTGGAGAAGTGAACGGCTTATAAAGATTGATCTAATATTCTCTTGTTTTCAACAGATTTATCACAGACTAAAGCCTCCAGTGATCGAGGATGTTGATTCTTCTGGCTTTCATTATTGTGTTTCACATAACCTCGGCAGCGCTGCTGTTCATCTCAACCATTGACAATGTGAGTGTCATTTCTTCTCCTTTTCTCTCAAACACATAAAAATGAAGTTATTCTCTAGTTGTGTTCATCTTGCATATCGAAAGCATGTAACTTTGTTAGGCACACTGGTCTGCTTACACCTTTTTGTAACAAAAATGCCCTGAATATGCGTGTTGCTATACAGGGAGGAGACTATACACATACACCCTGTACATTCGTATGGCATCATGTTATAGCCCCATGTTATGCAGCTGATCTTCTTTCCTGTGAGGCATTAATAGTTGGCCAGGGAGTGTATTTACAAATCCTGCCATGCTTGCAGGGCGGAGGTGTGGGACTTGGTTAAATAGAGATGAGGGAAAAGGGGAAAAAAATCTGTCGTCCTTTTGTGTCAAGCACATGAAGTCAATTAGCTCGTGACCAATCCATGGGGATAATTTCAGTCAAGGTACGTTTGCCTCACAAGTGGTTATCCAAGATGCCCAATTAAGTCATGAAGCACACACCATGAATCTACCTGTTTCCATCCAGTTAAGCTGTTCCAGGACAAAGAATTAGAAGAAAGAATTTGCCTTCTGGTGTTGACATCTAGCTCTTAATTGAATTTTCCTCTTCCCAAACCAGCCCACTATCCTGACGGGTACTCTTCACTGGGCACTGGAGTCTTTCTTTCCCTAGTAGGTTAAGTGTATATACAGGCTTTTAGAATAAAAAAAATATATATGTGCTGAAAATATTTTCGTGTACTCAGTGAAGCTGGTTTGAATTCCATGGTCTTTTCCAGGACCGCTCCAAGTGAAATGATGTGTTATCCACAGCTTTATATTGCAAAATCGTACAAACTCAGATGTTATCTTTCAGTCAGCTGGTTGATTTGTTCCAGTGAAGCAGGTCATGGACTGAGCACTACAGCACTACAGGTTGCCTTACCCTGCTGCTTTGAATATTTAGAAAGCTAGGACAGTGGACAAAGCAACTTATTCTGGTTCAGAACTGCTCCATACAAATCAAATTATTATAGAAATAAAACCCCATGCCCTCTGCTTTATGTCATTAGCTGCTTTTAAGCAGTCACAAACTTTCACTGTGTAACCTTCTATTAGATTTTATCGTCTTCCGAGGCTTTTTATAGTAATGGAAATAACTCTGAAAGGGTTATATGGTGCTCAGAGCTGAAAAAGAATATATTGAACTTGGACTGCAGAACCCAAATGAAAGGCATCCTGAGAAGGGAATGCTTTTTCTTAAAACACAGTGTTACCGTTACACATATGCCTACTATCAGAAAATTTTATTGTTTTATTGCATTATTGTTTGCAGAGCTGCACCGTAAGCTGTGAGGTTTCTGGAATGTCTGTTTAAGCAGCAGATGCTACCAGGAGTCATATTTAAAAGTCGTATTTTTCCAGCACCAGTCTCAAAACAAAGGCCTGGGTAGCGATCGGAATGGGAACGGGTTTCCTGAGGAAATGCCACTCGTGTGGGGCACTCACGGCATTTCCCAGGCTACCGTAAAAATCTGTTCAGGCACCGTGGTACCATTTTACGTTAAGTGTTAAAATATCAAAATAGAAATAGCACAGGAAGATCTCAATTTGTCACTAGCCGCTCCCAGTCAGATGCCCTCGGGTACAAGCTGCATTTACACATGGATGGCACAGCTACATCACGGTGAGATTAAGTCAGGTCAGTGTCAGGAACCAGAACATCTATAAAGGGTTTCTGTTCGCAGATTTATGCCCTGCTGTTTCCTGTGAATTAAAAAATGCTGTGCCTTTAAAGAGCTGGGCATCCTCAACATGGTCTGGAGGAACAAAGCCAGTCTTGGCCAGGTACCTTAAGGAGTGAGTAATCACTGAGTAGCCAACATTTCTGCCCAAACAGCAGAAAATCCCATGTGCTTTGGGGTGTTTAACATTGCCATCTGTTCCCTTTTCTACTGCACATAGCTTTAAAATGAAAATGACGTGAATATAATACACAGTTTATTCCAAAATGCCATTAGAGCTTGGATTTAGTTTGAATGATTAATTATCAAAACTGAACAGGAATTTGTGCTGGCTGATGTTTCTGATCAGGAGACTGACAACTAAAGAGTGTGGGGGGGGTGTTGTTTGTTGGTTTGGTGTTTGTAAGAGCCTTTTACTTTTGTTTTGCAGGCCTGGTGGGTCGGAGATGTTTTTACTACAGATGTCTGGAGAGTGTGTACCACACATAACAGCACCTGTATGGCCATCGGTGATCATTTCAGCGGTGAGTGTCTCTCCAGGCCTCTGTCTCAGCTCCTTTAGCAGGAGGTCTGGGGGAAGCGCAGTGAAATTTGTGGGGGAAGTAATATATTTGTTCAAAAAGCTGCATGCTCTAACTACTCAGATCTTCTGAAAACTTTGATACTGGCTTCTCATTTTGAAAAAGCAAACTGTTCCAACAGTTTCTGTGAGAGGAGAGCAGAGGGAACTGTCAGGTGCACTTGAAAGCTCAGTGCAAGAGAGCAAACGTGGGCAACTAACAAGGAGTGCTAAGGAGTTCTGCAAAAATGAGATCAGGTAAAAAGAGTGAAGTCATCTGAAAGCGTGGCTGAAGTGCTAGAACTTGTCTCAGAACTGAACTTTAGCTTCCAAAGAGGGACCCCAAAGTACTGGCTGCACACAGGGATGGGGGAAAAAGTGGAAGAAAGTCAGAACACAGGTTTTAATAAAGAGGCCTTAATATACAGCACAGCCAAACATCCTGCTTTACAAAACCCCCCAAATTTCTCAAATGTTACATTTGCTTTATTTCTATACTTTCAGTCTTTGTGTATATGAAAGAGGTAGATGATTTGAGGAGCCATGTATCCATATCACAGCTTGGCTTTCCAAGCATCAAGTTGGTTCGGAGCAAATCCGTGCTGCACGAGATGATCCATTATGCACAGGCATAGCTAAACTAACACCAATGTAAGGAATTTGCATTTCATGTCTTGTGTTACTGTGCGTTCATTGAAATCAGGTACCCGAACCAGCTCAGGTACGTCTGCTGTTCCCAGAGCTGCTCACTGCAATCGATTGGTCACTTCACCTCCCAATTATAGAGAAGGAACTGACAGGATGAAAACCCTTTAGCCAAGCGTGGAGGTCGTGGCTGGTTCCATCTCAGCAGGCAGAGCTCCCTCCAGGCCTGGCGGGGGACTCGTGTCGGCACTTGGAGCCCTTTGGGACACCTGGCAGTTCTCTGCTTTTAGTGCGTAGGTTGGATGTGGTGTGGGAGAAATAGTCTCTGCAGTGTTTTTATTCAGGTTTAGTGAAAAGCTTTGAAAAACCCTTAAAGCTCTGGCTGAGTACCCAGGAAGGGGAGAAGAGCCACTCTGAGCAACGTGCGCCTGCTGAACTGCTGACAACTCACTGCGCACTTCTGGACGGGGTGGGAGAGAAACTGTATTTTTAATCAAGGCTGCTTTTTTGTTTTTGCAGAATATCAATCAATTCAGGCTGTCCAGGCCACCATGGTCCTATCTACTATTTTCTGTTGTGTGGCATTTCTGGTTTTCATTCTTCAACTCTTCCGTCTAAAGCAAGGAGAAAGATTTGTGTTAACCTCTGTTATCCAGCTCCTGTCATGTGAGTGATTTTTCAACAGTTGTGACTTTATGATGTTTGCATGAAAGTAGGAGAGGGAAGGGGAAAAAGGGTTCAAAAAGAATGAGCTGCAAGGGGAAAATGGTTTCAAAAAGAATGAGCTACATGAGAAATTTGTAGGGCTCTTGAGGTCACAGCTTGTCCTTCAGATTTGTTTAAACAGTGAACTGCTCCGTTCTGTACTGTTTAGGCACTTAAAACAAGGATGACATCGCTGCTCAGAATAAAGTCATTTAAACCTTGAAGGGAAAGAATCTGAGATTCTGAACTGGTTGAACAAATTAAATAACCCTGAAATTGTTACAGGCAGGTACTTCCTGAATTTTTTGTTAGTCTTTAAAACTCTCCAGATGTTTCAAGTCATTTGGTGTTCATTGCAAATGACATAAATACACAACAGCACTTCACATTTAATCCATGCCAAAGAAACTGAAAACGTGTCCTGAAATGCTCCCACTTCAGTTTGAGGATGGAAAGTGAGTGTCTGCATAAAAGGCCGTTGGTGGAAGCAGCTGACAGAAGGAAGCCAGTGACTGGTTTTCATGCACATTGATAATACTTCAAGCTGCTGAACTTGACAATTTTCTTCGTTCTCCAGGTCTGTGCGTTATGATTGCAGCTTCCATTTATACAGACAGGCACGAAGAGCTACACAAGAGCGCCGCATACTTCATTGACGTGTCCGGAGGCCGATACGGCTATTCCTTCGTCTTAGCCTGGATCGCGTTTGCCTTCACCCTCATCAGCGGTGTGATGTACCTAGTATTAAGGAAGCGTAAATAAATGTCAGCAGCTAGTTATTTCTGTCACTACAGTACAAAACCAAATTCCAGTAACCATTTTGTATATAATCATTTACATGGTTTTGTAGTAAAGGTATTGTTTCTCTACAAATGTACTGTGTTCTTGATATCAAACAGAATTTTTGAACAAGGCAGGTTTCATGGAATGCCTGGCACCAGCAGGTCAGGGGGCTGAGCAGGACAGAGCCGAGTAGTTTATGTATTTCATCATCATACATGATTTTCCCTTTACTAGACATTAACAGTTTGTTCCTGGCCTCTAGTAGATCACAAACAAGGCCCATGCAAATTAATTTGTAATCAATGTGCTAACTGTATTCCTGGACCAGATGTATCCCTTTGGGGTGGGATAAATATAGGGGGAGTAAAAAATGAGGCCCAGATCACAGTGAAAAAGCGAACAATTCTAAAAGGCCAAAGCTGTCCGCAGTGCATCTGTTCTGGCAGAGGCCAAGGGTTGTGCTGTTTATAACGTGCAGTAAGTGTCATCGCACTTTTATTAAAACCACTTGCTTTGCAGAAGTAAACAACCCCTTTTTGTAATCCAGCTAATTATTCCCTTGCTTCTCTTTCACATTTAATTTAAGCATAGGGAGCCTTTGGTGGGAGAATTCACCAGCAAATTCACTGGACAACTTGGGACCAGAGTAGTCTGAGCAGTAAGAAATACCCCACTCACCTCCTTATTTTGGCATCGTGTATAGTCTTTTTGGAAGGAAGGAAGAAAAGGGAAAAAAAAGCATTACCTTGCAAATTTCTAAGCAAATTAGTGATCAAGCAATGCCAAATTTGAGATTTTACAGCCAAACTCAACATGTTTATTACACCGGGCTTGTATTATACAATGATTTCATGGCTAATATATCATTTACAAAAGAATTCCCTGAGTCTGCCCATTAGGAAATTGGCCTTTCAGAAAGTCATTCTAAATTCCTTTGTGGGTTTTACTTGAACTAAACACTCCTAGCAAATAAATCCAAGTGCAATTACTATGCTTAGGAATTCCAGGACAGTTTTTTCAAGCTGAAATGACTTGGTGATTTCTATTTTTCAATAATTTTGTGAGAGAAATCTGTACTGTAATACCAGGCTTAACTGCTCAGCAGTGTAATACTGGCTTTGGCTGATGGTGATGTTGGAGCTGGGAGCTCAGTGTGAAGAATGAATGAGGTGCCTTTTTCTGGTTAGTCACAGCTTTGATGCTTAAATACAGATTTGCCTTTGTAAAAAAGCACTAACCATGTATTTATTTCAGTATATTCACTACAGCTGACCCAATACACAGGCAGTAAAAAAGTAAACAGCTTTGGAATGAGGTTTTACACTTAGTGTAGAACAAATTCATTGTTACAAAGTAGTGCAGCTCTCCTAAAGTTGATACTTACTGCATTATACATCAGCCAATGGTCTGACCCATTCCTGCAGAGAATTCATCCTTGATTTCTCACAAAGCAGAAGTTCGGGTGCAGAACAGTCCAGGAACTGTTTCCAATATGAGTAGTAGGTCATGTAGTTCCATCTCCATTCCATGAACGTCCTAAAATTATTTGGCACGTACTACTTGTGTTTTGGGAGCAAAGCAGGCCCAACGAGACTCATCAGACCAGTAAGCAGCACAGCACATTATAAGTAATAATAATAGTAAAAAACCCAAATCGGTCTGAGCAAAATGCATTCTCACCAGCCTGGCGTGATGCTGATATTTTTATCAGGTTGGTTGGTTTTGTTTTTTCCCTCCTATGGAAATGCTCTGAAGTTCAAGAATTACTACCCTGCTTTTTTAGAAAATGTTTTGACAGTTTGCTGAATACATTTCACCTGAATTTGCTAGCATGAAGAATTTGTCTTCAATAAGTACGTGCAGTTTAAGGTTGAAAGCAGACAGACTATTAACCAGGCATTTTGCTAGTTCTATTCAAACATGAAATAGGGAAATTCTTAAGCAACTATGGATTAAAAACATCTTATATCTAGAAGACTGTCCTGTAAAATTGTAAATTAACCTGTTGTGCCTCTGACTTGAAGAGTTTTGTGCCTTAATAATGCTCGGGTCATTTATAGACGAAATATTTAAAATAAAGATGTATATATACATGAACACAACAGCTCAATTCCACAGTAAAGATCTGTCCCTTTAATTAACAGCGAAAAGCGTGCACACCAGGGTGAACAAACAGCAGCACACGCGGGATGCCACATAGAACAGAACAGGTGGGAATGTTGTACATACCAAGAAAACAAATGCCCGAACAGCTCGAACTAGAGTTTGAATAGGACAAATATATTTTAGGATATTCTTTCTACCTGATATGCCTTTCAAATATACCATTTTCTATGCTCTCTTTATTCTGAACGTGTACATGAAAATAAAATTAAAACAAATTCTTGTCCTGTAATAGCAAGCTCGATACATTTAGCAATCTGACCTTGTCTTTAAGCCTGGGATATATTTACACAATTTTGGACGAGAAATAGTGGAGTATTTGTGTGAACAGGTTAAATTAAATTCTTTCTGCCTGTACTAGAACCACAAGCTGGTTATTTTTGTCCTTTGTTGAAGACCTTCCAGGGTAAGCAGGGAAAATACTAGTGCATTGAACATTTAAATGTATGGTGTTAAAAGACCAGACACTGAGTGATGCAAGATCCACAGATGCTCTGATAAGTAGTTGACTTGTAAGCTTATTTTTTTTCCTCATTTGCAGAGGCAGCTGTGGGTTGAAGATCAGGTTGAGGGCCTCGAGCATGAGAGAAAATAACGTTAGAAACAGGCCAGTGACTTCTGTATCTGCTCCAGTCCAGGCTTCAGGTTTACACAGAGATGGTAACAATACAGACGGGTTTGTACAGACTGATCCAAAACGGCCCCTCCCAGCTCCCCAGAAACAATTTCCCCAACCCCATAAAACTTTTGCTTTCTAATCATAGTGAACACAAGGGAAAAGTCCGAACTATTACAATATAACCTAGCAGCTGTGAATCTACCTGGACTTTTTTATACGCGGCAAGTAGGCACCTGAAAGGATGTACAAGAAACAAATCTTGGAAAACAACTCTAGAATGTTCATATCAATGTATTTTCTGAAATGTATTTTTTGATGTATTCCATCCAAGATGAAGGAAAAGTTCTGCAGTACTTGGCTATGAGATATCTTAAAAAAATGCACTGTAAGTGATAGGAGCTGTGCTGCTTAGGCATTAGCTATGTTATTACCCCAGCTCCATCAACAATTCATTTTACACGGTTCTTAATGGCTTCAAAATAACAGAGGGAGTACAGCAGTGTTGTCTTGAGCTCTGGAAGCTTGTGCCCTTTAGCTAAACAGACAAAACAAAAAAATCCTTCCTATAATTTCTAAAAACAAGATGATTTGCTACCTTTCCAAACGCTAAAGAGAGCAAAGATCCCTAAAATCATGGTTCATCAGTGCCACTGAAATAGAGGAATTAATGAAGCTGAAAATGTTACGATGTTTTTCGTTTCTTTCATATGTGCAATAATCACCTCCGAAGTACTAAGATGAAAGAAAGGGAAATGCGGGACTAAATTAGTTTTCTAGAAAGGCTTCATTTTGAAGGCTGCAGAACCAAGCGTGGAACGGGAGCTCCCTGTGAGCTGTCTGTGACAGTGCCATTCCCCTCGCATCCTGCACACAAGCCCCCTCTAGTTTCAGGGTTCTGAGGAGGGTCTGTGAATTCCACAGCGCTGGCCAAGGAGGGATCCTTGGAGTGGAGGAGGATGTGAGAACCGCTTCAAAGTCTTGGCACCAGGACAAAACCTGTTGTTATTTAAG
Source organism: Streptopelia decaocto (assembly GCF_964273445.1). Classification (NCBI taxonomy): domain Eukaryota; kingdom Metazoa; phylum Chordata; class Aves; order Columbiformes; family Columbidae; genus Streptopelia; species Streptopelia decaocto. The sequence continues at coordinate 13,930,642 of NC_138668.1, read as the reverse complement.
CAATGACAATAACCAATAAGCCAGTTGCGCTGCTTTTATTCATACTAACTTAGCTTCATGTAAGTGTATAAATGTCTGAATTGTCACTGTCTGTCCGGTTTCCAGACTGTCACAAGTGTCTGATTTCCTGATGTTGAGACATTACCGTCCAGCACGTTGCTGATGTTTGCTTTCTGTCTGTCCACAAAGCTTTTCCCCAGAGTGGAAAGTGCTCTGTTCACGCTCGTAATAACCACTCAGAACAACGACCTGTGTGCTGTCCAAAGGAGTGCTTAGTTACTTCGTTGTAAAGCAGGTGTACCTTGCACGGATGAGTAAAATTGCAGGTGCCGTCATGAAATTCAAGTACTAGAATAAATTTCAGCAGATATGAAACTATCCTGATGATATCCAAACTGCGTCACATGGTGCAGATTTTGGTCTATTTTTCACTCCTCATTCTTGGAGACGAAAGCTCAAGTTCAAGAGTGTTTCTAACAAAGGGAGTTGTGTTGCTGTCAGAAAGGCTCAAGTTCGGAAAACTTCATTTAAAGCCCACATTGCTACAAAGGAAAGGGTAGGAATAGAACATGCTCCGCTTCACAGACTCAACCTTGTTACTGTATTATCAGCAAGATGTAAAAAAGGTGCCATATTACTTTCTTGAGAAGGTTTTTTTTTTATATTTAGATATTTTTATTTACTTTTAGTAAAATATTTATAGCAGAAAAACCTACCTTATGCTTCAAGTATCTGTATTGAAGAACTAAAACTGGTTTGGAACCTAAAAGCTCGTAGGGTATAAGTTTAAATCCTGTTAGCAAATAATGTTTTCACACATTTTTAGGCATGAGGGAGGGGAGGAAGGGAAAGGAAGGAAGGAAAAGACAAACGAGACCAAAAGAAGATACAGAGGGAAGGATGACTGGAAAGTTTTGGGGTTAGGGGTTTGCGTGTGTATATTTCTAAGGACGGGATCTCCTGGCTTTACTTATTTGCTTCTGTAGAAAATTGTTTTGCTGTTCCAAACCCGTTCCAATGGAGCCTCCTCGTGGCGAAAGAGAAGCCAACTCCTTTGAAGCGCAGCTGTTCAAGCTGTTCCTTTCCCATTTGAAAAGTCTAACAAATTCTAAACAAATTCTAAAATCCTGCATTATGCCAACCCCCAATATGAAAACTGATATTGTACAAAAGTTGGATAAAAGAGCCCTTCATCTGATGGAAGTAGAAGATTGCTTCAGTTTAGTCCAGCTAGATTATCATTCAGTGGATTTTGGAATGAGTCCCTCTTGCATCCTCGTAACCACTGATTTTCATCTCTCAGTCATGTAGACCTCGCAGGACACTAATCCATCCCACACTGAATTAGCAGCAAAATTCTTCCACTGACAAAAGAGCTTTCAAATTTCTCTCAAAGCTCTTCACCTGTTACCAAAATTGTGAAAGCAACTGAATGGCACAATACCGATCGGGCAGTTTGCAAAAATGGATCATTAATATTAAGTTATATAGTAATTATCAAATAAATTTAGTAACATATTTGTTCAAATCGGATTTGTCATCTCACTGGATTTAAAAGTTTTTCTAATAAGAAATGTGGCCCATAGTCATTGCAAAGAATCGGGAATCAATTTTAAGATTAGCACAAAACCACCAAAAACTAGGCCTAGCTTCTCCAAAAGTACTTGTTTGCTACATGTTCATAGCAAGAATGAGAATCTTCCTAAGCACCTGCAGAGGAAGATGCCAGATTTTCTCTTTTCCCTTGCATTTATTTACAGCTTACATAGCCAAGGAGTCTTTAAACAATTTTTATATCACACTACTACCATATAACAGAAGTTCTTCAAACATGCTTGCAAAGCAGAGTAGTTCTAGAGATTGCAAGTATTTCCACTGAATCCTAAAGCTGCACTTAATCCGTTTAACTATCAGGGGTGTAAATATCACAACCCACACATCTGCTGTTCCTAAAATGGTTTAGGATCCCGCCTCCCCTGGTTTGCACTTCTCTTTCAAGTGTTCTCCAGTCCAGACTGATGAGCAAAAACACCCTGTAAATGTAGTAAAGAACATGTGAAATATAATTATTGCCTTATTTCGCCATTACTGATCTGTTTCTTTAAATCGTCCCTGACAAAAATTAAAATGCATCATCGTCCTCAAGGAGGAAAGCTCACAGACAGACCTTCTGAATTACGCCAGCCCCAAAGGTAAAGCAAACGAAACGAAGGCAAATCAAAATAGAGACATAGTGGTATTTATGTAGAACTCAGTAAGCAAAAATCAAATTTAAAACTTGTCTGACAGACCTGACAAAGACTGTGGGTTTACAGTAATCCTGAAAGGTCCACCTAACATATGCTTTTGTAAGATTTTCACAGCATCTTCTTTTTCATAAAAGATAATATCCTTTTGCAGCAATCAGTGTAAGGAAACTCACTGCCAGACCACACAGAAGGCAAAGGTGGTATTTTCTTTCTCTTCCTCCCAAAGCTGGCTGCCTGCTGGCACGCCAGTGAGCACACAATCACCAAACATCAGGGACTGGAAGGGACAGCCACCGCGTGATGAATCCCAGATCCCAGGGATCACTTGTGAGCAACAACATCCAGTGTCCCCAGTGCGTCCCCTGGGCTCCTCCGCCTGGGAACAGTGACCTGTGCTTTTACACCCATTTTAAAATGGGAAGCCAATGGCATCCTTTGCTTCTTCCCCAAGGGGAAAAGCTGCATGACACTTCATAATGACTTTTCACATTGTTCTTTTCCCATGAGTTCACCTTTAAGAGGGTGATAGAACAATCCTAAAAGCAAGAAGTATGACAGTCCACGTACCTACATTCCAGGTTCATACGTCTGTCCCAAATCTAAGCACCTACAGTGGTAACTCTGATGCCAGGCTATTGAAGCAGCCTATGTACCATCAACTATTGGTTTTATTTGAAGAAAACATGAAAAATATACTTAGTTTATTTTTTACCTGAACTCTCGCTGGCATTTCTGCTTATGTGGACATCTGATTATTTGGAAGAGCTGTAACACAGTTATCACAGAAGTTTAAAGCATGCAAGAGTGTTTTATCTAAAAGTCTCAATTTACACGGTGACAAGAATACTTTGTAATCGCTGCCAGAGCAGCAGAATGTCACCAATCCCCCCTCCCAAAACACATGGGACAACAGTCTTATGGGAATGACAGCCTCACTATGGATGCTCAGTATTGTCTCTGCCTAAAAAGCAATGATCTGTTACAGCAAGTGAGCTCAACCTGTGCAGAGCTGTCCAAGAGCGGCTCTGAACAGCAGAGCCAGCTCCGTACGGAAGCAGCGTGAGGACGTGTGCGTTCAGATGCAATTCCAGATGCTGTGGGCTGGCGTTTCTTCAGAAGCCTTTTCCCCTGAAGCTTAGTCCAGTTGCAATGAAGAAAATACACACAGAGAGGACAAACAGCCTGACTGGGTGTCCCTCTTGATTAAGGGGTGATACTTACTGCTTTTATGCAGCAACTGCTATCAGAATGGGGAAAGATCTGCTCAGAATGCTCGCTTGGTCACACATTATTTATAGGACAGAGTCAAGCTTGGTAAAAAATATAGTGTTTCTATTGTTTTAAAATATCTATTAAATTACAAGAATTTGATTTTTAAAAAATTAAATTAATCCTCTCCTGTTTCTATACTATTCCCCAAAAAGAATGTTATAATAATAAAACAGCGGGTTGGATGTATAAAAGTTTTCATTAGTGCACCTCATACTAGACTTTTGTTTTAATTAAAATGTTTTAAAAACAACACGAATCTACAGACAGATATCTTGATAAAGTGAAAGCATGCTCATGTATCAGTTAAAAAAAACAACAAGAATTTGGCACATCTGTAAGCATTTCAGAATCACAATTGGGTTTTAATGACATTTTTAAAAAGACAAGAGACAAGTAGCTGGCAATGTTCTAGACAGACTTCGTATATCCTGTAGTGAATTCATTAGCATGCATGGATTCAGCAATAAATTTCAATATCTGAATTATTTGCACTTGCTGACTTCAGGTTTTCCATAGAGACCAGTATCGCTTCCATCAGAACATAAAACAAAAAACAGATAAAACTTGTTTGGAGATGTACAAGAATTATTTTTAAAAAAAAGCATTGAAAATAACTACACAAATACATCAACCATTAAAATTTGAACTCATCAATTAAGACGTAATTCAAGCAAGAAACTAACAGCACAGTAAACAAACTTTATTAAATAACTTACTAAATTATGGCACTGAGAAAAAATTTTAAATCCATTCAATTTACTCACTTGTGCATTGCTATCTTTTTCTATTTAGCAGTGGAATATTCTATGCATCAGGAACATTCATATTCTAGACATTTTTTATAGAAATGAAGTCTACTTGCTTCCATCTTGGTAAAACAACAAAGTTATTCTGTTTGCTTTATGAAAAATGGGTTAGATATTAATTGTACAACATTTCTGTGCTCTCTAAACTGTAACCATCAATTACTCACATTACCCAAAATCCGGCAATTTCATGATCTCAGACTGCATTACAAATGGCACTACTGAGGAACATTTTGTTACCTCACATCCAGGCTCACTTAATACGAACAGGTGCCACTAGGCATTCTGAAACCTACACAAGCTCCTAGGTTGATTTTACAGTGTGGGTGGTAAATTAATTCCTGCAGACTTTATGTGTCTTAATGGCCAAGATAATCCAGTTGATCTGAGGTGTAAAACATCTGTCCAAGGTTAGAGGGACTGGAAACATTTGAAGCGAAATTGTACTTGGAGAAAAAGAGAACATCAAGGAACAGGGCATTTGCCTGAGCCTTGCGGGGCCCGTCTTGTGGCACATTGCTCCAGGGTCTCCTGAGGCCACCAGCAGGATATTGTGTAAGCAGAGGAAATGTTAAGTACTGGGGATGCAGTAGATCCACTGCATCTGTTTTGATCAAAAGAACGGCAATTTAACGCTGTAGAAGGTCTCCCAAAACGAAACAAGGGAATCCTAGCCACATTTTGTGACAGTTGCAAGCACACAAATGCCAGCTTTTATTTTCTTTCTTCTGGATAGCCTGTTGTTCATCACTGGTTACAATTAAGATATGCTGTAAGAAGCTTTAACTTTGTATTATAATAAAGAGGGCTGAGCCTTCACTAGAAAAATTCCAGTGGCTCTCCAACAGGACAGCATCAAAGCAAAAGTTGTCAACACATGTAGTGCCCAGGCCCTGTTTTGAGCTTGTTTAATAATGATGACTGCAAATAACTTCGTTGTAGTCTAAAACTGAAACCAAACAAATCTTCAAATGATCAACCAATTTAAGACCTCTGCATAGGGTTCTTTCTGTTCTTAATGCAACCAACAGCAACATATCTGTCAAAATCACCAGGTTTCAGTGTAAACATCCACAGCCATCTATTTGTTTACAAGCAGGCATTAATGCCTATCTTAGCATATGCATCTGCATCATACCTGATGAACAGCCACTTTCGAAAGCGATTCCTCCTGAAATGCAATCACGGCATCAATACGTCTCTCCAGTTTTGATACTTTCTTCTGCAAGAGAAAAGAAACACAGCATGGGCTAAGAAACACTGAAGAGTTCACCTGAAATAAGTATACAGTGAAATAACTGCAATGAACAAAGCCTAAAAATGCAACAATTCTTAACTGATCTTTCTGTCACACAAGATGAAAAGACTGGATACTTCTGGGGTCTTTCTCTAAGGCAGCATTATAGTCACATGTGATACACATGCAAAATGTTCACTGGGTTATGCAAAGACACTTACTAGTAATGCTTTAGCTATTTCCTCGTGGTTATCTTTGCATTGTAATTGTTCAACTCTTCTATTTAAACTTTCTAGTTTTTGATTAATAAAGTCACTGTTTAAAATATCCATCTGCTCACCAATCATATGTTTGACCTATAACAAAGAAAAGCTGTTTCAAATGTAAAAATCGAAAAACATTGAAATGACTGTACAAACTCTGTGCTGAATTTAAAATTTAGCTAAGTTTCAGGAGAGTAGGGTCATTTTCTTTCTATTGTGTATATGGCATTTCTGGCAGGTACAAAACATAGAATTTTGTACCTTGACACTCTCCATTAGAATTAACTAATTTTGCATACAGGAGGTGTCAAAACATAACTACCTTCTAAAATTTAAAGAGGTAAAATTAGTATTTTTTTAATTAATCACTACCAGTGCACTAGTACAGCTTGAAACATTTTAAAAATGTTTATGATTTCTCTACATAGAAAATTTAGGATTTTCCTTTCAACAGGACTGATGATCAAAAATTGCTGCAGATCTCTGCTTCCAAGCAGGGGTACCCATGAGCCAGTGAAGCTTGTTATCCTGAGAAATAAAACTATTCTTAATGACTATATGAACACCCATTTGTTTTCTCCCTAGAAAGACAGTTACCGACATTGCTAATATAAATCTTCAGTGCTCCCCACAAATATAGCTGAAGTTATAAACAGCATGATCCTCTCTGTTTTAAAACACATATGAAACAACAATTCAAACATTCTGCATGTTACCTTTCCCAAAAGACTTTCTTCCTTTTTTGACATTGTACAAACACTCTTTTTCTTGATTTCATCAGAAAGCTTAATACCTTTACACTGGGTATTTTCTTTGCTTATTGAACTTGCCCTCTTCCTTTGAGTGCTCACTGGAGGGGAAAAAAAGAACAAACACTGTTAACATTTCAAGCTTCTTTCTACATTGCAGTACAAATAATTAGAACTGAGGCCAGTGGATGGAGGAGTTGTATCATTCAAATCACTGATGTTCCTCCTTAAACATGCCACAGCAGGTTGATCTGGATCTAGAGCTGGGACATAGTATTTTGTGCAAAAAGAAACAGACACCAAAGCCTCAGGCAAAAGTGTGGAGAGAAGGAAGTGGGGGACAGAAAAAAGATGAGGTTGGCCCTGTTAATTTTCCCACCACTAAATTTTATTAGAAATATTTATGAAGAGCTATTTTACCCTCTTCCTCTTTTTTAAAAATCTATTTTTTCAGTGACAACATGCTCTCTACCTTGAGACAAGCAAATAAAAGAAGACCATGCTTTTTCTGCTGAAGTAACACTGAGATATGCCTGAAGGCTTTTCCTACCCTGCTCTGGGCCAGTGCCTCTCATCTCTTTCAGCCACGAGCCTTTTGACGTATCATACAAAGCCCCTTCCCAGGATTAGGGATTCTGTAAGCCTTATTACCTGAGAAGGCAGGCTCAGAGGCATGTCAGAAGCACCTTCATTTTACAAACACTCTTTCTTACTACCAGCAACTGAAATGTCTTTCCTCCTACCCCTCTTTTTATTAAAATGAAAAATGTCACAGACTATATTATTCTCTAGGGGTTTTAATGAGGTAATACTTCGTAGTCAAGGAAGAATCTAGGGGAAAAAAAAAAAGTGAAAAATAATTATTCTGGAATTAAACCTGATAGTTTGCCCTCACATTTTTTTTTCTCGTGTAGTCTTTGTGGGAGCAACTAAGCCAACAAAATTTTTTCCTGTTTTGAGATACCTATTTACTATATTAACACTGGAATGAATTTTTCATTCCGGATTTTGTTCCACATTTTATGCTCACCTTTTGTAGGATGGTGATGGCATTGTTAGTTTTCTTACCCTCACTGTCACTATGAGCTGCAGCCTCCGGAGCAGCACCCTCTCATGTGATCAGTGGGCAGCCACCTCAGACTTGACCATAAATGCACTCCAACTGCTGCTGATGGTGGCGTTCACATCTTTAAATCTTTTATGAAGTATGCATTTTAAACATCCAGCATTTAAAAGTTGGTTTGTATCTGAATTTTTGTTGCAAATTATCTCAGGCACGGGATTTTGACAGTCTTTTTGATCAACATTTACACACACGGAACATTCTGTGCTAGTCACTGTTCTGACTGTTGGTAAGAACTCTGGTTAGCACTGAAGGCACATTTGATTCAGAAAACACTTTTCTTTTGACATAATCCTTACTTTTGCAGATTATATCCAAGGCACTTGGCTGAAGAGAATGATCTTTCATTTGCAAGCCATATAAAATCTTCTCCGTTGAAATATTCTTTATTTTATTCAGATTTTCTACTTGCTTTTGATCATTTAGAACCATGGATTTTTTAGCTCTCAAACATTTATGTGAATATTCCATCCTTGGTGCCCTACAACAAAGAACCAGATTTTAAAACCAAATACATGGAGTAACTCTTATCTAAAGTCTTTGTTTTTTATGGCTTTGCAAATGCACAATATTTTATAAACATTTATTATGGCAGTTTATGAAATCCTATTTTAAATATCTCTTCTTGTTTCAGAGCAGGAAAACCCTGTCATCAAGTTGTCATCCCTAACAACGTAAGACTGTTCCCCACATTAGATTTAGAAATGACAATGAACAGAACACTAAAGAGAATGCAAAGAGCTAGTGCTAACAGTGCCCAATGCTGGTTTTTCAGACTCCTTGGTTATATTTAAGTCTGAATAAAATGCCCACCAGTTGTGCTGGAAAACCTTTGTTCATAGTAAATATAAATACGTGATTGATTGAAACTTACAGCTGTATTTGTTCCATTGCTTCCATTTAACTTCAGCTAGTTAAAAAGAGTCTTAACAGGGTTTATCTATCATCTCAAAGGTAAATAGGCACCTGTTTTTCATCTTCTGAAGCCCCTATCTCTGTGGTCCAGCCAGATTAAATTCTGTTTTCCACACGATTCAACACAAAATGACTGAGAAGTCAGGAAGAGAAGGAGAAGCATTTAGAGCTGCTTGGTGTTCACCAGGTCGCTTGCTCATCCCCCAGCCCACAGTATGATAAATGATACCTGTATTACCCTTGGCAAGCATTTGTCAATCTCAGCTGAAAATACCACAACCAGAGCTCAGCTGAAACACCACAACCATCCCAACACATGGTCCAGTATCCACAAGTTTACACTTCACACGTAACTGGCAAATTAAGCCTATTACTTCCCATTCTGTCCTCCAAGACCATTAACTTATCCTCTCCATCTGCACAGAAGCCTCCTTATGTAATTGAAGATCAATGTTTCATCCAGTCTTCCACTTTCCAATATATTCAGTATTTTCTTGGTGATCGTATTTTCCAGACATTCCTAAATATTCTCATTTTTCTATTCTGGATGTGTGTCACTTCCAGCACATCCTCTTGAAATGCAGTAAACACAGTGTGTGAAGCAACACCTTAGCAACACTGAAAATAATGGAAGAATTCCTTCTATTTCTTCTACAGTTTCCAGATGTTCCATCACATGCTATACCCACACTGCTTTTACAAATTGCACTAAAGGAGAGATGCCAATCTCCTCTGACAAGGAAAATGGATTGGCTTTTGGCCTCAAAGCTAGGAGATCCTGAACCAGACCACACCTACACTGCAAAACAAGTTCATTGAGCTCTTTTCTAGACCATATGCAGTGCATTTTTGAGGAAGATCAGTCCACTTACGGCCTTACAGAAACAGCAAAACAAGCCAAACTGATGACGGTAACACAGTTTTTCTGCAACTGCAACCAATATCACAGCATTTCAGTCAATCCCCTTCCCTTGCCTTGCTCTCCCTGGACTCCTTCATTCATAGAACCACAGAATCACAGAATCATTTAGGTTGGAAAAGACCTTTAAGGTCATCGAGTCCAACCATTAACCCAACACAGCCAAGCCCACCTGTAACCCTTAACCACCACATCTCCATGTCTTTTAAACCTCTCCAGGGATGGTGACTTCACCACTTCCCTGGGCAGCCTGTTCTAATGCTTAATAACCCATTTGGTGAACACACTTTTACTGTTGTCCAATCCAAAACTCCTCTGGCACAACTTGAGGCCATTTCCTCTTGTCCTTCATTTCCTTTCTGCTGTGTAGCCAGCAAGATTTTACTAACATTATCCAAATAGTGCTTGTTCAGTCTCTGATGCAAATACCATCGCTTCTGACGAAACGGAAAATAAATGGATTGCATGCTTTCCCCCTTGACAGCTTTTCCCTGCCCTGCTGTCATCATTTCACCAGTTTTCCAGCGGTTGAAGATTCTTGCCGTCTCACCTGTATCTGAAAATCACATTTAGAGATGCTTATTTCAGCTACAGGTGTTTTATTTTTTTTATGAAAAATCACACTTAACACTTACACACCAGCCTGGACACCTTCCTGTGTAACCTCATCTGGATGTTCCTGCTCTGGCGGGGGGATTTGACTGGATGAGCTTTCCAGGTCCCTTCCAACCCCTGACATTCTACGATTATGTGATTCTGTGAACCCGCCCCAGCCCGGCAGATGCTTCTCCTGTTCCCTTCACCCGGGGCAAACGGGCGCAGGCTTGGGGCGGGAGAAGCGGGCCGGCCCCGGCGGGGAGGAGAGGCCGAGCCGGCTGCGAGCGCCGCCCCACGGCGCTGGAGACGCCGGAGAGGTGACAAAAACCACGGCCCGCCTCACCCTCCGCCGCTCCCCCGCGCCATTGACCGCCCGAGGAAGCCCCGCGGGCCGGGCCGCCCCACCACTCACCGGCGGGAGGGCGGAGCTGCCCCGAGCTGCTCCCCGGCCCCGCAACGCCCCGCCAGCCGCCCACGGGACAAGAGCGGCTCCGAGCCGCCGCGCCCGCTGGCGCAGGTGGAGCGGAAAGTCGGCGAGGAGCGCCCCGCCAGCCACGGGGCCCTGCCCGGCGCCTTCGCCTCCGCTGGCGAGGCTGGACCCGCCGCTGCCGCGGGAAGCGCTGAGGCGGCAAAGCGGCCCCGGGCGACCGTTACAGCGCGAGGAGCCCCCGCGCTCGCGCCGCCGCCCCACATGTCGCGACTCCTCCGGTTCCCCAGGCAGCCCCGGGGCCGCGTGGTCACAGGTTCGAGCTTTACTGCAGCCGTAAGCATTACTGCTTACTCGTCGGAATTAATTAGTAAAATGCAGGTACATCCCAGGTGATGAGTGCTCGTGAGCCAGCTTCACCACTGCAAGGTGAACGCCTGCTCCGCCGTGTCACAGACAAAGCAACATGGAGTCTCTTTGCACCCATTTTCTGTCACAAAATCATAGAATAATTTCGGTTGGAAGAGACACTCAGGATCATCGAGTCCAACCATAACCTAACCTGACTCCAGCACTAAACCATGTCTCTAAGAACCTCGTCAAAACTCCTTTTAAACGCCTCCAGGGATGATGACTCCAGCACTGCCCTGGGCAGCCTGTGAGGCAGCGGGACATGGACTGGCCACCCAGCAGCCCCCAGGCCCAGCAGACCTTGGGCCAGCAGAGCCCTCGCAGCAAAGGAGGTTTAGCACATGTTGGGCTGTGCCAACAAGAACGTTGCCAGCAGATTGCGGGAAGTGATTTTTGTCTCTGTTTGACACTTCTGCACTGCACCCGGAGTCCGTGTCCAGCTTGGACTTTCCTGTGCAAGAAAGAGATTGACATGCAGTCCTACAAAGGGCCGGAGCACATGATGTACGAGAGATGCGGAGAAAAGGGGTTTGTCGGACACAGCCCAGGGCAACCTGACCTAGCTGGATCTGCTTCGAGTGGGGGTTCCCGCTAGGGCAGGAGTTCCTCCCAACACGACTCATTTCGTGCCTCTTTGACTTAGTGCTTCTACCTTTTGACAGATTGCAAGCGAGACCATTTTGAAAGAGGGGCAGAGAAGAGGATTTTGGAGAGGACTTGTTCAGGGACTTGAAAGATACTTGGAAATCCCAGTGGGTACAGGGTGGAAAGATCTGCCAGTAGACTTTCAGTGAAGAGAAAGTCCTGACAGTTTTCACAGATTGGAGCTCCTTGCTGTCTGCTTGGGTGAGTGCAACTTTTGGAATCTCAGACCCAGAGTGCTTCTCTAAGCAGAAGGTGAATAGCAGGGGCAAAGCTCCAGCTGTTCTAAACTGGCCTCAGGCATGGAAAATTCCGCTGTGTGATATTCCAAGGTAAGAGCCCATCTCTTCTACTACACTGTTGCTATCTTCATTACACGAAGATGTATTCAAGAAGCAGAAAATACTCTTAAGATATAGTTAAAAATATGAAAAGACAAACATTTTTTCATAAAACCTGAATTTTTGAAACAGAATATTGCTTTGTCAGTGTTTACACATATAAACCCGCTGGTTTCCTCCTAGTATGGTTGCTGTTTGTTTGTTGCAATGGATTTCAGGACACACAGAATTGCTTGTTTCAGCAGCAGTGCCAGCATATAATGGTTTGGTGTTCCCAAAATCCAGCCTCAGACTTTTCCCACTTGGGACACAGGAAAAATCAGAGACCTCCTGGTACAGGACAGAAAGACCATCTCTGAAGGGAATCTAGAACTCAGGGGTTTTTTTCTTTTTTTTTTCCTAAGATAAAATCTAGTGAATGACAGAACTATGACTAATACTGTAGGCTAGCCTTGAAGAAATTGAAAAGTAGGGATCTCTTTCCTGTATTATTCCCTGTCCACACAATTTTAAAACCATCACTTTCTTTTTCTTACAACAGTGAAGTTCAATTTTAGAACAGTTTTCCAGTGTCAAGGACAACAAGTGTTTGAGATTGACCATGGGCTGCTTCTTCAGCCTTTCCTTTGGGCTCTCTTTTCTAAAAGTCATCAGTCATATGTGTTTCAAGTGTGATTAGTCTATCATACATCATCCTATGCCACTTTTTTTCTGTAGCAATCATTTTAGCTTTTCCACTCTTAAAGTTCAATTTTAGCATTATCAATGCTGTATCACTGTTACTGCATGACTGTGCACTGCAATATAGTAGGTATTTAATTTAATAAATTAGGGTAATAACGGTGATTAGTACCTAAAGGATATCTAGTACTTACAAGGATTTTGTTGCTCTGTTAAGCCCAGTGACCATTTTATGATTTATTGCTTCTATTGAAGCATTTTGTATTGCAGTAAGAAAACAGGCTCCTGAGATGCCTAGTTTTGGTAATTTGTTACTTGCATAAGAGAGTAGTCTAAACCTGTAAACACTGACGTATTTTATTAATGGTGTAGTAGTGCGTTAAAGCTTGTAATGCACTAATGTGTTAGTCCGATAACTGATTTGGAAACAGGAATATTTTGAGTGCATTCTTTATCTCTGTAGCAATTTTTCCTCTTTGTGCAGTCTGAGTCTTCATAGTAAACTAGCATGATGGCTGTGTTTCAAATCTGCATTAAGAAAGGGCACTATTGTTTTTATCTATGTAGGAGAAAAGATCCTGCCTTGATTTTGTTCAGGCTTCAGAGGATGCCTCTTTGCGTAACTGTGTGAGGAGTTGAGAGTAAGAGCATAAACCTCTCTAAAACACTGCTTAAAGAGTCCCGCCCAATGCTAGACAATATATAAAAGAAAAGCATTTTAACTCTAATTGATAGTTAGTATTTTTATGGCTGACAGTACATTTCTTTTTGATCATGATAGTGTTTAGCAGTGCAGAAAAACAGGAACTGAACACACTGAAATTCACTTTGTGAACCTAAGCATTGGTTTGTTAAAAGTTGTTCATCCTGATCATTCTGGTTCCAAGAATGGGGAAAAGAATGACTAAATGTAGAAGAGTTTCTGCCAGTGTCAAGTTCTTTAGATGCTAGTGTATTATCACTTATAATTTGAATGGTTTTGTGTTGACTGTGTTGTAGAGGGACTGGGAAAGCCAAGCTCTGCGGGTCTGGCTTGTTTTCCTTAGAATTCCAAGAGAAGCAGGACTTTGAGAAGCTTTCTTACAAGCCAAGCTTTGCTGTTGTGTTTTTTTGCAGGGAGAAGGGGGGACAGGGCTTACATTTTGGAATAACATAATGTCACTTGCTGCTGCCTTTTGAGTGTTAAGAGGTCTTTTTTTCTGGTTTAAAATTTTAAGAATGTTTCATTTTTTATAATCATGCCACTCGTTTTCAATAGCAATATTAATACATCTTTTCATATATCTGTTAATGAACATTGGAACAGTAATGTAGAGACTATGTAAGTCTGAGGACATATTTGTCTTCTGTGTATAACTGTGCATAGTATTTTATTAGCTCACAAGCAGCTTTAGAGGCTTTTTTGGAAGGAAGATGGTTTGAGATTCTCAAATACAGACTGCTCTGAGTAGTGTCAATGAACACAGTGTGGTGAAAGGCTGTTTGGACACTTAAAAATGTAATATTTTGCATTCAGGGTTTTTTTGTCATTTTATCCTTAGGTGAAAAGTAGCAGCACAGAGGAATGATGAACAGACTTTGTTAAATTATAATCTTTTGTCTTGCTGGGTTTAGTGGCAAACTCCCAGTTAGAAATACAGAGGAGTTTGGGGTTTATTTTTATGTTTCTCTGAAGGGTCTATAACATACATGATTTTCAAAATGATTTATTATGTTTCCAGTTTCTCTAGTTGCTCCATCATTACTCAGACTACAATCTTATATGGCAACTCTAATTTCCCAGGGAAGTGTATTTAGAGCGTAAAATATAATGTATTTTTCCTCAGTGACTATTAAACAAAAGCCCCACGTACAGAGAAACCCATGTGACTTTAGCTTGGCTATTCCTCTGTAAGAAATATCTGCAAAATAGAAATAACTATGAAACGTGCATTGTTTCTGCTCTGCTAGGTATAGCAGAGGCTTAGAAATTCCTTAGACAAATAGGTTATTGGTAGGCTGGATGAGCAAGTGATTAGAGAACTACATATATCTGGGATGGCCTGACATGTCCAAGTTATAAAAGAAAATATTTTCAGGCTGCCTGGATTTTAGCTTACCATATATTTAGTACCCACTCCACAGTTGCCTTCTGTTCCTGTAATCCCTTCCTCCTTCATCAAGTTGTTTGAATTTAGACAGTACTTTTTAACTTTCAGGCTATATGTACAAGAAATAAAATAGTTAAATAGGCTTGTTCTTCTCATTCCTTGGCCATCCAGGTCAACTGGATTTTTCTTCAGCAGATGACTTTTGTTAGAAGCAAATCTGGTTATGGAAACATTGCTTAGAATCTATATTGCTATGTGATTAACATTGCTGGAACCTACAAATAAAAGGAAAAAAGTAGTATCAGTGAAAACTAAACCAATTCAACCTGGTCATTGTTAATGTAAGGTACAGCTTTTCTCTAGGAAAGGAAGCTGAGAGGGTGGCATTCTTAGCAAACAGGGAATGAACTCTGGAGTAGACCAGGCAGAGGTGTTTTAGCTCTACCTAATAAGAAAAGATCTTTAGAAAGGATTTTTAAGCAGCAGAAGAGTAACTCTTCTTGCTAAGCTGACGAGCCAGTATTTGGACTTGTTCAGTTTAGGAATATGATAGACTGACTAGTGAATCAAAGTCTCTAAGAAACAGGCTGGACTTTGAACACCTGCCAGTTTTCAATATTACTACTAGCCTTGCGGAAAAACCTTTGTCTTGCTAAAATTTGTTTTGCAAGTCACAGTCTATCCTTTTTGTTTGCTTGCTTGTTTTTCTTCTGGATTGCACTGCAATACCCTTTTACTTGCTATTTTGATTTAAAAATTTAAATAGAACAGGGAAGAATATTTAGGTTGCTGCTTTCAGAACTTGTTTCTTTACAAGTGTGCTAGCTTATATACTAGCAACCACATATGCTATGTTACATTTGTGTCATGCCAGTGCATGATGAATTTGTGTAATTCACTGTATTACATGGAATACATTATTTGAGTGGCTGTTGTGAGGATCTTTTTAAAAATCAAGTAGTTTTATAAGCTTAAGTCGTGTTGGCTTCTCATTCTGTTGTGCAGTCATTTCTCTCCTCTGAAGGAAGGTCAAAGCACTTGTGTCTCCTCAGTGCACCTACTTCAGGTCAGACTTTGGCTTCTGTCTGCTTTAGCAATCAAGTTCAGAGCAGTAGTGCAGTTTGGAAGGGAATCCCATGATTATTTCAATTTAGTTGGTGTCAGTTCAGTTCTTAAAGCTCTGTTTGCATATATACATTAGATTATTTTCAAAGGAAAGGAGACCAGAAGCTCTGCTCCAAATGAATTTTGGAGCCTGATGGGACCATTAGGTTCTGAATCTGCCTGCAGAAGCTCTGGAGAGGGGACAGGAGTAGCTGGAGCTCTCATTGGAGATGCTTCATTACCCTCGAGAGTGATCGTATCCCTGTGTCTGGGCAGCATTTGCTGAGGCAGCTGTAGGAAGAATCAGGAAAGAACATTTGGCCCAGCACTGCCCACCCCACTGTGCCGGAGGAGGCTGGAAGGATAAGGTGCGACAGCTCGAGTGCTGCCACTTGCTCTTCTGTTCTCCCAGCACACCGAGGTGTTTGTCCCATCGACCATATTCACTCCAGCAGAAGTGGAGGAAAGATATTTGGGACAATGTTACACTTTCTGAGGTTCACTTGTGCTTTTTTGGTTTGTAATATTTTAGCATGATGCTCCATCTTCTGGAGAAGAAGTGACATTTAACAGGCTTACAATGTCTTACTGAATTCTGCTCTCTATTTAAAATTATAACTCATATTGAAGGTGTTTTTAGAGTGTTCCTATTGGGAAATTTGTTTACCAGCAACCCACATTGTCTTGCCTCCTCTCCTATTATATGTGTGTTTTCATCCTCATTAGTCAAACAATTTTGTTTGTTTGTTTATTTGCTTGTTTGTTTGTTTGTTTTTTTTAACAGAGGTCTATAAATATAGCAATGATTTTTGTTTCCTTTATATGAACTTTCTAGCCAAGGGTTTTAGTGATTGTAAGGTTTTTAAAAAGTGCCAGAGAGTTTTGAATTGGCATTAGTAAGAAAGCAGATGTTTGTCAGCTTCCAGTCAGTCACCAAAATGTCAAAGAGGAAAACTGATATAAATAAAAAATAACCATAACTAAAAACATAGGCACAGGCTATCAGTCAATGAATCAGTGTTACCACTCTGTCCAGCTTCATGGACCAAATCCCAAAGTTTTTGCCATTTTTGTAGTGACAGTTTCAGCTCTGACCACGTGTCAAACATAGGTCCTCAAGTCAGGGTTTAAAGTCATTTTTATGAATTTAAGCTGATTCTCAGAGGCCCCAACACAAGCAGTTCATTCCAGAATTGTGGCACATTTATAATGGTCTGCCCTGTTCTATAGGGAAAAATATAACAGAAACAATAAAAATGTCAATTCTCAGTACACGAGTTTGATGGAAATAACATTTTAAATAAAATTGAATGCAGTTTCTGAATGCCACTTGAATTCACCTGTGCTGAAAAAAAATCCTGAAGTAAAGAAAATTAGTTTTGCAATAGTAGTCTCAGGTATTTCTTAACATTTTCCAAATCAGTGCTAAAAATATGAAGTAGTACTCAGGGTTGTATTCCATTACTTTTTCTCCAGCAATGCAGGTTGCCTGCAGAACAGATTTAGGTAGAAGGAGAGAATCGAATCCTGGCTCCCAGTCTTTGACAGCTGAGGTGTCAGCCTGGGTGAATCTTTCATCATTTTCTTCAAGTCCTGAAGACTTGTACAGCGAATTAGAGAGGTTTCAGGAGGTAAGGTAAAGAGGACATTTTCAAGGAGCACTTTGAAGAAGCGATAGAAGAATTCTCCCATGAACACTGATGCAGAGTGTCTCCTAAGGAGGTGTGGACAGGTTGGAAAAGCAGTCCCTTGAGGCCAGACATGGGATGGAAAACCTTGCTCCTCACCTGTCCAGCCTCCCTGTTTTGCTCATTTGGCCTCTGAGGTTTACATCAGTTTTCTTTACATCAGGCTTCTCCACTCAAATTTTCACCTGATTGTTAGAGCTTCTTTGCAGGAATTCCTACCTACTTTCCTTAAAGAACTCAACGTAAACAGGCACAGAGGGTATTTGGTTTTAATTGGGTGGTTTGACCCCCGGGTGTTCCACATCCAGTGGACCATCCCCTACGACCACCAGGGCACAGCGGTGGTCCCAGCCCCCCCGGTGCTGCCGACCTCCATCCCCGGCTATCGGCACGTCCAGGGGCAATGGGCACCGATCAGCATTCCCAGCACGGCCACTGCCACGGGGGCACCTGGGGGCAGGAACATCCCCCGGAGCAGCCCCTCTGCTGCCCTCCTCAATGAAGCCCCTGAGAACCCCACCGATGGCTTTGACGTATCTGAGGAGGTGCTCCTGCTAGAGGCCCATCGGCTGTTTGATGTCACTCTGGCTACAGTGTGGGTCACTGAGGACGGTCCCAGAAGCAGCCCCATGCCTGAGAACACGGGTGGCAGCAGTGCAGAGGGGAATGCGGTGGCCCCATCACCTCTGGAGCTGCCAATGGCCGTCGATGGGCATTGGGCAGCGCTGAACATCCCGGGGGGCATCTCCGGGCAGCACCCGCTCCCCTGTTAGATGTGATCCAGGTAGTGACTCTATAAGCAAATCCTATAGGAATAGGACTGAAATAGATTTTCCTGGTCCTTTGGGCATTTCCTTAACATTATGCAATTCTTCTAATAAACTTCCCAGATTTCCATTTAAAATTATTAGAGATTAAATAGCTTCTATTTTTTTGCTGAAAGGATATTTGCAGAATATCCAACTTGGTGCAAGTGACGTGTATCAAACTTGCCTTCCAGCTGGAAAATGCCAAACTGTCCTCTGACTGAAACGACAAAGTGCTGGTGCGGCGCGAGAGGAGCTGAAAGAGGCTCATATGAGAATAGAAGCTCTCAGCTACCAGCTCTCTGGCCTTCAGAAACAGGTAAAGGCACTACATTTGCTCTCATAACTAATCCAGAGCACTATGGTGTTTGGATGGATTGACATTTCCGTCCATTTGCATTCCCTGAATTTTGCGGACAGAAATCTTGACGTCCATTTGGGAGGGAGATGGATTTTTGAACGTTTTTACTGTACATACGTTTTTACTGTACGTTTTTACTGTACCCACATAGAATGTAACAAGGTGGATGGATGATGGCAGAGCGGTAGATGTGGTCTACCTTGACTTCAGCAAAGCGTTTGACACAGTCTCCCATAGCATCCTAGTTGCTAAGTTGAGGAGGTGTGGTCTGGACAATAGAGTAGTGAGGTGGGTTGCAAACTGGCTTAAGAAGAGAAGCCAGAGCGTGGTAGTCAATGGTGCGGAGTCTAGTGGAGACCAGTATCTAGTGCAGTGCCTCAGGGGTCAGTACTGGGGCCAGTATTATTCAATATATTCATTAACGATTTGGACGAGGGAATTGAGTGTACTATCAGCAAGTTTGCTGATGACACTAAGCTGGGAGGAGTGGCTGACATGCCAGAAGGCTGTGCTGCCATCCAGGGACAGGCTGGAGAGTTGGGCGGGGAATAACCTGATGAAATTTAACAAGGGCAAGTGTAGAGTCCTGCATGTGGGCAGGAACAACCCCAGGTTCCAGTATAGGCTGGGGAATGACCTATTAGAGAGCAGTGTAGGGGAAAGGGACCTGGGGGTCCTGGTGGACAACAGGATGACCATGAGCCAGCACTGGGCCCTTGTGGCCAGGAAGGCCAATGGCACCTGGGGTGTATTACAAGGGGGGTGGTTAGTAGATTGAGAGAGGTTCTCTTTCCCCTCTACTCCGCCATGGTGAGACCCCATCTGGAATATTGTGTCCAGTTCTGGGCCCCTCAGTTCAAGAAGGACAGGGAACTGCTGGAGAGAGTCCAGTGTAGGGCAACAAAGATGATTAAGGGAGTGGAGCATCTCCCTTACGAAGAAAGGCTGAGGGAGCTGAGTCTCTTTAGTTTGGAGAAGAGGAGGCTAAGGGGGGACCTTATTAATGTCTATAAGTATATATAAGGTGAGTGCCATGAGGATGGAGCCAGGCTCTTCTCGGTGGCAAACAATGATAGGACAAGGGGTAATGGGATCAAGCTGGAACACAAGAGGTTCCACTTAAATTTGAGAAGAAACTTCTTCTCAGTGAGGGTGATGGAGCACTGGACCAGGCTGCCCAGGGGGGTTGTGGAGTCTCCTTCCCTGGAGACATTCAAAACCCATCTGGACATGTTCCTGTGTGACCTCATCTGAGGCATTCCTGCTCTGGCAGGGGGATTGGACTAGATGATCTTCTGAGGTCCCTTCCAATCCCAAACATACTGTGATACTGTGACTGGCTCCACGCCACAACGTGTTGTGTGGAACTCTTGCAAGTGTTCTCATCCAAACACTGTCTTTATTTTATTTTGGTTTTTATAATGTCTCAGAGTACAGTGGAATAAATCATTCTGTCCTTGACATTCATCTTCTCTTTTTATTGAAGTACTTAGACCTCTTTGTAAATGATGTGGCCCAAGAATAGTGTGTTTAGTAGAAGATCTACTGAAGGGAGGGTTATGTGACCCACGTGGCTCTCCTTAGCGTGACTTTGCAAGTCATATAATCATAGTACCAGAACATTTCTTGAGCAATTTCTCAGCCCCCTGCTTCTTTTCCTCTGGGCAGTCCTGCTGACACGCAGAGTATTCAAAGTTAACTCATCCCTAATCTCACCTGGTGGGACGGGACAAACACGCCAGGATCAGACTCCTCCATTCCTTTGCCCAGCTGTGCTGAACTTCATGAGGGCTCGGGGCAGGTTCCACCCCTCTCTTCCTGGGTGGTGACTCTGTTCCAGGCTGCTGTAGTCACCCTTGCAGACCTGGTCTGTTGCAAACCCTCTTTCCAAAAAGGTTTCTGGAAGGATGCAGCCTTTTTGGCCCAAGCAGGAGAAGGAAACAATTCCTGCTGCTTCTGTTCGGGTGTGAGCCAAACCCCAATGGTGACAGTAGAAGCTGCTGCTCAGCCTTCCAGTGGGCACCTCGCCCTGCGTGGGGGACTCAGAACTTGGCAGATTTGCACGATGCTCCTCTCTGGGAGCTCACAGCACTGCAAACCCTCTGCTGTACAGCCCGATGTTGCGACAGGACAAGGGGTGATGGTTCTGAACTAAAGGAGGGAGATTCAGGCTGGACATGAGGAAGGAATTGTTGGCCCTGAGGGTGGTGAGAGCCTGTCCCAGGTTGGCCAGAGAGGTGGTGGATGAACCATCCCTGGAGACATCCCAGGCCAGGCTGGACGGGGCTCTGAGCAACTTGAGCTGGTGAAGATGTCCCTGTCATGGCAGGGGGGGCACTGGGGAGCTGGGAAGGTCCCTCCAACCCAAACTATCCTGTGATTCTAAAATCAGGGTCCAGGGCTGGTCCCCACAGGGGAAAGGAGAAATTAGGAGAAAAAAACAAACAAACAACCACTCCTTCTTTGAGTCTGGGCTCTACTTGCTTCTTGTTGGATCTTTTTTCACTGATGTCGGGTGAGCCTTTGTTTTGTTAAACCGCCGATATTGTTTCTAGTCCATCACCTTGAAGGGGTTTAGTCTGAATAAATCCTTTTCTTCCCAGCGAAGTGCAGAACAGGCCCGGTCATGTCTTCCTTTAACCTTGAAGTCGTTCTTTTCTCCCCAGTTGATTCCGTTCTTCCCAGCAAAGTGCGAAGCAGACCTGATCTCACACGTGGTCAGTGCAGTCTGGAGCCATTTTGGTGAATACCAGCAGAATTTTACAGCTTCAGATTTCTGCAAATTCAGCTCACTAAGTACCATGAAGCAAAGAGGATATTAAAAATCACACAACCTTTTCATGCTGGGTGATTCATTCTATCTAGGAGGCATTTAATTAAGCCAGGTGATTGATGTAAAACTTAAATTGGGCTCGTCCACTGACCCGTGAGCAGCACAACCATTGCTGTACGGGCAGCTTGTTCAGCAGAGAGCTCACAGCAGCTCCCCAGGCTGCCATATTGATGGAACAAAGTGGCTGTTTTGTAGTCCAGTGGCAGACCCTGGGAAAGGTCTGCACGAGGCTCCGTGCACCCACATCTTGAACCTCTCTGGACCTCCTAACCAGCCCCCTTCTAATCCACCCCAGGATGCCATTGGCCTTCGTTGTCGCCATTCAGTGTGTTGTTTGCTTCCTCGGGGTTTCCCAGCGGGAGTTCTGGGCTCAGCTGCTGCTCTGGCCTTTCCCTTCTCTGGAGCCTGCACCAAACTGCTGCTGGTTTGGCTGGGAGGTCAATGCCTCTGCCAACTCCCCCACTTGAAGCCACAGGACGAGGCCCAAGTTTGCCCGTCGGCAGCTCAGAACCTGCGCTCATCCCGTCTCCTTCCCCGTGGACTGTTGGAAACCACGTTCCTGACCCCATGAACGTCCCCGATCTCCATCCGGCTCCTCTGCTGAGGGGGCGTTTGTGCCCAGGCAGACGGCAGCCGTGTCGCCCCAGCAGAGCCCACAGGGTGTCCCCGCCCTGCTCAGCCCTGGGGACCCCAGTGTGATGTCAGAGCCGCCACTGTGAGGTCACAGTTGGCCAGCGTGGCCTTCCCGCCCGGGGAAGGAGCCCCAGCTGCCATTTGGCTGTTGCCCTGGGCAGGCAGCTCTTGCTGCGGGTGCTGTTGGGCATTCTCGAGCTTTTGGTGCCTGGACAGGCCAAGTGCTGTGCTGAGCGGGGAGCCCCCACTTGCCAGCCATGGCCAGGAGAAAGGCATCCCACAGAAGATACCGAGAGGCCTCCAAAGGCTCCTTGGAGGCCAAGGCCGACCAAGAGCCAGCAGGGGAGGCAGCGGGGCCGAGCCGCTCCCAGACGAGTGGGTAAGAATTGGCTGCTCCTGCCCGGGGCGGCAGGTTGGGGTGGGAGCTGGGACGCGGCCGGACACGACCCGTGGGGCAGGGAGCAGCATGGGGAAGATGACAGAGGCTTCTGGAGAGAGAAACGGAGCTGGGGAAGGGGCTGCCTCTGTCCCCGCAGCTGGGACGTCCCCTGCGAGGCTTCCCGAGGCTGAGCTCCGGACAGGGCCTCGGCTCACACAGCATGGGGCTGGTGGGCAAGCGGCATCTCCCTTTGTCCTCCCGCAGGAGCGCCGGCACGAGGTTGGAGCTGGTGACGCGATTCTGGGAGTCAAGTCCCGGCTCTGCCACTCAGGGATTTGCAAACTGGCGCAATGAGGCCACAAAAATTGCATGTAAGCTCAGCCACTGCTGCTCGCTGTGACGTGCTTGGGGGTGAACTCCTGGAGAGGAGACCTCAAGAGACAGGCCTGACTTTTCTCTGTTTTTTTTTGCCCAGGGATTGTCTTCAGCCTCACTTGCTGTGGGGCAGGTGCCCTGGTCTCCCTGTGGACACGTCTGCTGAGTGTGTCCGTCTTTGCCGTGTACGTAGTGCAGGTTTCTGCTGTGGACGGGGGGAAGGGGATGTCCAGGGCCAGTGCAAGCAAAGGGGAGAACAGGGCGTGTTCCCCAGCCCAGACATGAGGAAGGAATTGTTGGCCCTGAGGGTGGTGAGAGCCTGGCCCAGGTTGGCCAGAGAGGTGGTGGATGAACCATCCCTGGAGACACCCCAGGCCAGGCTGGACGGGGCTCTGAGCAACCCGATCAGGGTGAAGACGTTCCTGCTCATGGCAGGAGGTTGCACTTGATGTGCTTTGAAGGTCCCTTCCAACCCAAACATTTGCTCTTTACGGATTGTTTTCCTTCTCTTTCAGAAGGTGGTCCTGCAGCTCTTCCTCTGCAGAAGAGCTGCCAGTAGTGTTGAGGCAGTGTGGACAGAAATCATGTTCCTCCAGCTTTTCAGCCTAAGAATGCAAATCCAGCTCTGAAGGGGTTTGCTCAACACTTGGTTCCCTGACAGCCCCTGGACTCTCTTTTTCAGGCACAAGATGGCCCCCAAAAAGAACTGGTTTGTGATGGACAGGCAGAGGATGCAGTTCTTGAGGGACATGAGGTGCTTCCGAGTCATCCTCCTCTTGCTCCTGGTGGCTCTTGGCATTCACTGCACAACCTTGATGCCAGGGTGGACAACACGGGCAAAGGGATGGATGGAGGTGGGTGACTCCTGCAAGGGAGCGCTGCTGACAGCGGCTGGAGAAATCACGGGCTCTTCTGCTTCCGTGCAGAGCGACCCAAAGAAAGAGCAGCTTGTGCCGTGTCTCCTGGGGAAGCCTCCCCCGGGGAGCCCTGGCAGCTCTGGTGGTGGAGACTCTAACGGGGAATTGTTCCCTTTCAGGAGCAGATCTGTGGGTCTGCGATCGAACGGAAGATCCAGAGGTAAGAGATGTTTCCTGAGCTGGAACTGGGTCTGTGCAGAAGCCTCAGCCAACACCTCGTGCTACCTGCACCCATTTTCCTAAAGCCAGGGCTCCCGTCCTTCCCTCTGGCCTTTGCATTGCTCAGCCTGGTGAGGAGGGAAGCGCTGGCAAAGCCAGGCGAGCACCCGTGTCTGTGCTCCGTGCTGAGCTCCAATGCTCCCCAGAGGGGATGGACATCTCTCTGACGAGATCTGCTTTTCTGGTCCTTCAGCGATTACCAGGCTTTGCTGGCGGCACAAACTCAAAATATACGGCGTCTGCTGAAGGAGGTGGCTCAGCTGAGGGTGCAGCTCGTCAGCGCGAGGAAGGTGAGTGTGCATTTGGGGAAGGAGGTTTGGCTGGGCAGAAGCCCCGATAAAGCCTCCTTGGGGTTGTTGGTGGGCTTGGATTGCTGACCATGCTGTTCCTCAAGCAGGCAGCGTCTGAGGCGGCTTCACAAGTCTCCGTGGAGATGTCTGACTGGGCCCTGCAGAGCGCTGGTACGGACACAAGCAGCCCAGCCGTGCTCCCGGCGCTGCTCTCCAAACTGGTGATGAGGACAGGACTGAAAAACGAGGAGCTGGCAGCGGCCTCACGGGTCGCGTCTGAGCACCGAGTCCTCCGCTTGCAGTCATCTGCCCCCCCTTCCTTCCAGGTGCCACCATCGACATGCGGAGAACTTCCCAGACCTACAGCTGCCAAGGGAATTGGATCTGCAGCGTTATACAGCTGTTTCGTGATGCCAACCCTCCTGAGGCTGTTCTGCAGGTATGGCA
Source organism: Streptopelia decaocto (assembly GCF_964273445.1). NCBI lineage: Eukaryota > Metazoa > Chordata > Aves > Columbiformes > Columbidae > Streptopelia > Streptopelia decaocto. The sequence goes on along the minus strand of NC_138668.1, from coordinate 13,905,868 downwards.
GCAGAAATCCTCAGTGCTGGTTTCCTTCCTTCCTGGGAAGGTGGGGTCTGATCTCAGGGGCATTTCCCAGCTGCAGCAGACCCCACAGACACCCCGTAGCCTGCGCTGCAAGCTCCAGGAGCAGTTGTGTTGGCCCCAGCGCTCTCTCACGCTTCATTTCTCTGCTGTTCTGGTTGCAGCCGGATGTTTCCCCAGGGAACTGCTGGCCTTTCCAAGGGCATCAGGGCCAGGTGGTCATCCGGTTGCCAGCACGAGTCCACCTGAGCGCCGTCACCGTGCAGCACATCTCCGAGGAAGCCTCTCCCTCTGGATCCGTCACCAGCGCCCCCAGAGACGTTGCCGTCTTTGTAAGTGTCTGCTGGGCGCTTCTGCCCTGGGGCCAAGCCGTGACAGCGACTTTGTGCATCCTCGGAGGTTTGTGTCCCGCTCTCTCCTGAGCCCGGCTGTGCCCTGGCATGATACTTCAAGGGCTCGAGAGGTTTCCTCCCTCTCAAGACTTAGTCTGGCCAGGGCAGAGTTCTTCACCAAAACTCCAGGCGGAGACTGAGCTCCAGCCCAACCAGTACCAGACGAGCACTGGGGTCCCAGGAGAGTCTGGGAACGGGACGGGGCTGATCCAGCGCGTACGTCCCTGCGGTGCTGGGATGAGTCTGAGCTGCTCTCCTTGTGCTTTGCCCCTGAGGGACTGGATGCGGACGGAGAAGAGGAAACTCTGCTTGGGATGTTCATGTACAACGTGGCGAAAGAGCCCATCCAGACGTTCCCGCTGAAGGTACGGTCCACACGCGGGGGAAAGATGCCAGGGAGCAAAGCAGGTTTGCCCGCACGTCTGCAGCAGGAAGAGCGTGAACGCTTTCTCGCTGGGCACAGGAGCCCGCAGCACTTTTGGGAGCTGGTTCCTGCGCAGGAGGGGCAGATCCATTGACTGCACTCTGGCTCTTGACGCCTCCGTTTCCTTTTGCCTCTTTTCTTCACAGGCACTTCCCAGAGCCTTTTCATATGTCAAATTTCTCGTCAAGAGCAACTGGGGAAACCCGAAGTATACCTGCATTTATCGAGTGCGGGTTCACGGGAAGATGGCGAAACCAGAAAGCCTCAGCTGAAACCAGAGCAGAAACAAAGGCAAAAAATAAAAAATGCTGTGTCAGTTCAGATCGGTGTAGAAGATTTGCAAACCTGATTCCTCACCCCATGAATGTTCCTGTTCTTGATCTGGCTAACCACAACCAAATGAAACCAAAAGAGTTTCTAAGTGTCTGAAGAAAAGTAACTCGATTGCAGTTAAACCAGCACAATGGGATAAAGACAGAGAGGGGGGAATTACAGAATGGGGGCAGGGAGCCAGCCAGAGAGTGATGGGGAGAGACGAAAAATAGCACTTATGGGCAACTGCCGCCGTTTCTTGAGCTCTCCTAGGAGCTGCGTCACCGGGAGCCTCGAGTGAAGTGCTGCCTGCCTTGGGCCCGATCCTGCACCCTGGTAGAATAATGGAATCAGAGAATGTCCTGGCTGTCAGGGACAATGGTGGCTCATGTTCAACTTGCTGTCGACCAGAACCCCCAGCTCCCCTCACAAACCGCGCTGGCTGGGACCAATGGCTGCGGTGCTGTTCAGATGTTTTTCATCTGAATGAGTTACCCAGAGTTACCCCCGTGCCTGTGTCTTTCCGGCAAGGGGTCTGTCCTGAGAAGGGGATGCAGTGCATCCTCTGCCACTCTCTGGAGAGACCAACCCTGTGTCCATGGCACCGGGGAACACAAAGGGTGACTTGTGCAAGACCACCCCTCATCTGAACCACTTAGGTATGTGCTTGTGAACAGGCTATCAAGCCTTAGAGTGTAAATGCCCATATAAATGTCCAACAGCAGCTCCATCACCCAGTTCCTCCTCCTGCCATTCACAGACACATGGGAGCTGCAGCTCCTGCACTTCTGGCTCTTCCTGGGCATCTACCTGGCTGCCCTCCTGGGCAACGGCCTCATCATCACCATCATAGCCTGTGACCAGCGCCTCCACACCCCCATGTACTTCTTCCTGCTCAGCCTCTCCTTCCTTGACCTGGGCTGCATCTCCACTACTCTTCCCAAATCCATGGTCAATTCCCTGTGGGACACCAGGGCCATTTCCTACACAGGGTGTGCTTCTCAAGTCTTTCTGTTTGTCTTCAGCAGAGTATTTTCTCCTCACTGTCCTGTCCTATGACCGCCACGTTGCCATCTGCAAACCCCTGCACTACGGGACCCTCCTGGGCAGCAGACCTTGTGTCCACACGGCGGCAGCTGCCTGGGCCACTGGGCTGTTTTGTAGTCCAGTGGCAGACCCTGGGAAAGGTCTGCACGAGGCTCCGTGCACCCACATCTTGAACCTCTCTGGACCTCCTAACCAGCCCCCTTCTAATCCACCCCAGGATGCCATTGGCCTTCGTTGTCGCCATTCAGTGTGTTGTTTGCTTCCTCGGGGTTTCCCAGCGGGAGTTCTGGGCTCAGCTGCTGCTCTGGCCTTTCCCTTCTCTGGAGCCTGCACCAAACTGCTGCTGGTTTGGCTGGGAGGTCAATGCCTCTGCCAACTCCCCCACTTGAAGCCACAGGACGAGGCCCAAGTTTGCCCGTCGGCAGCTCAGAACCTGCGCTCATCCCGTCTCCTTCCCCGTGGACTGTTGGAAACCACGTTCCTGACCCCATGAACGTCCCCGATCTCCATCCGGCTCCTCTGCTGAGGGGGCGTTTGTGCCCAGGCAGACGGCAGCCGTGTCGCCCCAGCAGAGCCCACAGGGTGTCCCCGCCCTGCTCAGCCCTGGGGACCCCAGTGTGATGTCAGAGCCGCCACTGTGAGGTCACAGTTGGCCAGCGTGGCCTTCCCGCCCGGGGAAGGAGCCCCAGCTGCCATTTGGCTGTTGCCCTGGGCAGGCAGCTCTTGCTGCGGGTGCTGTTGGGCATTCTCGGGCTTTTGGTGCCTGGACAGGCCAAGTGCTGTGCTGAGCGGGGAGCCCCCACTTGCCAGCCATGGCCAGGAGAAAGGCATCCCACAGAAGATACCGAGAGGCCTCCAAAGGCTCCTTGGAGGCCAAGGCCGACCAAGAGCCAGCAGGGGAGGCAGCGGGGCCGAGCCGCTCCCAGACGAGTGGGTAAGAATTGGCTGCTCCTGCCCGGGGCGGCAGGTTGGGGTGGGAGCTGGGACGCGGCCGGACACGACCCGTGGGGCAGGGAGCAGCATGGGGAAGATGACAGAGGCTTCTGGAGAGAGAAACGGAGCTGGGGAAGGGGCTGCCTCTGTCCCCGCAGCTGGGACGTCCCCTGCGAGGCTTCCCGAGGCTGAGCTCCGGACAGGGCCTCGGCTCACACAGCATGGGGCTGGTGGGCAAGCGGCATCTCCCTTTGTCCTCCCGCAGGAGCGCCGGCACGAGGTTGGAGCTGGTGACGCGATTCTGGGAGTCAAGTCCCGGCTCTGCCACTCAGGGATTTGCAAACTGGCGCAATGAGGCCACAAAAATTGCATGTAAGCTCAGCCACTGCTGCTCGCTGTGACGTGCTTGGGGGTGAACTCCTGGAGAGGAGACCTCAAGAGACAGGCCTGACTTTTCTCTGTTTTTTTTTGCCCAGGGATTGTCTTCAGCCTCACTTGCTGTGGGGCAGGTGCCCTGGTCTCCCTGTGGACACGTCTGCTGAGTGTGTCCGTCTTTGCCGTGTACGTAGTGCAGGTTTCTGCTGTGGACGGGGGGAAGGGGATGTCCAGGGCCAGTGCAAGCAAAGGGGAGAACAGGGCGTGTTCCCCAGCCCAGACATGAGGAAGGAATTGTTGGCCCTGAGGGTGGTGAGAGCCTGGCCCAGGTTGGCCAGAGAGGTGGTGGATGAACCATCCCTGGAGACACCCCAGGCCAGGCTGGACGGGGCTCTGAGCAACCCGATCAGGGTGAAGACGTTCCTGCTCATGGCAGGAGGTTGCACTTGATGTGCTTTGAAGGTCCCTTCCAACCCAAACATTTGCTCTTTACGGATTGTTTTCCTTCTCTTTCAGAAGGTGGTCCTGCAGCTCTTCCTCTGCAGAAGAGCTGCCAGTAGTGTTGAGGCAGTGTGGACAGAAATCATGTTCCTCCAGCTTTTCAGCCTAAGAATGCAAATCCAGCTCTGAAGGGGTTTGCTCAACACTTGGTTCCCTGACAGCCCCTGGACTCTCTTTTTCAGGCACAAGATGGCCCCCAAAAAGAACTGGTTTGTGATGGACAGGCAGAGGATGCAGTTCTTGAGGGACATGAGGTGCTTCCGAGTCATCCTCCTCTTGCTCCTGGTGGCTCTTGGCATTCACTGCACAACCTTGATGCCAGGGTGGACAACACGGGCAAAGGGATGGATGGAGGTGGGTGACTCCTGCAAGGGAGCGCTGCTGACAGCGGCTGGAGAAATCACGGGCTCTTCTGCTTCCGTGCAGAGCGACCCAAAGAAAGAGCAGCTTGTGCCGTGTCTCCTGGGGAAGCCTCCCCCGGGGAGCCCTGGCAGCTCTGGTGGTGGAGACTCTAACGGGGAATTGTTCCCTTTCAGGAGCAGATCTGTGGGTCTGCGATCGAACGGAAGATCCAGAGGTAAGAGATGTTTCCTGAGCTGGAACTGGGTCTGTGCAGAAGCCTCAGCCAACACCTCGTGCTACCTGCACCCATTTTCCTAAAGCCAGGGCTCCCGTCCTTCCCTCTGGCCTTTGCATTGCTCAGCCTGGTGAGGAGGGAAGCGCTGGCAAAGCCAGGCGAGCACCCGTGTCTGTGCTCCGTGCTGAGCTCCAATGCTCCCCAGAGGGGATGGACATCTCTCTGACGAGATCTGCTTTTCTGGTCCTTCAGCGATTACCAGGCTTTGCTGGCGGCACAAACTCAAAATATACGGCGTCTGCTGAAGGAGGTGGCTCAGCTGAGGGTGCAGCTCGTCAGCGCGAGGAAGGTGAGTGTGCATTTGGGGAAGGAGGTTTGGCTGGGCAGAAGCCCCGATAAAGCCTCCTTGGGGTTGTTGGTGGGCTTGGATTGCTGACCATGCTGTTCCTCAAGCAGGCAGCGTCTGAGGCGGCTTCACAAGTCTCCGTGGAGATGTCTGACTGGGCCCTGCAGAGCGCTGGTACGGACACAAGCAGCCCAGCCGTGCTCCCGGCGCTGCTCTCCAAACTGGTGATGAGGACAGGACTGAAAAACGAGGAGCTGGCAGCGGCCTCACGGGTCGCGTCTGAGCACCGAGTCCTCCGCTTGCAGTCATCTGCCCCCCCTTCCTTCCAGGTGCCACCATCGACATGCGGAGAACTTCCCAGACCTACAGCTGCCAAGGGAATTGGATCTGCAGCGTTATACAGCTGTTTCGTGATGCCAACCCTCCTGAGGCTGTTCTGCAGGTATGGCAGCAGAAATCCTCAGTGCTGGTTTCCTTCCTTCCTGGGAAGGTGGGGTCTGATCTCAGGGGCATTTCCCAGCTGCAGCAGACCCCACAGACACCCCGTAGCCTGCGCTGCAAGCTCCAGGAGCAGTTGTGTTGGCCCCAGCGCTCTCTCACGCTTCATTTCTCTGCTGTTCTGGTTGCAGCCGGATGTTTCCCCAGGGAACTGCTGGCCTTTCCAAGGGCATCAGGGCCAGGTGGTCATCCGGTTGCCAGCACGAGTCCACCTGAGCGCCGTCACCGTGCAGCACATCTCCGAGGAAGCCTCTCCCTCTGGATCCGTCACCAGCGCCCCCAGAGACGTTGCCGTCTTTGTAAGTGTCTGCTGGGCGCTTCTGCCCTGGGGCCAAGCCGTGACAGCGACTTTGTGCATCCTCGGAGGTTTGTGTCCCGCTCTCTCCTGAGCCCGGCTGTGCCCTGGCATGATACTTCAAGGGCTCGAGAGGTTTCCTCCCTCTCAAGACTTAGTCTGGCCAGGGCAGAGTTCTTCACCAAAACTCCAGGCGGAGACTGAGCTCCAGCCCAACCAGTACCAGACGAGCACTGGGGTCCCAGGAGAGTCTGGGAACGGGACGGGGCTGATCCAGCGCGTACGTCCCTGCGGTGCTGGGATGAGTCTGAGCTGCTCTCCTTGTGCTTTGCCCCTGAGGGACTGGATGCGGACGGAGAAGAGGAAACTCTGCTTGGGATGTTCATGTACAACGTGGCGAAAGAGCCCATCCAGACGTTCCCGCTGAAGGTACGGTCCACACGCGGGGGAAAGATGCCAGGGAGCAAAGCAGGTTTGCCCGCACGTCTGCAGCAGGAAGAGCGTGAACGCTTTCTCGCTGGGCACAGGAGCCCGCAGCACTTTTGGGAGCTGGTTCCTGCGCAGGAGGGGCAGATCCATTGACTGCACTCTGGCTCTTGACGCCTCCGTTTCCTTTTGCCTCTTTTCTTCACAGGCACTTCCCAGAGCCTTTTCATATGTCAAATTTCTCGTCAAGAGCAACTGGGGAAACCCGAAGTATACCTGCATTTATCGAGTGCGGGTTCACGGGAAGATGGCGAAACCAGAAAGCCTCAGCTGAAACCAGAGCAGAAACAAAGGCAAAAAATAAAAAATGCTGTGTCAGTTCAGATCGGTGTAGAAGATTTGCAAACCTGATTCCTCACCCCATGAATGTTCCTGTTCTTGATCTGGCTAACCACAACCAAATGAAACCAAAAGAGTTTCTAAGTGTCTGAAGAAAAGTAACTCGATTGCAGTTAAACCAGCACAATGGGATAAAGACAGAGAGGGGGGAATTACAGAATGGGGGCAGGGAGCCAGCCAGAGAGTGATGGGGAGAGACGAAAAATAGCACTTATGGGCAACTGCCGCCGTTTCTTGAGCTCTCCTAGGAGCTGCGTCACCGGGAGCCTCGAGTGAAGTGCTGCCTGCCTTGGGCCCGATCCTGCACCCTGGTAGAATAATGGAATCAGAGAATGTCCTGGCTGTCAGGGACAATGGTGGCTCATGTTCAACTTGCTGTCGACCAGAACCCCCAGCTCCCCTCACAAACCGCGCTGGCTGGGACCAATGGCTGCGGTGCTGTTCAGATGTTTTTCATCTGAATGAGTTACCCAGAGTTACCCCCGTGCCTGTGTCTTTCCGGCAAGGGGTCTGTCCTGAGAAGGGGATGCAGTGCATCCTCTGCCACTCTCTGGAGAGACCAACCCTGTGTCCATGGCACCGGGGGACAGAAAGGGTGACTTGTGCAAGACCACCCCTCATCTGAACCACTTAGGTATGTGCTTGTGAACAGGCTATCAAGCCTTAGAGTGTAAATGCCCATATAAATGTCCAACAGCAGCTCCATCACCCAGTTCCTCCTCCTGCCATTCACAGACACATGGGAGCTGCAGCTCCTGCACTTCTGGCTCTTCCTGGGCATCTACCTGGCTGCCCTCCTGGGCAACGGCCTCATCATCACCATCATAGCCTGTGACCAGCGCCTCCACACCCCCATGTACTTCTTCCTGCTCAGCCTCTCCTTCCTTGACCTGGGCTGCATCTCCACTACTCTTCCCAAATCCATGGTCAATTCCCTGTGGGACACCAGGGCCATTTCCTACACAGGGTGTGCTTCTCAAGTCTTTCTGTTTGTCTTCAGCAGAGTATTTTCTCCTCACTGTCCTGTCCTATGACCGCCACATTGCCATCTGCAAACCCCTGCACTACGGGACCCTCCTGGGCAGCAGACCTTGTGTCCACACGGCGGCAGCTGCCTGGGCCACTGGGCTGTTTTGTAGTCCAGTGGCAGACCCTGGGAAAGGTCTGCACGAGGCTCCGTGCACCCACATCTTGAACCTCTCTGGACCTCCTAACCAGCCCCCTTCTAATCCACCCCAGGATGCCATTGGCCTTCGTTGTCGCCATTCAGTGTGTTGTTTGCTTCCTCGGGGTTTCCCAGCGGGAGTTCTGGGCTCAGCTGCTGCTCTGGCCTTTCCCTTCTCTGGAGCCTGCACCAAACTGCTGCTGGTTTGGCTGGGAGGTCAATGCCTCTGCCAACTCCCCCACTTGAAGCCACAGGACGAGGCCCAAGTTTGCCCGTCGGCAGCTCAGAACCTGCGCTCATCCCGTCTCCTTCCCCGTGGACTGTTGGAAACCACGTTCCTGACCCCATGAACGTCCCCGATCTCCATCCGGCTCCTCTGCTGAGGGGGCGTTTGTGCCCAGGCAGACGGCAGCTGTGTCGCCCCAGCAGAGCCCACAGGGTGTCCCCGCCCTGCTCAGCCCTGGGGACCCCAGTGTGATGTCAGAGCCGCCACTGTGAGGTCACAGTTGGCCAGCGTGGCCTTCCCGCCCGGGGAAGGAGCCCCAGCTGCCATTTGGCTGTTGCCCTGGGCAGGCAGCTCTTGCTGCGGGTGCTGTTGGGCATTCTCGAGCTTTTGGTGCCTGGACAGGCCAAGTGCTGTGCTGAGCGGGGAGCCCCCACTTGCCAGCCATGGCCAGGAGAAAGGCATCCCACAGAAGATACCGAGAGGCCTCCAAAGGCTCCTTGGAGGCCAAGGCCGACCAAGAGCCAGCAGGGGAGGCAGCGGGGCCAAGCCGCTCCCAGACGAGTGGGTAAGAATTGGCTGCTCCTGCCCGGGGCGGCAGGTTGGGGTGGGAGCTGGGACGCGGCCGGACACGACCCGTGGGGCAGGGAGCAGCATGGGGAAGATGACAGAGGCTTCTGGAGAGAGAAACGGAGCTGGGGAAGGGGCTGCCTCTGTCCCCGCAGCTGGGACGTCCCCTGCGAGGCTTCCCGAGGCTGAGCTCCGGACAGGGCCTCGGCTCACACAGCATGGGGCTGGTGGGCAAGCGGCATCTCCCTTTGTCCTCCCGCAGGAGCGCCGGCACGAGGTTGGAGCTGGTGACGCGATTCTGGGAGTCAAGTCCCGGCTCTGCCACTCAGGGATTTGCAAACTGGCGCAATGAGGCCACAAAAATTGCATGTAAGCTCAGCCACTGCTGCTCGCTGTGACGTGCTTGGGGGTGAACTCCTGGAGAGGAGACCTCAAGAGACAGGCCTGACTTTTCTCTGTTTTTTTTTGCCCAGGGATTGTCTTCAGCCTCACTTGCTGTGGGGCAGGTGCCCTGGTCTCCCTGTGGACACGTCTGCTGAGTGTGTCCGTCTTTGCCGTGTACGTAGCGCAGGTTTCTGCTGTGGACGGGGGGAAGGGGATGTCCAGGGCCAGTGCAAGCAAAGGGGAGAACAGGGCGTGTTCCCCAGCCCAGACATGAGGAAGGAATTGTTGGCCCTGAGGGTGGTGAGAGCCTGGCCCAGGTTGGCCAGAGAGGTGGTGGATGAACCATCCCTGGAGACACCCCAGGCCAGGCTGGACGGGGCTCTGAGCAACCCGATCAGGGTGAAGACGTTCCTGCTCATGGCAGGAGGTTGCACTTGATGTGCTTTGAAGGTCCCTTCCAACCCAAACATTTGCTCTTTACGGATTGTTTTCCTTCTCTTTCAGAAGGTGGTCCTGCAGCTCTTCCTCTGCAGAAGAGCTGCCAGTAGTGTTGAGGCAGTGTGGACAGAAATCATGTTCCTCCAGCTTTTCAGCCTAAGAATGCAAATCCAGCTCTGAAGGGGTTTGCTCAACACTTGGTTCCCTGACAGCCCCTGGACTCTCTTTTTCAGGCACAAGATGGCCCCCAAAAAGAACTGGTTTGTGATGGACAGGCAGAGGATGCAGTTCTTGAGGGACATGAGGTGCTTCCGAGTCATCCTCCTCTTGCTCCTGGTGGCTCTTGGCATTCACTGCACAACCTTGATGCCAGGGTGGACAACACGGGCAAAGGGATGGATGGAGGTGGGTGACTCCTGCAAGGGAGCGCTGCTGACAGCGGCTGGAGAAATCACAGGCTCTTCTGCTTCCGTGCAGAGCGACCCAAAGAAAGAGCAGCTTGTGCCGTGTCTCCTGGGGAAGCCTCCCCCGGGGAGCCCTGGCAGCTCTGGTGGTGGAGACTCTAACGGGGAATTGTTCCCTTTCAGGAGCAGATCTGTGGGTCTGCGATCGAACGGAAGATCCAGAGGTAAGAGATGTTTCCTGAGCTGGAACTGGGTCTGTGCAGAAGCCTCAGCCAACACCTCGTGCTACCTGCACCCATTTTCCTAAAGCCAGGGCTCCCGTCCTTCCCTCTGGCCTTTGCATTGCTCAGCCTGGTGAGGAGGGAAGCGCTGGCAAAGCCAGGCGAGCACCCGTGTCTGTGCTCCGTGCTGAGCTCCAATGCTCCCCAGAGGGGATGGACATCTCTCTGACGAGATCTGCTTTTCTGGTCCTTCAGCGATTACCAGGCTTTGCTGGCGGCACAAACTCAAAATATACGGCGTCTGCTGAAGGAGGTGGCTCAGCTGAGGGTGCAGCTCGTCAGCGCGAGGAAGGTGAGTGTGCATTTGGGGAAGGAGGTTTGGCTGGGCAGAAGCCCCGATAAAGCCTCCTTGGGGTTGTTGGTGGGCTTGGATTGCTGACCATGCTGTTCCTCAAGCAGGCAGCGTCTGAGGCGGCTTCACAAGTCTCCGTGGAGATGTCTGACTGGGCCCTGCAGAGCGCTGGTACGGACACAAGCAGCCCAGCCGTGCTCCCGGCGCTGCTCTCCAAACTGGTGATGAGGACAGGACTGAAAAACGAGGAGCTGGCAGCGGCCTCACGGGTCGCGTCTGAGCACCGAGTCCTCCGCTTGCAGTCATCTGCCCCCGCTTCCTTCCAGGTGCCACCATCGACATGCGGAGAACTTCCCAGACCTACAGCTGCCAAGGGAATTGGATCTGCAGCGTTATACAGCTGTTTCGTGATGCCAACCCTCCTGAGGCTGTTCTGCAGGTATGGCAGCAGAAATCCTCAGTGCTGGTTTCCTTCCTTCCTGGGAAGGTGGGGTCTGATCTCAGGGGCATTTCCCAGCTGCAGCAGACCCCACAGACACCCCGTAGCCTGCGCTGCAAGCTCCAGGAGCAGTTGTGTTGGCCCCAGCGCTCTCTCACGCTTCATTTCTCTGCTGTTCTGGTTGCAGCCGGATGTTTCCCCAGGGAACTGCTGGCCTTTCCAAGGGCATCAGGGCCAGGTGGTCATCCGGTTGCCAGCACGAGTCCACCTGAGCGCCGTCACCGTGCAGCACATCTCCGAGGAAGCCTCTCCCTCTGGATCCGTCACCAGCGCCCCCAGAGACGTTGCCGTCTTTGTAAGTGTCTGCTGGGCGCTTCTGCCCTGGGGCCAAGCCGTGACAGCGACTTTGTGCATCCTCGGAGGTTTGTGTCCCGCTCTCTCCTGAGCCCGGCTGTGCCCTGGCATGATACTTCAAGGGCTCGAGAGGTTTCCTCCCTCTCAAGACTTAGTCTGGCCAGGGCAGAGTTCTTCACCAAAACTCCAGGCGGAGACTGAGCTCCAGCCCAACCAGTACCAGACGAGCACTGGGGTCCCAGGAGAGTCTGGGAACGGGACGGGGCTGATCCAGCGCGTACGTCCCTGCGGTGCTGGGATGAGTCTGAGCTGCTCTCCTTGTGCTTTGCCCCTGAGGGACTGGATGCGGACGGAGAAGAGGAAACTCTGCTTGGGATGTTCATGTACAACGTGGCGAAAGAGCCCATCCAGACGTTCCCGCTGAAGGTACGGTCCACACGCGGGGGAAAGATGCCAGGGAGCAAAGCAGGTTTGCCCGCACGTCTGCAGCAGGAAGAGCGTGAACGCTTTCTCGCTGGGCACAGGAGCCCGCAGCACTTTTGGGAGCTGGTTCCTGCGCAGGAGCCGGGCTGGCAGGGGCAGATCCATTGACTGCACTCTGGCTCTTGACGCCTCCGTTTCCTTTTGCCTCTTTTCTTCACAGGCACTTCCCAGAGCCTTTTCATATGTCAAATTTCTCGTCAAGAGCAACTGGGGAAACCCGAAGTATACCTGCATTTATCGAGTGCGGGTTCACGGGAAGATGGCGAAACCAAAAAGCCTCAGCTGAAACCAGAGCAGAAACAAAGGCAAAAAATAAAAAATGCTGTGTCAGTTCAGATCGGTGTAGAAGATTTGCAAACCTGATTCCTCACCCCATGAACGTTCCTGTTCTTGATCTGGCTAACCACAACCAAATGAAACCAAAAGAGTTTCTAAGTGTCTGAAGAAAAGTAACTCGATTGCAGTTAAACCAGCACAATGGGATAAAGACAGAGAGGGGGGAATTACAGAATGGGGGCAGGGAGCCAGCCAGAGAGTGATGGGGAGAGACGAAAAATAGCACTTATGGGCAACTGCCGCCGTTTCTTGAGCTCTCCTAGGAGCTGCGTCACCGGGAGCCTCGAGTGAAGTGCTGCCTGCCTTGGGCCCGGTCCTGCACCCTGGTAGAATAACGGAATCAGAGAATGTCCTGGCTGTCAGGGACAATGGTGGCTCATGTTCAACTTGCTGTCGACCAGAACCCCCAGATCCCCTCACAAACCGCGCTGGCTGGGACCAATGGCTGCGGTGCTGTTCAGATGTTTTTCATCTGAATGAGTTACCCAGAGTTACCCCCGTGCCTGTGTCTTTCCGGCAAGGGGTATGTCCTGAGAAGGGGATGCAGTGCATCCTCTGCCACTCTCTGGAGATACCAACCCTGTGTCCATGGCACCGGGGGACAGAAAGGGTGACTTGTGCAAGACCACCCCTCATCTGAACCACTTAGGTATGTGCTTGTGAACAGGCTATCAAGCCTTAGAGTGTAAATGCCCATATAAATGTCCAACAGCAGCTCCATCACCCAGTTCCTCCTCCTGCCATTCACAGACACATGGGAGCTGCAGCTCCTGCACTTCTGGCTCTTCCTGGGCATCTACCTGGCTGCCCTCCTGGGCAACGGCCTCATCATCACCATCATAGCCTGTGACCAGCGCCTCCACACCCCCATGTACTTCTTCCTGCTCAGCCTCTCCTTCCTTGACCTGGGCTGCATCTCTACTACTCTTCCCAAATCCATGGTCAATTCCCTGTGGGACACCAGGGCCATTTCCTACACAGGGTGTGCTTCTCAAGTCTTTCTGTTTGTCTTCAGCAGAGTATTTTCTCCTCACTGTCCTGTCCTATGACCGCCACATTGCCATCTGCAAACCCCTGCACTACGGGACCCTCCTGGGCAGCAGACCTTGTGTCCACACGGCAGCAGCTGCCTGGGCCACTGGGTTTCTCACTGCTCTGCTGCACACGGTCAGTACATTTTCACTGCCGCTGTGCAAGGGCAACACCCTGGGCCAGTTCTGTGAAAGCCCCCAGATCCTCCAGCTCTCATGCTCAGACACCCACCTCAGGGAAGTTTGGCTTCCTGTGATTAGCAACTTTTTGTTCTTTGGCTGTTTTGTGTTCACCATGCTGTCCTATCTGCAGATCTCGAGGGCTGTGCTGAGGATCCCCTCTGAGCAGGGACGGCACAAAGCCTATTCCACGTGCCTCCCTGGTTTTGATCGCTGCCATGTTTGCCAATGTGAAGCCCCCCTCGTTCTCCGTCCCATCCCTGGACCTGGGGATGACAGTTCTCTACTCATTGGTGCCTCCAACATTGAACCCCCTCATCTACCGCATGAGGAACCAGGAGCTCAAGGATGCAGTGACTTCTTGACTGAGCGACTGTCTAAATGAGGAGCTCTGCTCTACGTGTGTTGAAACAAATTAAAAGGCCTTGCAGCAGGTATTTTTTCCTGAGAACCTTTCCCTAAGGCCTGGTGAAAGATCTTTGTCCTTCCATGGAGCGACACTGCATGAGTAGGTCAGAAGTCCATGTTTGCATTGTACAGAGGAGATGTGAGCATGCACTTCTGTTGTGGTTTAACCCGAGCTGGCAATACCACCATGATAGCCGCTCACCACCCTCCCTTACCCCCCCAACAGGGGAGAAAATCAAAAGGGAAGGGAGAAACTTGGATTGAGATAAACACAGTTAAATAAGATAACAAAATACTAATACACAACTAGTAAATATATATATATAAATAATAGAAATAAAAGATACTCAAGTCAATTCCAAACAAACTCCGTCCACAACTGAGCAGCCAAGCCCAGCAAGCCACACCTGGTCCTGAAGCTGATCCCAGAGAGAGAGAGAGGAAAAAGCCAGAAAAGCCCAGCGAATGACAAAAGGCCAAGCTAAACATCCTAACTGAACTCCCCCAGCTTGTCAGCAAGAGCAAGAGATGGTGGAAGAAGGGAGAAAGGGAGAAACCTGGAACAGCAACACTCCTTAAATCACTAGCATGATGCTAATGGGATGGAATACTCTTATTGATCAATGTGGATGTCAGTCAACCTCTGCCCCACCTCTCTCATGCCTCACACCTGCTGGCAGAGCTCCTTGGCTCTCAAACCAGAGCAATTGAACATATTAACTGTGCTGGGGTGGCATCTGCTTGTTCTCAAGCTAAGTCCAAATAAAGAGCATGTTAGCTATGAAAAAGCAAGGTTTCTAACTGCATGAAGAAAATGAACCCATTTTCAGTCAAACCAGCACAATATCATGTACGGGAAGTGAGATGAACCCGAGTGAGCACATTCCGAGTCAGCTGTTCCTCGGTGTTCCGTGAAGGCCTGAGGGACAGACAATATCTCAAGGTCACTTCATGTTGTGAGCAACAGCCCATGGGAAACCATGTAAATGCAGCACTGCAATGTGCTTCCCTGAACCAACGTCCCCATGCCTGTTCCTCATGAAGTGGGACATTTCAGATGACTCTAGACTAACAAGGCACACCACAGGGCTGAGCTGCCACCCATCCTTTGGTAGTGGGAACCAGAGATCGGAGAGACACTGTCACTCCTGCTTCTGTTAGCAGAAGGGGAAGACTTTGCCCCTGAGCATCCCTGGGTGCTTAAGGAGTTCACAAGGCCAGATGTGGCTGACTTGACATTTCTGTGTGTGACTCTAGGAGCAAACCCCACTGGCCAGGTGACATTCATCTCAGCAGACAACAAACCCATCTTCAAAAATGGCAGGAGTGAGAAGTGGGAGAATTACAGGGTGGTCAGCCTATCTCTGTCCCTGGGAAGGGGATGGGACTCGTCTACCTGTAGCCATTTCCAGGCACTTGAAGGACAAGAACGGGATTGTTGAACCCAAATAATCAGGGGAAAGAACCTGGAGCTTTCCTTGGTAGTCGCAAAAAGCAGGAGAGAGAAGAAAAAGCCACCAAATGCAGATTGGAAGGTGGAGACTGGGTATCAGGAGGAAAAAATGTCACTGGAAGGGCAGTGCTGTGGTGCAAGATGTCACCAGGAGGGAGTCTGGATCAGCCCATGGTTTGTGTTCCAAAGAACAGCCAGTGAGAGTTCAGACAGAGCAGTGAAGGTGCAGAAATGCTGGGGTCAGAGCAGGTGGGGAAGCAAGATGGGTGTCTGCAGCCTGCAGGGAAAGAGGGGCAGGGGTAGGACCATAAAGAACAGCCTGAGGTGGAGATGGCAAAGGGCGCTGGCAAGGCTGGAAGGGACCCACAAAACCCAGGTCTTTGTCCCTTGGCCATGGCAGTTTTCTCTGCCACTGAGGCCTAGGAGAAGACATGTTGTCCTCATGGCACTGGGGCCTTGTTGCCTCCCTGCAGCCCCACGGGGAAGCTGGAAGTTGTTGTACCAGTGTTGTCCTTCCCTCGGCCTTGCACACCCACATCCCATGGTCCCAGGAAGAGCCCTGAGCCGCGTGTGAGGAACAGGATCCCCCTTCCCATTGACTGGAGGTCAGGGCTTCTCTTTTCTGCTTCAGAAAGCAAACCAAGGGGTTTCTGAGCATCAGAGCCACCTGCACAGGGCCTTGGCCCACCTCTCATAACAGCCTCCAATTATCTGCTCTAACGAGCCCCTGGGGAGGCTTTGTCAGTAACAGTCCTCAGTGGGGCCCATTAATGCTTCAAGGAACTCTGAGGTTTTGGTTTTGACTTTGGGTCCTCGAGGCCTTTTTTCAGTCTCTTCTCAGTACCTGTGATTCATGGACGCAGCCTCAAACACACAGTAACTTACAGAAGACTCCTAAATGACTTGGGGAAAATAAAGTTTCTGGTGTAAATAATTTATTTTGATCAAATCTTGCCAATTTGGCCATCCTGTCACATGCTGACTGATGCTGGCTGTGGTACTGTCACTTGAATTAAGTTCTTTACTCTTGTCAGAAAATGGGAATGTTTATCCTCCCCCCACCTCGCTCTTGGATTTTGATATAGGTTGCTTCAGATTCAGGAGGTTGCTGGCAATACTGCTGAGATTGGATAGTTGATTTAATTCTTAGTTTGTGGTGAGGTTACAGACTGAGAACCTAATTTAATTCTGTGTAATTTACTGTGGAAATAGATAAGCAAGATCTGTCCGATATGCTTGGGTCCATAATACTTCAAAATGTTAGTGCTTTTTGAGCAGAACAGACCAGCTAGCCAGGAGTGCTTGTCTGCTGTGGCTTCAGTTAGGTGGCTTTTCTTTTTTTGTCTTACATAGTAGCAACAGACTTGGTTTGCACCAGAGGAGAGCAGATGAGCACGGTATGGATAGACGGAGTAGTGCTGTGATATGGCATTTACACACAGAGCTGGAAGAAATGGCTTAAAATCACATCAACCTTATATTCATAAATCAGGATATAGAATTTGTGTTCTTGACTTTTAAAATGCATGGTATTTTCTTGTCTTGTGTATGCCTTAGTACATAGAACTTCCATACTGCATCTTTTCATGTGGCAGAACACATGTGCTGTGCTTGAAATCCGTGTTGATTGATCGCCGACTGTAACGACAAACAGGACATCAGGAATACAAGTAATATCTATTATGTCCTATTTGGTACATACACTTCAATTCTTAAACTGAGTTTAGCTCAAAACATTTCTGAAGCCATGTTTAGCAAGGCTGATAATTCTGACCTGCTCTTGGGAAAATTCTGCAGTGTAATTGGGATTCCACCAATAGCTCCATCAGGTGGTGCAATTGCTGCATGGGCTGGATACAAGATTTTTCTCCAGAGGCTGGGGGCAGGAAGTAGATGGAGTTGTCCTCTTATTTCACTGAAAAACAGCTCAAAAGAAATGCCACCCTGCAACAAGTAAAATAAATTTAATGTCTCATATCAGGAGCTCTAGTTCTGGAACCATTTTTACAGCATGAATGAGCAGAATTGCCCAAAGATTAAAGGTACTGGTAAATACTCTGTATGGGAACTGAAGACAGCATTCTGCATCCTCAGAGAAATACAATCACTCAGATGAACCTTTACGTCTAACTTTTCCCAGTTCTTGTGCTGAAATTAAAAGTATTGAGGTATTTTCTTGTGTGGGAGGAAAGGGATAAAAAGATAATGGAATAGTTTTGTATAGAAGTTATAATTTTATCTAGCTTTTGTTTTAAAGAGACACTCAAAAGGATATATAAAATAGCCTAATATAATGTGAGACTTTTTCCAAAATTATCCTTAAGAGGCTCTCAGAGTTACATGATGCTAAAGTTTGTAATTGTCCAAAAGATTTTAATAACCCATGGAGCTAAGGAAAATATTCCTAAGAGCTAGAGAAAAACTTGTTCCCCACAGCACAGGGCAATAAACAACCAGCGGAAGATAAAAGCCTTTCATGCAGATAAAGAGCTGGCAGATACCAGACATACAGCTGAAGATTTATTTGGGAGTATAGTCTTGTTCTACAATTAGGAGACATTTGAATTATTACTAAAAAGAAAATATCCAGCTGTGCTCCCTAACTGTAACAGATTGCACTAACTGTAAAAGTCCAGTGCGTGCAGTGTAGTGTGAATCTTTGATAAGAAAATGTATTTGAATCTTTGATAAGAAAATGTATTTTATTTTCCCTTCTTATGGCTGGCGGGTAGGAAGATGGAGAAAGAAAGTAAACTTTAAATTGTACAGTAGCCCAGTACAGATCTTTACATAATGCTTTTGCCTATCAAGTATCTCAGTTACAATTAGTGCTGTTGGTTTTTAACACGCAGTAAGTGTCATCTAGTAAGCTGAAAGATGGGAAAAGAGAGGGAAGTCAAGAGGTGGTGACAGTGCTGATAGATAATTTATCTACCAACTCTTTATTTGTCTAAATTCTTAATACATGTCTAGAATAGCACAAGTAGATATAAGGGAGAACTAATTGAAAAAAAAAACTATATTGATTAGCCAGATTAAAAAGTGAAAATAATTCTTTTTAATAAGTAAATGTGCTACATAAATTTGTAGGGCATGGATATTTGTTTCAAAACTTCAGAAAACTCTCCTTCTGGAAATAATCTGGACTTTCTCCATTTTTTTCAAGAATGATTTAAAAAATGAAAATAAATAGTTCATGGAGCTCTCCAGCATATTCTGTAGGTGTTCTGTGGTGCATATTATGCTTTGGCACATTGAAGTCTTTAATAACTTGATATTTGTTATCCTCCCTGTCATGAATGTTAAGTGTGCCATTACCATGCTAAAATATGAACTTCTTACATGAAATGTACTTCAAGAAGTATCAGTGCTCATGCAAACTTGGATATACTCAGTAACAGCTGTATCAATGTGCTTCCTTTCCTCCATGCTGGCTGCAGACAGCAGGCAGACCGAACTAAAGAAGTATCAGTAGGTATTATAGTAAATATACACTTGAATTTTAAACGCAAACTGAGTCTTGGCTCCCACTGCTATTAAAACAAACAAAAAACCAACAAAATCAAGACCAGTTCACTGATTAAATGTATGGGGTATTTAACCATTACCTTTATCTTCAGTGTAAAAAATCCCCAAACTTCCTTCATACAGGGACTTCCAAATTTGAAAGAGTTACAACTCCAGTGTATATAAAAGGAAGGAAACAAGTTCAGCAAAATTTAATACAGATTGTAAGCATTCTAGTTTACAGTTAAATGCACATAGGAGGCACACAGAAAATTCATGTCCTCCCTAAAGGCTCCTGTTTTCTTGTGAAGTCAGTAACATCATTGTGCCATGTACAATCAGATTAATTGGCCATATTTTCCTGAACAAAAGGCGTTATGCTGGGTTCCTGCATTACAAGGTACTGCAAACACACTTTAATTATTTTGTACCTATGAGAGGCAAACAAAAAACCTTTTTCTGACCTATTCCAGTAAAAGTACATGTTTGTTTGTTTTTAATGTCAGGAATCAAAATATTATGGAAGGTGGACTTTGAACTGTAATATTGTGTAGCTAGAATTAACCATACCTTAAAATTAGCACTGTCTGGATCCCAAACTTGCCATCTCCGTATAAAAATAACTGCGAGTTCGTTGTGCTGTGTTTGTTGACCGCACACCCTGCCTTGAACTGCAGTAACGAATGCACTGTGCTGAGACTGGGTGACTACTGAGAACTCTAATGGAAAATGAGAAGAGTACCTCATGATGCTACTATGTCAACTTAAAAAATATGGATTATATTCTCTCTGTATAATTCTGGCTCCTATTTGGGTGCTCCTAGCCTTTAATACAAAAAGTTGTTTTCCTCATCTGTGTAAGTGCGCTTATGTCACTTTTCTTACATCTTCCCAAACGGAAGCCCTGAGAGCTGTTGTTACGCTGGTACTGGATGCTGGCATGCTCCAAGGTACATTTGTCTCTACAGATCTGTCATTCTTCTGGGGACCAGCTTCCAAGCTTTTCCATATGTTGCATTCATTTGTTTTGTCTTCTTGCAACATCTGTTAGTGTTGTGATAGAAGAAAATGAGAGAATGTTTGCCTTCATTTTGCAAGTACCAGCAAACTGTGAGGAAGACACATGCCACTCAGGTGCATAAATATCAAAATAATTATACCTTTTCCATCTAAATTAGAGTATAATCACTAACAGCATTTTAAATTATGAAATTTGGGATTTCTTTGGCCACCTTCAATTGGAGGCTAGGTATGCTATTCTTATGCAGTAGAGATGAGAAATAACCACTGGGTTGCTTTATTAAAGAGAGGCCTTGACACTGTTCCTCAAACCACCTGCCCGGTGTTTTGCTTAACCATGTTCATGAGGATGTTGGCAGACTGGGGAGAAGGCGCTACCTTTTGAGGTTCTTGCACGTCTTCGAGTCATTTTGGCTTATGTGGTCACAGTGAGAATTTGAGTCTCGTGGCCTCTGCCTTCGGTTTTTATGGCTACCTTTCTTGGGGAAACCCGGCCACTATCCAGTATACTCTAGGCCGAAGAACTTCTTCTCCTGACCCCCTCATCATTTTCTCAAGTTTTCATATCTTTGATTTATTGCTGTAGCTGTTTCCTCTGGGTAGTCTAATCTTTCAGTCATTGACTTGCTTCCTCTGGCAATAATATCTGATAGGCATTTAAAACTTGAGGCTTCTGGCTTGGGAAATAGCAGTGGATGGCATACTTTTCTTTAAAATAAAACTTTGAACTGAAAGACTGGTGTCTCATCTAGAAAGCACAGTGTAGCTTGTCCTTAATGCCATAACTTGACTGTGTTCCCTCCCTGCTTTCATTGTCTGTTCTGCAGTCGATCTGGTGGTGTGATGTGCTGATGAATTTGCTAACATGGCAGAAAAATAACCTAAGATGTTAAGTGGTTTGCTCCGTGTTAGCAGGGTGATGTTGTTTACCATTCATTCAGCTTAACTCCAGAGGCAGTGCAAAAAGGGAGGAAGAAAAGCAGGTAACAGAATCATACCTCTGAATGAGAGTGAAATAGTAGCTAGAGTGTAGTTAAGATATGTATTAATATCTGAGCTTAGTATGGCTGGTCAGATTAGTGACATTCAGCCTGTGGCTTTACAGAGGAGTTCAAAGGTTCCAAACAAGTGAAAATATCTATTAAGCAACATGAGCAAAACCTGTGAGTTACTGTGAAGTCAAATGTTAAGGCAGTGGTGTCACACAGCATTATTAGATGGGACTACTTGCTGCTCCAAAAAAGCCACTCTACCCTTTGAAGGATAAATGTTGTTTAGGTCCCTGCTTTTTTCCTGTTTGCCTTATTTGCTTTGAACTTTTGCAATTTAGTAGCTAATGAATTTCTGGCATCTGAAGGCTGGGCCTTGCATGATAGAGAAAAGGCAATGCATGATGCTTGCACAAATAACTTGGCAGTTCATACTGTGTGTTAAAATAGGTTCGTGCTTGCATTCTGCCTGTTTATTATGTTTATGGTGTCCCATTGTTCATATCTTGGATCCTGCATGTTTTCGTCTTGGCTATACATTCATGCCAGAAGTTGTAGGGTGGAGATGCCCGTCAGTCCTGCTGGTATAGGCTTTGATAGCCTATACAAGTGGAATCTTATTAAGTGGAATCACTTTGTGTCTGTGTGACCTGTCTTAAGGTAAATGCTAATAAGGATACTGTTGTACTGTTGCAGTTGAGACATGCTTTTTGGCTCTGGGAAAGCAGGGAAGGTGTTCTGGGCATGACCCCCAGGTCTTATGCTGATTTACATATTAGTTTGTACAGTGAAACAAGTGAAACAATGATCTTATTTGCTTTTTGATTTGTAGGTATTTCCCAGTCTCTTCTAAGGACACTAAACAATACAAGTATTTTAACTGCCCTTTTTTTTTTAAGTTTCATCTTCAGAAGTTGTGATGTCCCCTTCGGCTGCACCAGTCCAAGGGGCTGTGCTGAGACCCTTTCTCCGAGGGACTCGGTGTCTCCCAGTCTCATGGCCATCAAAGCGCACACGCCTGTTGTGGATGGGCGCTAAACAAGCCACTTACATGTGGTGTCCAGTGTAAAGCTTTCCTGGGAGATACTGTGGAACAACCAAGAAAATGGGTGGGATCATATGTGTCTTTATCTTCAATTTCAAAGCACTGCTTTGAGTTGAGGCTACAATATGCCTTTGGGTGTTATGTTACAGTGTGTGTTCTTTCACTATAAGTTGTCAAAATAAAGACATGGAAACACACTGGCTAATGAGCTGAGAATAGAGGTCTTGACTTTGAATCCCTGAGCTGTTTCTATGGCTCAGCGAGAAAAGGCTTTTTGATTGCCTTAAATAAATTACCACTGCACAGTTCAATTCATTTTAATATCAGTGCTTTCTGCATTCAGTGCTTGAAATCTGATCAGTCAGAAAGAAAATACAAAGGCTACTGTGTGTGACTGTCCGTATTTGTAAAGAAGACTCATGCTCTTAGGAAAACACTTGCTGTCAGTAGCAAAGCTCTGAAGTCTGTCTCAGGTATCATTTCAACCCATTCAAACTAGGATGCTATTATATGAGATAGTTATGAAATTATGTCTGTTGAATTAGATAGACTGAAATAGCATCAGGGCTTTCAAAACTGCTTGAGCAGTAAGTTTAAGAAAAGGTGAAATGTGAATTCAATCAGTTACTATTTAGCAATGTCTTTAATTTATTGAAATATAGGATAATATATCTCAGACTAGGAAGTGGGAGAAACTGACTTGTGTTAACAATTGGTTATTTTAAATAGTGAGAAAAAAAATCCACCTACTGCATCATTTAGCACCTGAATTGGTATTCAGAACTAAGAATCGGTTGGTGCAGGTTGCTTTTAGGGGTATTATTAAGAGTGTCCCTGAAAAATACTCTTCTTAAGAAGAGTCAAAACCAAAGTGTGTGTCACCCATGTATTAAGAAGTTCTTTCTATTCAGCAGATGGATTACTAGCAATGATGGGGTGAGAAGAGAATGATAGGTCATGGCAGGAAGCATTTAGGGCAGAAAGTGGTTGAGCGTAGCTGTAGGCACCAACAGCAAGGGATGAAAATATGCATGCAGGGGAACTTGGAAGCGGAAGATCGGAAAACGTCAATAGATTTTGATAGATGAAGAGTGCGTAAATTATAGGCAAATAAAGTGCAAAGTGGAGCAAGCAAACAGTATCCAGGGCAAACTGAAATGCAGATGAGTCAAAACAAGCTGATGTGCCAGAGTGTGCCATAGCTGCAATATCAAAGGCAAAATGAGATTCCCGTCTTTGCCTTATTTTAGAAGGCAGGCAGTCTCTAAAGGGAAACAAGTAAACCAGTAGAAAGCACAGAGTTTAGAATTGCTGCTTTGACTGTGGTCAGGATCCTGAGGGCAATAATGGCCCTGACCAGCCTCACCTTGGCCCTCTATCCGTTCTCATGGGCCCGGGCCCTATTTAAACTCAGCCTTCAGGCCATAGTCCTGTTTTGCTGTTGGCAGTGCTGGTCTCTAGCTTGGTTTTGGCTATGGGTCCTGTAGAGCTGGAACCTGGGGACCTGGTTGTCACTGGGCCTGATTCTCATCTCTGGACCACCTTCTTGGTTTAACCTCAGACCTGTGTTGTCATCCTGTATTTGTCTGATGATCTGGGCTCTTGTGTGATCCTGCGCTGCTCCCTGTCCTGTGGGGAGCAACCAGCCCTTGCTGTGCCTGGGCAATTGCTTTATTGGCTGGAGTATGGCAGGCTCAAAGAAAATACTTGGTTTCCATTTTATTTATTCTTTCAAAATATAAGGGTGGTAGAATCTATCAATTTCTGGAAGTGAACTGCTTTAACAGGTTTTTATCTTTCCAATAATCCCTTGCATAATAAAATAAGAAAAAAAAATCATATTAGTACCTGGTGATTTTCCTGAATACTGATATTAAATTAATCACCTTTTCTAGGTCTACAGTTCTGGTAAAATGAGCTGGTTTTTAATGACAATAGATGTGACTTGGTATGTTGTTGTAACAGCTAGAGGAATCTAATGATAGATATCTGTAGAGCAGTAGGTAGCTGTGGTGCTGTAGCCCATGATCTCAGATCAGATTTTGAAAGTACTGAGCTTTATGACAGTTTTTTTGGTATTTGAAACTGCTTTTTTAATATCCTCAGAGATTTTAGCTGGAACTGTGTAACAGATGTTATTAACAAGTTAACTCTTTAAGCAATAATTTGGAGTAACTTCAGATCTTGAGATATAGTTCATTCAACAGTTAAGTTATACAGAACTCTCCTTGCCAGTGATTCATTCCTATAGTCTGTTCTAGTATTCTAGTAATGTATCACATCTCGACAAGGACTTCAGCTTTTGTAAATACTATTACCTTGCAAAAAGCTTATTGTATCAGTTTGTTCTTTATTTTGTTAGAAGACATAGCCTTGCTATTACATCCAGTTTCCTTCCCTGAATTTACAGTGTCTCTACTTTCTAAAGGAAGCGTGCTGACTTTAACTTAAATGCTTAATGAAATACTTCTGCAATTGATTAAGATATGTTCAGTGACTTTTCTATCGCTTCTAATTGCACAATGCAAAAAAAAAAAAAGTTTCCATTCTCCAAAACAGATTTTTTTGGCTCAGCTGCTTCTGTTCAAATGATACATCAAAGTGTCCTATTAACTGGCCTGCATTAAAGTGAAGATAAATGGTAAAGCAATAGCAGAGGCAGCAGCCATGACCCAAGCCTTGTGCTGGGTGTGCAGGCTTTGCCTTACAAGTCCTCTATTTAGGAAACTAAGTTAGGGCATGGGATTATGAATACAATAGCTAATATATGTTCTTAAGTATTTGTTTTATATGCAGGTGCTGCTTAAATTGCCACTGTTAATTGCTACTGTGTCTGACATTGCAAGTATCAGTACTTCCAAATATCACTTCTAGACTTCAGTTTGTTTTCTAGCTCAGCAGCTATTGTTTAGATTTAATGGTGGCTTTATCTGTAGTCTGACCTTGGCAGTTGGTCCTGCCCATCGTCCATTTTCAGAGGTGCAGTACGTGCTTCAGCCGTGTCATGAACACGCTGCAGAGATGAGCAATTTCTTAAATTATTTCTTAGTTTTAGCTATATGCTTACTCATGGAACTAGATGCTTTACTCATCTCCCTCTGAGATATGGGAGGGTGGTCCTAGGAGTTACATGGAACTTCAGGGTCTCTGATAGAGAATGTCAGAAAGTGAACTCATGTGACAAATGACTTGGTCTTGTGTTGGTTTGATACACCCTTTTAAATAAGCCATACAGAGGATCAAAAAGCATTTCCACTTTCCAAACTTCTTTGCTCAGTTTGTTGTCTGAATAATAAACAAAAAAAATTGTCTGAATAAAATAATAAAAAATAATAAATATAATCAATTACCAACAAGTATTACAGTGTAGGGGGGGGAAAGGGTAGAGCAATAACAAGGTCATCAGCTGTAGTAGAAAAAAGAACTTGCCTTATGCAAACTAGAATCAGCTGGAAGTAGTGAATAAAGTACTTTATCAAACCACAGCTCAAAGAGTCAGAATGGAAACAAACTACCTGGGAACTACTTCAAGACTTTGGCCTTACGTCTTGGGGATTCTGCAGGAAGCAATAGTGAAGATAGTTTAGTTAGTTTATGTTCAGGCTGCCCACCTACAGGACGAAAATCAGAGACTGACTAATACACAATCTTTCGTTGCCAGCTGAGCTTGGTATTCTTCTGGGCTTGCTGGCCCGGTACAGGACCTCGAGCTCAGACTGGCCTTTCTTATTTATGCTTTAGGTGTTTGAAGTAACTTGCAAACTTGTTCTTGGGCTTCCTGCACTCCTTCCTTTTATTGACTGCCCTTCGTGAAGTACAGTTGTTTCTTAAACCCTTAGATTAATAGTGCAGAGTTTGAACAAGTTTGCCCCCTTGCTCTCTTTTGTGCTGCTCAGGAACAGGGAGCCTTTTGTGTTGCTCTCTACTTTTCTGGATTTTCGAGTAGTAGTGGGTCATGGTCTTCTGTGGGAAGTTACCGCCTTAGAGTCTTTTTACAATATGTTACTTTCACATTGCAGAAAATGGAAAGTCCTAAGCAGACTTACATTAAATACAATAATCTCAGTCACTCTAAAATAAATATAACTTAAAAATGATCCATATGCAGTGAAGGGTTGAAAATGTTTTGAAAACTGGGTCTCTTGGTCAGTTGCAGTGGAAGCATAACCACACTGAGATTACTGTCAAAAATTTCCCATTGGTCTCCTCATGAGATGCAGCACAGGAAAGACTGAAAACCAGATCCCAGTTTTGCAGAAATGTCATAACACTGATAATGTAACTTAAAGACTTGAAGTGCTAGTTCATTACATATCATCTCTCTATAACTACCTGAAGGGCAGTTCTAGCCAGGTGGGGATTGGTCTCTTCTCCCAGGCAGTTAGCAGTAGGACAAGGGGGCATGGGCTTAAACTCTGCCAGGGGAAATTTAGGCTGGATATTAGAAAGAAATTCTTTACAGAGAGAGTGGTCAGGCATTGGAATGGCTGCCCAGGGAGGTGCTGGACTCACCGGCCCTGGGGGTTTTTAAACTGAGATTGGACATGGCACTTAGTGCCATGATCTAGTAAACGGACTAGAGTTGGACCAGGGGTTGGACTCGATGATCTCTGAGGTCTTTTCCAACCCAGTCAGTTCTGTGATTCTGTGATCTGTTGATAAATAAAAGCTACTTCAGATGTGATTGCAGGGATGCAGCGACTTGCCACTGAATAACTGACTGATTATAACCTCTCTAAAATACTTAAATTAACTTGTTCATGAATTATTGAAAGTATATGGTAGTGAAACAGATATCTCAGTAATATTTTCAGTGTTCTTTCCTCCCCTCATTTAATCATGTCACTTTTTTTCTGTGACTGTTTTCCATGAAGTAAAGGAATATTGCAATTTTGTCATTTCTTGTAGATCTCAAGGGGTGAAGTATTCCATTAGCACAACAGCCCATCTAAGAGCTCTAAGTCCTTGACAGAAGGATGTTTCCCCTCTGGCCACCACCTCCTCCAGGTGTGCAGTTCCTTCCCCTTCTCCACCCTTGTGCTGTCAGACCCTTTGCTGAGCCAATTCAGAGAACTGAGCTGCACAGCCAAGGAAGTGAAATATTTTTGCTGGGATAGGGAGTTGTAGCAGTTCAGCAAAGGGTCTCAGGAGCAGAAACAGGAGCAAGTGGGACTGTTTGCTTTTGGCTGTGGTGAGGTTGGTTTCATCCTCAGTCATTGGTCTCCAGAGTTTGCTGTTCCAAATAATATCTGGTGTGTTTTTTGGAGTGAGAATCCAAAAAATGGAGGCTGACAGCTCCAAAGGCAGTGAGCAAAACTGTGTTTTCATCTTAAAAGTAGGGATTTAATTGTTTCTGCTTATTCCTGAAGTCAATATGAGGCAAGAGCTGCTGCCTTGGCCAGCTGTGAGATGCTATGTTGCTGATCGGGTAGTGGCAGCATCTTCCAGGTAAGGAATGGTGCCTCCCCGTGCCTCTGTTGTGAAGCTTGGAATTCAGGGAGAACAGGGAAGAAGAAAGATGCGGCTTCTGGTGCTGTTACATGTGTGTTATCCTCTAATTCTGTCCTCTTCCCTCGAGTTTTAGCAGCCATGATTTGAGGGCCTTTTGTTTGTACCTTTCTGTCCTTATTAATCATTTTTCACTACTGTCCTCCCTGGCCTTTTCCTATTAACAGTATTTTCATTTATTGCCTTCACTTTTAAACTCATCATTCCTCTTCCCAGAGCTTTGTTTGCAGAAGAACATTGTGTATAAGTGGTCATGTTACTAAAAATACAGTTTGCCTCTCCCATATAATGACTGTAGCTTTTGGAGAATGTGCAGTGGTTTCCAGAGGTTCGTGTGAAACTTATCAGTTACTCTGTTAAATGCAAATTATAAAGAAGTTTAACAGACTCTTTACTGCTGCATCTTACATGGTTTAGTAGATGAAACATTTGCAGACAGTGAAGATTTTGGCTGTGCTAGGTAGACTTCCTTTACGATGACAGCTAAAATAAAAAGGGTTAATAAAGTTCCATTAGTATGGTTTTGTCACAGCCCTCTTTTCCATGAATATAAGATACAGCACAGAGTAATCTAGTTCTTGACATAAATAATGCAGTTGTCTCGAGCAAAGATTTATGAGACCTTCTGTAATATACAACATATAAGATCGGCATGGCACTCTTCTGTCAGAATAGTTCAGCCTGTCCTAAATTTGGGTTTAATGGCTGTGGGGGAGAGGGCAGAACCCTCCTTCCCTTGTCAATACCTCTGTCTTGTGGCAGATCCTGCATCATAAGGAGCTGTACAGTCCAACATTGATCTCGGGGCTGTATTTGTACTTGTTTGCTGTGTCTTTCAGCAGGTTAAACTTGAATGTTAATCTGTGTCAGGATTATCATCCTACTTTCAGATGCTTACAGTGACATACACTTATTGTTCTAGGCAGAAAAACTGCTTTTCTACATAGGAGAGTTACAGAGCTATGGGATGTGTCATAATATTCTTAGGGCTTCAGGTGTTTTTTTGGCTTTTTTTTTTTTTTGTTTGTTTTCCATTTCTAGCCAAATTATCTCATAGCATCATGACGATGAATACTTTTAGTATTTAGTCAAGTGTATTAGTGGTGCTAATTTGCCTGCAGTTGCTGTACCTTCAGTGGTTATCATCTATGCTGCAGTAGCACCAAACAAAAAAAATCCTTCTGTACTTGTAAGATTTACTCTTATTTCAGAATCAGTCTCTGGATTTGATCAATTATTATAAAGGACAGGATTTCCTGCAGTACAATTGGACTCAGTACCTTGCCTGGACAGTGTCCTACCTGCAGGTGGTGAAGGTGTGGACCAGGATTGTGGCAAATGAGCAAAAAAATCAGTAAACAAAAATATAAGGGATCATTTATGAGATAAGGAAACATCACAAGATGATGCTTGCAAGTAAATGGGTTCCCAGCTTTTTGGTAGCCAGATGTTACAGACCCAGTGTTGATGGGTAACCAGGTCCCACTCTGAATGGGAATACTCAAAGAGCACAATCTACCACAGATGTGCACGCATATAAAAAGGCATATCAGCAAATGCAGTTTTCAGTGTTACTGTTCTAAATTTTCCAAACATAACTGCCTTTCTTAACCTAATCTCTGTACATATATGACTATCTAATTTTTGTTTATGGTTTCATTATTGAAATATATTTGAAAGAACTATGTAGCACCCATGTATTCTGCTTTTAAGTCATGTCTAAATTGCTGTGGAGCTAATGAAAGCATCGGTCTTACTGTGTCTGTGTTATATTGCCCTCCTGCCCATACTCTCTGCACATCTTAAAGTACCTTAACTTCTGGCAATGATTTTGAAGCTACTTTCTGTGTTCAGTGTTATTTGACCTGAAGCGACGTGTAAGTAGCTGAGTAAGTGGATAAAAAGAAACTGCAAGGTGCTTGAACAAAACTTGCAGAGAAAATGGATGTGCCTGTGAAAACAGCAGCACATTAGCTCTACCACTGTGGGGAAAAATCTGCCAACCTGAAAACTGTTTTGCCTGATCTCTGTTATTCAGGTGGTGTTTGTTACTGATATTTGAACAGCATAAAGTAAACATAAAATAGTTGCTTATCGTTCTTGTATTTCATTTTGTGTACTTGGTAGTATAAATGCTCATGTCAGCATGAACTCATGTATATGCTAATCACTTCACTAATCTATCTCAAACAGTGGGAATGCCTGCTCAGAACAATTTTGCTAGATATTTCTGCAAAAGCCCCAAGTATTGTTTCAAGGATGGTGTTTCTAGTTATTATCTACTTTTCAGATATCAATAAGTCACTTGTTTTCTGAGAATATTTTTGGAGGGTAAGAAAATCAAGAGATACTTAAGTGTATCTCCAAAATGAGTACTTTATAGGCACAGCGCTAGGGAAGTATATTAACTTCAGCTTTTTAATAAGTGTCTTCACTTCTTTGCTGCACAGCTGGTATCAGATTTTCTTTTTCATTTAGAGATAAGTGTTAAGCCAGATTAATTTTCATAATAAGCAGTTTGTGTACTTGTTCTTAAGAATTAAAAATACTTTTTATATATTTTCACTGGTTTTAGATACCTCATTCATATGCAGAAAAACCTTGAAATTAAAACTTTTATTATCAGTGATACTACTGTTTACAAAGTTATTTCTTTTTTATTTATGACTGAGTATCCTAATCTATGGGCGGGCTTTGAAGTAGAAACTGGCACTCAGCATTTCGCCTTTTGAAATAATTTCTTCTGGTGCGCTCGCCTCTGGCTGCATGAATTGTTGCACTGCAGCTTGTGGGCTGCAGAAACACTTCGCATGCAAAGGCAAAGCCAGGAGTTTATTGTTAGCCTAATTAAAGTCTTAATGGTCTAACAAAAGAGTTATTATTAGTCTAGGAATATTGCAGAGAAGCAGAGTACTGTTGTAGAAAATGTCTCAGTCGTAATACAGTTAAATTTGTTGTTCCCATGCACCTTGGTATCTACCCCTCTTTTCCCCCTGATGTTCTGTTCATCCATTTGTTACCCCTCTAGGCCTTAAGGTCACCAGCCTTTCTCAGCAAGGGATGGGGCAGTTACAGCCATGCAGCTTTTTGCAAGGAGGACATTGATGTTGATGGTGCTGTGGGTGTGTTTTTTGGTATTTTTTTTCCTAGATCCCGCTTGGGGCTATTTTTGTTTTCTAATGTGTGCTTACACCATGCTCTTTCTTTGTATGTCTGGAATTCCACATTACAGCTGAATTTCACAAATAGAAAATACTCTGTATACATATGTATATTGGATGTGTATTCTTTGTTCTCTGTTATATCTGGTTTTAGCCAGCTCCCAAATTTGCATGCATTTAATGACCAGTAATCAACTATTCATGAGTTGCATGTAGCCGAGAACTCTCTTACTTTCTTGTTCTTGTACTTTCAAGCCCTTTTCTGTCATCGTGTGCCTGAAATACTCTACGCTACATTGTTATTCTACGGTCATAAATAGTTTATTCTACATGGAATATCTATTTGTTATTCCACTACATTAATCACAGAAATATCTCACAATTACTGTTGCAGTAGGTCTTACACCACACAATTGTGCATAGCTAAGCTAAAACTAAACCAAGATGAGCAACAGCCACCTCCTGCTTGACCTCCGGAAAGACCAAGACAGGTCCAGACAAAGCCAGTTCCTGTGTTGTGCCAGGATGAGTTAGTACCGAGCCTGGGACTAGCACTGGCCACACCGTGCTCCTTTTGCTCCAGGCTTACAGCATCTTGCAGGATATTGGTTTGAGTTGAGCCCAGTGTGCAGCCTGGCAGAGAGATGTTCCCGTGGCAGGTGGGAGATGTGGGCTTGTCCTCAGCTCCGGTTTGCTCGCCGCTCTGCGGCTGCTCTTCTCTACCTGCCTGGGGCTGGTCAAAGAGAAGCTACCTAGGTTTAAAGAGAGTTTGATTTTTGGTTTTGGTGTATGGGAAAAAACAACAAAACAAAACACACAAAAAAAGAACCAAACAAAACAAATGAGCAAAACCCAAACAGACTCAAAAACAACAACAAAAAACCCTAGCCCCTCACCCCCCCAAACAATCAAACCAACCAACCAAAAACCACACACAGAAACAACAAAAACCAAAAACAAACTGCCACCCAAACCTGAAACTCGATATGGAAGGTGCAAGGATAGTTATGTTCTCTAATGTGAGATACAGGAGATGGTAACAGTACCTTTTCCCCTCAAATTCTACATAAATGTATTTTTGCATCCTATTGTTCTTGCTTTGGTTTTATTGACACCTCTGTTCTGAGCAGTCTGTTCATTTAATCTGGATGTGCTAGGACCTTTTGAAAAGCAAGTTGTGATTCTTCAGTGTGTTCATTTCTTTAGAGCCTGTTTGGAGATGCACTAAAAGGGATCTCAACTTTAGGAAAAATCCTGAATATTTAGTTTTCCATATCTCATTACAAAAATGCTAAGTACTTTTGAAAATCTTGGCTGTGCTTTTCATCCAGAGTTAATTATAAGCTTTCTTAATACGCTGTGAGAGGCGAACAATGCTTTAATGTTTATGGAAGAAATGCAGATACTGTCTGGAAAAACTCGTAGCGAGGCAGTTTTCCAAAAATGTTCAATACTGCAGCTCGGTGTTTGTAATAGACTATTATAATAAAAGATAAACTTCTTTATAGGATTTAAAGCTGTAATTAGTAAGTGTGCTGTTGAGGATTGGGTCAGCTAAATGAGTAAAGTGGGTATTAAAATTCCTGTTGTGCTTATGGGCCAGTGAGCAGCTGACGGCCTGCCAACCTCCTTGACTCATCTGAACACCTCACCATTAACTTAAAGCGGTTCATTTCTAGATTAACTTGCTCAAAGGTTGAAGCTAAGGATGAGGTGACTGATGGGAGATCAGACTGCAGTTTTGTGGTGTATCAGGAATAACAAGTTGGTGTTTCTATGGTTCTGGAAGGAGACAGCGGGTGCTTGGGCATGGGTGTGCTTAGGTGGGCATGGCTGTTAGAGGTACTTCAGAGCATGGGAGCAATAGAGATGATTTATCAGTGAAATTTCCTTAGCAGCTTTCTCCCATCCATTTTATTTCCTGGGCAGAGGGGTTCAAAGCATTCAGACATCAATTTTTGGAGTTTTTTTACACTTGTGAATTGTTCAAAGCATTGAGGGTTCAGCCTTTGGCCCATGTTTTTCTACTGCTCCGTCCTTTGCCTAAGTTCTGATTTAGCTATAAAATGTAAATGTTATTGGCACTGGTTGTGGAGTATTTTAATAGAAGCGCTTTGGAGATTAAATAAGCATTGAGATTTTACTGCTGCACACCTTGTGATGATCTGCCGGGGATGCTGTACACCGGATTCCTGAAGCTGCTGTAGCGTGTCACGTGGATTCCACTGAGCTTTTCTACCTCCGGCTACATTGTGTGGCATCAGCTGTTGGAAGTTTACTAGAAGCAGCTGGGGTTTTTAGGCATTTTTCCACTCATTTTTTTACAACCACAAAGTGCCAAGGAAATTTAGCCTGTCTGAGTAAAGGAAATCTAATCCCAAATATCTGTGCGCTGCACCTTTTTCCCTGGGTAAGAGCTGTTTTCGTGGTATTTACACAAGAGGCCAGAGAGCTCCTTGGAACTGTAGGTCGGTGGGCACAGGGACAAGCAGAGGAGGTTTGTGAGAGGTGGCAATTGTTGCCTTTTAGTAAAGACAACTGAATTTCACAGCAATTAGTTAAATATTTATTTTAATGTATCCTCAATTATGTCACTTTTCATACTAATATGAAGCATCTGATTAACTGTGGTATACAGAAATCCGTTGCTTTTACATCTTGTGTGGATCTCATCTCATAAATGCTTAAGATGAGGCACTCATTTCTGACATGCTTCTTAAAGGTCTCTAGATACAGCATTTGGAAGAATGTCAATTTATAATTAATACTTAAATGTTGAAAATAGCTAAGCTGTAACTTGCAACAGAGTGAAGCATGTGGAAAACAGTAATACACAGTAGAATGAGGCAAATTGCTAAATTTAGATCAGCCCTCAAATTTGAGAATCTAGCCATAAATATGAATTATTACTTAATTTTTTTACTTTGCATAGGTATATAATCAGGGTCTCTTGAATATCAGTTCTTTACTGATCATGAGTCCAAGCTTCTTGAATATGGTGGTGAAAATTTTCATTGTTTATTGGAATAGGTTAATGTCAAAACTTCAAACCCAAACTGCATCCAACCCCCACCCCAGGGCAAAAATAATAAAAAAATCACAAATCTAATAATGAGCCGAGTAAGGTATGAAAAATACATAAAATCCCATCTAATGAAAACACAAGGTGTTTCCTAGAAAGGGTGTATAGAAATGCCAAGGTGTCACATTTAAGTTGTTACTTCAGGTGACATTTATATTGAATTTAAGAAGCAGCACTGATGTGAAATGTTGAGTTCTACTCTCTCAGATTGTACATAGCAAAAATAGAAATGTTCTGTTAAGTGCAATTCTCAATATATTTTAGTCTGCACGGGTATGGGGCTGAGATGCCTACTCGGGTGTCTCTCTATCAGTTCCTGCAGAGCAGCTCGGCTATGGAAGCTGCAAAATTCATTAACCTTTTTCAGTGAGCTTTCTTTATTGGTACCTCTCCATAGAGCTAACCGTATTCAAGCGAGAGAGCGCGTTAGCTAGGGAGTAAAATCCCTGGGCAATGCAAATTAATTCCCTTTGCTTTATTACTTCTCCTGCAAATAAAATAGAGAAACTACCCATTAGTCAGTGGCAGTTTACTACATGTGTCCCTAGCACCTCCAGGCAGTCACGTAAATTCAGCCGGAGCACGGTCTGCAATGTGAATCATGCACAACTGCAGCACTCAGCACCATCATTCATTGAAGGTCATTATCCATCTTTTATTTTAAAACATTATTTCAACTGTGACTGTAAGGACAGGATATTGAATGTAGGTCGGAAATTACCGTTTAAATGTATTTAGAAAAGCTAAAGAAACTATTAAAAATGAACTCATACAAAGCTGGAAAATAAACATTTGAAAATGCTTTATCTACCTTGTAGTGATGTATAAGTGTTAGTTAAAATGGTTCACTATGCCTGTTTCACAACTGCTGTAGTGGTAAATGAATGTTTTCTAGTGCCTCATCAGGAACATTTAAAGCAATGTTGATTACCTGAATGGACTTCTAACCATGACATCCATGCTCTGCAGTTCTGAATATATGAGCATTTGAATTTTCAATATAATAATTAATCATTGTGGAGAGACAAGATGATTTATTTGATAACAGAACAGTAACAGTTTTCATTTCTTACATGAAACTGTTGAAGGTAAAATACTCGTTGCACAAACAATTAAGCAGAAAACTCAAGCTCATGTTTTGCAGCATAGGGTATTACCATTGATCTCAGATCAAAATTCAGCCAGAATTCCTTGCTTGTTGAAGGGCATTAGTCTGTGACTCTGGGTTTATTGGTGTGATGCCATTGCTGGTGGTGTGAATGAATGTGTGCTGGCTATTTTTAAACTTAGTTAGTCTTAAGGGGTTTAGTTGTGTGTCATTTAATTTTGCATGGAATTGGGCTGACAGCCCAAACGATGACAGTAATGACTTTGGTTCTAAATGTGTGACAGATTTGTTAGAGGGCAGATTCTGATGCAAAATCCAGGAGTTGGGAAGCAAACATGGAAATTGTGGTCTGCAGTTGGTTTAATAT
This sequence comes from Streptopelia decaocto, assembly GCF_964273445.1. NCBI lineage: Eukaryota > Metazoa > Chordata > Aves > Columbiformes > Columbidae > Streptopelia > Streptopelia decaocto. The sequence goes on along the minus strand of NC_138668.1, from coordinate 13,871,100 downwards.
ATTTATGTATACATTTATATATTAGCTTCATAGATGTGTGTTAGAAAGTAAGTTTCTGTTTAGGAAAATTCATAAAATATGCAGAACAAATAGGTACAGTGCATAGAACAATAGGAGGACAAAGTAGTCAAGGGTGGGATTATAGGGAGACTTGTAACTCATTAGTGAAGGCTAAATTCTTCATGGCTGCATTGGTTATGAAGAATGTAGATTTTGATTACACACACACACCCCTTTTTTCTTTGCTTTTTGAATGACAGTTGTTAGTATAGCAAGACAGGAACCTTTTCTTATTTTGCATAATTTGGTTTCAGACTTAGATACTTTTTTTACTTCTTCTGTATTGAGATAAATCAACATCTTCCAAAGCCGTTGAATGGGGAGCTGGTCTCTTCAGCATCATGTGAGCTGCGACTTTGATTCAAGGATTTTGTATTCCAGGTTGGTGTCAGTAGTCCGTTTTATTTTTTGGGCCAGTCTCTGGTTCTGACTGGAAATTCAGCATTTTTTTTATTAGAGCTGGTACTCCCTATGGAAACGTGTATTTTCTAGAAATTTCTGCTGAGAAATTTCTGATATGTTCTCTCTTATGAAGTATGAGGGGTAGGTAGATACTGAGAATACCTAGGAGAGGAAAACAAACCAGAAGAGAAATGAAATTATGATTAACTCATAATGAAAACAAATAGAGGAAAGTGGTGTTAGGGAGCTTGAAAGAAATGCATCTAAGGAAAATATAGCAAAAAGATGATGTTCAAATGGCAGATGAAGTATTTGAAGAAGCCAGACTGATGAATTATGAGGTTGCAAATCTTGAGAGAGAGGAGTTATTTCATCCAGATCTGCAAAGAAGGTGCAAGTGGTTGAAATGAAAGAAATATAAAAACATAGAAATGGCTCTTGGCAGGTAGGGCTGGCTGTTTTTCTGCATTGCAGAAGAATATTGCCTCTTGGCTTTCAGTTTTGGACAATGCAGCTGTGGGACCTGCACAGAAAAACAGTCTCTTCTTTAATTGCATCTGTGTCCAGCGGCAGGAATCTCTTCCTCTCCCCGCTTTGCTGGTGCTCAGTTGGGTTTCAGGTGCTCTTGTACTTAATGTTCAGAACTTTAACAAAGACATGAGCGAGTTGGTTGGAACTGAATAAACAGTGAAATCCGAATGACTCCTGAAAGAGCAGGTTGTGTTAGCAGCTTGCTTGTGTCTACAACAGAAGGCCACAGTTGCCTTTGGCAGATCCACCAGGAATGATCCATCTTCTTGCCCCATAGGAAGGCTCCGATGGGGTTGTGTTGAGAAGGAATGAATGAATTGGTCAGAATCACTCTCCAAATTTTGGCAGCATGACATTTTCTGACTTAAACAGATTTAAAAAGCAAAAGAAATAACATTAGTCGACTAAACGTGCATACTTGAAGGGTAAGTAGCAGATTCATGGTGATTTTGCTGCAATTCATAAAAGGTAAATCTGTAAAATTCAAATAAAATTTTAAAAAAATGAACAAGAATTCCCTCAGTGTGTTTAATTTGGGAGACATTGAGTAGTTCTCAGTCAAGTGAATGGACGGCACCTGCTGTTTGCCAGTTGTGCTGAGGCTGCAATGGCAGAATATACATTGACTTGGCAAGCGAAAATTTTATTGTTTAATTTTGTTTTATCCCTTTTTATCTGTAGCCATAATGAAGAAGATTAAAGTAGAAGAGAATAGCAGCATTTCTACTGCGTTGCCAAGAAGCAGGTGTCCCTACTCAGTTATTTATAGACCACAAGAATGCATATCATGGAAATGGGCTGTGAATGGCCAGTTACCCATCTGTTTTATCTGCTGGGGATCGTAACTGGCTGTGTAGAAACTGAATTTTTTTTAGCTGATGAAAACCGGAGTTCTGAACAAACCAGTATATGGCTGACTTTCTACTATCCTGTGAGCCATGGAAATTAGTTGTATGTGATTTAGGCTTTGAAAACAAAAGAAGGCTCTTGCTGTAGACCTCTTCTCATTCCTGCTGAGCAAAAACGTTTCTTCCATCTGGTCTGGAGTGCAACATTCTACAACCATAGCTGTTTAGTACAATTGGTTTACTAGCTGATTTCACCCATTTCTTCATTATGGGTCTAGTGGTTTCTGTGGTTGCTTGTTGTCCCTTTCAGTTTCTGACACTCAGCTGAAAGAAATGTCAATACCCACTTTCTGATTCTTGCCCCACTTCCCGCATTAATCCAAGCTTGTGTCCCAGAATTGTGCCTGTCACTTAGAGTATGTAAGCTCTGAGTTCTAGCTTGGAAATATCCTGTTTCTTAAGATCTAGGTCAGAAGCCAATTCAAACGTAATAATTTATAATAATGAAACTAGGGCAAAACAAAAAAAAAAGCAGCTTTTCTTGTATGGAGAGAGGGGAATAATCCATTACAAACAAAATAGCCAGCACCTCAGGAGCTGAGGGAACAAATGACTGCTCTTGACCAAATGGGGCTGTACAGACCCACTCCAGTTTTCTTTAGGAGCCATTGTTAGCGCCTTGTTGCTCCGTCTTTCCCTTTTGTGCACAATGGTGACATCGCTAATATTGCTGCAGCTTTCAAAGAGCAGAAATCAACTTGGCAAAGAGAAAGTATTTGACCTCCTTTGATGCACAATGGTCTACGCTATGAACAGTGAAAATCCGCTCATTGCTAGATGAATTTCTTGTGTTTATGCATTAAAGCAGTTAAGTGGTTTCAAATGTGTTGCTAAGGTCAATGATAATGTCATAAACAAACCAATCATGTGCCCTGTCTGTAATGAGATGACAACATCGTGGAGTTGCTCATATAATCAGGTCTGTATTTAAAGTATTAATATAGCTATTCTGGGTAAAACAAAATGCTGAAAAAAAAATTTTTACTTTGCCTACTTGTTTAAAAGTCTGAACTTATAACAGTGATGTTGCTTCTGTTGCTCTGAAGTTGTAAGGTAGAGCTTGTCTGCTATTGAAATGTACAAATGTATCATTTCTTCCTTGGACATGAGCTCTGTCATGTTAATTTGAAATGAATTGATTGGAGAAAATAATTTTAAGTGTAAGTTCCTTCTACACCTAATACATTTCTATTTGCAATTTGGTTTCTTTATCCTCTCTGATACCAGAGGCAGTGTTCATAGCGCCTATGTTGGGTTAACATTCCCAAAATGCCCTGGTGGAGAAAGGTATTTAACGGTGCGTTAAAAGTTTGCCCTGGCAGGGAGCGAGGCTGTCAGGTAGATGCTGTGGTGCACTTGTAGTGGTGAACAACAATTAAACCTCTCTCTGGCCTGCCCAAAATACTTCCAGAGTGAGGCAGTGGGACCCTATGGGACCAGCAGTTCTTTGGAGGGGGTGGGACAGACAAAGGGACAGGGACAGATAAAGGGACACGCAAAGCCTGAGACAAGTTTTTAATGTGTTCTACTTATGAGTAGAACTGGGCCATGTTTTTGTGGCCACTTATTTATTCAGTAGAAAAAATACAGATTCGGGTCAGCCAAAGGTATGATGTTGCTATGTAATCGTATTGAATTTGTCCAGTTATAGAATTAATTTCGACTTGGTGTTTTTAAAGAATGTTATCTTGCTTAGATATCTCTTTAAAAAGTTAATGTCCTAGCATTTCCTTCAAAGTAAAGCTTTGATTTAAAGTGAACAAAATTGTTTTCCTGTCTTGGATTAACCAGTGAACTGAAAATATCCTTCATTCACACAGCAATATCTGTGATGCGTCTGTTGGAGAAAGCTACAAATAATTCAGAACTTCAAAGTAAATCTGCTTTAATGTGTTTAAAAAACATGCAAGATATTCCTTGATGGGAAACAGAACAGTTCTACATTATTATGTAATATTATGTGAAGATAAAGAAGCTGAGGAAAAAAGACACTAAATGACTCATCACCAAGAAAGCTGATGGAAAAACATTTGCCCCATTCTGTATCACAAGAGTCCTGTGGATAATTGTGTTAAGAAACTGTGAGATGGTGAAATACACGTGGGGCATATATCTCTAGAGAAAATCCCACATAATGTATTTTCTCTTCCATCCTGTTTTTTTGCACAGAAATCACTTAGCTTCTTTCAGCCCTAACTTTTAAAAAGTTTTTGCAAAGGCAGTATAGATTTGGCTCACAACGATTGCCCAGACAGGAATGCGGTTGTGATGGGAGGAAAAGAATGTGGTTTGGAGGAGTTAGGGTCTGTAGGCAGGGTTGGTTCCTGGCTGTGCTGCAGCATCTCTTGCCCTTCCATTTAGTGCCTTTTCACCTCTTTAAAGTGGTGGGAAGAGTCAGGACTGAGGTACAAACTCAGACCCTTGAAGTGAATCCACGATCCCAGTGCTGGAGCAGTGGGAGGAATGGTGGGAGGAAAGCGGGTGGTGACGCTGTTCCTCTGTCCTGGGGTGCAGAGCAGAGCTGGTTCTTCAGAAGTGATGGCACTAACACTGTTGTGAAATGTGAAAGGCTGTGCTTCGATGAGACCCAGCTTGCTTTGGCTATACCTTAGGTTCCCTTTCAACTCTTTCTTCAAAAATCTTATAAAGGAAAAAAACCACCTAAATTGGCAGAATGAAAGTACAAACTCAGTTGTGATTTGGGAATGGGAAGTAAATCTGAATAATCTGATCTGAGCTCTGTGTGTCCAGAGGAGGGAAAGGGGATATGAAGAGAGTGGTATTGGCTTTCTGTCCTTTGTTTTTTGCCCTCCAGGCAGGCTATGACAGTGATGTAGCTGTAGACTTTTAAAAGGAAAAAAGCTACAGTTCCACTTACAGACTTGGCATGTTCTTCAAGTGATGACCAGGGCTGGAGTACATGCCCACAGTGTCACAAACTGAGAAGAAGAGCATCTGGAGAAATAAAGCAATCCCACTGCTGCATTTGACAAGCAAAACCCCTCAGATCTCCAGGCAGTGAGCTGAGATGTTGGTCTCTGAAAGGTTTTGAGACTTGTTTTTCACCAGGGTCAGGGGAGAAGGCAACATCATCTAATTTGTTTTGTGTACACTCCCAAGTACTTGAAGGCCCTTCACGTGCACATGTGCTGTGACTGCATGTTTCTTACACTGAGTGTTCCCGTGCCCCAAGCAGATTAGTCTGGTGAAAACCTACCCAAGGGGATTTCTTCAGTGCTAGCTACGCTCTGGCTAAGTTATGTTTGCTTTTGTTAGTTGTTGTGACCATCTCTGAAGAGCTAAAGGTGCTATTCTTAGCTCTATCTGTTTCTTTGCCTGCTTGTTTCACCTCTGATGCAATGCAGTGCTGGAACTGCAATGCACTGTCAGTTTACATCACATTACACCAGTAACAATTTTAAAATCAGCACGATGTTACATGATTTGTTTTCCTTTCCTGTGGTTCGATGCCTACTAAGTAATCAGGGCTGCATGCTAATGACTCAAGAGTAGTTACAAATCATACCTTGACAAAGTAATTTGATGTGGACAGTATGTGGATAGCTTCTCAAACAGTTTTTGTGTAAACAATATAAATATAGCTGTGTGCTGGAAATCTTCAACCCAGTTTTGAATGTAGTTTCCATGCAGAAACAAACTAAAATAACTTGCTTATGCTGAATATTAACTTTGGGCTGTGTCATGCAGGATAGACTTTATTTTGCAAAACAGTGGAGTTGACTAGAATCAGCTGTTTCACTCAGTGTTCTGGCCAACTGATACTCTGCAAATATTAGTACAGACTGGGGGATTCCGTCTAAATAGTGGCTAGAGCTTTGCTCTGAGAGCATATCTACCCCAATCATGAGTTCGGTGTCATTCTGGGCTTGAGTTTTTGGACACTTGGACAAAACCACAGAAATTTTTCCTTAGCTTGTGCAGCAGGAATTATAATGACGTGTCCAACCTGGAAGCTTTATGTGCTAGAGGCTTCTAGATCCAACTGAGCAAACTTCAGTGCAGTTGCAGGCCTGAATTTTAAACTTAGTCTGAGATAATTTTCAGCATTTAGTTTAAGCCCAATTTAAGCTTTCAATACATCACTTCACGGCTGCCTGCACAAGTGTAAGTGACTCGAAGACTGGCGTTCACACCATATAGGACCAGAGGAGTTCTTACTGGGTAGAACTGGTTCCAGTGACTGCAAGCAGCCCGAGCAGTACAGTTTTAACAAGCTTAGTCATTCTTCTGCTGCAGTTGGAAGGCATGGCAACTGCTGAAATAGCTCTTTTCATGTTCTAAGGTTACCTTTCCTATAGAACAATGTTCAGGATGCAGTTGCTTTGTGCTTATGCAAGACTGCTGTACTCTGGTGACGTGCAGCGTTTGTTAGGTAATTGCCATTCAAGACAATGGATGGAGTTGCTTTTTGTCCCTGTCGGTAGTTCTAATGTCCTTTGACTTTTCGACCATCTTTCCATCCATTTGAGGGAGTGGATTATGTCCTGCTGTTCCCTTTCCCTTTCTCAGAGTGAGGTTCAACACTGTTCAGCTTGATAAGAGTAGTCATAGTGGAATTTTGGGATTTAGCCAGACCTTTAACTATTCAGAAGCCCTTGTGAATGAAGTGAATTATTCTGAGCAAGTGACACTTAAGAGGAGCATTTTTTACAGTGACATACTTGATACTAAAAATAGAGATGATTTCAGTACTTAGATTAACAACCGCATGTTCCAAAGGTGATACATATACAATCTGTTTCAGTCTGGATGTGCTTGTTGCAGATGAGTTGTGGTGGGCGCTCAGCATTCTCTCTAGTCCCTAGAATGCACCTTTGTGTGACACTTATTAGTGTCTTCATTTAGCAGGGCATGCTTTGTTGAGATATGGCTATATACGCTGCATCTTGGGACAAGTGAACAACTGTGAGGTTGGACCTAATTTTAAATGGTAAATCAGGTTATTGTGGCCCATTTATCTTTTCTACAGGAACACACAAAAATAACTTGAATATAAGAAATATAAGGGAAACAATTTATTTCTCCATCAGTCCCCTTGGTACAGTTTCTCATTAAAATACCTACTGGGTTTATAGAAGATTAAGCCTTTAGAGAAGAAATTATTTAGTTGTTTTAGACCTTTTTAGTCTTTCTTTTAGAAATTGAGTGCTCCATACTACAATGTTTGTAAGTTCAGTTAGAATTTTGGCTTAATGTTCCCTCCTATCATAAGCTAGTGTTTTTTATGGATCTATATATAAAATCAAAGGTTCTGGATCTGTGCTGATTTGTCAGATCAAACGTGTGTTTATTTTTCATGTGTATAAAATTAACTTACTTGGAAAACAGTCTGAATGAAAAAACTTCACTTATCCTTAGAAACTGAGCTTTATTCCTGCCCATGCTCTTCTCTCTCAGCACTCTGTCTTAACTGATCATCTTGAGATGAGGTTTAACTCAGCAGTTAATTGGACTTCAGGGAGCAAAATACACTTTTGTTTACACAAGTGCTGTTGTACCTGTGAAGGCATTGGACCTGCCACTGCTCCACTGCATTGACTTAACAATTTGCAGACAAAACATATGATTAAATCAAGGTATGAAGCAGATTATCGCAAAGCTTATAAGAAGGAAGACAAAAGCTTAACATTGTGTTGAAAGTACCAAACCTTCATGGACATGTTATGTTGCCTGGAGAAAGAAAAACTGCCAAATTTATTCAGTAATCTTGCCTGATGTGATATGTTTACAAAAGATACATTGTACTGTGTGCATGAAAAGATGTATTTTGAAATAGTGAATGTATAGCAGTTTTGTATACAGATTACTTAGGTGATTTCTTCAAGTGTCAGTCATTAAGATGGTAGCTGAGTGGTGTGGGTTTGTGTTTTGTATTTTTTTTTTTATTGGATTATACCCCACTAATATTCTTGGAGGACTTCTCTTTTAGGTCAAAATTGTATGTTGTTTTCAAAGGGGAAAAAACATCAAAGCCCTCAGGATTGACAACATCAAGGGATTATGTCAACTGTGAGCATGTTTCGAATGCCATAATGTTAGCAAGGGCAAAGCAACTTGAGTAAGCAAAACAGATGTTTCAGATGAGCTAAGATGAACAGCTGTAGATCTGTGCTTATACATGTAGCCATGCTGATGGTTAGTGGACCTGCTGAAGGTTTGAAGAGGGTAAGACACCAAGTAAACCCTTGTAAATAGTAGGAAGAGATTTTTCGTAATGATGAGGGGTTAAAATGAATTACTTAAACACCACTCCATGCCTCCTATTTAAAACCTGAGCCAACTCCTACTGCAGAGCATTAAAGTATCCCTGTCCCATCCCCTAAATGGGATTATTGAGGACCCCTCCATCAACTTTATAATTCACTCCTGAAGTAAACAGCCAGTCTAAGAATCAGTGTTATTGAAAAAATCAATTTGGTCAACTGTGGTAAAAATGCAGGCTGGAAAATCTGCAAAGACTAAACACAGAGTCTGTTTTTCTTTTGATTTTGAACCTTGAAGTGTTTATCTAGTATGAACAGCTCTTACACCTTCATTCAAGGATGAATGTTGATAACCAGTGAAGATGAAAAGTCAATTGATAAAAAATACAATGTTTAAAGCTTTTCAGACTTGCATCAAGGAGAACCTGGAACCATGAAATAAATCTGTGGTGGACTAGGACAGCAGTGAGATCAGTGAGGTCAACTGGTTATTACTGTAATACTTGCAATGTGTTTTGAGATTTCTTAAATAATATAGCTCTTTTATATTAACTGTCTTTAACTTGGGATACTGCAGAAGCACAAGCTGTTTCTCCTGCAAATACTCACATATTCTGTGAATTTTTATATGGGAGTATAATCAAGTAGTTAAAGATAAACAGAGTAAATACAGATGGAGTAGCTCATGACCCATTGCCTGGAGTTGTGTACCTTGGAAGAGCGTATTGTTCTCCACTTAGCGAGAAAGGCTAAGAAGAAAGTCTTTTTGGTTATCATCTTCCAGCATTTTAGCTTTCTGGCTAAAATCAAGAAAGCAAGAAATCTGATTCTTTTTTTGCAGTGGGAAGATAAGAGCTGGCAGGCTTCAACTGGAAAAATATTCTTGTCCCAACATATATCACAGTTATTTTGGAAGCTATGTTATAGAAAGAACTGGTGGGAACAGAAATAGTTGTGTGAAAGTAGATAGCGTACATCTGTCTGCCAAGTGAGATTCCAGTTAATTGGCTTATAAAAATTGAGTGGATATTAATTCCAGAAAGCAGGTCTGGGACCAAATTTTTCAATAGGCTGGTGAAATACCTTCAGATGTTAATATTTGTCTAGATGATTCCACATATGTAATTGTTGCCTAAGAAGAAAACCCAACCCTGCACGTATTTTAACATGTTTGAATATGTGCACAGTATATAGATGGTAAGACAAAACACAGGATACTTACAGTTCAAAATATATACTTGAGCATATACTTGATTCTATCTATTGAACTCAAAAAGAGATTTAATACTTGTGTTGATGTATCAGTGCAATTGTTTAGCAGGTGGTATTTCAAAGCGTAGTTGAGTTCAATTTAAAGAATGTCAGTAACATAACCAAACATTTAATTCTCATCCCTTTAAGTTGCTTTAATGAGGTTGTGATCATGAAGTCATTCCAGTAACTCATGGAAGGCTTCATTTTGGGAGAGAGGTACTTTTGTTTTGCTTTCAGTTGTGTTTAAAGCAATAGTGTGACCTCTGAGATTTAGAAGTCATGATGTATAAAAGCTGGAAATGAGCCTGTGCAGTCCTTGGGCTCTCTTTGTACAATTTGTACAGGAATTAATTTTTTTGTCTCCTTAGGGTGGGAGAGGAGGAAAGAATAGGATTGTCAACAGTAACTTTTCTGGGAAAAAGTCTACTTAAACCTTGAACTTTTCACAATACGGAAACCAGCCCAAGCAAGAGAACTATAGGAATAATTGATTTGTGGTCATCTGGGTAAGCTAAGCCTGCATTTTAGGCAGGAGACAAATGTGTTTTAATATGTTATTTTGTTTAAAGCTCCTTTGTCTTATTCGTTGTTCCCACCAGTGAGATTAAGCTGAGCAAGGTTTGAAACTGCAATAGCATGAAACTAATTAGATCTACTAATAATCACAGTGGTGCAGAGAGCACGGCAGCCTGGAATTTTTCTTGGGCAGGGAAAAGCAAGAGGCTTTGTTTCTGTAGGAAGGAATGGAGATGCTCCAACTGGAGCAAGAGCAGACTAAATGCAAAACCTGGAAGAACCATGACATTTGCACTTTAAAGAAAACTAATATTCAAGTGGCTCAGCAGCATCCCTGTATATGAACAAAAGCCACATAACATGTATGGCAGAAATAGATAACAGAAGGCTCTGACTCATCGTGTGGAACTGTAATTTAAGTCCAAGGGGGATTTTTCTATCTTGGATCTATTCCTACTGGCTCAGATGTCTCATAAGCCTTTAGCACCTAGTTTTAATAGAGCTGGTGCCTACAATCAAGAAATGGGTTGGATGCAAGGAACAAAATACTACTCATCTTAAAAATATCTTCCAGCTAGAACTGAGGTAACTTTGTGTTGATAAGAAGCTTCCATTGACCTTTGCTAAATTTAATTTTCTGGATTTAGAAAAGTCTCAGCTCCCTAAGCAAGAATTTGCTTAGTGAAGCACTGAGAAGCAGATGCAGTGTAGGCATCTTGGTGCTTCCCACTCAGCACAGCTTTCTTTTAGCAAACAAGTACCACCGATGAACAACGTGTGAGAGGTCGCTGCTGTCTCTTACCAGTCATAAATAGTAATTTTCTTTGTGTTGAATCAAATTTGAAGCGAAATAACTTCATACTATTCCATGAAAGTTTGTTTTACAAGTAATACAAGGCTAGTAGCTCACCTATCTTCAAGATTCATAAGGTATTATATTTTTCTGATCATTATTTTCAAACCTGGCAGGTCTATCCAGCCCTTTGAATACCTAATACATGTGTACTGATTCAAGGCAGTGGACTTTAAAACTATGTATTGTTTCCTCAAAAGATCAGAATGATAGTCATCTCTGATTTGAAACAAATTTCTGGTAAAAGTTTTGAAAATATACATCAGCTATATACATAGGGGCTTTTTTAGGTGTATATAATCTGCATAAGTGTAGACTGTCACTAATGTGGAGACATAGAATGTTCCATGTGAGGCGAGAGCAAAATTACCCCTGTCATTATAGACTTCAAGAATCTGAGCAGCCTTTAGATGGACTAATATGAGCTGGTAACTACTTGGCCAGGAAACCCGTCATGCTGTCCAGAAATAGACTGAGAAGAGACAGATTGATATGGTTCAGGGGCTGAGCGAAAAGACTTAAAATAGCATTTTTAAAAAATTCTGATTCATAAAGGCTTCTTGCTTTTACCACGTTCAGTGAGGATTAAGAGGTATTTGGCCCTAAATAAATAATGGCAAATTTTGACAGCTCCTCTGCTGTTCTAGGTATTAACGAACAAGCTGTACTGGCTATGCAGTGGGCAGGTGTTTTCATAGGTGTTCCTAGAAGGCTTTATTAGAAATATACTAATATTTCACAGTTTCTGGCTGGGGGAGAGCAGGGAGGGAAGAAGAGAAGCAGGCTTAAATTAGGTATTTACACTTGATTTGGTTCCCTGAAGCCCATACCTTGTGCAGGCAGTTGAATGTGTAATGGGATTGTTACTGACACAGTCTTCCCTGGACCGCATTGCTGTGACACAGATTTCTTGTTAATAGAGCAGCTTTAATTAAAAAGTACAGAGTTCATTATGAAATTCTGACTTGACCCTCAGAGTCAGATTTGAATAACTTCGCGATTTCCCAGAGAAAGACAATTCCTCTTGGGAACTGCATAGCAGAGTTGGGAAATAAAGCTGAAGATTAATTTGGTATGGGAAGTTCATTACAAAAGAAACAAAGAGAGAGTCCTGGTGAGTCTTGAATAACTGATAACTGGGGGTGAGGTGGGAGAAAGAACGGGCTGAGCTGTCCCTGGGTGTTCCTGCCCTGCCAGGGGTGCTTTGCAGAGGAGCTGAAGTGCTGTAACAGCCTCAAGCTCCTTTCAGTGATGTTGTCTCCTTTTTTTTTTCTGTGGCAGCCAGCTCATGTCCTTTGCAAAGCTGAGAGTAGCTCAAGGCCATCATTTCATGCATGACTTGGTAAATTGTGCAAGGAAGGACACTGCCAAATGAGGAGCTAAGCCAGTTTTCAATAAGCGGGCCATCTGTGACCAAATGTTTTAGGAAGTTTAAAAACAATTGAGTTCTTTCCCATTTCTACTTCGAGTTCATTTAGCACATATGTAACTTTGCACCCCAAGACTGTGTTTGTTACTGTAGCCTTGTTTGCTGTGCGTTAAGTTTGTGTTGAATCACGTGGTTTCATTTCAGACTCGATCCTGCATGGTGCTAAAAATGACTTTGCATCAATGTCGCTTTTGATTTGTGCTGGAGAGTTTTCCCAAGGTAGATGAAATTCAAGTATTTGTGGAGATAAGATACATGTAAATATCTTGTTGCTGGTTACAGCAATATTCCCTAAATGTAAGAGGAGTTTATTGCTGGAACTAGAAACCTTTTTAAAGTTGGAATGAATTCTAAGTAAGCCTCTCTCAACCTAGCCAGTTACCTGTTATCTTTTATTACCATCTTGTTTAACAAAATGTATGAAGTCTTGTCTAAGTGTTCCCTTGTAGCAAGGGCTACTGAGGAGATATGCAAAGACTTTTGGAGATCTCTTGAATCATGGCTTAACATTTTGCAACAAATACTACCCCTGTTGAAAATAGCGGCAATAATTTGACGTGTAATGTGTTGAAGTATTTTTTTTCTTGCTGAACTCTGGAGTCATTGGGTGAGAACAAATTCTTTTTTAAAAGGTTGATTGTACTTAACACTGCTTTAAGAGCAAGAGGAAAACGGTGCAGTTGTTTTCCTGAATCTGTGGGATAAATCTGGCTTTTAATTTAGCTGTCTAACATGGCTGAGGCAAGCATCTTATAGATGGTAAAGTGGATGGAGAGTACCAGACACACTAGGTGTCACTAGGTCGGCAGGAGGGACAGACACTTGCCATGTGTCAGAGCCCTCTGCTCTCTGGCCTCTTTGGGAAATGCTTCTGCTCCTCCGGCTGCTGTTTCTGTTCACAAGCGAACTCTGCAACAGGTCGCTTTCAGAAAAGGGAAACCTTTCTGTATTTCAGTGCTGCTTTGGAAGGGGCTGAGTAAGAAGCAAGTTTCTGAGCTGTAAATAGGGGTTTATGTAGCAGGCAGGAGGGAGGGAAACCTCAGCTGGAAAACATCCTCGGAAGAGCAGGATTCCAAACTTCTTGAAGTCACGTTGTAGCTTTTAGACAAGTGCCCAGCTGTTTGTGTGGAGAAAGCAATCACTTACATATCAATCCATCTGCCTTTCAGAATAAATGTTCTCCATGAAAATACTAAATTTGTCACTTCATCTCCCAAGTGCAGGGATGTTAGTGTTTGTTACACTGCTTTGAAAGTGAAGTGTTCCCTTTTTACACACAAATTACAAGGGTAACTTAAAGACAAATGCAAATTTTGTTTTCTTGTTTCTGCTGAGTGAAGTTGATTTCTTACCATGTTTGCAGCTCTTCTCTTTAATTTTAAATTAAACTGTGCAAATATACCTAGAAATGGACTATGACTGTCTGTTAAGAGTCTACTTTTTGCAGCATTTACTCAACTCTGTAGGTAGTGATCTCCTTGAATTTGGTGAGGGTTTTGGGAAGACTGCATATGTACTGCCAAGATTGGTCCAAATGTGTTTGAGCAAACTTTCAATGGTGTGTTTTATTTTCATTCTAATTTGTAAATTAATTTGGGCTAAGTTTTTAATGTGGTATTTCCCAATTTTCTGTAAGAGTGATTGAGGAAAGATATTAGAAATAATGCTAAAGTATGTCTACACTTAGATTAATGAAAAACATACAGTTCTGTTGAAGTCAGAAAAATTGGCTATTTCTCGTATTGGTCTTTCAAAGCATTAAATTCAGTAAATGTATTGTACACAGGATAGTGTGTACTAAGTATTTTCCAAATACATTGTGTCACTTTTAATATTTTAAATATATGCTAATGTTAAAGCCACATTTTTTTTTCCACCACTGTGAATTTCCCTTGCATTTGATGATATTGTATCCCTGGTTTTGCTGCTGCTCCAATAAGTCTTCTGAATAACACTGAAATAACCCTTCCACAAGGATGGAGATACAACCTCACCTCCAGTAACTGTGACAAACATCACTGTAAATTTACAGGAGAAAAGTGTGCATCAAGGGTGGAATGCAAAGATGCATTAAAACATCAAAAAAAAGAGGCACAGTTGTAGCCGCTTAATTGCTTTGCTTAGAAAGACTAATGCTGTGTCTAAGGAAGTAATCTCTAAAGAAGTTAGGAGATGAGGAAATGAAAAAAAGACATAGAAATATTGGGGAATTTTATGAAGAGACTGTCAAGAGCAATAAAGCTGATATAAAATGTCTTTGGGGGTGAGTTCTTGGTAATCGATATCTTAAAGTAGTGAAAAGCAAACTCCAGTGAGTGGACACTTGGCATTGTCCTATTTGAACCCAAAGTTTCCTCTGGCATAGGTGCCTTGTTGAATGAGTCTGTCAAAATGAGTGCATTGGCCTTGCTGTGAGGCATTCGGTGTAGAAATATGTATGATTGTAAAGGATTGAGGACAAAAGAGGACATCACCTATGTGGTAGTTAACTGGTGCATATATTCATTCGTGCAAAAACAAATGAGTTGTGGCAGCTGGAGCAGGATGGTGGGAAGGGGAAAGCAGGAGAGCAGAGGAGGAGGAGCGGTGGAGGAAGGTGCTAGTGGGCTGGGGAGTGGGCAGGGAGTGGGAGCTGCTGAGCAGCGCGGTGGGGCTGAGCCCAGGGCTGTCCTGGGGGAGTGCGACAGGGAGAAACGGGCAGAACGCTTTGAAACGGGAAGTGTCGGCTGGGGGATGGATGGAGCAGCAGGGATGCCCAGACGGAGCCAACTTCTATAGAGCGTTTTTGTGATATTTGGCTGCGGTCTGGAGCTTTTAGAGCTGCTTTTAGTGTGGAAGCTGCTGCTCCACATTCATTCCCCTGAGCCCATGGCAGGGATTTCTGGTTGACAGCCCCTGCATCAATGGAAAGGAGAACGCTCTGGGGTTTCCCGAGCTACCAACCTTTCGCTGGGGCTGTTAACGTGGGAAGAGTGCTCAAGTTTGCCACTCTTCTGCCCCAAACGTGGGGTTTTCACTGTTCCCCCAGATCTGACGCCCCCTCCCCCGATTGCCTGGGTCTGACTCATTGGCTGGTGCTTGTGGAAGCAGAACGGGGAGGGGAGGAGGGAGGGGGGAGCCTTCAAAGTAGCCGCGATTGGCCCCGGTTGGACAAGGCGCCCGTGAGCTTCGCCCCTGCAAGGGCGGTGGAGCCGGGGGGAGCGGAGCGGAGCGCAGCCCGCGGGGTGGATCCCGCCGCCCCTTCAGGAATCGGCGCTGCCATTCCCCGCCGCGTCCGGGCAGCCGAGAGGAGCGCGGGGGCTCTGAGGTTGGGGAACTGCTGCGGCAACATCGCAATTGCCCTTTAAACAACAACAAAAAAAGAGGGGGGGGAGGAAAAAAAAAAAAAAAGAAAAGGATGAAGACGCTTAAATGCCTCCTGCCAAAAGTAAAGAGCAAATCTCAGTTGCAATGGCTCTGCTAAAACTTGATCATGCGGGATTTCAAGCGATAAAGAGCTGCCGGGCTTACTGCGGCGGGAACAAGTTGCAGGATGAAATCCAGGCATTAAAGGACCTGTTTTCCACTTCGTTGTTTGCAAAGGAATCTACTGAAATGACTTTGAGGATCTTTAAACTGGAACTATGTGGAGGGAGAATGCAGTAAGTATTGCCTGTGTGGCGAGCACTGGTGCTCGCCGGGTAGCCGGGCAGGGCTCGGAGGCCCCGGGAGCCGCGCAGGGCTGGCGGCGGTACCGGCTCCGCGGTGCGATGCTCGGCTCTTAGTTTCTAGTCAGCACCGGGGACCAGTTGGGGAATGCCGGCTGCCTTTGCCTGGCGCGCCAGCGTCCTGCATTTAATTGGGGTTGCCTGGAGAAGCATCCTTATACATATTTACTGGGAATAGTGAATGAAAAATCAAAGCAATCCAAGCTTTTGGTGGAGGGATCTGCTAGAGTGTGCCTCCCGGGGTTTGTTTATGATAAATTGAGAATGAATCTGTTCCGTGACAAGATCGAAAAGAGCTTTACCCCACACCAATTTAGTCGCTTTCCAGATTATGCTTATTTTGAACCTGTCAAGAAAACTCCTGCCCTTGATGGTGTGGATTAGTTTGCTTCTAGCTGCTCTTCCCAGGTAGAATGTGCTTTCCCTTAGCGCTCAAACCCGTGCGTGTCTCCTGGAAGCAAACGGGCAGTTGGGAGCCCAGGATTTTCCTGACCTGGATAGGATGAGGGACGTTTCCCGGGCGGCTGCGGGCTCACGGGCGCTGCTGTCGGGAAAGAGCTTGAATTTATTGCTCGGTGAAGTGGGGGAAGGGGGAAAAACTTTAGAGTCTCGTCTCCGTATTTCGGTTCACACGCCGCATGAGGTTAAAATGTATTTTTTTCTCCTTGTCTGATGTGGAGCCCGGCTGACGGCTTTTCACTGTCTCCTCTTCCCCCCCCCGTGTCCAGCCCCCCTTTGCCTCTCTCCCTCTCCGCCTAGCTGCCCTCCCGGGATGCGATGTCGCTCGCAGGCTGCGGCGGGGATCACGCGTGCGGCCAGCGGCGCGGAGACCGGCCCTGAGCCCGGGCACCGAGGGGCGCGACATGCCCGGTGCCGCGGCATGCCCTGCACCACCTCCGGCACCTCCGGCATCACCGGCACCTCCGGCTCCCGCCGCCGCTCCGTCTCCTGAGGCGCTGGGTACGTGGGACGGCTCCGCGGGGCCGCCAGGGGGCGCCATCGCGCCGCGGCGGGGAGGTCGGTGGCGGGAAGCGAACGGGGGATGTGTGGGGTGTTAATTGTTATAATTGTTGTTTCTGGGGCTCCGAAGGAAGCTGGAGCGGCTTCGTGTCTGCGGGTTTGCGTGCTTCTGCCGTTTTTCCGTGCTACCCCCGGTGCTGCCCCTGGTCCGCAGCGCGGTGACTTGGGGAGCTCAGTGGCACCGATTTGCGGTTAGGTGCTCTCTCAAGTGCTCCTTGTCTGCCCCGAAAAGAGGTGGTGATACACCAAACCTTTGTCTTGATGTGTTTCAGCAGCAGATGATGGGGCTGGCAAGATGAGAGGGGAGATGTGACAAATGCCACCCTGGTTGGACAGCCCCGCGAGTGTGACGCTCTGCAACAAGCTTGGCTTTGCGTGGCACAGGGACTCCCTTCCTGCAGCTCACAGAGAGCCGGTTATGGGGATGGAAATCCCCCGAGCCACAGAAACAGAGGGAGATCTTGCAGAGTGAGACCTGTTCTCCCTCTTCCGCCTCCTTCAGATAGTTCACATCACTTCTATAGCTCATCTCTCTCCCCATCCTACTCTGTCTATATTCAGCCCCCTACAGAGACTCAGTGAAGACATGAAGTCAACCAATGCGGTGTTTGTGGAACACCCTCCTTTTCAACACCAGTGACAACTTGGTGCCTGAGATCAGCAGTTCCGAGATGCTCAAGTGAATGCTGTGTTAAGAGGAGGGAGAAGAATTAAGATAGAATATTGTGCTTCTGAATCTGTTCCAGAAATGCGGTAGACTGTGCTTGAGCAGCTGTCTAGGAGAGATCTTCAGAAATAAACCAGGATGGTTCTGGGATGCTGTGAGGTGTATGGAGTACAACGACTGGCGTTTCCAGCAGACCTCTGGCTCGCTGCCTTCATTTAGAGCTAAACCACCTCTTCCAGTGACTGAATTTTAAATAGATGTTCAGGACAAAGGAAAATAGATTTCTGCGTTTTACCTGTTTTAGCATGGCAAGGTTAAGGAGAAGGATGATAATATACTTTTTAAATGATGTCTGTCACTTTAATTTTGTTGGCTATACAGGAAGCATTTTAATGGATCTTTGCTCTGAACTTGTGCTACATTTTTGCCTTACTTGTGGGAGACCGGTTATAATACCATCATTGGCAAGCAAACTTTTTGAGGGGATATAAGAAGCTTGAATTGAAACTGAGATGAAGAATGCATTATAAAAAGCTGCTAAAATTCGCATTGTGTCAGGAAGCTTTCTCTTTAAAACCTTAGTTCAAGATACACGGTATATAATTTTTCTGTCTCTGTTTTTCTCATACAATGTGATCACTTTTACAGGGGATAAAGCTGGCAAAGATGAAGAAAATTGGCTGTGCTCTCCTGGTACTCCAAGCTCTTCTGGCACCTTTGGATCTTGTTCGTGGAGCGGAGAAAAGTTACCCCATCCTGAACATTGCAGTGATTCTGGGAAGGACCAAGTATATCACAGAGAGAGATATCAAAGCTCTCTGGACCAGGGAAATGTCAGCAGACCTGACTGTTGATGTCAATGTAGTGACCCTTCTGGTGAACCAGACGGACCCTAAGAGCATCATAACACATGTTTGCGACTTGATGTCAGGCACCAAGATCCATGGAGTGGTTTTTGGAGATGATACTGATCAGGAGGCAGTAGCTCAGATTTTGGATTTTATTTCATCTCAGACTTCTATTCCAATTCTTGGAATTCATGGCGGGGCCTCCATGATAATGGCGGATAAGGTAGGAAAATTTATTAAAAGCTTTTTTGCTAGTCTTATGTACTTCACTGTGTTGGTCTCTATTGTGAATAATCACTGCAAGCAGTTCAAAAAGGATGCTTCTGATTGTCTCTCTGTATTTTAAAAAAGAAAAAAAGATATGGAGCAGTGTCCTTGTTGATCACTCATCAAATACTCTGAAATATTTTGAGGTTCATGCCTGAAAGTCAACTTTCTGTCCATTGTAAAAGCAGTCCTAATGAAATCTTAGTCTCCAGCATGCTGGCCAGTTTAGAGATTTTACTAGCAAATATGACATGGCTGTAAGAACAATCTCAAAATAGTATGTCCATAAAATGATTTTGGGCATAAAATGTGACATTATAGGCAAATATTCTGCGGTGCTCGTAAGAGATAGCAGGCAATAGACCTGGAGGTATTTGAGGACAATAGTAGTAATAGGACTGTCATATTAAGCTGGACTTCTGTGATCCTCTACAGTGTATAAATTAGGTAGACTTGCAAACTTGAACCAGTTCTTGTATTCACTATATTAAAGTATATTTTTGCTAACTGGATACCTCTGATTTTCTACTATAGTTCATCAAAACCCACAATGGAGTTGTCTGGACTCCAGAGATAATGACAAATTGTTTTGTTGGAAAACATCTCTTTATATAATCTGTCGTGAGACTGTGGAATGACAAAAGTGACTCATGTACCCAGCTCATCTTTCTTAACACTGTAACAATTTAAACAAAAAAATCCTCGTTGGCAGTGCAGCGTTGATCTTGTGTGATGATCTCTGCCGTGTGTGAATGGGGTGCTCAGCACCGTGCAGGACGGAGCTCTCTGGCATGGGGGCTGCTGGGCCTTGGAGTCCATGAGCAGCTCCCACCCTGGTTTAACACAGGAGAGTCCAACTAGGGGAAGTCACTTACTGCTTTTCCAGCACACAGTGCTTTTCAATGTCAATTGTAGCTTATTTCCTGAGATTCGCATCCTTTAGGGCTTCTTATTCTTTAAATATTGTTACTTCTTAGAAGTGGCTTTTGAATAGGAAAGCACTCTCTGAATCCATCTGGAAATGAAGTGGTCCAGACCTGTTGTTTCATAACTTCGGGGGGGAAGAAGCAGGAAAGACACAATGATTAGTTACAGTTGAGGAGTCAACTTTGAACTTCTGAAACTTTTCACCTCTGGGAAAGACTTTTTCCAGTGCGGTAAGAGATCGGTCTCTCCTGGTATTTTGAATGGCCTTCCTTTATATCTTGGGTCGTACAAGGGGAGGACAGTAAGTGCTGAGTTATAGCAGACATTCTATAACAATGGCTTTGGCATCTTGATTTATATGGAAAGAGCATTACAGTCAATGCTGCTGTCTTAAATGCAATTCCAGTGACCAAGTTATTTCATGTGCTTTTAAATTACTGTACAGATTTACCCATCTTTATAAAGCTGGCTTTATATACATATATATATATAGATATGAATTTTATTTGATATGTATTTCACTCAACGTCCTCTGCCAGTATAAGAACATTTGAAGATCCAAGCCAGTGCTGAGTGATGAAACACTGGCAGAAATCCTTACGGAATCGACTTCATGCTCGGTAGCAGATGCAGCAGGTTACTGCTACAGATCTATTTTTTACTTTTATGTAGGAGCTTCTAGAGAAAGAAATAGATTGTATTTTCTTGTCTCAGGAAGTGAATGCTGTTTTCATTGTATGCTAATGTTGTCGTTATTGTATTACTGTCCTTGATTTTAGGGGTTATCACAGTTTGCTAATAAAACATTTTTGGCTTCTAAGATTTCACTTGGGAAGTTAAAAGGACTCTTTTGTGTGTTAAGAAAATCTAACAGAGCTGTCTTCAGTAGCTTCAATTGGCTGAACGAATTGTTTGTTCATGTAACTAAAATTGCCTTAATTTTCAACTTGGCTTTTGCAATGTGCAATGTTTTGCAACTGCTTTTGGAACGTCGCAGTGATGAGACTTGCATGTTTTAGTCAATTAACCATTCGTTTAGGAGTTAATTCCTGGGAGCTGAAGGTGAAATTCCCAGTGGTGTCATAAAGGCAGAGAAGATGAAATCTGAGGGAGAAGAACTGCAAGTGTAAAATCTGTCTTCCAAGTCAGTGTCAGGATTTTAGCTGAAATACATGGGTTTTGGCTAAATTGTGAAGTTGATCAGTGCTTTTGAAGTCTTCTGTTTTGTCTCGTACGTTGAGATGGCTGGATATGCAAAAAAGCTGCTTTGTCCCACTCCTGCTCCTGGATGTAGTTCTCTGGCACTTTAAGGCCATTTCGTTGATGTCCTTGTCATGTGGTTCTAACAGATATTTTCCTCCTGTGTGGCATTGTGCTGGTACTGTGGTTTAGGTGGCTTTTACTTCAGAATGTGTCTGTGTGTAGTACCTGTGTGTTTGTAGCCTACCAAGCACAGCTGACACGAGGGTGGCACAACAGTTCGGTGAATTCTGTGTCGGTGGTGGTTATATGATGCTTCACTGTCCTAAACAGGAGCTAAACTGAAGGCATAGAGGTGTGAAGTCATCCCTAACGCTCTATACTGCTAAAGACTTCACTGGAATGACTTAGAGTAGGTAAGCTTACCATATTCTCTATGGCTAATAAATACTATGTCAATGTGAATCTGGCATGAAGAGCAATCTCTTTAAAAAAGAGAAGTTGTTCTAGGTTTATAAATCTGAGCTGTGCCCACATTTGGAGTGTGCAGTGATTAATGCAGGCCGTACAGCTTCTGCAGCACCCGTGCGAACATCTGCTGTGAGGGGTGCGTGGCTGTGAGCGCCTCCTGCGCTGCCCAGCTGGCTGCTCTGCTCACTGTGCTTCATGTTTGCACCAGCTGGGGAGAGATGTTGCTCGATGTAGACTATGAAAATTGACAGGCATGTGAAGCCAACAAAACTGGAATGCATTCTGAACCTAGCTGCTCTGCCTTCAGCTGATGTCTGCTGTCAAGAGCCTCCCGACAAAGCAGTGTGACACTTGGGGCTGTGTGGTACCTACCTGATTGCAGCTGAGCTGGAGGTGCCCCTTGGACAGTGCCACATGCTCTGCCTCCAGCTGACTTTGTCACCTGCTGTCGGCAGCAGCTCTCCTGCCAATGAATTGCTCTTTGGCTTTGGTCCCCAGTTCTGCCACACACTCCAAACATGTTCAGATGTGGGATAGTCTGCTGAAATGAGATGAGAATTGTGTCTGGGGCATCTGTGCCAACCTGCTGTGCATCAGCATCCCTTGGAGGATGCTGGAACAGACTGGCTGTTTATTCGTCTTGTGTCTGTTGACATTTGAGGGATCTCAAACATTACTTAGGAACTCCTTCCTGACTTGAGCGTTTGGTTTTAAACTTAGTTACATTTGTTTCACCACGTTATTATTATGTTGATAGTACTTGTGATAGTTTTCTCAAACAGAACATCATGGTTAGCTCTATGACAATAATAAAAGATTTGTTTCCTTCACAAGTGGGGAAAAGCCCCTAGGTATTATAAATACATCCACGAATATTTAGCATCTTTGAGCCATACTGCTTTTGTGTATTGCAAAATTAAGTCTTTCTAACTTCTCATTAGAAATCTTTCTGAAAGACATAACTTGAAGCATTTTATTGTTGTGGAAGTACTGACTTTACAATGCATAGCCAATCAGCATTAAAGGTGAAAGTAATTTTCCAACAGGGCTATTACAAAGTGATGCTTCTTGAAACAGCTTTGGAAATGTTATGCAAAATAAATCTTTGCTTTTCCAAAAAGTAAGTACTATATGTGGTTCAATTATCATTCTTCATCATTCTTTCTGCTGATAATATTGGCAATAAACACTTCTAATTGTTTAGTATAAAATCCCTTTTGCATCTACCACCACCTTCAGCTTTCCCTTTTTACCCCATCCTCCTCCAAAGCGGTAAACATAGAACCAAACAGCAACTGAGGTTGGGAGGGATCACTGGACATTGTCCAACCCAACCCCGGCTCAGTGCTGAGCTCACGTCAGTCACATCAGAACGTCCAGTCAAGTTTTTAGTATTTCCATGGGTGCAGACAGCACAGCCTCTCTGGGCAACCTGTTCCAGTACTTAACCTTTCTCACCATGCAAATATTTTCCTTATATGGCATTTCCTTCTGTACAGTGACCACAGGCTCTTGTTCTTGTGCTGTGAGCCTGAGTCCAGCTCTGTGTAGCCGTAGGCTGTGATTGTACCTGTCCCTTTCTGGGCAAAACAGTTCCCTCAGCCTTTTTGTGCACTTCATGGCTCCAGTCCTGTGGACTCACTCAGGTGTGTTGCTGTCTGGTACGGGGGAGCCCAGAGCTGGGCGGGGGACTCCAGATGTGGCCTCCCGAGGAGCCAAGTGAATAACCGCTCCCCTGGCAGTGCTGTGCTGCTGCAGCCCGGCCAGGCCGTGTCCCCAGAGGGTGCGCTGCTGGCTGGGTTCTGCCCTAGTGCTGCTGGGATGTTCGCTGAGACATCCAGCTCTGAATAAGTAGTGACTGAAACTCCACTCTTAAATCCTCTTCATTCTTTTGGTGGATATTTTTCAGGTGCTTTATTGAAATACCTGTCATTTTCAGCTCATTACAGTCAAAGCTGGAATTGCTCTGTTTTTCCTCATTCCTGAGATACAAAAACCATATCGCACTTGTACACACCAGAACCCTAAGCCCAGCCTTGTAACTATGATCAGAGCACACCCAGACTCTAGGGTCTGGTACTGAGAATTTACACTCTCTTATCTATATTTAACTTTATACGCTGCTCTTAAGGTTCCTCAACATATCTTACAACTTCTTTGCCATGTGTCCTCATAGCACAAGGGTCATATTTAAAAAAAAGTTCGAAAGCCACACTTCACTTTTGCACTATGCATAAGTGTGCTTCAATTCTTATGCTTTAAAAATTATTATGATGAGTGGGGGGGTGTTTGGTTTGATTTTTATTGTTGAAACTTTTCTGGAGATCATGCCTAATGGAGTGTGCTCATCAATTTGCATGTCTTCCATATATGTTATGTAGATTCCTGTCCAGCTTATCTAGTTTGCTTGTAAAAGCAGTCCTGTATTTTTACAGAAAATTTTAAATTTAAATTTTGTAACTTTTCATTCCTGCCCTTACTGATAACTGGTGTGAGCATGTACATGGCACTATCCTGCTGGGCATATTAACTTCGGCTTTGGTTGATACTGCAGAAGACTGGAAGATTAATCTGCAGTTCAATATGTGCATTAGTGCAAAAGTACTTATATTTGTGTAACTGCTGTTTCAGGTCTAGATACAGTAGCTTGCACTATTCTATTACACACAGTACTTCAGCTTCTGCCCCTTCAAAACAAGCAGTTGAGTTTGATTTTTCCCTCTAGCTGTACTAACACTGCTATGGGAAGCACAACTTTCAGATATTCTCATTTTTATTTTGAACTGCCACAGAAATGTAGCATTGACCTCCTTTTGCAAATCTGTGTTTACTTGACCATTTTCATAAAAGTCAATCTATGTGTATTTTTTAAAAATAAAGTGGTCTTGCACATCCATTAAGATTTTTAAAACTGGGCTTGTAGTCTGCAGTTGCACCTTTTACGCACACATGCCAAAATCACTGCTCTGAAGGGGTTAAAATCTCTCGGGGCTGCTTTTGTAGGGCCGTGACCATGAGAAAGTAAAGCTTGATCGGCGAGAGCTGCAGCGTTCGCTGCTTTGAGCTGTCTCAGACCTTGGAGGGACATGGTGTTAACGGTGTGAGCCTCGCTTTCTTGCTCTCCCACTCTCTTTTAATTTCTAAAGGATTTTCCTAGCTATTTCCAAGATGATTACATTACTCCTCATTCTCTTGTCCACACAAGTTTCCCATCAATTTAGCAAAGGAAAGCATGGAGGATTCTCTGGAATACCATATGAGTAAAGTTGAACTCTTGTGGAGCTGAACAGAGGTATATTGGGTTTAATTTTCCTAAGTAGAAGGAGGATAGTTTTGAAGAGATCGGAGAATTTCTGTAACTAATAAGCAGATTGTAGGAAATTGAAATCTTCTAGAGTTTAGTTGATTTTTTAATGTAGCTCAGGTGTGGGTAAGTTACTGTTTTATTAGCTTGAGTGGACACAGCTTGAGTGCAGGGTGGGATCCTATAAACCACTCTTATTTAGGAGAGCAGAGTGTTTGGCTTTGCTTGGATCCAGTTATTTGCAGTAAGATTGATACACTTTCATCTCAAAGGTACTGTTTTCTTTATCTTCAAACTGTCTGTTTCTGCAGTTTTCTTAAAAATAGAAATCTGTGTGTCTTTGTTTTGAGGAACAGCAGTTTAAAATTTCTAGTAAATCATTGTTGTAGATAATCCATGCAATGTCTCCAAACTGTTGCCTGCCTGTAGGTAATTATAACACAACAGACTCCTGAGCTGAAAAAGCAGGATACCAAACCTTTAGCATCATTTTCTGCTTGCAGACATTCCTGCTGGCACCTTTTGGATGTTTTTCCTGAGGACATTTTCAAATGTAAAATCCCAAATTGTTCCCTTGAAGCTACAAAATAATAATAGACTATTATAAAGCACATAAGATATTTCTCACAATCATAATATATCCAGATAACATGCCTGAAAATATTCATCCTAATAAAAATATGCAGTGAGCAGAAGGGCCTTGGTATCATGTCAAATATGTTTTTCATGTTTCATCTATTAATTATTTTGTAGAGGGTGCTTAGGTTATTTGAATAAGACAGTTTGACAGTATGTTTTGTATTTGTCATTTATTTGAAGTACCAATTTAATTTGAAAAATTTCTGAATTTTTTTTTTTATTTGCTTGGAAGATATCTGGGCTAGATCTGCCTGCATCAGGGACGGTACATAAGCTGTGTAGAGATGAACAGAGGAACGTTGCGGTCCTCAGCTGGGTTTATTTGTTAGAAATCTGTGGTCAGCTGGGCCAGCTTTGTGTGTATTCCTTTCTCCCCCTTTGCCCTCCTCTGCTTCCCCTCTTTCCTGGAGCTATGAAGTTGTGTGACTTTTACGGAGGGAGTCCAGCCTGGATTGTCTCCACACCATCTGTCACCATATTGTTTGTTTAAATCCTTGAGATATTTTCTTCTGTACTTCACTGAATGAGATGAATAAAACTGTGGCAGCATCATTGGCTATTTATATCAGATTTAGACTTAATATCCTTAGGAGAAAAACCCTGTGCTTGCAGTTGAGGTACATAAGCTAGATGCACAGTTTGTAAAAATGGACATGGTTTAATTTGTTCAGTGCAGAGCTCCAGTTACACTGCATGTTCACCCTCCAACCAAGGGCCCCTCTGGCTTCTCAAGACAGACCTGGCTGGGGAGGCTCATGGACTCTCTAAGCTTCACGTACACATTAAAGAAATAATTCATAAATGTATCTATCTAGACAATTTGTGTAATCCGTTCCCACTCCACTCATCTCAACAGCCACAGAGACTGAACTAAAACTGACCTAAGAATTCTAGGAACATCTGAGGTCATAAACTGCTTCTAAACTTTTAGACCATAGGCAACAGTGGAACATCTCCATTTGATTGTAAATGTATAGAACAGAGTGCTTAGCAAACATTAACCTGTATTTGGACAGGGGCAAAAAAGCAAAAGTCCAATCCCTTTGGCTGTAATACACTAAGAAGCACTTGGGAGGGCTGTAGATGGGATTTGATGAAAACACTGTAGTATTCTGCATACTACTCCAAAATTACTTCCGTTACTTTTGAAAGTCATCTTTTCTTTTGTATTTAGGCATGATCAGGTCTGAGAGACCTGGGTCTTTTTCTGATGTATGTGCAGGTTCCTCTCCCTGCTTTCTTCCAGATGCCTTTGCTGAAGGCAGAGAGGAAGGGTAAGAGAATAAATTTGTCATCTTCATGCTCTTAATATTTTTCTTCAAGTACATTGATTCACCTACTCCTCAGGATGGAGCCTACAAATAGTAGTGGTTTGTTGTGTTGAATTAGCTGAAGATAGTGTGATTTCCCAGCAGGATCACATACACCCATCTTCAAGTGTGTGTGACTTCTCAGCTGCCTTTTGTGCATTGCAGAGCAAGATATTTCTATAAACATGTTTCATTCAAGGGATTGCTGGGTGGGAAGCTGCTTTTCCTTTGTTTCCTTTTAATTTTTTTTCTTTTAAAGTTTATCTTTATTTTAAGTTCTGGTTCAAAATTTCTGCCTGTACTTTTGTTGATGCAAAGTTTTGGCTGTTTGTGCTGATGAGCATGATGAGCTTGCCTCTCCATGTGAGCAGAATTAACAATAGGACAGCTTCATTTTCATTGTATTGATTTAGTGTCTGGTGGAAACAGTCTACATGTGTAGAACCACTATGAAAGAGGAAAGAGTAGGGATTTTATAGCCACCTTCCAGCTCAACACAATTTACAAAACAATTAGGAATGACAGTTATAATTGGATAAACAGAAAATAGAATTAAGGTAATCTGTTCGAAGTGCACGACATTCCTGTAATGAGTTGCTTTTAGGAGTTACAGAAACATATAATTACCAGACAAATTACATGTTATTTTGTGTGTGTGAGGCTAATTAAGAGTTCTGGGTAAATTGTGTGGAGGCATCAGAGCTATATGAAGTACCTCATTGGGATGAGATAAGGCTTGTGAATTCATCATAAGAATACAGATGTAAAAACTCTGGAAAGTGTGTGCATTCTAGTCAAGTACCATTTAGGATGGTCTGGTTTATTTTCAGTATTCATGTTATTTTTGTAGTAATAAGCTAACGCTATCCTTTGTTTCATTTTGTTCCATTTGCCTTCCTGCCCTCTCTCCATCTGCATTTTAACTATTATCTGCAAAAAGGCTGAAACTTCCTCTTGTGGAATCTGGTTTCTAGCGAAAAATGTGGATGATTCCAGTGCTTAGCATGCGAAACATTGAGCACTATTGCTTAACTATGTAACAGCGAACCAGTACAGAAGTTGTAAAAAGAAACGTTTGCTTCCTTTGCTTGCTCTTAGACAGCGTTTTTCCTACCCAGGCCATTCTGTTTGCAAATCCCCTTCTGCCAAACAGCTGCTTTCCAACACCCTCCTGTTACACTGTTTTCATCTGCATCCCATCTACTTGCTATTTCTACTTCATATTTGGTTGTCATCATAGTGTTAGAGTGTGTGTGTGTGTGTTTTCCCATTTATTGCCTTAGTTCACCTGCAGCAGAAGCAAGGCTGGCTGGGAGGGGGTATACCTGTCAGCCTGAAGTTCTGAATCCCTTAATGTTAGCAGTACCAGGACTCTTTCAGTGCACATACAGCACAGATGATAGCTGTGATAAAATAAGATTAATTGGAGCAAATAAAAATCATTTGGAATCCCAAGAAGAAAGTAAAAACTGTTATGACACTAAGCCAAGCCTGTTTATATTTAATAAGCAGAAAATAGAGAAAGGCTGAGAAACTAAACCAGGTGAGCTAGGGCAACTGGCATTTGAAAATATATTTATGATTCCGTTTTGTAATTTATTTTCAATTCAATTAATCTGAATTTCAGACTTCCATTAGAGGCTCCAGAATACTTGGGGACTGGGCAGATGGACAGTTAAAATATATGAAAATAAATTGCTTTTGACAGTGTCAGGTGGCTTGCTGACTCTGCACTCTCCCTATGCAAGAATGTGTTTTGCTGTTGCTTTAAAATATTCTGAGACTCATGTTTACTGGCACTTAGAACTTAAATTGTTATGTGCACAGAATGAAGTTATGGATTGTGAATTACATAAATGCTGATGTTGTCTAAATGGCTGGTTGAAAATGGGCAGTGTCTTCTTTGCAGGGTGAGCTCACTTGCAGAAGAAAGAGAGAATTTGGCATGATTTAGTTTTTTTTCCTCCAGGTTGGCTAAAGACAACAAATGATCTTCATAGCAATTTCCAGATATTTTCCAGTCTTAACAATTAAAAAAGTCATCACACACATTTTCCTTCTTCTAACCTTTTCCACATCAGGACCCAGGCTTCTGGTTACAATCTTTTGCATTCATGTCGTTCTTTACTATCCACCACCATTCTATAGCGTAAGAGTTAGTGTAATATGTCCAGTGGTCAGTGAATAAGTTAAATGACACTGAGTAGCTGACTTAGGCCATGTGTAAATAATAAAAACTCTTCATGTTTAAAATATCCTGAACAGTTGTTCAGTAGCTTCTCACTATATACAAGTGTTTTCTCATAAAAACGTCCCATGGTCTCTGAATTAAAATTTAAATGCACACCTGGGTAGCTGATAGCAGAGCCAGCTGTCACCTGCAGCGTGTGTGCCTTTAATGGCCATTGAAGCCTCACCCATCTCTTTTTCTGGGCTTGCTTCAGTTGTTTTCTTTCTAAGTGTGGACTGCATCTCCTTTTCTTTGTATGAGGTGACTGTTGGCTTGAGAGGGGCTGTTTTGTGGTTTACCCTCTTCACCGTACGAGGCGGAGATCTTAAAATAGTGAGTTATTTCATCCAATAATAAAGTGTAATAATCCAGTTCAGTAATCCTTATTCCAGTCTAAGTCCTGTTGGTTTGTTAAGCTGCAGTGGACAGTACCTGAAAGCACTAGAAAACTTAAGCCAAAAGAGGAATGAACTCACTCTCTACTGCCTTTTTTTTCTTTACTGTCTGATAAGTAAGTTATAGGCCTTCAAAGTCTTTGTTTTAAATAACTGATGATGAAAACAACTGTCTAAGTCAGCAAAGACATGTCTAAAAGCCGAGGAGCGCACTTGAGCATCCACCCTTACAGCATCCAGGTTGGATAAGAGTCCTGCCGGGAAGGCAGGAATCCTGCTTGTGGGATCCTGGCTGGGGCATGATGGATTTAATTGGGAAGTAAAGGACTAGGAGCAAGTGCAAAGCAAGTGAATACTTTAAATATTTAGTCCTTTAATGCCTACTTAAATGCTTTTCCTGAAGATTTCAGCACTGCGATATAAACATGGAGCGTTTTTTGCCTTTCTAATAAGGGGCTTAGTATGTTCTTTATATAAAAGGCATAAAGATGCAGACGTAGCTGCTAAATATCTGAGGTGGAAAGTCCAAGCAACACACTAGACTGAAGGCATATTCTGCTTAGAGGAGCAGTCTCTAGTTTAAGGGATGGTTTGGTACGCTAAGGCTGGGATGGTGCTTGGGCTGCTTTTTCAAATTACTTACTGCACTGCTGGAGAAATACCTTGTTGACATGCTGCCTGGTTTTACTCAAGTTAAACCTGATATTCTATTTAAACTTCATTTTTGTAATTAGATTTTGGCTTATCAGGTCACTTTAAGGTTTCATTTGCATGTTTGACCCAGTTAAAAACCCTTGTGTTATTAAAACAGCTTTTCTGATTTAGCTCAGGTGGTGGTATATTTTCCTTCTTAACAAGAATTCTAGTGTTGTATTAAAAACAAACCAACCCACACCCAAACCAAACAAAAACCCCAAATAAAACAAAAAACCAAACCACACCATTATCCCTCCCTTGGCTTCTTTGTAAATCAAGTATGTACAATAAGTCTACTCCCTATTGAGCCGGTTTAATAATTTGTTTTTCCATCTGCAGAGAGCCAATTCCCAAAGTAACTTCAAAGAGCCTTGTCTGAGCACAAGCTTCCAGCTTTGGAGCAACAGAGATTATAGAAATATGCTTATGCAATAGCTTGAAATCTCTGGCTATTTTGGCGTGGAGGCTAAAGCTGAATATTTGCCTCTATTATTATAACCCTCAACTGTTTTCAACTGAAAGTTTTACTGGCGCTTTGCTTTTGCCCCCCATGGTAACTGTGCACAGTGGGATGTCACACGAACGCTCAGATGTGGCGTCGTGGGCTTGCGGGGGAGCGATGGCTTTTTGGGTCTAGACGTGATCTCATATGTAACTTCATCAAGAAAACAACCATAAACTTCAGGCTTAACATAAATTGTCTACAGACAAGTCTGAAGACTTGCAGCAGCAAATACAGAATATTTGTAATGTTTTAGATTTAATCCAGCCTCATCTGTGCAGGCTTTAATCAAATGAAGAAGCTTCAAGTGAAATGGCTCCTGGGAGGGTGGTATCTTCCCTTCTTCATTTTTACAATTTTCTGTGTTGACGTGTGTAATCTCTCATCTTGCTAAAAATAAAACAATCCCCCGCCCAACGCAGATAAATAGATATGAGATAAATATTTTATATCTAATGTGTATGTCATGTTTTTGAGTACGGTGACAAATACAAACTACTTAAAATTGCTACTAGGGTGTTTGTGAGGATCTGCTTCATAAAATTGCAATTTAAGTAATTGTCTTTATTTCTGTCGTCTTTCCAACTGGAGGCTGTGCCTTTTTCATGGCATTCCAGCCCAGCAGTTGTCATTATCATTTTGGAGAAATGCTGATTTATTTATATATTTTTTAAAATTTTTTTGAGAAAACTCCTATCTGAAAGTCAGCGTGTCTGGGATTTGTCCCAAATTAATTTCCTGTGGAGAGAAGGGCTCTGAGTTTGGTCTCAGTACAGTGACTCTTCTAGATGATAATATCTCAGTAGGAATGCACCAATTTGATTTTAACTGAAGCTATTTCAGATCTTAATTTTTGGCTTAATTGAATCCTTACCACAAGCGAATCTCATTCTACCATACTATATTTCAATTGCACCAACTTTCATTTCTGACTAAAGATTGCAAGGATTAACCCAGATTTTAGCAGTTCTCTCCATGACCGGGTGGATGGGATTAAAGTCTGCTTCTCGTTGTGGCTGTTTATTCCAGTTTATGAATATTAGTTACATCTGTTAACCGGGACTGGAAATGTTCTCAGAATAAGAGTACAGCTAAAAGACAGTATGTTGAATTCACTGGTTTGTATTGTATTTCAATTAAAAAATAACACTTCCTAGCTTTGCCTGTTGACAGTAACACAATATATAGTTTATCATATTCTGCATTAGTTTTGCAGTTTGCAGTATTAATAAATATATCAGCTTTGAGACATTCCAAAAATAGGTATTTTGGAAAAAAAAATGGAGGAGTAAAGCCAGAATGGCATTAAGTTTAATAGGATCAAATGGTAACATCTTGCTAAGAACTGGGCTGGAAGCTGGCAGGGTGTTCCTGGATTTTTTCTGATAGTGTTGCTCTTAGAAATAGACAATTTCCCCCCACTGTGCAGGAAATGGAGGAACTTGTGGAATATTTTCTGCAAATAGTGTCCCACGTTCTAAAGAGCCCTGGCTAGCCTGGCAGTGGCTTTAGGAACTGGTTACTTCAGTGAGTGGGGAATGGAAAGTCTCGGCTGCAGGAGAGGAGCTGAGTTGGTTTTATTTAATTAGTAAAAATGAGCCTGTGTGGGGAATATGGCACCTGGACACAGGATGAAGAAAAGCTGATCACACAACATAAAATGAGTCGATAGGAGGACTTAACCTAAGGTGGACATAATTTGGATGATAAATTGAAAGAAGTGAATAGTATTTAGAAGGAAAATTAAGAAGTTAGGAATGGCAAGAAGGCAGCTGGTATTGTGATGGAACCTGACCAGTGAATGGTGGAGGATGAGCAGTTGTAGCATGAAGTTCTTGCTAAGCCTACCTTTTTATTTACGTTCATAAAAAGCTTGGAAAAATCTACAATTCCATAATAAAATAGTCTTCAAATCTAGCCAGGCTCATAGAAATGCTGGAATGGGTGAAGATGAAGTGGGATGAGTAAACTCCTGATGTGCAGCTGATCAGAAAGTGAAGGACTGTGCTTATCAGCCTTGGAGAGATGAAGTGGCCTTGGGACCCTTGTAGGAGTGTAGAAAACCACCTTTCAAGAATTTCTAAAGCCTCTGCTCCTAGAAAAGGACATTCCTTTTATTTCCTGGGGAAATGCTAATTTTACATTTTTATTTTAAGTAGGAGAACTTATGATCATTCTTTGGGTATTTCTACCGTTCTGTATTTTATTCTCTTGTGCCTCAGGCAGCAGCAGAATTCTCAAGAGATGTGATGAAGACACACTCTCGACTTGGACAAATCGCACTGTTTGTCGCACGTCATTCTGTTTTATTAGGGAGAAAGAGAACCTGTTAACAACCATGGAGCTGCACGGTTGAAGGTTTCGGGATTTATAACAGTGAAAGCCTTGAGTTCTGTGGTCCCGTCTCCCTGGAACCTGCCCGCGATGTTGGCTGCGTGTCGGCCGTGCTCTGCGGTGGGTTACAGCACATATATTGATGGGCAGCCTGGCTTGCGTTCACAGGCTGACACCCAAAATGATACAGGCTTGAATCTCTGTGCTGGACGTTCACTGCCATTCTGTGGAGTGAAGACAGAAGTGAAAGCATGAAAAAAATCTGATGTTTTGCTTAATGGCAACTTTCCTTGGAAAACCGAGCCACCACTACCCCGTTTGCCTGATTATGTTCCACAGGATGCTTTTAATTTTGTTCTGTTTGGTTTCTGTGTAATGTGGGCATGTAGAAGCCGATCATACACTGTTCATGTTTTTCATGCTCTTGCAGATTCCCAGTTTTAACAAGTTCCTCCTACCCAATTCCTTCTGCCTATTACTAGTTACTGTGATGATTTCTTCCAAAGTTCTTAATTCTATGACCTCTAAATACCAGAAAGAAAGATTAAAAACCTTTTAACACTCAAGTAAGTGTTTTCAGGTTCAAGTCTGTACTGGTGGTTTTGACCCTAAATAATCAAGAGTTTGAGACCAAGCAGCTGCCTTTGGAATAGCTCTTAAGGCTACAGAAGGTAATGCATTTCAGAATCTGTAGTATTTGTACAGATTTAAGCTGGGAAAGCCTTGAGAGAGGCTCTGTTCCAAGTATAGGACATGATATACAAGTACAGCAGAACATTAGCCAAGGGAGGCTGTAAAAACATTAGTTATGCTGCATTATTTGTTTGCCATTCTGTGTGGCTGGGTTTAAAGTACTGAAATGATGTCCTTGCAGGAATGGAATATTCTTCCTAAAATACCTTAATGAAATGGCCAAAGTCTTCCCTGATAACTTACTGTGGCTGGAGAAGGTTAACAAGATGTGCTAATGAATGCTGCATATGGTCTGGAACACATGGGTAGGACTGTTTATAAGTAATTTTTTTCCCCAAAAAAGGCTGAACAGCAAATCAGATAAAATTCTGTTTCAAAGTGACCGAGTCTATTTCTTCCCTGAAGCAATTCAGACTTCTTCCAGACTTCATTAATACTGGAATTATCATCAACTCTTACATCTTACAGCTGTTTCTTTTTCAGGGACCTGCAGAAGCCAATTATTTTGTGATGAAGTGCTTATTAATGAAAATCTGTGGTCATGTGGAAAGAAAAGGCCAGTACAGGAAAGTTTTGAGGTGCTCCTAGCTGTGCTTTTGGAAGAGCAGAAAAAAGTCAGAGCAGCATCCTTGGTTTCAGTGTTGTTTGTGTGATGAGCCTGGATTTCTTGCACTGGGAGTGAGGTAAAAAGGAGGATACATCTCGGTTTGCAAAAGTAAACAGATGCATTCTCTGTTTGTACTGCTGTCATTACATGAGGCACTGTGAAGTGCTGGGAGAAGTTTGTGTAGTTTTCCTTGTCCGGGCACAAGTTCATGGATTTCTTTCTGAAGTATGCGGATTAATCCCTGAGTCAGTGAGCACAATATCACTTAGCATTTCTGTTTTCACAGATTTACCTGACGAAGAGACATGTGCAGAGTCATGAAGCAAAGTTGTGTTAGTGGCACAGCCGTCTCTCCTCAAGCACCCGTGTCCCCAGCGGAGCCCCGCGCTGCGCTCCCTGGCTCCGCAGGGCGGTTCGTGTCTTTCTGCTTGGGGCATTTTTGTTATAATAGTTCTACCTCCCCACAAAAGATTCTGCTTCATGAACTTGAGCACATTGTTTTTCTCATAAGTGTAATTCTAATGGCATGATAATAAGCATTTGTGTAATATAATAGTTCTCACGATTCTTTAACCGTGCTATTGGGAACACCTTCACCATTTTGGACTTTTTCTCCCCTTGTTTCCTTTATTGATTGAGGTCTACGTTTTTGAATTTGAGAAG
The DNA here is from genome assembly GCF_964273445.1 of Streptopelia decaocto. Lineage (NCBI taxonomy): Eukaryota > Metazoa > Chordata > Aves > Columbiformes > Columbidae > Streptopelia > Streptopelia decaocto. The sequence goes on along the minus strand of NC_138668.1, from coordinate 13,836,443 downwards.
ACCACCCTCTGCTTGACGTTTGATGTTCTTCATATCAGTTGTGCCTTGATTTCCCTCTTCCTCCCCCATGTTACCACTGTCTTTTTGTTCTAGACCTACTCCTGCAGCTACACGGAGCGCTTTGGGAAGGTATTTTGAGTTTAAGTTGTCTCTTACATTGCTTTGCTGCTTTGCTGCGGCTGATGCGGTGTGACTGGCACACAGGAGCCCTGGGGGCTGCGTTGCCGCTGGTCAGGCGGTGCCTCCTGCCTCCGTTCCACGGGTGATGCCGTGCGATGGCAGCTGTGCTTGGTGTGCTCTTTTGGACGGAAAAACACAAGTTCACCACGTGCTTTATCTAAAGATCAACATGCTGCAAGGAGAGCACAACAGTAAGAAACATCTAGCAAGTCAGCAAATGAACAGGCTGGTCTCTTTTGTTCAATGGCACTTTTAAAAAAGAACCCCAAGGTCGTAGTTTCTAATTTTAGTCAAAGTAAAACATGCACTCAGAATCAGACCCTGATTTTCAAACTTGGCTCTTGCCAGAGTAAGCATCTGAGTTTATAAGTACCTAAGTACTCAAACAGACATGCAGGAAAACTTGTAATCCTCTAAGTACCATACAAAGGCAGATACGAGTGTGTAAATAATTGTTCGCATATGAACAACTGATACATGAGTTGCCTTTTGTGATGTCTTCTATTGATGTATTTATTTTCTGTTGCTTTTCTCTAAGAGGTGATTACCTAGTCCTGGTAAGTGATGAATTTGCTCAAAAGTGGTGCTGCTAATGAAGAGCTATCTCTGTGCAGAGGAAGAATTTGAAAGGTTTCAGGCAGAACTCCCAGAGAAGGGCACATGGGTCAGGTTCCTTCGCTCCTCTAGGTACCGAGAGCCCTGAAGTTCAGGCTGACACCTTATCTGAGGTATGGTAAATCTGTTTTCCCAAACTTCATCTGTGGTTTGGAAATAACAGCAATTTTTACTTCATTGGTATTTCAGACTTGGACTGTTGGACCATGCAGTATTAGCTTATTCCAATACTCTCTGCTAAGAGATGAGTTTTGTATATATTTGTAATATTGTAGGGCTGAAGCAGTAGACATTAGCCGACATAGAGATTTGGAAGAAGTCACTAGTCAAAGCATTCTGACAGAATGAAGTGGAGGATCCTATTATTCATGCTGTCAGACAGATACTTTCTGGCAATTCTATGATCTTAGTCTTTTTTTTTGGCGGGGGGGGGGCGGCAGGGGTGGATCAGAAATCAATATCCCAATATACTTTTCCCACTTGGGCACTTGCTGTTCTAGCTTTTCCCATTTTCTCCAAGTGAGCACAGTCTCTTTTTGAGCCCACCAGGTATATGAAAATCTGCGTTTTCCTCTGGCATTTAGAATACCTGCCATGTTGATTAAAATCCTGCTGATCTGTTTCTGTTTGGGAGCTGCCCTGGTGCAGTTTGGAGTGATGAGCTGCCCGCTGCTGCAAAAAGAGCATCAGGTAAATAAGCTGGAAATCCCAACTGAGAACAAGTGCCCTAATTGGATACCGAGTCTGAATATTAATTTTGCATTACCAAATATTCCCACTAGGCATGTAATCCACTAGCTGCCCAAGTAACCTGATTTTCTTGTCTGAATAATCAGTATGGCACCAACAAAATAATGTATGGGTCATGAAATGCTCCCCTTCTATAATGTTTGCTTGGGCCTTTCATTGTAGACAGCATTGCTTTTGATTACTGGAAAAGACAAACAAAACAACAAATGAAGCTACTGTTTATTTCTTACTGTTTATTTCTCCTTACCTTAGCATTTACGTGGTTGTATGTGCACTGAAAAGAAACCTAGAAAATGTATTTTTTCCGTGCAGGCACACCTTACTGCGGTAGATCAGTTGAGCTAGAAATATATGCTGAAACACATTGAAATGTGAACCAAGTATATTGATACCATAAGCTATTAAGCGAGTGTTAGTATGCTCTCCTGTGAAGATACTCTTGATGTGAGGCTGGATTAATCCACTGTGAATCACACTCTGGATGTGCATGTTATATAGGAAAAGCAGAATAGTACCCGGACTCTTGAATGATACTTTTCCATTTAAAGTATTTATTCCTTTTGTTTTTGTAAGAATATTTCTCTGTGCCACTGGCCTATGAAACAGCAGAAATAAATCCTGTCCCTGATCTTCGATTATTATTATTCTTGCATAATACCAATAATTTACTTAATTGTTTAGAGCAAGTTCATTACATCATCTGTGACGCTCGCTAACGTTAATCAGGAGATTTTACAAGTATGTACCAAACAGACTCCAACACGGTTCCACAACAATCCAGTTCTATGTTATTTCTTAGCACCTCTTTCTGTTCTTCCCTGGTGGAGGAGGGTGAGCACAGTTCACGAGAACCACTGGGCAAAACACAGTGTGAGCAAGATCCCTGCGCTTTGAAACCCAAACCAAAGCAAACAGCCTTGGGAGAAGGGTTGACACGCTGAGGCTGGCTGCTGCAAACTGGAAAAGCAAGCAGCGCTCTTTGTGTGGTGGCCATGTCTCTCAAGGAGGGGCAATTTGTGTCCCATCTCTGAATTATACCAGAGTATCTGTTGAAGACAGACAAAACTGAGATGTTTTTTTTTTTTTTGCAATGCAGCGGTGTGCAAAATAAGTCCAGCGAGTAGTATGCTATTGAACGAAATGGTTTCAGTCCAGAAACAGGGAGCCTTTTGCCTCTTTTTGTCTGTTATACTTTTCCCTTAAACTTGCTTGTTATTGTTAATGATAATGAATATTAGTTTGCTCTATGAAACCAATGTTAAAGTGGTAGCATTGGTAAGACTATGGGAAAATACTTGGTTATGGGGGAAAAATGAGTGTGAGAGGGAGAAAAACCACTGACATTTTCATATGCACAAACGCATTTTTGAATTATCACATGAATAAGTTATAATTACTAAGAGAAATGTGTTTTGTATAGTTCATGCTATGAAATCCATTATTTAATCAAGCTGTGTGGTATATGCAAATGCATTATAACATAAGCAGCACTTCCCATTTTAAAGGTGTTTTCCTTTGTGTCATGTTAAAAGAAGGTGAAAATGGACTGTATCTAGATAAAAGAGCAATCAACACCTACTTATCAAAGAAGTTTCTGAACAGGCATCTCAACTGATCTCTTATGTTTGTGTGCAGTTAATTCAGGGCTTTACAAAAAATTGTTCTTGTCTCAAATACACTTGAAGATGTAGTTGCAATTAACTGTCCCTCTCTTAGAAAATGGAATAATTTATTTTCTTAAGAGGAACGCGGCTCCATTGGAAGATAACTGATAGCTTGCCTCCTTCAAATTGTGAATAATGTCAGGATCCCCATCTTGGCATGCGCTGCCAAGCTATTTTGAGGGAAGTGCAAAGAAAAGCTCTGATTCCCCCTGGCACATGAGGGGTGTAATGGAGGTGTCTGGCAGCATTTCAGGAAAGCAATTAGGTTTAGTGAAAGGGATTCCCTCTTGGCATCACTGTCAGTCAAAGAATAAATAGAGGGTGAGAAGCTACCACCGGTCTTGGTAGCTGGGGACAGCAAGCTTGGAGCCCTTGCCAGCTAACACAGGTGATATATCACTCTTATCGCAACATTTTTGGATTTATAGCCTATGTATTGACAAGCAGAATTGAACACTCTTGAAAATGAGACAACATGGGCAGTCTCTGAGGTGGGGTAGAGCCTCAGATGTTTAATTGTTCACAAGTTGTAACAAGCTATGTGTCATGGGGAGGCAGCTGAGATGTGGATAAATCTTTGGAAAGACTTCCAGAAGGATTTAGTAGAAGTAAGTTTTAGGGAGAGAGCTGAAACAAACTGTTTATCTTTGCGTGTACCTGATAGCAATGATGATTCATGTGCTTTGTATAGGTTGAACAAAGTAGAAACACTTGACATTTGTCATTTGCACATCCATAGCTCATTGTAAGGAATACACCAAGAGTTAAAATGACACATAGACAGGGACACGAGTGCTTTCTTGAATTGTCATGGTGAAGAACAAAATAGCAACTGGGCAGTGGTTATATGTTTTCAAAGGTTTTATGACTCTATTCTTCTGTAAACATAGTGAAATTTGCTTTCTTTAATTTCTGGTGATTCAAATCAGTGATATGTCAGAAATGCAGTTACAGCGACGCTGAGGGTGACGATCCCTTTGCCGCTGAGGGTGACAATCCCTTGGGCAGGGAGCACAGCGGAGCTGGTCCCAGGGACCTGCCTGAGGACACAGCCGGGCACAAGCTGCTGCTTCATCCTTGGGGTGGGTCTCTCGAAGTCTAATAGCTTCCAGTGCTTCGTTATTTAAAACATGTAACAAAAAACTGAGGAGTATTACATTCCTAATTCAACTTGTAAAATACAATATATGAGACCATCCTCCTCTTATTTAGTGTGTGGGAGCCAGCTTTTCAGATGGGATGTATAGAACAGGGCATGAAAATGTGGGTTGACTTTTTCTCCTTCTCATATTAGCGTGACTTTCCTTAAAATACTTCTTTTGCATTTCTTATTGCAGCATTAGAAGTTTTTGTTTCCTCTGCACCATGGAGAGCCTCAGGGCTCTGTGCTTCACTGGATTCCTCTGCCAAGGTGCTTCAAAGCAGTGAAAATTCCGCTGTTGTTTCCTTGTGGTTAGATTCCACCTTTATCCCTGACTCCAGTGGTTTTGTTTGCCATCAGTTGTGGTTGTGCCCGACCTCCTAGTTTACACCATAAGACTGCACCAGAGGAGGTTTCTCGTGCAAGGGCTTCCACTTCATTATCTTCCTTACCTCCTCATAGTCTCCTTCACCTCACTGTGGTTTTACCCTCTTGCTTCCTCGTCCCCAGTGTTTGCAGTGCCAGCTCTCTCGCATGTGCATCTTCACAGTATCACAGTATGTTTGGGATTAGAAGGGACCTCAAAAGATCATCTAGTCCAATCCCCCTGCTGGAGCAGGAACGCCCAGGTGAGGTCGCACAGGAACATGTCCAGGCGGGTTTGAATGTCTCCAGAGAAGGAGACTCTACAACCCCCTGGGCAGCCTGTTCCAGTGTCTGTCACCCTTACTGAGAAGAAGTTTCTTCTCAAATTTAAGTGGAACCTCTTGTGTTCCAGCTTGATCCCATTACCCCTTGTCCTATCATTGTTTGCCTATCTTCTGCAGCATCTCCAAAATTCAAGCTGATCTTCATGACTAGGTAAATAATTAGTTTAAGCTTCAGGGTCCCAAATCCAGAATATGGCACACTGTTCGATTCTGGGCAGTCACCCATGGGTTGTAGAATATTTAACGGATGGCTTGAAGACAGATTTTGTAAAAAGCTCTTGATCCTTTAGATCACTGTAGAGATGACTGAATGAGATGGCTTTAAGCATTTGGTGCTGAAGAGTTTTACATAATGGTGAATAGAAGGAAGACATGCAGGCATCAAGAAAGTAATCCCTTTGGTCATAGCTTTTTCTGGTTCCCATTTCTGGGAGTTTCAACTGGTTTTAATTCCAGAAGCCCATTTTGGGGCGATTTGTCTGTGGTATATGGGACAGCCTCTCTGGCTTCTGTTATTCTGTTAAATATGTAAATGAATCTTGCCTTCTGCATATGCAGCTACCCCAAGCTTAGCCAGACTTATTCTATGGGAAGTATAGTGTTTCACTTTTAACTTTAATGTGAATTAAGAGCTCAGATAAGTAAAAATAGAGAGTTTTTGGTTTTTTTTTTTCCTTCCATAGTCCACCCTATAAATTTTCCCAGCTATGTTGTGGGGTACCAAGCCTGTTGTCTCCACTATTATCTGTTTCCAAAGTTTGGTGAAGTGCTGGTATAAAGTAAGCATGTTACCATGTGCAAAACTGGCTGAACAGGAGTAGTTTTTTTTATAAAGTTTGCCAATGCCTTTTATATAAATGTTCAAGGTTTGGAGCGGTAGATCAAGATGTGCTAAGGTTTACATTCCGGGGGAAAAAGTGGATTTCTGCAAGAAAGTATGATAACTAATCAGGTTTGTATTTATAATGCTTTAGTTCTGAGGAAGTACTTTTGATCTAATAAGCATCTTTCTTTTGTCACATTTAATGCACGTCCTGGATGCTTAAAACATTGAAATGGAAATTGAGGCTGTGGAAAACCAACATTAAGAATATGCATCAATTTTAGGTTTCTTTTAAAATAGGGATTTGAAAATTGAAAATGGATATGACTTTATACTTAATGTCATTACTTCACGCTTTACCTCATATAAACTGTTTTGGTATGAATAAATCACATTTATTTGATGTTTTTCATAACTTTGTTTTTCTTTGTGCCATAATTATTTATGTTCATGCATATCTGCACCACTGAGGGAATAACAAGGGAAACTGGAGGCTGCGGCAGTCGTCTGGGAGATGACTTCAGCTGTGGGCTAAGCATAATAGTTGGGTATATTTGCTGGAACGATCAGTAGTGATTGGAAGTTACAATTTAGAAATGAGAAGTGCACTTCCTAATGATCCCTCTGAGATGAGCGGTTTTGATTAACTGATCTTCTGAATATTCAGGAAGATATTGCTATATCATTCTACATCTGCTTGATGTATTTAAGGATGGCTCTGTGGTATGATGCTAGCCATAAAGCTCCTTACAAAAATTGACTTGGGTTCAGTGTTTTGCAGATGATGATGAATTTTTCACGCAGGCGGCTTCCCTTTGCATTGTTTTGCATCCCCTTGTACGCTGGAGGTGAATCCCTTGGTTTATTACAGTGAGGACCTGTCTTACACATCATAAGTTAACTATTTCACAAACTTCTTGAGAGCTTGCAGGTGCCTGAACATGGGAGTGTCACATCTGTGGTTCCTGCTTCTAAAGATGATGACTTAGCAGCCATCACTACTTTGCTGTAGCTTTGTTTGTTGCCTGTATGAAGCTTTCAGCTGCACATTTCAGGGACTGTCAGAATTGCTTGTCTCATGGAAAAAATAAAGTCCTGTCCAGTAGGAACATCTGAATCAGTCTGTATGAAGTTGTTCCTGCTGCAAGAGCAGCTGCTCTGTATACTTAGGAGTCACTGTTTCTTGTGCTGTTGGTCTGGTGTGCGGTTGTTGTGTCCATGTGTATAAATAACACCAGAACGGTCGTGTCCAGGTGTGGCACCTGTGCTGGGACTGGGCACAGACACCAGGCTGCGGTGTACTGTGGGCTGGTTCCACCCTCAGTCTTAATGCAATAGCCTAAAAGTGAGTGTTGGGGTAGGAACTCTGTCCCTGACACAGAGTTAAAAGGGAAACTGAATTGTGTGTACCAACTCCTGAGGATCTCCTGGTCTTTTCTAAAACTGTGTGATTTGTAAATCCATTGGCTCCATACCCAGCGTACAGAATAACCTTGGGAGGAACTGCAGCGGGTTTTCTTTTCTGTCTGTTAGAAGGAATGCAGTAAGAGAAAAAGGAGTTGTAATCATTATAGTAATTACAACTGCAGGTTTTCTTTACGACTTTTACAGCCAGTAGAGTGCCCCTCTGTTACACAGGGCAAGCTATGGGTTGTGGAATGACAGCACACTCCCTTGTAGCTTTGGTTGTTCTAGGTCAGCATTGATGTGCATTGGATTTCAGCATCTATGGTTGTCAGTCTGCCACATCATTAATGTTTGAGTTTATTTTTAGTTTTTCTAGTTGAGTAAGCTTAGAGCTTCTGGAGGCGCTATAGACTTCGAATGCCCAGAGACAGAATTTCAGCAGTGCCTTACTGAAGAGATAAATCTTACTTGGCAGTGTTGTGACTGTATCCAATATTTCTACTCAGAATTTGTTGCCAATAAATATCCTTTTGTCCTAAGATTATGAACGCAGTTCCTGCAGACTCGTGCAGAGTACATATGGACATCCCACTAGCAGAGATACTGAATAATACTATTACTGAATGATGCCTGAAGGGACAGGGGGTTTGTTGAGAAGGGGTTAATTACCTGAGGTTGCATCCCTGCTTGTTCAGTTGCTGGGATGCTTCCCGGTTGAGGGCATGGATCTAAAAAAAGAAAAGGTCAGTTGTGACCATCCTGGTGTAAATCGCCAGTCCCATTAATCTAAGCTGGATTTTCTTTCCCTACTAAACCTGGGATATACGTGATTCTCCAGTTTTCTACCATGTGTGCTTTGCCGCACAGTCCCTTCTTAAAAGCTCTCTGGCAACCATGCAAAGGGCATAACATTTTCCTTTGTGAAGGTGGGAGATGAGACAGCCTGAAGATTGCTGCAGGGATTTTTTGGCTTGGGTTTATTCTACAAGGTGTTTTGGTGCAGACTGCCGGGGACAGCCCCACATGGGCAGTGTTCCGCTGCCCTGCCAGCAGTGGGCTGGGGTGGGGAATGCACTGGGAGCTGCAGGGAACCTCCAGTGGAGGCTGCGACTGGAATGGGGAGGAGAAAACCTCACTGTAAGGCTTTGGGGAAGGTTGTGGGGGACTGGACAATGAAGAAGATGAAGGAAGCACCTGCTGATAGTTGGGACTGAGACTTGTTTTGAGGTGGGGAGAGGAAGAGGAGATGGTTGGGGTTGCTGTGTGTGATGAGAGGAGAGCTGTTTGAGACATGGTGGATTTCTATGTGCATGGATGATGAAGGGAATGGGATGGGTAAGGAGAAGAGGAATGAAATTGTTTAAGAAAAAAGAAAAGAAGGCCCAGTCTAACAAGTTGATGAACTTCTGCACCACTGGACAAATACTTTCCTCCTGTCCTCCTCTTTCCTCCTTCATTCAGCTCCACTGCAGCTTGTACCTGGTGTCTTTTGTTTCCCCAGCTCCACCAGTAGCTCTTCTCCTGGGTGCCCCTTTTCCCATGGGAGGAGGGAGAGCAACTGGCTGCTGGGGGAGGAGAGCGCTGGGGAATAACTCTGCTCGTTCCATTCTTGAAAATCAATACAGCTGGGACATCTCAATCTGAGGCAGTATGCTTGTTTTCATCCACAGCTCACGTAAAACCTAAAATTTATGTGCATATTGCCCACAGAAACTCCCATCTGTTACCTTAGAAGGAGTTTTCATATGTATAAATGAACTTAATTTGCAGCAGAGAGAACATAAACAATTACCTATAGGCTCTGTGTAGGCATCTCATGTTTGCCTTCTGCCTTAATGTGATGAAATGAAGACTGTCCAAGAATTAGTACTAATGTCAAAGAGTAACTTGTGATAAGGAATCAGCTTGAATTAAGCATTTCCCTTTAGAGGCACGTTTTCATTTTTCATAGAAAAGTTTGATTTGAATTCAGCCTCTTAAAATGGCCAAAAAAATACTTGAAAAGCAAAATTTTTTTCTATTTACTTATTTGATACCTTAATATTATATCTAAATACCCAAAGCTTCGAGAAGAGGAAAAATTGCAGCTTTATAGTCAGCTATATAAAAAATAGGTCACACCTTGTTTCGAGTGTAAATTATTGCTGGTGTTTCCTAAGTACCCCACTGAAAGCTTCATTGCTGTTGTATTTCTGGACCAGAAGGCTAACAGAGCAAGTCTGAACCAATTCAAATGCTCTGTTTATGAAATGGATCACTGGAGAAGTTTTATTTTGCAGCTTAATTTAAGAATGATATTTTCAAGAACATCTTAGTAACTGTTGCTTTTGCTGAGAGATTGGGCTACTGCAAACTCACCATCTTCCTTGTCTAGGACCCTAGTTCTTAAACTATCTGGCCACATAAATATATAGATATCTATTCTGTGGTTAAAGTTGTGCTTTTCATGTATATTTTAGATTGCAGGTGAAAAGGATCCAGAGCTTTAAGGGAGTTACTGACTATGCAATTACTCATGAAATTTTATGAGCTCCAAACCAGTATCACATGTTGTGCGTGAGAGTCAGCTCCCTTCAGTTACCTTCCTTTTCCAAAGCTTTCCCCTTTTCCTTAAACATTCTCACGGTGTTCCTCTGTTAAATACCGGTGACTTATGCCCAATAACCTGTGATACTCACCTGGCAGGTAGGAAAATGAATTGGGAACTAACTCTACTTGTGTTTCAGAACTGGGCATCAGCTCCAGGCTGTGGGCAGAGGTGCATGGGCTTGTAGAGATCTTTCCAGTGCTTTTCTGCTTTGTGTAAGTAAATACTCATGGACTAGAAAGTTGGAGCCTTCCTGGAGAGAAAAAGCCTTGAGTGGGAGATGGAAAGCCTTGTCGGGGATCAAGTAGGAACTGGCTCCTGGTAGGACAGAGAAAACGTGGCTAATTCCAGGGATTCCACCTGAGTTGAAGAAACAGCAAGAGAAAAGCTTCAGTAAATCCCCTTTTCTGGTAAACTGTTTCCCTGGGCTATTTCTACAATCAGATGTTCTCCCTGTTACTGAAAGGTTATGCAGCAATAGTCCTCAAAGCCTTTTCTGTTCCATTTGGATGGCTCGAAGTCTTGTCTATGAAAAAGACCCCTGGTCTTCTCTGTTACTTTGAACAACAGTAGGTAGTATTTTCTCAAGTAATTTCATTGTAAAGACGACACCCTGTTTTGCTTACTGCTCTGATTTTAGCTGTGCTTGACAGACTTGTAACTATCTCAGCTATAATCAGGTAATATCCCAACAAACACCCTCACCCGTCTGAGCAAGAAACTAGTTCATTTTGAAAACTTACCGAGATCGAGAAATACCGGCTCATTTTGCATGAGAGAACAAGTAATGAAAATTAATGTGCAGTGAGTTTGTCAAAAAAGCATTAATAGAGAAAGAGCGTGTGTGTTGGGAAGCAATTATACCTGAGCTGATCAAGGAAGTTTGCTGTACTGTGAGTGAGATTACCTGCCAAATATGCTTATGCAAACAAAATGTACATTATAGAGAAACATTTCATGTCATAGCCATGGCCTAGAGTGATATTTTAAAAGGGCGTTTAATGATAAAACTCATTAATTTGTGCAAGTTAGTTCTGAGGTTTATAAAAATGGTTGGCTTTGCGAGCTTTGAGAATTAACAGCAAAGCAACACAACCAGGTTGGAAAGATCCCTTTCCAATGATATCACTGAACATGTAGGGTCCTGTTGTATAATGCATGATCTAGATTAAAGTTGCTGACATGCAAATAAATGCACCCGGTGAGAAAATCCCAACAGTTCTCTTACTGGTTCCTCTCACACTTCTCTAATGTATTTTACACCTTCTTGAACAGATGAGTTTGAGCTTTCTCATGGTGTTTTCTTTACTCTATAAAGAGGTGTGAAGCAGCCTTGTGCTGAGAAATAGGCCAGAGTCACTAGAGGTTCTTTGACATGTTCTTACAATCTTCTACATTTTCCTGACTTTACCAGAACTCCAATCTGATGCCTATTTTAATAAATACAAGCCATGCATTTTAATTTTAAGTAATGGTTGCTTGTAGATGAAAAACACAAGCAATTCCATGCATATAGTGAAGTGTTACTTAAACGTTCATCAAAATTACCACCTGGTCCTGCCTGGTTTCTTAATGTGGATAGGAAAAAGGTGAAGAGTGCCGGCCCGGAGGCTGTTACAAGGGGTATTGAAGCCATGGCTGTTCTGATCAGTTGTTCCTCAAGTCTCTCCAGTTGTGTGTCGGATTCTGCTGTACAGACTGGATACGAGTTGGTAGCAAAACACTCAGGAATGAAAAGCTCTATCCATTATCTCAAGGGATGTTTTAAAGACAATCAGCTGGACAAGAAATAACTGTAAATATGTCATAAATATTTTTTTCTTCATTTCTATAGAGTTGCTTGAATAGCTGTCTAAAACTAGACAGGAAAGTAACCACATAATTTTTATTTGAACCCGATTTCCTCATGTTTTGGTTTTCAGTGCAAAATTTGAGCATGATCCTTTGAAGAGAGTGTTGGGCTACTATACTGGTGCAATGACCGAGGAAAAAGAATTGCTGACAAAGAAAGAAAGGCTCATCTCTTTGTAGCAAAGGAACTTGTGAAAGTCTATCTAGGAAATTAATTTAAATTTTGCCCGTAAGTAGAAACTGGATTTTTCCAGTGAAGTTTTGTTCTTTCCTGCACTCTGCTCTCTAGTTTGGAATGAAACACAAGTCAACTTTTAATCCACTTTTGCTTCTGAGTTCTGAGAAGAATGGGGGATAATTTGAGTGGTGCAAAGAAAAAGATTTATCTTCCTCTAAGTCCTGCTGCTAAAGGCAGTTTATTTATTAGATCACCTCAGCCGGTGCACGTGAAGATCTCTTTCCTATCTACAAACCTCATCAGTGATATTTAACTACTTAACATCTATAGAACATGGTTTCATCAGCTGAATAGACATGGGCTACATTCTGACTGAAATTTGCTGGATCCTGTGTGTAGATACAAGTGTATTTGGGGAATGTGGTGAGCAAGTCTGACTTGCCCCGTGCCATTCTAAACAACCTGGCTGTATCCAAAGAAACAGAATTGCCTAGTGTTTTGATGTTTGCAATATCAGCCATATTTTTGATAAATCCAGTATGAAGAAAGGATAATTTCAGAGTTCTCAGAAGCATTTCTTTTCCTTCTGTCTTGCTGTGCATGCTTATCTCTTCTAGCCTTTATCCCCTGGACTGGCTTTGTACGCGCCAATTCGTGTCCCTGCACAATGAAGGAAAGATCTTGAAATCAAGTAAGCCTTCAGTACTATGAAATTAGAATCTATTTAATATACAGTGTTTGCAGTTCCTGTGGTTATTTTGCTTGTGCTTAAGTTAAGAATTCGTGTTCCCCAAAAAGTTATTGAAGAGCAGTAGGTCATTCAGTGGACCCAGGTCATGCTTTGTGCACTGTCCATGTAGAAAATGTAGCTTTTTAAACTAGATGTTTAAAATGATGGTGTAAATACCCTTCTGTCCTGACCCATTTTAAGAGCAAATGTGCATATCAGTTCTACTTTACATTATGAGTTTAGCTTTTAATTCTGTAACTGCATTTAAATGCAAACCCATTTCCTTTCAAATTCGAGTCCTTAAATGATGTTTTTCCAATTCAAATATCATGGTAAAATATATTCCCTCAGAGGCTTGGTACAGTGTGAAAATGTGCAAATAATGGATGCATGTGCATTGTACATCTTCCTACCAGATGGTACTGCTCAGATTTATAGTGTGTTGCATAATCACTTTAGAAGAGCCTGAGCGAATCTGGTTAATTTTAAAATTTCCTTCCCCCCGCCCCCAATGTTGGATGTTAGTTTCATCTCTAATTTTGCCACAACACTGATCTAGGCCGCAGAAGCCTGAGTTAAAAGAAAAGTCAATATTGTATCTGCTACCAGTTGGAGGGCAGACAGCTTTTGATTGTTGATGAACTAGTTCAGCTATTGATTTTGGCAGAGCAGCATAATAAGACTTTTTGCCTCTCGAGCTACAATTCACATGAGGCAATGCATTAGCATGAGGAACGATTTTGGTTGATTTTTATCAGAAAGCCTGGTAAGCTGCTTTTGATTACTGCTGCCCTTCTCCCAAGCCTTACGTTGCTGTTCGGATTCATACGGTGTGTCCAGGAGTGCAGTATTGAGCTACTTGTAGTGCATCTATTTCCTAGTGTGTCAGAAATTCCTGTGGCAGCTGAGTGCTGGCAGTGTTGGCTTAGCATGCTATCTTAATGAAACAAATCCTCCTTCAAATGTGCTTAACAAATTCAGAAAAATTCTGATGTTTCTTAACATTATGTTAAATGTAAAGAAAAGCAATAAAGCTGGCTGAGAAAAGATGCTTGCAAAAGGGCTGGGTGAGTCATTTTGTATAAGCAGATGTCTTCACTGCTTAAAATGAGGGCTCTTTTTAAAAAACACATTTTTAGAGATGGGAATTGGCGTGCTTCTGCCGAACTTGACCGTGGACTGAATTCTGTATACGACTAACAATCTATTTGCTAATATATCTGTACATGATTTAGCTTAAGAGCAGTTTGCTTTGGGGGAGGAAGGAAGCAAACCTGAGAGGTGTCAGGGGCAAGCAAAGGGTTGTGTCTCTGCAGACCTGTCTGCCGTCTTCCAGCAGAGTAGAACACAATAAGCTCTTAGTTCACCACCTGTTTCTGTCCAGTTTATAACTCAGTTTTGGTTTTGACAAGAACTTTCCTAAACATCATAAAAAATTGTCTCTGGATGAAAGTTCTCTGCCTTTTAATTGTGTTTCAGGTTACTGTGTGAAGGTTTAAAATTTCAGCCTTGTGTTTAGTATGTTTTCCCTTCACTGAACTTGTAATCCATTTTGGCTTTGCTTTTCTGTAAATTCTAGTGTCACTGCCTGTCTGAGACTGAGTCAGAGCTGAGATGATCTATTTAAAACTCAAGTAGAAAATTCTAATATTTAAGTATTAGACAGTGTCCATCTGGTTTGAAATCTAAATATAATAGCACAGCATAATGCTAGACTGGTGGTCCTGTAGTTCTGCCTGCATCCAAATGTTCAGAGAAGCTGACATCATCTTTTTAGTTTTCCTCTTCAGATGAGAAAGGAATGTTTTGGTGGGTCTGGAAAACCTTTATGCGATGACCGTGCACTCATGGTCAACTAGGAGCTTGTTTCCAAGTGGGCTGTGACTCACACTCTTTGCAAAATTACCTCTTTATGTTTCTTACTAGTTTTTATCAGGAGATTTCTTCTCCTGGTCAGAAACTCCATTCGTCTTCCATCTCAAGAACTGCGTAACAAAATCCTTCTCAAACTGTGCAAATATTGCATTAAAGGTTGCTTTGTGCCCATAATATTGCTTTCAGAAGGATGTTTGATAGCATCTCTATTTCCATGGTTAGGCACCTTTCTTTATTTTTGAACCTAAATTTATTCAGGGTTACCTCATACACACTGTGACTGTACAAGCAGCATTCTTAAATTTAGACAGTGCTTACACTGATGCTCCTCTTGCATCCGTTCACACAGTAGACAAGAGTCTCTCTGTCAATCTTCACTTTGTCAGGCTAAACCAGCCTGTGCGATGGGTTCTGGATTTACCCCGTTATCCCTGCAGCCCCTCTCTGGGGAAAGGAGTCTCGGGTATCCTTCCTGAATGGGAAATAAGAATTATACAATTTAATATTTCAGATGGTGGTTGATCTGTGCTTTGTCAACTAGCACTAACGTTCTTCCAGCTGTGCTGTAAACACAGACTAATGCATCCCAAGATGATGGGACCACATTATATCATGAGCAGTGATTAATATAATTCACGCCAGGCTTTACATTTTGGGGCTAAAATAGCTAGTGCTAAGAACATGAGGTATCTTAGTATTGGTTTCCTTGTCTACAAAGACAAATAGGCAATATTTATTTCTGCAATAATCGTTATTTACCAAGAGTAGTGTTTTACTCCTTAAAAAGCAGGATTTTTCAAGGTTAGATAGTGTTGAATGTACAGCTTTCTTCCAAATTCAACATATTCTACAGCAAAATGCTCATTGTAAGAGGTGGTGATTTGTTTTATTTGCAGGGGGCAAAGTTAGAGCCTGGTTCTGTTTCAGATAGTCCTCGTTTTTCTTTACATTTACAATACAGTTCCCATCCTTAGGTTGAAAACCGCACAACACTTTTCAGTGTGTTTAGAGTGGGATCCAGAAGACTCAGAGTTTAAAGCAGAGGCAGCTGATTTTCTCCAATTAAAATTCACGGTACCTTCATGGGCGTAACTGAACAGCTAAAATAAGATGGTGATTTAAAAGCGCTATGTGGCTTAAGAGCAATGAAAGCTTTTAAAATCCATTTCTCATTATTACTTCTGAGAAATTTCTGGGACATATACTCCTTTTCCATAAGTTCTGTGGGCTTGTGCAGAGGGGATTAGTCAGGGCTATAAAATTAGCAGTATTGTTTCTGTCTTCCCTGTTCTAGATGATGAGAGGTAAGTTCATATTATTAAAAAACTAGTTGTATCAAAAAGAATAGACTGTTTTGTTCATTAGGGAAATAGCGAACTATTTTGAAGTGATCAAAAAAACGTTTAACTTTTATCAGTTTTAGTGTGTGTTATGCTTATTAACAAAGTATGCACTGAAGTAGAATGTAGTTTGTTGAAAGGGAATTGTGCTGACCATTTTGGTTTTAAATTATTGACACAAAAATGATAATGGCTACTGAAAAGGGCAAAATAGGAATTTCAGCAAAAGCACGGTGGTGACAGCACTGATCGCAACCACGTTGCTGCAACTAATTTTATGACTTTTTAATATAACAATTTCTTCTTTTGCAAGAATTCCTAGAGAAGTTTTAAGATTTCAAGACAAAATCTCTAGAACAGTGTAAAGATTACAAGGAAGAAATAATAACAAATTGATAGAGATGTTTTAATAAACTAGCATTCATTTTCTGGTATGGACAAGATCTGTGAAATTAAACTGTCATTAAAGCCAAATTAACCTTTCTGTTAGTAAGTGTCTCTTTTGGTCAAACTCTGTTCTTGGCAGTCAAAATACTAATGACTGTTTTCCAAAAATGGGACTCTATCTTAGCACAGTTCTGCAAGTGCCAGGATCAGTTTTCTGTGGTCTTTCCTGCACTCTGCTGGTTGCGTAACGACTGAAATTATACCTGTCATTCAATTTGTCTGTATTTTGGTAATTGCACAGCTTGCTGAACTTTGTTCTGAATCTGTAATTAGCTATTTCTAACAGAAAAACTACTTGCTATTCTGGTCTACTCAAGATTTGTAATGGACTAAATTTGGATCTTCCGGGAGTCAGTCCGTCTGTATTTTAGCTTCATTTATAACTTCACAGAAGACTGATCTTTGCTTTGTACTTCATGGCCCATTGTGCTCCCATAAGGTTAAATGCAGCTCCTTTGTATCACTGTTTTATAGATCTGAAATAATACATTTGTTTCACTAATGGTTAACTTTCCAAAGTTTCAGACATACTCGTTCCTGTACTTACAGCATATGGGTTTCTGACTAAAAGGTTCACATTTAATTATATTGAATTTAATAAATCTAGCAATCAAACCATGCGAAGTATAATTGATGTGTTGGCAATGTAGCCAGACTGTCTAGAATACAAAGTGGTTTAGAGAGAATAGCAGGACCTCGGCGTGGAAGACTGTGCAATAACTTTTAAGCTTTCAGATGCAAGATTTATATTTCCACTTTTCCTTTTCAGCAGGGAGATAAAAGAATGTTGTTTTGTTGGTAGAATAGGAGATAACGGGTTTAGAGGAAGTATTTTGCAGCTGCACAAGAAGAGTAGGATACATGCATTAGTTCTAATAGGAACAATACCAGGGTTTATATATGGTCCTGGATATTTGTGATAATTTATGCCTAAATTTCCTATCTGTAAAACAGACATTGGAAAGGATAACTGTTTTAACGGATTTTGTCTTTTGACAGTGTATGATACTGTTAATTTTGTGTCTCCTGCTCAAGATTTTACATGGTGGATGGTTCTTCTGTATAACAGAACCCTCACTGAGTTTTATCCTTGAGAATATTACAAAATCCTCTTGTTAGTACAGAGGTACTGTAGTCTAATTTAGCAGCAATAAAAACTGAAGTCACAAGGAAAATCATGTCCTAAGAATGTGACAGTTTCCTGGAGAAATAAGTCACCAATTTAGTAACTTGAAGTCACACTGTTTCGGTGAGCTCTTGTTCACAAGTTGAAGAATATCTTGAAGCAGCAGAAGAAAGGGCTTTGGCACCATTTGTTCTTTCTTCCAGACAGTCCCGGTGACAATATAGGTTACATCTGTTTGTATGGATGTGTGATGCTGACTAGTGATGACTTTTCAAAGTCTGGCATATCTGTCAAAACAAAGCGGTGAAGTACTGAACAAGGCCAAACCATTTAAGGACTCTGGCGTAACCTGGAACAAGTCCTGGAATAGTTTGCTTCTAGGCCTGTGATAGATCTGTTGGGCAGGTCTGCACCTCAGTCAGCGTCACCCAAGGGTGAGAGAGATCCGGGAATAAAAGAGTGAGGAACTGGTCTCTCTGAAAGGCTATTTTGATGGGGAAGCAGGAGTACAAGGTGTGCATATTTTATATATATATATATTTATATATATATATTTATATATGAACATACATATAGACACACACACACAGACATACAAAGATAACAAAGCATGACTTTGACATGACATCAATAAATGTGACTGTTTCCTTTGGGACTTCCCACTATATCTCTGCCAGCTTTACAGAGAGAATATCCAAGTCAACCTGAGGCAGAAAATTCAAGAGCAGTGAGTTTCCGGCTCAGTGAAGCATATTTCACCTCTTTCCCAAGGGGAAATGTAGAACATTTCCTTATAATTCAGGTGTGTAAATGAGAAGCACTCCAGGTGCATTGTATTAGTCTTCTCTTGTGGCTGTAGCTTGCTTACTGAATAATTTTTTTCAATGGGGGTATTTATTCTGTGGTCACTCCTGTCACAAAAATAATTTAGTCTAATTCATTTGGAGCTGACTTAGATGTCACATAAGAAATTGAGGTTCTAGCTTGCTCGTTTGTGTAGCTTCACCCACTGCAGGAGCATGACCATTAGCATATATAAGATATTTTGGGAAAATAATATCCTTTCTATGAATGTATCAGCTCTTCTTCAAACCTCTGCACTGTTTAGTTAAATTAATGATGATACCTAATTTATTAGATAACAAAATACTGTTGTTGCTTACATTTATAAAGAATCCTGCAAGGTATATAAAATGTGAGTTTTGATCCAAGTTGAAATGACAGCACTGTCCTACCCTTTTATTCATTAGATACTTTGAGGAAATAGCCTCTGACATATGCACCTCAGAACAAATGTATTTTGCCATATTATTGACAGGCTAACAGCCCTGTATGAATCAGTGTTTTCTGCAGTTCAGCTCTTATCCTAATTTGCCCTAATAATAAGTTGCCCATGGGCTGAGATGGCTGTAGAGAGGACTGATGATTCCTCATTCTGTTCTCTGAATGTGGCTTTCATCAGTCAGAGTTCCATTATTTCAGTACTGCTGCACCATTAACCATGGAGATGCACGTGGGTGTTTGGAGGATCTGCTGGGTGGTGAAACAAAAGCACAGAATGGTTGAGGTTGGGAAGGAAGCTCTGGAGGTCACCTGGTCCAACAGATTGGGCAGAACCATGTCCAAACAGACTTGGAGTATCTCACAACCTCTCCGGGTGACCTGTGCCAGCACTTGGTCACCCTCCCAAGGAAAAAGTGTTTCCTGATGTTCAGAGGGAATGTCCCATGTTATAGTTTGTGCTCATGGCCACCGGTACTTATATGCATTAATAAACAATTAGAAACATTGATAAGAAATGATTGGAAACAAAAGTGGAAGCACAGAGGCAGCTGGATGTTGCTGTCACACCACTTGCAGCAAGTGATCCTAAACATTGCCTACCTTGAGGTCTACGTCTGGTTTTATCTCAGGATTTGGTATTTGATACATACAGATGGCAAGACATTCCTTAGATTTTAACATAAGAACTGAATGTATTATTATCTTTTCACTGTTCTGTTTATATTGAGATTATAATACGGGAATGATCAAGTGTTACAGTTGTCCTAGTTTTCTTGTCTGAGCATTTTCAGAGATGATGTGCTTTCAATGACAGGCAGCAAAACAAAGCGAGGGTTGAAATACGGTGAGTGCTGTAAATCTATTTACAGAAAAGAAAAATCAGGCAACTGAATGCAATATTAACCAAGGAATGAATCCCCAATGCCAGAAATAAGGCATCAGCATTCACCTAGTACTGTTGCCTGAACTGAATCTTTTCCTTCGTTTGTCTTTCAAGCAGAAGTTTTCTTTGAAAATGGTTTTCTATAGAGCAGGAATGTAAACTCAGTGGACTGCGGGTGGCTTTGAATAAGAATTATCAGTCCTGGGCATGCTTGCATATTTATTTACTTTTTAAAGGGGTTTTTATACACTTTTTGAATTCTAGAGAACCTTAAATTGGCTGGAAAGCTTTTCTTAAACTTGGTATCCAGGACTGCAAGGTGTGTCTGGTTTAAACAATGGTATAGACTGGGTCTCATTTGTATTATCTGTGCCAGAAAGTGGAGAACTGCAGGGCCAGGGCTGAGCTCAGAGCTTCAAGGTTTAAGCTCTGGAGTGTGAAATGAAAAAGGCTGGAAAAAAAAGAGCAAGACTATCCCACAAATCTGATATTTTACTAATATCTTACAGTATATTTTTAAATGGTAGTCTTACAAGTGCTAGAAAATAAAAAATTTGGGTGAAAATGATATAATCTTTAAGAAAAACTAATAGTATAACAGCTTTTAAAAAGTAGATTGGATCATCAAATTCTACTCAGGTCATCTTGTTCTTTCAGCAGACTCTGCAGGATACTTCAAGTGAAGGTGGTCTGCAGGAATGTGACTACTTGGTATCAGAAACATTAAATAAAATACTGCTTCCTTTGACTGCATAAAGACTTTAAAATACCTTTAGTATGGTGAAAAAATGCTGCAATATATTGTCTAAACATTCCTCCTTTCTGTCTGCCCTCATGTACAAAATGACATAGAAGTTTTCTAAACTGTAAAAATCCATGTGTTCTGGATACACCTAACATGTTTTCAGTAATTTGGATTGTGCAAAGAGGTAAATGTATAAGTAATCCAAATGCCAAACAGAACTCTAAATGATTTGAAAGAATTACTTTGTATAATGACAACTCAGTGACTGAAGTGCGTGTGACTGTACTTGATTACTGAAGCACAAAGAAAATCTAATAATCTACTAGAGTCTAATTCAGTGTTGTAAAATTTTATTATCTGCTAGTTTTAATATGATTTCAATTAAATCAATAGTGGAGGATTTATATTATCTTCATTTCTCTCTTTATCATATAAATGCTTTTTCTTCTCTTCATTGGTGAATACACCACTTGAAATAGGTTTTTTTTTTTTTTTTCTGGCTGGCCAGGATTTGTTTTTCTTGACAGAATGATGTGTTTTTGCAGCATTGATAATGATCAGGACATATTCAGGGAAGCACCATTTGCTTCTGTAATGTAGTACATGAAGCAAACTGCGATCTGAAAAGCAGTTAATCAAATTTTAGTTCCCCCTTAGCCTTTTTATTAACTAAAGAAGTATAAATGTGTTTCTTTAATATATTCCTCCTAATTGAATCTCTTTAGCCATGTAAGTAATTTTCTGTTCTTTAAGTGTCCTTCTTTTACCTGATGCTTCTACCACTGAGTTTTGAAGTGGCAGACAGTTTTATAGCTCAAATCTTAGCAGTGCTTCGCAGAGATTTTCTTGATTTGTGCCACGTCTATAAAAGTGGCACAAAACGATAATGGCTTTCTCCTACCTTCGGTACATTCTTTTATAGCTGGTTGAAAAAATAGAAAGGTGTTTAAGTGAGAACTTCTCTCTGGCTGCCATTAACATTCAGATAATTCATTTTTTGGCGCATTCAGTGATAGTTTTCTGATGGGCCGCCACTCCAAACGGCTCACAGCTTGTTATGACAGTCCAAGTTCGGGGTCTAGTTTTTCTGGCTCCTATTGAATTACTCCA
The DNA here is from genome assembly GCF_964273445.1 of Streptopelia decaocto. Classification (NCBI taxonomy): domain Eukaryota; kingdom Metazoa; phylum Chordata; class Aves; order Columbiformes; family Columbidae; genus Streptopelia; species Streptopelia decaocto. The sequence goes on along the minus strand of NC_138668.1, from coordinate 13,814,997 downwards.
CGTTTTATGTTTTAATCTCGCTGCTGTTGTTGGCATTTGACTGGAGCTCTTGTCCAGCCTCTGCTGTTCTATTCCTGCCTCTCGGTGTTGGATCTCCAAGGCTCCCCGATTCATGCAAAGGCTGGAGATGATGCTGTTGGCTCGGGGTCTGAAATATTCCCATGTTCAAAAAGACAAAGTTGTTTAATCCTCATGTAGTACTGAGAAAGCAAGTGGTTCACTGCACAGTTGCTGTAATAATAATCAATATGAACATTTGAGTCCTGGACCTTAAACAAAAGGCACATCCATTCTCTCTATGGAATTTCTTTACCTGTCTCCTTGTCTCTTCTGTAGATTTGTCTCTGTCTTGTTGGCCAAAAAAATATAACGAAGTCCATGGAAAAGTTTCAGTGGCATATCCCTGAACAACCTTTTGCTTAAAAAGGGCCGCCTTCTGTCCCAAGAGCTATTATATGTTGAAACTTTTGTGACTGGAAATGCACCAGAAGCTCTTTGGTCTGAGGTGAAGCTTGAAAAAAAAAAAACAACTCCATTCTTAAAAGTTCACCTTATAGTCCTTAAAACACACAAACAAATACTGAGATGCCTGACTTGGTGTCGATTTGCTTTTGTCACCAACTGCAGAAATACCGGCCGATGTTGCAGCAGAGCTGGCAGATGCCAGATCTCCAGATGGTCTTCTAGGACTTTGTCTGACATGAGAACCCAATAATGAGCTATCAAAAAACCTCCCAGTTTTAGTAATTCAAAAAGTTTGCAATTCATTTTAGAGAATTTATGTGAGTCTGTTTCCCAGTGCTGTATTCTCATGATTCTGCAGTATTCTCATTTAACTGATGAGTTTGCAACCTGCCAAAGACCAGTTTCTCTGTAACAAAGGTAACAACATCTGCCTGTATCTGTATTAAGACTGGGGGAAAAATCTACATGTACAGATGTAATAATTTTTCTGTTAGAGAGGAAACCATCACACATTCACAAGCACAAGTGTACGTGCACATGTAGCCAGTTATGCAGAAGTGTCGTCTCCGTTGATGAAGATGCCGTTACCCAAAGCACCTCACAATGCAGTTTTGCTTAATCTTTAAGCCTTCTCTTGGAATGAAAATATTTAACCTCTAAAGCTACTTTCACGTGGGGCAATCTCAGTAGAGATCTATGGGCTGTAGCCTGCGGAAACATGGTGAGATCCCTGTCATCCATGGGGAGGAGGGCATGGGAAACACCTCCTGATCCCTTCTAGTTGGGTGCGAATGTGCTTTCTGTTGGAGAATGCATCTTTTCAGACACATTGGTGGCTCTTAATAACCTTGTGTATAAGCCCAAGGTAATAGAATATATGTTGTGTGGTAAGCCATATAAAAACTCTAAGGGCAGAAGGGCGTTTGCACAGCCTTTGATTGCAGAAAAGGGACCTCGGCAGCCAAAGGCTTCGCTCTGCTTCTGTCATATGACAACCTGGGCCCATGTGCTGGGCCCAGCGAGGCTGTGGGGCTGGCGAGGGTCTGGGGGAAATGCTTCGTGTCACAGGCTGTTACAGCAATATCTGCTGCACCATTCCTCTCTGAAAAGCAAATGATGCCTCTGTGGAGTGGAAAGGAGGGAGCAGGGTTTATTTTCTTCTTTCAAGTCACGTAAGACAGCCGGCAGCCATCACTGCATAGAGATAAGCCTTTGGAAGACCTTTGCTGCTTTCTGCTTTGGTTTTTCTGTTGACACTGCTGCCTCCACCCTTGTCCCTCATGCTTTTGAGCATCCACTATAGTTTGATTTCTAAGTAATCATCAATAAAAGACTTAACATTTGACTAGTAGAGAAATAAAAGAGATGTTTAAGACTGAAGGGTTTTGCAGATTTTTAAACAGGTTCAGTGATATAATTTTCATATTTTAAGACTGAACAGTGGGAACAGACGTATCCTCATATTATTCCGAACCTGTTGCCTGGCTGGGCAGTAAAGGTGGGTGATTCAGCCCAATGTGTGGCTCTGCTGCTGGGTTAATACGCAGGGCACGCTTTCGGTGGTGGAATATGAAAACATTTTGATGGTTCTCAGGAACAGGACACAGCCATCAAATTTGCTTTCCACTGTGGTTTACTGCTGTCTCCTGAGCAGCATATGCCAGTGCTCTGCTTGTTTGCTTCATCACTGCCTGTGTTGTCAGGCAAACAGGTTGTCACAGGTAAATCTGCAGATGGTTTTCTTAGCTTTAATCCAATTTAGCTAATTTGTAGGTTCCCTGTGACTTCCTACTTCTCCCCTAACTGTGAGACAAAGCAATATTAGAGCCACATGAAAACTCTGTGCAGCTCCCTTCCAACAAAATTACCCCGAGCATGTAATTATAGCTATTATTAGCAAAGTTCCCTCTGTCTTTCAGCATTCTCCAGAAAGCATCCTTCTCAGGCAAGTCAGGCAAAAAGCCCACAGAGGTTATAGATAGACAGACAAGTCAGTCATTTAAGAAATCTCTTGATGTTACCACAACATAATTCACTGTGTGCAATAAAATATCTTGGCTGGGCAAAAGATCTGTTTCATGATACGGTTGTTTGGAATTAACAGCTAGAAAGAAATGAACTCTCTGTTTTACAGTTTTTATAGATACCTCTTTGCAGTGTACTCATCCATTTCAATAATGGAGGAATTTATAAACACCATTGGAGAGTGTTTGGGATGTTACAGAAAATATCTTTCCAGAAGACAGCCTCATTCCAGGAATATAGTTACTTTTCTAATTCATGGTTTGGAATCTTAAGGTTGGGTGATGTGGTTGTTTTGGTATGTGTGTGTTTTGTCCCTCTCCAGTTGTCCCCATGCCTCCTCAATTTCAAGTTGAATTGAATTTCTTTTAACTACCAAAAGCAGGATACTTAAAGAATTAAATACACACACCACTGGAGTTGAAATTCTGTAAGGAAACAAGGGTTTAAAAGCAAAATGTGTCTTTCTGGCTGGTTCTGCGCTGCATCGGGGTCCTTGGCTGCCTCCCCAGGGCTGTGTTGCAGCTCAGCGCTGCTGAGAACAGGTTTGGTGAAGCACTTGGGGAAAAGACCGTTCTGTGCCCTGGGAAAAAAATCTGCCTGGTACGGTGGAGAATGCTAAGAACAGCAAAAATGCAGTCATGGGAATGACTTCAGCACAAGGTATTGGTGTTATTTTCACCGTTGGCTCCATGCTGGCTTGATATACCTGGTTTGCTGCTCTGAACTCTCTTGTTAGCTGTGGGGATTGCGGTGGACTTGGGAAGTGGGTGCTCTGCTTCTTGGGAATTCAAAGATTTGAAAGTGTTGCGGAGGTTATTGGATAAGTGGTGACTTTCTCTCATATTTGTACCTCTGCCCTCCCACCTACTTCAACAAGATTTCAAGCAGAATTTTGTACTGAAGCAGATTTTTTGCAAACTCCAGGCTTTCCTTGTGAGTCTTTGCATGAGATGATAGGGAGTGGGCAATTATCTTCTGAGGGATATTTATATAGATACCAGCTCTGCTGCTGCATGTACACTGCTATATATTAGTTCTTTCTTTTTATAGATTGGTGATCTGGAATAGAAGTGACTGGCAAAGAAAAACGTCTTAAGGGACCTTGGGCATCTTAGTAGAACACAAGATGTTCCATGAGATATATTTACCTACCTAACCAACAAACATTCCACACGATTCCTCTCCTAAGTTTAAGTGGAATTGTTAACTGTTCACACTGGTCTTCTTTCCTGATTTTACTTTTCTAATTATATTTTCTTATAAGCGTTCTCAAGACAATCATTGCACAGCACAGTTTCTTTAGTATAGCCAGTATTTCAAGGGGTGTTTATGCAATCTACCAAGAGGTGCATCATCCTGTGCATTTGGCCTGGTATTTGGTTATGGATCTCACCTTTGGAGCTCACACTCATATCAGCAGACGTGTTGGTCTCTGGAGGGGCAGAGGGACGGTCACTGTGGCACATTTGCTGCCCTGGGATGTTGTATGGAACAAGAGCAAGTGACTTTTCTAGGAGGCCTTCTTTGTGTAGTTTATGAAGCAGGGGAGAGTATAAAGCAGAAAATTGAAGCAACGACACAGGTTAAAAAAAAATTGTTGCCATTTAAGAGTTAGAAAAATGTTGGCCAGCTTTGTCTATGCAAATAACAATTGTGTGCAAAGATTTTATTAAACCAAACCTCTGCAGAATAGTGAAATGAAGATTGTGTGAATGTGGAACAAGCTTTTCCACATCAGTGCACTTGCTCTATAGCTCTTTAGACATCCACAGTCTATTCAAAATTGCAGGCCTGAACCTGGGTTTTGTGTTTAGTTAACTACTTTCATGTGTGCTTGATTACTGGTCTTCTGAGCATCTTGTGTATCTATAAATATGGTTTCTGTTCCTTGTGGTCTTTGCATAATTTGATGTACATAGTCTTTTGCTCTAGACAAGTCCAGGACAGAACCATTTTATTACATCTGCAACTAGACATTACAATAATCTACCCAAAATTCAAGCCCTGATTATATAAAAAAGTATATGAACACAATCAGTCTCTTCTCTGGAGACTTCATTGAATTCGAGGAACTGTTTTCCTCATGTCACGGTTTAGTGATAGAATTTATACTAGCCACAGGAGATTATCAACTATAGGGACATAGCTCTGTGTAGATGCTAACAACTAATAGAAAACCAAAGCAAAGCAGAGTTGTTTTACTTGGGAGCTGACATTAGCAAGGGCAGGCTGCTCTGGGATGGAGGGGGAGCCAAGAGTGAGAGCAATGCAGTGTCCTCACCAAGTGTGCTGTCCCACACCAGCCCGAGAAGGGCAGTGCGGGTCTGGGGACAGCCAGGTTCAGCCACAACCGTTTTGAGATAAGTCCTTGGTGACTGGATGGGTTGGTGGTTGAGCTGGGAAGTCAATCTGCAGTCAACGTCAGGTCTGGGTCAGTGAGAAGGTGGCTTGCACAGACATACTTGGAACACAGCTTGTGCAAAGACCAAGAGTCTGAGCTTCAACACCACTCCAGGTGAAAGAGAAGTCACCAAGAAGGTGTCTTTCAGCAATTTCTCACACTGGTCCTTTCCCACCAGCCTGACCCAACATTCGAGAGCTGCACTGTATTGACCAGCCTGGAGTACAGGTAACCACACACATGGGAGAAGGGGAGAGGTAGCAAAGCCCTGATGATGCATACAGAGGCCTGACAGGTGGAGGATAAATTAATCCAAATTACTGAAGTTATGGTATGGTTTGGAAACATTCTTATTCAGTATCTGCTTCTGACAAAAGAACCTATTTCTACAATAATAGCTTTTTTCATCTCCTCCTCCTCGTTGCCCCTTCTCTGTGGTTCACCATGGTTTTTCTTTCTCTTTTCTGCAAAGAGAAAGGACTCACAGATTTTAATAGTTTTCTCCTGACCTTTCCAGCTCAGCTGTTGAGGAACTCCATAGTTTGAAGTGCTTATTCAACCATGTCTCTGAACAGCCTTGTGCCTTAGAAGAAATATATTGTCTAATTTTTATCTATGTGCCATAGGCAATTGAGGATATTTATTTGGGTGCATAATTGGCCAAAATCTTTTTACAAGCATCCGTTATCTCTTTTGCTGCCCTTCACTACAACAAGGAAGAGAAGAAATCTAAATGTCATCAGTAAGTGAATAAGTCATTAAAGCAATAAAATCCCCTACATTTATAAAATAGATAACTCAAATGTCTCCAGAACATGCCTTGCTGAACTACTTGTATCACGTGTACAAGCCGTATACAGTTTTCTTGCCACAAAAAGTGTAAACTAGGACTTTCCAAGCTATCTTTTTTTTTTCTCCTCTAATCTTGCTCTCTAAGGTATCTGAGTTCAACACAAAATTGAAGTACATACACACAAGTAATGCTGATATACTAGAATGCAGGAGTTATAGAAAACCTTTTGAAATGTTAAAATAAGTAGCGTGTTTGAGCTGGAGTTATCTGATTAATCCCATGAATGAATGATGGACAGCAGGAGAGCAATGAACTACCTTCAACAAACAGTCACAGCATCCAGAACACCAAGGAACATTAATCAATAACCAGATCCGTTTCCTACCAGGTGCTCCGTAAATCTCACTTGTTGCAGCAAGTCCCCTTGTGAATCCTGCGGCTGGAAAGACAGTTAATATGGAAATCTTGTGATTACTTAGGAGGTCTAATTCTAGTAAAATTACATATACATAAAAGGCCGCTTTCATGCAGACCATGTAATTCCGTCTTTTGCTTAGGAAATAGTATATTTTGTATTTCTCACAAGCACTGCTAAGCCTTCTCTGAGTGCTCAGCGCCACATACAATGGCTTCTTTCATGGATCTTTTTCACTTTTGAAAACATTTCCTTCTGGTACAAAGGAAACTGACTTGATTTGGGGAGGAGGTGGAATGTGGAACTAATTTTTTACTCATTACTTTGAATCCTGCCAAGAACAGTCCTCACCTGCCCTTTGACTGCCATTGTGGGGTGGCTTGGCATTTCCATCAGAGTTGCTAGTCACAGGGGGAGGAATATCTTCAGATGGAGGTAGAGTACTACCTATTTTGTAACTCTGAGAGTTTCTGTGCTCAGAAATAGGGCAAGAAATGGCATAAATATAAGACCAGAAACTAGACTTCTGTGTGTGTGCTTTTTTTTTTCTTCCTCTGCTGCATATGTGCATGTAGCACAAAACATTGGAGTGTTATATTCGTCAGGCTGTGCCAATTTTAGAACAGAATAGACTGTTTTGGCTGGAAGGGACCTACAATGATGATCCAGTCCAAGTACCTGCTCAGTTCAGGGCTGACCAAGTCAAAGCATGCTGTTAAGGGCATTGTCCAAATGCCCTTAACCGGGGCACTGACCACCTCTCTAGGAAGCATGTTCCAGTGCTTGACCACCCATTTCAGTAAATAAATGCTTGTGTCCAGCCTTAACCTCTCCTGGTGCAGATTTAAACTATTTCCATGCCTCCTGTGGCTGGATCCCAGGGAGAAGAGCTCAGCACCTCCCTCGGCACATCCCCTCCTGGGGAAGCTGCAGAGCCATGGGGTTGCCTCTCAGCCTCCGTCTCCGCAGACTAGACAAGCCCAAAGTCCTCACGGGACATTCCTTCCAGCCCTGTCACCAGCTTTGCTGCCCCCGCTACCCAGACATGTCCAGGGACCTTCACATCTTTCTGAAGTTGCAGGGTGCAGACTACACACAGCTCCCCGGCTGAGGCCACTCCAAGGCTGGACCCAGTGGGACAGTCTCCTCTCTGACCGGCTGGTGCTGCTGTGTTTGATGCACCCCAGGGTTTGGTTTTCCCTCTGAGTGCCAGAGCAACCTGCTGGCTCCCCAAACCCACTGTCAGCCAGCACCCCCATCCTTTCCCACAGGCTGCTTTTGCTTCTCTAGCTTCAGTGCAACCATGTGGTTAATGTGGGACTGATCTACCAACTGACTTGTCTCCTTTGTTTGGCCGTGGCCGCTCACCCTGGTGCTGGTTGCAGCTTTATTCGCCTCTGGATTGTTTCCCCTGTTTCTTGACCTTGAACGAGGATTGTGCTTCTGCTGTCATTATGAATAGTTTTGAGGGGGCACACAGAACCTTTTCATCGGCGTACTTGACCACAGGCAGATGCTTCTTCAGTGTAAACCTTAGTGACCTCACCAGGTCTCTGTCTTTTTGAATTCTTTTTACAGTTGGTTTGGTCTGTATTAATGTTCTCTGTACCAAAATAATAGTAGAATTGAATTATTCGGTAGCTGCAGTGTACTTGTTTTATACAAATAGCTAAGAATGGCACAGAGGGCTGTACAAAGTGTTGCACAAATAATGCAAGAGACATGGAACAAGAATGAATCTTCTGGATGCCTCTTCCTCTGGATAAACCTGTAAGTACTTCATTAAAATACTGGTTCTTAATCTGCTGGTCGCACATGTAGAATCCACTGTAAGAGTAATTATCAACAGATTCCTGCTCCAAAGTCACCATAGTTGTTATTTTACATTGTACTATCAGGTGTTAAGCTGGATGTAGTTTAAAATACTTGAATAGAGCTGAGCAGACGGAATCTTAAAAAAAAATAGGAATTTAATAGCAACATGAGGTAGTTTTTAATGTCACCACCTACTGTGCCCAGTCCTATGGCTTTGTTACACACATATCAGCTGTTGCAAAAACCTTCATTTTCTTTAAATACAGCGTTATCCCAGGGCCACTTGTAGCCTGGCCAGAATCCACCTGTGACAAAATATAACTAAAAGATTTGATTCAATAAAGAATTCTTTAAGTAGGTGATCATTTATATTGTTGCTTTCCTCTTAGAAAGAATTTCTGTCCTGAAATGTAGGTTTCCACGTAAGGCTGCAGCATATTTTTCCTGTTCAGGGTAATGATATGATATCACCAGTGGAAGCGATGCTGTTAGGTTGTTTTTTTTTTAATATACTTTGCTGGTGTGAGCTCTGTTAGAAGACCAAAACTAGCCACACTGTGTTCGCTTCACTGCAGATGTAGTGACAGAGTTGAACTGTATGATGTCTTACTTTAAAAAAATGGGTTTCTGTTATATATATAATTATGACTCTGTTTTGTGTTGTGACTCCAGGTCCTTAAAATCATATCTTCAGAGAAGATATTGAGGTTTGTGCTCAATTTTGTCACTTGACAGGGGAGAGAGACCTTTCTCCTGCTGTATCAGTTTGTGTCCAGGGGAAAATGACGGGGACGAGCTGAAGGAAGAGAGGAGCAGAACATTAATTGACTCCAAACCAGAGCTCTGTGATTGGAGTTGTCTTCCTACGTGAACATGAGCAAGGCACTTAGCTGTAGTGTCCAACCCCAGTTTAAATTTAAATTTAGAATTAATTTAATGATAAATTCTAAATTTAACTTGTCTTCCTACGTGAACATGAGCGAGTTGCTTAGCTGTAGCATCAAGCTCAGCTGTAGGAGTCCAAGTTACTCCCATTTCTGCAGCAGATCATCACTTGCTGGATCTGTTGGCCAGGAATCATTTGGAGCCGGGGAGGCTGGAAGAATTCAGTGACGTCTGGTGTCTGCTCTCGAAGTTTAGTGTCTGATCTCACTGCTCAGTGTTGTGGAGCATGAGATTTAGCACCACCAGGTCCAGCTGGTTCAGGAGAGCTTCTTGTATCAGGGAGCTTTGTTCTGTTGGCTTGAAACACAGGTATAAAGTGAAAAATGTTGCACACAGGTTTGTGGATTATTAGCTTGAAATTAGAAATGTGAATCTGATATAAAACAAAAAGATCATTGCCAAAAATCAAAATACACTGAAGTAATTAAAGTAGTAGAGCAATAGTGTTAAAGTAATAAGAAGAATTTATGGAGCTTCTCTCCCCAAAATCCACTGCGCATTTGTAAAACAAACTGAGATTGGACATGGCACTTAGTGCCATGATCTAGTAAATGGACTGGGGTTAGACCAGTGGGTTGGACTTGATGATCTATGAAGTCTTTTCCAACCCAGTCAATTCTGTGATTCTGTGATGTATGTTTGTAACAGGAATAAATTAATGATTAAACAATTAACATTAGAAAGATTTCTTCCTTAATAGAGGTTCTTTTAAAAAGACCCATAATTAGGGCTACTGTACATACACGTTTTCAATGTCTTTTTTAATCTATAAATCTTATCTTGCTAGAATTGGAGCATCTGGGACGTTTGCCCAGGCCACCTGGAAATCCTTGGTATATCCACCAGATTGGGCAGATGACCTGTTCCTATACAGTAAATTAATCATATTGTGATGTGTTAGATTTCCTGTCCAGATGGGTAACACATGTACAAGTTTGTCTGGGAAATTCTGGGAAACAAAATGGTCTCTATGTTGCAAAAATACTGTAAAAGGTCAATGGATATTATTATGCCTTTTTGCTAAGCTGGGAGATGACAGTCCCTCTCATTTCAAAGCTAGGCTTGTAGCAGAATCTTTTTGCTGCCTGCTCTCAGTTCATTCTCACATTTTCTGAGATACATTTTAAGATCTGTTCAAACAACTGTGCAGACAAAATTGCAGAACAGCTATTATACAAACTGCGTGTGCTATGTAGCTGTATGGTGCATCACCATTATATAAAGATACCATTAAATCTTTCCAGTGAAATCACACAAAGGTGAAATGTTGGAAGTTACTTAGAAGTCAGTACAAGAAATGAAGGTGAATTCTTATTAAGCAATTTTTGGGGAAAATACCCATAGTTATTAATTATAAAGCACTTCTAATAACCTTGAAAGTTGGATCTTTTGCTGTGTTTTCTTTCGTTCTTTTTTTTTTCTCCTTATGACAGAAAGATGGAGAACATGGCTATCTCAGAAAAAAGAAATGATTAGACAGGCACGCTCAGAGATGAGGGAGCACCCAAGGGACAGCTTCACAAGCCTTTGCTCGCTCAACCCTGCACTAAAGTGCAACCTTGTGGAAGTAAAGACACCCGAGAGGCAGAGACGGGGCTTGGCCCAAACTTGGAAGGCTCTAAGACTTCTGTAGGTGCAGCTTCGTGCTAAATGCCTAAACATTACCATAGATGCAAACTGTGATTTGTCGCTGATCTTGCCAAAGCATATAAATTCTGCGTGAAAACAAATGCATTTTTATTGTAGCACAAAGATGCAAATATATACAATTAAGGTAATTGAGTTGCATTGCTCTGGCAAGTGAAAGCAGGCAAGGACTGCTCACTAGTTGGAGCTTATCTTAGCTCTAACAGCATACAGGGATCACTTTATAAGGTAAAAATTTAAAAGGTTGCTTGTAGAAGATGTCACATATTTGATTTGACTATTTCCTTTATCTCTTAAAATTAATTCTCACTAATATTTAAGGATTTGCAGACTAGACCAAATAGTCAATTTTTTTGTTAAGCTTTCATGTAAAACTCTTCAAACTATTTTCTGGTCAGAAAATCTATTAATACTGCATCTATTTAAATAAATTAATGGCTAGTGCATTGTTACCATCCGACATTTGAAAAAGATTTGTTGCAACATGGCTGGATGTTGGCAAGTGTATTTTTATATTCTTTGGTGAAGCGGGCAATGTGAATGTGACAACGACTTAGAGACGTGATGGCTCAGCGATTGCTGGTGGGATAAGAGCGCAAGTGTTGGTTTGGTGGCTCTCAAGGATGCAAAGGCTGTTTTGTGTCCCCGCAGTGAGGCAAATGGCTCTGCTGCTTTTGCTGGGGGCAGTGACCCCAAAGGGAGGCTTTGCTGGGTGCCTCTATATGTGGAGACCATGAAGGAGTTTACAAAAAAGTGAGAAGGATCCGATCTTGCTGAGCTGGTGGGTGCTGAGCGATCCCCCAGGCAGAAGGAGAACTGGGATGTGTCCAGCTCCAAGAAGTTCCAGCGAGGATCAGCAGTGAGAGGGAAAGCAGTTGTCATAACGCAGCCAAGTGGTTATAGACACTAGGTTACGACTGAGCAATTATAGACGTTTTACACTGCAATTCACACTGAGGAGGTCGCCAGCTTTCCAGTAAAGCAGCCGTGATGTGCGCCTGGACCTGTGTGCTGGGAACCGAGCGCCTCTTCCCGCTGGGTGCTCCCCTCAGTGTGCATCGCTGCGGCTGCTTCTCTGGAGACGTTATCTCTGCAGGCAGATGGTAATTCAGAGAATTCACCCATTGCTTGGTACTGATGCTTACTTTCCCCAAAAAATAAGCGTTTAAATATATTTTCAAAAAGAATTACACGCAGGTTTTTGCTTGAGATGCAGTAGGCTGTTTGATGTTATGTATATTCCATGCAGGAGTGGGATTTTGGAAAGGCTTAATAATACATTTTAATTACATTTTATAATGTTTTCTGTTCCTGGATCCTGTATTGAGTAGTGCGTCCAAAATGTTTTTAGAAATAAAACTAATGCTCAGCGAATGGATCAGAAGTAACACTCAGTCCAGACATTATATCTGTAACAGTTGGGTGGTTCTTCTGTTCCAGACCTTCAGCAGAAAGATCCGCTTTTGCAGCTTCCTTCACAATTTATAGCATTCTGGCATACAGATGGAGCAAAACGATTTGCCTTTGTGTTGTAATGCTGTTAGTAACTACTTAAATTCCTGTGCTCCAAGCCTTTTAAAGGTTAAGAAAGATTGCACGTGGACTTGCGCGGAGGAGTTGGTGTTTGCTCTGAGGGAAGACCTGCCCGAGGGCTCCTTTGCAGTGAAATTGAACAAATATGATAAGAGCTGGTATACTTTTATCAGTGGTTTCTGTAGTTAGAGCTGTCGTTTGTTGTTCCATTGTAGTTGGAGAATATAAAGCAAGGGAAAAGTTGCTTCTCATTAGGCTGATGATATAAGATGATAGTGCCCGAATGGTTTTTCATTAAACATTCTCATTTTTAACACTTGTGCGGGGAGGCAAGTATTAATACTTAAAAATACAGGAAAAGTTGAATGAAGGCAAATAAGAGGTGGAATGAGTGTTTACCGAGAGGATTTTTCTAGCACTATCTGTTTCATATGTAACCATGTTTGGTTACAGAATTAGCAGCAAACTTGATTATTTGCCACCACCTTTTTAAAACATTTGCCCCTTTCATCCATGTGATACCTGCATGTCTGTTGAAAAGTTCTGGCAGTTTTTCTTGTTACATCTCTTTTTTAAAAGGCAGGTAATTGCTGTCTACAAGAACCTGCTGGTGAAAATCTTCTAATTAAAGCGTATCCTCTGTGCTGGTAATTTCAGAGCTGGCCAAGCCAGTTTTGCTTTCAACAGATTTTGTATTTTCAGGCTTAAGACAGGCTGCCGAAATCTTTGGCTTCTAGATAACTGTCGTCTTAAAAATAAAACTAAGCATTTGAAATTCATATGAAGTTAGAATAGAAACAGCTCCTCTCTGAACTATGGTTTGTAGAACACTTTATATAAAAAATGAAAGCCATTGGGTGTTTGCTGGTCTGAGCTCGCTGCCATGTTTTCCGCATGGTGCCTGGTACCTGCTCAAGGGAGAACGTTTGCCCTGCTCCGCTGTTGCTCGTGTTGTTGCATCCTTGCATCGCGTGGTGTATCATGAATACAGGGCAATGAGCTAGAAACGGAGGTCGAAAGGGCCTTTAGTATCCTGGATTTCTTCCTGCAAGTTTTCTGTAAAACAGGCAAATTGTGAAAATCTGTGCAGTGTCATGGTAAAGTGGAAATAAATCCCTGCATGCCATCTGGGAGGTGTTTATTTGTACCTGCACCATGCTCTGCAGAAGCATCTTTGGCACAGCCTCGGGTGTGTGGTGCTACAGCCAAATGGTAGAAAAAGTCACCTGGTAGTCATTGAAAGGGTTTTTTTTTTTTTGCTAGAAACAGAAGGAAGATTTCGCTGCCCAGTGGCCCAGCGTGTGGGACAGCAGTGTTATCTTTTCATGTGCGTTTGTGTAGCTGAGGTCTCTGATCTCCACTAGCATCTTACTGCTGTACAAATGTGACTGGAACGTTACTGCCCAGTAGCTGAATTTTGTGACTTACTGAGCTTGAGCTTTGAAAGGATACAGCGGTAAATACCACCCTTCCTATTGATAAGTTCTACTTTTGAACATCATTCACTGGAAACGCTGGCCACTGTGAGAGGGCGTGTGTGCCTGTAAAACCCACCGCGGAGATCAGGCACCTGTGTGCTGGATTCATTTATGTCATGTTTTGTAGATACTTTGCTAACACTTTCACAAGCTTTTTTAGTTTCAGACACGTGTGCTCACTGCAGCACCGTGCTGACTCCTCTCCCAGAATGGGTTGGTGCTCTGCAGGGAAAACCAGGGGCTTTACCACCTTCACCATTGATGCAATGAATCCTATAGGTCTGCTTACCAGTGATGACCCCTGTTAGCTCATTGTCTGCTTAAGATGCCTGTCAGCAGGAGAGGATGAATTTGCTGGAATTAAATCCAGTGCGGGTGAGGAGCAGGCACGCTGCCCAGGATTCAGCTGAAATTTTTGGCAGATCCTGTGAGCAGGACAATCACGTTAGATCTTGAATACAAGTATCCCTCATGGTGGAAACATGGCAAGTGGTTGGTCTGGGAAGGTCCATGGACGGGGTTGGAAAAGGCCGGGTGGTTTTTTGGAAGACGTCCTGTGGGTGGGAGAGGATGGGGTCGGCTGTGCTGCAGGAGCAGCAGCATTGGCAGCACCAAGCTCTTGCGGTTTTGCCCTCCCAGCAGCATTCCAAAATGCTTTATGGCAAAGGCTTTGTTTTCTTTCCTGGTTTTCAACCTGTTCTGGCAATGTATGCAGCTTGAATAGCCAAATATACTTTATCAGGAATCTCACACGCAGAAGAAAATGAGGTTTTTCTGCATTCGGTGACCGTGTCTGTAATGGAGCTGAGAGGGGTTGGAGCGGGACCAGCTCCCTCTGCCAGAAGAACCAATATTTCTGGGGCTGTGGAGCTAACCTGGCGCTGTATATTGAGCTGAAGGTTCAGCACTGGACATGCAGGAACAATTCTGTCCTATTTTCCTAATGGGAGTGCACATTGTGATTACAGGAGAGAACATGCCGAATGGGATTCAGTACATTTGAGGCTGAAACGTGGGCTTACACAGTGAGACCTGCTGTTCACAGAACAGCCGACTCCAGACAAGGCAAAGCAAAGTTTTCACCGTAATTGTACCTTCTGTAGTGAGATTTATCTATATTAACGAAAGCTGCCTGAGTCTGTAGTAAATATAATTCAAAGCACCCTTTCACATTATATAGGTTATTGTCTCTATTGTAAAGCAAGACAAAATGTTGCTGTAGACATAATTTTGCCTACTTTCATTTGTATTTTTATGTTTTTTGTCATATTTTTTCGCTTAGGTTTTTCTACGTAGAGATTTGCTTCTGCCTTCTGAAAGCTGGAAATTGTGACATGAAGCAGTTGCAGTGGTAGATAAAATAGAAAACGTTGGATTTTGAGATAGAATGCATTTATCAGAATGAATTATTTATTTTACTCATAAATTTATTTACTCATGTTTTTATTGTGGAGAAGCAAAAGCAAGGTGAAAATGTTCCTGGATACACTGAAGGCTTTTTTAAAGTTTTAGTGCAGCTACTTAAGTGCAAATGTTTCACTGTTCTTCCTTGGGGCTGATGTTCCCTGTAAGGTGCTGAAGCGAGTGCTGCGTTACTGCTGCAGGTGCCATCAGCCCCAGCAGCATGAGGGGATGCGACTGCCTCTGAAATGCTTTGGGAATCACCGTTATCCCGTGGCTCTGTTGCAAGTAGAAGCTGAGGTAGTGTACATTTGGTTTCCAAGCAGTTTATTATCAGGCAATGTCGAATCTCAAGGTCTTATATTAAAAAAAAATAAATAAAAGTCTTTTGATATGCGGAAGCGCTCTGTAGATGGCAGCATTGATGAGGCCTTACTTGGTTTCGCTCAAATGAAAAGCAGCAAAAGAGTGGTTAACCAAAGGCGTTTTCTTAGTAGCTTTCTTTATACAAATATAGAAGTAGCGCTTGGCATTTTGCTTACATAATAAATTGAAGTTGCTTCATAGTCCAGTGATTTAAGGTTCATTTCAATGCTATAGCTAGTGTAGTTTTTTGGTAATTTACAACTTGTACTTTTAGTGGGACACACTTTTTTTCCAAACTGCACATGGCCATTTTTCTTTCTGACGCTGGAAGCAGGTATTAACCAAATCAGTTATCATCAGCATGATTGCAGGCAACATTATTGTTCTGTGTTCTCCTGCTGAATTTTCACACCTCATGTTTTCAGGCATTCCCATATCCTATTTTTTAGTGAGCAATAGTGGAAATTATTCTGAAAGCCTAGACCTTCAAGATGCTGCTCACCTACTTTGATTAAGACATTTTTCTTACTAAGACTCAAATAAGCTTTATTAGGAAAAGAGAGAGTACTTATTTAGTAATGTAGCATACTAGCTAAGAAGCCACTGATCTTGTACACTGAAATTATAGTTCCTTGCAGTAATTCTAGTTTTCTCACTCCTTGTTTGTCTGCATTGGATCTTGGCTTCTGCCTCTGCTGGTCTCATGAGGCAGCCATGTGATTTTCTAAGGGCACAAGGAAAACGAGGTTTTAAAGGAAGTGATAGCTGTTGCTTAAAATATGGTAACTAATTAAATAGGTATTTATTTAAAAGGGACATGAACACTGTGAAATGTCTTATTTATATCAGTCATATTAACCTTTTCAAGTGTTTAAAATCTGTGCTCCCAACTCTGGCTGTAACATCGGTGGAGCATCCAGCATTGGGTGGTTAGTCCATTTTCCTGTCATCTGTTTGCCAGAAAGGGTTATATTAGTAATATTCTTGCTTGGTGTCATCTGTTTCTGTCTATAGGGTAAGGAACCAGGGTTTGATGATTTGGGGTCATCTGAACACTACTGTGTTCTTAATATTATTCCTAAACTTAGTGGGGTAATCCAAAACTATAGCTGCTTCTGTTCTTCTGGATGCTTAGAGCTGTAAGCAGTGACACCCTTAAGTGTGTGTTGGAAAAAATACAAATATTGAAAGATTAAGCGATTTTATTATGTTTTTTTCTCATTTCAAGCTTCAAAATTTGCAACAGCTTATATTTACACAGATTTATTTTCAAGGAAGAATCTCAATTATTGTGCTTTGGCAGTTACACTTGCTCTAAATTGTTGAGTTGTGAATGCAGATGAAATAACACTTAATGGAGTTGGAGGCAGGTCAGAGTTTTACGACTTAAAAAATTGTCACTTGGCTGTAAAATCTTATATGCGTTTGTTAATTCATTTGGTTGTTTTCTCTGGTAATTTCTGATTTTCAGTTCATGAATTGAGAAACGTAGGTCTTGATACTCAGAAGCGTGGGCTGTATGCAAAGCCTGAAGAGCAGCTGGAAGCCGAGGGTTGTGTCAGGTCTCTGGGACTATTGGCCAGTTGGGGACACGACTGCGTTGTTGCTTTTGCCCCTTGAAAAACAAAGGTACTTCTTACCTTTTGAGAACTGAGAATTAATTTATTTGAATCTGTAAATAGCTTTGAAACCCCAGAGAGAAGAGTCAGAAGACTGAAAAGTATTGTTATTGCAATATAAGCTTTAATGCTTCAATCACTGATAAAAATGCTTAGAGTGTGAGACTCCCTGAGAATGCAATAGGGATGTTCTTGGCTTCATGCATATTAAGATGCTAAACAGTCTGCTTAGACCTTCATTTACAAGTGAGGTGGCCTAGATATTAGCTTCAAATAAGCATAAACTTGTTTTGATGACTTTTCAATCACTGAGACAAAATATAGATATGAAGGTAAAATCAATATAGTAGCAGCCTCTATGCCACAGCACCACAGAATGGATCGAGTAGCGGTGATGTACAAAGATTAAATAAGAAAAGCCTCTTTGGATATGTAGAAATCACTATTACAAAAGGTGTTAGTGAAGCTGTATTAATAATAAAACAGGACTTAGGATTTCATCCTAGTACTGCTTTGATGCCTACATGGACTTTCTGATGGTAATTTTGAGGAGAGATTTAACTTACAGTGACTTTTGCCAAATTAGATCTAACATAATTTGGTAAGTCATAATATCTTCCAGTTCAGAGCAGCTATTGGAGGGATACTTCATTTGCTGTTCCATTTCTATCAACTGCAATGAAGTCATATTATAAACTCGGCTTAGTTTCTGCTGTTAGTTTCTGCATTATGCAAACTACTAAAAAGCCATATGAATTAGGGAAGAACCTTTTATACACAGTTGAAGTGACACAAATGCACCATCCAAAAATAAAAGAACTTCAGTGGCCTATTGTCATGTTAACTTTTTAATTTTTACATGCTAAAATCTAAAATGTTTTATTAATAAGCTCTATTTTTTGTTAGTCTGTGTTCATTTCAGTTTGCATCAGCCTTCCCGGCTGGAGAGCAAAGGTTTTTAGGTGATTGCATGTACGGTGGAGCAGAACATTTGCACTCTTGGCCTTTTCCTCTGAGACTGCATGTTACCCCTGGTAAATTTTGGAGTGTGTGCTGGGAGCTGGATTTGTCAGTGTAAAAATGAGCTGGTATCACATACTCTGCACACTGAAGTCTGAAAAACGTGTCTTTTTCTGAAGTTTCTGACACAATAGTTCCTCTGGGGTGTTCACATTTAGACCTTGTATCTCCCAGCAAGAGGTGGGCAGCCCAAGGGATTAGGTGCTTAGAAATGCACTGAGACTTCGGGTTTTTCCAGTGGAAAGTTCTGGTTTAACTGGTCGTAATGAAAAATGTTTTAATTTTTTCTCCAATGAGCTAGTGGTTGCCTTTTTCTAAGATGGTTTTTATAGTGTGGCTGAAGTATTTTCAACAAGGTCATAGGAGAGAAGCAACAGGGTATAGGAGGAGAATCTCAGAATGACTGTAGAGAGAGCGCTGGCCCTGTCATGGTACATGATCGTCCTTTTACAGACCCTGTGTCATTTTAAGGCAAAAGAAGGACCCTCTAATGTTAGTAGAGCTTATTACTTGAATCAATTGGGATGGGATTTCCTAAAATGGCAAATGATTTCAGTGTGATTAGTTCTAAGTTATTTAGGTGCTCGCAGCTTTCTGCCCTTGTTTTCTCAATGCTGTGTCAGTATTCTGCACAAAACCACAAAGCTTTTCACTGAGGTGATGCTTGGTCTCTGTGACATGAGGAGGGTGCAGCGGCCATGGGTCACCCGTGTTCTGTGGGGCTCTCTGGCTTCCACCGTTTGCCTCTCCTGAGATGGACGTGCATAATTTCTTTCTCCATATTTCCTTTCTAATCTTTCCAGTCTGACCAGGTTTTACATCATATGCTTCCTTGTTACTTTAGATACTTTGCCACCACAGTGACTGAATGGACTGCAGTACAAACTGGGACCAAGAGACATTTCTCTAGGTGACAGAGCATTAGAATTTAAATCTAGATTTCTGGCTCAACACTCAGTCTTTTTAGTCACTGCTTCATCTCAATATATAGCTTAAAATAGCTGTCAAATAGGGAACAAGACAGGTGATGTAGATATTTAAGGTCCCTGTGGAATGATGGAGATGGAGGAAAAAAGAACTGGGTGCTCAGTGTGATATGTTTCCCTTGGGTGGTGAGTGAGAGCGAAGGGCTGTGGGTGCCCTAGGGCAGGGCTGGGCTGGCACTGGGCACCCGGACACCCTGACAGAGGCAAAGGGTTTGTCCATCTGTTTGTTGCTGTCTCTGAAATAAATTGGGAAATTATGGACTTTTACACTTGATAGAGAAATAGGCAGAAGATAAAAGCTCTATTTTAATCTGTGACTCATATCACTCTTCTGTCACGGCACAGAGGACTTTAATGCCAGAAACAGCTAGACACTGCCATTTCTCAGGCTACGCAGCTTCTCCCAAGATAAAATGATGCATGAAAATGCTTTATCTTGATAATAGACTCTACTTAAATGTGAAATGTGTCCTTGGAGCTCATTTTTATCATGCTGTACTCTTTCTGTGCAAGAAATCCCTTTGTAAGATAGCTCAGGGTTCCATTAGTGCTTCTGGACCTTCTTTTCTGGAACAATTATTTTTATATATTAAATGCCATTACCGTGGGATGAAAGAGGTGTGGGATAGCTTCACTTTTAAGTACAAGCCTTAACACACTCACTCTTGAATTTAGAAGCTGGTTTGGGTTTAAGTTGGTTTAGATCCTGTTTAATTTTTTTTGGTGAGCTCTACCTATTGGCATCTGTGGGGGAAAATACCCCTGAAATACTCACTCTTCTGCTGGAAGGGCTAATTTAAGAAGGTAGGCATTGCACTGGTTATATAATAGCAGAAAACAATCAGTTGAAGGCTTTTGTATGGGTTTATATGAAGGTCTCGATCTTTCATGTGTCCTTTAGAACAAATTATCTAAAAATTGTATTTGTTAGCAAGGAAGGGATAATTTAATGTGATATAATAAGTTGATCATGGTGACCATTTTAAGTTGTTAGCTTTCATCATCCCTTTCTATTCTGGACAGCAGTGACATGTAGAAAATACGCAGTAAGAAGTTAATTTGGTTTTAAAGGTCTCTCATTTTTCTTTGCTTATTTTGGCTACATCCTTGATGCCCACACTCAAGACAAAGGTTCTCATCAGAATTTATCTTCAATGAGTCTGTCAAATTGATGAGGTTCTCACTACTCACAGCAGTGCAAAGACATAGGTCAGGGTTTGCATGACCTGACAAAGGCAAGCATTAATTATATCTTCATTAAAAGAAGTAAAATTCTGATGGGTATTACTCAGTAAGAAATGGACAGTCGAGTTGATTGCGTCTTGGACTGCGTGAAGTGGAAAGAATGGAGGAGCCCCGAGGGCGCTGAGGTTCTGCTCCTGTTCTGGACCCTGAGCGACACAGAGGTGGTTTAACCAGCCGTGCGGTGCTGGCAATGGCACCTGAGAGTAAAGTAACATGAAGAACCAGCAGCCCGGTGCCTGGATGGGCTCTTGCTGGGGACTCCAGCCCAAGGGGCAGTGGAAAATTCCTGTCCGGCTTGCTTTGGGGCTTGTGAGCGAGACGCCTGCACGCTTCTTGGTGTCAGTCTTGGCCTCGCACATCGCTGAGTCCTGAAAAGACTCCTGCTGCAAAGCTGAGGCTGCTGAATCGCTTCCAATTAAACCTGATCTGATGTTAATTAGCCTGATGTTGCTTGGTAAGCTGTTTAGCACTTCTGTCTCACCTGGAATATGTGCTAGGGAACTGTGACTTTTTTATTGGAGTGAGCCAGATTTTTTCTGATTAAGTCAGGACTGATTTTAGACAGGCAAAATTTCTCTTTGTTGGGTATTTTGCTCATGAAGCCCTGTGATTCATCACAAAATGGTCCATTGTTTATAATCTAAGTGAAAATTCTCTGTGAAATTGTCACAAAATACTAATGTGCTTACCTACAAGTTTAATCTAGAAAAAAACTAATATGGAACCGTGTGTGCAAAGCAGCTGAATTAATGTGGTTTTCATTCCACATTTCCTGTGCTTTTAGCTATGCGAGTTTACTATAGCTTTAATTGCTATATGTGCATTTTTTGCATATATTCTTTTATAGAGGTGGTGGATATCTTGGAGTTGACACTGGCACTTCTGATGATCTTACCTACTGAAAAAATGTGAAACTTAAACACTTCAACACTGTTGAGAACACTGTGTAGGGTTTTATGACAAATAAATTACTAAGTGCTTGGATGGCTGTTCTGCCACCTTTAAGTGCCGTTGTTTGGGCTGAGCAAAATCATAAGATTACTCCAAACAGAGAGCACCTGCTCATTCATGTATCATCACCTAGAATGAAGCTAGGAAAATAATATATGTATCATACATTGTGACCCTGCTGTCTGAAACTAGACTGATATATTGACACACATTCCCTAACTGGCAAAAAGAAACCAACTTGAATTCCAGCAGTGTCTATTAAAAAAAAGTTCCCCCATCCTCATCTATAATATAATAAATATCTGTTTTTATATTCTCTGTGTGTAATCACCAATAGCTATTCCATACCCTTAATATGCAAGATGTGTGTTTTAGGCTATTATGTAAGTACTACTAACAAGGCAGCTTCAGTAGTTCACCTCTTCGATTCGTCTTCCTGGGAAAGTGTTTGATGGTACCGTCTTCTCAACCTTCCAAAAAGATGCTGGAGTTTTGCTCAGAGGTTCAGATAAACTTAGAGAAGAAACCTCATATGGCATGTCAGCCCTGGAATGGCATTTTATATGATTTTCAGAAAGCTATGCTTGTTGGAGGACACGTGCTTTAAATATTGGAAAGCTTTTTCTGGTCATCAGCTAAATCAGTACTATTGTATTTTTAATAGGCAGGTGTATAAAAACCAAGGAGTACTTGCTGATTTTTATTAATTCATATCCCTTTGTATATTTGCATATAATTTGGAAAAGTTGGGTAGCATGTAAATGGCAAAGGCTCAGTAACTAAGTGTAGAAACAGCATCCTCAGCTGAGCCCTGAGGACAGGGAAAGTGGTGGTTTCTATTTAATTAGCTTTAAAGTGTCCTTGCCTTGAGGGACCTATGTAAGATCTAATACAAATACACACTTGATAGATTAATAGAGCTCATAAATCTTGAATGGAAAGACATTCGTCCTAGGGTGCCTTTGTTCTTAAAAATCTTTGTTAAATACCCAGGAATGGTTTTTGTAGCACTGACACAGTAATTTGGTGTTTTTGTTTGGATTGACTGGTCTCTGAGTTCAGGGCTGTCACAGAAAGACCTGGCACAAACGAGAGCTGACATTTCATGGGACTGTACTGGTAACTGTGACTATAATAAAACAAAGATTTCGGCATGGCCTCCTTTTGAGAAAAGAAATAATAATTTTAAAACCCACTCTAAAGGTATTAGAGGCGCATGTCCTACTGTTTAGCAGTCTAAGATTATAATTTACACAAGCACTGATGCTGGTGATCAAAACCCTTAAATTGCAGGAATCCCAGAGAAAAGGCAGCTGTAATGATTGCTTGTTGTGGTGTCGCTGCTCATTTTGAACCTTCTCCCCCGTGCATCTGAAAACATCCAAACAGGAGTGTGTTTCTACTTGGCAAGAGCTAAATTGTACACAGTTTCATGAAGTCTCTGGTTCTGAGAACAGGACGTGCTCCAGGTGACAATAGCGCAGTCGAATCTTTTCCCTCAAGCTCTCACCCAGGTACCTGTTGCCCTTGGCAGCTGCCACAAGTCCTGCTTGTTCTTGGGACTAAGTCATCACTCGCATCTGGTGCATTTCTAGGTGGAGATCTCAACAGAAAAGAATTGGGTAATCTGGCTCTACTTATGTAGAAGCTGTTAATTTGAAGTTATTAATGTGATGGGATGGGAAACTGGGAGAAGGAGATCTGCTGGGTCCCACACCCACACAACAGTCATTGTCCACCATCTTCTTTTCTTAGCATATGGCTCCATTTGTTTGAAATCCTCTCTCTAAATTGTATTTTTCCTGGGGAGCAGGGATATGAGGAGAAAAACTCCTGAACTTAGAAAACAACTCCCCGAGTTATTACAAATAATGTAAGTATTGCAAAGCAGATGCTTTCTCAAAGGATCCAATCAGTTTGTGTAAGATCAGCAGTGCTGGGCTCCTGGTACTGTTTTAAGTATCAAGTTTTGTAAGGTCGCATTAGTAATTTGTGTAAACCCTCTTTTATTCAGATTAATGCTGACTGTTCCTTCCTGAGTCGTCTTTATTTCCTTTGTGTTTTTATGTACAATGCTGAAATTCTCTTAAGCTCACTGCTTCCATTATTTCATTCTCTGCTGAAAAATGCAGCAGAGTCATTTTATTAAAACAGCCTAAATGGCATTACCTTTCTGTGAAAGTCTTGAATATTTGGAAGTCTGCAGATAAAACATAGATACTATAAATAAACATAGTAATGTGGCAACAGGTAAATGTGCTGCAGGGCTGGAATACCGGTGTTGGGGATGGGCTCTCGAACTCCCAGATTTATTAGCAGGGAAGCTGGTGGCACAGGAGGATGCTAAGAGGTCTGATGGCAATGGCTGTAAAGAGCAATCCGGAATGGTAAAAAATGTGGCTCTTCAGGAAACTGCCATTTTCAAGCAGTTTTTGTTGTTGGCTGGGCAATTCTCAAGCTGGCATGGCAGTTTTTGATAGCAGAGTGCAAAGTGAGATTTGTATAACATCAAGTCACATCAGACTCTTCAGCTCAGATGAAGTTGGGGAAGACTCCAGCATGGCAGGTGTTGCACAGATTTTATCAGGGTCTCAGCATAAATAAGCCAGCATTTGCTGGTGGGGAGAGACAAGCAATAAATAAGGACAGCAAACGCCCAGAAATATTCTTATCAGATTTAAATGAAGTGAGCAGTATTTGCTAACTGAAGATGCTGAGTGGCATGGAAGGAAATCTGTTTGAGTCGCCTGTTGTCAGCCAGGCGTGGTTCTGTTCCATCCCTGCTGGTGTGTGTCCAGCATCCCAGCTGTGTCCTGCCCAGACATGGGGCACCGGGAAAGCTCCTGTTCCCCCATCGGCTGCACTCACAGGAGGGCTGGGGGCTCAGAACAAGTTATTAGTGTTGTTGTTGTTATTATTATCTCCCTAAGAAATAATGTCTGATTTTCATCCCTATTTGCAGCTGGAGCAGGTGTCTTCTAGAGCATTGGGGTGTTTGGCATTTTTTGTGAGAACTTGTTAATAGTTTCCACATTAAGTAAAAGGTGTTTTAATTATTATTTTAGGCTTGAATGAGTTTGATCGTAATTCCTCTCTGTCCTTTTCTTCTTTTATATGTTAAGGAGTTTCAAAGTCAGTGTTTGATGGCTGTATGCTGGATGCTTGCCACTACACAATCCTTGCAGCATCTCCAAGACCTTTTAATCACAGTAGCACTTTCATATCTTTTATTACAGTATGCAGCCAACTTTTTGTTCTTTCGGTGAGGAAATTAGTGTTCTTTCTGGAGACAATTAAATGTGTAATTAGCAGAACTTGGCTTACAGGCTGCTGTACAAGAGCTGTGCAGGACTCTGCACCACAATGACTTGTTAAGGTTTGGAGTTTTGTTGTATTTTCTTAATTAGGAAAAAAAAATGCTGCTTTTTCTTGGGAGGAATTCCAGCTGTAAGTGAGCAGCAGTAGCTGGGGATGGAAAAGCCAAACACCACAACAATGGGTTTATGTCGATGCATTACACAGCACAAGCAAGAATCCTCAAGGTCTGTCTGAAATAATGAAAGATTAAATACTTGTGTACTGGCTAAAGTCTTCATTAATGGACAAAGGTGCTGAAACGACAGGAGGAAGAGAAACACCGGACTGAAATTCCAGACATTTTCTGAAGAAGTGGGAGATTTCCTGCTCCTGGTGAGGTGCTGGCTCAAAAAGGAATATCAGGGCAAAATAAAGAAGTTATTTGTGCTTCTGTGTTAAGGATGATAAAGCTGTAGTAAATGAAGTATGACAGTTGTAGGTAGAGACTACAAAAGAACAGGTAAAGAAGGGAAGTGACAGCAGTTTGTCTTCACCTTCCATCCTCCAATAATT
Source organism: Streptopelia decaocto (assembly GCF_964273445.1). Lineage (NCBI taxonomy): Eukaryota > Metazoa > Chordata > Aves > Columbiformes > Columbidae > Streptopelia > Streptopelia decaocto. Next base: position 13,790,022 of record NC_138668.1, on the reverse strand, counting down.
GCCCAGCAATGGCAAAGCTGGTCCGTGTGATGGTGTGGAGACGCTGGGAGCTCCGACAGCGCTTTCTTTCCACAGATTTTCTGAGGCAGTTCTGAAAGTTTCAGGAGTACCCAGACAGACCATTTATGCACTTTCTACATGAATATTTTTCAGTTTAAATAACTTTTAATAATATTATGTGAAAACGTAAAAATACTTCTGCTTCAGCAGGAACCTAAAAGATATTATTTTACTTGCCAAGATAAAGTGAGTTGGTGTCTTGACCACAGTATGTAATTAAATGGACAACAGAGCCTTCTTCAGTCGAGTAACGAAGATCTGGGATGAAGGGTATTTGAGCTTAAATTTGTGGAAGACAGGCAAGTTTTTAACTCAGAGTGATTGGAAGATGTTACTAATGTGATGGGTGGACTGAGTTGGATACTCATTCACTGACAATGTGAGAATAGAGGTTTGTCTCCTCCAAAAGTCACGTAGTCCCAGTGGGAATAAATCCCAGGAAGGACTGTGGCTGCCAGAGAGAGCTGCTGGGCACCAGCGGCCTTTGCTGGGCACACACAGACACGACTCTTACAAAACAAAAATAGCACATTCTTTGGTCCAATCCCAGGCCAGCAGGAGCCCTGCTTGGTGTCCGTGTTATATAATAGACTTGTAGGCAAATCACTTCCTGTGTGCAGTGTTGTCAGATTTTCTGGTATCAGGCCCAGGGCAGTGCTTTTCCTCTTGGCTGTAATGGTAGGAGAGCATCTGGATTTCTTTTTTATATGTGGTAGTGTGACTTCTTTTCATTTAAGCTAATATTTAGAATCTTCCTAATTGTTGCCAGTTTACTATCTTTGAACAATAAAGATTCCACAGAAAATGGAGGATGTTAGAGAACTTTTGATTTGCTTCTTTGTGTCTTTAGGGTGTTGTAAATTTTTCGAATGACTTCATCTGGAATCTATTTGTATATTGTCTGTATATGGAGGCTATGGCTTCATGGTGAGTTGTTTTTGATAGCACTACAACATGAAGCATGCCTGTTTCCTCACCTTCCCCCAGCCATCTGTTGTGCCAGCACAATGTTTGTGCGGCTGTGCCATGAACCAGATCAAAGAACTGATCTAGCTTTTCAAACAATCTTGTGAAGAGGATATGATTTTTGGCCTCTTTCCAAAATGTGAATGAATTTCAAAAGGCGATGACTGTGGAAAAATGTGCCTGTATAGGTACTGCCTGTGTATGGCATGAACTTGGTTTGTGATCAAAATAGAACACAACTTCTCTTCCAGAAGCATTTCAGACCTCTGCCTTACCTTGCTGGGAGAGTTGGTTAATGTTGGATGGGGATGCAACTCTCAATGGATTAATTCACTTTTACAAGACGAGGATAGATGGTTTTGAGGTGAGAACAGTGTGAGGATGACCCCATCGTTTTAAGAAAATTTACTTGAACATTTTATGGTCACAAAAATACATGTTCACAAAACCCTGCAATGACCAAACCCACTGATGTCACAGGGTACTGCCCCTTCCCAGATTGTCTGGGCAGGAAATAGTTTTAAGTTTAGATCTTTGAGTATATCAGTGGATTTTGAGCCTCCTCCTCAACCAATATGAGTTCCGTAGCTGAAGATATTACAGACAGAATAATTGCTGGATGTTCTTGGTTTTAGTGCCTTTATGTGGGGTATGGGACAGGCATGGACTTGTGTGGGTTTTTATTATATATAGCTAACATTGGAATTCATCATAGACATAATGTAATCTTGTGAATATAGCCCTTAGTTTATCAGTATATGCTGGAGTCTTTCCCTCACTTTCTCATCTATTTGATTAAGTTTTCACTCCATTTTCCACCATAATGGATATTTTCATTGTAAGAAACTTATTAAAGTCCTTAGGTGTCTTCCCACACACCTAAAAACTCATTTGGCAGACTGGAAACTCTTTGACAACTGGCTTTTTTGGTCAATTAAAAATAATGCTGCATTGCTAATGGTAATATTTTCTTTACCATGCCTGGTAGCACCCAGCAATCCCGAGGGAGCTGATGTCTGGATGCTATGTTTGTTTTTTTGTTCTGGATTATAGAATCATAGAATCATTTCAGTTGGAAGAGACCTTCAGAATCATTGAGTCCAACCATAACCTAACTCCAGCACTAAACTATGTTCCTAAGAACCTCGTCTAAACACGTTTTAAACCCTTCCAGGGATGGTGACTCCACTGCCCAGGGCAACCCATTCCAATGCCCGACAGCCCTTTCCACAAAGAATTTTTTCCTAATATCCAACCTCAGCCTCCCCTGGCGCAACTTGAGGCCATATCCTCTGCTCCTGGTGCTTGTTCCTGGGGAGCAGAGCCCGACCCCCCCTGGCTCCAAGCTCCTTTCAGGCAGTTCAGAGATCAGAAGGTCTCCCCTCAGCTCCTGTTCTCCAGCTGAACCCCCCAGGTCCCTCAACTGTGACTGACAGATACCATCACAAGTCTGATTTACTGTGTGTTTAACTCACTCCACATTTTACTTGGTTTAAAAATCCTGTTTTCCTACAACTTATTTCCCTACCACTGACTCTCAGTGCTGGTAAAACAGCTCCCTTGTAGCTCTTTACTGTAGATATTCTCCTGCTGTACTCCAAAAAGACTTGCTTAGACTTCTGAAATGAGCCTGGCAATGCTTGCTGCTTGTGTCCACAACTGCTCTGCTCTGTGCTGAGAAGCAGCAGTTGGAGGCTTCTGTTCTCAAGTGCTGATTCCCAGTTGACACCGGCCCCGAGCCCGCACTCACTGGGCTGGAATGGTTTAAGCCCCTGAGCTGGCAGGGTTGAGCCTGAGTTTAAGGACCTGTCGCTGAAACGTTGTTCAGTCATGTGCGGCTCACATGGGTAAAATCCTGAGAGAGAGGATCCCAAACGCATCATTTTTTTCCCCTGCTTTGATCTATGCCTGTGTTTCTGTGTCTTAGGGATATTTTAAGAAAAAGTAATTATTTTTGAGCATGATTGTTTGATATTGATGCAATATATTCAATAGTTACACGCTATCTTTGCACGTCTAAGACCAGTATTTTGTTCTGTTTTGCATTCTCAGCCAAGCTTTTTCTTTCTGTTTTATCTTACGACACCCATCTTGGGTATATTTGTATTTTTCCTTCCAGTGATTTTTGGATGCCTGTTAAGCCATTTATATAATTTGCTGATAGGTGGAATACTGTGGGCTCAATACAACTCAATAATTAGGAAGTATGTGTGCATTTCATTGCTGTCCTGGGGAGTTTAGCAACCATTTTTATTATAATTGCTAGACTTTGTAACTAACTCTCCTGATCGTGCCTCACAACTAAACAGGGACCAAGGCTGGAAGAATGAAGATATTTGGAACCCGCAGAGGCACGTAGCTCTAAAAACTACATGAGGAACTCTAGCATTTTTCAGCCAAATACAATAGTTTAGTCTATAGGGACTAATCATCTCTGGGGCTTCATCCTGTGCTGGCATCACAGATAACTGGTGTGTCGCTGGGACAGGGAGCCTCGTGTGTCACCTCAGTGACAGGATTGTTCTGCAGAGAGCTTGCACGCTGCTAAAATTGTAATCTAAATTCCCATGCCCTGAAAAGACTTCCACAAATTTAAGTTGACAAACTATCTCAACTCCTAGGAGTTCCGAATGACACGTCACTTCTTGTTGATGTACGCTCCCTTTGTTAAGATAATTTGAAATTCTGATGTAACAGAGTGACTGCTTAGGAAGTGTTTCTGAAGCAGATTAAGAACTGATTTTTCCTGTGCCATCCTCTGAATGGTTCTGTGTAAACACACTGCAATTAGCTACCTGTCTTCAATGATGGAGATGTAAAACTGCAGTAGGTGTCAAAATACGGCCGTATTGTAATATTTTGAAACAGGGTACTGCGATAACTCAAGATGTTTTGATATCAACTTGCAAGTTTAACCAAACTCTGTTAATCACAAAGGCTTCCTTAGTCATCGAGGATGTTAACATGTAGACTGAGCAAGCAAAGAAAAATTCAGCTTCAGAAGGATCTCTAGATGTCATCTGGTCCAATCACCCCCTTGAAGCAAGGCTGACTTGGAGCTCAGGTGGCTTTGCAGCCTTACAGGGCTTCGCTGCTTTATCAGGTTCTCTTCGATCTTCTCTATCTAGACAGTTATCGAGGCTGCACATCCCTTTAAAGATCCGGTTGCCTGCAATCTGTCCGTAGCTCTGGCTGCGGTGATCTCAGTATTGTGACATCTTTCCTTCTTGCACAAACTAGAACGTCAGAGGCTAAATTGTCCACTGAAGGTTTAGCGGGAAAAGCAGGATAAACACTTCTGCTCTAAGCATCCTGCACAGACATTGGGCAAATGAGATCGATGTTGTGAAACTTGTAAGATCAACTTTTTATTCTGCTGCAAAATGGTCTATTTAAGACTATTTGTAATCACAAGTGCTCTCTTTATGCACAATTTATCTTACTGAGGGTAATTCAATTTAACATCTTGAAATATATATGAAGAATAGAGGGAAAATTTATACCTTGTGCAGTCAGCAAACATTTGTACCCTGCATGACAGTAAATCAGATGCATCATACTGTTTCTCCTTCTCTGGCACTTTATGAAGAAACAGGTCAAGAAGTGTTGGCAGTCAGCGTAGCCTCTTAGGCCTAGGGAGCTGGTAATGGACTGCCTGGCTTTGGCAGTTCCTGCCAGGCAAAAGAAGTAAGATTTGGTACTGAATTTGATTTGTGCTGGTTCGAGTTCTCTAGTTTCTGCTGAGGGAGCAGAATCTCCTTATTGTACATGCTGCTACCCAAGGACCTGGAATTCTTGAGATTTTAATGTTTGGTGCTCCTGTAAGTATCGTGAGATATTAACCTCCTTGTGTGCCTTCTTGTGAAAATACAAATTACTTAGATTAATGTAACCATATAACCTTAGACCTGTTGAATTTCAGCACTAATAAAAGTTAAGCAGAGGATGAGGTGACTGTGGAGTTTATTCAGGTAACATTATTCTGCCATGTGCTCTCAAACACTCCTGTTTCAAGCATTTCCTTTCTTTGAACAGGAAAAAACTATTTTTTTAAAATTTAATTGCAAGAAAAATGTCTGTTTTTTATTGGGAATGATTTTTAGTAAGATTCTTAGTGACAAATCAGTTTGTAACATTTTTGAAGCCAATTTTCTTTTGCCTTTCTTACAAAATGGTGTATTTTATTCTCAAACTGTTTTAGCACACCAAGGAACAGAATGTCCTTAAATTGTCCCTTTAGTGACAGTAACACTGAGGCCATCGGGCAGTGACAGGGGTGGATTTGGCCGAGGATGAGAAACGCCTTGTGTGCATGAATCGAACTTGAGTGGCCTCCTGGTGCTGTAGTTACCGAGTGAACCATTTCTGAATGTACACAGGGAATTCTTTTTTTTCAGGTTTATTCCACGTCTTCCCTGGGGTTTACTCAGTGTAGGGGGGATGAAGAAGGAGGAGGAGGCTATAAACACAGAATTTAAGGACTGATTGATGGGATGGACTGGGAAAGAGAGATCTCAGTGTGTCTTTCAGATCCAGTTCTGTGACGTTGGTGGCTGAGAAGACCAAGCAACTGTTTTCTAACAGCATGAACTGCTTTTAGGTTCAGAAGCTTGTGATTCCTGTTTGGTGGCAAAATTCTCAGATGTTTAGGTGTGTGGAGCTGTAGTTTACTCACAGAACTGCACTGAGTGGCAGCAGATCCTTCAGGTGAGCTTGAAAACTCTGTGTTCTGGTGTGCCTCCTTCCTCATTTTCTTCTACTCCCCCACAGACTCCAGTGCTTTTTTGTCCATGTTGGTGATTATTTTTCTATACAACTTTTATGGTAATCTCTTGAATGTTGCTTGGCAACTACTAATTCTATTTGTGAGGAGTTGGTGTGCACTAATCCTGGGCTTTAAATTGTTTAGAAAAATCTCAGAAAAGAGTCGTGTCCAGGAAGGTATCCCGACTTTCATACCGGGAGGCTTCTGTGCTGGTTAGAAAGATTCTTCTGAGCTGGCATCTGCTGACCAAGATAGTTCTTGCAAAGACAAAGGTACATTTTCAGAGTTTAAAACAATACTTACAATGAACTCAGAGAAGTTGAGGAGACTCCTTGCATAATATGAGGAATGCTGGATTTCTAGTCTCTCACTCTTTGGTCCTGGAGCACAAGGAAATGGTGGAGATCATCAGTACAGCCATGATTCCATCTTTCATTCAGAAGAAGCTTTGCTGACTGCTGGGGAGAGGTGATGCTCTGCCCCTGGCTTCATTCCAACCTTCTGCTGAGACTTTTCTCCCTGTAAATGGCTCTTATGCTTACTGCATTCCCCCAGGAGCAACAAATGCTGTTTCCCACTTGTTTTAATAGTGAAGGACTTAATATTAATTCAGTCTTGACATCAAAAGACCCAAGCTGAAGATGATCTGCCTTTTGGTGGTCTTTGGAGATACCTGCACAATATGTTAATGTTATTTGCTTTCTATACATGCTGATTAATTGTGTCAGCTTATAATTTCTGTAATTCTGAAGCTTCTGCTTCATTATCTTGTAGCTTCACTCTGTCATATTAAAAACTGGTTTGAAAACTCCTTGGGGCAGTACAAAACCACCGGTAATTAATCACGTCAAGCATCTCGCATATGTCCAGTACAAGAGAAATGGTAATATGCAGTACTTACAGGGACGGCATGGTCTGTGAAGCTGCACTTATCAGAGGGTGACAGTAAAGAATAGAGGGGATTTCCAAAGCAAATTCTGTAGACCATGGTTTTACTTATACAAGTCCATCTTCTGAGGTTTCCAGGGACCTTAAGGCTCCACAGTTGCCATTTGGCAACTATCAGAGATGCTCTCTCCACTCCAAAAGCAGCTGGGGTGGGATTGACCCAAGACCCATAGCCTTTACACACTTAATTCCCTGGATGCTGCAATGTAATCCATAGGGTGTACAAGCTTTCACAGTTAGTGTGTTTTGTTTGCTCTATTGAAATTATACACATAGACGATGTTAGATAACGGTGATATTTCTCTCAGAGGAATACTGACAATTATTAAACATAGAGCACTTCTTGAAAATATGTGTTAAATATACCAAGGCCTAGATCCCGAAGGAGTTTTGGCTCTGGTACATCTTTGCATTTAAGTGAACTGGGCACCTACCTCAGTACCTTCAAGAATTTGAACCTTGAGCTGATAGGACATTTTCCTCCTGCCATGTATGTAACCTTGGGAAACAGCATTTAGCTTTCAGAGGAACTTCTCTGCTGTAGAGTGAATTAAACCAAATGATGTTTTATTCTTGTAAGACACACTTTTTTGCTGAGGGAGAAAGAATTTAAAGCCTTTAGTGGCACAAATCACTGAGTTAAAAGTATCAAAGGAAAAAGATAAGGGTAGATGGTTTCTTTGACGGTTTTGTCTCCCTGCTGTGCCAAGTGACAGCCAACATCTTATTTTAGGGGAAAGCTTTCCATGCTGGAAATGGTGGCACAGAAGTTCTTTCATTTGGCCTGATGCAAACCAGGGCTGATCCCGGTGATGCTTCATGTTGATGGCAATTTAAAATATCATGGATATAGATAATAGGATTCATTCAAGGGCTGTCGTAGCCAAGTGGGGTTCAATGTGACATTTTCTTTAATGCTTCAAGTAATTAATGCTCTAAGTGATTTATTTACACATTTATTATTTTGAATGGTATTTTGTGAAACAAAAAGTGAATGTGATCTGTTCATGATCTGATGGACAGTTTGGCTCTGACACCACTCTCTAAGATTACAAAGCAGTTTTAATGGCTATATTTATTCAGGGTAAAGTTAGAGTTAGTTTTAGAAGAGCACAGCAAAAAGCACTCCTAATGAAATTAAATCTCTGGTCTCATCTGGCTGTGTATCTGGAAAAACTGCTCAATTCAGCATTTAGTCATGGGAGAATAAATTATTCTAATTTTATTTATTGATTGGAGCAATGCTAGGTTAAACTCTTATCATATTAAGTTCTTGCACTGTTCAGCATTGATGTAGTGGTTTGCAAAAGCACAGATAAATACGTAGGTGTCTTCTGAAATTCCGGGAGATCGATTTTAAGACTGTTTTACACACCTTGCCAAATTAATCTATGCAGTCATAAAAATGTTTGCAGAGGCACTATTCATTAGGACTATCATTGAAGGTTTTAGAGCTATGAAAGGACACTTACTATCCTCTGTCATTACAATTTTTTTGACCAACAGTGCAATGCATACAGGATGTGTGCTTTGAAGCAGGCAGTTGTTGCTGGTGGACTATTGGCAAAGTCCATGGCTGGGTACCCTGATTGAGACCCTGAGAGAGGAATGCAGAGAATATTGTGGAATAGCTTTTTCCCATGTGAGTAAATGTGGCAAATCAGTAAGTCTCCAACTGGGTTTGCATAAAGATATATCTCGATATCTTCTCATAATGAAAGTTTGATGCAACCTAATTGGTTTTGTGTGACTGTTTCTACTTTGTGGTGTTGTGTTTTTTCTTTCTTTTTTTTTTTTTTTAAGCTCATGTAAAGAATCTTGAATGTTAAAAGGAGAGACCAATTTGGTCACAATTTTGAAGACTTAGGTACATTCTTAAAATCATGTTTTCTTTGTTTAATATACTTTGCTAAGTGGCAACATTTGATTATATACTTGAATAACCATATACAAATACATAGAAAATGGGGGAAAAAGACCCAAGTGCAAAACCAGTCAGGAAGCCCTGAAACTTGTTTTTTTTTTTTTTTTTTTAATTCCTGCTTACGTCTTTTCCATTACGCTGGAAAGCAGCAGGAAACTAAAGAGGGCAATGACCACAGAGTAGGAGGCCAGCAAGAGAACACAATCACAAGCTTTTCTTAGCAAGAGCTCCCTTCTGTTCTGCCTGCAGACCTGCTGACTTCTGAAGCCTGGAGCCCTGTGTGTTTCTTTTGGTTTGACTTGTCAGCTTGAACTGTTGTTACGTTGGATAATTGGGCAGCCAAATCAAAGGTGTGATGATACAGTAACGTTATAGTTAAAACTCAGTGCATAGCAAAGGTAGTAAATCACAGCAATTGTTTCTATTAATAGTAGTAATTCTATAATAAATAATACATTATTATTTCAATATAATACTATACTAAAATACTAAATAATATCATATATAAAATAAATAGTAATAGATACATTTTAAAACTGCACATTCATGAAAAGAGCATATGTTTTCCCTGGTATTCTAGGGGCAAATCTGACCAACACTGAAGTTGCTGAGAACTTTTCCTTGAATTTAGGCGGAGCCTGGATTTTAAACGCAGCTACCTATTATTTAGTTCCTGTAAAAAATGAGAGTCGGGTTTTTCAGCATATGATTTAGATCTGCTAACATGTTTATTATTAAATAAGAATAAAAAAAATCAAGTAAAAAATTCGGCGGCAGTTCTGGGCGTTGTCTCCCCAGGGGAACACGGCGGTGGGTGCTACCCCAGAGCTGTGCTGGTCACCAGGACTGGGTGGTCTCTGAAGCTGAGCAGGGATGTGCCCATGGCGGGTCACGTTCTACAGGGGAAAAAGGGGCTGAGCAGCAGCTGCTGGGGGTCCTGGGGCCTTCTCAGTCCCACCAGTACCCACCTTGCTGTCAGAGCGCTGCCTTCTGCAGCTCAGATATACGTGGTCTGAATTTAAATAACCGCTTAGTGAGTTGAGGGATGGGAGTGATGCAAGACTTCCCATCTTTAATTGTGAACTTGCTGTGTCCTTTTCTTGATCCATCAGACAGCTGGGCAAACCTGGGAATGTAATAAATTCTGAGATTGGAGAGTTTTCTGTGTATCTGCGACAAACACTGCGTCTCTGGCTGAGCCACTTTATGATCACTGCCATCTAATCAGTGCTGCATTTGAATCTAAAAGTGGAGGTTTCTTGTTTGCTAAAAACTAGCAATTCCAGTCAGACATTTTATCTTAAAGTACCAGAAACAGATAACTTAGTACGTGCCATTTTTTTGGTCAACTGATGGCAGAAGTTTCTGTGGGATGTGGGTTCTGGTTCAAGCTGATAGTTGAGGTGCATGTTCCCTTCCTTATGCAATGAATTTCCAGCCAAAACCTCAGATGGTTTTAACCTTAAGGGAAGGATTTATTGCGATAAGTAGAGTTTTTTAAAAAATGCATTAAGTAACAAAAATTTGAACTAGGCGAGAGGACAGAAATAGGAAAGGTTTAGATGCTATTTTCCCAGGAATCACTTTTCTAAGATGTGATTACTCTGTCTGCTTTGCTTTCCTTCAACAGGATAATTACAGACAGACGTGTTGGGATAAACTCCTCTATGTTTAGGAATCATTCAAACACTATAATGCTATGTTTATGGAAAGCCTGTAAATTAGCTGTGAGCACTGCAGAAATCATCATTATGGCTCAGCACACGTGGGGTTCAACACCCACAAACAGGCTTTTCTTGCTGCAAATGACGCTTTTGTTTGTCTCGAATGAGGATCCAGGCGCTATGGCTCACTTGGGAGCTATGTCTCGCTCCCACTTCTAATTAAAACAACTCATTTAAAAGAGGAGGAATTTAATTTTCTCTTCATTATTTGTAAAAAGCCCAAAAGTGATTTCTATCATAGCCTTTTAACGACAGAGGAAAAAGCCGTCCACAAAACAGCAAGGTTCCTCACCCAACAACACATCAGGACAGGAGATTTTAAAGGGATCCCTCACAGATCTGGAAATTAAGGATTCATCTTTTTTAAAGTGTTATGGAAGAGGTTTGAACCCTTTTTGATACAAAAAGACAGATACTTACTTTTCTTTAGCAAAAGTGAATGCTTTCTATTCCTGGGTATCAACCAAGCACTCAGGTATTGTGAGGCTTTAAATTAAAAATCTGGAGGGTCAGATTTGTCTAATCTGAGATTTGTCCTGTATGGAAAGCAGGGCATGCCGGATCTGCACAGAGGAGGAAAAAGCGGTGGGGTTTTTTCTGCTTATTGTTTATATATATACCAGTTTGCAAGTTTTCACATGCACCTGTAAAATCTAGAAGAAAAAAAAAAAGGGTTGACTGTAGTTTTATTCAATAAATTAACCATAATATGGTGTTTCCTGGGCTAGAAACTTTACAATGTGTTTGGCTTATGTTTGGAAGTTGTTATGAACATATGCTGGTTCTGGGATAATCCTGCCATTAAACTCCAGTAGTCCCTGCTGCCACCCCTGCCACCTTCTCATGATGCTCTTTGGTCTTTTGGATAATTTTTTCCTTACACAGATTTGAGTAGTTGTACACCTCTGAGATCATTAGTGGTGATGAATGTGATATATTGATCATAAAAAACAAACAAACAAACAAAAAAAAAAACAAACCAAAAACCAAAAAAACCCCACCAACCCACAAAAAACCAACCAACCAACCACCCTCTGTAACTGGGAGTAACACACTCCTAATAGATCTAGCAATCTGGGTTAAAATATTATAGAAAAGGCTTGCATCATTTGTATCAGATAATAAGATGGATATTTGCTTTCATTGTACTATGAGAAGTGCAGGTTTTCCAGCCAAGGCTGTGGACCAGCTGTAGAACCGAGTTTTGGGATCAGGCCTTGAAGGGTTTAGGCTTTTGCTTCTGGAAAGCTGCTAAAAATGTTATTCTGAAAACTGATGAAGTCTTTAATTTCTGACCAGGTCTGCAGGAAAGAACGCCCCTTCAATCTCCTGTGTGGGTCTGTGTGCTTGCTCTGCACGATGTGTTATGAAATTTGCTGCTCCTTTCTGTGGCATTTCATCAGTCGGCCCATGTGCAAGTGTAGTAAAGCCGAGTTAAATTTCCATCAGTACACAGAGTATTACTGACGTGAGAGACGGGGCTGAAAGCGCTGTGGAAGAATTGTAGCCCCAAGAAAATTTCATCCAGTCCACCCTCATTAACTTTAAATGGCCTTGGCAACTCCGAGGTGTAATCTGGAAAGAAAGTTGGAAGGCAGCAGCATTGTGGAAGGGAATTGGGATGTGGAGAGGATTCGTGGCTTCTGTTGGAGGGGGAATAGGTGCAGAGCTGCGCATGTAACCTGGGCTCTGAAAAAACAAGCAAGCAAGCAACAAAATTATTTTTCACTGCTTACCTTCACCACAAGGCTGCAAAACATCCACTGAGATTAGTATTGCTATGCTAGGGCTAAATTTGGCTGATATGTAAGTTATAGGTAATGTTCTTTGGGTAGTAAGTGAACTAGAAATCACTGTTCCTGCCCTCTACTGGAAAATAACTGAAATACTTTTGACATTATAAAACTTGTTTGATTGAAATAGTCTGATACTTAAGGTTTTAATGACTAAAGTAGCAAATGTCTTTAGTTCTACAGTGTTTTTGTAGTTTCTTCAAATTACTCATCAAGTACTAAGGCACCACTTAGTATGATGGAGTCAGTATGACAGGAGGAATATGTTGTTGCTTGTGTATATAAACATACAGGTATCTTGGGGTATGTAAAAGGATTCTCTCTGAGCATTGTATATACTATACATGCTATTGTTCATATTTTTAATATGCAGTAGTAGTTATATTATGTAACAGAGTCCAGAAATTTGTTCTGAAACATTTTACTGCATGGCCTCCAAGTGCTGGATGTAGCTGTACCTGGATATGTATAATGATGTGGCTTGGAAAAGATGTAGAGTATCCTGCAGAGAACTGAACAGCTGTATGACCATTTAGAAGGTAGAGCTTGGTTGAGGAACAGATTATTCCAGAGGTTCCTGTAGCTGTAGTCTTTACTTTTAATCCTGTATCTCATTCAGCTGGTGTCACTTACTCATAACACTCAAATTAATTGGATACTGGTGAGTATTGTTATGCAAGAGCACAGTATTCTAATCCTGCCCGAGGAGCTGTCATGACCTCAGGTCACAGCGCTGGTTTGGGAGGTGTATGCATTCTGTGATCTGCTTTGATGGAAATGACGTTTGTTATTCTCTTGGTTTATTCTGTTCATGTAGTTTACCCAGCATGTTCAGCTGGTAACATGGATTAATTGGTTTAATCATTGTTGGTTTTAAATGTCCGGGTTTTTGTATCTTTCTGCAAAGATGTTACACCCACCACCCAAAAAAAAGGCACTTCTTGTGCTGGTCTGCATGGCCAAAATTAGAAATACCAAGGGACAGGCAGAGACCTGTGTTGTCTCCTAGTGTAACAGCATTACTTGAACAATCTGTTTGGAATATGAAAAGAGGATGTTGTATCTGTATGCTGGGCAGGAAAACCAAAGATGAAGTAATTATTTCTTGAGTTTAACGTCTTAATAAAAGTGTCAGGCTAGACAGCTGATGTGTAATACATTACCTGCAAACCCTGCATTAAATAAATGCAAAGTTTGCTTAAATTTAAAGCATTAGTGCATGTTTAATATTTCCAAATATCCCATTGATGCTACAGCTCAGAGATAGAAATGTAAATCCTAAATATAGACTTAAATAGGCGAACATGTGATTTTGAGATAGTGTGCCTAATCATATTTTTTTGAATTGGAATGTGATATAATTTTGGTTTGCTTTGCAGTTAGTAATTTATATTATTACAAATCTCAGTGAGATTCTAATCACTAGGGCGTTTTTTAAATGTCAATACAATCTCTGAATCTAACCTAAACTTTAGAGGTATAATTAGTTTAATACATTTCAATAATAGGCGACTAAGTCCATGATCAGATAACAAGTCTGCATCCCTGGCTCTGGTCCCTGCAGGGTTCGGCACCGGCCTCTCCTTTGGGGTCACGGCTCTGCCAGCACTGACAGTCACTGCACACCCTTCATCATCCTCAGAGCAGAGCTGGCTGTTTTTCAGATGCAGGAGACACAAGGGCGTGTTGAAGCCAACCAGACTGATTTTTGCGCTGAAGTGACCACGAAGCGTTCACATGAATGTTTCTTCCAGCTGCACCACGAGGGTGACAGCTGCCCATGGGAGGGGACAAATTAGCGGTCAATAAAAAGGGGGCAATGGGACACATTGTTTAAATAATTTTAAACACAACTGGCTTTAATATTGGTTAGCATTCGTTGGCCTGAGAAATCTGAGCAAAGTCTGCCAAACTGTGTGTTGTCATGATTTACAGGATTTCCCAGTCTGTGGATTTTGGAGTACAGAAGTTGTGCAATGGCAAAGCACGTTAATGAGGAGGCCTTGGGGCAGTGTGCCCTCCCGAATTTTGATGAGAAGCTAAAATACTTGTTCCGAAGGTCTAGTGGTTGAATCACATACCTTGCCAAGAAAGTAATGGTACCTTGAATAATAATACAAAGACATAATAATTTGTAGGAAGTTCCATTCAATGGAGATGTCCTACGGTTTGCTAAAGCTTGGTAATGGAGTGGCTGCTACACCTTCCTACGCAGTTATTTAAAGATATGGCTTACTTGTAATGATTTAGTTTTGTCATTCATCTGTGTCTATCCCTACCCTACCCCATGATTTTCTTATAGTACTCCAGGACATAGAAATTGGTCAACAGACCCTTTCAAAAGAGGTACATTAAGCTCTTGGTGAGTATGGGGGCACATACCAGTCTGTGTAGGGACAGGGCTCTGAAAACCGGGTGATGAGTGTAAAGATGGTTGACTTGTCTGATTTTTGTGGTGAAGGGAATAAATTAAACTGTTTTATGAGTATGTAGCCAGCTGAATCAGATTCACTAACTAGACTTTTGCCCCACTTTGTCATCAAATACCCTGAGTCTTTCTGGAGATGCTGCTGAGTTTGAGTGACTGGGCCCCATCAGTCTGCATTGGGCAGAGCTGAAGCCTGGTGGTAAATAAAAGTGCTCCTGGTTTCATAGAAACACATTCCTCAGCTGCTGCTTGGGGAGAGGACAGAAGAGGTCTGTGTTAAAGGTGGTAAACTGTGAAAACATTTAAATAGTTTGGGCAATTATCTCCTCCTGGTGAGAGGGAAGGTGCAGCTGGTGTGGGCTTCCCAGCGCAGCGGGGGCATTTGGCGGCTGCTCTGAAAGGAGCTGGAGAGCCCACAAAGCCTGCTGGCATTGCCGTGGGGCAGGCAGGACCCACTCGTGTCTCTTCTGCTTATTTGATGAAGAAACTACAGTCATTTTTAGCATCATCTTCTCAAATTCTTCTGCTCGTTGTCTACCAATTGATATGAACGAGTTAACGAAAATATCTCTTATGCATCCATTTGATTTCCAAATGCACTGCTGTATGCACAAATATCATTGCTTAGTTGAGCTCTCATTTTGATTTAGTAGTCTCATTTTCAAGTAATTGAGTCCTTTCTTATGAGCAGACAATACTTTTCCGTAGACACTTATTTCTGTCAGAGCACCAAGTATCTGTATGTTATTTTAACGATTTTTTAAGAAATTTATGCTTAATTCTATGCTTTGTGTTGAATTTTGCTCATGAATACTCCATAAAATCTGCTCTTTTTTGGGGATTTAAGTGAGGTTGTAAGAAAAACAATTTTTCATAAAAAAAACCCCAAATGGAATATTTTAACTGATCACCACAAGCTGTTTGATATTTTCATAGTAAGCAAGAAAATGTTAGTGTGTATTGTGTCTATGAATGACTGTATAATAATAAATTTAACTCCTTTATGAGATTGCTTGGACAAAAAAAAAGGATCAAAGGAAAATGTGCTGTTTAAACTCCTGGAGAGGGATTAAGCCTCAGAGTGCAGGAGTCTTTCAGTGTATGTAATTTTATACATAGTGTATTTTACAGGTTTGGATTTTTATCAGACTATGATAGAAGTTAGAATTTTTTATCACTGAATTTTATTCCACTGTCAGACGACATGTTGTCATTTGATATGCTGAGATAAAATGAGGACAGTTTTGTCCTGTGTTATGGGTATGTATAACAACATATTATCATCCATATATAGTAGTAAAACCACCTTTGGACCAGACTTATGGTCACATCACAGTATCACAGTATGTTTGGGATTGGAAGGGACCTCAAAAGATCATCTAGTCCAATCCCCCAATGAAAGAGAAGAATAGAAACTATGGATGATTTCAGGACATTAAATCAGGTGTGGTGTTGTAATGTGACTTGTGCTACATTATTCTACATATCACTGGGCATAAATAAATCTTCTGGGCTGGAAGGTTTACAAGGAGATGCATTATACTTGCGTATTCTAAGGCAGCACTCCTTATTTCAAAGGAAATATGTTATTTCTTTGAAAATTGATAGCTGTTAAATTGCAGCTTTTGTGAAAATGCCTTTTTATGGTACGGTCACTGTGCAAACAGTCTGAGGTGACATATTATTGCTGGCTAAGCCACAGTATTGAGTGTAATGGCTAATTACTGCTGTAATTTAGTGAGTTAAACTCTTACTGACCCTCACCATTTGATTTGAAATCATGTTATTTTTAGTATTTGTTTACTAATTAGCATGGTTAAGAAAATGGTGAGCTGTGATTTGTGTCTGGTCACCTGTCACATTGTATTACCTCTGCTCTATGCTTTTTAAAAAATATTTTCTGAAAGACAGTACGAATTCAAGTGACAGAGGATTTCGTGTTTGTGTTTTCGAATGAGGGTGTATAGTTTAAAATCATGTAGAACTTTCATAATTAGTATTTTTATCAAGAACTAGTGGTTGTCCAAACACTTATTAATAATACATGATCCACAAATAGTGAAAGAAAATATCTGCTCCTACCCATGAGGGAGTTAATTTGTTTTGCACTAATCATTGATTTTTAATGGTGGCTTCGGCACCGAATGTTTGTCTGGGGCTCTGTGCCAGCCCTGGGCACCAGAACTGGTGCAGGGTGTGTTGGACATGGCTGAGCTGTCACCAGAAATGGCTTTTGGAGATGATGTTGTAGGTGAAATTGTTTCTCATGGGATGCCCTGCGAGGCGTCTGTGGGGAGCAGGGAGCTCAGCAGGTACCTGCACACCCAACCCTTCTGCGATGGTTTCCAACATCTCCCTGTCTTCTCCAGGCTTGTGCTGAGGAACTTGCAGTGGTGGGGATCCTGCTCCTCTCCTCCACTCCTGTTATCCAAGGTCCTTTGCAATAGCTCAGGGATTCTGAATTCGTTGCCAGCGAGTGTGCAGCCTGTGCCAGGCTGCCCTGTGAAAGGAAAGCTGAGTAGGGAAAAAAAGATGCACATTGTGGGTTGTTGACCCATTCCCTGCAAGCATGGCTTTGGTAACATTAAGCATAGTCGCTTGTTCTTTGTAAGTTTTGTAGTGATACTTTAGTTCCTAGAACTTGCTCCTGTGCTGATCTTTAGCAACCAAGTTACTCCCATAGAATCAGGGAGGATCAGAGCAGAGCTTTTCTCTACGTGAGCTTATTTCTGGTTATTTCTCGGAGGTTTCTAATGAACTGACAGCTGCTTCCAATTGGAACAACAAATGTCTGTCCACTGAGAAGAATCACAGATCTCACCTGAACTTCCAGCCAGAATTTGTGCATTTCATTTTTCTTTTCTTTCCCATTTTTCAATACACACTGTGCAGGGAGACTGCTGTATTTAGTAAAGATTTCAAAAATCAACACCTTTCTCCCTGAAATGAGCTGTATCTGCTTCTGAACACAGGACCATCCCTGCTTGCTCAGTAAATCCATCTTCCTCACACAAAAAGGGGGAGATTCAGTTCAGCTTCATTATTCATCATCTTTTAATTAGCTGTTAATGTAACATGAAATATCATCATCTGGCAAACTTGAAGTCACGTTGCTTTTCTATAGAGAATTATGATTCATGGAGAGGAGTGCCAGAACTGCCTGGTGAGAGCTGGGTGGTGGAATCTTCCTCGCTTCTTCCATGTTTCACCCATATTCTGGAGTTTTGGGGGAGTACATTGCTAAGAATCAGGTCACAGCTTTTCATTTTCCTTTTTGGTATTGCATCCTGTCACAGTAAGCCATGGCTAGTTTGAGGGTCAATCCTACAATCCTTATTTTAATAAGATGTTTAATCATAGTAAAATATTACACGTGCTGTGAATAGCAAGTATATGATGGGAATGGTGAGGCTGCTACTTTCAAGCCTCGGTATTTTTCCAACTGGATTTTGGACACCAGGAGGTCCATGTGTTATTTCTAAAAGACCTGCAAAAAGAACAGTCCTGTAGTCGGTGGACTTAAAATTGCCATTCTAGGGTATGGCAAGGAGACGCAAATGGGGGGTAATCAGGATACACTAGTTAAAGGCAAAGCACAATCCCTTGTGTCTATTACATTCAAATCTAAACTGCAATTGCAACTTTCTTAACAAGCTTTGTTACCTAAGGTCCCTGACATGTAATGTGAGCTCATCTTTTATGTGTGGAACTGAAGGCCCTTAACAACTGGTAAGAAGAGGTGTTTTGTTTGTCAGCCATCCTACACAAAAGGCTTTTTCCCAAAGGAACCCAAAGGGTTGGCATCTAAATAAATCCCTTTGACACACAATTCCACTAATGAAAATGAGCCAGTGCTCCCACTTTACTCTAGTAGATCATCTATTTCAGTCAACTGAGCACTTAAACAGTTTTCTGAGGACACCCGTGGTAACACAAGTGAAAAAGGCAATGCCCAACTCTCACATCTGGGCAGATGTTCCTTTCTGCACCCACCTTTGGGGGCTGTTGAGCACCCTGAGCTCCCATTGAATTTAGATGTCAGGGTACTTACAATTGAATTGCATTATGGATACTTGAAGAAATCTATTAACTGTCGTAGACTACATTGAGATTACTGAAAAATCTTTAATGTTTCCTACCTAGGTTAGAAAAACTATGAAGTTTATTTTTATATTTTCATAGGGATCTATAAAAGTCATCGATTTGTGTGGTGTTGTGCCTATCTAGGAAATAGCTATATGTGTAGTGTTGTGAAATGTAACTATTAAAAACTTCAGGCATTAAAAACATCAACTGAAATAATATGTTTTGTTACTTATTTGTATTCAGTACAAGGGTTATTATGTCTCTTCAAAGTATAAAGTTATTGTGCAGGTTAAGAAGATGGCTCCAGTCCTCTTCACGCTGCACTGAGCATTGTACAAACATGTTTTTTTATAGCTGGAAATGAGATACTCAATTTGCTATAGCAGTGCAGTGTTTACTGTATCTAGTGTGACTGT
The DNA here is from genome assembly GCF_964273445.1 of Streptopelia decaocto. Taxonomy (NCBI): domain Eukaryota; kingdom Metazoa; phylum Chordata; class Aves; order Columbiformes; family Columbidae; genus Streptopelia; species Streptopelia decaocto. The sequence goes on along the minus strand of NC_138668.1, from coordinate 13,770,912 downwards.
CAAATCTGCAATAATTTCTAGAAAAAATGTCTATGCCTTGTAAGGACCCAAACGTAGCATTCTGAACATTTCTTGAAGTTATGTTTTCCATCTGATATTTACTGTAAAGCAGAATCATGCTTCAAGATATTTTGCCTCCACTTAACTAAGGAAAAGTAACTTGGGCTAAGCGATTTTATAGAAGAAATAGTTTTACTGCACACATAAAATCTCAGTAATTTAAATATATGGTGCTAAAGCTTTTCTGCCCGGAATATTACTTGCTCATGGGAACAATGCTCAGTAAATCTCTTGAGATGTGTTATTCTTGTAAGTAAATGCATCCTTAAACAGAATGCGCCAAAGAAGATGCACATTTAAATTAAAGGTCTGGAACCACGGGAGTAGAATCAGAAAAAGTAGATGCAACAGAGTCTTTTGTCTCCATATCTCTGTTATATTAACTTACCTGCCATCTGTCCCCAAATGCAATGTTAAATGCTCTTGTTCTTCTCTAGTTGGCACATTGATATTGTAAAGCTGTAGATTCTGCCCACAGCTGAATTCTTCTGATGTCCCTTCTCCTTTGGATGTCATAACTCTGAGCGCTGGAGACTTTGCAGCTGCTTTGGGACAAATGTATTTTGTTTGGTGATTTCAGCTGTGATTATTGGAAGGCTCTGCAACAAATACCAGTGAAATATCATCCATGGGTAGTGGACTTTGGGCTATGTTCATATCAGTAGGATTCATTCTAAGATATACAGTTCGCTGCCCTCTTGCCTTAAGCTGGGGTGATATGTAAATATTGATATAGATCACAGATGTCAGAAATTGTGTAACTGAATTTGCTTCTGACCTGCTGCTCTTAAATGTAAAATGGCAAAGGACGTTCATTGCTAGACTGACGGGCTGACGACTCACTTTGAGAAAACCTGTAGTTTCTATTAGCATAACAGAAGAGCTGCTGTAGCTTTGCCCAGAGGCCAAAGATGATGCCTAAAGAGGAGACTATAAAGGATAAGCATAAATGGAATTTCCCTTGAGTACCTTCTCTTCTTCAAATCTGCTACTTGTATGTAAGAGCAGAGGAGCACACTATTTTGAAACATTCCTTCTAGAAGAATTTAAAAGCATCACGCATGCTTTACCTGCTTCAGCGGGCGGGTTGGACTAGATGACCTCCAGAGGTCCCTTCCAACCCCGACCATTCTGTGATTCTGCTTTGGTTAAGTTACCATGTTTTTGTGATATTTATTTATTTATTTATTTATTTATTTATTTATTGCCTTCCGAGGCAGATCAGTCAAGTTTCAACCTCTTGTTTATCACCCACAAAATGCGTATTTCTTGAAGAGATCAAGAGTTTTGAATCTCTCATTTTATCATCATCTTCCTCTACTACTTGAATATATCCCACAAATCTCTGTTGCTGTGGAAAGCTGCTGTGAATGGCTCCTTGAACTCTGTTTAACCTTTATCTTAAAAAATTTCCTTCCTGTCTGTCTGTCTGTCCTCCCCAGCTATCCCCTTGCTATTGAGTCCAATGCTGTTGGAGCAGTGCAGGTACACAGGGGTGGCCAGTCCAGGAGTCCAGGAAAAACACTGTTACAACCACACAGTCAAAAATTAAATTTGCTTTTTATTTCTTTTATTTACTTAATATTTTATACTCACCATTTGGTGAAAGGGGGTGGAGGGGGAGGTTGTTTGTTGCCTTCAGTTTTGCTTGTTAAGTGTAGATTTATGGAAATGACTTAGTTAATGGTTTTCTGGCTTCTCATCTCAACACAAGTGAGAAATATTTTAGCCTTCAGTTGGGACCAAATGTTTTCAGATAAGGAGAGGATGTCTTAAGGCATTTTATTGATATTTAATATGCATATCTTTCTAGATACTGTATGGCATTTATGCACACATGCAACACATACTATAAGTAATCAGTTTCTTTGACTTGATTCAACTACCTTTAAATGATAAATTGTTACTAATTCTGGATCTAATGCTGGATTCCTGGCTGTAGCATATTGAAATGTTGTTGTGGGTAAGTAAAGTTTTGATTCTGTTTCCAGGATTAATAGTTTGGATGGTGTTGGTTTTCAAGCTGTATGAAAATCCTTTTGCAAATATTGCTGTAAGCAGGTTGTCGTGCAGAATTTTCTTGTGCAATATTTGTACTAGATGAGGTAGAAAATTTGAACAGAGAATCAGACTTGTCTTCAACCACTCTAAGTCCTTGTTCTGAACCACTTTTCCTATGGGCTTGGGATATAAGATGCATATCTAAATTACCCTGTGATATCATCTTTATAGTTAAATGGTTAGTGTGTTAGATACCAAGTAGCTGGAATAAAAATTTATCATAACATCAGTTCTTGAAAATTTCCATAAGCTACTCAAACAACATAAATTTTGATTCCACAGCAGAGCAATGTAAGCACATGAAATTTTGCTTTGCTAAAATACTACCATTAAACTGAAAAAATATTAGCAAATAGACACATTTTAGTTTAGTGGGTACCCAAAACCATGTCAACTAAATTGGATTCTAGCAGATTCTGCAGATGGTTCACAATAATTTGTGTGCATGTTTCAACTTACGAGTGGGGTAGAGCAAAATTGATTTTGATGACTGCTTAAAAAAAATAGGCAAGTGCTGTAAAAATCTGTTAATCTGACAAAATGTGGCTGTTGCACTTTTTAAAGACTGATGACGTAACCCTTTTGGGTAGTAAAGTTTTTAAGATTAAACTATTAGAATGAAGCTTTATTTGTTGAAAATTTAAAAAACAGAGATTAGCAAGCTTCAATTTTTCTTGAAAGAGGACGATAAACCACTGTTTTTTCATTTGCTTCTCTTTTTGGACTTCCTTGGGAATTTTTGAATCTTCCGTTGTGTCAGAGATCCATCTGCCTGTACCAAAACCTGCTAGAAAGGTCTCATTTTGAAACCAGACAGTTAAACCCCATACACAGGGTTGTTTTCAGTAAACATGGCAATTAACAGCAGGATTGTTTTGAAGATATATCATTAGAACTAGCTGTCTGCTCCAAAAAGTAATATGACTCACTGTTAACTAAGTGCTTTGATTTTATATCCATTAAAATTCCCCCAATTGCCCATGAATCAAGAGAAGCTCATCTCTGATGGCCTTATGGGAGCAGATGTGGTTCAGCTATATTAACTAATTGATTTGATAGATAATTCTCTATAGTCATAGACTGAAACTTGAGGAAGGTGAGAAATTCCACACAGCCCAGCACGGTGCTTTAGTAGTAAAATATGTAATATCTCAACACTGGTGTGAAGCAATGTGAACACTGGCAAATAATGGGCCAGTGCAAATGTAAGAGAGTGGGACAGTGGGGATAGGTATTCTGTATACCAATAGTTTTATTTATTTGCTAGAGACCTATCAGCTGGCAAATTTGGGTGGTATCCTTCATTCATCCCATGTCTTTGTGGTATTATATTTCTAGAGGTAAATTATGTGAGTTCCAATTAAGCCTTTGAAAGCATTTTCACTTGCCTGTCCTGGTTGAATGGGAGCTCAGACCGATACACCACAATTTCCAATGCTGAACAACCCATGAATGGAAACCCAGAGAGCGTGTTCCAGCCCAGGGAATGGTTCATGAGCTCTCTGCAAAACTACTCGTCTTCCATAATTATGTTTTTTCACTCAGATGGCTTGTTGAGTTATTTTAATTCATTAGACATGACAGTCTATTATTTGAAGAATGTAAAAGATCAAAAACCAGTGGACTCCACAATGATCTGTAGAAACCCTGTTCTTATTCCTTTGTGTTTGTTTATTTGCTATTCTGGTATAGAAGAAATAGTGACCACCTTCAACTCTTATAGGGTCAGATAAGTCAAACAGGTAGTATAAAATTAAATGGATACGTTAAAGAAAAAACAAAACAAACCCTACCCGTTCTTTAGCAAAATTCTTAAGATGAAACCATGACCTGAAAATACAGAAGCCTCTGCAAAATGAATCCTTGCAGACTCCCTCTGGAAATGGGAAAGAACATGCTTGATTAAGCCGGTGCTAACCTTTCAAATTCGTGTTTCTCTGATATTTATTCCTTGAAATAATAAAAGGGGACATGTCAGATGTCAGGAAGCCATAATGTACTCCCCTGCCTGCTGCTGCCCTTTTCTAACTTGAGTATTCCTCTCCCAGAGCAAACTTTTAAAATAAAAAGTAAGGCCTTGGTTTGTCCTTTTTGTTGACCTTTATATATTTCTTGGCTCTGCATTTGCACCAGTTAAAGGAAGTAGGAAGAAACTTTCTATCAGTTTTCTAGCTCTGCTGGAAGGCCTTAGTCTTCTCCATGACAAATGGTGAGACACATTCACAGGTCCATGCGGGGTTCGGCAGAGAACCCTGCGGGTGGGGGTCAGGCACGTTTTTGCCATGTGGGAGACAGGAGAGGACAGGTCCTTGGGTAACAAGTCTTTTCTGCTCTTGGTAATAATTACTAAATTATTTCCACCCTCACACGTTGCTCGGCTTTGCCTGAAAGTACATAATTTTGTATAATTTCCCCCCAAATTGCTCCCATGGTGATAATGGGGGTGTTTTTTTCCCTGGGCGCCTCAGTGAGATGTTTGTGTTGGGAATTGCATGTTATACACTGTTAATGAATAGAGGCAGGAATTTAAGAACTCAAGAGTTTAGAAATGTGCAGGGTGTCTTGGGAGGCAAGGTTTTCCTTTCAGCTCCTCCGCTTCAGCGTTTGCATTTACGGGCAGCTTTTCGTGGGGCTGTACAGTACCACAAAGCAAGACCGTATGGCTGAAACCAAATTATTAATGACAGCTGAGTACAACTCACTTCACATTTACCTGGGGAGCATTACATTATTTCAAGTAATCCAAGAAAAATGGTACTAAGTTAAGACACTGAAAGATCCGTTATTTACCTACTTTGAGATCAGTACAAATAATTTACTTCTGTATATTTTTGATGTGATGCAAAAGCAGTCAGGTTAAATTCATGACTAATTCCTAGCTTTCAGTTTTTCCCGTCTTCATAAAAATGCTAAATAACCACTATAATTCATTAAACAGGAATCAGCTTGCACTGTGTATATAGACCTAGCACCACTTGCCTTAAATCTGTTATAAAAATGGACTATTGAATTTACAGTGGTGTAAAATAGGAGAAGAATCACTTTTGCTGTGCCTCTGTGGAAGATAAAAAGTGAGTAAGAATTAAGTAATTAAGATAAGTTTGAAGTCCTACTTGCAGTCCTGTCATTATAATTTTGTGTCTAGCTGAATATAATCATCCTCTGGATTGCTTTCTAAACCATATTTCAGATTGGTTTTTGCTCCCTGTCATAATATTGTCTTACCAGCAAAACAACCGTCCTCGACAAGTCTGCCAAGTGGAAAATTGATTTGGTCTTATGTTGACCCCTGTTTTGTTCTGGTTTGGCATTTCATTTTCATGTAGCAAAAGATATACTATTTTATAATGGATAACAAACATTCTCTAACTAATCAACTGCTGCAGGTTTTTCCTGAGTAGGAATAAAGTCCTGGCAGCGCTTTCCTCAGCAGCTGCTGATCCCGTGGAAAAACTGGAACTGGGAAAATAAGATGTCATGGAAATAGCTGAGGAGGATGTTTGGAGGGAAATATTCCTGTAATTTGTTGGAATTGAGGAAGTGAAATGTGCAACTCTGACAATAGTGATGGATTTATAGACGCAGTACACTAATTATAAAGCAACTTGCTCTAATGTATTAATCTATGAAATGACAGCAGCAGGGAGAGCTGCTGTTTTGTGCATGGGCATGGGAACTCTGAAGTGCCCTTCTCTGGTAATGACAGAATTCTATATTTAATACAAAATTGAACAATAATGGTAAGCAAGAAGCAGTCGAAGGATTGCTTCCTTCTGGTGTGAAACGTATGGGGAGATGTTTTGCTATAACCTGTATATTCATGTGCAAAACAGAAGGAAACAAAACCTCTTCATTTGTTCTTTTCCTTCTCTTCTCATGGCTGTTTTTCTTTACATGGCTGTGGTAGAACCCAGCTAAGAAGCTAGAACAGAAAAATCAAACAAAGCATAGCTTAATCATTTCCACAACTACTTCTAACTAATTTTTTGCTCTTGTCAGTGTAACATTCTTGGGATTTTCATGCTTTGAGATTTGTGTGTGGAATTTGGATAAAAGTTTATTGTATGGGATAGGGAGTGCAGCTTCCCTGCATCCTCCACCAGTAGTCTCAATAGTGGGGCCGCTGAAGAAAGAAGATAAACACATTTCTGATGTAAAGATGTATTACATCTATTCCTACTTCAGCAATGACTTAGATGGATGTCTTGATAGATGGCAAGATGACAGTTAAATGAAAATAACTGAATAAATTTGTTTTTTTTACAAATATCAATTTAGTTTGCTTTTGAATACAGAAAAGTACAACTTAAACGCTATGTGTGTAGCAAAATACTAGGTCTGTATAAAGCAGAGGAATAATGATGCTTTTTGAGACAAATGTGGAGCTTTAAAAACCCCAAAATGAACAGTTCTGTAGAAGTTTAAGGATACAATAGTTGAGTCCCTTATAGTTTTATTTAGTTATTTGCTATTTTTTCAATAAACATTTTATTTCCCCCCCTAAACTTAATAGATAATATGTCCTTGAATATTCTCCTTGTAGGCATTTAGATATCTGCTGAATTTCCTAAGGCTGCGATATCCTTTTAATCTTCCATCTGTTTCAAATTCATCGCAAACACATACAGTCAGATCTTCACCTCTATAAAAACATCACATGCAGTCAGTGGAGCTACATGAATTTCTTCAGATGAGAAGTTATATGGTGTTTTCACCATATAATTATATTTTTGTTCCACCATTCTGATCACAAATTCATTAGAATCACCTGATTTTTGACTCAAGTTGACATTCACAATTATGTGGAAAGGATTCATGCATTATGGGTGGGAACCGTACAAAAATGTTATATCAAAACTCCTTTTGTACGCTCCTTTTCTAAGGAAATGTTTAGAAAAGGCAGGTTGGTATTTTTAGTGCTCTCCTTGTGTTGTCAGGCTCCTGCAATACGCCACAGGCCATTGTGCACAAGACCTTTGTTCGTGGCCAGGACAGATGCCAAGGGCTGCACTGGGTTAAAAATGCGATGGAGGGGTTGGGTGGCAGCTGGAAATGCCCACGTGCGTTGGTCTCTGCCCTCAAACGCTTCATCTGCAGGGACCTTCCGGGAGAAATTCCTTCTGGTGCACAAAGGACCCAGGTTATGGATTGTTTGAAGGAATTATTCCACTGCATTAGTAGCCATGAATCCCATGGAAATGCGGTAGAGTAGAAGGATGTGCTGGAAAGAATCTACTTAATTTATTGTGAATTGCTTATTTTTACTGTTATCTAGCATAATCACAAGTAAAAAAAACAAAACAAAACAAAAAACAAACAAACAAGATAAAAGCTGGAGAAGAAAATGAAAGTGATTTATTTTTGCATTCCCATATTTTTTAACATTCAGTTAGGAAGTTACAGCGAACTTGGATTCATGGTGTTGTCTCCATATATCTAATTTACTTTTTAATAGTGAATCAGTAATGAAACCGTTAGATGCTGACTTTGAGCAGATTTTCTGTGTGCTGGGTTTTTGTAGCTGTGTCTTCAGATGAAAAGCTTGTTTACTTGTTTATTTTTAAGTGTACACATCAGGTCACCAGAAAATAGCTCCTAGAAGCATTCGGCAATCAATCCTAATTCAATTCTTCTCCCAAATATGTTTTAGAACATCTGTAATTAACCCCAAACCATTGCAGATCTGGCACTGACATTCAAAAAACTATCTTGGAGGTACCAAAGAAGCCGTGGCCAACAGTTTCATTGCCACCAGTTGTGTGTATTTTGTGCCTTCAATATTAGACTTTTATTGCCGTCAAGCTATATAAAACCCTTTCTTAACACTTGGGAAGTAATAGCACCCCTCATCTTCTATTAAAAAAATTATATATAGATACTCAATTTGCTCTGCATAGATTTCTGTAGATAGAATACAGAACTTGTAGAGCTGATTTACCTTTCTTGCTAATAATTGTATGTTTAACATCACCTTGCCATGAAACCCAAGTCAATTAATGTTTCTGTTCCCTGCAAGTGTGAAATAGGATACCAGTTTGCAACCATATTCATAAAACTCTTCAAATTAAAATCACCTTGTGTGTCTTTCCTTTAAAGGCTGCATAAGAAATCTTGAATGGATAATATCCTATTTTTAAATTATAAGCTTTTTTTTTAATCAGGATTTTGTGCTTTCTGTGTCCGAAAATGATGCACATAAGCTGCCACTACTGAAGTAAATAAAAACAAAGAATTATATGGCTTCTTCTGTGTTGTTTTGGTACTCTAATAATTATGATGTATATAAACCTAAAATGCAAAATTCAAAAATGAATTTAAATCTTACAGCAACTTGGTAAAACTAGACCAATGAAAATTTTCATAAATTTAGTGCCAACAAAATATGTCATTGTGTTGCCTATTTCTGATAGATGTTATTAAAATAAGAGGCACCCATCCCTATGCTGTATAAAGTGTTATGATTACTGTAGAAGCCTAAAACAAATATTAGAAACAGGTTCCCTTGCAAACTGACAGCACAGCTGTGTCAGGCAGCCATTGCTTGAATTTACCTCCACTAAGTCCTTTCCTGAGGACACAGGCACCTTGCTGCTCGTCCCTGGAGCCCCATCCTCTTCATCCTACACTGGGCAGCAAAGGGTTGTCTGCTCCCCATGGAGCGTGGTCAGCACAGAGCCCATGATAAATCTGCTTGTGCAGAGTTTGGCAGCTTCTACCAAGTCCGGTGAACCTGTGGGATTGAAGATCCCTCTGCCATGAGGGCTGGAAGTACCCGCTGCTTCACCTACATACAGCATGTGCACTGCAGTTTATTTCCATTGTGACTAAAACGTGGTATGAATTTACCGGGTCACATTCCTAACAGGTTTGGTGAATCTAAAGCTACCTGCTGGAGATGTTTGACAGTGGTGGCTATCTCTGGGGAGCTTTGTCAGTACCTACTGATTTGAGCTCTTCAAGTGATCAAGGACTAAGACATTTCCTACGTAAATATCTGTTTGTGACTTTTCGGCAAATATTTTAATCAGCTTACTTATGATTGGTGTTGCTTATTAACAATTTAAATATGATAATGCACAGGAAGTTATCTGAATGCAGTGAAGGTCTGGTAGCCATGGTGGATCAAACTGAGAAGAAGATTTAGAGATTCTTTTCCCTCCAGGCTTGTACAATATTAGTAATCTTTCAATGTGTTTGGTATTCTAGGATGTGATGTCCACATTCTTCCAGTTTGGGGCTTCCATCCAGCAAGAAGCCATCGTCATGCTGAAGATCATGCAGGATTATGACTGGCATGTGTTCTCTCTGGTGACCACCACCTTCCCTGGATACCGGGACTTCATCAACATCATTAAGACCACAGTGGAAAATAGTTTTGTGGGCTGGGACATGCAGAATGTCATCATACTTGATACCGCCTTTGGAGATGCCAAGACCCAAATTCAGCTGAAGAAAATCCATTCATCTGTCATCCTGCTCTATTGTTCCAAGGATGAAGCCGTCTACATACTGGATGAGGCTCGTTCCCTGGGCCTCACTGGCTACGATTTCTTTTGGATAGTTCCCAGCCTGGTTAGTGGCAACACAGAAATCACTCCCAAGGAGTTCCCTTCAGGACTCATTTCAGCGTCTTACGATGAATGGGACTACAGTTTAGAAGCTCGAGTGCGAGACGGCCTTGGCATTATTGCCACTGCTGCCTCAGCTATGCTGGAAAAATATTCCTTCATTCCTGAAGCAAAAACCAGCTGCTACGGGCAACTGGAGAAAAATGACCGGCCGTCTCACACCTTGCACAAGTAAGGCTTATTGCTATGAGGGTCTTTTCCTACATAACCGTGGTAATTTCCCATTCTATTGGCGTTAGATGTTTCTTGAAGGAGAATATTGCTTTTTGTTAATCCCTTTAGGCACTTTTTAAGGAATGATTTTCAGACGTTCCAAAGGAACGTGCAAATAGATTTGCTGCGCTGATAACCGCGCACATGGCATTGATGTTTTGTGCTGTGGGAAACAAATACTGCTCTAGATCTGATGTGGAAGGTGACAGATGTTGGTCTTAGAGGGTATGAAGCTGAATGAATAAAATTGTGCTGTTGTGTGCCTCAACTGTGAGGTAAAATTGCCGACACGCTCTGGAGGCTGTGCCTGAATCTCTTGCATCAGCAGGAACCTGGTAATGTTTTAGAAAACAAGAGATGTGCAGCGTTAAGCAGGTGTCCCTGGAAATTATAGAAGTATTAGATTAGTTAGGCAGCTTTTATCACCTAATGATTGAAATCTATCACTTCTGCTTGAGAGGATTTTCTTTTTGTCACCTGTGTTAGAATAACTGTAAAAATTAATCTGCATTAATCTAAGTTGATATGGATGTTTTCTCAAAATAGTTTGTCATATGGGAACTGCCAAGGTTTAAATCTGAATTCTTTGCTCTTTTTTTGCCTTTTAATTATCCCTTTTAGATGTGGTATTCCTGATTACTTCTATACAAAACGCTGCATCATACGTGCCACACAGTAATATATTTCTTAATCTGTTTTTTGAGAGCGAGTAAAGTGAATCTTGCATGTATTTTAATAGCTCTTTACAGTATCTCATTTGGAAGCTACTAAGCAGTATTTATGAAATTTGTTCTGACCAAATAACACAGATGAAGTACTTTCTACAGAAAAGCAGCATGGAATTGGCACAAGAAGGAAAGTCAGTGCTCATTTTATATAAGAGATTGCGGAACAATTTTTATGTTCTGAGATGTAGGTGCATATTATATTTAGATTAGGGGTGGATTGCCATATGATGTCCTGGAACAGTTGTTTTCCATGAAATGGCGTCTTTGTGCACAGCGTTCTTCAGAAGCTCCCTTAAAAGCCAAATAATCCCAGTGTGTGATCCTCATGTGGGTTGTCTTGATGCATTTGCCAACACCACCAAATAAAAGCGAAAGCTGGTGGCATCCCTTTAACCAAATTCTGTGCCCTACCAGTGGGATCTGCATGAAGAAAGAAGCTCACTATTAATATTCAAACACCATTTTTGGTGAAGTTAAATTGTATTCTGTTGTCAGAAGTGTTGGTGTTTAAAATACTGTGGTTCAGTTGGACGGGCAACAAGAACTTAAACCGGTTTTGAAAAGGACCCCTTTGGTTGGGTGATACGCTGGTGTACACTTGAATTAGGTATTCAGGGTTCAGCACAAATTGTCTTTCTTCACAAATCTTTTCTTTTCTCAGTAAATCTGTACAACTACAAGGATAGGTCTTGTGCATGGTAGGGCAGTGAGATCAGAGTTCACCGGGATGTTCTGCAGTGTGCAGTGCTTGGTGCACATGGAAATTATCAATAGGAGAAGTTGTAATGTGGTTAATAAAGTCACCTCCCAATGTGAAACACTGAGCTATGAAGTTAGAATATATTTTCTGTATCGGAGATTCATGGAGCTCCTCCACCACCAGAAGCAGCAGCAGCAGCTGGTTTGAATTTAGAAATGTTAGAATTACACTAAAATGAGTAAACTTTAAATAGTCCTTCTTATGTAATAACTCCCCAAGACTATTCTTGTCACATATAATCTGCAAGAAAAGCAAGTATATAGCAGCATTTAGCAGTGCTAAGTAATCTCTGGGAGCTGACCAGTCTCTCTATGCCAAGGTGAATTACATAAATTCATTGTACTTTCTTATCCTCGGCACTAAATTGTAGGTTTCTCCCTCACATGGCAAATCAATGCCTAAATTGGAGGTTTATTCTGAAATGCAGTCTTTGCAGTTTCAGGTCACAGATGTGTATTTTAAACTGTGCGATAAATGTATACGATGCTGTATTAAGGAGCTAACTTGACCAAAGGGTTTTGGAGCATCCTGATGATGAAGAGGCCTCCAGGAGCTGTAAAGACCTGATGGACCAGGGATCTGTGGTACCATGTCCCCTGTTTTCGCTGGAAATCCCCTCTGGGGAATAGGGATGCTGTTTGTGAGCCGAGGAGCAGGGGAGAGGCTCTGGGAGGTGATGCTTGAGCAAAACCAAGCTCCAGAATGGAGCAAAGAAAGAGGATTTTTAGACTCCATCTATTACAGTGACAGTCTAATTCAGCTTTAAACCCACTATAGTGTTCTAAGGCGATGCCATAATAGCTAATTTGCTTGTAAATGGAGGTTGCTAATGCTTTATGTACGACTTCCCATCTAGATAATGATTTTCATCTCCATTTATGAAGAAATTCTATGTAAAGAAAGCCATGAAGTGAAAGCTCCTCCCCTCTCTTAAATCCTTTGAGTATTAAATTGGTTTGAAGATATATATGTTTTGAAGCGCACAATTTATCCTTCCCCTGTCACTGCAATTTTGAGATGCTTTTATTGGCTTTCTAGACCCAGAAAAAATCAGGTTTGCTTTAGTTTTTGGAATGATTTGATCAGTGTTCATTTCTGATACACATGGGAAAACTAGTTTTTCCCTGTGAATAAAGGATTTAAAATACAGGGATCCTTGTCAACACATTAAACTCACACACAAACATATATACATATATATGTATTGATTCAGATAATATTTTCTCATCTGTGTAAGACCCAGATTCTCCCAAGACAAAAATACTGGCACTAGCGCAGCAGGATAGATAGAATTAGCAGCTCATTAATGCAATGTCAGTTGAACAAACGCTGCTCGCTCTTAAAAAAAGAAAACATGTAAGCAAACAAACAGCAAAACAAAATCACCCTGCCAATCGTCATGGAAAATGCTGCTGCTTTGTGAATAGAAATGCTCCTGCTTTGTCTAGAAGAGTCGTCATGATGTGCGTAAAAGTCATAACCCCAGGAAATAAATTTCACATTTCCAACCACTCTGATCAGTGCATGGAGGGATGGGGAGGACAAAGCTGTTGCTCTGTTGTCGTTATCCTGAAAAGCAAAAAGATGTGTCTATCTGTAGGTGGTCAGGTGTTTACCATGCAGTCTTGACATTTATTTAGATATATTGAGTTTCCAGATAGAACCAAATAATAGCAGGATTTAGAGACTTGTTTACTTTGGTAGCAGGGCTAGAAAGCTGCCCAGGCCCTTCCCATGCACCGGCAGGACTTGGACTCGATGATCCTTGTGGGTCCTTCCAACTCTGGACATCTGATGATTCTATAGTTTCCTTTATTCGCCATCACCCAGCCGGGGAGCAGGAGCAATGTGATGGCCAAAGGGCCGGCTACACATTTATTAGCTGATCCTGATTCATCAAGTTTAATATTTTGATTCAGATTTTAGTACTGACAGATAAATTTTCTTCTTTTTCTTATGGGCAAAATTAGGTATTAAATGGACGCAACGGTTTGATGAATAATCCAGCAAATCTGTTTAATCTTTTCCTGCACACAGATCAGCAGCCAATTTACAGAGGATTTGTTCATTTGAGTTCTGTCAAAAGACTTGGGAAAGATAAATATCATCTGCTTTGTTGTATGATTGAAGATGTATCATTATTCAACTAATCATATATGAAGCAAAATGCTTTTTCACTAGTAACATACTCACTGTGCAGAAAAACAAATGCTATTTACATTCACCTAAGGCTCTCCAGGATATTTTGTTTGTCTTTCCCATTTTGTGATCCCACTGCAGCTCCACTGGAGCCCCGATGTGCTCCCAGGGGTGCATCACATCCCGGGTGGCGATCCGTGATGGTAACCAAGGTTTCAATAGTCACACGTGTTTTGGAGGGAGACAGCTTGTCTGGAAGCATTTTTACTTTAGTGCTTCATTTTTGGTAACTTTAAAGCTTGAAGAAGTTTCAGTTTTTGCATGCTGCTGGATTTGCTTTATTTTCTCCTTTACTACTGCAAGTGCTGCTCTGCAGACACAAACTCCAAGCTGGCTGATGCACCCAAACGGCCAAAGGCATGAAGAAAGCAGCAGATTTCCAGGGTTGACAGTGTATTTAGGCACAGTATGTTTATGCAAGCATGTCTGAATGAGGACCAGGCTGCCAGTCCTAGATGTAGTATTAACAACTAATTTAAGACATTCTGAATTGCAAGGAATTATTATTGTCAACATGAAAAAATGAATGAGAAAAGATACTGAAGGCAAGGAAAAAAGTCAGTGGCAGGATCCCACTTAGCCTCATTAATTTGTGTAGTGATGCTTTCTGTTCAGGAGGCCCAGAAGAGCTTTGTAGCAGTTGGATTGGTACACGGGGACACACAAAGTCTGACTGAGTGCCAAGGAGCAGATTTTAAACATTACTGACTAGATATTTGCACTTCAAGAATTCATGTGCTATAATTGCCCTCTTCGGTAGTATGAGGGCATTTTCCACATAGTTGCATTAAACAGCAAGGAACTGATGAAACTGTTGACCTGTTCCTCTGAAAGTAAAACTTCACAATAGAGGGATTGGGGGGAAAAACACTCCACCCAAGAGATTCTGATGTGGTGCTGGTTTACTGAGGAGGCGAGTCAAGAAATTGTAGATAATCTGTATAAAAATTTTTCCCAGGTTAGGTCTGTTTAAAAAGCAGAAGGTACCAAACAGTTACCAGATTGGGGACTTTCAGAACATTTTCCCCTTTTTTGTGATAATATAAAAAAAATTAAACTGAGAGCAAGCATGGCGTCTGTTCTGGAGTTGGGCAGAGTCGGCCTTGGGGGCTGAAAGCAGGCCTGGAAATTCAAAATATACGGAGCTGTGCAGACAGCAGCCGCGTGCGGGAAGTCAGGCGGCCTCATGGGGAAGAGTTTGGGATGTTTCTGAGGTGGTGGAGCAAAATGGAACCGTATCAGTGCTTTTTACAAAATACTATTGCTAATAATAACAACGTTAAGACACTAAACCTTCTCATGTTTAATGAGTTACACTAGTCTGTGGCACCCTCCCAGGCAGCTGGGCCCTTTCTAATTTTGCTCCCTCCCCTTGCCCCCCTTTCTGAAGGGCTCCCCAAGTGTTTTGCCTTTCGTCTGGCAGAATTGGGGCAAAGTGACTTTTCCAGACCTAGCGGCAACTAATGCTTTAAGAAGCAGTTGGCGGGAGGTACAAGTAGCTGGCATGCCCTTCCTTTTTCACAGTTGCTGAGCATATTGTTCCCAAAATTTTATTCCTCTATGCTGGCTCAAGGCCTAGGGAGATACAGCTCCAAAGGAGGGAGGAGGAGGAGGCTCAAAGAGGAAGAAGAGGAGCTTTTGCATCACTGTGAAGGATTTGAATTTAGAAAAAGAAATCCTACATTAGCCTAAGAGATTAAGTTGTCTTTAAAAATAGGGTAATAGTCTGACAAACGTATTGCTACCTTGTTTAATAGTGTATTTCAGACCTATTTCTATATGTCCTTCAGACCACACATTATATATTCTACATTCAGCATTGCTTGATTTAATTTTATCAGTGTTTTTAGGAAATCTGTTTCTTAATGATAAATAATTTTTCTTGGGGTTTGTATTGATAATTATCCTTCAGATTTCACATTAGTACCATAGCAAGGAATTTAGCTGTTCAGAGCCTCAAGATAAAGAAGAACAAAATTTGGACTCACTCCTGCTCTTTTAGGTGTGATGCTGGGTGAATGCCAACCCCAGACAGGCTGGCTGTCTAGATTATTAAAATGATTGGTTCATACTGTTGGGAGGAAAGAGAAACATCACCAGATGACACACTGGTTGTGAGGCATCTCATCTGCTTTAAATTCCAGTTTGGAAATTCCTTGTTTGGGCGAGTTGGCGGAGAGTTCCTTTTATGAAACCTGTATTTCCCTGAGTCTCTGCTGTTCCTCTTCATTGCCTGCGGTTGTTGCGGGTTTGAAACTTTGCCCCATGGTGAAGGCGGCACTAAATAAAACATGAGAGTCCCCAGTGACGGCACCCGAGGAATTTATCAGGTTTGATTATCTGATCTGGCTGGCAGTGAAGATGGGTCTGAAGTCATGGCAGCGAGGAATCCCACGGGCTTTCTGCTCCCTGCAGCTATCGGGCTCCAGGCTTTATTGTACAGGTCTGGTAACTCGGTTCTCGTCTTTAGCGGTAGCTTAGGAGCGGTGTGTTCTCATCAGTACCCCTGCTGTACCCATTATGTTTTTCCCAGCCAGTGATGGGTTTGGGAGCTGGATACTGGGTGGATTTCACGCTAATTATAAACCAGCCTGTTATTGCAGAGCTGGCTCTGTCCCCGAGCCTGATGAGTCCTGAATTTCTCTTTTAAAAAGTCTGAATCTCTATCAAATTATCATTATAAAATAATGTGCCCGTGGTGCTTTGCTGGACTGGAGCTCAGAGCAGTTTCTCCCACAATCACCCTCCCACCCACCAGAGTGAAGGTTTTAAAGGTATCACTGGGAATTCAACACGTCTCCCCCCTCACTACTCTAGCAATGCATTTATTGGTGGATGCTATAGTGTTGTGAAAAGAGGTTAATGGAGAAGAAGGTTTCAACCTTGGCAGGGGAGAAACCAAAGGATTCTTTGTGTAGGAAAAGCAGCTGTTGTTACTAATTGTGCTCAGTTATTTGGTCCTAGTACAGACAGTTTCACATTTGTATTTCAGTGGATAGACTGAAAAAACAAACAAACCAACAAACAAAAACAACCAACCAACCCAAAAAAACAAAGATAGAAAAATGGAGAAAACATCAAAACAGTTTGGAAGGGAGAAGCGGGGAGATTTTGTACTGTATTAGATTTGGTGAGAGTATTTTTTTGTCATATGTACAATAATTATCACGACTACATTGCATGCGTTTATTTTTAAGGGATCAATTAATTAAGAAGTTTTAATTTATTACATTGCTCCAAGGACTTCCTGGGTATGTGTATATCCATGCACACTATTGCAAGCTTTTAAGATCCAGGTCTTTTCTAGATGGCCTCAATTCTTTCACATTTGTGAAAGTATTTTTGTACATATGACATCTTTTTAATGCTATGATCCTTGCACCTTTCTGGAAGAATGTTTGTTTTATTTAAGCCCTGCGTGGCCTCAGCAGGCACAGAGTGCTGCCGCCTCAATGCGAAGACGCGTTTTGTGGTGTCTCTACAGCAGCGCTTCCTCCCGGCTGTGCGATGCTTTTGAGGGACGGTTCCAGGTTGTGCACCATATTTTTCACTTATTTCTAGCCCCATGAATCTCAAAAATCTTTGTTTCTCTTTCCCCTGGAGCAGCCAGTTGATTGAGCAACTGGTTCAGATGCTGTTGCCTATGGCCGACGTTACCCTGAAAAGGAGAAACAAGGGACTGAGTCTCTTGGCTCCTGCTCTTAATGGGTGAGCAGGAGTAAGTGCAGCTGCTCTAAGGGAGAAGTAAATTCTAAAGTGGTGCTGCAGGGTCTCCGGGAGACATGAGAGCACCCGTCCTGAGGACAGGAATGTTTGGGGGGATGCTCCCTGCCTGGCACCCCCAGATCCAGCAGGCAGGAGTGCTGCGGGGGTGACATCCCTGAGCTTTCCTTCTCTCACTGCTTGTTTTCTCACAGCAGTTTATGAAGGCAGGGCTAGAACTGCTCTTTCTGTGAGACACAGCAAGTATTATGATTCATATTGTTGTTTTGGTTTGGTTTTTTTTCTCCTTAAAAATTGCCCACCACAAAATACACGAAACCTTCTTACTTTTGCTCTCAAATCCTTGCATCTATTAGGGGAATATTTGTGTGTCTTGCATGTATATGTATACATATACATGGTAAATATCAAAAGAAATCCCATAGCTTGCAAGTACATTTGCTGTTGTATAACATCAAAGCAGAATGCCTCAGAGATCCTGCTCCAGGCATGATGGTGGCTTTGCTGGCGTTTCAGCTGTTTATAGGAAATCCCTTACCAAATGCCTTCAGGGTGAAAAAGTCCCCGACTTCTGTAAGAAGGCTGGCCAGAAAGGTGCTCCTGTTTCAGCAGTATTGCAGCCTAGCAAATGGTCTTCTAAAAACTGAGATCTTCTAAAAATTTGGGCCTGATCTTTTAAGCAAACTCTTCTCATGTTTGTTACTGGAAATTAGAGTCAATGGAGTTTTGATATGATATTTACATGATAGGAAGGGCCACCTTATTCAAACGTGCTCTGTTTTTCTGGGTAGAGTCAGAATTTTCATTTCTTTGAGTCTATAAAAATGAAGATGGAAATTTGGTGAGTAGTTTGTAACCTTTGTGCTTCCAAGGCTTGCTGTAAGTACAATGGGAACAGTGTTCTGCTGTGGCGTTTCAACACTTCTCTTTTCAGTCTTGTTGAGGAAGGTGACAAGCAAAAAATAATTGCATAAATGTTTAAAAATGTTTGAAATATGTAGTACAGGCTTGGTTCATTGCATGATAAAAATCTGTTTTGGATTCAGGGTGATAATAGTTTAACTTCTGCCCCCCAAATCCCAATTTTCATGCACGTATCACCTGGCTAATCCTCCTCACAAACTTCAGTTTGCAAAAGTTAATTAAGATTTTAGTGTTATAATATCATCACAAGGCCTCCTGCTATCATGCCTTTGCAAAGGTTACAGCATTAATGAGATATGAAAGCAGATTAGCTACTAATCCAAGGTGTATGCTGAATTGCCCCCTTAAAATAATAAGCTCAAATTATCAGGCACCTCATTTAGCTAAGAACAAAAATATGCAGTTCTGAAAGTACTTCAGAAATGTATTTCAACCAATTTAGAAAACAAAGACATCATACACAGAATTAATCTTTGGCTTAAAACTCTATAAAAATAGCATCATACAAATACCATCTTTTCTTCACTCTGCTGAACCCAGAACAGAGAAGCACACGGTTGTTTCTCACAGGGACAAGCAGTTTAGGATCTTGGCCAGTAAAAGCAGAGCAGGACTTCTGTCCTTTGTGGAGGAAAAATGACAATTCAGAAAGGACCATGTATTTGTAGGTGTTGGTTTCTGAAGAACACAGGTAGTCGATAAATTTTGTGCAGAAAAATGTACTTGGGAAAACATGAATCTCTTTGAAGTTCTTTTTACTGCCAGAATTTGAGAAATTGGGGTAGCTCAGTCTGTGTCACTCCGTGGTATCTTTGTCCACAACTCAGACAATACCATTTTAAGAGACTTTTACACATTAGGGACTTTTTTTTTTTAACTTGCAAAATGTGTTTCACTACTAAATGACTGGTGAATTCACACAGTTTAAAATTATCCGCTGAGTTTGGTTTTTCACTTTAGATTTGTGGTTCATCTTTCTTTTTGGAGCACTTGAGCGTTAGTGCAGCTCCAGCCCTGCACCTTGTGCGGCCCTTGACTTAATTCTGGGCTGGGGCCTTTGCACATTAATCCCAAAATATGCCGAGCCATGGTTGAAATCTGGGGCGACGATTTTACCAAACTACATAAGAGAAGGGTGCAACTCGAGTCCTGGGCATTTTATTCCTCGGGTCACCATGTGTTTGATTTCTAGCAGTGAGCGAGCGTTGTGCTGTTTTCTTTCATGTATACGCAGGCAAATTCTGTCTGGTGGTTTGTCACTTGCTCTCACGGTGGCAAATGAGGTTTTTATTCCCAAGCAAGCTCTTTCAGTGCTGGATGAATGTAATATACAGGAAATCAGTTCAACTGAAAAGCAAAGTTCTGCCAAGGGGAAAATTTTCACGCCGAAAGTCTGTCACAAAATATGAGTTATTACGATGGGTGACTCTACAAACTGCTGTCACACTGGTGCCGAATGATGTTAATATATCTGTTTAGGGAGCTGCACATTTAATTATTAACTCTTATGATACAATGCCGTTGTTTCTTTTGGGTGTATATATTTCAGTGTGGTTCTGCTGTTGGGATTTACAGGTGGCTGAGTCAATGCAAAGCCTTCTCCCTTGAATGTGGAGCTAAAGAAGCACTACTACTATTGCTACAAAACCCCCAAAATAAAACAAAAGTCGCATGTAAACTGGTATTAGTTTCTTGTGGGTAAAATATCACAGAGCAATGTATGAACAACAGTTAGAGTAACTTTAACACCCTTCAGAACACATCTGTCTGAGACGTAAATGACATTGGTGTTGAGTTGAACTGCAGAAGGAAAGCACCTACGTGAAAGCTTGAATTGAATTTATTTCGATAAAATGCACGGAGAATTCAGTGCAATTCAATGCAATCCACTTCAGAACATGCAGATGGGGTGGAGAGCACGTTATCTTCTGGAAGCACCATGAGATCTCCAAGATTCCGCATTGCAGTTTTCCCTCTCCTGCCACATTGGCAGTCTGAAGTTGTGATTTTCTTCAACATGCCCAAAGAACACCAATGCCAATACCAGCCCTTTGCTCTTTTCCCTTTTGTGCCTGATTTTCTTTGGTGAGGCACACTCAGATAATGTATAAAATGATAGATTTTTGCAATATCGCAGTTGGGGGAGCTTGACCTGTGTGCCACGGTAGTTCACTCTTGGCAGTAAGATCCCTGTATTTGTGCTTTAAATAAAAACTGCAATTTCTCATTGCTCTTTCTGACCCTGGAGCAGTGGAAACAATCTGTTCTCACTGAGAAACACTGAAGCTATGTGATACTGGAGCAAATATAAATATGGATTTATGTAGTAAATCTGTGGAAAATTTTGAGAGAAAATGGTTTTTGAGGAAAGTCAAGTTTGTTAGATGGCTGGAATGCTGGCCATTGAAATACTAGACATTGAAATTTCACAGAAATTTCAGGACATTGAAATACTGGAGAGAATGAGGAGGAGGCGACGAGGCTGGTGAGGGGCTGGAGCACAAGTGTGATGGGAGCGGCTGAGGGACCTGGGGGGTTCAGCTGGAGAACAGGAGCTGAGGGGAGACCTTCTCATCTCTGAACTGCCTGAAAGGAGCTTGGAGCATGGATGGGGTTGGTCTCTTCTCCCAAGTAGCAAGTGATAGGACAAGAAGAAATGGCCTCAAGTTGCATCAGGGGAGGTTTAAATTGGATATTGGGAAAAGCTTCTTCCTGGAAAGGGCTGTCAGGCTTTGGAACAGGCTGCCCAGGGCAGTGGTGGAGTCACCATCCCTGGAGGAGTTTAAAAGGCGTTTAGACAAGGTTATTAGGGACGTGGTTTAGTGCTAGAGTTAGGTTATGGTTACACTTGATGATCCTGAGGGTCTCTTCCAACCAAAATGATGCTCAAGACTCCCCATGCTCCAAACGTCATCTTTCCACTACGTTCCCAGGATCTGGGGCATCTATTTCATCAGCGGTTCTGGTGACCGAGCCAGCTTGCTCATTAACTGCAGGACAGCTCATTAATTTTTCACTGAACTTGTTTTTCTTGCCTTCTAGGTTTATGATGAATGTGACTTGGGAAGGCAGAGATTTGTCCTTCACGGCAGATGGTTACCAGTCACATCCCAGGCTGGTGGTGATTGTGTTGAACAACGACCGCGAGTGGGAAAAGGTGAGCAGAGCCGTGGGGGCAGCGACCAGAGGAGCCGTGGGAGAGACTTGGTAGAACCCCGTTGATGACAAGTAGACAGGTTAACGTCACGGGTGTCAATGATGATATTCCGCTGCAGCAGATTTGTCACAACAGTTCAGAAATGATAATTTTACCTTATTCTGAGTAAGTCTAAGGAGTTTTAAGAGGGAAAGCAACATATCAGGGAAGATATGCCATGTGGATTTCAGATTTCTGTGAAACGTGCCTTGCATTTCTTCTTACAATTTACTAAAATAAAATGGATGAGTGAAAAATCTCCTGAAACTTATGTCTTAACTACTTAAATTTGGATGGATTTGTGTATATTGACAACTTCAGTCCTTTTATTTAATTGTTTTAGTATTTTTTGACAGATTTTAAACTACTTTTTTTAATAATGGTGAAATTATTGTTGAATCGGAGGATAATCCCTATAATGTTTGCCTCAGAACTTTGGAATCTTGACTTGTGTTCTCCTGGTAGCCTAATGATCACCATAAACCTCTATATAGACTAGAAGGAAAAGTTGCTGTGAAGAGTAAATAATATTGTTTTCTTATGTATGCAATACAGAAACAGCATGCAGTGACCTAGAATCTGAACATAGCTTGGGGCTGGTCCTCTAGATCTTACCGAGACTACGTCCTGCTACACACTTTTTAAAAGTCCTCTATGTCTTAATATCAGGGTTAATCATACATGCAAGTAATAAAAGAAAAAGCTTATAATGAGTGATTTTTCTTTAAAACTCCCACCTCGGCCTGTGACTGTCCTGGCTCTGAGTTTTGTAGACTGTCTCTTGTCCTGTGTTTTAAAAAAGGACATTAGAAACTGTATTGAATATGAGACTGTAGGAGAAAATACATCTGTATCATCTACCAGTTTTATTTTAATTTCCTAAAGCATGATCTTACGTTATCTAAATTGCTGCTGAAATCTATGAACTCTTTTTCTTATAGTTTTAAGATCCCATAAAATCAACTTACAACTTCAGATTGTAAGACCGCAAGGCTCTTCATCATGTTGAATAATGATGACAAAATAAGATTAATTGAAGGACATCTCAGTAAATATACTAGCCACGGCAAAACATAGAGAGTAGTCCTAGATAACACTATGTACTTCGTGATGTTCATTTGATGCAAATTTAGTTCTCTGGTTAAATTTAATCCTATCTAAATGTGTCATTCTGAATCTTTAGAGGAATCGTTTGCTCAGTAACCATTATGAAAATTTCTTACCCTGTTTTAAAATTCCTCAACAGTCTGCATCTCATACATCATGTTCTGGAAAAAATATAATACATGGGGAATATTAGTATGAGACACCAAGGGGAGAAAATAGTTAGGCAGCCAACAATGCTTATGGTGTAATAATTTCCTACATTTTGTACCTTGAAAGAGATTGCTCAAAGGACCAGGGGAGATTGGTGTGATGTTTCTGAAAAATAAGCTAACAGCAGCAAAGAAATGCTGGATATATGAACCAACATTGTTTCCAAGAAATAAGTGTGTGCACAGCTTTCTGTCTGGTGAACCCCAAACTGCTCATCGCTGTGTTTGAGGGGCTTCTAGGAAGAAAAAGAGTGACTGAAGGGAGGCTCATGCCCCCCAAAAAGTGTTTATGCATCTGCTTCTAGCTTCCCCTTTGCCTCAGAGCCCTTCTGGTAGACGGCCAGAGGAGTTTGGTGGAGCCAGCCTGCCCCAGCTCCAGCGTGTGTCTGCTGCTCCATCGCAGAGCTGTGGGAATGGGGCCAGCTTTAATTATGTCAGAGGGGAGAAGGGAAAGGCAGCCAAGAATGGGCTGTCACCACCAGAATTACTCTTCTGACCACAAGCTGATCCCTGCCTCTGTGGATGAAGACAAATAAACTGAGTAATGAATTATCCTGGCAAGCTGGATGTAGCTCTTGGCTATCTTGGAGCCGCCACGTTTATATCAGCAGAGAATCATTGTGCACTTCAGAAATAATCACAGAATAGTTTGGGTTGAAGGGACCTCCAAAGCTCATCCAGTGCCACCACTGCCATGAGCAGGGACATCTTCACCCAGATCAGGTTCCTCAGAGCCCTGTCCAGCCTGGCCTGGGATGCAATGATAATAATGGTTATAATAGTAATAATACTAACAGGGCAGTTCCTCTGACTTAGGGACATGAGTAAATAAACCTTGCCCACGCCCTGGTTTATTTTAACATCTCTGTAGTGCCATCTCAACGTTCTTTTCCAAGTTACATTTCTCACCCCAAATCTCTTAGCCAATATCTTTCCCTTTGGTCCTTTCTCCTTGCACTGTTTTGCTCAATTTCAGCACTGTCAAAGTTACTCATCTGACATCAAACATTTCCTGCTTTGAGTTTCCAGACAGGCACCTACTTTTACTTCCAATTACTTTACTGCAACAAGTATCATGGAATTGTTTTCTTGAAGTCTTATTAAATATCCTCAGTCATATATGGAAAACATCAAGTACTAGAATCTGAGTAATTTACTCATGAAAAAGTGATGACGCAACAGCCTGCTAATCCTTGTAATGTAACTAATGTACACAGAAATCACAAGTAGCTACTTTATTATTTATGTAAGAAAGAGTAATTGTGTTTTATGTGAAGATTTTTTTTACCCAATATTCTGCTGAAAATACAAGATTTAATATTAAAACTCAATTTTCCTTGGTTTTAGTATAATAATCTGCTTTTACTTAAATGCAATTTTTCTTCAGTCTCAAAATTGATATACTTGACTTGAGGCTTGAAGTTACAGAAAATCCATTCAACCATAGTTGAAGAACATTCATGTTACCCCTAGGAAAATAAGTTCATTTCCCTTTACAAATGGCTTGGGATCAAAACTTTGAAGTGATAACTTCACGTAATAGGGTTGACTGGGGGATTTGTCCTGTATCAGATTCTGAAAGAAGCTGGTAGGGTGGTAATAGTTGGAAGACTGAAAATCACTTTTGGGCACGTTCAGCAGGAATCCAGCGAGATGTTTTGACAGATCCTGAAGCAGCTACTCAAACTTCTGGCATCAACATTTGTGCTCTTGCTGGTAATCTTGACAGGCAAAGGGGCTGCTCTTCTCTGATTTTAAGAAGACAAGCTTGATGTGTGTTTTTCAGTGAAACTTGATAAATTTGCCAGAGATAACGGTGTTGCCCAAATATCACCAAAGTGCTGCAGGAGCACAGTGCTGGTGCTGAAAAACCTGCAGAGCTCCAGCAGAACCAGGCAACTTTTAGCATGGAAATAAACCAAATCAATCCAATATTAAAATAATATACTAGAATATAATTAGCAGTGGAAAATTTGGTGGTTTAAATAGCTGTGCCTATCATACATGTTAAGTAAGGTAGGGAGGACCGTGTTGCATTTAAAGGCGAGTGTATTCCATGTGTAAAGATGAGTTCCAGGTTAAAAAAGAATCTTTTACTGGTGGTCCCAGATACGTACAGACAAAATTACCATGATGGTCAGCATTCTGGGAGAATTTGTGAGATGGAAGATTTTGTAGTCAATGAATTTTGCAAGAAGCAAGAGTAAGAGGTACTATGTGGCACAACTGGTGGGTAAATGCCATTGCAAGAGCCGTTACCTACATCCAGGTTTATTCTAAATACAACCAATCATCTTTAACTTCCTATTAATGCAGGATTTAACATAGAACTCGATTTTGCTCTGATTAACTAGCGTATGTCAGATTGACAAGCTCTGTGTGAGGTTGTACACATTTGTAAGTAAACAGGAATGAGTGGGCAGAGGGTGTGCGACTCCTGCCTGGAATAAATGAACCAAGGTCTGCACAGAGAGCTCCATCTGGCTACGAGCATCCACCGTCACGGGCCCCAGGAAAAGCAGCTGTCCTGTCTAATGCTATGACTGAAACTTCCCTGGACAAGAATTGAAAACCCTAACACTCACTCAGACTTCTGACAGAGCATTTTGTAAGAGTACCATGATAACAGAAGGTCACTGAGATGGCACAGGGTAGTTTCTTGTGAAATCTCAATTGATTTCTGGGTGGGGGTCATAACAGCTGAATGATCCTGGTGCCTTATGACAGACATTCCCTAAAAGTTGTGAAGAAATGCATATATTTTAACTAGAACAGATGAAATTGCATGATCTTTTTTCATTTGCTGGTATGTCCTTTGTAAATAGCTCTGTGGCCTAATGTGATATATTATCTTCGCCCATAGTGCAAACAAGATGTTCTTACCATCTCTTAGGTTGTCATGTTCTTCGTTCCATCCTTCTTGCTTAGCTGTTTAGTCTTCCTGTAAATATGCGCTTACTGTTGAGTGAAAATTGCATATTGGTTCTGTATCAGTGAGCTTTAACTCAGCCTGAAGGCCTTTCCTTTGACCTTTACTGTACTGAATTGCACTGATTATTATGCAGCATTTCTTAAATCCCTGATACCCAAGGAGGATGCTTCCCTCCTCACTGCTCCTGTGAAGGAATTGCAGCTCCCATGGGAACTGGCAGCGAGTTGTGCTCTGCTCCTGTTCTTTACAGCTAATATTAGACAAGAATTAAAGGGCAGGAAGACTTTCAGGGCAGCTGTTTCTCTCTGAATGTGAAGGTATGGCCATCTGCACACTTCTAGAGGGCTGAAAGATCTCCACTGAGTGCAGAGGGTGATAAAATGTCTTCCCTTACTGGGAGGTGGCGGAAGAGGCTGTCGATTTGTTGAGCTCTTCCTTTCATATGACATAATCAACTCATAAAATGTCTTCTTCGGTGTGAGTCTGAAGTCTTGTGCTACATAGAGTTATATGGACCACTTCCCAGTGCCAAAACCCTACCATCTACTGGTAGGATCTGGTGAGTGCTAGTTACTAATTCTCTATAGAAAGACGAAGCTACAGGAGGTGGCAGCTTTCCCTTCCTCCCCGGAGTGTTTGTGATCACCCCGGCTGCTGGTTTTCCTTTGGGCCCTGCTGCTCACTCCTGCCCGCGAGGGGACAGCCGCACAGTCGCAAACCCCATCTGAGATTCTGCAGCAAATTTTGAAATCTTCAAAGTCTTTAAATGGACGCCTTCAAATCACCCAGGACTGTAAACCAGCACTCCCTATTAATAAGACATGAAAGTGCTCACCTCGTGTTTTGTCATTTAAATTTAGTCTGTCATTGTGGAGCATGGACCTTCAGAACCATGCGGCAACACGAAGGGATGCAGCAGAAGGTGTGTGACAGATGCTGTTTTGGAGGAATGATTTTGCTCTTGTGCTTTGTTCTGCAGCTGCCTGTTATTGCTACCCCGACAAACTCAATTTATGCTTTCTAGCTATCAACTTAAAATTTGCCAGAGTGGTTCTTCCTTGTAAGTGGAAATAAAAGTAATAAATAGTTTTTCTATAAAGCAAGATGAATTAGATTTTGCATTTGCTCAGCATTATTTTATTCACAAAACTGAGACAGCTGAAGAAGTATGTCTGCAATATGTGTGTGTGTGTTTCACGTAGAAAGAACATCCCTCAACATTTTTCTCTTTTCAAAGGTTTAGTCGGGTAGTCCTGGGAGTGCATTTAGTACCCCTGTTGTCATGTAACATATTTTTTACAAACGGATGATGACTGTGTATTGCGTACAGTTCCCATCTGCTGGGAAGAGGCTGATAGGCCGTGGTTATTTGTTTGTTTTCTGTGCGAGATGCCGGTGTGACAGACTTTGTGTTCGTGCCAGTGTTGGCACATGAGGGAGAACATACTCTGCTCTTTTCTCTCCCTCCTCAGGAGCTGGCCTTGCTCTTTTTGTCTGATTTGCTGGTCTCTGTGCGGGTGTGTGATTAGGATTATGTCAGTCATCCTTGTATTATTCAGAGACTGCTCTAGGGTGCAGCGGGAGAGGTGACTGCGAGGAACAGCAATACGGAACTTTGCAAGGTGCCTGTCTGTCTCAGGCTTCTTGTGTTTACGTAGCTGTTACACAGAACCACACCAAATACTTCAAAAAATAAATAGCAATCTTTACACAGAACCACACCAAATACTTCAAAAAATAAATAGCAATCTTCAAAAAATAAACAGCAATGCATGAGGCGGTCAAACCTGTGTGTAATCCAGGGAGTTTGTGCGATGCGGGGGATGAGGTGAGGACGCTGTGATTGCTGATTCAGTCTGACATCAAACAAGCTCTTCCCTGCTCTCAGCCAGTTTTTACTTTCCTTCATGTGTCCTGTAGAGATAAAACCAAAGGGAATATTCTAGACGGCAAATGAAGATGGAGAAAATAGCAAAGAATGTACAAGTTTGAAAGAAATACAATTACATATGTACCATTGCAAGTCTGTGCTTGAAGCTGGTTTGCACCTATAATAGTGAATTAGGGGTTTGACTGACTGTTTTTAATAAACTGTATGTTTTATGGGAGTCTTCTGGCCATAAATCATTTGGGCCAGCATCTTTCCCCAGAACAATTCTATTGCCTTTTTTCAAGTGAATACCATCTTCTATGGGATCGAAGCCACATCATTATCAGTCTAACTAGGAATGACAGAAATTTATCATAAATCTCCGGATGTTTCTTGGCATTTCCACACAGAGTAAAGGCATTAGCATGCAATTTTTGACAGTTCTGTAATGGAGCATGTCTGCCTTTTTTGAGCATTATCCTCAGCTCAAATTTTATTTTTTTAAATGTTTGTTTTACAAATACACACTACTGTGTTTATTACTTCAAAAGCTCTCTTAATGCTCTCCCCCCTCCACTTTCAAATCTAGCAATGCAGATATTCTACTGTATCTACTCAGAATAAGATCATTATCACTTTTAATTTCTATAGTAATATTAATTGGATTCTTAGGAGGCCTAAGCAGGAGAGCTCTCTTTCTAGACGCACTTTTGGACTCTGCACTTCTTCCCGGTGAGGGTGGCAGAGCCTGGCCCAGGCTGCCCAGGGAGGTTGTGGAGTCTCCTTCTGTGCAGACATTGCAACCCGCCTGGACACCTTCCTGTGTAACCTCATCTGGGTGTTCCTGCTCCGGGGAGGATTACACTGGATGAGCTTTGAGGTCCCTTCCAGTTCCTGACATTCTGGGATTCTGTGAGAAGTTCTATTCTACCCATCTCCCACCATATCAAAATATAATTTTGACAACCTTGCAGGCTGGTGCAGTGTTTTAACTCCCTGTTGTCCTCTGGCTACCCTTTTCCAATGTGATGGCTTGGAGACTGAGGAGATAAGAAAAAGCTGCTGAATGGCAACGAGTTCTCTTGAGACTGAGCCAGGACAACTAGGAAGGTTTAGGCTGCAGAGAGAAAGAGTAAGATGCTCATTCTTCACTGAAGTGGTGACATTTCTTCAATAAAGGCACTCTGTTTCTGTGTTACATGTGAATTCACCACTATTTTATTTTTGTGGACCTGTTAATCTGTGACAGACTGGCTGTGGAAATGTTTTCTGTTCTCTGCTAAGAGTACGTAGAGTTACTGTTCTGTACTGGAGGTTTATAGTGCAAACTAATGTGTTCTAGTGGACAAATAATTTGTCATTAACTTAGAAAATGTTGCATAAAGAATATCTGTATCAGGGATACTCATATTAACAGGTAAGCATGCTAATTTAAACACAGACCCCTTCTACCTCAAATCCAGATGCTTGGAGTTGGACAGAGGATGCCACGTTTAGTTCATTTGATCATTAGCTGTAATGACCATGAAGCAGCACATTGCAAATGAATGCTGCCAAACGCTGGAGGCAAGTGAATTTTGAAAATGTTCAGGTTGTTAAACTATTTCACTGTAAAATGGTTCATTCAAATCTCACCGTTGTCTCCTACTGAGAGCAGCAACTGAACTTTTCATATCCGACTTTTTGTATTTTACATATGAACTTTTCCATGTTCTGCAGCATTTCTAATGACTTTTACAGGTGAAAACAGGACTTGACATGCTTTTTTAAACTCAGATATTTATTTTGCTTTGTTGGCATAGGTAAGCCACTTCAATGGTGTTGAATAAGGACTAAACATTTGGGATTGCACACAAATTCTTATGCTTTATAAGCATATAATGTTCAGAAATACAATGAGCATTTGTAGTTGTTATAACCTGTGGCTTGGTTTGGTATTTCCCTAAACATTTGAAGGCTGTAAAGACATTCAAAACAGATATTGACTGGATCTAATACTAGATTTGACTTCCATAAGTGACATAAATGCTGATCCTGCAGGACACCTATATATGGATACAATTTCATGAATTCTCTTTATTAGGACAGAAACCTGCTCATGTTTTAGTTTTGCTTATTCTACAGCTTTTCTGTGTCATTTCAACCATCACCCTGTGAAAAAGGGAGACTATCAATTGTACAATGATCTTGAAAGAACTAAATAATATATGAAGATGTAAAACATAGTATAAATAATTAATACCATTCATATTCTTAATAACAATTATATAATTAGCTTTGCACAAGCAAATATAAAAATCCTCCCATATTTTGACTATGTGCTTTAATTGTATAAAACTAAATTCTTACCCTACACTTAAATGAAAATTTAAAACGTGTTTTGACCATTCAGAACTCTAGCAGAATGATGGAAGTGTCACATGTAATCTTCAACAGTACAGCTGCTTTAAAATCAAATACCAAATAAACATGGAAACTGTTCACTTGTGAGTCCAGCATCAGCAGCAGAGCTAGAGTGTTCAAAATATTCAAGTCGTGTGTTCTGGAAGTGGAAAGAGGAGTAGGTTAATTCAGAAGAGATAATTTAGAATAGTAAACAAATGTACAATTTTAATGTAAAGTGGTGTATGCTTTCTTAAACATCCCCACCAGTTGGCTTTAACTAAAGCAGAATAAAATGCATTATTTGTAATAAGAACTAAATCATGCACAATTGAGCTTGTGTTTATAAACCTGGCTCAGGTGAGATGTAACCCTGGGTAAAGGGTTTCATGATGACCATGCAAACGATAAGAATAGTAGCGTTTTCTCTTTTGAAAAGATACAGAAATGATTTTATGACACTTTGGTTATCAGTCTGGTGTGTGGGTGGATTAATTTTTTTTTTGAGAACAGTTTTCTTATTACTGCAAATTGATCCTCGTTACAGATGGAGTATCTGCTAGCTGTTCTGTCTCAAGCGGACATGGCACATGTCAAATTTCAGTGCAGCTATCGCCAGGGGATAGATAGTAATAACTGATGTCACCCAGTCTTTAGAAAGCTCTTTTCTCTTAAAATAACGTGACCTTATTTGTCTCTTTCACATTGCATCTTCTCACTTCATGCAATTACTAAAAAGTTGCAAAGTAATTTTGATAACAAAAACCCAAGACAACTGTCTTGCCAATGTAATTTCCTGTACCTGTATCCAGGCACATGTGATATTAGATCTCGTTTGTCAAAACCAGCAAGCAGCTTTTATCTCTGTGTGTCTTGATGTTTTAGGTGGGGAAATGGGAGAACAACTCGCTGAGCCTCAAGTACTCTGTCTGGCCAAGGTACAGCTCTTTTGCCGACAGCGACCCTGACGATAACCACCTGAGCATTGTCACCCTGGAGGAGGCTCCCTTTGTCATCGTTGAGGATGTAGACCCTTTGATGGAAAGCTGCCAAAAAAACACTGTGCCATGTCGTAAATTTGTCAGAATTAAGTAAGTAAATGCACAGCTTTCCTCTTTTGAGTGCAAAATATATTCTATTTTCTCATTAAATATTTCTCTTGCTTCTTAAAATTGCTTTCTGATACTTTGCTGTTCTTTTCTTCTTGCTATCTGTATTTCCTTTTCCTTCTCTGTTTCAATTACTCTTTGTCTTTCCCTGTCCCCCTCAGTGTCCTCTTGTTTGCACATCTTCCTTTTTATAAGTTGAAACGTTCTGGTTATAAATGGTTCAGGTAAGTCACATTGAATTAACAAGATAGTAAGTTTATAGTAAGTTGAAAGTCAACTAGAACTAGCCCTTCCAGTCACAAGAAAGAAGATTGTGTTCTAACGCTGGATTGTTTCAATGAGTCCTCTTTGAATTGTTTCCAGTTATCATGAAATATGCCCATTTTAATTGGTCTTTAATGATTTGAGAATGTTTTCTATTGAAAATGTATGTTTAGGCTAAAGTTTGGTACAGGATAAACTACTCCAGTATACAATACCAGTGTGACTTATTGTCTAGAGAAAAGTCCCCTGCTTTGATTGCTCTAGAACTTTGAAGTGGTCATTAGAAATCAGTGGAAAATTTCTCATTGTGCATTTATCAGCGTTTTTTCACCTGTTCTATTCTTCAGTCTACGTATTTACGAATTGAGTGTAATAATAACCAATTTTTTTTTTTTTACTGAGCAGATATTAGGGGATATAATGCATGTTTCTGAAGATTTCCAGAGGCTGCTGAATGCTAATGCACAGACTTCCTAAGTCCAGATAAACTTTTTTTTTTTTTTTTAAACATAGCTGCACTTAGTTGAGTTCTAAACTATTCATTTTGATTTTTGGGTCCTTCAAAGCCTATGAAATATTGCATTGGCTTCTGAAGATGTTTATACTGGAAAGTTCTAGAGGTCATGGAATGACCATTTCAGAAAAGCATAAAGGGAAAGTCCTTGTCTTTGTATTCCAAGGTGACCTGGAATTCACCTTCTCTGAGTGCAGAGGAAGGTGCAGCATCCAGTGTCATTACGGTGAACTGCTGCGCCTTTCCACAGCTTACATGCGGGAGCCCTCTAATTACTAAATGACATGTAGTCTTATGTCTTGAGAGTAGAAGTTATAAATGTTTTATCTAAGCCTAAGAGAATAGTACAAGTAGACTACGTCTTGATGGAGAAGTGCCGTGCACTAGGCTGGATACCGCAGCACAAACACGTCAGACAAGGTCTGTGTTATCTTCTAGTTATGTCTCACCAAGCAACTGTGCTAGGCTTAGTAAGACCTGCAAACACCATGTAAAGCATCCTGTGGATTATTTTTCCATCATTCAGAAAAACATGGTCACTCACAAGTATGACAAAATGCTGTTTCGCGGTATGCTGAATCTTGCCGTTGTGGTGATTTTGTTTTTCCCAGTAGAAATATTTGTCTCTCTTCTCTGTTGACAGCAACTCAACTAATGAGGGAATTAATGTAAAGAAGTGCTGCAAAGGATTCTGCATTGATATCTTGAAGAAGTTGTCTAAAACTGTCAAGTTCACATACGACCTGTATTTGGTGACTAATGGGAAACATGGCAAAAAAGTCAATAATGTGTGGAATGGAATGATTGGGGAAGTAAGTTCTGTTAGGTAAAAGAGCTCTTAAGTAAGAACTAGGGAATGTTTGTAATTCTTTTGGAGAAATGAGGTATTCTCTACCGAGTAATATTGGTGGCATCTTCTCTTTGTGGCTCAGGTGGTTTATCATCGTGCGGTTATGGCTGTGGGGTCTCTCACTATTAACGAAGAGCGCTCGGAAGTGGTCGACTTTTCCGTGCCCTTTGTTGAGACTGGGATTAGTGTCATGGTGTCACGGAGCAATGGCACAGTTTCACCATCTGCTTTTCTAGGTATGATTCTTCAACCCCTCCAGATCATTTAATTGCATTTTTATAGAGCTGGGTAGGTTTCATTGTTCATTAAGGTGTATAGTGCATTGACATGTTTCTGTTAAGTTTTGAATTTTACATTAGGAAGTTTCTATCGTGTTGATGTGCTGATTAATGTGATTACTAGTACATGGAGATGGTGCTGTTGGTTTCAGGTGCTGTAAGAGAAAACCAATGATCATGAGTTCAGTTTGAAAAATCATCACCCAAAATCTTCAGCTGGGAAAATGACTTCCTCAAAACCTGCTTCTTTACAAACTAATTTATGCTTGTTTAGCCCATTATAAATGGTTTCATATATTTTTAACATTCACATTTGCAAAATAATTTTAAAACCCCTCGTAGAATAGCTAAGAAAAAGAGCCTTCCTTGTGATTAGGAGATATTTGACAGCTAATTGGATATTTCCGGCTTCTGAACACCGTGCTGCTGCACTGGAGAGCTGCTGTTTGCTCCATTGGTGCAGCTGAACAGCAGAGATATAGCAAAGAAATGAAAGACTGGCCAGAAAGCAGGGGGGACATAAAGAAACAAAGACTTGGCTTGTCTTTCCTTATTTGCTTCATCTCATTTGTTCCTTTCTCCTTTCATTATTTCCCTCCCCTTGTCTTTTAGTGCTTATTGTTTAGTTCTGTATTTGTTGGTTAGCCTGAATTTACCTGGAGCTGAAAGAGAATGAGCCATGAGATGGACCAAAAGTGCACAAAATGCTGTTATGCTCTTCATAGTGTATTTGGACCCAGCATTTTTAAAGATATTTTGCAACAGAAAGTAGTGCTAATAATACTAAAATAGTTTCAGTGAAATTGGAAAGAAAAAAAGAATCAATATTAGGGAACAGTTTAGTATGTTCAAGTCCATTGGGTCAGCAGTGATGCCATTTTTGCCTCACTAATTGTATGGTTAATTTTTAGGTTGCTAAAGTAGGTTCTTCACTTCCACTGAAATCACATGTAGCCATCGAGGAGCAGATTGTTGGTGCAGTATCAGCTACAAGTGGGCAAATAATTGGGTTTTCTTACACAAGAATCATTATTTAGCCGCAAAGCTTATTTCTCAGACCTGTTCCACAAAAGGCACGTGTCAGAGATGATGCAAATAAATATAACTCAGGGAGCGAACAAATAACCTCCCAAACCTGGTGATACCCAAACAGTTTTTGTTGGTGGTTAATATTTCTGTTTAATGAATGAATTTTAAAATTAAATTATAAGAGGCTGTACTTTTAATGAAAATATTCAGATACTTTCTTTTCATTTCTATGAGTCATGGACTTATAAAGTTAATTAATATTTAAATTGCCGTTGCAGCATGTTGAAATTATTGTTTGAAATATAAGTACAGGGGTGTTTTCTAAATGTTCTGCAAGTGTAGTTGATTTTTACTATGGACACATCTTAAAAACCTGCTTTACCACAACTATCCAAACAGAGGCTGCTTTTGCATTTTTCACAACAACAGAGTTATTAGATTTCTAAATGCATTTAATGTTATCGGTTTAGTCGGACGTACATATAATTCAAAAAGTAAAAATAACCTCTTCTTCTAAAGCTCTATAGAATAGCATTACTTTTGAAAAAATCTGATTTACTGCACCAATAAATCAAGACTGTGCTCTCAGAAGTATGTTCAGGGGGTTTTTTTAGACACAGATGAAATTGCCACTTTACTGGAACTGACTGTGTATTTCGATGAGGTGTATGTAGTAGTAAAATGCTTTGGCAGAATTTATTCACGAACTGATTTTATTTCAGTTAAGCGAATGGCTAAAAATAGAGTCATCTTACCTAATTCTTTAATTTTTTTTTTTTTAATTTGTCAAAGATATATTTTTTTAATAGCACTTGATTGCACTTCATGGAAATACCTGTTTTTGTGATTTGTTCCTATGTGTGTAGCAAGTACGGGATTTTGTCTGAACTGGATTTTCCATTTGCTGGTGGTGTCCGATAGATGTGAGTAACGGGTGGGCTCGCAGCCTCTTCCTCATGACCTGCTGCATTCTGGTTTTCATGTGGGTGTCATCTTCAAACCAGAATTTTATCCACATTAAAAAACTTCATATCATACTAAAATTCATATATATTAGATTCACAAATAATTTTGTAAAGATTATGTGGGGATTTGATTCAACTTTATTTCAACAAATGAGCAAAATAAAGGAGACCTCAAATCTGAATTTTTATATAAGAGGGAGAGAGTTGATAGGTGAGGTCAGTTTTCTTTTTTCAGAGGCATTGATGGAATAAGAAATCTATGCCCCTGTCTATTTTCTGTCTTGTTTTAAGTACTGGTTTTGATGGTTTGAGGTAAAACTCAAAGTTACTGGAGTTAAGACATCTTCATTGCTCAGTATTCTCATTGCCAATCATTTGAAATGTACACTGGCAAGTCATATATTAGTATTTTTCTGCCATATCATAGCTTTGCTGAAGATTATTAGAAAACCTGCTGCTTGCCTGAGGGAAGTTCTCTTTCTGTCCTTTGAGAATCAAAGAACAGCCCTGGATGTGTCATTTGATCTCTAATGTGACAGGAAGATTGACTTTGTTATTCGATTGGTTTTGTACTTGTTCAATCTTACCGCTTGCTATTCTAAATAGCTTTTTATTTTTCTATAGCTTCTTTTAATCCTCCACCTCATTACCAGACTGCTTAAATTATTAAAGAACATTCTGCTTAAACTGTTGTTTATAGCTCGCTTTTCCACATCAGCTTGTTTTGCCCTTTGCCTTATTTAGATTTTGACAAATTACCATTGCTGCTTCTGATAGGTTTTATCTGGTTTGCTTGATTCTGTGAGAATGCTGTCCAAATTGTATGATAGTTTTACATGAATTCAAATTTGTTCCAATTAATGTGTGAATCCATAGAATATTTATATTCACTGTATTCAGCTACACAATATCCTTTACCTGTCTGCATCTGAAGGGATCTTTTTCTGCCTTTTGAGAATTCTGTTATTTCGCTACTTTACTATTCTCTTCCAAGCAAATAATGTCATTTCCCGCAATGACAGAAGAATTCTCAGTGGTTCAAATCTGAATTTAAATTCAAAGAATGAAGAAGTTGGGATGGAGGAGCCTCTTGGGCTTTAAAAAACAGGCAAAACATTGGAACAAACTGATTTTTTTGTCATTTCAAGTGCTTCTTTATTCTGTCCTAATTTGAAATAGTATACTATTTCTTTTCTCACACTTCACAGCACACTCGCACTTGCATTTTCTACCAAAATTAGGATACAAAATGCTTCCAGAGAAATTGACTTACTAAAAAGCTATTGTTTTGCCATACAAACCCTTTCTTACATATATCCTTATACCATGACAGATACCGGGGACTCCTAAAAATGACAGAATTTGTGATCAGGCAAAAGCGATATTTGAGAACTTTGTGTTATCACATACTATTACCACACATACCCAACCCTTTCAAAAATTGGTGCTTAGTCTCCTATTTGAAACTGCTTTTAATTATCCATTCCAACCTACTTCTTTTCCTTAAGTGTGTTTTTTCTGCCTTTCAAACTGATATTCCATTTTCCTTAAAAACATTTTGATTTCAGAAATATGCTCCTAGCTGAGAATCAGACTGTCAAAAGGATGTGTTTGCAGTTGGTAAATCAACATCTTTGTTGCAGGTAGATGAAAGTGGACACGGAGAGAAAAAAATCTGAAATAAGAAATATTTACTTTGAATGCAAGTATTTAACTTTTCTCCCTAACACTTTTTTTTTTTTTAATAGAAAATGAGGGAAATCTACTTCAATGAATTACCAAATGTATATAAACATATGCTTAATTGCTTTTGCTCTGCAGGAACACAGTCATGATGGTTGGACCATTCTGTTGATAAATATATGTGGTATAAGATAAATAGGAATGGGCTACCTGATTGTAAACTGAATAAACAGTGAGTCAAACCCACTATTTGCCCTTCAGTGTCAGTTAAGGCTTTGTCCAAGAAAAGTCTCCATCCCTTGGTTTTGAATTGCCACTTACATTTAAGTTTTGACTGTCTGAATTTTGTGTATAGTAACAGCAGTTCTTTGTATATTACTATTATTTGCTAGCATTGTGGTCGGAAAAATTGAATTTAAAGCAAGCCGCTGGGCTTGCCCAGCCGAAGACATTAGGATTCCTGTGCTGCAACTGGTTTAATGAACTGTGTTTCTGTTTCTCTTGTCTGTTTCGCTGCAGAGCCTTTTAGTGCTTCTGTCTGGGTGATGATGTTTGTGATGCTTCTCATTGTGTCTGCCATGGCTGTCTTCATTTTTGAGTACTTCAGTCCTGTCGGGTATAACAGGAACTTGGCACAGGGGAGAGGTAAGCTTTGCATTTTACACAACCCTCGAGCTATAAAAAAAATCATGTGTTTCCCATCCCTTGCCCTCCATCTGTTAAAATAAACATGACATAGGAATGAAACAGTGAAAGCAGCTATGAAACTATGTTTGCTTTTCATTTAAAACATGATTTCTTGAGGGCTTATATGCCTATGTTTATATTCCAATTCATTAGAATAAAGACATACAGAAGGATAAGTGATATTAGAGAGAGCTGTTTTCAGGCAGTGTTTGGTTAGTATTCTATATGGTACCAGTTGTTGAGTCACAGCATTGGAATAAGTTCTACAGACTCCTGACTCTCATGAATTCAGTTCAGAGAGAATGGTTTAAACTGGTGTGATTTGGTGGGTAATCTGGAAAAACAGCAGTTATATGGTATGTAGTTTTATATAGTCCCTATGAAAATTCTGATGAGCTCAGCCTGGAAATGAGGCCAGTGCCAGAAGGGCAGCACTTCTTTCCCTGTAGCATCCATGGTTATAGAAACTTCATTCTTAAAATATACCAGCACAACAGATTTAATACAGAGCTTGCCTTTCTCAGTGAACGTTGCAGTTGTATGTTATTAGCACTTTGACCTAAGAATGAGGATTCCATGTGTTCTGGTGCCCTCACCCTTCCCTTTCTTTACTTACAGTTCAGAGTGCAGCCTGTTTTTAATTTCTAAATCATACTTGCCTTGTTTTATAACAAGAGATCTTCCAGCTTGGTGAACACAGTTCTGGAGACTATTAAAAGCTAATGGTTTCTTCTAGATTATGATTGGTTCCTTCCCTGAAAAAGGGGATTAGTATGATGTTCAGATGATGTGATCATTTCAGTAAGATGGTAAACGTGTAACCTCTGTCCAAAACAAACACTGTGTTTAGGGAGGGGAAATCAAAGGTAAATACAGACACTGGGGATGCACGAGGCTGCTCATTTCTAGGCCACCTCCCATGCCAGAATTGATTATTTAGCGTACTTGTGCCTACAAAGGCATATTATGGCACTAGACCGTCTTAACTTAGCTCTGGATCCACCAATGCAGCTGCCATTCTTTTGAAACATGGGAAGCTTAAAATAAATAGGAATCTTTATGTAGGTTGCTCCTTTCCCTGGGCATTTTTGGCAGGATGAAGCTCAATGGTAATACTGGTAATACAATCTGCAATGGCATAAATGGAAGTTTAGCCTGCTTACTTGTCATATGCTTTCCTTATCATTATTGCTCAGAAAATACATATTATTGCTGTATCATCTCAATCTTAGTTGGCTCTAGAAGCTGATTTCATAAACCAAAAGTCAGCTCCATTGTGTTTTTTTAGTGCATTCTATCTTCTGAGCACGGCTGCAGAATAGAGAGGATAATCTAAGATGTTGGGCTTGATTGCATTAGGAAAAATATGCATTGTGTTAGAGAGCATTTCCACTGAAATGAGAACATTCACTGATTACACCCACTTTGGTTTTTATTGTTTTAATAATAATTAAATTAATAACTGAATCAGAGTTTGTAATGTGCATCACCTTGGATAAAGGAGCAAGGTAGGGAAGGAGATAATATTACAGGTGTCTGCATCAGAGCTTATTGTCTGAATTGCTATTGAATTAAAAAATAGATACTTATAAAAAGGTCACATGAGTCACATGCAGGGGAGGCTTGTTCCTCTCCCCTGAGGATGAGGGGACCATGGATGAGGAGCAGTGACTGTGCTGGGGAGAACAAACTCCTTTATTCTCAGAGGCTCCACAACCGAGGCTGTTTCAGCAGATAATAGGGTTGCTCACCCACTCTGCCACGAACCGGGCATGAGGTGTCATGCTGACCATTTCTTCTGGCTTTGGGGTGAATTAAAAGCTGACTGAAAACAGGAATAACAAAAATTACAGAATGGATTAGCTGGGACAGGTTTTTACCTGCAAAGCCAAGGCATTTGAAGGCAGGGATGAGACCGCACATGTGAGGCAGCCAGAGTTACAAAATAATTTGGGTGAGAAAAGTACTAGAATTGAATCATTCAGACTTAAAGCCATAGTTTTCCATTTTCCGTGTCTGCTGGCACAGAAGACTGAGGGGCAATCCTGTGGCACACACATTACTGCAAGAGACAGCTCAGTTTGCTTCTCCAAACTTGTGCTTTCCATTTTCATTTCAAAACTTTTGAAGCCAATGCCACATATAAAAATGTTGAAATATTTTTGACAAATATGTCATTACCATAGAGAACACCTATGATACATCCTTTGATTCCCCTGGGAGTACAGTGAATATGTATTGAAATATTTTTTAACCTATATCTTTGTGAGCACTTTGTTGTTATTACATAAGGTATCTTGCCAAGGTCTGATGTAATTGCTACAAAAATAACTGCTGTTGGCAATGACAGATCCCCACGGACCATCCTTCACGATCGGGAAGGCGGTGTGGTTGCTCTGGGGCTTGGTCTTCAACAACTCTGTGCCTGTGCAAAACCCCAAAGGGACAACCAGTAAAATCATGGTATCGGTCTGGGCTTTCTTTGCCGTCATCTTCCTGGCCAGTTATACAGCCAACTTAGCTGCCTTTATGATTCAAGAGGAATTTGTTGACCAAGTGACTGGACTGAGTGATAAAAAGGTAGGTCTTCAGCTCACAAGAGGTCAGTGTCTGTTCTTTATAATCCTTGGACAAATTTGTACTTTGTGCTAAAAAACTGAGCAAGATAATAAGCTAAAAGTGGATGATTTCCTTCTGACTGTAACCCTTTAACAAACCTGTGACCCAAAGTATGAAAATATCAGACTGTTTTCAAAGCCTTTATGTTGCATTTTTCAAAAGTAACTGCATTAATTGAGAAGTACTCTGAATTTGTGATGGAAATCAATTCCTGTGTGATTAAAAGGAACGCCTCACCAATGTAAGACAGTGTGAAAAATGAAGAAGTCAGCTTGAATGCAGGGAAGGCATATTTGAAATTATTTGAATGGCTCTGTGTGGAATATTAATAAACCAGCAACTAGCCAGTAATTATCAGAAGCCGGGTAGTGCTCCTGGAAGGATGTCCTTTTGCTCTCTATATAGTGTGCGAGGAAGTTATAGAAAGAGTTCAGATTAAATGGTGCCAGCACAAATAGGCAAAACGATGATAAAAAGTGATGCTTATTGTCTGTGGATGTTTGAATGTTTTCCTTGCATAAAGTGGCAAAAGTAAAGAGGAAAAATAAACAGAGAAGAAAATTTGGGGGTTTGTGTTATCACATTAGAATGAGATGTAAATACATAGGATAGGGCACAGAATTTTGATATGTTTATGGAAGACCCTTTCCTAATTGAAGAACCTTTGTATCAAATGCACTTTGAGCAGTAGGCACTGATGGTTCCCTTAAACTCTACTCAAGTTTCACACTTTGGCAAATAATAAATATGCTTATTTTTCATATTGTTCTAGCTTGACTGAACTTTCTTCTGCTGAAAGTATACATCCCAGATCTTTGTACTTGTGAATTTTCTTCGATAGTCTTAGAAACGTAGCAATTACTTGTATTTTTATTCCATTTTTGTGACCGCTTTGTAATAGCTGTATTGCATGGAGGGACTGAAGCCCATTTGCAGAATTATTGTTGCGATGGCTGTGCACAAAATACATCAAGGGCATGCTGTTTTCCAGTTTGTGCCCAGCTGTTTTAAAATGAAACTAAATATTGACATTAAGAAGTAATATTTAAATAGAGTAGAGCACAGGGGAGAACTTCACAAGGGATTTATCCCAAAGGACAGAAAACAAAGGCAACAGTTCAGATAGCCTTGTGTCTGTTTTTTGTTTTAACTGCTTTTTATGACCAGCCTTTGATTGATCTCCTGGAGTATCAAAACATGAATTGCAAGCGCGGCCAGAGGAAAGCCAGATAAAAAGGAACAAAAAATGACAGTAGTTTTGTTTTCATTAAGTCATGTTGTCGCAAAACCTTTGAAAGAGTATGAAGCCTGTTAAATATACCTCTATTTTAAGAT
The DNA here is from genome assembly GCF_964273445.1 of Streptopelia decaocto. Taxonomy (NCBI): domain Eukaryota; kingdom Metazoa; phylum Chordata; class Aves; order Columbiformes; family Columbidae; genus Streptopelia; species Streptopelia decaocto. The sequence continues at coordinate 13,729,587 of NC_138668.1, read as the reverse complement.
AATACTCTTAGTAAGAGGCATATAACAGGTATTCTTCTCTTGAGGATCAAAAGAAAGGATTTGGGTGATGCCTTTCCCCTGTTTGTGAGGAAGTGCAGAGCGTTTTCCTGGGAAGTCTGGGTTTTGGCCGGCTTTGGCTTGTACCCGGCACAGCACCAACACTGGCCTCTGTCCCTGATCTTCCCCTCTCTGCTGCCTCTTCGCCACTCACACCTATGGGCTGTGAAAGTGCCAGGTTTTGTTCTTTAGCTTTTGACTAATAACTTCCTTATTTTTCTTATTTTTCTATTCGTTCTGCTGAGGAGGATTTTATCGCCACGGAAAGCAGAAATAGCAGAATACTTGAATCAGAAAATAGCATCTGCTTTTGTGTGGTCTTCTGATCATTTATTTGATCTGCCACCTTTGTTTTTATTTTACAGTTCTTCAAATATTGCCTGAAGCGTACAGAGATAAATCAGGGGAGCAATGCCTTTTCTGATTAAATTGAACAAGCCAGAAGTCCAGCAAAGCAAGGATGATCTATTTCAAAACATTCTTCTTGTCATACGCAGGTTTTGCCTCCTCTGCAATCCTGAGCTTTCTCAGATTTTAAACATTCAAATAATTAAGGCTCATTTATGGGAATATAATGTGATTCATGCGAAATTCTTTTTCTCCCCTCTTTGCTGCAATGTTGTTAGTAGGGCAGTTCAGGAATTTGCAAATGTTTTACTGTTGTTTAGTAGAGAAATCTTACTCTTGCTGCAAAGTGGTAATAGGCAAAAGCCAGTGAGAAGGGAGAGACTGAAGTATAATATATACATTATATAGAATATATATGGTGTGTATGTATGGTATATATATTAATAAGTAATACATAGAAGTTCAATAAATTTTTAAACACTTGAAATGTCGCTAATCAATTTCTGAATGCCATGTCATCTGAGTGTCACCCAGAAATACATGGCACAGCATGTACTGGAGTTCCTAGGGGTGGGTGTTCATAAACTCAAATGATTCAGAAGATGAGAGGAAAATTATATTTTGACATCCTTGTATATGGAAAAGATGTTTAAAAGCTTTGTGTTCATGAAAAGGTACAGAAAATTAGTCCAAAGGTATCAAGCAAAGCTTCCATTTGGTTACTTTTGAGATAATTTGTGCCTTTTTCATGTAATGAGAGGCAAGATGAGTAAAGGAGAGTAGATGGCAGTGGACAAAATTGTCTTGCAAAGCATTTATCTGCTGTGATTCTTCCACATAGTCTCGTTTTAAGAAATGCCCCCCATGCACGTGGTCTGGGGGATTCTCTTCAACCTTAATAGGAAGCCTCAGTTATGCCACTTAAAAGTTCCCTATTTTTGCCAGATTCACAGTATTCTTATAACGTTGGCTCTATATTTTTGTGCAATAGGGTGGCACAAGTTCTGCAGTTATTAGAGATACATCTGTGTCAAAGCAGAGCAGACGGAGGTGAAAAGGCAGCGCGGGGATGATGGGGTAGTTGAGGTGACCCTCTTGCCCCAATCTGTCTTTCCACTTGAATATGAGACCTTTGCAGTGCTTTCTGAGAGTTGTCAGCATAGATATTGACTGCGTTTCAGTAACTGCTGATTAAAACAACAGTCTTGGAATTACTAAACGCAGTAGCTGTGTTTTTCAAAGATCAGAAGTTGAATTGTCAATGTTTTCCATCTGGTAAAGGAAAGCAGAGAGTTCAAATATGGGTGTTTTTCTATCACTCCGAACCAGCCGTAATTCCCATCAAAATCTGTGTGAGCAGAGGGTGAATATTTACTATTTTTTTTGCTATTTTAGTAATGTTTCCCACAGTTCCTCAAAGACCCCAGAACAGTAACAAACAGGTGCTCTGAATACTGACCTTTTGAGGCAAGCACACAAATCCGCAGATTCAGTCAATACTTAATGTTTGTGGAAGATGACTTTACTGAATTCAATGAAATTGTCGGTTTTATTAAGACATATAGGTAAAACAAATAAAAAAATAGGACTGTTTCCTCAGCTCAGCCATCCTGTTTGGGGTTCCTACATCAGCATGGCTGGAGTTTTGTTTCATGTGCCCCAGTTGCAGCAGAACATGGGGAAACAAGAATGAATTGATTGGTCTTCTGAATAATAATAGATCTCTCCACAATTATTATTCAAGCAGGGGGCTTGTGCATTCAATTAAATTAGAAATTTAAATTAGAAATTAAAAAAAAATTAACATATCAGAAAATGTCTGGGAAGAAAATTGCTTCCTCGCAGACATGATGTGTTTTTATTTCCCACCGTGGGGCTTCAGGGAAAATGAGCACATGTAGAGCCTTGATGCTGATTCCTCCGTGTCTCCCGCCTGCCACATAGATCTTTGCTGCGATGTCAGAGCCCATGGACACGTCAGCTCACAGACCATCAGTTTAAAATTATTGATGAGAACTCCATACGCTTTACGCTAGTAAAAAGATTTCTAAACTCTTTCTTTCTCCTGTGAGCAGGCAGGAGGAGCAGATAATCCTTTCCCAAAAAATTATCTCCTTGTGACTGTTCAAATTGGTTGGTTCGGTGTCTTGTGCCAAGAAATGCCAGTCAATGGGTGGTGTTTGGAACTATCTATCTCTCTGAATTTTCTGTATTTGAAATCCATGTATGAATTATTTCATCAATTCAGTTGCTTGTTATCCCCATGATCTTTGCATGAACCAGTACTTTTTATTAATACCTGCTCTCCTGCAGAAATATTTTTGTGTTCCGTGAATGCTCAATTTGGGAGAGATATCTCAATTCCTTCAACCATTCCTATGGGAGGAAGCTCCTCCCAACAACTTGAACTCATATGAATGTTCTTGAGAAGTGTGAACATTCAGAACAAAACTCCTTTTCTAAATTACCTGGATACTCCACCATAATCTTCCTATTCCCTTGGTTCCCCTGCCATACCCCAGTATTAGAAATTGGCAGAATGCTTGTTACAGTTGAATTAAAAAGATAAGAAATATGTGAACTGTATGAGCACTGGCAATTTTTACGGGTCTTGAAATCAGCATTGTTTCTTTAATTATTTTTTTTCCAGTTCTATTGATTGGAAAATTTGATACAGACATTAGGTAATACTGGAAGCCTTTTTTGCTACTTCAGAGATTAATTCTCTGTAGATTTAACTAAAATTAAAAGCAAGCTACATCTGTATCAGTAGAATCTCTAGACATATATTTAAGTGCAGGGTTTGTCTCAGTGTGGCATAATAAACACAAAAAGGAGGCAGCAAATATAGACTAAGAAACATGACTAGTGTACAGTGTAATTTTAGTGCATAGGTCAATTAGTATGTGTAAAGTAGTAGCAAAGTAATAATTTAAACAGTTAAGCTGTGAAAAGAGAAAATGAGAAAGGTAAGATATCTGTTAGCTAAATGAATAGAGAAAAATAGAGTTCATTCCTTTATGCTTTGTCAAAATATGCTTAATTAAAATGAAGCATTTAATTGTAGTACTGTAACATGAAAATATTGTTGCAGCAATAATTTCACAGTCAAGGTTTGATGGAATTGAAAAATGCTCGCAGTCCTTGTATAAGCTTATTTGTATTTTTTTTGCAAATTGGCACTGGGTCCTGGGGATTCTTGATGCCCTGACACCAACCTTTAAAAAGAGAAGTATTGCACATGGAGCCCAAAGGAAGCAGCGGCTGTATAAATATTAGCTGTCTCTTGTGGCACGGGGTATAGAGATTGCTCTTCTAACTTCCATGGTAAAAACAGAGTATGTTTTGCTGTGGAATTCACGGGTGACTGCTTTTATCAATGCTCAATTGAATTTCCTCATTAGACAATAGTTTCTGTAATTTAAGTGGCCTTTTTCATGTATTTCTTAAAGAAATATTTCACTTAATCCTAAAGTGTCACTTGGTATTCAAAGGGAGATATCAAAAAGGCACATATGAAATGTTCAGGTCTGTTAGGAAAAGCTAATGTGAGATGATTTCCAGATGTGAGAGCTGAGTGTGCCCTGAGCTGTTGCAGTTCCTCTGCAGACATTCCCTGGCCTGTTTGTCTGTGCTGAGGCAATAGTGACATAGAGTGGAAAACTGCAGAATAAACCTATATGCTATCGAGCAAATGGTTGGTAGTTTTAAACTGTAAGGATAAATAGGGACTAGGATTATACATGTCAGAGCTCCAGAAGCCCCTTTTCATGGCAAGTGTTGTAGCTGCTGAGCCCTTGGGAAGATGTGAGAACTTTTATTCTCTGTCAATCTGCTTCCTCTGGGCAGGGCATTTGGGGTCCTGTGGAGCAAATGGTCCTTCTGGTATCTTGGTGTGGGGACCCACAGTGAAGGTGTGAAATGACTGTCAAAATGCTCTTTTCTTTTGGTTGCTCTTTACCAGTGTGTCTGCTTGTAGTTTGGGTTCTCTAGGGAGATGCTGGCAGGTGAGGAACATCTTCCACATCTTCCAGTATCTCTCTGCTCCATGTTCTGCTGTCCTGATGTATTTCAGTGCATGGGAGAAAGTCACATTAGAGCAGTGGAATTGAGCTGTTTTTACTCTGGATGTAAATGATTCTGTACGTTCAGCCAGTGTGAAGACACAGTTTCTGGGATAATGGAGCTGAATTAACCCATGGCATTTGCCTAGAAGAAATTCCAGGCAGATTATACAGCTTCTGTTTTTTTCAAACTGAATTTGCCATTCTTCACATTTTGACCACCTGAAACACTTTGCTTTTCCCATTTGTCTGTAGTTTCAAAGGCCGCATGATTATTCACCTCCCTTTCGATTTGGAACAGTCCCAAATGGAAGCACCGAGAGGAATATCAGAAACAACTACCCTGATATGCACCTTTACATGACGAAGTATAATCAGAAAGGAGTTGAAGATGCCTTGGTCAGCTTGAAAACTGGGTAAGCTGTTTCCATGAGTTCTAAATAATACTGTAGACCTTGCAGAAACTGAGAAACACTGATCTGTACTTACTGTGATACCGAACAGGCTGATGTCAGGAATGCTGTGTAATACATTTATATGACTACTTTACAATTGCATGGAAGCTTCGATGTCCTATGTAAAAGAGATTAAAAGGGAAGAATTAGTATTTCTCAAATTGAAAAAGGGACAATAGAGATGGACCTGGATTTGGGTGGGGGCTCAACACGGAACACAACATTTTGTACAGTCCCTCGTTATCTTTGCAGAGCTCTCACAGGAATGTGCTTTCAGAGGGTGAATTTCTGACTAAGCCTGTTTGTCTGGCCAGTGCACAACTACTTGTTATTTCTTTACAACCTCCCATCCCTTTGGTATGCTTTTAGGTCCCCTTTTACATTTTCTTCCCTGCTCTAATTAGCATGGCCCTGTAATTTACTGTCACATCTGAAGTATTGACTTTGATCTTTGTAAAACCTGTTGAGATTGTCTCAAATGTACTATCCAATCCTCCTTCTGGCAATCTTGGTAAGTATTCTGGCAAATATTATTGTCCTTCCTTAAGATCTGAGATGCAGACTTGAGTGCCACCCATCCTTTTCTGGCTCTGAAGGAGCTTGTTCTGTCTGCTTGGACAAAGAGACCGAATTTTCATTCTCAGTCCTCAAAAGGCAGGAGAGTGACTCACTGCTTGTATCAGTATTCATCTGGGTGACAGGAAAGTGTTAGTTCTAGCTGCCTTTTCTAAACCTGTAGGCTTGATGATAGCATGTGTATTTTTGTTAATAATACTGGCTTACAGTTATAATAATTTATCAATATAGTTTGTTTCGCTTTGAAGTGAGAAGGCTAAGTTACCCATGGGGATTTAAGTACATCTACTTAAGGCACATCTCACCTGCAATTATTTATGGTGAACACAGGACACATTTCTTCCTGTACTAAATTGAGCTGTTACCTTTGTTCCCTTTTCAGGAACTGCTTGTCCTTCTAATTTTTGCTCTCCTTCTCCCAAACATATAGGGGATTATAATGTATTTCTTATGCAAAACCCCCTGAAGTCCCCAAATCTTTCCTTAGAGTGCAGGTTCCCTTCTTTAAAAAGTTATCCTCCCTACTGTTTCCTTCACTGCGGTCTCTGCGGTGCTGTCTGGTCTCTTTTTGTTGTCATGTTTTTCTTGCTGCAAAACTGGAGGAGGCAGAACTGCTCCGGCTGGGCTCGTGCAAGCTGTATTTCCTGGGTGAGAGCTACATTCTGCATTATTCTATAATGCATCATTCTATATTCTATAGTCCTCAACACTACCATTCCTGCTGTGAATTTTTACAGAAGCTGCCCTTAATTTCAGCCATGGCTAGGGCTTGTTCAGTTGGATGGATAGTTTATCTGGGGAACATACGCTCCATGTACTTTTCACCAACCATTTGTGCTACTGAAAGCCCTGAAAAACTGCTGTTACCTTTAAAATCAGGGCACCTGTCAGACACTTTAGCATGAAGATGGGAGGGCTACCTGGCTGCAGGGGAGTTGAGCACACTCACTGAAACTCAGGCTGGCTGCTCTTGTGCCAGCTGCTGCTCTTCCTCTGAAGCTTTAGTCCTTTTGACAGCATAAGCTATTCATTTTTTATATCTATATATATAATTTTTCCCCCTCTGGAGTTTCTTTCCTCTTCTAAGTGATTTCTCGGTGTGGACACCCCAGGTGTCTGCTTTGCTCACCTTGACTGACATTTCTGTAGCAGATGGTGCAAATAAGCTGCCGTGTGCGGTGTGTTTTGGATTGATCTAAGTAGCTGCTGTTGTACATACAGCTGTGCTCCTCTGCATTTGGTCTGATGGCACCTGCAGAAGGATTAAGCAGCACGGCACCAACTGCTGAACCTGCCCACAATACAAGTGTCACTTTGTGTTTGCTTATGTCACAGTTTGGACGTTCCAGCAGAAGAGCAGCATCAAGTAGGTTATGTGTGTTCTGCCTTCAGGTTCTGCATAGCAAGAGCTGTGCAAAGACCTGACCTGTGCGGTGATTGCGCAGGTGACACGTCAGGCAGCATGGCTGTACCTTCTTTTTGCCTCAGAGTGGTTTCTCTCTAGAAAGACAATTTCATTTAAGTTACCAAATGGATCAGGCTTTGTCATCCTCACCTGTCACTTGCACCTTGAGCGCACCCAGATTTTTCCTTTAATGAGTTGCATTCTCCATAGGGAGGAGAATAGAAATCATAACAAGTATTTGGTAGTGTATTAACAATTCCTTACCTCTTCTTTTCCTCCAGATTAATATTCTGCATAATTTTTTCACTTCTTCTACCCAATTTTCTGTTCCATGGTATACATAACTGTTTCCTCATTTTGTATAAACCTGTGCTGCATCTTCTTCCTTTCTCCCTCATGAATTATTTGACCAGGTTGTTTGTTGCTGCCATGTAAAGTTTGTCTTTTCATCCTTAGCTAGACTTGATCAAGTTTTCACCTTCTCTGCTTTGTTTGTTCCCATGATTTTTAATACATCTTGCCCCGTGGGGAGCCTGTGTTGCTACTGCTCTTTTGAGTATGACCTGTCTCTCCTTCCTCAAACTGCATCTGCTTCTGAGCAAATACATAATTTCTATTTTACTCTTCAGTGTGTGTATGTTCTGTTTACCTTACTACCGTTATTTTGTCTGTTCTCATATTTATCTCTTGTCAAAGGTTTTTCTATACTTCTATCTTTTATTTTTTCATCCTCATCACTGGAAGCATACAACAAGCAATTTTTCTTACATATCGTGAAGCTTGCTACTTCTGCACAGCTTTTTAAGATTAACTGCTTGGTAATTGTACAGTCATAGACCATAGACCTGAGAAGAACTTGCAAAGATTGTCTGGTTGATACTGTTGCTGTGAGTCAAAATAAATAGTACCTGTGTTATTCCTGAGGAATGTTTGTGTAACCTGTATCTATTAATATTTACAACTCACTTTCAAAACCACTTTTGCTTCATTGAAGGCATAAGATTTTGTTCCCTTTAATTCTGTATGTATAGGGTTTGGTTCTTATTTTAAGGTGGAACAAAAAAATACCAGCAATCAGGCAATACTTAATGACTGTATAATGCTACTCGTGTGGCGCCCAATCTGAATAGAATCAAACTATCAAGTAGTCATTTGTCACAGTTCAGCCTGGTTTTGTTGTATCTCAAACTCTTAAGTCTTTAGATCAGCTTTAATTAGCGTTAGCCTCTTGGAATGTATTGGGAATATCTCTCAAAGGAAACCATGATGTCTAATACATAATGTTATTGAGTTGAGCTGGAAGGAGAAAGTGGGAAGGAGACAAACATAAAGCTACAAAGGCACAGATTTCTGGTTTTGCTTGAGACATGCTCGTGTCCCTTTCCTCATTCTGAACACAAAAAACAAACTGGATTTTTTATCTTGCTTTCTCACAAGAAGTGAGAAATCATCTGCGTGGGTCCAGTCACTAACGTGGCCATGAAAAACCTCAAGGGCAGAAGTGTGGGTAGGAATGTGTATTAAATAAATGATGTTCCTGCCTTTATTTCCTGGCCTGCTGTAGGGGTTAGATAGGTCTTGTGCTGCCGTATTGCTGTGCATGCAGAGAGGAGTGCGCAAGCATTTCTGTCCAGGAATCCTTGAGCAAAACACCCAGTCCCTTTGTGTTTCATCTCTGAGAGGTGAAGCTAAGAGTGGCTCAAAAATTACTTTACAAAGAAAGCATGTACTCTTTTTTTTTTAATTAGAGCAAACAACTTCACTACATGGGCAATAGGCTTGGACCTATCTTGTTCAATTAGCATCAAAAACATTTGATATCATTCTAGAAAGGAATCGACTGGGAAATGCTGCAAATCAAAATGGAAATGAGATTTTTGCTTTAGACTGACACTGACATTATACCTGTTCCTTCAAGTGAATCCGCATGGGAGGTTCATTGCAGCTGTCTCAGGAAGGGTTGTTGCTGTCAATGGTGGAGGCAAATTTATCAGCTATATTGGCTTTTCCCTTTCGATAAGAAATCAACCTTTGTTTCTGAAAATATGTTAAAATATCTGTAAAGTCTCAGTAATATCATTTCTGTCGTATTTCTGAGATTCACAGATGCAGCTCTCAGAAAGCTGCTGGAACACCATTTGAACAAGCAGCAGAACTATCTGTGCTCCCTTTATTAATTAAAGGCATCAATTTGCAACCAGGCCTGTTAAACGGGAGCAGAGTTCATGCATCTTGTCATTGAAGTACTACTTAATGTATTTCAAAATGGCAAAATATTGTACCTGCTTCAATGCGATTTGGTATTGAAAATAATCACAGTCTTACAAGCTTGTCAAAAAATGTACCAGTGGTTCTCCCTAAATTCTGTGCATGGAAGGGACCAGCTGAACCCTGTGTGCTGTGCGACCTGCAGAGCCTCAGGCTGCTCTTGAGGCAGCACTGAGCAGCTCAGGAATTCTCCGCAGTTTTTTGCTCCTTAACGGAAACAGAAATGGCAGATATTTTCCTGGGCATTACTCAGAAGAGTGAAGTCTGTAAGACATTAGCTAATCTGTTCTTGGTGGGTGAAGTCCAGCTCTGCTAGAGCCATGATGGCTCCTCTGTGTTCTTTAGATGTTTATTGATCAAATAAAGTTCTAAAAAAGCATCACAAGCTTTTCTGTCTATGCTGTGTTTAATTAATGTACATTTCTAGAATTGTCTGTACCAGAGAGAGTGATCCTATTGATTTTGCTTCTTGACGAAAGAATAAGTCTTTGAATAGGAAGTAGCTAATTATTGTGTTGTGTTTACAGTGGCTGTTTGGATTTGTTTTCTTCTGTTTCCCTTGTTTGTAGTTAAAGAATATGAGCTTTTTGCAAGCAAACCAGCCTTACCTGTTGTGGTTCTTTGGTGTGGGTTCTATCAGCTTGCAGCTGTTGAGTTCGCCTGTCGTGTTTCTCGGTGTGCGAGTGTTCTGCTGTTGTAAAACTGTCAAGAAGAGAAAATGCAATGGCAATAAACTGGAAATGTAGTTCATGTTCTCACCTTTGCCCCAGCACATCTACACTGGAATATTGTCTGGGATTTTACTGCTGATGGCTGAAATCAGGACATTTAATTGGGAGAGTCTTTTCTTACTGTAGAGAAAAAATGAGAAGCTTTCACTTGCCGATTGCCCATCACTGATGAATCCATCTAATTTTTTCCTCACTTACTTTTCCTCGACGTGAGGACTGCAGCTGCGTATCACGCAGTGCATATCTTGTTTCAAGAAAAGAAATGGTCTGACACTGTGTGTTATGGCAGCATATTGATGCGAGGACTTTATTTCAGTTTCATTGCAAAAAAGCTGAGAATAGAGCTTGTTTCAAGGCAACTGCAGTAATGAATCCCTTGTGTTCCTCGGGCAAGCAGCCCCTTGTTGTGCAGCTGCAGACCCTCTCGCTGGCCTGAGCGGTTTTCAGTTGTTATTTACAGCCGCAGCTGTGCCTATATATTCAGGGATTTGATGCTGAAGTTTACTCGGGACTCCATCTGCCTTCCTGTTAAAGATTGCTGTGCTTGGTGCTTTATACGCATCAAGTTTAATACCTTATTCCCCAGTCGACTGTGGCAAACTGGCGGCAATACAAAGCCTGGAAAGGCTGCCGTGGTGACGATGGCGTTTCTGCGCTGCCGGAGCCTGGGCAGGTTTGGCCGCAGATGCTGTGGGTTATCACACCGGAGCCATCCCTGAGAAGATGCTCTGGGCCTGCTGCGTGTCCCCAGCTGCTGGTGGCTTTGGTAGAACGTGGGATGATTCTACTGCTCAGCATTTTTTAATGGCAAATGATAATGCAAGAAGAAAGACCTGAAAGTATCTGGTTGAACAGTGTGGGTGGCTGAAGTTATTTCCTCCCCGCCAGCACACTCTCCCATGGGAAAACAACAATATGATTCTGAATATTTTTTAGAATCTAATGGTACTAAGCAGAGAAAGGGCAAGAAAAGACCCTAGAAGGCTCTGATGCCCTTTTAACCCTCAGTCTCTTAAGTTTATTGGCCTGAATTGGATTTTTGTTGTGCTTACAGTGCTTGTGAATTGTGTCCAGCTCACAACCTCGCACAGGCTGGTGTTTGCTGAGCGGATGCGAACCGATCAGAGGCTGCGCTGGCAGCTCCGCTCGGGCTGCTGGAACGTAATGCAGATTGTGCCCAGCAGGTCCTGCTGTTAATTGGGTCTGTCAATTAAAGTGGTGGTGCGCCTGAAGTGAAAAACAAACCAAACTTGTCTTTTAGGCAGCCAGCTGACATCTCCATTTGGATGCACAAACCATTTCAGTATTTTTTGCAGTATTCTGAGTTTATTTTTTACAGAAAAATTGTTATCAAAATTGTCATCAAAGGAAAAGCTTTCTAGTTTGTGGTGGTGTTGTGGTTTTTTTTTGTGATTCATATCTTTTCACCTAAAAAGAGGAGGGAAAGCTACAAGAGAAATTACCTGTTTGAGAGAAAATTATGTATTTTAATTTTTCATAAAAAGCACGAGTTCTTCGTCATTCTTGTGGGCAGATAATAACAGCTTGCAACTGGAACGCGAATATTCAGCAGACAGACGTTTTTAAACTTTTAATCTACTGGCTCTGGCTCAATATTTTTTGACTGTTTCTGACTGACAGCACCTTGCAGTATTTGTAATTGAGAATATTCTCTTTTTTATTAGGCTTCTGGTATTCCAGTACATATAGCAATTATTTTACCAAATTTTTAAGAAATTGCCAAAGATGGTTGACTGAAGTTTGTTTGGGTGAGAAAGGGGAAGGTCAGTGGGGCAGTGTGGGATATCCACAGTCTATAATAACTTATTGCTTCCAGCCCTCCTGGATGCCCATCATGATACACGACGAGAGAAGCTGCGCTGCAGACAGCTTTAGCTGTCCAGCTATCATTCTAAGAACACGACATTCTCCTTCTTTCTCATGGCCTGCTTGTTGAAGATCCCTATTCTGAGCCTGCTTGGCTGTTGTGTTTTTCACAAAACAGGATTAAAACATCAAATACAGCAACTGAAATATAACGAGTTTTTAGACGGGTGATCCTTGCCCCAGTCACACTTTTGAGATACTTCACCTGGAGGTGAAGTATGTACTGATCTTAATGAAAAGGGAATGATGTTCTCCTCTTTCAAAGTGTGAAAGCCTTAGAGATCTTTTGGGATACTCAAAATTCACCAGTTTAAACTACTCAATCTGAAACTTGTTTATTCACGTGTGATTGGAAAAATATTTTCCTGAGTCTGCATCTGCTGTTATTAGAATAAAACTTATTATCCAAGATAGGAATTAACCTTTTTCTTTAAAGGAAAGGACTGAGTGATGAATCCAAATTATATCTCTAAATGTTGTTTTATTAAGGAGAAAAGTTTAAGAAAATTACTGTCCATGTATTTATCAGATCTATAGGATATTAATTGAAAAGATTTTTGTCAGACCCTGAAAGGGCAAATTATTGTGCCAGGGGATCATTCCTTTAAGTCGGTGATAAATCCAAAATGTGACTGTGTGACATAAGATGAGAAATTAATATTTCAGATAATTCACTGTCAATGGTACTTATAAGGGCAGGAATATAAAACACCTTAGAAGACTGATGTAACTAGCTCCTGGATTGCTCCACATCCATACAAAGGCACATGTAGACCATTTTTCTGGATGTAACTCTTGGACATTTTTGGAGGCTGGGGCTTAGAACCAGTTCTGCTTAGACCAGTTCTACAGCTGCTCTGAAAGACAAAATAAACAATTCCATGGAGCTGTGAGACAGGACCATGGGAACTCCTTAGAAAAAAGCTGAACTGAACTTTAATTTGCTCAGTCAAATGAAATCTGAAACCGAGCTGGGTCACTACTGAGGCATGGATGAGTTCAGGCAACTTTTACTGTAAATCCTACGTAGAGTATCATATTTTATGCCTGTATGCATTCTGCCTCCTATCTGGAGTGGAAATAGAGATGTAAAATACTTTCAGAATTTTTCTGTAGTACTCCTACAAGTCGAAATAATCACAACTGCAGACCACTGAAGATTTTATTTTGCTTGTTTAAGTCTTTGCTCTCTTAGTGTCTCTTTCTATCTCTTTCCCCTGTTTGGCACTGGACCTTTATAAATTTCAGTAGTGATTGATAGAACATTGCATCTGTGGAGCTAAATTGGCATAGTTACCTTCTGGAGATCAGGTGTTGTGAATACCAGAATTAAAACAAACTCAGAAAGAAACAGAAGAAACTGGTGGAAGGTGAATAATTTGGCAGCACTGAACAAAGACTGTCTATTTATCCCTATCGATTTTGGCAGCAAGTACTGAATTATTATGCAAATATTGTACAAATACTTATACACTTTTCTTAAAACCATCTGACGTGAATAATGATTTTCTTACTGACATTCTGTAAAAAAACAAAATCTCTGCTAAACAGTTGAGCCCATTCAGTATTTTCTTTCCTTAATGGCCAGGTTCAGGCAATCTCCACAATCAATAGCTTCATTTATTTTGGCATCAGATGGCTGCAGTAGCTTTATTTCAGTTTACTTTTTGAAGTTTTCTTTTGGACTTCAATCTAATATTTGTTTCATTGTTCATTTTAATACTCATTTGGTGCTACACTCTGAGGGGAATGATTTTCAGTTGGTGTTACAGCTGCAATCACCCAAGCTGGGAACTGGAAAGCTGATTTGCAACTGGGCAGCTGCTATTTGTGCCGAAAGACTGCAGAGATACAGAACCATATACATTTACTGTTTGGTCCGGGCCCGTTCTTCAGAAGATATGGTCACTGAAGTATCAATTCTGAAATCTAATAGTTTAAAAGAAAGTGCAGGGTGTGGAGGACAAAGTGCCACCAAGCACAGGGACGGAGATGTCCCATGGCATTGCCACTGCTGGCAGGACTTGCTGGTACCAGTTGTTCTGATGGCTGTTCCCATTTCTGTGGGAGGCTGGTTCTCTGCAGGCTTTGAAGAACAAGCAAATACTAATATTGGCGTTTAGAGGGTTATTGGGAGCTGAGGAGGCGCTCATGAACTGTCTGGGGAAGCTCATACCACTGTAAATTCAAGTTATCTATGAACAGAAGCAGACATCATCATGTCCTTTTAAGCTGGGTCACATTTTCAATAATTTCTTCATGGCCATAAATGTGCTGCCTTTTTTTTTTTTTAAACAAACAACCAACAAAAACCAAAGCAAAGCAAACCAAAAAAACTCCAAACCAAAGAAAGACAACACCTGTCTTTGCTGTTCAGCTGATCCGAAGCAAGTTGCCTCTAGAAAACAAAACAAAACATATTATTTATAATTCCTTAATACATGAATGCTCTTCTGATTTTTTTGAAGAAAGGTTACCTCCTGTGTCTATATTACCATTTTTCAGCTAATGCAGTTATCTATCTAATGTCTTTAAATATTATAAACTACCAGGAAATGAAATGAACAGGTGAAAGTAGCTGTATCCCATCTAACCCATCTTCTTTTGAGAAGAAGCTGTTCTAAGTTTTAGTATTCATTTGATTTGGGGATGAGATCAGGTGCTTGGTGAAATGTGCTGAATTTATCCTTCATTATGCTATTGTAACTGGGACAAAACCTTTAATCTAAAAATACATTCCCCCTACTCAACTTTTCCAATTTTGTGTTTTGATAAACTGACACTTTGCAAGTACTTCATTGCTTGGCTTCTGAGACTTGAAGTGGGACAGTGTTCCGTTGCATAAATTAATCATACAGGCACACTAAATTTTGCATTATTCTGGTTGCTAAGGGAAGTGTTGCAGGGACGGGAAGGTGGGTGGTGAGCGGGGGCTCCTGTGTGTGAATGTGCTGGTCCAGGTACCGCAGCCCCGGGAGGCAGGAGGGTTCACAGCGGCTTTTTGGGCAGGCCTGACAGGGGAGGTGAAGGCTCCATCACATCCCATGAGGGTGTTAATGTCTGTCAGAGCTTCCTCTGTCCAATTCTGTGTCTGCGTTTTCTACACGAAGATTGAAGCGAGGACGGTTTGAGCTGGGAGAAAAGTTGAAAGCTCGTTCTCTGCTAATGAGTTCATCATTTAACTGGGTTAAACTCTGCTAACTCGCAGCGTTGCAGTGGGGTGGTTGTTAAATTTCCCCCTAATGAATTGGCAATGTCAAGATGTCAAGAATCCATCCAGTGTATGCGAACTTCAGATCTGCGAGGAGCTATTTGAATATGTTCTGTAAGATAAAGTCCCTGCTGGCCATGAAGTGCCATCAGATAACCTGAAACGTGTTTTAGTCAAAACTGGGTAGAAGCAATCATCAGTCCCTCATGCTAAAGGTTAAATATCAGCTTCTCTTTCTCCAGCAACATCACAGTGTCACTTTAGAGAACTTTCCTTGAAGCCTCATCTTTAGAGCAGCCATCCTGCCCTCAGTTGCTGTGTCATTCCTCAGTGACCTTGTGGCTTCACGTCCTTTGGATGTAGCCTTAGAGATGCGCATATGGCATTGTCTCACTGTGCGCTCCTGACATACATTCTTTTAGCCCTTCTGCGCATAAAGAAGGGCTAAAATGTAAATTATCACATTTGTAATACATCTATAAATCCATCATATTTTAAAGCCAGTATTTTTGCACTTACTGCCTTCCCAATAATGGTATTGATGATCTCTAAAATATATGTTTATGTTTAATCCACCCTTAAGTGGATGCCAGTTTTTTGCCTAATATCAAATTATAAGCGCTACTTTACAATCATCTATTCTGCAGACTATACAATTTCTTTCTAAAAGCAAAAAAGCTGAAAAGTATAGTGGTTTTTGCAGAACGTTTTGAAAATGGAGAGACAAAGCTTTAATAGGTAAAAGTGTTCCTGATGATGGGCTGGGGGCAAAGAGAGAAGGGTAAAGGTGCTGTTAGAAGCATCGTTTGAGGATTTACTGACTTGCAGTCTGGTATTGGTAATAAGACAGTAATTTCAAATATTGTGCTTTCAAAATACACGACTGGAGCCTCAGTAAACAGGTATGACACTTGCTATGTAATAATCTTTGTAGTCACTTTTGCATTTATTTACAACCAAATTTAGGAGTAACCTAGGCAAATTTCAAAAATAGGTCTGGTTTAATTAACTATGTTTTCTCAGAATTAAATTTCTATCACTTACAATAATTAAATACATAACTGACCTGTATTTTTTCAGAACAACCCCCAGAAGGTGTGTATTTGGGTGCAAAGGAACTCTTAGTCAAAAATAATGTAGAAAGGTCATTATAATGCAGCTGTTTACAGCAAAATGCAGTGCAAGCAAATTACTATGGTGGTGTATACATCATATGTTACACGCATTCTGGTTTTGTGTAAGTCAAATCTGTGTCAGTAATAATAAACAGCTTTTGCTGGCTGCGAAAAGACTGTATTTGGCGTGTTAGAAAACATAAAGAAATGAGCATGAGAAAAATGGATTCTGAAGTTAATGTACTGTATCTGACAGATGAACATTGCCCTGAATGGTACCCACTTTGGCAAGAAATTAATTCTGCTATAGATATTGTATGTTTGGATTTACTGCAGTAGTTGAAAACTGGGAAGTGACTTGAGTCATGCTCCTGTTTCTCTGATCCGCAATGGAAACACAATATTACTTGTTCCATAGACTCCAGTGCTTGACAGGGAAATGGAAAAATGTGAATAAACAGGACTGCGTTAAAGCATCCCTCTCATTTTTTGAATATTACAACACAAGTCTTAGCAGGACATAAAGTAATTGAAAGACATCGATTTCTATTCTGCTGCATTCCTGTTGGTGTCTCCAGAGCTACTGAGCAGATGCTCTTTTAGACTTTTTTTCCCTTTTCATCTTTCTATCAAGAAAATAAAATTGCTGAAGGATCCCGTAGTTGGTTAAGGGTGCAAAGTAACATTTTCCAAAGGAGCTATAATTTTTTTGTTGAGGAAGAAGCTGTGAGTAATAAAAGGGGCTTTTTCCTAATCCTGCTTTTCAGTTTTCATCATAGGAGTTTGGTGAAAAGTATGTGCCAATAATAAAGATGGGGAAAATTATAGGGAATTGTTTTCAGCTTTTCTGAAATTACTTTTCTGTACCTTTTCCTTTAATTTTCTTTATACAGTCATTTTTGAATATGCAATATGGCAACAGATTGAAGAATGGGTTTCTGCAATAGCTATTCTGGTTTTTCAACTCTTACACTGCTTGGTTACTCCTAAATATCTACGTACAAGACTGTCCACATCAGTTTTCCACAAGTTGCCCACGTCACGTTATTACATTCAGTAACGTGTGGGTTTTTTTTTTTCCAGTTAATAATTTAATAACACCTGACATTCTCCTCTGCTGTGTGCACTAAAATTCTCCCTGCCCCCTTACTGCCTCATGAAGGACATTTGCCTTTGCAGTCTCTATGATACAAATATTCCAAAATGTTTATTTTCTCTCCTACCCAGGACTATTGCAGTAGTTCTGAGGAAGTTTACAGACCTGCCGGTAGCTCAGATGAGTCACAGCACTGTGGTCTCTTCCTCTGCCGTCACTGGAGATGCCTGGTGTGTTTGGCTGGTTTGCGGCTGTTATAAATCTGGCTTCTTGCTGCATTCCAGTTTCTGTAGTTCTCTTTCATCTTTCTAATAATTCTTAGCAGTTTGTTTAAACCTACACAATGTGACACAAAGCTTCTCGCCCTCTGAAGTGGCTGCACTGAAACAACAAGTTAATTGGTTCATTTTTACGCGATTAAGGTTTGCAGGAGGTTGAGCCTCTCTTGGTGTGTGTAAAGTGTGAATATGGTGAATATACAAGTTAAATAGCAGAGTGCTTGGCACTCAGACCAATCCAAAGCTTCTCAGCTCTGTAGCCCAGTTGATTTTGCTGCCACGAGAACAAAGATCCCAGTGCTTACCAGTCCATCTGCAGAAAAAGAGAAAGAGGCCACAGGGTGAGCCGAGCCCAGGGCTGGGTTTGCCAGTCCTGTCACCAGAAGGGCAGCCAAGGCCGGGCTCTGCGTCCAGCTCGTCCCAGCAAAGCTGTGGCTTTCCCCAGCCAGACGGGGCAGGAAGGAAAGTCCTCACTGTTCCCCACAGATTTCTGCTTTGTCTTCTTCCACAGCAGATGCTCCTGCCGTCTTTGCAAACTGGGAAACGGCCTGATTTTCAGACTTGCCCAGGTTTTGCTCTCTGTTTTTTGGAAACTCTTATTAAGGAATGTTTAAAGTTGTCTGAAAGTTCTTAAAAAGTCATGGTGTCTGGAAATTCACCTCCTAGTGATGGAAGAGTTGGTTGTCCTCCCATCTGAGAGCTTCACTCGTGGCTTGTGACTCCCTGCCCACGCTGCCAGGGGTACAGCATGTTCTGAAGCTTTGCTTTGCTTTGCAAGGAATTAGTACTTCTGTAATCAGCACATGGTGAAGAGATAATTAAGACTTGAGAGGTTATAAGATTCACATTGGAAATGGAGAAAATATATTCTGAATCTGAGTTTATATTTGTAGACAGCAGGACTTGTTCAGGGCAATCAACTTTTTGATTTACAACTCAGGCATATGGGCAGCAGCTGATGGCAGGACCTTTCAGCACTCAGCAACTCTCAGTAAAGCACCTCACGTTTTTAAATTGATTTGCATAGTGAGATTTATTATGACCTTATAGAAACAGTAGAGAGAAAACCCTCAAGTAAAGCCTTTCAGCATCTTCAGAACCTGCTTTCCTTGTGTGTGTCCACTGCAGCTGGTGCCACTCTGCAGGGAAGCTGGGGGGATCCACAGCAAGTGAGCGAGGCTGGGATTGTTCCCTCTCTTTCTGTCCCAAGGTTTTCCTAAACTGCTGAATAGCTAAGGAGACAACCTGCCTGATTTCTGAAGCACCACAAGGCTTTTGACCTGGTCTTTAGCATAGATATCTCTTTCCTCTGTATTTCTGACTGAGTCTGTTTTGACAGAAGAGGAGCTGACTCTGTGTTTACCAGCATGTGTTTTATGTGCTTACATTGCAAAACTATAAATCCCAGAATAAACAGACGCCAGATTCCAGTGTGTGTTTTAACTTGGGTGGGTTTGTTGCAGCAGTATCCATCCCCATGAGTGGAGCATTCCCTTCCAGCCCCTTGGGCCGCCAGAGGCATCGCTGAGAGGAGCAGTGTCCTTCCCGCAGATAAAACCATGAGGCTGGATTGTATTGGTTATGGTTGTCTGCTGTAGATCAGAATTGTCACAAGTACCTTGAGGGTATGGCAAACAGTTTTCTTCTTTTCTTTTTTTCCCTTGTGTGCCTGCCCAAAGGATGCGGATTTTTGTCCTTTCTCTCTACACAAACGAAAGATTGTCTCCAAAGTGCTGAACCAAAGCACATTTAGAAGGTGGTCTGGCCTTGTGTTGGAGCCTGTGGGCTTGGGCAGTACCCCAGCATCTCCTCCCCAGCACCTCTTGGCCATTTCCAGTTTAGTCACCCTCAGTGCCTGGTAGCCAACTCTATCTTGTTTCCAGATTGTATCTGTTACACACCACCTTGTAGTTTTCTCCATGTTCAGTTACCTGTTGAAAGGCAGGAGAGAGACTTTTAGCACGGGTGGAGCTAAGCTGATTTTTAAGCTGAGGATTGTACTGACTGAATTTTAGGGAAGAGTGGAAAAACAGAGAAAATGATGACCCAGCTATTTATTTTAATGGGTACATGAACCACCTGTACTTGCTCTAAATTAACTACTTCACTACATTGCAGTTTGAGGACTTGAATGGTGACTGTTGAGGTAAGTATCCTTGAAGGGAAGCAATAAAGTACAGAAAGCAGTGACAGGAGCTTCACTCTTCACTTTTTCATGACAGCAGACAAAATTCAACCACCTCTGTCCTGGGGTTTCTCTTGGTTTGACATGAGACGGACAGGGGTATTTTTAGTGTCACATTTTTGCTATCTGATCCAGAGTTCCACAAAAATTGGGGTTCTACATGAATCTGTTGATTGATTGTTTAAGAACAAACATCGAATTATGTAATGCATGAAAGTTCGTGGTTGGTTGGTTGGTTGGTTGTTTGCTTGTTTAGTTTGGTTTGGTTTGTTTTTTCTGTTAGTAGCCAAAATCTGGTATGCCTAGGTCTTGCTCTGTTCTGTGGATATAAATGAAAAGCTTTATCAACGTAAACCAATTTAAGCTACAGAATTCACAACTGCTACATACTGATATAATGTAATTGAAGCTGATGCTCTTGTTTGTCTCACAATTAATTTATTTTTGTGTTTCCCTTTCCGTGAAGACAGGTCCCAGCTGTTTATGAACAGCATTTTGCCAGCCTCAGTCATTTGCATCCCTATAGAGAATGTTCGCGGTGCTCCGTGTCATGCACTGGGGCTCTTTTATTGGCATATATTATATGCACTTTTATTTTGTAAAATAGCCGCACGCCTGTCTCTTCTAACTCTTGCTTTACAGTACTTCTTAAAAATTATCCATGAAGGACATTGCCTGTTTTCCTTTCCTTGCTGATTTTGTTTTCCTCTATTTTGTCGTGTTCCCTGTATACCTCAGAGCATGGGATTATCCCATTCTTACATTTTTAGGTAGATGGGCTGATATGCTTGAAATTTTCCACAGTGTTGTTATACCTGCTGTGCTCCAAGCACAGAAATAATATGTTTGGAACTGTGAATCATAAAGAAATATTTTCCCTAATTTTTAAGCAGGATTTAGGTAGCTGTATCAGATATGTTCCAATACCTTCCTCTGTCTTTGCAAGGACTCAACCTCCACCTTCATTGTTTATTTTTGGAAAGAGACATAGAATAAGGGTGTGTGTGGAAAAGTGCTGAAGTCACGTTAGCAGTCTGTTTCAGTATTTAAAATAAGCTAATTGGTTATTGTTCTTTCAATTCATAAATTCTCTATTATCATTTGTGTTGGTTTTGGAGATAATTTTGTATCTCAAGATATTTATTATCCATTTTGAAAGCACAGATACCAAGATAACAGGGCAAGACATTTTGTAGTTTGGTTTCTCCTGCTCAGTATTTTTTAACAGCATCCCTTAAAATAGAAATGCAAAACTATGTGTCCTACTTTCCCCTCGCTAAAATAGATGCCTTTTGTTAATTTTAGATACAGCAGAGCAGGATATGTAATTAATGATATCAAAGAATCCATGTGATATTCAACAGGGTCCTAATATCAAGGACAAAAGAAGTCTGACAACAGCTGTCCCTCATGGTTTGGTTTGTAAAAGTGTTGTCTTTTATTTCAGGAAGTTGGATGCTTTCATCTATGATGCAGCGGTGCTGAATTACAAGGCTGGCAGAGACGAAGGCTGCAAACTGGTCACCATAGGGAGTGGGTACATCTTTGCCACCACGGGCTATGGAATAGCACTTCAGAAAGGGTCACCTTGGAAGAGACAGATCGATCTGGCCCTCCTTCAGTTTGTTGGAGATGGTAGGCACCGAGCCTTTTTCCTTTCTTTTCTTTCTTAGGTATGCACAGTTAATTCAGCTTTAGTGGCTCTGAGCCCTTTATTACTGCTTTCTTACAGTCTTTAAACGAAGCAAACAAGCACAAAAATAAAGTCGAAAATTATTTATTGATACTGAGACAGGAATTCTCTTCCCCTCTGTTCTAACTCATCTCACCACCCAGGATGTTTGCATCTATTTGCAGAGTGTTTTCACATACATCACAAAATAACAGTGGCCTCAGTGTTAGAGAGCATTTCTAAATGTGTTTTTTTATTTTGCCATTGAGCAATGACAGAGGAGTCTACGTGGTAGATGAGTTATCTTTCAGCATAACTGTTTTGCTGTTTAAAATTCTTTAGTTCAGGTCTGAACTGGTGCAAGTGATCCCTAATCTAGGGTGGATTAACTTAAACTTCTGGTAAAATAATGTTTATGGAATTGAAGTAAGGTGACTGGTTTTATTGGATTTCAAACAAGCTGTTTTTCATTCTAGCACAGAAGCAGAAGAATTCTAGGTCCTCTTGGCACTTCTGCCCTGTAGAAAACTTGCTGCACATCTTTGGTGTATTTGTAGACAGTACTAATGGCTTGTTCTCCATATAGGGCTTGAACTACATTTTGATTGTAGAAATCTTTCTTTGCCAAAGTGAAACTTCCAGCTTTTCATACGTGCATGCAAATGAAAATATGGTGGTTAAAAACATTTGTAATGAATGGCTGAAATCCTGCAGCAGATTAGAACATGGTGTGTTACATAATCATTCTGGTAATTTTTCTCTTACATAGATACTTGTGTTAACTTTGCATTTCTCTGCCAGTGAAAAAGAGGGCTCAACTGAAAAATAAATATGCACTTAAAATCACTGATAGCATGTCATTGAGACTAAGAGTAGTAGATTTCTGTATAACAGGACAATTTAAATGGCAAAGTGCAGGATCTTAGCATAATGCTCTCCTGTTCCATAAAAAACCAAAACATTAATTTCCATACTGGAGACAGTGAGTGTATTAGTCTTCCTGCACATGGATTTTATTCCTGTTATAGACCTAACTGACTGGAAGAGATGTAATCGTAATGACTGATGCATTTTGTCGGGTGAACATAGAGACATACTGGTGTCATCATTCCTGATGTGTTGGATTTAGAGAGGCTTGTGGAAGAAACACTGCTCACCTTGCTGAGGAGTTAATTGGTGACCCATAAGCTGGTTTCACGCAGTGACATATTCTTGTTTTAAACAGTTGCAATTAATTGGTTAATATCTTAGCTTTATTTTTCTATTTGTGAATATATGACTAAAATATTTTTCTGCTTGTGCAACACTACTAAGTGTTAGGTGCTGCAATTCTGACCTGGTTTTAGATGACGAAGTTGAATCAGGGAGGTTGAATTAGTTGTCCTGTACTAAAGAAGAAACTGCTTCTGTAGCCTGAAGGAGGATCCGAGGTGTCTCAGTTGTGGACTAACCCCTCTACATGTCAGAGCATCACCAAGGTTTTCATTCTTGTCACCCTGCATTTTCTTCATGCTTATTCTTTCATCTTTTTTTGATATTTCTTATGCAACAAAAATAAATGGAATCACAGAGAAAGAAAACAAATTAAATAGAAGGGAAGGTATTTTAAGCTATTCATGAAAAAGTTTGTCGCAATACCAAAGCTACTGCTTTTTTGTGCATCACTTTGACTGTCAGGGAGAAAATAAAATGGATGGGAGAGAAGAAGGAAAAATCTTATCATGTATTTACACTTTGACCTGTGGATTTACATAGCATATGAATGCTTCTAGCTCTAACTCATTTTTAGTAGCTGAAGATAATACAAATGAATTGTCTACAAAACTCAGTATTAAAACTTCCATATGAATAATTTATAGAATTGCAATAGATACAGCTGGCACCCAGTTGAATGAAAGCTTGTCATGAAATATCTGCTCCCACATTCATCTTGCTCAGATATTGCTTCAGAAGATAAACAAAAGTTTTGAATGCACAAACCATGGAGACTCTGGATGTGTTTATGACATTTTTGTCACTGGTATTTTTCAGCGCCTTTAGAAAGTACTCTGAACAACCCAGGAACGCTAAAATGTTCATTTTCCCTTGTAAAGGATGCCTAAATTTGCTCAGAAAATGGTGTGGGCACTATTAAAAAGAACAGCAGTTGGACATATATGATGTGTAGGAAGTTCCATCTTATGAGGATACTCCTGGGAAAGCCTCAGTGGAGTCTGAATGAGGTTGTTTAAGTAAATAGACATTCACAAATGAAGGCAGAAATACTTCTTTCACTCGTGTAGCCTCTGCAGAATGTAGGATTCTTTAAGACTAAGCCTATAAAACAGAAAAGCACTTGGAAGCAACACTGCATTATTATTCCGTATATGTGATAGAGCATTCATCACAGTATGGAATAATTTCAATGAATGAATATAAATCTAACGAGTTTCATAACTGTAAGAAAAAAAAATCCTAATGAGTTGAACAAACACAATTTATTGATATGAATGTTATGTTAATATAATGGGAAAACCTTTTGGATGATACTGTATATTTGAATAAGACTAAGTAATTTGTTTAAAAGTATATCTAATTGCACCTTCAAAACTCATGATCTCGTCTCTCTTTCATGTTTTTACAGTACTGCGATAGTCTTTTGAAAGGTGTTTTAGAGCTTTCAGTTTCCTCTGCATGTCTCTTTCTCCTGTGATTTTTCTCATTTGATTTTTTCCTTGCTTCATCTGTACCGTTCTTGTATCCAAGCCAGTTCACTTACACACTGAAATGAAATTTTTGCACAGTGGACAGGAAGGTTTTCCCCTTTTCCTGGCTGATGTAAAACACCCAACTGAAGTATTAATGACTTCATGCAGGAGCGTCTTTTCATACTTCTCAGAGCACGATGCTTTTTCTGTGCTAATGTCAATGGCTTTTGACCTTCTCTTTTATCTTGTAGGCACTGGGAAAAATAAGGTAAATACAGAGGGATGTAAGTTTGGTTTAGGGATAACTAGGCTTAGGCTGGGTGGTTTATATGTAGCTACATGTGTAGTGCTCTGATCCTGAGGATAGTTCTACTGTGTGGACAAATTATACTGACAATTAGCAATTACACTGTGAAAGTGATGGCATCCTGGGATGTATTAGAAGGAGGGTGGTCAGTAGGTCAGAGAGGTTCTCCTGCCCCTCTACTCTGCCCTGGTGAGACCACACCTGGAATATTGTGTCCAGTTGTGGCCCCTCAGTTCCAGCAGGAGAGGGAACTGCTGCAGAGAGCCCAGCGCAGCCACCAAGATGCTGAAGGGAGTGGAGCATCTCCCGTGTGAGGAAAGGCTGAGGGAGCTGGGGCTCTGGAGCTGGAGGAGACTGAGGGGGGACTCATTCATGGGGATCAATATGGAAAGGGGGAGCGTCAGGAGGATGGAGCCAGGCTCTTCTTGGTGACAACCAATGACAGGACAAGGGGCAATGGGTACAAACTGGAACACGGGAGGTTCCACTTAAATATGAGAAGAAACTTGTTCCCGGTGAAGGTGGCAGAGCCTGGCCCAGGCTGCCCAGGGAGGTTGTGGAGACATTCTCTCTCTCTGCAGACATTCAAACCTGCCTGGACACCTTCCAGTGTAACCTCATCTGGGTGTTCCTGCTCCATGGGGGGATTGCACTGGATGAGCTTTCCAGGGCCCTTCCAATCCCTGACACTCTGGGATTCTGTCTTGCTGGAAGGAAACAGGCTACAAGGTGCCACATTTGCTGCTCTGACAAGGAGGAGAAGACACAGAGGGCAGGAGGATGGGCAGGAGTTGCTGAGGAATGTAAAGAATAGCTACTTAGTTGTGTCAAAAATAGAATTATCCCCAAAATGTTTCATCACTTGGTCTATACAGGTTCATATATGTAGAAGCTGAGATAAATATACACTTGTTAGAATGAGAATAATTGCTTTGGAACATGGAATTTTTTTGATATGAAGAGTTAGAAGTTGCTTTTTCTACTTTAAAGGATACGAGTGAAGTGTATTACCAGCGTATTTCTGGTTTTGTACATCTTACTATCTGCATGTCACATCTCAATACCTGCAACAACTTGCAGGTGACAATTAGCATCCACAGTTTTGTTCAAAATATTTGATCTTCAGGATAATTCTCTAAAGCACACTGGCGGTTGTGCAGGTTTTTTGGCTTGCTGTGGCCACAAGATGAAACTTTCATTGATTTTTTTTTTTTTTTAGCAGAGCAATAAAAATATTTCTACTGAGACACACAAGACTGTTTCTCAATCTTCTGTTGAGAACTAGAAGCATCCAGGAGTCCAAAACCAACTGGAATAATATGGCTGTGGAGAAGCAGCAACGTTGTCTTGTTTGGATCTTCCACCCACAGCCGCAGGGATGTGTGAGAACAGAAATGCATGGAAGAATCGTGTGATATGTGCTTTGATTTCTTTCATAAAGCTCTGTAGGGAGCAGCCAGGCAGGCTGATGTACCCCAATCCAGCACGTTACCCGAGCAGCTGGCAACTGCTGTTTCGTACCATCTTGCCCTATGCTCAGTAAAGCTCAGGCACAAGGCCACGTAATGTGTAATTTAACAAGTGCTGGACTGCAAGGTCTGTGCAGGAACTGTGTTCCTCCAGCCTGCAACTCCAGGAACTTCTGCCCAGGTCTGAACGCCCAGGTGTTGCTGCTACTGCTCTGGCTGGGGCTGCACAGTGCCATTTAGAGCAGAGTGGTACTTTTCTAGAAATATACTCCAAAGCAGTTTGAAAGACATTGCCTCTGAAGCCTATAGCATCATGTCTGGGGGATTTGGAGCAGAATCACTGGTGCCTCGGAGGTGAGGAAAATTTATTTTTCTTTCTCTATGGCTTTTTTTTTTTTTTCATTTGCAAGCAAATGAGATTATTGAACTGCAAATG
This sequence comes from Streptopelia decaocto, assembly GCF_964273445.1. Taxonomy (NCBI): domain Eukaryota; kingdom Metazoa; phylum Chordata; class Aves; order Columbiformes; family Columbidae; genus Streptopelia; species Streptopelia decaocto. The sequence goes on along the minus strand of NC_138668.1, from coordinate 13,703,340 downwards.
GCAAAGCTGCTTTGGGATTAAGAGAGTTTTGTGGGATGGAGAGAAAGACAGCAAGGAGCCTTTAGCTATGGGGGATGCAGCAGAAATAGGGGCATAAAAGGTGCATGACAACAGAAAGGGATGGAAACAAGGAACAGATTAATGCTGGGTAAAGGGAGCAGGTTTGGAGAGGAGTGGAGGAGGTGCTGACCAAGCATCTGCTGTGTGAGGTGTTTGTAACCCATTGTGCTGCTGCAGGTTATGGGCTCCGTTCGGGAAGGTCTGGGGATGGATCTCCAGGTTGGAGGGGCAGAGGGTGCAGCCACGTTCAGCCCTTAACCTGGAACGCTGCAACTTTTAAAGCCATTAGAGACTCAGAGACGTAAAGAAGAAAACTGGGTTTGGTTTGAGTTTCCACAGAGAGTCTGTTATCCCCTTCCTAATAACTTTCAGTTCTGGTTAATCTTTATGTGCTTTTAGAGTGGCTTAATACACTCAAAATTATTTTCCTGGGTGGATAATTGCTTCCCACTCCTTAGGGGTAATAGGCAACTGTGGAAATGAGATTTGCCCCCTCACATCTGGAAGAGGAAAGCACTTTGCTATTTTTTTTCATATTTTAGCATAAGCCTTCCAAATTGCTGTCTAGATTATACGGCAGTGTGACAGTGTGACTCACACTGGCTGTTAAGGACCAAGAAGGAAATACATATGCAATTATAAGGACATATTTTCTATGTGTGCTGCTCAGGCAGAATACACCCACAATCCCAGTGATTTTCTGTTTATATATTTAGTGTCCTCCTTAAGCAGTGGGTGGAACAAATGTGACTGGAGCATGTGAGTGTGTAAGTGGAGGGTGTTTGTGTAGCTAAACAAGAGTTAGAGGAATTGTAATATTGAAGATCGTGCTTAACGGTCCTGTTAATTCATCCATAATTAACGGGGGCATGCAGAGTGCGGTCATTAGCTCACGAGAGGTTTATTGCTGTCAGTCATCTGTGTTCATCTTTCTATTTTTATGGGGGAAATAACTCAGAAAATAAGAGTAAAGGACATTGTTTTGGGGGATCCAGACTGAATTCAAAAGGTCACTCTGCTCTTATGTAATCTCATCCAAAAGCTGCTGTATGGATCATATAATCGGTCAAACTGGCACTGATGAGCTTATTGAACCAAACACACATTGACCCATTTGGCTCCTGACTCCTCTGTTGAGGGTAAAGACCCTCTCAGGTTGGAGTGTCCAGGTGACGGGTGCAGCCTCCTCTATCGCTCAGTGGGAGCTGCCACCAGAGCACACGTGAAACAGCCTGTCCCTACATCTGAGAGCTGCCGTTTGTCCAGCTGGAACAAGCAGATGATTCTGCTAGTGCGGCCACAGTTGTTTGAAGGTGATGTCTTACATCTGACTGATGTGAAAGCATATATTTACTCCTTTTATTCAAGATCTTTAATTGGTTTAGGTCAGTTTTCCTTACGTGCTGGCACCTCAGGTTAGAGCTTTGCGCTGGAGTCACCGCCCCTTTTACCCTCAATACCTGTTTGCTTTTGCACCTTCTGCTCCATCCCGTGCACCATGATCTCCTGCTGGGGGATGAGCAGGGGGACGCACTGAGGCTGGAGCTCTTCTGGACTCAACCAAAGAGCTGCAGAGCCGTGGGGCTGCAGCCCGGCTGTCCCCTGGGCAGAGCGTCCTCTCCTTGATGCCCTGTGCTCGTTCCTGCAGAATCCACAGGCGACACTTCAATAGGGACAGTGTGTGAAACAACACAGTGCAGGGGAGAATGAATTGTTCCAGGCAGCTCTCCTTCACGCAAATCGATGTTTTTTGGAGTTGGAGGAGGGTGGATTTGGTTCAGGCACGTTGGCACTGGGCTTTCCACAGCTCAGGCAGTTGCAAGTGCCTTTGTGCAGTGGATCTCACTGTGTAAGTCTGATCTCCCACCCACAGTCATGAGAGCAGTAGCCCATTTGAGAAATACCGCTGCCAGAGAAACCCCCATTAGGTTGTTTTGTCCTCAGTGTGTTTTAGCTTTGCTGTCCCTCTGTGCCGGGGTTTGGGTTGCAGTAAGCTGAAGGTACATGCTGGCACTCTGAACCACCCTGAAGTTGTCATTTCCGAACAGCACCTGAAGTGTTAAAAATATCTTTCTGGATCCAGAAGGGACATATGAAATAGATTTCTTCTCCGTGTGTGAGAATAATTAAATAGGTTAAAATTAAAGGAAGAACTTGATGAAAATTACCCCTTCACAGTACCTAAGGAAGTAGTTGAGGCAGCCTGTGAACCATTAGTGATTGTCTCCAGGAACCTACGGCTTTAACCTACATGGTTAAAGTAGGGCAGAAAAACACCTGTCTTTTAAAGACAAAAAATAGGAACTCAGTGAATTATAGACGTTAGTGCTTATAGGAATATTAAAACAAATTCTTTAGCAGTTTACTTTGATCATTTGGAGGATAATAAGAGAATAAAATTTTAAAAGTCAATTTTCCAATTACAAATCTTGTAAAATTAATGTAATTACTCATCTGATAGGATGACTGTTCTTGCAGAGAATGCAGGTAAATGAAACAGAAGTAAACGGTAAATTCTTCACAAGGGCATTTTCTGTTTCCTTTTCCACATAGTCAATACTTTGACTCTAATCACTGTTTATATGTTGCTGCTTTTTCTTCCATCCTGTAATTTTTATTTAATGGCTTCTTGACAAGCATTTTTCATGTGCAGAGCTAATTCCACAGTCATATCTCTGTCCATTTTATTCCTTTGATTTCCCTGCATCAAACACTGTCCAAACTCCCGCGGGTGTTTATTCACTGGGGGCTGGCAGGACGTAGCACCTTTAAAATCAAATGCGGTCCCATGCTTGGGATGGCCAGTTTGGACTGTCGTGGGTCTGTGCTTAATCTGGCTGCATTCCCAAGTCACACTGAAACCAGGCCCAGGCTTGGCTTACTTCCCAAGACTGAAGATCAAAGGAGGTAGATAATGGGCTTTCTTTGATTCTGGGGGGTGTTTTTCTACCAGGATGAAGTTCAAGCCGCAGTGGTGCTGGCTGGGACGGTGCCCTTGGTGCTGGTCGGCAGCTGGAGGGAGGCGATGGATAAAATCCCTCTGGCTGTGGATTTGGAGAGGGGATGAAGGCACCACCAGTGATGCTGAACTTCTGATGCTTGGGACTTGCTGACTGTCATCATATGCTCCTGGGTTTGCCATCAGGAGGATACAGGGTTAGATTCTCCATCTTGGACACTTTTGTGTCCTGAGGGAGAATGGGAGGAGATGCTCAGGTGCCCCTCAAGCTTCAGAGGTCTTGCTTTCTTTCCTGGAATGGATTTTATTATTTTCTTTTTAAATAAGCAGCAAAGAAGATTATACTAGTCTGTTTGTTCTCCTTTTGGATGTAATTATAAAACTTCGGCCTTGCTTATTTCTGGCAAGTTTGTAACTAGGGACATACTCGGGCGATAATGAAAGGTTATTTTTTTTTGTACTAATCACAAGGAAAGCATCAGACGAGTATTGAAAAACTTATTCCCTCTTAAGAAACAAATCTTACTCCAGACTGCTTTTCTATAAGTGAATATGGAGAATGATGGATCATAGGTCATATGCTTTGAGGGTTTCTCTTTTTTATAAATAACATACAATTTTCAGTATGTGTGCATCTTCCTGGATGCACGTATAGATGTAGAGGAAAAAACACTGGGAAAACAAAGCAGCATGAAGGAAATGACCCATAAGGTAGACAGCTTTATCCATCAGTTTCTCATGGCTGGTCCACCACTTGGGAAGATGCTGCTTCTCTCAGGAAGGTGATTTAATGAGCAAAGCTGAGAACCAAGGGAGAATGCCAGGTCCTTACAAGGTGCTGGGCCTGGGAAGTGAAGGGAATGTGGGGATGCCAGTGATGCCTCTTGAAGAGCCCCTGCGAGGTGACACGTCTCCAAGAGGCAGTGACGGAGCCTGCAGAAGGGCAGCGCGTCCCTCAGCTCTGGGGTGACACTTCCCACAGCCCGCAGAAAATGCCGAGGGCTGCGACGAGCAAAATTGTGTCATTCTACCCTTTGATCTCTCTCTTTCTGGGTCTGGATAATGATGTTTTTATTGAGAAAAATGTTTCAGGGGGCGCACTGGCCAGTTTGTCACTCCTTGCTAGAATGATGAAGTGTCAAATACTTTAGAGGTGTTGCACTAAAATGTAGGAAAAAAAGGTCTTCTGGGGTAGTCAGAGTCAGAATGGCCAAATGGCCCATTTCTGTGCAAATGGCACAGAGAAGCACAAAGGGATTTAGCACTTGTAATAGTCTTGAATTACCACTGAGAGAGTGAGAATTTTGCAGTTTATTAGAGAAGACCATACTGTGTTTTGAGGGAATTGTGCAGAGGCTTAACACACTGCTTGAAATATAGATCCTTAAAATACTTATACTGATTCTTACACCATGAGGCAGACTTTTTGATACAGCACTATAGAAATTTTTAAAAATATCTTAATGTAGGCACCATGCAGTTATTTGTGAATTTTGCAACTCCAATATACTGTGAACATATTAAACAAAAAAGGAACATGATTTTTTAATCAAATCTATTGGAACTCTTCATTTTCTAATTTTTGTGCTAGTGTCATGATGTACTTTGTTGCTGAAATCTGCCACTAGTCATTTAACCGTTAATCTAGTCCACACATGGATGGAGGTAGAAAATGATTGTGACATTACTTTTAGTAAGTGCCTGAAGTGAAAACACAAAGCCTTAAAACAAGCCTGATTAATATTTATAAGTAACTTGAGACCCCCCAATTAGCTGCAGACTTGAACTCCATTAGCACTTGTTTCTTTCAGGCCAGGCATTTACATATATTGGGGTTGCTGACTTAGATTTCCAAGGTCTGTCTTATGGAAGGTTTCAAGCTCTTATTGCTGATTAGAATTATGCACATGTGGAGATAACAACTCTCCAGTGCCTGGTAATCACTAATCCCTGGCCTTTCAATTGCCAGGACTAATCTATTGCTATAGGTGTCATCACCCTGTATTTGCCTCACAAGTCAGACCACCCAAAAGGGTTTGCAACACAACAACGTTCCTTCTGAAGGACTTGATTCTTCTCTATATTATTTCTTAACCAAAGTTTAACCAGCCTCAAAGTTCAATGTTTGTCATTCCAGCTCCAGGCCAAGTTTGGAACAGGCTGATTTTTGGAAGGAGTGAATGGACACCCTAGTTAAAAAATTACTCATACCTGAGGATTTTGTAATAAAAATGTTGTGCCTTCTGTAAATATCCTGGGTAAAGTGGAATGAGCAGGAAGAGTAATATGCGTTTTTTGCCAGTTTTATAGGGTCAGCTATGCTGAAGGGTTATTACATTTAAATTAGTAACAGTTTTGTCTGTGTTTCTGTGTGTATGTATACACATATATGTATGTATATGTGTACACATGTATGTATAAATATATACTGTAAATGATTTATATACATAGACCAGAATTACCAGCTTCATCTGTCCATTCCCAGAGACTATAATTTAATAAATATGACAGTCCAGTGATTCACAGTGCTCTGCAATCCATAAAATTGTGGATTGCTTTTGGGTATTAATTAACAGTGGTTTCTGTCAATGTCAGATATAATGGAAGGGATATTGCAGAGCAGGATCTGCAGGACTCGGGGATGCTTTGTTCTTCATAGCTTGCCAAAGCACTGTCATTTATCTCCACTCAAAACAAGCTTGGTTGGTTTCTGTAGTGATGTTTTTGGAAAGGTTAGTGGATTATCAATAGTTACTTTAGGTGTACATGCCAAAGGGAAAGAAGCGTAGAGGAAACAGTAATAAAAACGAGGTTTAAATTCCTTTGTGAATTTTGTTATGAATTGTAAAAGGGCACAGCAGTCAAATCAAATTGAAGTTTGACAGTCTTGGGAGATGTGAATTTTCCTGTGGGAAGTAATGAGGGCTGGTTGTCAGAGCTCTGGCTACTAATGCACAAACCAGAAATCCTGCTGTCTCTCTGGACTTGGGTTCTTCTCTATTCGCTGGCCTCAGTGACTTTTATTTGTAGACTTTGGGGAGGACTTGAAAGAGAAATGAGGGGAACAGTCCACTGAGGTTTAGCAGAACAAAAGAAATCCAAATGTTCTAAGATATGGAAATGCAATAATGAACCCCAGTTATCTATGTAGTGACAGTGCAAAATCTACACTGGTGCAATTAATAATTTATTGTGCCTATGTCCTGGATTAGAAGGCTTTAAAAGATTCATTAGGATTGAGTTTCTTCTTTGGGGATGCTCATAGGTATTTTGAAGACTGAGCACTGTAATTTGGGAGAAGATACACTGTCTTGTTCAGATGTACATGTTCAGTTCAAGCTTCAAGCACAAAACTAATCTCAGAATTAACTAGGAACTAAATAATGTGTCTTACAGATTTGTGAAATGCCTTTGCTAAAGTACCTCGTCCTTTCTACTTCAATTTTTCCTTCACATTCTGTGAGAGGAAGTGTCTCCATCACAGTCTTGTGTTCCACTTGCAACTTGTACATCCAGATTATTTGTGGGCTGCAGCTTTCCTGGTGCCCTGGCACTGTCCTGCAAAATGCTCCCGCACCGCAGGTCATCGATCTGCTAGTCCAGCTTGAAGGTGGCTGAAATGTCAATACAGCTTCTAGCCATTTTTTTCCTGATCTTTACTCCAATGACATATGGATTATAATAGTGAAAATGCATTTTCTAATCACTGAGTAAGGATTAGGGATATGTAGCATGAGAATTCTTCCCCCAGATTGAAGCCATATCCTAAACTAGGAAACACACAAGCCAGCTCAATACTGTACTCTCTGGCCCCCTGTATTGCGTGCTGTATCTTCTAGAAACAATGAAGTTAATGACATAAAAAAATAATAATAGAATTCCTCAGCTGACTATATCCCCACAAGAGTAAAAAGGCATGTATACACATGCAATGCGTCAGAACACTAAACACTTGAAAATTAATCATATCATGCAATATGAAAAACAGACTTGGCAGGAACAACTACAGCTTCTCGCACACCTCTGTCCGTGTTGGCAGGAGCGAACACTGCTAAGGGACACCGTCCTCCCAGGCCAAATCTCATCAGTGAAATACAGATTCTACGAGTAAGGAACAGAGGCAGTGGGTGGATCTGCTTCCTTGGCTGGAAGCACATGAGGTGTTTTAATGGCAGTGAAGATGTGTCACAGCCAGAACCAGACCCCAGCACCGCTCTGTTCCGGGCACATGATGATGCCATTAATTTTTGTGCTGCTGTCTGGGAGTCAGTGGCAGCAGCAGGAGGGCCGAGGAGACTGTGAGATGAAAGGTGGGGGACCACGGGGCCGGCAGGGAGCAGAGGGGGTGTCCCACAAGGGACAAGGCTGGGTGGGAGTATGTGCTGTGGGAAGGGTGGGCAGTGACTGCGTTCCCCAGGTCTCGGGGGGAAATAGAAAATGAAAAAAGCCAGAAAGCCAGGAGAACTGTATTTGAGATACTGCTTGTTAGAATAAAACAATAATTAAAAAAAAATCAGGAAAAGGGACATACTGTATTCATGCAAGCATCCAGGCATTAAGTGACAGTTATTTTCTATAGAAAAGTGGCGTGTGAAACACAATAGACTTTCTTCATACTGCATCATGTATAACTTTGTTTCCTCACTGGCTGCCTGTGCTGTACAAGTAAAGCTGGTCAAGCTTTTTGTTTCCAAAATGACATTATTGTGACCTGCAGCCATCACGCTTTGGGAGATTTTACATCCAGTGGTGGTGACTGTCATTGCTTTGCCACGTATTACTGGCGAGAAAAAAGAGAGAGTTTTGATAAATAATGTTATTTCTTTCTAAAGTGCTTGTAGATCAGAAAGTGGTTTAAAATCACATCTCTGAATCAGTTACCTGTTACTGAAATGCAGCCAAGTCTGGGAGGAGATGTGACGGATGGCACTGCAGAGCTGGCCCGGCGCAGCGTCGCGGGGCTGCGGGACCTGGCTGTGCTGCTCAGGCTGAATGTTTAAACTTGCTGTTTAATCTTTGTTGTCTGCGTGGATGGTCTTTTAATGTTCAAAACCATCTTTTTGCTGAGAGACTGGAGTAAAAATATGGTATGGAAGGGACATGCGGATTCAAAGAACATGTAGATAGCTGGATTGTAAGGTTTTTCATGAGGTTATCTGGTTAGTAGCTGTTTGGCATCAAAAATAACACGAGAGACAAGAACACTAATAAATCAAATCCCCAGATACCCAAACCCTAGGGAACAAGAGATACCAGAGACAATAGAGAGATCAGACATGTCAGGAGAGGTTCAGCCAGAACATTGCAACTTGTACAAAAAGGACAAACAAGATTATCATGGGACTAATAGGAAAGAAAAACTACTTCTGCCATGTTTTAAAGGGATGGTGAGAACATGTGAAATTTGTTTTGCTACGTTTAAGGGAAGGGCCAAAGGGAAAAGTCAGAGAGGATCAGGGAGGAACAAGTGTAGAAAATGGAGAGGAGGGAGCAGGTTGTGTGCCAGGACACGTGTCTGATCCCTGTGTGTGTTCACTGCAGCCCGTCCTGTGTCTTGACTAAACTCAGTTCTTGGCTGGTTTTGTTGTGATCATGCTTTCCATTGGGCAGCAAAGGCAGCTCTCCTGGCTGGCACTGTTATAGCAACCAGAAGAAAGTTTTACCCAAATCACAGATCCTGCTTTCTAGAGCAACCAGCATCCCACGTAATTTATGAAATCTGAGGACATCTGAAACTAGGGTGCCGTGAGTGCAAACCTGCTATATTTGCAAATCCTTAGTAGATAAGACTAAAGTGCTCCACAAATGCAGCAGTAAATGGTGCTGTATTTTTAACTCACAAAGGCTTTTGAATCCTGTGAGCAGTAATGTTTGCATTGTGCTTTGACTCCTTGTTCCTTAGGGGAAATGGAAGAGCTGGAAACCCTGTGGCTGACGGGTATTTGCCACAATGAGAAGAACGAAGTCATGAGCAGCCAGCTGGACATCGACAATATGGCAGGAGTGTTTTACATGCTTGCAGCAGCCATGGCTCTCAGTTTAATCACCTTTGTCTGGGAGCACCTATTTTACTGGAAACTTAGATTCTGCTTCACTGGAGTCTGCTCAGATAGGCCGGGATTGTTGTTCTCAATCAGCAGGGTTAGTATGACTTTCATTTTCCCCCTTTGAGCAATAGAAATAATAAACCCTACCTCCCAAACCCATGATTTTCCCTTTTATTCCTACTTGAACATTTGAAGTGCATGTTAGAGCACCAGTGTGATGCTCTAGATGGGCTTTGGATGCACTTGTACTCCATGGGAGGTCTTTTCTCCATTGGTTTATTCTAGGGTATGAACTATCATCTGCCAGGATAATCAGTAATCAAATGCTGAAAACAAATACAATTAAGGGGAATTTTGATGAAGAAATGGTAGAGTTGTTCAGATACAGGAAATGGATTGATTTCCACCAAAAAAACCCACAAACAAACAACACCAAAGCAAACAAAACACCACAAACAAACAAACAAAACTGATGGCAGACATTAGCTCTCAGTTTTGTGTATTTCTTAAACAGGTGGATTTTAAGTGGTAAAAATATACTGGAATATTTTTATAGGCTTTTCTTGATAGCAAACTTGAATAAACCATATGAGAAAAGGTCAAGTATAAGTGTTGCTTATGTTTGCTTGTACACTAAGACAGACTTCAATGATAACTTTACCAACCCGAAGTGGATTTACATATCCAAATAATTGATACTTGCTGTAAAACAAGGGGAGTATGAGCTCGTTCTTACATTTTTGACAAATGAGTTGGGTTTTGTCTTCTTTTTTTAACAGTACTTTTATTAGGTGATTGACTTTTTGCTGGATCTTTTATATAGCTGAGGAGAATTGAAAATGATACTAAAATGCCTAATTGCTTTAAAATGTGCAGAAATTACTCTGTTGAGTAAATTGGACTGTATTGCAGCTGCATTAAAAAGATTCTGCCTTACTCTGTTAGGGATTGTCTAGAGAAGCATATACACTTTAACCTCCTCATTTTACATTTGAAATGTGTACTTTTGGCCTTTTACATGTGAATTTTTCCTAACCGATGTGAGGGGAAAGAAGGCCTTATTTCAAAGGCAAATTTCTGAGAGCTGCAAGTTCACAGGGTCGGAAATGTCAATTGAGCTCACAGGAGGACTGAAGAGGTTGAAGTTAAAGGATGGACTTCAACCTTTTGCTCAAAATAAACTCAAATTTGGGCTTCAGAAAGAGGTGGGTTTTTTTCATATGTGCCAGGATAGGAAACAAAAGAGCTAAAATACCATGACTAGAAGCCTTTTTATTTCAGCGGAAGTGAAGAGTACCTTAACATCCAAGCAAATAGCCTGACGGCAGGTTTGTGTAGGGGGGTAGCTTAATCACTGGTTTAAAATAGTAGTTTCCATTACTGAAGGTTAGTTACATGTTGTGATGAGACTAGGAAATCTTTTAGGGTCTCTTCTAATCTTGTTTTCTGGAATAAGCAGGGGAGGGCAACATGGACCATGGCTATTTTTCTTCTTTACAGTTCCAACAGGTATGGTGGAAATTATTCTTCCATATCGATGCAAGGAAATAATAATAAAAGGATAGATATGTACTTTTAGTCTTTCCAGTCATTAGATAAGCAATGTTTAATTTTTCTTTATTGCTAACTAAAAATAGAATGGAAGTATTTAAAATTTACACCTAGTGATTTAATTTGTTACTTCTGTTACAGGGTATTTACAGCTGCATTCATGGAGTACATATTGAAGAAAAGAAGAAATCTCCTGACTTTTCTTTGACCAATTCCCAAAGCAACATGTTAAAACTACTGCGAACAGCGAAAAATATGACCAATATCAATCCTTCAAGAATTAACTCCCCCAAAAGAACAGCTGATTTTATTCAGAGGGGTTCCTTGATTATGGATATGGTCATGGATAAGGGAAACCTTATATTTTCTGATAACAGATCCTTTCAGACAAAGGACAACTTTTTTGGTGACAACATGAGTGAACTGCAGACACTTCCTGGCAATCGACACAAGGACAATCTTAACAACTATGTTTTCCAAGGTCAGCATCCTCTCACACTGAACGAGTCCAATCCAAATACAGTAGAGGTTGCAGTAACAACAGAAGCAAAGGTGAACTCCAGACCCAGGCAGCTCTGGAGGAAATCTGTTGAATCTTTACGTCAAGAATCTGTACGTCAGAGCCAAGGCTCCCAGAGAGAAAACGGGTCAGATGAAAACAGGCAGCTTTCCTTGAAAAGCCAAAGATACCTTCCTGAAGAGATTGTCCATTCAGATGTATCAGAGACGTCAAGCCGAGCTACTTGCCATATGGAACCTGAAAACAACAACAAGCACCACAAAACCAAGGACAATTTTAAAAAAAGGACAGTAGCATCAAAATACCCAAAAGACTGTAGTGAAGTGGAGCTGACATATCTGAAAACCAAACAGAGCTCTCCACGGGATAAAATCTACACGATTGATGCTGACAAGGAGCCAGGATTCCGCTTGGACACCCCTCAGTACGTTGAAAACATTGTCCTTCCAGAACCTATAGAGTTTCCTGATGTTTATCAAGATCACAATGACAACTACAGGAAAGCAGAACACGCAAACAGGACTCCCTTGCACAACGAAGACAGTCTTCCAAATAATGACCAGTATAAACTTTATGCAAAGCACTACACTTTAAAAGATAAGAATGCTTCCCCGGTTGACGTGAATGATAGGTACCGACAGAATTCCACCCACTGCAGGAGCTGTCTTTCCAACGTGCCCACATACGCGGGACACTATTCGAGCAGATCTCCCTATAAATGCGACGCGTGCTTGCGAATGGGGAACCTCTATGATATTGAAGAAGATCAGATGCTGCAGGACACAACGAACTTATCGCTTCCTGAAGAAATATATGAGCATACTTGGTCACAAAATAATGCTCTGCAATATCATAAAAAAAATAAGTTGAGGATTAGCAGGCAACATTCGTTCGATAATATCGCTGATAAGTCTAGGGAAATTGATATTGGAAGACCTTCTCGTAGTATAAGCTTGAAAGAAAGAGAGAAATTTCTACAAAGTAGTCCATATGCAAGCATGTTTAGCGTGCCCTCAAGCAAACTGTTGGGCAACAAGGCCTCACTTTTCACTCGCGCTCTGGAGGACAGTAAGCGGAGCAAGTCCCTGTATCCTGTTCACTCAGATGATAATCCCTTCCTGCACTCGTCCCGTGATGACCAGCACTTATCTCTTAGGCGAAGTCCAGCTGATCTTTATAAACATTCATTACCAACAAGAGGAAGACATGATAATTATTTAAGGTCATCTATAAAGTCTACAGCCTCATACTCTTCCAGGGATGGTCGGATCCATAATGACATGTACATTTCAGAGCATGTTTTGCCTTACGTTGCAAATAGGAATAGCTTGTACTCAACTCCAAGGGTTTTAAATTCCTGTAGCAATAGACGTGTGTATAAGAAAATGCCTAGCATTGAATCAGATGTTTAAATTTTCCATGAACACTTCATCTATAGGGAAAAAATAGTTGCCACCATCTTAGAGGGGAGAATTTATTCTTTAACAGTATCCTGCTATGGTAGATGATATATAAACCTCTCCCTTTCCCAGTGTACTTTTTGTACATGAATAGGTAAACTAGTATGCTCTTAACCATCCTTTTAAAATATGTCTTGATGAAAAGGATAAAAAAATAGCCGTTTATGTATGCATTATATATAAATGGCAAGCTGTACTGAAATAGCCCCAATAATGTTGGCAACTATGATGTTTGTATCTAATTATTTTACTATTTCGGTTATTCTAATTTATGTTGCTAAGTATCATTCAATGTACGTTTGTCCTTAGAAATGTTTAATGATTTTCTAGCACTGGATAAGCAATATGGTATGCATGTAGTATGACACAGACAAAAAGAATTAGGAATGCATTTGCACAGTTACAAACGTAAGACTCTAAAAGAGAACAGAAAGCTAGGGTTTCAAAAATATGTTTTAGCCTCATAATCATTTTCAAAGCCAAATAATAATTAAAAAAACCCAGACCCTGGGACCTCAATAAATAAAATAATAGTGTGTTAGCACAGAATTAGTATGTTCATTGGAGATTGACAGAAAATAAATGGGAAGGCTGTAGGCCCAGACATGTGAACTGCTGTGTACTAAAAGGCAGCCCCATGGATATCAGTTAACATTAATGTACAAATGCTTTTCTTATATTTCACATGGATTTACCATTAGAAATTAAGTTCATTGAAAAGTCTGCAGTCGTCTTGTCAAAAATTTCACAGCTGCCTAATCCAGAGTCTATATTTTTAGATATCACTCTATGGCACTTCCTATGGAGCTGTGGACTTTATTAGTAACCTTGAGGCCTAATGTGTACGTGAGTTTGCATTTGCCCCTTACTGGTGATTACTCAGGGCTGTATAGTATTTCTTTTATTCCTTCACTTCCCAAACCAAATCCCAACCCACTGTAGTTCTGTGTTGACAGTGTATTAGTGACATCTAATTAATTGTATGTTAATAGTATTAAAGCTGTTAAGACAGTGTCAAACACCAACAGCCATACGTTCAGTGTAAGCAGTGAGGAGCGCAATACCATTTATTTGCATACACAATGAAGGATTAACACCTCTTGAGGGACTTCTTCCTTCCAGAATATTGTGCATATTTGTTCAACATCAGATCCCTTTTTTTTAACCTCTCCAATCATGTCTGTTATATAAATTGAATATATGCACACATAACTAAGGAATAGTATATTTATTATCACTGACTGGTATCTGAAGATGTTCATATAACAGGGATGCATTGTTATATGACTTTTACTTCTAGAAAAGATCACCCAGATTATTTCACAAGTGAAATGTCGACTACACACCCCTCCTCACCCCCACTGGAAAAACAAACAAACCCATGCTAGATTTTAATCATAAGGGAGTGTGGAAGGGAAGAGAGGAAAGCTTTCAGGAACAGAGTGTACAGCTGTAAATTTAATTTAAACTGAAGAAGTAAATATAATTATTAATATATTTAAATACTGAAAACGTTAAACAGGTGGTGCTCTCCCATTCTCCTGCTATTCTGAGAATTGCTTTAGGTTTTTTGTGTAGAGGAAGTTTAGATTATTCAAGTATTATTCCTCACATTTCACTGAGGAACAGTCAGCAGGGAAGCCATTAGCACTGTGAACTGGAAAATGTGAATATTACCCTAACTTTTCCCTAAACTAAACCTCTTTTCTACAGAGTCATGCCTGTCGCTGTAGTTGTGGTGTCTGTGTGCCAGAAGAACAGTATGCAGGTTGTTTGCATTGGAACAGCATACTGCAGAGGAGAGTTGCAAATGGGAGATAATATAAAGGATACATAAGGATAGGCAAAATATAGCTTCTTGAATTTTGCTTACTATTTTTTTATTAAGCAGATGTAAGCTGACCTTAACTACCAAACAGTCCTGAATGAGTTCTTGATAGTTACAGATGTATTTCTATGTTCACCATGATGGTGAAAGATTATATTTTTGAAGAATGGAGGTGTAATGAGATTTGGGCTTCTCAGTCCATTTCCAGCTTCCCAAAATCTCAGTATACTTTATTTTAAGTATGTTCAGAAAGCATTTCTATGGCTATCTGTATGCTGGCCAGAGCAAATATGTTTTGAGTATTCTTTATTCAACCTTTGGTCACAGTTATTTGCCCTGATACATGTTCTGTGCTTTCTGGTCCCTCACTGGATGCAGTTCTTATAAACAGAAGGTCCTTACCTGCCCTTAGAGAGATTCACATCTCTTAGGAATAGTCGTATGAACTAAGCAGGACTAGGATGTTTAGGGAATTAATACAGCTTTTCTTGAACCAAAACCTTTTTCCAAAGACATAGGGGTACTACTTGTCCAAGGTCTACAGGAAGGCAAATGCACTAAAGTCATAAATATTGTTGTAATGAGTTTAATAAAAGTATTTCAGGCAAATTTTAATTTTCAAATTGTAGTATATTAAGTAAAATCTTAATTCTTTTGAACTACCTGGTATGTTTCAGCAGATGTAGTGTTTGCTGGTATCATGCCAAAACCGGTCATGCAAGTCACTGACAATTTTACCAAGTGAATCATAAAAGCCAGTGGTGGATCTTTCACACCATCTTAAAGCTCTCAAAATATTTGCTGATCACTCTGAGTCTTTTGCATCATCATCTCTATCTAACTAGACACACATAATTCAGTATATAGAC
Organism: Streptopelia decaocto; assembly: GCF_964273445.1. NCBI lineage: Eukaryota > Metazoa > Chordata > Aves > Columbiformes > Columbidae > Streptopelia > Streptopelia decaocto. The sequence goes on along the minus strand of NC_138668.1, from coordinate 13,688,046 downwards.
AAATGAAGCTGTGGGAAAGAAAAACTTCCATTTACAACATATTCTAGGTAAACCCTTGAGATCCAAATGTAAACATCCTAAACCCAGGTGGACTTATCCTTCTGTAAAATGTACAAGGAAATTAGCTATAAAGAAATATCTTGCAGTGTTTGCTTTTTTTGATTTGAGCAGATTTCTAGTGATTGCTGATATTTATGATTATTAGCTGCAAATATGCAATACAACCACCTCCCCTAAACCAAAAGAAATCAAAGAGGCAGAGGGAAGACTTGATAATGTTGTGCAGCAGTTGTTCACATGGAAAGAAAAGATGCTACTTTAAAGGAGATAAAAAAACCCCAAACCAACAGATACTGAAAGTAGAGGGAATAAGAATCTGCATGCGTTCATTGTTTTGATCTTGGCATATAATATGAGTGAATAAAGGGGGAAGAAAAAGCTAAAGCATAGGGGTGTAGGTGAGTAGCTGGTGTGGTTGCAGATGTAGACGTGTAAAGAAGCAGCAGCTGAGAAGTTGAAGAAAACTCTTCAACAGTAGAGCCACAAGCCACAGCTTGTGAAGCTCAGCCGTAGAGCGCGTAGAATTCTGAATATTGCCTGAGCTTTGTTGATATGTTTGCACTGACTTTGAATTAAACTGAGATCAAGACTTTCTGTATTTCCCTCTCTCTCACTCTAGCTGCTGCTATACTTGAAGAGGAGAAAAGAATCTTCCTGCCTAAGTGGCCATCCTTTCTGTACCTTTCTGGATGGTGCTGGGGACTTGTTACATTTTCCTGATTACAGCTCTAGCGGTTTGTTGCTCATTCCTATCACCAGGATTTGCCGTGACGCCAGCTGGAACTGAATCAGGCTGTAAATGCTCGGGGCCGTTCTTGGTAGCATGTCCTGTAGTGGTACACTGCTCCTGGACGACAACTTTGGTGGAGGCAGGATATTGAATTGCTGAGGAGTGCAGTAGGTACATGGAGGTAAAACCAGCTACATAGACATACCTGCCTCTTGCTTTTTTTCCTCTTTTAAAGATATTGTAGAACTTCTTCATGTTTTTGTCTTTCCCTTTTCACTAAAGTAAATTTTCCTTTTTCCTTTCAAATGGATTTTGTGTTCTGCTTGTGTTTCTTAGAGCAGTATAGCCACCCACTATCTTAAACGCATGGAAATAAGATATTTTAATATATAAGATAAAATTAAAGAGAATTGAGAGTTCTTGTATTTCTGGAAAATTTCATTTAATGTTTTTGCAGCTTTTGCTCAGAATTCGTTATTCTGCTATCTAAGAACCTAGGTTAGGAAAAAGAGCGCTGTGGCCAAACAGAAACCAGCTCACCGCCAGCTCACCATGTTTGGGCAGCATCTCATAAACACGTCTGTCTTTCCCTGTGATCATTCAGGAACACTTAGGAGGTGAAATAAGGGAAATCAAGAATGTGGGGGGGTTTTCCTGGTGAAAAGAAATAGTTTTAGATACATTTAAAACTAGCAAAAGCTGTGTAGTGTTGACTTGCTGTGGTGGAAGGCTGAGCTCTTTCTGTTGCCCGTGGGGAGACAGAGAGAATTCTCCATCCGCATGGCAGCTCAGAGCATGGGAAGATTGAAAGCATTTATGTGTGTGATCCTCCTGAAAGTTTATACTTCCCTCTCTTAACCTTTTAGAAAATATAGGCTCCTAACTTAGACATCTCGGTTAGATGGGCTTAGCAAAGTAATGGGTTACTTATCCCTCCAGAATCTGCTAGTTAAATCTGCAAGTGAGTAGTACCAAGTTAAACCTTGCAGGTGTGTATAGGTGCATATAGGCTCCTGTCCTTATGCAGGTAGCACCTGTCAGGTTTGGGTTTGCAGTAATCCCAGCCTAGTTGGTGCCATCGTCTTCTTTATCCCATGTAACTATCCAGCATGAAATAAAAGTGTCAGAATCTGTTCCTTGTAGAACAACTTGCAATTTTAATATTTCTGCAGTGTAGCATATGTGTCTTAGTGATGGGAAAGATTTTGGCATTATTCCTTCCCTTGCTGGGTTCATCAACGTAGTGCAGGAATTGAGGTATGAATTGAAAGGTCCAAGAGTCAGCTTGGATTTAGGAAGAATTCAAGAGGTGAATAATTTTGTTGTTTTACATTGCATTTAAGATGTTTGGTGTATAAAACCTAGTGAAAACATATCTTTCATGACAAAATCTCTCTTAGTATAGAGCAGTAACCATCCTGTGGCTTGGCTCGATTGTGTTCGGTGTTAATCATCACATCATGTGTTTCTTTCAAGATGGAGCGTCATCCATCCCCTCGCTAAACTGGCTTTCCCAGCTCTCGTCCTATCTTAGCTCAAGAGTCCTTTTAAAGTAGATACCTTTCCTGTATAATGCAATCTGGTTTGCAGCATAAAAACTGTTTTCCAGTGATACACTTGAATTGTTTGTTTTAACAATGTTATCTTTTTAATCTAAAATTCCTTCCAATTGAGAGGTGAGCCTTCCAAGTATAATATAACAGTGCTGAAGGAACTTCTGAAAGAGCATAAAGGTGTGGTGTTTATGATATGAGCTGTTTCCTAGCCAAACTCGCCTGTACTGTATTAGCACCATGTTAGTATTTGCTATGGTGAGGTGGGAGCACAGTTTAATCGCAGGTGTGTGTTTATTTGCAGATGTAGATGCAAGTTCAGACAGGTAGATGGTGTGATGGAGGAAAGGCTCTGGCTGGAGCCACCTGTGGGTGGGTTAAACAGGAGCAGCCTCAACACCATCACGTCTTCCATCGCTCTGCTCGTGCAGACTTTTCTGTCCGATGTGCACATTTTGTACGTAGCGTAAAGTTCTCGTCAATGCTCGGCTTGCATTGTGGAGTGTTCACCTTCATTCCAGTGTAGCAGCCATGTGTGTGGGATGGAGAGGTGGTGGTCGATGTTCTCTGGTGTCTGTCACCCTGTTAAATGGGAGCAGAAATCCTGCCTGGCTTCTCTCTGCTCTGCTGGGGAGGGTCACTGCACCCTTGTAAATAGGCTCCTCATTATGTCACCTCAGTTGAGCATTTAGCTTTTTTCGCCCTGCTTCTCTCGCCCTGTGTACAGCGTGTGCTCTCTGAAACATGTGCTCTTCCAACGTCCTGCAGCTTTGGAAGGCAGGATTACAACGTGCATCGCCCCGCAATGCACTGAAAATGCACTTAGCTCTTCTTGCAGGTTCATGAGCTTTTTTGTTACATACTGCAGAATGTATCTGCCGTGACTGAAGTTGTTTTTAGAATGAATGCCAGTCTAAACAGCTGTAAGAATCCACTGCTGATTTTGTGATGATTCTGTCATATCTATAATTTAAGAACCAGAAATAATATAAGTGAAATTAAGTTACCTCACTATTTACCAGGTTTTTGTTGTTTTGCACTTAAATGACACTTTTTACTCCTTTTGCTTAATTCTTTACCTGTATTGAAAACAATGCTAAATTAGTAGAGAATATAACCATGCTGTAATGTTGTCATGCAATACCTTTATTAATAGATAACCACACTAAATATAGTACTACATATTTAAGAGAGATGGTTTTGCCTCTCCAACTCTTAAAAAGTAGTGGTGATAAGCAGTTATACTCCTAGATGTTTTGTCCTTTCCCTTTTGTATTAGCATTTGTTTTCACAAATATATTTCAAAAATTATATTTCTATGTGCACGTTATAAAACTGTGAAAATAAATACCAATAAATATTGTGATACTTATTCAGTGCACTGTAAAGTTCCAAGTGAGATGATACTTTGCTTGGGAATCGATGAAGGTTTCCTCACTTCTCATAAATGGTACTAAGCTTTAACGTGGGCAAATGGTAATATTTACAGTGACATGCAATTTTAATGGAGAATGTCTTGTTTTGCACTTCTAGCACTAATAGAGGAAATATTTTTTTCTCAGCAAATGCATTATGAAAATACAATTTTAAAATTTGTTTTATGCATCGCAGTACATAAGAATAGCCATTCTGAAGAGATTTATGTTACATCATTAGTACAGGATTCTTTAGTCTGATAATTTTTACGGAGATCATGGTGTTTAATGGCAAAAACCTGTTGGAAATGTATTTTGGCTTCTGTTTCCCCTTGCAAAGCGTGTATTTGGACTGCAGGTGACACAGTGGAAGGTCCTCCCGAGGGTGCTGTGCCTTCCTGCGCTGCTGGGGAAGATCTTTCTTGTTCGCTCTTGGGACAAGATTAGAGGAGTTGAAAACAAATTTTGGAGCGTGTGTTGTGTAAGATTTGAAGTGTAAATGCGTGCGAACATTTCAAGTGGAGGTTCACAGTTATCCGCACCAGAGGGTGGTGTGTGCGGGCTGCGGGGTGTGTGGTTTCTGGAGGAAATGATCATTTTTAACTGAAGTGATTTGAATTCGGCTTCGGTTGCTCAAAGTCACTGGAAAAAAAAGAAAAGTAATATATTTTTGTTTTAAAGTTGTTGTCATACGAGGTTTCACAGGAAAATGGGCCAAAGAATACAATTAAATATGCAAAAGGTTAATCCTATGAAAAAGGGTATCCTGTCATCTTGATATGCACAAGCATATTAATGGTAATGGGAACAATGTGTGTAATTTTCCTGTATATTGCTATGTAGGTTGCACTATTTTGAATGATACAAGCCTGATATTTTAATTACCAAATACCATAAGAAGCTGTTTATTAATAGTTTAACGTTGTTAACCTAAATATATATACAGTATCCACACGTGTGCGTGCATACACTTTCCAACCCTGTCATGTCAGAGTCACCACCCAAAGCCATGGGACACATTTCAGCAGCATTTGAATGATTCCTGTCTCTCCTTCCCAAAGCTCTCAGATCACAAACCCGCCGGCAGCATTTGTTGTGCTGTTCCAGACCTGTTGCGGAAGGGGCTGAAGGACTTGCTGGGATCGGGATTGCATTTTGCTAGGACATGTGAAACCACATCAGAGTTCCTTGGAATTGTTAATTTGAAGTAATTCCCAAGCATTTTTTTCAAAGGGAGAATTGAGTAGTTATTAATTTTTCCACCTTAACGCAGAAACAGAGAATTCTGTAGTGTCAAAGTTTGTCTACAGTTCATTGCAAGCGTGTCTTGGAGAGCAACTTGCTCCAAGTCCTTCATCTGCAAGGAGGAGATTTTTAGCTAACTTGTTTTTACCTGGCCTAGGTCTGGGTTCCAAAATTAGGCAAAACACCTTTTGACTTAAATAGGGGTGTGTGAGTGATGGGAGAGCAGATCCTTAGTACAATTCACACTCAGAATTAAAACAGAACAAAACCAAACCTCATGTTGCAAAGGTATGGAAGTTGCATCACGTAAAATGGAGTGCAGCTAGGAAGGAAACTAGTGCAGTTTTTAGTAGGAGCTGTTTACAGTTCATGCTTTCTATCAGCTATAATATTTTGAAATAGTCTAATTCATTCCAGAACATCCTTTTTGCACCGATGGAGAACAGCTTGATCTCTCCCACCACATGCACAGTATAGCTTGCATCCTCCCCATTGAAACCAGAAGTTACAAACAAAATTCATTAGTGTGTTAGGGTGACTCCTACCTGATTCTTAACTATCTATGCTATTTTTATGCAAAATTTACATCCATACAGTTCAGGTTCTCTCAGAAGCACTTCACCTGTCAGTTAATAACGTTAATTTCAATTCATCAGATTCACACTAAACCTGAAGGGCATTTTGTGCATCCTTTCATCCTGTTTAATGATTTTTGCTGGCTTAGATGAAACTCTGATGTTTCTGTGCTGCTAAACAAAAACCACCAGAATTTTTTCTAATCTCAAATTACACTTTGAAAAATGTTTTTACCTGTTTACTTGAATAATGTAAATTTCATGTGTTGTCCTGATTAGTCTTTGTATACATATACGTATATATATATATGAGCTGTAGCTAAGCCTTATATATATGTATATGTATAAAGTTTTTGGGGAGGATGAGGGGCAAGACAAAAATTCAGCATTGTGACAAAGATTTTACAACCATTTATTAACAGTTTCAAGTAATGTATTGCGATTTGAGTTTGATTAGAAATCATTTTCAGTTGAACTCTGGAAAGTGCGATGTAACTAAAAATTAGTTTGGGGTCTTCAGTCATCATCCTAAGGCTGGTTTAGTTACATTTGTTATCTTGAGAAAATAAGAATTCACAGTATTAAGTTGGGCTTTTGTTGAGAAAGAAAATTAGTTATTAGTACAGTTGGAAAAGTGTTCTTGTTCTGCTGGGGGAAAAAACTCCAAGTGTACTAAATTGTATTGGTTACACGGAGCACTAATCTACGTCACAGCAGAAGAAATTGGCGTTCCATAAATAACGTCTTACCAGAAATCTTGGAACCATTTGATTCCACAGACAGTAAATTAAAAAGCCTATCACTTCTGTTATTTACTAGTGCAATTTACTGTAACACTCTCAAGAGCGTAATATTTTAAACCAAAGAGTAAGTAATAAATTTCCACTTGCTAGCAAAGAATAGTAGAGATTTGAAGACCTCTTAACACCTGGGGAAATAAATCAGGATGTTAGAGTAGAAATAAAAGAGGATTGGTGAAGGAGAATCAAGCATAAAATAATTAATTTTTAAGAGAATCCAGAATTTCATTATAAAATTCATAGTCTAATGGATTCTTCAAAAGAAAGAGTTTGGGGAAAAAGAGAAGAATTAAAAACTAGTGTTGACATTCCAACTGTTGCCTGTTTTATTAGGTAGGTTTAGCAAACTGAAATGAACTCACCCGCAAGCGTCTGTGCGCGGGCAGTTGTAGCTGCCGGGTTGCAGAGATGATGCGCGAACCCCCGAATGCCCCTGCACCCACCTGCAAATCTGCAAATCCCGGGAGGGCGGTGGGTCCACCCAGTGGTAACTTTGCAGCTGGAAGGAGCTGGGGGTCCCCGCTGCTCCCCCGTGTTCCGGCTCACAGCAGCTCACCCGACCGTCTTCAACCCAGTGCATGACTGAGTGCTAATACTGTATAAATATTTTGAAACATATCTAAAAAAAACAAACAAAAAAAATCTGTTTGCTTCAAACTTTTTACGATAGAGAAATATATAATTATTATGGTCGTCTTACAGATTGTATTGTGTTCTTCATTTTTGTTAAATATGTAGAAAAACATTAAGGGAATGGGGGACTCGAATGTCTGTGTGTACCGAAATGTATATAACTATTTGGAGAAAACACATGTGCCAAGTATAACATGATGTAAAAATTGTAAATATATGAAAAATTCATTTTTCTAATAAAGATAATTTCTGCAAATTGATATGAAAATGAACAATGGTATCATTCTTGTCTGTCTTCCTTGTTAAATGGTACAAGATGAAGCGTCATCTATGAATAAGGCTCACCTTTGTTTTTTCATTAGTAGTTGATTAGATTTGAAAGGTGTTAACAGCCACATGTTTTAAGCCATCCTCTGCTGTTAGAAATTATCTAAAGGTGAAGATGCCTGAAGGTAAAGCTAACAGCTTATGTTTGATGTTCCCAGTTTAATTTAACTCATGAAAAGGATGGAGAAAATTAACTTATGAGAAAATCAGATCAAGAAGTCTACTCTGAGTGATGCTCCAGCAGCAGAGGGAGCGGCAGGAGCTAAGTCAGAGGTGGCTGGTGAACCTGGGGCACCATTTTCCCCTATTCCAAAATTCATCAAGTGCAGAAAACACGGTGGGTCTGCATGAAGAGATGATCTGGGCTGCAGAAATGCGATGGTGAAGCAGCATCTGCCCGAGGCACCGCCAGCCCTGCACAGGGCTGGAGAGCCGGGCTGCGGAGAGCTCCAGGGCACCAGGTGAGGATGGGAGACAGCAAACCAGGGGCTGAGAACATGGCAGCGATGTTTCACCTCTTCTATGACTTTGAGAGCAGCAAACTTGTTTAATGTTGTGGTTAATCAAGACTTACATCAAAACAGAGGTTTTGAGATTTGCCCATTTGCCTGGCATGGGGAGCTAAAGGAGCAAAGTTCACACGGTGCTCCAGAGTGGTTCTGTAGGACCTAGTTTTCCAGGATGTCTAATTAGCGCTAATGAAAGTCTTCCTTTATTCCACAAAATGGGCATAAACAAACCCTTGGCAATTAGAATAATGTTCTTCGAGGCAGTGGGATGAAAGTCATTATATAAATCCACAGCATTGTTTTGATAAATGTTCTTCATGTTGAGAATAAAAATAACAGACAGGAGGTGAAAGGTTGCTCACAGATGTCTCACAGCAGAACAGACCCATTTACTTGTTCCCAAGATAAACATGACTGCACAGATAATATGAGAGACATAAAATTGGAATTGTGTCCTTAATGAGGTTTTTAATGAGTAAAGACTGCTGGGCTTATTGTCCTCTGCTAGAAAGCTGTTTTAAAGGGACCCCACTCTGTTTTCATCTAAACACCCCCCTTTCGTGAAATATAATGCAGTGTGCCCAGGTTAGTGAATCTTCATCTGATCTTGAAAGTATTTTTATGCAGTGGACAGGCTGATTTTTCTGCCCAGAAGTGCATGGTGATCTGGGTGGCTTTGATTCAGCTGGGTGATGAACAGCAAAGGCCCAGCTCAAGTCCTTCAGTCATGTAGAAGACCCAGCAGTGTCCGTAGGAAACGGGAGATGCAGGACAGACCAGGTGAGGCTCCAGCTGGGGCTGGTGTGTGTTCCCACTGAGCCCCCAGCTCCACCGGCCCCTGGAGCTGGTTCCTCTCTGTGCATCTATGAGTCATCTCAGCTGCAGCTGTGACTCCCTTTGGGAATAGTCATACTCTTCCAGATCGTTCTTTTGAGTCTTTGCTGATGTGTCTATGGCAACTATCAGTCCTCTAAGACTTTGTTCAGTAAAAAAACCCAAAAAGTTAGTGGTGGCTGGGAAAAGGAAGCTTTTATGTCTGACATATTGTGCGTAGCAGTGCCAGCAAACTGAGCAATTCACCCGGTATGAACACAAGTGTCTTCCTGTAATTTGGATGCAAACCCACTTGTTTTAAGGCCAACTACAGAAGATTTCTTGTCTCTACATGCAGAAACACCATCCACCCTTGTCCAGGTGAGTTTTTCCCATTGATCACACGTGCCACTTGTCTCCCTGGTTCTTTCAACAGTTTACCAACAGCGTTAGCTCCCCTTTGCAGATTTGCTCCAGTACAAAACCCAAACCGTGGCTTTCACAGACTGCATTGGATCTATGGTGGGCTCCTCTGGCAGGGCTGTTGCTCTCCCGTGTGTCATTCTGCTCCAGCAGGCATCTCCTCACCCACAGCCCAGCTTCTCACCCGGCCTTCTTTCCACTGAACGAGTTCCACACGCTGAGGGTCTCTGCATTGATTTCCATATTTTCTTTCTAGAAGAGCCTCAAAAACTTTCTGTGGGGGTAATTTATTGACTGTTTATTTATTACTTATTTGCCACCTGTTAGCTTACAGACAATGATCATTATGGAGATCAATTGCATTCTTTTAAAATCAGTATTCTCAAATCCTACTTATTAAAAATAATCTGTGTTTGTGATGTAAGTGATCATTGTTCCTTAACTATGGCAATAATGCTTCTAATGCACTGAAGTTTCTTAGCATTGCAGTAGGCAACTGTGGTGGTAATATAGAATATAATAATTATTACCATTGTCTGCCCAAGGTTACTGTAAGGTTAAAGACATTTTCCAGTGGTCTCCACGCAGCTCCAGATGGAATTTAACAGCCACAATTCTTAAAAACCCCCTTGTGCTGGAAAAGCGCAAGGTCTGGTGTTTTCTTCCTCTCTTTTCAGAGTGCACCTTAGCCTGCCAGTTAGACGTGACACGTCAAGTGAGGTCATTGAGCCTTTTCAAAGCCCACGATTGCAGCGTTCCAGCAGTCAGGCTGGTAACACATCACACTGTATATAAAGACCTATCAAAGATACAAGGAGCAGAAAATCTGAGCACAGGATGCCAGGGAGACAAAATACAATGTTAACCAGGTTTGAAAGCCTAAGATCCTCTCATAATGAAAGGATGTAGTTCCACTAATTAGTTTGGGGACTGATGAAGTTTGGCTCTTCAGAGGCTTGGTTAAGAGCAGCTTTCTCCCTCTGTCCTGCTCAGAAAAAAACGAACTGAGTAGGAACCATAACAGGCATTTCTCTGAGCTCAAGGGAAAACAGAGACTTGGAACAGGTTTACTCTTGATTTCCACGACAGTTTAGTTTTATCTGTTGAGAGATTTGCCAAATTAAGAAAAAGCTTCTGCAGTTGCATCACAATGTCATGGTGCTGATTTTGCCCTCCTCTTTCCCAGCAAGAGAAAGGTGGCAAATTGTATAATTCTCCTGGTAGCTGAAATGCCTCTCAGTTCCTTTACTGTGGTTATGAAAGAAGAACCACTTGTGGACCTTGGAGAGGATAATAGTAGTAGGAATAAGGATGACTAGAATAACTTTGATTTTCCTCTGAGAACAAAACTGCTGTTGCATTGATTTGGCCACAGCGAGTGTTTCCTAAACTGGGCTTTGGAAACTGCAGTGCATGTTAATTCCTGTTACCCTTTTTATTTGATACATAACTGTGTGTATGAAGAGCTTATGTTTAAAAATAGGGGTGGGAATGATGCTGAGGGTTTTTGCTATGGAAGAAACTTTCAAATAGGTCCGGACAGCTTTAAGCATCCTGCAAAAAATGGTGCAGGTTTCTGCACGTGCCACTCACCTGCAAGAACAGCTCCCAATAAGTCTTCATCAACCGAGAAAATAATTTGTTAAACTCTTTAACAAAAAATCAGATCTCAAATTGTTACGCCATTTAGATTTTTACCCTAAATAGAAATGCTGATATGATTTCTGAAAGATAAGCAGGTCCTGTTTTGCACAGCTTTAAATCCACAGCAGCTCCTTTGTATGGCTGCAGTATTAGCAAATGGGAGCCCCTAATGTGACCTTAACTATGTTTGTACTTCTGTTTAATTTCACATATCTCTTGTCTGAACAAAACAACTTTGATATTATCACCTTCCTGCTAATTTCCCATTCTCTCTGTCTACTCCTAACAGTTTTCTCCATTTCTGTTCCTTCCAGAACATCATGGAAGTGTGAGGTGCACCTTGAACCAGACCTGCACAGTCAGCACATTTCCATGTGTTAGTTAAAAGCATTGTAATCTCCATGTTCTTTTCTATTTCTGTCTCTATAAAAAATACCATTTTGCTTATTTCTGCACTGCCACTCTGCAGTGAGAAGATGATTTCAGTATTCAGAACATAACGACATCCATAACCTTTTTTTTTTTTTTTGGCTGTTATTTTTGCACTCAAAACATTTGGATAGCTTAAATTATTTCTCCTTGTGTATATTTATTTGCTGGCATTTCTAAACAGTAACATTTTTTTCCTTAATGTTGGAGTCTAATAGGTCATTTGAGATCTCCTTCAAATCAGTCTGGCTTGGAATAGTGAAGAAATGACAAATCATCTACAGAGCAGTGCTAGGGCCAGGGCTGTGTGTACTAAGGGGTTTCTATGGCCTGAATGCCTACGTGTTGTGGTATTGAGTTCCTTGTGCTGAAGGACTTTCTGAGTTAATGTTCAGCATAAAACAAAAAGAATTGATTATATAATGTGATGTACTGGGTTAGACCACTAAATGCTTTGAAGTCAGAGAATGAGGAACCCACAGTTTAGGTTATCAAGAAAGGTATTAAATATTGATGCCTTGAGAAAATGGCACGTCTTCAGTTCTTTCACACTACAGTCTGAAAAATCACAAGTTTACTTCTCTGGGGAGCTGTGCACAGGTAGTAGAAATGGTCTGATATGGAAAAAAAGAGTCAATGGTGAAACTAGCCCTACCTGATCATGGTATTTCTCTGAGAGCGGGTGGGTAGTTTGGGGGGTGTATAAACCAGCACTGCCAGCCCACTGCTCACATCGGTGTATTCCGCAGCTGGTTCTGCACACGTCTGTGGAAACATTTCTTCTCCCTGAGGCTGACAGGGGCCGTCGGACCTGAGGTTCTCTGGAGCGTGATACCTGAACTCTCCTGCTGTCTGTCTGATTGTAACGCTGTGCTGTGTTTGCCTCAGTGCCGTAACAACAAAATCCCATGGTTTTAGATGGGAAGTTGAGATGTAGTTATTTACACACAGGCCACCTATGGTGAATTAAATACAAGTTAACTCACAGAGTGAACTGCAGCCTATTACCTCAGTGAGTGAGCAGAGCAACTCGGCAGCCCCTGCACAAGCGGCTGCGCTGATGCGCACGGAGACTCATTATGTCCGGGGAATGCTTCGATCCTCCTAATCGTGAAGTGTTCCCACTGGCTTCACCATAATGGTGCAGCCCGAGGAAAAGCTGGTCCTGGGTTTTTAGTCTTTACTAGGCATTGCAGAGCTTGAGGAGACGAGAAATGTGACTGTTACTGAGACTAAGTCAGGGCTGCTGGTATTTTACTGGCTGGTTCTGTGTGTATATGCATGCACATTTTAAAGAAACAGCCTCTTAAATCCTCTCTAATATGAAAAGCCCCTTATTTGCTGATTTTAGCAGCAGTCATATTAGTGGTTTTTAGGGGGGACAGATGGCTTGGTGGTCAGTAAGGCTGGAGGAATGTTGACTCTGTGTCCAACAGTCCTCGACAGCGCTGGGTGCCAGGAGAGCTGGTCAGCTCTTGTGTTCCTGGATGAAGATATAAAATCTTGCACTTCCCTGACAGTAGAATTTTACGAAAGTCCTGCTTTATTTTTGGTTGGGAGCAAAACAGATCACTGGATGGGGAGTCTGAAATACTGGTTTCTGACACTGACCTTGGCATTACCACGTGAGCCACCTCACCTATGTGGTTTCCTTCCAGCACCTCTTCAGCTTGCTGCTTTGTCATATGGAGCAGATCCTAAAGTATGAAGCTCCCAGTCTTGGCAAACGCCAGTTGGCTTTGCAGCAATAAAATAGTTAAAAATACTCAATTACTGATTTTTCTTCTACCTGAAGACTATTGGCATATCTTCACCATGTCTGACCATTTGTCAGCACAAGCCTGGTGTACAGAGAGGTATAAGGAGCCGAGCACATTTCTGGAGCCACCAACATTTAGGATGAATTATAGCAAGGAAGATAAGCCTCCAAATTGGTCTCATTCCTTAACTACCTGCAAGACAAACTGCAAATCCTTGACAGCACTGACATCATGTTGCTCTTCATACTGGTGACATGTCAGCATGCAGAGGAAGGACCATTTTTAAAGCTGGTGACCTGAAACCAACAGCAACACATGGAGAACACCAGTCTTAGTGAACTTTGTTGGCCTGTTTGTCCTGATCTTACACAGAAACTGCATTTTCTTTCAACCTTGTATAAGTTATGTTGTTAGATCGTTTTTGTTTAAAGGCTTTTCCACGAGATATTTTCAGCAGACCATGCTTGTGACATTTGCTGTGCATTAGACCCCTGTGAACTCATTGAAGTGTCTTCAGGGACTCATGAATAAGAAAGTGTTTCCTTTTTTGTCTTCCTTTTCCCTGGTTTTGCTGGCTGGTTGGTTGTGTACGGTGCAGAGTGGCTGGCCTGAATGTTCTCACTCTGTTGTCCTTACAAGGGGCATGAAGATAAAGCCCTTTGGAAGAAACAGCTTTGTTTCCCCTTAAGAGCTTCAGCATGAGAAAAATGACCATAAAAGAGGACTTAATGAGAGAACTTGAGCTAACTATAACAAGAGGGATCCAAATATTTTTTTAATGAGATAGGTTATAAAAAGAGAAGTCCTGTAATAATGGTTTCAGGTATTTAATCAGAAGAGTTGATTTGTATTCCAAAACTGCTCTTTGTGCTGGAGTTACATCTTCATTAAGGGCCTGCATTTTAATGGACCACCAATCAAACTAAAGATCTCTTTGTGGATGTAAGATGGCGACAGTCCTATTTTAATATTGTGATGTCTTCTAATTGCCTTCCCTGCACAGCTTGTGACAATAACCCCAGTGCATGTTTCCAGGGAGTCCTTTGTTGAACTGGCAGGTGAGAGGGAGGACGAGGAGGAGGAACAAGTGTCACTGGGTAACTCAACAGGTTGGTACAAGTTGTCCATCCGCTGACAGAAAATAAAGTATCAAATGGCTGTTTCAAAGAAAAAAGATTTCCCAGCAGAAACTCTGGTTTGGGTGTACTGAGGCTGTAAGAGGTTGTATTTGCTCCTGGGACTTGTTTTCTGGTGCAGAAAGAGGAGCAGTCAGAGCGTGACAGTGTTGGGGATGGGATGCAGCAGCTACAGGGCGGCTGCTGCCGGTGCAGAGTCTAACCTGTCAGCGCCCCGCTCAGATTTCCCCGTTAAATAAAGAAAATAGTCATTATTCAGCTCATCCAGGTAGCAGAAGAAAATTCTCCTTACACTCATAAATGTCCAACGGCTGAATTAAAATTATTGTATTTCTAATAAGAGATGCTGCAGAACATGTTATACAACATGGGTCTGAACGCTGGAAGGTGTGGTGCCATCCTGCTCTCCCCACCAGCCAAAACAACCGTGCTGAACCTCCTGTGTGATGGAGCCAGTTTTCTGTTCCCTGATGCGCTTGTCTAAGTGTAACGCTTCCCAAAGGTGATACAATGCCCTCAAATATTTGGATGAATTATTTGAATTCTTGTATTTATTTACATTTTGATTGCTACAGATGGAATAAATTGTTCACTTTGAAGTTTTGTACGTTAATGAAGCTAGTTTAGTGCAGCCTAATTTTGGAACTTCTCTTCAACCTTTCCAGCTCTGTGAAAGGTAATATCAAGTAAAAGATGATGCGGCCTGAATAAGTTGTTTCAAACTCTCTTGTCCTCAGATCTGTAGAAGGGAAGAAAAAGTCACATGTAGCAGATTTCTTAGTCAGCAAGAAGTTTAGCTCTCAGCAAATTAGGTGTTTTTCTTTTGAAGAACCAGGTTTTAGAATAAAGAAAAATAATTTTTTCTTTTTTTCCTTTCCTTTTTCCCCAGTACCCTTTCTCCGGCAATACCTTATCTCCACCTGGAAATACACACTGTGATTTATCCTGGCAGACAGGGACAGCATCATAAGATTTTTAGGAGTGGTGAATAAGCAGCGAACTCTGGCAACATTTTCTTCAGGTGTGCTGTGGCCCTTTAAACGATCTGAAAATGTTGGCACCTGTCTTCATGTATGTATTTCTTCTATGTTGAATCTCCAGCAATGAAATGAGGACCTGGTGCATGGTTGTGTCGGGAGCAACTTGGGCTCTGTCCACAGGTGACATGACACTGAATTCCAGCCTCACCTCTGGTTGTCCTGGTGACACCAGGTTTGTCCTAGTTGCAGTGGAGCGTCAGAGGCCTCAGTTTCTATTCAGCCATCCTTGATGTCCTTTCATACCTGTGAGAGAAACTGTCTACGCAGGTGCTGGTGCAGAAATACATCAGTTAAGCTGTGAACAATGAACTACTTTCTTCCTTCTAACGCTGAATTCAGATCCTGAAAAAAAAAAAAAAAAGAAAGAAAGAAAATAGGGCAGGTTGCACAGGGAACAAAAACTTTGAGTTCAAACCGTGCCAGGGCAGTTTGCAAGTGGTGGGTATGAAAGGCCTTGTCAGGTTTTATCTTCAGCTGGTGTGCACAATGTAAGAAAAAAGCTGAAGCGCGTGTATTGCACAGGCAGGTACTGAGGGTGCTGTTGGCTCCACTGGCTTCTGTGTCAGGCTGAAAAACTTTGAAAATCTGTTTTCCCCAGTGTGGATGTCTTATCTGTTGAGTGTACCATGTAGCAGATGTTTTAAAATCCTTGTATTTCCCCACATGATTACTTTTGGAATAAAGTGCAGCTGCAAATGGATTTAGAGTCTATAATTTCCTTCCCTGGCAATGTGGCAACTTGAAGCTTGGCAAATACAGTTTTTATAACCTATGAAAAATGTGCTCATAACCTTGTACTTTAACATGAGCTGCTCACTATTCTTGCTTTAATCTGAAAAACCTGATAATAAACATGCAGGAAGGGAAAACTATTGAGATGGTTGACTGGTTGTTATAATAACTCTGATTCAGTACCTTGAATGACTAATGTGAAATGGAACTGGATAACATCAGTTTTGCACAGCCTGTATTTTCTACCAGCTTTTGATCATTTTTCATAGGAACTCCTCATTAACACCCCATCCTCCATTGTTCTCTGGCATTATGGACACTGTTTTTTCCCCCTTTCTGAGTAACATCTCTTGCTCTCATTCATCTGTGCTCCTTGCATATCATCAGGTAGATTTGATGGATTTCTCATATTGAAAACTGTCTGTTCAGTTATTTTAGATAATATAAACCCATCCACCAAAATGCAAGTTGATGATAGAAATTCCTGCTTAACTAAAACACTAATTCTGATCTTTTTTTCCAACACTTGCCTACAGCCAGGCCTGAAACCTTCCAGACAGTGCTGGCACTTGACACGCACCTTTGAGTTGTCCACTTGGCCATGGCAAGAACTGATGGGAGCAGCTCGAGGAGGCTGGTCTGAGTGCGTGGGAAGACTCGTGGAAGAGAAAGCAGTCATACAGCTCTGCAGTAGGTCATTGTGTCCAAAACAGGAGATGCATGAGAAACCAGGAGGACAGCATTCAAGGAAAGTGGGGAAATGACAGTAGCCAAAGTGTGGTGAGAGCCTGGGGGCTGCAGTGTGGGTTCAGGAGACCCTGGTGAGGAGCAGCAGGACAAGGAGAGGCTGCTCTGTGATCCAGGGAATTTCAGCTCTTGCTCTTCTGGCACAAACACTTGTGCAGGCCAGCAGAGACCTGGCTGTGCAGCTGATGGGCTTCACAAAAGAAACAAAACCCAAATAAAACTGCTCGTTTCTTTTAGCCAGGCTTTCCCATACCACGATTCACTCTGCACTTACAAGGTGGAGAGCTGTTTGTGCAAAGGGCCATGTCTGGGGCTGCGACCCATCATCTGGGCCATCTGGTGGAAAATGTGTCTGCCATCGAGACCTCAAGTTGTAGGAAAAGCCCGAAGGACTGTGAGACATTCAATCACATTTGTAAGAGCAACATAGCTGGTCTGTCACACTCATGACTGCACGGTTGCATTTCTGCCTTGTTTTGACTGAAGAGATTTTCTGTTTGACCTGCCCGTGTGCAGAAGCACTCTGGCATGAACCAGATGGGCCATACTCGAGCTAAAAAGAAAATATTTCTTTGCATTCACTTTTTCCTCAGCTATTTCTCAGCGCGGTTGCTCAGGTCACTGCTCAGCAGCACACGTGTGCATTTTGGAGCAGCCCAAGGGAGGTTCTTGGGTGCAGTGATGGGTGCCCCCATCAGGTGGCCGTGGGGAAGGCAGAGCTGTAAGCACCAGGTCCTCATTTTTTCTTGGCCTGAAAGACATTGTGGTATTACACAGAGCCCAAACGCTGGTGACGGCATGCAGCTGCATGAAGAAGCATCTCTGGAGTTTGCAGCTTCTAAAACGTTTCAGTTGTGGTATGTGTAACTCTCCAGCACCTCCCACAATAGGAGAGGTGGGATTTCTCACTCTGAGGAATGCATGTTGTACGGGCTCGGTGGAGTGAAGATGTGTCTCCAAGTGGAGTTTCATAGCTGGGCCTCCTCCTCAGGGCTCACGGAGCTGCTGGTTCCCTTTGGCAGGAGGTAACGCCATGGAAAAGGTCACTCCCAGAGGGAGAGAGTGTTATTTGGGCTAATTACCTTGCATTGTTTACAATCCAGGAAGCTACAAGTTGATCTGCTGAGTGAGAAAAGGGGAAAGTGGCTACAGCCTGTAATGTAACATAATGCGAACTAATGAAAGTTTAAATAAAAAGAAGCAAACAAGTCCCTAATGAGCTACCTGTGCCATGGTTCCACAAAATTTAATTAACGTTTCCTTGGCATTAAACATTACGATCTAGGGAAGGATCTGTGTCAAGGGCAGCAGTGACTAATTTCATAGCAAGGAGTGAACTTTTGTGTGCAGTTGTATCTCTCCAGGTGCCTGGAAGAAGGTGCAGAGGAACAACTGAGGACCTTGGGTACAGAGGTGGCAGGTACAGCTGCTGGATGGGGCGGGTTGTGAGCTGACGTCAGTTAAATATGGCCAGGAGGTGTTGGTCTTTCTCAGTGGAGAAGCAGAGGAAAATATTTTTAGTGCATGTTTGAAACACATCTGCATGGTACCAATAGTTTGTCATTTAGGCTGTGATCCAAGTCCCTGGTAGAGCCTGGTTCTGCACATTACTGGCCACAAGTTTGCAGCCCTTGAAAATACCTGGCCAAATGTCTCTGGATACCAGGTAAATGGAGTTAAAGCTTTATATCTCACACTTTACCAAAATAAAACCTTCCAGAGGTTTAACACAACCATTTGGAAAGCAAGAATACTTGTTATATGCTCACAACAGTCACAAGTTGCTCCTGAAGTCGCCTCTACCCACAGCTGCTGGTTTATATATAGCAACATGGAAGCAATTACTGTAGAGGTAAATACTCGTTTGCTCAGTGGATTCACGTCCATCTCTGGGAACTGGCTGGAGCTCTGCATTTCCCTCAGCTGTGATCCTGTTTGCTACCCCGCTTTCAGACATCCTACCCTGGCATTAGATAGAGAATATGCTTGGGATTGACTGAATTGCTGCTTTATGCGCCTCTGGGATCAACTTGCTGTGCGGCAGGAGCGATCTTCACAAGAGGAGGCAGCTCCGCAGTCCTGCAGAGAGACCTTGGAGCGAGAGATGAGCGGACGGGGGATGTTTGCAGCTGCACCAGCTGCTGCTGTGGATTTCCTCCATCTGATTTCCTCCTGGCAGCAGCTGATGCTCTCTGCGTCTTGTCTACCAAAAAGAAATATCCCCTTCCTGTTGCTGAAGGAATGGATTCCCTGTCCTGAAAAAAGAAAGCAGATCAAGAAAATAACAGCTCTACCTATAGTGCTGGTGTTTTGGTGGGGTTTGGAGGGCTGGAGTGTGGTGCCTCAGCCTTGGGCACAGACCCACCAGGTCACTGCGGGGTGTGTGTCCTTTCACTGAAGGAACCAGCTCGCACACAGTGACAGTGGTGGGAGACAAGGCGTTTACAAACCCAGAGTCTCTCCACTGCCTTCCGCTCTGACACCTGATTTAATGTGCTATTTATAAACCTAATCGCTTTTGGTTATACCAGTAGTGTCTCTCCCCTTGAACATGTTCCACGAATCACAAAATGCTCAGCTGGTGGTGGAGACCCCGTCTCCCAAACCCAGGGGTTAGCCAGGAGAGCTGGACTCCAGCTCTGGGGAGTCATGATTTATAGAGCTAAAGACACAAAATGAGAATTAAGATAGGATGTGGCACAAATAATGACAAAAATGTTGTCTGAACTTCTCAGACCAGTTTACTCTGCCACTTTCTGACGAGGTACCGACTTGGCAAAATGCAGGTGGTAGATTAAGAGTTATTTGGTGAGCAGAGTCGGGGTGAGATGATTCATCTCGAGGCTGCAAGGGGTGCAAGGGCTGAGTGTCAGCTCCGTGGAGCTGCGTGACGGGGACCCCAGGCCACTGCAGGGCAGGACACTGAGACAGGGACCGGGACCCATGTTTCATCCTGTGAAGGTCTCACCTGTGATTTATTGCACTTGCTGGCGGCACTGTGAGAGATGAGCGGTTCCTCACTCCCCACGTCTCTCCCTTGCCTGTGCCCTCATTTAATTTAATGTATAGCGTGTATTCCTGACTGCTTCAATGCCAGGAAATCTCTTGTAGCATTTTGATTGAGGTTTTTTACGTGTTTTGTTGAGAATATGGTTTCACAAGAAATGCAGCATTGCCAAAAATCTTTTGTTACTTGTTGGTGTGTGGGAAAAAGTTGGAATATCTACAGAGAAATCTAAATATATTAACATAGGAAAATCAACAAATACACTTGTACATTAATCCATATAAAATGCTTTTTAATTAAAGTGGGGACAGAGGAAGAGCTGTCAATATTGTTTTATGCTATCTAAGCCTACTTAAGTAGTGATAACAGGGTCAGGCTTTTGTTAACAACCTGTTTTCTTCTGTTTGACTTGACTTATTGAAGTCGAAGAGCTGCATTATTTCATAAATGCATTGGGCACAAATGCATTGTAAATGCGCTGCCGTGGGAGAAGTTAATTAGGATGAAGAGGGAAGCTGCGTTCCAGGTGCAGGAGCCATTAGTATTCTTCTGCTCTAGTTCCCTGAACCACTGCATTTATTAACCTTTAGCCAGATCAGAGCCAATTTCTCCTGTTTCTTACGTAATGTTGGAATTATAATTGACAGTACTGATGAAAGGGAGAAGTCTCCCTGCAACTCAAATTTTTCTTGCTTTCATGTAGAGGGTTTTTGAACAAGAGTCTGATCAGCTGTGAATAATTGCATCTCATTAACTGCGTACTGGAGATATATGTATATGCATATTAGCTGGAGTGGTGTATATATTTGGCTGGAAAATGTTATGGCATGCTTCAAGCAGCATCGGTGATGTGAAATTTAGTGTGCATGACATGTTTATGTAACCGGAGTGACATTGCTAAGGAGGTAGGAGAGATGATAGTTGTACATTTCGGTGCAGCTATGGAGGAATTCTTGCTAGCAGACTTCAGGAAAAGAGCTTTCATCCTCATAGTTAATTGGACAGATTATCAGCATTTGGTACTCTGTGAGTGAAAACAGAAGTGGGGTTTTCAGGCTCCTATTGCCCCATTGGCTGTGCTTGCTGGTTTGGGGGTGCAACATTTCCTGCAGGACTCGGAGGTTCCTGCCCTGTCTGAGAGCGTTCACAGTGGTTTTCTCTGGGACGTCAATAGGCTTCGCTTTTCTAGGAAAAGATAGTTTTGGGCCGGTCTTGTAAATCCCAATTCACAGCAGATGTTTTGAAGTCTCTAATAGACAGAAGAAGCTGCCAAAAAGTCATTTTTGTGAGAGTGATAAGTTGCCTTAGCCCTTAAATCCTTTTGAACGTTAAGAAAATCAAATAATCTATTTACAATCTTCTGATTGCACCCTTTATTTCTATGTTTGTTTGTTTTTTTCCCCACATGATTAGAAAGACGGTTCTTTTTAATAAAATTAGGTGGTGTATTTCCAGGAGGGCAGGTCTCTGCTCCTCACCGTGACTAAGCCGTTACCCCAGAGATGACTTTCCTGGGTGCAGAAGCTGCGGCTGCCACGTGGCTGAGCGACAGGGGCTTCCACTCGCGAGATTAACCTGGCTGCAGCGCAAGAATTAATTGCTTTCTGGCACAAGGAGTATCTTGTTATCGCTTGTAGTTCAGAGACAATTCATCTCACACATGCAGAAGCTGGCATGAAGAAAATGCCAACTGCTCTTATTTCCAGTAAAACAGTGATATAATTGTCAAGCTGATGAAAAACAAAAGCTTCCTCCTAATTTATTTGTTATTAAATGAAGAAACAAAAAAAATCTGCTGTTTAGCTAAGGAACACTTTCCACATTTTGCTGCAAAACCAGCTGACATTTAACGTTGGGACAATTCATGATAAAGCTGTTGAAATATCACTCTCAGGAGAATCCTCATGCTTTTTTTTTTTTTTTTTTTGCAAATGCAAATTGCTGGTTTCTTCTTGCTCTTATTATATCAGAACAATTTAACCCAAGAGGAGCTTCTCTCCATGGTTCATTTTATCTTATTGTTTTGCCAAAATTATGATAACTTTATGTAAAGCATAACATCAAATTATAGGATTATTTCCTACTTCAGGCTATTTTATACTTTCCTTTGAAGAAGAAAATAGTATATCACCGTCTTTCTTTTCTTAAGATGCCTTATGTTTGCCGGCTTCATCTTTGATTTCACCTCAGGATTTTAGCACCTGGTCAGAAAGGACTGGGAATCAAACTTGGGTGAGTGGAATATTAGTGGGGATGCTGTAGTGATTAATTGTTTAGCTTATTGTTTCCACAGAAATAAATTACTTTGAGTATTACAGCTTGTGCTTACGTGAGAAAAAAATGAGGTATTTTCAATGGTAAACAATAGTGAGGATTCATCAGTACTTGTGACCTGCCTAGAAGGAAATAGATAATCGGAGACTTCTGCTTTCAAACAGGCATGCAAAATTTTGGACCAGACCCTTACAATCAAAGAAGTGTGTGAAGGTAGAGACAAATCTTGTGAGGAGCACCAATTTTCTGATCAATCAACAAAATGCAATAAAAACAAACAAAACCTCCACCACCACCACCACCACCAAACAACAGGTTTATGTTGTCTTTGAGGAAAGATAGAAGCGGCTTGGTGAATTAATTTTCTGTCAAACTCAGCATTTCATTAAAGCAGAGATGGAAGGCCATGCATGAAACCTTCCAAACCAACAGTCATGACCAAACTCCAAGCTGGACATTAGATCAAGAAGTCACATAAAACTGAGCATAAAGAGGAATGAAAAAAATGAAACGAAATTGCATAGAAGTGCAGTTAATCCAAAGATTGGCTTCTGAAAAATGTAAGCTCCTTCTCCCCCGTTTTGTAAGGCTGTTGCTAGTGGGGGGCAACATATCCAAACTGGTTAGCTGGTCAGGAGATGCTAGCATGCAAACATGCAAGTGAATACTCTGTTTCTTAGAGTTTTCTTCTTATGTTTGTTAGATATTAAAGATTCATCTTACTTGTGAAAACCAATGAGACTAATGATTTCTCATTAATCAGGACATAAGACTCTCCTGGTGAAGCAGGTCATGTTATGAGCTTTTCATTAAGGAAAATTCAGTGCAGTCTGTCCTTTCACCTTTAAAATATAATTTAGCAGGAGGAATGTACTAATTCCAACAGCTTTCCACCTGCAAATATTGTCACCTTCAAACTCACAAATACAGTCCTGCCACAGGAGGACATACTGCATTTTGGAAAGCCCAGATTACTGATCATTATTTTGCTGAGCTAGGTAATGTGACCCATGCTGTTCCTCGGCCACAGTGACTTGGGGACACGTTTGCCCCTGACCCCGGTGCAAGGATGGGTCCTGGCCATGCAAGTTGACTCCTTAATCCTCTGTGGCTGTATTTTCCCATCTTTCTTTTTTGAGGAAGAGTCACTCCCTTTTCAAGATGTGATAAGAAATGACTGTAATTGGGTTGAGGAGGGCTATAAAACATAATAATGTTTGGGCTTGCTGAGCTGGTCAGCAAGAGCCCACATTTATGCAGCTTCATTTCTCTGGTGAAGGCACCCAAATGGATTCAGAAGGATGAGTCACCACTCATGCTGGGTGGACATAGGGAATACAACTGGGTTAAGTCAGTGCTGGATTCAGTACACAACAGCTCTGTGGCAGGACATGCTTTTTAAAAAGACTTCAGCTGTTTTATTATCCTGCTGAGGTGCAGGGTTGGAAACATTAGTCCATGCTTGTGCTCTTTTCCTGTCACTGTACTGAAGGGTGGAATATTACCTTTGTGTCCCAGTGCAGATAGCAAAGTAGATGAACTCTTATGCTGGATCCCTCCACCTGCTCACCTGTCCATTGGTGGAAACACTACAGGAGCCTGTTCTTTCTCCAGTTACATCATGTTCCAACTGGTGCAAGACAGGCCAAACAAAAATGCATCTAAATTAGGTGTGTTCACACAGGTGGTGATACTGGTACAATTACACCAGTTAATCTGATGGTAGATTTGCCCATAAACAAGCTTAGTGGAACAGACCCTATCCAATGATTAGTTTAGATGACAGCTTAAGTGATGAGATTTATGTCTTTTTAAAATATGTGTCTGAAACAGGTGTGTTGTACCTGTTTCAATCCTCTTTAGTGCTGCCTATAATCATGCTCCTATTAAAATGACACTTTTAGGGACTATTTTATAAGCTCTCAAGTATTTATTACCTTAATTACCCAGTATAAATTAACCAGGATACTCTATCCTTGTTTGGCTCAAAAATAATTACTTGTTATTATTCAGGTGCTAATCACCAAATCTTAATCCTTTGCTAGTTATTACGGATTTTCAGAGGGAAAATTAAAGGAGAGTCTTAAATAGGTCTGTTCCCTAATTTGTTTAATGCCAACAGTACGTCCTTTCTGTCCCTGGAGAACTTCCACAGATCGTGTCAGGCTGCAGAGACAGGTCGTCTACATGTGGTGCTAGGAGGTGGCAGGACGGGTGTCCCCCTTGCTGGGAGGTGTTGTGTGCTCCAGCTCTTTGAGAGCTGCACATGAGCATTGCTTGGCCTGTTCTGATGAGATTTCTTGTTGGCACTTTTTATACAATTGCTTGGGTTGTTCTCCAGTGGTGCTGAGTGCTTCCACAGCAAATGCAATCAGCTCCAGATGATGTACTGTCTCTGATTCAGACCGAGGCCTCAAGGTGGACCATCTACCCGCTCTTTGCCTTTCCTTCATGCACGGTAACTGGTGCTTTTAACGTGGGTATGTGAAAGTGGATCTGTGGTCGTATTTACCCATATGCTTTCTGTTGTGGTATCACTGTCCCCATGTTGCAAACGGATCATAAAGGCTTTTTGTAAGGTCACCTATCGAATGCATCAAAGTGCAGAAATGAGACCTCTGGTTTAAGTCCTGGTCCTGTGTAGTGTTCACTGTGC
Organism: Streptopelia decaocto; assembly: GCF_964273445.1. Taxonomy (NCBI): domain Eukaryota; kingdom Metazoa; phylum Chordata; class Aves; order Columbiformes; family Columbidae; genus Streptopelia; species Streptopelia decaocto. The sequence goes on along the minus strand of NC_138668.1, from coordinate 13,663,538 downwards.
TGCAGTGCTTCACCTGCACACAAAACATACAATGAACCAGATCCTAAAGATATGGTGACTAATATCCTAAAAATATGGTGAAGCTCTAGCTTGTAAGAAGAATGTTTTTGGAGGTTCTGGTGTCTGTAGACCGTTCACTGTAATCTGACGGTTTGGCACATGCCAGGAGGAGCCCACAGCATTTTACCTCATTAGTGTCTTCACTGGAATTATTTATGAATGTTCTTGGTTTATCCACTTTTAGTCGTACTCTATAAGAAGGGAGGTTTTTAGAAATCAGATTTAGGATATTTTTACTAGTGCTTTTCCCAGCCGATGTGATTTTTTATGGCAATTAAGTGAGCAAATAATTACACAGTACGATGCTGAGGGTGTGAAAAATTTAATATAACCCATCTTGTCTATAATAATCAAAGTAATCCAAATCAAAAGATGGTGTGAATTGCGTGGGAATTAATATTATCATACAAATGTCTTTCACTGTTGATACTCTTTGATGTGGCCATGTAGAAAAGCCTTCGGAATCATTACAGATTAGGGGAAAAGTGAGCATTTCTGATAACAAATTCTACCCACTCATAGTAATACAGACTGGCTGTGTTAAATCACTTTAACATTTTTTTCAGTGTCTTTTTTTTTTTTTTAACTTTATTTTTTACATTTTCCTATCAATATGTTGGGAGGAAGGAGGAGGAGTGTTGTCTTCGGGGGAAATATGTCTTTTATTTTAAGCAGCACCTGATGTTGCACTCAGATTCAAATTCCCTTCTTCCAGAAATGCTAAGGAATTTTAAAGTCACTGAAATGAAGAAAAGCTCTGCATTAGGATTCTTTTGGGCTTTACTGTTGTAAGAGTCTTAGACTATTGACTCCTACATGCCTGACACCTCCCAAGAGCCTCTGCCTGGGTAGGTCTGTACAATTTGCTCCCCAGGACACGCCGCATCCTCTCGCAGCCTCTGTGTTCCCAAGGATATTAATTACACAAGCGTGCAGTGTTCCAAGTGCACCAGACTTCTAGTCTCCCTGCAACTAATTCCAGTTTTCCCTTTGCTTCTAACAACCTTCTGGCCAAAAAGAGACAACTGTCCATATCATACCTGTGAGTAAGGCTTGGCACTGAGCCTCTTGTAAATTGAATAAGATATGTTTGGTTGTGTGCCATGTTTGTACACTTTAAAATAAATTAGTTTGAAGTGCTTGTATTTGAACACAAAATTCCCAGTTTGTCACTGAAAAATGGAACTAGTTTCAAGTTAAAAGTGAAATATATGATGATAAAATGCTGATCATTCTAAATGCTCAGGTGCACACCTGATTAACATCATAACCTGATTTTCACGGCACGCTGGCCAAATGTGAATGTAAGCGAATTTGATATGTGAAGACAGGCCTGTTTGAATTTCATTGTTTGCCAAATGTTGCAGGACAAATCTGAAAGATTACTGAAAAAGTGAGTAACTTTTTGCTCTGTTGAATACATTCACAAGTGCCTCTTAATTATATGTGAGAAAAGACTCTGACAAATTCACTGATGAATTCTATTGATTCAAGGAGCTGTATCTGTTCATTATATTAACCTATGAACCTCACATGCAATAGTGTTCTACACTTCAGAATGTGCCTTTTCTTTTTAATTGAAACTTTTTCTTGTTACCCTGAGAAAGCTTTTGAACCAGCACACCTGTTCTTCATGCTGCACCAGTAACTTCTCTGCAGCAGTCCGTCATTGCCTGGTATTTGTCAAAATGTGCTTTCAAAATTACTACAGCTAGAGTTTAAATATTAGCACTACTTTAGCTACATTTTAACGAGGAGGCTGTTGGAATCTCTGTTACCAGTAACTGTCAGGAAAAATAATTCAAACTACAAATTTAATTTGGAATTCACTGTGTGCCAAGAATTACCTTTATCTGTCTGGGCTCCCCAGTGAAAGACTCAGTGATAAAACAGGTATTGTTTAAAGTTCAGACTTTCTTTGAATAAGTTTCCAGACTGATACCTTGTTTTGTTGTAAAACTTTTTAAGAATTCACGTATGAAATCCTGTAGCTACTGATTACTCCATGGTACATTGAACCATGGTGGAAGATCTGGATAGGAAGGTCTTATTGGATTTGGCCTTCACTCCTATAATAAATTTCCTTTATTCTAGGAAGAGAAACTTCTCATAAATAGCACTTGTTTCTGGCAAATTAAATTAAATGGAGTGGGTTTACTTGGCAGCAGTGAGTGTCCTGCCCCACACCTGAGCTCATGTCAGATATTTGTGCTGGGCTATTGTGCACCTGCCAAGGCCTAAAAGAGATTGAATGTGACTGAAGCTGATGGATGCCCTGCCAACTGCCGCACACCTGTGTTTTATAAAGCATTCCCCATACTGGGGCCAGGGATGGAAAAGAGACTGAGTTCGTATGAACTGTCTGATCTGTCACGGCTTTACTAAAATAAACACCAGGCACTGTGAATGAAGCATTAAAGCTGCAAGTGCACCCAGGGCTGTTTGAGGCCAATGCTGGTGACAGGAGATTGAGCTAAATGGACTTTTGGTCTGAACAAGGGTGACACCCTTACATGAGTCTTAGTTTTCAACTGTGTAACTTGCTTAAATGACCTGGGGTTTATCAATTACTTGGTCTTCTCAGGTAGAGCTATGTAAACCTGGAAAAGGCTTCAGTGCTTGTGGAGCACACACAGCGTGTTTGCCTAGTGTTGGTGTTGCCCGGTAGTTGTACCAATTGTTACAGGGGATCAGCAGAAAAAGTGAAAAGTTCATTGGTTTTGGTTACAGTCATTTTGTAAAGATGGCAGTGGATTACTGTGTTTGAGTAGGCACAACAGCAGGAAAAAAACGTGGGTGCTGTTCACATTTGCAGTCATTCCTACAGTGGTTTTGTGTGTGCCCACTTGTATGTTCATATGTTGTGTGGGTTAGTGTGTGCAGGGTCTTAGCTCAGTCCTTTACTAGTAGCTAATGTTAAGATATGGTTTTAGTGGGGAGAAGGTTTGCTTTCTCGTTTTCTGAATGTTTTTTAAAGATAAAAAGGAAAAACATTGAAACCATTTGTGTTGTGCTCTCAGAGGAGGGAAAAGAAAATTAACATTAAACAAATACACAGGCATGGATATCAGTGTCCCCATATGTAACTTAGCACATAATTATTTCGAAAATATAATGCAGCCTAGGTAAGACTTAGAAACTAAAGGTTTTAAAATTAGTCTGCTAGCCCTAGATGTAAGGCCAGTGAGACGAGGGTGCGTTTGAGGCCACACAGGTAAGAAAGACACATTTACTTGCTGAAGAAAGAGAAAATGAGAAGGTGCATCCTGAGGGTGCTTGGTCCCAGCTTCTGGCTCTGGTTCCCAGGGCTGTCGAAGTATTTTGTGTGGATACATCATCAGATAACGTGCATAGTCACTACTCCTTTGCAGCTGTCAACATTTCTCTAGTTTCAAACACAGAGGAATTCCCTTAGATGACCTGTTCATGTCTTCTAAGTTTTATTGCTTCAGGGCATACGTCCATGGAGTTATTAAAGATTTTTGTTATCCTTTCACGAGTGTATAACTTTTGAGCCTTAAAGTGTGGTCTGGAATTCAGTTCTGCTAAAAAGAATGGTTTTTCTTTTGTCCTTTAACTCTGTTGTTGTAGAAAGGCAGAAAATGCTGCAGACAGCACCGTCAAATTTAAACACTTAATGTAAAAACCTTTTTCCAACTGTGACAGGGTAATATCAAAATGTTCTGAACTGTTTGTATGTTTCTTAATGAGAAATTAGGAGTTTTATAACTATTAAGGGACTCCCTAGGGCCAATGTGTTTGAGGTCCACATACTGAAAGTTGCTAATGTTTAATAAATTATGAACTAGCAACTTAGGATGATTTTTAAAGGGTTTTAAAATATTTTTATTTGTCCTTTCCCCTCCCTTCCTGTATTTTCTTTGGATAGTGAATACAAATACATTGCACCTTTGCAATTCACGTCAGTTCCCACATGAAATTCATATTCACATCGAGAGGTTAGTGCACATTTGGGAACTGTACTTGCAGGCAGGCAGCTCGGTTCATTGTCCTCTGGTGTCTGCAGAAAGCAATCAGGAAAACATCTGTGCCTAGCTAGAGCTGATTTTAATGGATTGGGTTCAAATGTTGGCAGAAGGCACATGCTCCAAGAGCAGCCAAAAGATGGTTAATTGGCTGTCAGCTTTGGAGCCTGACCATTAGCTGGGAGACACAATACTTATTTACAGAGAGTCACAATATTTATTTACCAGGCATGCAGAACACAGTGGGAGTCTGTGTGGCTGGGAGGAACGGAATGCAAAACAACAGGGTAAGTGATGCTAAATGCTGGTGTCTTCTTTGCCAAAGGGGGTAATGGAATAATGCCACCAGCTACTGCACTTATTCTTTCTCCAGCCAAAAGTAAACAAAAACAAATTAAAAATAAAGGGGAAAACCCCCTATAATCATTTGGCAAGGGAGCTTTCTTCTGAAGTTTGTAGCGCTAGTCATTGTGCTGCAGTAGTAGGGATTGTGCCAGGTTTACTGCAATTGTGCTGCTAAGTGGCTAAATTACCGACTTGTCTTGCTACAGCTGTGTGGCTGCCTTAAAGGGAGTTCAGCTGCACTTGAGAATAAATTAATAAATAGAAATATTGGTAGCAGCTGGGTTTGCTGCTTTAGAATCCTGCCACACACCTTCCTGGGAGAGAAGATACTGCTGCCTTCATTATTTTTCTCTTGTCCTTGACACAAAACTGTCTGAGCATTGAACCAAATGCTTAGTAGGGTAAGTTATGAGTAGAAGTTTGTCTTCTCAGTATGGTAGGACTTGATTGGCAGTTCCTCCTCTCTTTATGTGGTGTTTTTGTGCTTCTGTAAGGTATTTTTTTTTTTTAAAGAGTCTAGGAATGTTAGTGATAATCGTTCCTACATTTCAAGAGAATAAGTATACTCAGGCTGCTTGTAGATTTTGAAGTGATGTATGAAAATAGAAGTAGACTTTTTAGTAGCTGAAGAGGACTGGTGGGTTTCAGCTTTTTGGAGGAGCGCTCTCTGTTTTAGAGAGGACAGGGCTGCTGCTGGATGGATTGATCTGGAAATCAGGTGTTGTAAAGCAGTCCCACGTTGTGCCTTTGAATGAGAGTCTCATAACAATAATTGCTGTGGTATTTTCTGAGTCCTGTTCCCTTGTGTGTGCACAGTTACCTGCTTTTTGATCCTCTTCCCCATTGTTATTTTCTAACTCAGTTCCTTATGGGAAGGAAAGTTATGGGACTTCTGTCTGCTCAGTGGACCCTCGTCTTGCCCTAAGTTCAAACTGCCGGCCAGCTTGAACCAGTTAGCAGAGCATGTTAAGTTTTGTTGAAATGTGGCTGGGTGGAGGAGGAAAGCTCTGTGTTTGCCTACAGAGAATGTGTGACTTTTAGTTCAATGCTTATTAGGCATCATAAAATCCACTCAGATGCCCCTGTAAGAGCTAACACTTTCAGTAAATCTTAATTAGTTTACTGCAGTTGCTTAAAACCAACAACACAAACCAAACTAACTGCAACAAAACAAAAACCAAAGCCAATAACCAAAACAAACCACAAAAAACCTCCACAAAACCAGAACACCAAACCACCACACCAGAAGACATGCAAGTCCCGCTAATCAGATTTAAAGCATAGCAACTAATGGCTTTAAAATACATTCAGATAACTTATTTTGGACAGACATGCAAGTGTTTACCTGTGCGAACATATTTTTTTAATGTGCGTAGTCCTAATAGCCTGCGGTCCTTAGGCTTTTGTTTCTGTGTTGTTAGACAGTAGCAACAGGAGTTGGAAATGCTCAAATGAAATGTGTTTTTTTCACAAGCAAGAAACAATAAACTCCTGGGACCTGAAAAAAAAAAAAAAACCCAAACCAACAGTTCTCCCTTCAGTTTGATAGAACAATATCTGCACTAAACTGATACATTAATTGAGTCTGGCAGCCTCCCTTTAACTGTGACTCAGTGCAAAGGATTGAGTTAGCTCCTCAGCTGCAGTTCTGGTTTTGTAGAGAGAATAAAATAAAATAGGTAGCACACATAATTTTATTTTTTTTCCCTAAAAAGCTCTGCAATTTTGAATATTTAGAGATTTGTGACTGTGGTGTTTTTTTTGTCAATCCATTTCAAACATTTTTGACTGTAATAATTTTAGAACTTACCTATGAAACTCAGTGTCACAATTTATTATCTGTTATTGCAACCATTGCAGATTTAAATGGATATGGAAAACAAACACAACTAAACTTATTTGGCATAGTTATGCTACAACAATAATGCCAGTAAATTTCAGGACTGGCTTGTAAAAAGGGCATTGCCTGTGATGACCAGCCCCAGAATCTGGAATTCATCCTTCTGATGCTGCTGTTGAGTTAGAACACAAGTGCCGTGACTTCCTTCAACAAAGTAAGGAAGACACCACTATGGTTCAACCTCATGAGAAATATCCATCCTCTCAATCTTTTCAGTCTAAAGAATAGTGGTGGAAAATAGGGAAATAATGCAGGAGGTTAAACTTGTCTTACCTGCATTTAGAATGAAATCAGTCATTTTTATCTTCTGATTTGTATTATACTCACTATTAAGAAAAGTTAGGCTGAAATCCTATTTTGCTAGGAGTCAAACACTTAGTTTCATTGTACCCATATCAGAAAGGCTTTTAGTCCAAGCTAGCTGTTTAAGTTGAAAAAAGAGAGAGTGGAAGGGAAATGAGGGACAAATGAATAATGATGCCTGCAAGGTCTTTGCAGAACTGGAACAGACTATTGGGACCGCTACTAAACACATTTTGTTACTCCCAGTTACTGGTAGACCTAAAGATTGGTTTTAAACCCAATTTGCCAATGTTGTCTGGTTTATAAATGCTAAGATAGGCAATGGTTTGATTAAACCTTCTGAAAGTATTTAAGCTTTAGAGGTTTCTTCCTGACTTCTGTAAACCGTAATGCACCTGTGAAATTTTGACCATTGTGTGGCAACTCTTCTAATCGCTACATTATAATATCTTGTGCTTTTAAAATACTTAGCAAAGGGTAGACTAATTTTTAAGTAAAATTTGCAAAAGATGGAGGAAAGAGCTTTAACTTAAAAGGAATGTGGGAGAAACTGGTGTCTCAGATATTGGTTCACAGAAACCTGCACTGGTACTATTCTAAACTCTTGAAAGGAAGTACCTGCTGAGGTTTCTGCTGTAACAGTCAGGGTTTGAGTTACTCCCAGTGCTCTTGCCAGTGACCATAATGCTTGGAATTGCTATTTTGTGCGTGTTCATATATGAACATATTATAAAAATACATAAATAAAAAATAATAATAGAATTGTAGAATACCAGGTTGGAAGACACCACAAGGATCATCTGGTCCAATCCAAGATTCAGAAAAACTGACTCCATCTTAGAAGAGCTTTAAAACATGACAAAAATAATTGGTATTGTTGTACAGTACTGGTTAATAAAAGGTCTGCTATGCCCACATAAATAAGAGATAAACATTGTGAATTATCTTCACATATGTAATATCTCATCTCAGAAATACAGGCTAGTGGGACCAGTCTCTGATTCCTTACCTGAGATTAAAGATAACTCTTAAATTCTGACATCATACAGAGAGGCTGAACCTTCCTTTTTTCCTGGGGTAAGAGATCATTACAATAGCTATGTCTTTGTATAAAAAGGAGTTGTATGTAACTTGCATATTTCCAATGATTAATGTTGTAGTTGTTTCTATTGTGCTAATGCATCATGCTTCTTGCATTTGCTTTTGTCAGGCAAACCAACATCCCTCAGTGGAGTGTTATCTTGCTACCTTCTCCACTATTTTTGTTTAGCTAATTCAACTACTGCATTACCTAAAAGGATCTAATTAATCATTATGTTCCTAATCTTGGCTCTTATTGAGATCACAGTTAATTAAATTTACAAATTGACATGGCAAAGTTTGATCCAGCCAAATTACCTCAGAGGAGGATTTGTATCAATAAAAACCTCTGGACCAATATATTGTTGGCTTGCGCAGCGGGTGATGAAGACCTAGCTGGGTAGTCCTGAGCCGGGGGTGGCTCGTAAACGCTGTCATGCGATCCTCGCCAGCCTGCTGAAACCGCCTCAGCAAATTAGAAGTTGGAGAACGTCACAAGCTCTTCTAGGTGGTTTTGCAGTGAAAGAGACTGATCTTGCAAGGTGTTCAATACCCTGGCTCCTGCTTAAATCAATGACTTCTGCAAGTCACCACCGAAGTCAATGGGGATAAGAAGGTGTTTTTCTCACTTTTCACTGCTGGGACATTCTGGCACCTGGGAGGCTTTGGCCTGTGGGTGCCAAGAGCTGGGGATGCCCAGGCAGCACCTGGTGTGTGGGGCTGTGCTGGGGGAGCAGATGTGGTGGGTGGCAGTATGAACAGGCCTGAAATGGAGGAGGCTTGGCCCTTTTAAACTAAAAGAGGGGTGATTTAGACTAGCTATAAGGAAAAGGGGTTTTTTATCATGAAGGTGGTGAAACTCTGGCACAGATTGCCCGGAGGGGTGGTAGATGCCTCCTTCCTGGAAAATTTCAGCGTCACATTGGACGGGGCTGAGCAACCTGATTTACTTGAAGATGTCTCTGCTTATTGCAGGGGGTTGGACTAGACGATCTTTCAAGGTCCCTTCCAACCCAAATTACTCTGTGATTCCCTGCAGGTCCACAGCTGCAGAAGGGGCTCAGTGTCCCAATAGCTGCTGAAGGGTGAAATCTGTGGAGGGCTCAGAAGCAGCCACATACCAACACCACACCTGCAGCAAGGGCTGGCAGCGGCAGAGTCCCCTGACCTGCTCCCCTGGGGTGTGTGGGTGCTTGTTGGGGACCCAGGACACTGTGGAGAGGCTGCTGGGGCTTGTCCAGCTCTGGAGCTGTTACCCCCACTGTGTCAGTGGCAGGGTCAGGGGTCTGGGTGGTTTCCCCTAATGGGATCTGCCTGGAAAGGGGGGACAAGGGCACCTGTGCTGGGTGGCTGCTCAGGAGAGTTGGAAACTGGGAGCGGTGGGAGGGAGATTACAGGCTGCAGTTACGTGATGCAGCAGTGGATGGGGTTGAAAGGAAGTGGTGCAGGTGATAGGAGAGGGAGAAGCCTCTGGAATGATAAAACAGAGCTAAAAGGCCAATCTCAAGTGCCTGCATACAAACACATGGAGTGTCGTAGGAGTAACTGAGACCTGGTGGTCCAGCTCAGGTGGCTGGAGTGCTGTAATGGAAAAACAGGCAGAGAAGGAGAGGAGGAGGAGATGTGAAGGAGCAGCTTGAATGTACATGGAGCTGAGAAGCATTCCAGGCTGGTGGAGGAGGAGAGGCCTGGTAGGTTTGGGGTTTGTTAGTTCAGTCCCCAAACAATTCAGTACTGGTGTTCCTGGAGTCGCAGGTAAAAACAACCCTTCAGGTTTTGTGCCAGGTAATTGGTAACACAGCTTTAGAAACACAATAAGAACACTGGGCATTTGTTCTGGAAAAATAATTCTGTGTACAAATGTTTTGGTTTACCGGACCTCTTATTTTTCCTCAGTGTAATCAATGGTGAACACATTTAGAAGTATTTTTCCAACAGTATCTGCAGAATGTCCCAATTAAATACAACAATTCATTTAAAGAGTCCACTGTTCTCTGCAGATGTTAGACACAGCATTGCAGGTTTTTTGTATTTACTGTGAAAGTATTTGCCTCGTTCTCTTTTTTGCCTGAATTTGAAGTATTTATCAATATTCTTCACTTTGCTGTCTGCGGTTGTAGGCTGAGCTCAGCAGATGACACTAACCTCTGCTTTAAGAATATTAAGAACCCTGTGCTAACTTTAAACCACACTGACATTTCTGTGGCTGCAATGTAAAAGGATGTGTGATAGACGGATATCTCTGGTTTCTGTTCAGTGCGGTGCTAAATAGTCTTGGATACTATTAGACCAAAGCTGTGAAGGGCAGGAGACTTGGTTCAGGCTGAGCCAGAACTACATCTTGCAGGCACATTTGAGCATTTTGGTACAGGAGGTTGAAGTTAGGCCAAAGCAGTTTGTTGAATGACAGCACAGTGCTTTCAAAGCAATAGATGTGGTTCCTTAAAAAGGGAGAACAAGTGGGGTGAATGAAGAAGAAATTTGTGCCAGGGCCACTGAAATGCCAAATGGTTTTGGTGATCTTTGGCAGCATTCATGAAAGGGTGAGGGGAAGAATAAGCAAACCAAAGTGTTTTGTTTTTTGGAGAATCTTAAGAGAGAAATTGTATTGCTTGCTCTATTTGTTTTCCTTTTAATGACAAAAGTCATTTTTTGATTTTTGGTTTGGTCTGCTTCCTTAATTACATGTTGAAAGAAATTGATAGGAAATAACTTACTGTCAAGTGCTGTTTAAGTCAGGTTGATCCAAAACTAATTGGTTTTGTGTATTATTGTTTTCTAGCTGTCCAGCAAACCAGAATACTGTTGATTTACCCAGCTTTTCACCTCTGTGCCAGAAATATTTACACGTGTAAGTATTTTTTAAAAATTCCTTGAAGCTTAGTATTTTCATAGTAAGGGCAAAAATATCTAAAAAAAATAAATAAATCTGGTTCTAGATATATTGTTATCTTTTGCTCATTCTGAAAATACTGTCAGGTGAAAATAAGCTTTTGTAGCATCAGCTATTGCAATGCTTAAGTACAGAGTTATAACCTGCAGTTATATTTTTCAGAGTAATGTGCTATTACTGGAACTAAATTATTCATACGAAAAGGATGATTGATCAAACACAAGCTACTAAAATGTGAGGGCTAGAACAAGGTCAAACTTATTTTAGTTATATGGAAACTAATAAAATCAGTAAATTGCACATGCAGACAGGTACTTCCACTCATGAATATCATTGTTTTCATTGTTATAGCCTGTTTTCCACTTCTGGCTTTCTCACAGACTTGCTTTTATTCATTCTGGCCTGTAAGCACTTTACAAAATATTAATGGTAATATTAAACCCAGGTGCTCAGTTAGTTATACACTCCTCTATCATACAAGAATTGGTATAAACCTCTTGCAATATCTTGACATGCCGAGTAAAGATTATACTGGTTCAGTCATCTCTCTCCAAAGCACAAGCAATCTGTTCTCAGACATACATAGTTCACCAAAAAAAATGTAGAGCCAACAGAATCATGATTGTGAGTAGTTTATCTGGTGAATTTCCCAATCAGATGTGGTATAAATAATTTATGTATGAATTTCAACATTGCATGCATTACCATTCCTAAACAGTGATTACATCGTGTCGCAGAATCTGCGGTCTCCAGCGGTGTAATAAAGCAAGTACAATTTAGGACAGGTCACACAGAAGCTTAATTAACCGATTATAGTGAGAAAACGGCGCCTCCTCCCGCTGCCCTGTTCTCTGCCAAGTGACCACAGACCCAAACCATGGACTGTGTCAGGGAAAGAAAGAGACGAGGAAAACCGGCAATTTTGATGTTAACAAAGCCAGGTATCCATCCCAGGCGGGGGTGCTGCGACTATTCGAAGGAGTCAGCAGTAAATAACATGACAATGTGGAGAGATGGTGGAGCCTGGAGTGGCACATCAGTGTTAGCTCAGAAGTGAGGAGCTGGAAACGATCACAGACTTCCCTTCCTTTAGTAATCACAACTTCTTACCCGGGCCTCTGTCATAAATATAAAAAAAATCACCACCACAGTCAATCCCTATCACACAGGCAGCGGCAACAAAAAAGTGCTGCAGTAAGTGAATTGAAATGATGCCAATGCCACTGCCCCTGACCAATCATATGGACAACGCTGCTGAGAAATTAAGATGAAGGGTTTAATTATTTGCACCATTTGTAATCAGCAGCAAAGGACAGCAAATGTGAAAATGAGTGTGATGGGCGCTGTGTCAGGTCAGGCGGCTGCAGCTGCTCAGCAGAGGGGCGGCCCGGCTGCCTGGGGCACTCGGATCCTGCTCTGCATGTGTTAGATGTGCATGCAGGTATATAGAGAATATATGCACTTATAGGGGATATTTGCAAATGCATCAAAGAAACATATGTCAATTTATCAGAACAGGTGCATTACAGATCTCAAACCTGGAACATTTTGTCGTTTGGAGGGGGAGAAGTGGGGCAAAGGGGTGCGGGAGCAGCATAACTTTCTTGTCCTCTTATCTTTACCATTATCACTAGTAGATTAATTATCTTTTTGCATCTGTCCCCCCCCCAAGTTCACCCTTGAAGCAGGGGGACAATACAATGTATCATTACTCCTTATCTCAACTTATTGCTGTGACCTTCGGAACAAGTCACCAATCAATTGCTTGCAGTTGCAAATCGATAGCCCTTTCAGACACGGAGATGTTCTTCCCCACGTCTGGGATTTCTTCCTGTTGTCTAACCTCTGAGAAAAATGGGGCAAGAGTGATCTGAGGGAGATCAGGGCAGATCAGTTGTGAGCTGTGCTCAGCAATCACTGAGAAACCATCTAGAAGCAACCAAAAATTATCTATTTAGTTTTATGGCAATTATGTTCTGTGATTTTTTTTTTTTAATTTTTTTTTTTTTTTTTTTTTTTTACATTTTAATTCCCTCAACCATTTCTATGCCCAGTCTTTACACTGTTGATTCTTCCTAGTTCTCCTCCCTTCTGGACAATCCTCTGGAAACAGCAGATGCATTTCCCAGTTGGCTTCAGCTGGACACACGGATTGATTTGGAACCTGCATTGATTTGGTAATTCGCACACAGAGAAGAAAAACAGGTACGCTGAAGCTTGTTATTCAATATTAATTTAAGAGGGTTGTGTCTCATGGAGGTGTTTAAAAGGTGTGTAGATGAGGTTCTTAAGCATACGGTTTGGTGCCCGTGTTGTTGGAATCGATGGTCTTGAGTGTCTCTTCCAGTCAAAATGATTCTATGATTCTGTACTTGAATATTTATTCCTTGATTTTAGCCTGTTGTCATACTACAGCATGGTACTTGAGGTTTTCCTGTTGATTGCTTTTTGTTTAAATCTTCTCAAATCTTAACAATTTTATTGCCACTTTCAACTGTTGCAAACTGGTCTCTAGTCAGCTGCTGCTACAGCTTGGATTCTGCCAGGGCTGTCTTTAAAATTGATTGCTGTAATGGCCGTGTTGAAGGCTGCTTATTGCCTATTATATGAGACATAGCTGAGAATCTTAGTTACTCGATTTACATTTTTTTTTCCAAAATTTTAATCTATCTCCCATTGTTTTAGTCACATAATAGATTACATACATTATTAAGAACTCAAATTAATGTTTAAATTTTACATTTTAAGCACTGTGTTCCTCATTGTCTCCTTGTTTTATTCATTTTTAGATCTTTTTATCAATGCACAGAACCCTGCTCCAATTTTTAAAATCATACCATTTGGCAATAAGCAAAAAAATTAAATAAATTTGTAAAACTAATTCATTCATAACATGATTATTAAACTAAATGAAGGGTATCAAATGATGAAGATCTACCAAACAGAATTATCTTCTTTATTACGCATCTCTGAAAAATAAATGAATGCTTTGAGAATTACAATTTCAGCCTATTCAGTGTCCATTGATGAGTCTGCTGTAGCCTCATGGATACGATTAGCTTATGGCAGTCACCAGTGTTGGATACTGGAGAAAGAATTCACATTTAAAAAAAAGGTACAAGAACCAGCCTTATGCTAATTGTGAATGTTATTTTGTGCAGCATGTAATAAGGTCTAAATTAGCTGTAAAAAGTAAATATAATTGTTTATATTGTCCCAGCTTTGTGTAAGTCACAGCATCCTAAACTGGCTGTATTTGGGTGGCAGAGAGATTCACAAAGTGAAGTTTAAAACCACACTATTTTACTCCCCTTTACTTGAAATATTAATAGCAGCTGTGTATTCTGAAGACCTCTGCAAGAGAAGTAATGACAGGACAATGATTTTGTTTGCAAGACAGGTACTTTTCTCTGAGCGGTTTCTCCTGACAACTCCAAAACCCGATTTGGTCTGGTTCATTTTGTAAAGTTGTTATTAAGTAAGCTTCCTGTAGCCATGTTCAATATTTCATGATTTGAGCCCCAGATAAAATATACTTCATCACATAGTTTCACTGCTCACATTTTTTATGTATTTAAATAGAACTGAACAGGATGTTGTAGAAGAACATATTTCATCTAGAAATGCCAATTTGTCAAAACCGGAATTGTGTGGGAAAGGGCTGATTTGATCCTTTTTTTTTTTTTTTCCTGTGGAAAAAGGTTTAAGAAACAGATTTCAGCTACTGAGAGCATCTCATTTCAACATTTTCAACATGCAAGTGGCAGGTTTATTGGCTTGGAAAAAATATTAAAACTATAATTAAATGCAATGAGAGTAAAAGAAATTCAGGGAATTTTAAGAGAATGAAATAATTCTAGTCAAGTCAATTGGACCTTAAGTACTTAAGACTTTAATTAGACTTTATGGCTCTACATCCACACGGCTTTCAGCACTCCTGTGCTTAGACCTAGCCAGCTCATATTTCTTAATTTTGCTTGACATAGTCTAAAGTCATTCCTATTCAAACTGGTAGTAAAATAATGCTACTTGCATTCAAACGGGTAGTAAAGCTGCTTTGGGGTTGGTATTTTTTGGTTTGCTCCTGTGGCAATTGCACCATCCAGGAGGTGGCTCCTGACTGCGCTGTGCTATCAATCCTACTGCATCAGAAAAGCAAAAATAAACCTGATGCTTCAAAGACAGTTTCCCTGAGAAGATTTGAATGCATTACAATATCGTTTGCTATGATCTTTTATGGTGATGCTTGAGAATGTGTGGATTACTGCCTTATAAAGGCAATTTTTTGTGCATCATTGCTTATGAGAAGGGTTGGCATACTAAAAGCAGTTACCATCGCATGTTGGAAAGTCCCTTGGAATCACATTATGAGGAATAAATCCAACAGAATTCAGTAGAAATTACCCTGAAATCAGAATGTTATTAGGAATTGCTTTTATTTTCATTTGACAGATGATGTACTCTCTGCATATTAAAAGCAAACAAAAAATCCCGAACTAAAAAAAAAAAAACAAACCCAGCAAACTATCCTACATAACTATTTGGTGGAATTATAGTCCCTCTTTTTATGTGTTATTGAAAACAATCAGAGCAACCTATTGAGAAGTTGTTGTTTTTTGTTAAATTATACACCACTTATAAAGGCTTGAGAATATTCATTAAATATTATTGGTATAGTTTGGTTAAACAAGAGCTCAAGGAACATAAAATTGCATTTTTCAAAGCTGTGATTGACTGAAATGATTTTCTTTTTGGTCAGTTAAGTATTGACAGAACTGATGTTGCCATGTAAAATTCTGCTTTTCCAGACTTCAAAGGCTTCTATAGGGACGAGTAGAGAAGATGGCTATTGTTCTTGTATGCCATGATCAACCCCTTCTTTACTGCTGATTAATTGTAAGAAGGAAAGGGTTATTTAAGACAATCAGTGGCCCTTTGTCATTAATTGGATTACGCATTTTCTAATTACAATGTAAATCTCACAATACTGAGTTACTGGGTTATAAAACCTTGGGCTAAATGCAGAGTTAATGCACAGTAGAAAAATAACAATGCATCAATGCCCACGTAATGATGAGCTGTACACACAGGGAGAGAGATCTTGAATTATTGGTAATTCTCTGAGCTTCTTGATAGTCAAAACCTAAATATAGTCGTAGAAGTTATTATGTAAAGTTGAACAACACAAAAAGTTGCATTCTGTCTCTTCATGAATCAGTCTCATTTACATGTGTATGTTCACATGTGGAATACAGCACATTATTCTGACGCTCATCACCTCACAAAACAGAATCAGATGAAAGAGGAGGGATATCTTGGATGACAGAGATGGAGTAGCTCCAAAATATGTGTAAAAGAAAGGTATTCTGAACAGAATAACTGGGCTTTGAAAAGACTGTGTATGTATGTAAGTTATAGTTGCCTTTAAAAACCAAGAATGGTGAGTTGAACTGGAGAACAAGAAGGCACAAGGTTTAAAGCAAACCAGAGAAGTTATTTCTTCATGTAAAGCAAAGTACAAAATATGGAACCACTTATAAAGATTTGTGAAGATAAAAATATATGGATGCACAGTGGATTAGACAAATTTATGGGGGGTTAAGTGTATCGGAGGCTGTTGAATGAGAGGTTTGCAAGCAAGTTGTGGGTAGCAAGTCCTAAGGTAATAGAAAACAGGAGAACAAGTGCTCTGTGCTTGTGAGAGAAGGGAAACAAAGAATCTGAATTATGGGGAAAACCCTTGAGATTATATTTGCTATAACATTCATACATGTGCATGCACACATCTACACAATGTTACACTACATAAGATTCTCTATTTTTTTGTGTGTATGTGTACAGAAAGAGAGCTCTGTCTTTAGATGGATATAGCTAGGGGCATACACACATATTTAGTATCTTTGCTTTGCTACTCACACATTTCTGGATATTACTTTCCAGAGGCTACAGACTGTTATATACCTGTCAGTTATTGTCACTGTAAAACTATGAGGTCTCTTTCTGCTGTGTATTCAGTGGAAGATTTTCTTTCCTCTCATTTGGGCTGTCAGCTGTTAGAACTTGGCTTTGAAATGTATTTGCTTTGGAGGATAGGATCACACTCTTAAACTGCTCACTCAGATGGGAGGTACAATTTAGAAATAACATCTGTGCAGCTGTTGGGACATCCCCAGGCAGTGCCAGGCCTTCTCTGGGATTACAAGTGGGTGAGGATTGTGTTCCCTCTGCTGCTTTCCTGGCCTCAAATCTGAGAACCGAGATCTTGAATCCTTCCTTTATTAAAGATCCTTTCTTATTTGATTTGAGCTTGACTTGAGCCTTTGAGGGATTAGGAGTATTAAAAGGGCTGAGCGTGCCCATGGAGAAAGGATTGTCTTTGACTGCTGTCTGTTAGTAATCCGTGTGTGATGCAAAGCGAGGATGTGGGGGATGCAGAGAGCTGTAGTTCCCCTCTGGTGGATGGAGGGGTCACAGAGATGCTTGGCTTTTGATGGGGGTTTGATTATAAAACGTTAACTGGCACAGGGAGCAGGAATTCTTCCAGTGTCCCAAAGCAAGCTGAGAAGTATCTGTATCTCTAAACACAGGCTGTGGTTTCAGAATTTGCCATTCCTGGTGCTTTCCAGGGTGTGTTGTGGTTTTTTTTATATAGTCTGCTGTAATTTATGTTGTAAGAGTTGCAAGCTAAAAAGGTTTTCATACATGTGTAATGTAACAAAATACAGGAAGATGAGCTCAGAACATTTTATGGATATATCTTTTATTTTTAAAATGCCCAACAAACTGTTTCACACAAGGTATGAGGTTTACTAAGTTATTTAGGATATTCTCTCTGATCAGCTTACAGGGAGGGAAGTGCACAGGGACAGATACCTGTTTGAAGACAAAACTAAACTGATATTTTTTCGTATTTTGACAAAATCCACCTTTGTAACTACTTAGAAATTGGAAACCTTGCAATTGGGTAAGTGAAAACCGCGTTTAAACTTGAAGGGCTTTTAGCAAGGGAAGAGTCTTTCTATGGCCAGACCTAGAAAAGATGTTAAGGCTTGCAGACTTCTTGGCCCAGACTCTTTATGAAACTACATGCCCGAAGTCACACAAAGCCCAAGATGTATCTGTACAGATGATATTGCAGGTTATTGACCTATAGAGACACTGCCCTCCTGAACTTGGGAAGGGAACCAGGGGACAAAGAACTCAGAAGGGTGTATTATTAGGAGCACAGAATGATGCCAACAGTGGATCCCATAGGAGAGCCTGGGCTGGGAGGTCCATAAGCACCAGTCCCACAGCTCAGCCTTGTTCCTTGGGTCTCTGCAGTCACTCCCACCCCACAAACACACCCACCACTCAGAAAACTCATGTTCAGCTTTGGATGCAAAGAGTCAGACTTAGTCTGCAGCCTGATCGCAAATAAAAAGAAAGTGCTTTCTGGAAAAACAAACTCTTAATCTGGTCTTGAATAGCAATTATGATGCATTTAGCATAAAATAGTAGTTACGGGAAAAATAGGTTTTCTTTTCCATTTGCAGCAATGTGGTTCCCTGTGAGATTTAATTAATGGCTCTCATTTATTCTTATTTTCCCCTATTCTGTGAGTGCTGGGTATAAAAGAACACATTTAATTTGGCTTCTGGGCAGCAAACAAATTCATTTAATGTTGATATAGAAGCATCTCTTTCGATTTTAGAGGGAAAAGAGAGGGAGGGACATGGAGGGGAAAATGTGATTAGTCGCATTGATATCATAGAGCGTTTGAATGGCTTTAGCAATCAGAGTGAATTTTTATGAAAACCAAATTTATACTCCTGCACAACAATTCAGAGAATGGCGAATTATCTCCAGTAGCACATTAGACAAATGGAGCCTGGAAGCGATAACCCACTTAATCTGGATGTAACATTTTCTCTTTTGGGGGATATAGGAGACATTAGAAACACACCTATGCTCTTTTTTATCTCTTTCAATTAAGATAATAAGCTTTCCTTTGGATCATGTTGTCTTGAGGAAGAAATTTCAGGTTAAGCAAATCTTCCAGTTGGATAAGACAGGCTATACTACCCATTTCATCATGATATTGAAGGGGACAGAGCAGCCAATCTGCAGAGTTCCTCCAACAAGCATAGAAAGCAGTGAGTGAGGTGGGGATGGATGGATGGATGGATGCAGCAAGTCAGCTAGAAGGCTGTTCTACAAATTAATGGAAGTTTTGCTACCAACTTTCAGTTAATTCAAGATCAAGCCTCCAGGCTTTCATTTCTACCAAGCTTGGTTGCAGCCCCATCAGCATTAAGAGCTGAAATCCAGTGCTATAAACTTACACCTGCCTCTTTTACATGAAAATGGCTGCTCTTTAAAGGCAGGCTGACTTTTTTGAGCAGTGTTGTTTGAAGGAGAGACTGGAACTGAGCAGCAGCCCATTGTTTCATGTTTCATTGTTTAGTGCCTATGTTTGGTTCTTAGGATCTAGAAAGAAGATCAACGTGAAAAAGTTTTGCTCCTGTCTTGTGATATTCAAGCTAGAAAAAGAGAGAATGAAAAGAATAAAAGAAAAATGCAAGTATAATTTAGGGGTAAAAATTGCTTGGCACTCATTAATTGCAAAGGGTGTCAGTAGACAACAGTGAATGCTGGGGATTTTGTGGCACCAAGAGCAGAAGGAGCAGAAACAGTTCAGTTTCCTGATGACTCTGCACACCATGACACTTTGTATCCTGCTCAGTCCTGTCTAACATCATCTGCTCTCATCCCTGTATATCAGCCAGTATGGAAGCACAGGTACCTCTGCTTTTGATGACATGACTAATTTATTTGTTAAAAAAGACTTTGAGTGGGGAATAGGGATTTATATTTTGGCTGCTGTAGTTGCATTATTCATCGACTCCTTCTTTGCCTTTGGCGATGGACATACTCTCCTCTGGCACAGTACTAATTTTAGTTCATTTAGGATCTCTTAGTTTAATTTCTTTCATATTTATTGCAGCTTAAAGACATAGGACTCTAGCAATTTATTTCTGCCATAAGCTCGGGCTCTTTATTCCTTCCCCTTCCTGTTGCCTTTTAAAAATCTTTTTGAATATATGTTTTTATTGAATTTTGAAACCAGATGGTATTAGCAGGAGTGGCTGGATGAGCGGAGTAGCTGAAGGGCACCTGCCCCGTGCAGATCTCTTTGCCCTGCAATGTGATGCGCTTTTCACCACTGGTTCTTCTCGCCGAGTGTCCTCTGTGGCGAGTCCTTCAGCCCTGGGGAAATGCACAACAGCAGCATCCTTGCTCCCCAGGTGTTCTTTCTGGACTGAAGAATAGCTTATAATATTTGAAGACTGTATCACCAATATGTGATTTTTAAATTTCTTTTTTCCTATATTTTGGGTCTTATGTGGTTTTTTGTGCTGGTAGGGTTAGTGCTGAGTATGGAAGAGATTATTTGAAGGTTTTTTGAGGCACCATTTTTGAATGACTTTGAGGCACGAAACAGGAGAGGATTTGACCTGTGCCCTCTGAGGTGAAAGATGTTGACTGCTAATTCTGACTCCTGAGAGGATATGTAGCTTCACAAATAAAATGTCCAAAGCAAGTGCCATTCTGGGTCCCATAGTGTACCAGTGTGCTCATTTCTATTACATGAAAAATGCAAGAAAAAGAAAAAAAAATAGAGTGAGAATAAACAGCTCTTTGCACACGTTTATCTGTTGTATTCATGAGGCATCTTGCCTTGGGAAGCAGTTTGGATAGAAGGCTGCAGATGTGTTTTATTCACTGTGCTTTATGAACTGCATTTGGAGGCAACTATTCAGGATCAGCAAAGTCTGTGGTGTTTAATTTTTTTGTTCTTTATTCCCTAGCACTGTTCTCAGTTTTGTTCTCAATTGGTTGAGATATCTGACCTGGTACACGTATTTTCCAATAGAAAAAATGTGGAGTTGGTATGATTTACATTGGCTTTCAGATTCATTTGGCTTATTACTGGAAAATGTCTAATGCAAAAATCAAAGAAACAGATGTTACTTGCTGAATTTCTCTGCTGCTCATGTACCTTCAAGCTCTTGCCGTGAACTTGCTATAGGGGCTGCTGTTGGCCATATTCCTATTTTTAATGTCACTGTCCTTTGGCAATACATAGATCTTAGTGAAAGAAGATGTTTTTCTCTGCGAGCTGTATGCATTTTTTCCACAGTCTGCTGTGCATTTTGGGCAGGCTGCGAGCTAATGATAAGATTGCTAAGGTGAATTCCCAGATCACCATGTTTTCTGCCAGAGATGAAAGGCCACGTAAATACGCTTTTCTGGCTCCTTTCTTGGATGTAATTTCCCTGTTTTATCTTTTCCCTCTGCACTTTGCTGGCAATATGGAATCATAATATCTCTGTGTACCTACATGACCTCTTTCACAGTGTTATCAGAGTGCAATTATTAATTAATCGTTACTGTTTTTCCCAAAATACCAATTTACAGTAAAACCTTTACTCCAATTTGCACTTGTGTTTAAATTTGCACAAGGTACTTAAGAATACTGCAATTAAACTAGCTTCCAAAAGTGTTAAGAAATGCCTCTTCCAGCAGAAAAACATCTATTTTAGAGGAATTAAGGCAGAGATTTTGGAATGTGCTATATTCTGTATCTAGCAAGGTCATCCAAACTAACCATTAAGAGTAAAAAAAGGGGAAAGTACTGAAAGCTCTATTCTAAGCGGGGTGTTCCAAGGCTGCCAAGGTTCCTGTTCTACAACTGAAGCTCGGGACAGAAACAATGTAGTGTTGAATGTCTGCACTCTCATGCTGGAGCTGCTCTGGGGGATCAGGTGTCATCAGGGAATTTCTGATCATCAGCCCATAATTTCTGGTCATCTGCCCAATAAAATCTCACTGGTGTCAGGTTTATCTTTTGGGATCTTGCCACTCTAGAGACTACAAGTGCCTCAAAAGTAAAGTGTAGTTTTAGATTTCTATTGCCAACAAAGTGGACCAAATTTAAACCATTTCCTTGTTGAATGGGAATGTTCAATTGGGGTCCATGTAAGCAGAAGATAATGCTTGTCCATACTCTGATTTTAAGGAACAATGAAATTCTTTGATGTTCAATTGTAAAAGCAAGTTCATGCAAAATCTGTACACACATCCAAAGAGAAAACTGAAGTCCGTTTGGAAATTCTGATCTAATTGAAGTTGTTCTCTAAATGTTTTTGTTTGTGTCAAGTTGTGGAAAGAACAGTTTAGCCTTTCTTGATCCATATGTAGTCAATCAAGTTAATGATGTTCCTATTATTTTGGTGAGTAGCCAGAATACGTGTGACACATATAGAACTATGGTGTTCTGTCATGGTAGGTCCTCAGGCGCTGAAAGTGCTGATGACATTTTAGAAAATGCAGTTATGTAAAGCATTGCTGGAGGCAAGACTGTGAAGCTGAATCTTTGTGGTTTCTAAGGCAGAAACAAAGTTCTAATGTGTTTATCTAGCTTCAATTGTCATTGAAACTAGCCTAGGCTTACTAGTTACAGTTAACAGGGCTTTTCAGCTCAGCTACAAAAACAGGTATTTCTTAATCAGTGGAACACAGGCTCAAAATTATTCTTAGTATTTAAAGTTGGTTATACTCATTCATAGCTTATTGAACCAATTAGAATACCCAGACAACCTCTTATTCCTATCTAAAAGAATAATGTTCCACATCCCATCACTGATTTAATATTTCTTTTAAAGTGAACTGCTGTAGAATCTAAATTTAGAAAGGAACTCTGAACAGGGACAGTTTTTGCATAGCTTACAGAGGAATTGCTCATGAATCATTCCATGACAGATTTGGATGAGTAATGTATTTTTGTAATGAGCAGCACATACATCTTTGTCAATCTTCAGGTTTAATTGGGAATACACTCCTCTCTCTCTAGTGTCACATGTAATACAGTTTTGGGGTCCTGTGTGGTTAAATTGGGAATTATAGATGTCAGTAACATTACACTGATGATAACACCGTGAGCTGGAAAAGTGGCATGTGTTAAGCAAGGAAGGAGAGTATCTCCTTGCCATGATACCTATCTAAAGCTGTACTAGATTTCTGCAACTTGAATAATTGCTTTTTAAATTTGGAATAGTAATTACAACAGTTAGTTGTACTTGATCAATAGAGGATAGCAGTAGGTTTTCTTTTTATTGGTCTTTTTAAGGTCTTCTGTTCCTAATGCTCTGTTGGTAGCTCTCTTAGCTATTGTCAAGCAATTCCCATTAGTCTAGTAAGGTTGAAAGTGCACTTACTTACTCAAGAATTAGGACTTGGAACATGCTGTTTGAGGACAGATTATCCAAAGCTGAACAAATAGCTTGCTTTAGACAACCACTCTTTTTTTCACCCGCTCTGCAATACATCAAAACCCCACCCTAATTTAATCTGCTCTCATGGAATCATACTTTTCTCAAATCAAATTTCACAGTTCTGCAGTCATTATCCCTGTCTGAGGTTTGTTTACACAGGATTGCGTGTGTTGTGGCTCAATCTGTGACTATTGAAGAACTTAATTTTGTGTTTAAGCCTAATGATGGGTGGCCTGGCAGAGATGGACATCTCCAGAGAGCCCTAGGAGGGAAATGCTGCTCTGCCAGGGTCTGGGGGGGAAAGGAAAAGGCTTGTTTGAAACAATACGATGGGGATTTGTTAGAACGCAAAATACCGTATCAGAGCAGTCACCATACAAATTCGTATTCTAACACTTGTGGCTAGCAAGATGGTTGGTTCCCCAACAGCGAAGAGTGGTAGGCCAGGGGAAGGGCTAACTGGGGTGTTTGTAGAAAGGCAAGGCTACTGCAAGCCTTCTACAGGTTTATTTGGACTGAGGAGACAGAAAATTCACACAGCTGCAGGACTAATAGGTCATTTCTGCCATACTAAAATCCGCACATTGCCTAAGCAATCAGCTTAGCAGAGGCAAACATCGCACGCAATGCAGAATCCTCACTTTGTGTGGCTGTTTGTAAGCTGCTGTGTGTTTGTGTAAATGTGTCAAAGGAATGCTTTGATTACGTTGTCTGGACCTGTGCTTTAGAAAGCGGCATTTGGATCATGCCATTTTCTGTACTCTCTAGAGGATTCAGGATTAGGCAAACCCAAATGTAAACCAAGATCCTGCTCCCATCTGCAGCTGAGTAACTCTTAAAAAAGGCTAAAGGAGGCAGGAAAGCGAAGCATCATGCACCACAAGGGTGTTCTTTCAGTGATGCACAGGCATTTATGGACAGGCTCACTCCTGCTTTAAAATGTGGTTTGGACCTATGTCAAAAAAACCCTGAAATCTTTATATTCATTGAAATTTTTATTCACCAAAAAATTCTGAAAGCTGTCTGAAGTTGGTTCCTAATTCTGTCAAAGAATCTTTACAGCTTTGCGTAGAGCCAGAAATGTTCCAACACAAGTGATATATTGCTCACTGCTGGCAGTTGTCCAAGGTGGAAGGTGTATTTCTGTACATCTTGAGCTAAATATCTGTGGTCCTCAGGTGTGGTTGTTGGTCACATCCATCCTATTTGGGTGGGACAAGCACTGGGTGACAGAAGTGGATGCAATGTGTGTTTGACTGATGGTTCTAGCTTGGACATATGTAGGCATGACCAGGAATGGAGTTTATAGCTCTTCAGAGGCACCAGTATGTTAAGTCGGTGGATGAGTCTAGCGTGTTTCTTGCCCTTATGGGAGTTAAAAAATAAAACATGAAAGAGCATGGGCAAAGAGATTCCAGTAAATACCACTGACATCTGATGGTGTGAATTGTCCTGTCTCCTTTTAATTATTGGCCTGCTGGTTTTTGTTTGTTTAATTTTTAGGGGAAGATTCTCAATGGCAGGCTTCAGGAAGCCTGGCATTACATTTTGTTCCCTTGCTTTGATATATGATACAGTAGATTTTTATCAACCATACATTTTGCAGTGTCTGGGTACCTCAAGGTGTGCAAATACTGTTTGAAAACTACTGTAGGTTCATGGTTCGAAATTATTATAACAGTTAATAGGTGAATAAAATGGAGCAGAAAAGAAAATTATGAGCCAAACAAATGGATTATGACAGGCAGTCTTTGTGTAATTTGCTGTACATAACTGCACAGTATTTCCTGCAAACTCTACTCTACAAGTTGAAGCTCTAATTAAGTACTGTAACAGATTACCATTTGAATCATTTTTCTTATTAGTAATCCCCAATGCCATCTATGGTAGTTTTATTACCTTGCCTGATTTTGGAGGTTTATTTATGGGAGCTGTGGTCACAGACTAGTGAAGTTATTTTTTTGATGCTTCAGTCCAAACTTGTGTGATTATTGCTTAGACTTGCTCTAAGTAACAACTTTTCTAGGTCATCCTAGTACTTGGAGGTTTCTAGACCTGAGATAACATTTGCACATAGACACGTACATTTGACATTTTCTTTCCTACGGAAGCCAAACTGGGAAGGTGGCAGCCTACGAAATGTCACATCAGCACAAGCAAGTTTCATATGTGTACGGCAGCCTTGCATTGAATTGGATGAAGAAAAGTGGAGTCTTGATCACCCAAATACATGCCTTTAACTTAAGCACAATTCCAACACTCACGAAACAGAGCACTCTGTTTCACTGTGAGTTTGGTGCTGGATCTCTTAAGCATGACACAAACCAGTGGGATATGATGGCAGCACTGCAGCTGAACACAGACTTATTTTAACAGGATTTAGTGATTTATTGCATCAGGTGGAACAGCATGGTACAAGGTAGCATGCTATGATTAGATTTAAGCAATGTAACTCAATGTGATGGCTGAAATGTCAAGAGGGGAAGACATCCATTTTTCTGGTCAGCCAATACTAATTCTGCTACCTGATGTCCAGTGTAATTTTTGCAAAGAATGATAACAGTGGGGGAAAGTTTACAAGGTGAGATATATGTAGCTTTTCTGAACAAGAAACATCATGAACAGAATGATTTATAATAGAGGGATAACAATCTAAGTTTATATCTAGCTGCTTTAGCTGTAACTAGCAGTTAGATGGAATCATTCAAGATCAAATCATCCTTAATCCCAGTTCAGAACTTCTGTTCTTACAGCCCATCTGTTGACATGACAAATTTGTCAAATTTTGGAAGATGATTGCTCTGTAATTTTACCATACCCCAAAGTGGTGCTGTGTAAATAAATCAGTCTGAGAACTGATGAACTTTGGCCTTGGGATAAAATATTTTGCTCATTATATCTTCAGAACAATTTTTCATTCTCAGTTATTTCATATTGTCTCTGATAAATTTATTTTTAACTCTGGAAAGGAAGACTCATTAATTTGCTATTTTTTTTTCTTCACAAAATCTTCTTATTCCAAGCCATTTGCGTGAGAATTCATCAGCCTATACATCCAACCCCAAAAGGTGAGAGACCCAATTCAACTCTGAAAAAAATCAAAGCATTCCTCAGTTAACAGATTGTGCACACTAGCCCAGTTAAACAGTTGAGTGTTGTATTTAATTTGTTTGGTTTTATTGCCATTTTTGACGTGTCAGAGGTTCTGCTAGCAGGACAAATGCCATCAGAAGTGCAAGGATTTTTGTGTAGTAGATAGGAGTGTGACAGGTTTTGGGCTAGGCTGGTCTGTGCACCCACACCTGTCTGTGCAAGGCGGCACTGACATGCGTTTTGCAGCACCAGGTGGAAATGGAAGCACGGTGTTTGTATTTCATGGCTTCTGTACCTCGTAGGGCTCTTTTCCTCAGTGCTACTCGTGGAAATGTTATGATAGAGCTGTAGATGCAATACTTGCAGAAGGACTACAGCAGGCTTTGGCTTTGGCTTTCAATGGCAGGGGTAGAATTTCCCTCCCCGCAGAGATGCACACATCTCTTGTGTCCTTAAATTCAGTCTGGGGTTAAAGACCGATCCAGATCCAAACAACCACTCAGTTCTACTGATGAGCTTAATCCCAGCTTCTTGGCTGTAACTTCCTTCCACATGGGAGTTTTGGGGAAGCACTTCCTAGGTCTTCCCAGCTTTTTGAGGCACCAGAGAGCTTTGACCACAAGCAAATGTGTAAAGGCTTATGCAAATGGATTAATGTGTCAGGGTGATCATACATAAATGATTTTTAGAGTGAACAACCTTTATCTAGAGTGTGTGGAGTTCCAGAGTATATAGGAAATATCTGAATGGGTTGTTCTACGGTAACAGAAGATCCAGTGTTTGGGTACGGAGTTCAGGGAAGAAGTTCATTGTGTGTGTTATCAGGTATCTGCTACTTGCCATGCAAGAGATGTGAATGCGTTCTCTGTTTTGAAGACCTTGCTTAGATACTCCCCTGTTCCCCAGCTTTAGATCCATGGTTCTGATTTAGCTCTGGTCCCTTGAAATGCTCAGCTCTCCTCAAGTGCAGTTTGACCTATTGTCTTGTGCATTGCTTTGGAATCTGAAGTGACTTCTCACCTTGTCTGAAAATACTTGTCACCTCAAGGTGTGCAGGTGTTCCAGGTGCTGTTTGGGTTGTCACTACCTGCTGGCTGGTGGGATGCTGAAACGGCAGGTGTCTCATGGGATAACCCCCATCTCCTGGGTTATAGCTGTCCTGAGGGTTGAGGGATCTCTTTAGCATCACCAGCAAGCAGCTGGGCTTTCTTCTAGCAAGGCTTGAACTTTACATGTTAATGCAACAGTATGACCTTATAACTCGTGAACCATGACTGAATTTGCAGAAAATCTTTAGTCTGTTATTCTCACAGCCCTTTCTCCCCTTCCTGTTAATATCTGCTTCTTAGCAATACAGTTTCTATTTCTATTTTCCTGCTCCCTTTAAAAAAAGTTCTAATTCATAATATTAACAGGAAAGAGACATCCAAGAGCTATATCTCTGACAGCCAGTGAAAAGTAGAAGCAGTGTGTGTTAATTGGCTATTGTTCGTCAGAAAAAAACTTCCAATTAGCCTCTGAAAGTTTGGCTCTAAGGGAGATTTGACCTTTGTGTTTTAGGATGACTACAGCAGCTAAACCTTGTAACGAAATCTCGGTAGCAGTCTAATTTCTACTATTACCATGATGAGATACAATTTCCAAAGAGAAGAATGGGGCACAGCATTTGCCACAGACAATTTGTCTGACTCTGCACCTGAATTGTCTCCTGATAAACTTTGCCATGCTTGTTAATCACACTCATTTGCTGGCAAACCAGTTTCTCTTGGTAGATTTCATGGCTATTATTCACTAAAGCACTCTTATTTGAGTCTTTTCTGTTCAGATCAGGTGACTGGTTGCCTGGATCAATAGTAAATAATTACTGCTTCTTCATTTAATGTTTAAATAAATCATAAGGCCATACATATGCTGCTGCTTTTAGCTGATAAAGTAATATTGCTCAGAGGCATCATGTTGTGCCATTCTGCCAACAGAAGTCTTTAAAAAGGACACAATTATTACAATGGCAGAAATGGGTGTTAATAAATTCTTCCATTTGTGCGTGGTTCATTGGTACCCCAGTGTGACATTAAACTTGGATAACACAAATACCTATCAGTATTTCATTGTTATAGGAAATAGTTGTTTGGTTCTTCTTTTTTCTAGAAACAATGACTAAATAATTTTGAATGGACTGATGACTCTCATTTTTCTTCTGTGAGCATTCTTGTGGCAGCAATATGGTCTCAGCAAACTGTTAAAATGTCCTTATTGAAAACATGAGAAATAATAAAAACCCAACAACTTGCAAAAGTAGACTCGGGAGAAATAAGTGAAGAATAATAATCTTGACTTCCATGGGAGGAAAAAAAATGGTGATTGCGTTTGGTTTTTTAATACATGCAACCCTCTCACTGTTTTCCCTCCTTCTCATTTCCTTATTCCTGAGCTTCTTTTTCAGACGTAAATCTAGACTGAGGAAGAGAGAAGGCTTTTAAGAGAATAAGCCACATACTTCTAAAATACCTATTTTTTTGTTTTGATAATTTTCTTTTTAATTGTGATGATTGTTTATATATTTTAGCTGAAAACTGCATCAACTAATTTGGCTTTTTCATCATACTGGCTGATATTGACTCTGTAGTAGCCTGGATAATCAATAAACAGAAGATAATAATCAAAGCATCAATAAGGAATGGCCCAGATTTGTAAACTCAACACACTTTTCAGCTCCAGTTTCAAATACTCCATTGGAATAACATCTCAAAACCTATCAAAACTATTCAGGCGTGCATAAATTTTGATCTAATCAATCTGCCCGTGCCTTACTGAAATGAAGCAATTATAAGAAAAATGGTGCTATGTGCACAGATTCTTTTATTTAGGAATTTCTTATTGATTTTGCTAAGACTTTCTGTCATCTGGAAGAAACTAAGCTCTTAATTTGACAAATAGGAACAAGTATTAAAGAAAAAGAAACCACTCCACTAATATGGGTATGGTGCAAGTCATCTGCCAACACTGAGTAATTGAGCCAATGTTATCACAACAGCGCTTTGATGCTCTAAAGCAATTACTGTGAAAAGTCCTATTGGTAATGAGTATCATCCCTGTTTCAGCAATGGCGAAAACAAAATTATGGCAAAATCTTACCATGGACAGAAAATAAAAGTCAAAAATAAGGAGGAAAAAAAAAATAGGGTTATTGAAGATTTTGGTTCCTTAACCAGAACAGAGCTTGTTCCTTGATCACACAGTTTGGACCCCCATGAATGAAGTTAAATAAGTCTTGAATGAATTCTGTAGTAGTGCCAACCTCTGCTCCCTACTTTTCTTGCTTAAAAATGAAACTGGTCTCCTACTGTAAACTGTTTCAGAACATGCGAAAGACCTGAGGCCTCTTTGTTAGTGTTAAATTAGGATTTGATAGGAAGAAGTACATAGCCTTTCATAGGGCAGAATACACAGTTTGAAGTTCCACAGAGTTTGATAAAATGTGTTATCTTTAAATGTTAAGCTGTTATTGTGTTAATTCCTGCCTTCATCTTCTGCCTTAAATACTTTGATAGGGCTGTGGAAATCAGAGTTTTTGATGTAAGCATCTTGGGAGGAGTTCTTCAGGGATGCAGATTCATGTTGGGACTGCTCCTCATCACCAGGGTGATGTTCATTTTCAGGTAGAAGCCTGTTCAGGTATTACTTCTGCAAAGGAAAAAGAAACCAATCTTTATGATTGACTGTGAGTCAACATGGGGAATATGATAATTCAATACGTGAGATAACACTATGTTGATTTCTCCATTTCTTGAAACTATTGAAAGTGCTGCTTCAGCTCTGCTGCACGTTTTAGGATTTTCTTATTTTTAAGCGTATCTCAGACTTACATGTACTGTCCGGCATTCATCTAGGACACTGAATTGGAAATGTACCTAGCATGAACTACTTGCTCGCTATTTTTACTTCAGCAAAGTTCCTTTGTACACCTGTGTTGTTCTTCACACAAGAGATTAGATACCCTGTTTTGCTGTGTCACTAACACAGAACAAAAAGGCGGGCTGTGCCCCCCAGGAGACTCTAATATCTGTAGGAATCAAGAGAAAACAGGTAGGGAAGGGAGCCCAGGGAGCAGAGGATTTAATAGTGGTCACACTGGCAGGTGGTGGTCTTGGCATTAGTTGAACTGTTATTGCCTTTGTATATTAAGCTGCACGATGTTTATAATGAACAAATGTTTTGGAAAAGAAAAGGGATCATTAATGCTATCTGGCCTTTGGTTTTCCTTATCTCTGTGGGAATGTTGTCAATTTTTTTTTTGTTATAGTAAGCAGAAGAACCCGTTGGAGCAGGTTACTGCAGATGGTTTTGCTTAACAGGCTGTATCTGTCTAAAGATTACAAGTAGTATTAGGTTACCCTTTATTCAGCTGATCTTTTGCGATGGGAGTCCACATACAATAATATTGCTATATGCTGATATTAATAACAGTTGTTATTAATATAAATAGTAAGAATTATATTAATGTATTAGAAAGGAAGAACCATGTTTTATTAACTTACAAGAAGCAATGATATTAACCAAGGTCCATGGAAGTTGGTGTATTAGGTCAAATCTTGGTGCCTTGCTCTAGGATCTGTGTGTCTGAACCCAGAAAGGGCTGTCGGGCACATAATGACATGATAATTAGGGACACTATTTTCATGTAACCCTAAACTTAAATTTAGTCTTAGAGCAGCCAGGGCACTGATCTTTGCAGTCACCAAAGTCTCTACTGAATTCAAAAGGCTCTTGACCAAGATCACTCGGTAAGTCAGTACAGGGGTAGAGAAGCTCCAGTTCCAACTTCTGAAGTGTCCGTATCCATGTGCATCTATCAAATGGAATATTTCTGAATACTATTTCAGTCACATGAACAAATTGGAGTGGCAACAGCTACTCCCACTTTCAGATTCTGAAATTCTTAAATGGTTGGAAAACCCCATGTAAACGCACATATTCATCTAGGTCTTAGAAATTACTTGCAGAATTAAAATCACTGAGTAATCTTGTACCGTCAATGGTAACTGAGATTGTGGCAATTCTTAATCATCATCTAAGGAGTGCATCTGAATTTGCATTTCCTCTGAGTCTTCTCAGATCATGGTACCTTTCTGTGGAGCCAACTCACCTAAAAGCCACCTTTTCAAGGTGACTGATGCAAACCTTGCAGTACAGTATTTTTCTCAGATGATCTTTATTCTTTGCTTGTATTATTTTCCCTACTTTTCTCCACACTGTTTCTCTTGGGATTTTTCTGCAGCCATTTTCAATACAACCACTTTTTGCTTTCTGGGCTTTTTTGTTTAACTTTGCATGCAGTGGTCTCCTAAGTCTATAAGCTGATACATCATAAATAAGTCAGGCTGGGATGCAAGTATGAATAAGATTTAGCTTGAATATAGAGTCAATGTCATTGCAGATGGTGAAGAAAACAATCAACCTGGAATCATATTCTGAATGTGGATTCTTCAAGCATTGATAAATGTTAATAAATAAACCAAAGACAGCTTCTATTATATACCAATATTATTGATATATTACACCCATATTACTAAAATATTTATGATATAAAATGAGAAAAATGTATTTGCTACTCATCTTTTGTCAAAAAGATACTATAAAAGAAAATACATAAAGAAATGAAGAAAACACATAAAAATAAGTTTGAAGGAATTTTGTCCCTGCTAGATAATTTATCAGGAAGGCTGATCAGTTTTGTCCCAGGTTTGAATCATTCTACATTCATCTATTTAGTGAAAGGGATGTCTCAGTGTGTTCTTAATATACTCATGTTCATATATGAGGGTCAGAGCATAATGGAGAGGCTGCAAAAGCTGTGTACAGTGATGTATATATGACTGAACTGCTATCAGGCAGGAGCTGCAGAAAACAACCCAAAGGCAACCCCAGAGTCAGTGTTGTTCCTGTGCCACCCCTGGGAGTTGCAGGTCCCGGGGGACACGGTGTGACCCGGGGGCTGTTCCCGAGCTGTGTATGCTGTGCACAACCCAGCACTGCCTCAGGGCCCTCCTGCCTGGGCCGAGAGCTCAGAGCCAGCTCTGGGGGACTTATTCATAGCCAGCTTTTGTTTTTTTCCCTGTCCTGTGTCTGGATTTAACTGACTTGTCCTACTGCATGTAGAGAAACCTGTTGCTTGTTATTCAGACTTGAACTGCATGATTCAGCACTGTGGCACTTCACTGGGGGGTACCTCTGGAGCTTGCAGGGTTGTGATGGTTCAGAGCTGAGCTCTTGCTGTGCACCAAAGCTGCCACGTGTCATTGCAAACCTCTTGTGGTGGTGGAAAGAATGAACTAGGCTTGAAGCAGGGAGGTTGCTTAGGGTTTTGTAGGTGTAGGTGGCTGTGCAGGTTTTGGCCAGATAGAGTTAATTTTCTTCATAGTAGCTGGGATGGGGCTGTGTTTTGGATTTGTGCTGAGCAGCACTTGCACAGAGTTAAGGCCTTTTCTGCTCCTCATACCACCAGTGAGCGGGTACAAGGAGCTGGAAGTGGGCACAGCCAGGACAGGTGACTCCAACTGACCAAAGGGACATCACGTATCGTATGACATCATGCTCATTATATATTTTGGGGAAGGAGAAGGAAAAGGGGGGACATTTGGAGTGATGGTGTTTGTCTTCCCAAGTCACTGTTATGCATGATGGAGCCCTGCTGTTCTAGAGATGCTAAACACCCACTTGTGATGGGAAGTGGGGAATTAATTCCTTGGTTTGCTTTGCTTGTGCACGGCTTTTGCTTTACCTATTAAAATGTCTTTATCTCAACCCGTGAATTTCCCAGCCTTTGCAATTCAGATTCTCTCCCCCATCCCACCAGAGGGGAGTGAGTGAGTGGCTGTGTGGTGCTCAGTTGCTGGCTGGGGTTAAACCAGGACAGTGGGCAGGGGGAATGTTGTAGTGAGTGGATGGGAAACAATGTTTCTGTGTGAAATGGAGTGACTGCACCACAGTTACAACACAAGGAAATAGTGTTGTGATAGTTTGAAGACAATGTGTTTATTTTTAAGCCTTTGAAATAAGTGATGTTATACAGCCCACAGGCAGCTTGGCATCTCTTTCATGACAAGGTCTATTATATAAGAAGGGAGTCTGTGTCTTACCAGGCCTAAATCAAAGTTATAAAAAGAAATACTGTGGAAGGTGGAATACATGTTATGGGATTGAGTTGTTTCTAATTGACAGAAACAGATCTTTCATCAGTTCCATGATTCCTACTAGGAATTTATTGCTGTAAAGTGTGTACAACAATAGGAATAGCACATCGCTCTGGAATATGGGTATTTTGGGTTAAATTTAGTGGTGTGCCTTGAAACAAAGGACAGCCAACTGACAAAACAAGTTGTTTGATAATGAAGTAACTGAACTCTAGAAAATTCCAGATTGTGAAGTGCAAACCTAGTAAATCCACTGTTATTGTCACAATGCTCCTAACCAAAGCCAACTTTGATGAAAGCTATGACAGTCTTTAGCCTAAGATCTTACTGCTCCTTGAAGAAAGATTGTATTGAGAAACAAATAACAAGGCTTTTCTGCTGCTGGCACTTTCTTTCCTCCTCCGTTCTACAGATTGGAAGGTACAAAGGGATAACACAAATGGAGGCAGACAGGAATGAGTGAGAGACCTATAAATAGACATGAATCAGTGTCTGCAACTTAGGAAGCCAGGTGGAGTTAGTACTGACGAGAGAGAAATATTTTACTGATTTTTTCAGTTCATAAATTAGTTACCACTAAGAAAGCATAACTATCAAAAAGCATAACTGACAAAACAGCCACTATGCTGAACATTGGAATCAAGAAGGAAGCCTTTTCCTAGCCTGGATTTTTTGCATTTAGAAATGATGAGAGAATTGTAGGATAACCCTGTCTGGAAGTGACCTTAGGACATCATATTTAAGTCTGAGTGTTGATCCATGTTTCCTCCCTTGCTCATCTTTTGTGTCTGTCTACAATAGAAATTTCATTTCAAGTTGTCTTTGAGACATTGCACTCATGACTCCATCAATTGAGGGGAAAAAAAAAGTCTGCTGAAAGCTGAAGAAGGTGCATGCAGTATGTGCTACATATTCACATCCCAGAGCCCTCCCAGCCCAGTGATGCCTCTGGCTGTGGGAAAGGCAATGTGCAAACAGCCCCACTCAGACACTTTCCAGATAGAAGTTCAATCCTGGCATAAGAATTCTGGGAGTCTGGAGAGATTCCTACAAGCAGAAATTGCCAGCTGAACCAAATACGTATTATCTAAGGAGATTGTCTGTGATAAGACATCCAAGAGTGACACAGCAAGCTCTGGGTTTGTGTCTTTCATTGATTAAAAAGCTAAAATTTTTCATCTGCTACTTGTCGGTGACAGTCTCTCAATGGACTGTGGTAGAACTGCTTGACTTGTAGTAATTTGTTCCTTCCCCAGAAGTCATCAGATATGGATAGATACTGAGATTCTAATAGCATTGACTATGTTATCTCCATGGTAATGAGACCTCTTGTCTGAACTTGGGAGTTTTAATTTGTTTATCACTAGGAATTTCATTGCTATACAGGGAACAGCAGGTGAATTTGTCTGTATGGCTAAAGAGAAAACGATGGCTGCTTTTTATATAACCCACTACAAATGTTATGTGTAATGTGCTTCAGAATACATTAATATGACATTTGTATGCAGTCTTATAATTGGCAATATGTTTCAAATGCCTTTGGAGTTTGACTTGGGCAGGAGAGGGTACACCATAGCACCTTTTGCAGAAGTCGTTTCTGAAATTCAGACTGCAGTCAAACTTTGCATGACTGTAACTTTCAGGCAAAATAAGTAAATACATAAATAAAGCAGAGAGGGACTCAAAAAAAACAAGGAAGACTAAGATGTGACAGCAGGTAAATATCATTAGTGAAGGCAGCAAGGTCTGAGATCAAGAGAGGACAGAGGGAGGGAGTGAGAGGTAGGTGGCTTTGATGCTTCAGTGAAATCCCCATTTCTGCCAAGCCCTTTTGAATGAAGGACCTGACGGGTGACTTTGGATATGACGAGTCAAGTTGTTTTCGAGATGGAGGCAGATTTTTACAAATGGAAGAGATTGATCAAGCCATGGTAAATCAGAGACATGAATGACAGAAGGCGCTCCTGTAATTGTACCCCAGACACTCTGTACTGCACACACTGTGGAATCCTGCTTGGTAATTCATACAAAAATAAGTGTATCTTCTGGAAAGATACTCAGTCTTGAGTGCGAAAGTTCAAGAAATGGGCCCTCTTTACCAGTCAGTAAGTAGCTTACAGTACATCACTCTTCAAGTCTTTTTTTTTTTTTTTTAATCAATTTTTATTTCCAACCATGGAATTGTGTTTTATATTGGTTAGCTAGAATATCCTCCAAGATCAGAAATACTAATTGTCTCTCTCTCTTTCTCTTGTTACTCGAAGGCTGTGGCCATATCAGATCTTACCCCTCTGCCTGTTTGATTGCTGGAAATAATGACGCAAAGTGCTTTAACAGGTATGGTAAGAGTAACACAGCACTATAAAGACTTGTTTCAAGAAACAGCAGATAAAGAAATGCAGTTCAGGTAGAAGTGATCTAAAGGGAAACACTGTGTTTAGGAATCAAAATATTTCTGGACAGGAATACTGGAAAGGAAAAAAAAAACCTTATTCATGAAAAGATATTGGTGTCTTTTTTTTTTTTTTTTTAATACCGTGTTTTCTATCAGAATCCTGTGTGTCTGCATTGATGTATTAAGTCCTAAGACAAGCATTTCTGAGACAGTCATTTTCAGCAGTAGTGTCTGGCCAGCAGAACTAAGCTCCGCTCCTGGAACGATCTGCAATTTCAAGAAGGAACTAACACAATTGGTGTTAGAAGGAAGTATTGATGATCTTTGTGAGGGATGATATTTCAAAAAATATCAATGAAACTATAAAATTCATCAGTAACTCTCTCCAACGACAGTTGACAATAGCATTAGTTTCATTGAAAGGAAAGGACTATGAAGATCCTGAAAAAAGATATTTAATATATATTATAAAATTTCTAGTAGGTTAAAGGCTGCATGAAAACCTTTTCATTATTAGAAATAATCTAGGCAAGCAACACCTCCTCCTCTCTGCTTCTAGCACCGCTCAAGTGCCTACACAGTCCTATTCTTTTCTAGCCATTATGGACGTATTAGGTAAAGGTACACTTCAGAAATAGGAAGCTATATTTAAGGAATCATGCCTCATTTCCTAGCTCTCCGTAGGTTTTCAAAGACAGCATTTCTTATATTTAGTAGCAGTTTCACCGAGAGAAGAGAAATACTTCTTTGAAGAGAGGTTGCCTTTTTAAAGTGTTTTTCAAAATAATTTTCAGTTATCAAATAATATAAAATGATGCTAAGAAGCCACAGCAGTAAGTGTCCTCGCAAAGGTATAAAGGATGGCTGAAAGGGGCCAAAGGCCAAAGTGGTTCTGAGAGTTAATTTGTTATTAAGGCTGTTTTTGTGTTTAAAGTGTAGATGACTCAAGGTGAACCTGCTTTAGCATGTGGGTTGGACTGGATGATCTCCAGAGGTCCCTTCCAACTCCAGCCATTCTGTGATATGATCTGATTGAAGTGATTGCACCAGTTCCTTTGCTGGTATGAATTTGCGTTGTTGCACTGAACACCAAGAGGCAGTTGGTATCTGCGTACATGCTGGCAGTTTTTCTCCAGGTACACCCTCTAAGGAGGCAGCCCGAATATTCTACAAGATGCCTGTGTGACTCCAGCAGCTGTATCTCAATCAACTGTGCTACAGCATCAGCTTCACAAGAGGTTCCATCTGCTTCATGTAACTGTGAAACCCAGGCTGATGATTGCACGTACCTTTGGGTGCAACCCCAAGAAGGTGAAATAAGGGCAGCAGGGATGCTGGGGGGCTGGATATGTGGTGGGCCTAGGGCTGGAGTATGAAGTGGAAAGAAAATTGAGTGAAAATGCTAAGGGCTCGTGTAGCTGGTGGAGACACAGGTACACACTCATTGCAGCCTGTTTTTTGAAGTTATGTACAAACAGCACAGCGAAGTATAACTTCAGGCAGATATGCATTTAAGAAAGGCATAGGAATAATTTTTCTAGCCCTTATTTGGGCTTTTATTTCTTGTTACCAAATTTATTCCTCGCCCAACCTCAGCAATCCACCAAAGGCCATTTTACAAATACTATTTTAAGAAGCTCTTTCAGAAAAGAAGCTATTACAATATTTTGTTTTTCACTTGTAAAATATGAGGAAGGAAAGGACTTGGGGCACTTAGAATTCCTTCAGTACCATCAGCAGTGAGTCTGTGGATTGCAATACATACACACACACACCACCATGCACTAATATCACATCTGCGAAACACTCAAATTTGAAGCCTGCACCTAAGATCTGCTTAAGATTTCATTGCCTTGTTATGATGAAATAAAATAGTGAAAGCCCTGATACATATGTATTTGCTCAGAAATTTGCATTTTTCAACTGTAGATATCCAGAGCTGAACGTTAGGCAAATTTGTCCCATTAGTCTAAGCAAAAAGCAAGTTATTAGCAAATATGAGTATTTAGGATTCAGTGATGCAGACTTACTATATCAGATTCTCTATAACAGCTAAGGCATCTGGATGGGACTGGGACATATGACATAAGAACTTGGGCGACTCATGTCCCATTAGGGCAGCCTGTGGTGTGCCATGAGTGCTACTCATGATGGAGCTCATCCGTGCTCAGCTGTCACAGCCACTGTTTGTTACAAAATTATCTGAAACATCCCAGCTTCAATTCCAGCTGCTATGATGAATTTGGAGAAAAGAAACACTAGTTAGATTTTTTTTTTGTTTCTCTTAGTTGTGCTGGTTTTGTCAGTGTTAGACATGGCTGATTGTGATTTGGTTTGTGTCCCAGGGGGACATATTCATATTCCAGCCATGAAAGTCACAAAATTAACTTGCAACATCATACTTTGGGAATGTAGTTCCCCTGCCGCCTTGTTACTGCTGCAAGATAACAACATCACCAGCTTTACTTAGAATAGTTAACTCCTAATACAGAGAGTTGCAGAAATCCTGAGTTCTGCATACGTGAGAAAGTGATGATACTGGTGTTCAGGAGTATTCTCTGGAGTGGGTTTTTGTTACAGGCCGATTTTCATGTTACAGTATTTAATAATTCATAACGTGTGATTTCTTACACTATTGTGTATTTTTAAGCTACGAAAGATAATTGTGTCCCAAAGAAGGGGACTTATCTCCTTTTATCTAGTCTTCTTTATTCTTCAAGCAAAATTTTAATGTGGATTTCTGATTTTATGTTTCAGGCAATAGATTATTTTAAATCCTAAATAGATATTTTCATTTTATTGCTAGAGCAGTCAGGATAAATTAGCTGAGAGGGGAAAACGTCAACAAATGACATATTTTTTTCAGTTATCTTTGAGAATATCCAGGATAAGCAAAGAATTATGGACTGAGCAGATTGTTATTGCTTTTTTTCTTCTATGAAAATATTCCTAGCATTAGATGTCTCTGAACATCCTCAAGACAGACACTTGATCCTGTTAACACAGAGTGATAACTTCATCTTTCACTCTGTCCTAAAACTGTCCCTGAGGTAGCTCCAGATTTCATGGGATAAAATGCCAAGTGAACCTGTCCAAGCTCTGTAGCTCTGTGATCTGACAGCAAGTGGCCCTCGTCTTTTGGTCAACTTCTCGAGCTCTGAGTGCTCGGAAGGGCAAAGCTCAGGTGGTGTCGAACATCCCCGTCAGAGGCTTTGTACCCTGCAACTCCTCATTGCTCCACAAAATCTCAATGTAACAGAAAAGCGGCAGAGAATTCCTAAAATAATAGCATGGACAACTGTCTGGGTACCATAGAAACTACCAGTGCAAGGAAGAGCTTTCTCTTCTTTAGCTTTGCCATTCAAATACTGAGTGTGCAGAGACTTTGTAAAGAAAAAACAAAAGAATGTGTTATTTTCATGTTGTGTGATTGTCCATTTGCTGCAGGTTTAGTTTTCTTCCTGTGTGGAATCAACTCTGCTCAGTTAACTCTGATGTCCAAAACTTGTCTCTCTTTTATGATGCTGTGTGATTAAATTTCATATTGGAATCTTTTATAGCATATTCCCTCCCGCTGTTGGTCTTCAGGCATTCAGATGACTTGACCTTCATGGCTTTTCTAGGCTTGTGAGCCAACGCAAGCTGTCTTGTTGGCAGCCTGTGGTGACCACGAGCTCTGTCCCTTGCT
Organism: Streptopelia decaocto; assembly: GCF_964273445.1. NCBI lineage: Eukaryota > Metazoa > Chordata > Aves > Columbiformes > Columbidae > Streptopelia > Streptopelia decaocto. The sequence goes on along the minus strand of NC_138668.1, from coordinate 13,624,285 downwards.
CTTCTCTGCTGAGTTGCCATGATTTTTGCATTAGGTAGCAGGTGTGAGAAAGTGTCAGAGGATGCGATGCCAACCCTTGGTTGCTGGCACAGAGTACCTTTAATAGAAATGTCTCTGTCTGTGATGGGATGACTAGCAAAGCCTCTCAACAGCCTAGTAACTGTACCCATCAGCAAAAATCTGTTAACAAGGGTGCAGGGAAAAAATGCCATCCAGGCACATGGGAATGACTCCAGGTGCTGAAATGCTGTTTGTGTGCAGTAAGCGTGTTTATTAAGGGCAGGGTTCCCAGTCCAGACAGCTGCCTTCAGCAGGCTTACACACCTACATCCAGGGCACATTTCAACATGACAAATAGCTGCCCAAAAAGAAACCATGGGGTGTTGCTTCAGGTCAGCAAACTCATGATTGGGTAGGGAAATCTGTTAGATGAGTCTTCAATCTGCTGGTAGAAAGAGCTCCCAGATAAATGGCAGTCTTGTTAGACTTTGTGTTGTCTTGCCTGATTTCCCCAGGCAATTTGAGTCAGCCTGGTCAGAGTTGGATGAGGGGTCACCAAGGAATGCTGCTGAGCTGCAGTTGGTGGCTTTCTAGCTAAAATCCTTCAGCAGTGGAGTTAATATACAGTTGCTATATCAGGATGGGGGGGGGGGGAGGTGGACTGATCAACTCATGAAACATCTTAGATCTTATTCTTTCAATGGCTTGTTGCAATTTTCACAACATGCAGGATTTTTTTTTAACCCAATATCCTGAGCTAATTTTGAAAGGAAAGTTCTGCCTTTCTAGATTTCCTCCCACATTTCATTTAAATAAGTTATTCTTCACCTTTTGTTCCAGGCTGCCGTGTTCTGTTAAATGTTACTTCAGAAATGACTGCCTTTTACTGAGATGGGTGATATAATCTCTTTGCAAACTCTGGAAATTATTTTCAGTCAGGGAGGTATTTTAAGCTGCTTTGAAGTGAGAAGTGCAGGATAAGTGGGATAGGCAGTGTGTGGGACTATGAAGCGAGATTATGCATTCTTTATTGGCTTCTGGTATTTGGTGCTTTATAGGGTTTCAAGCATGTCACTTAATTTCTTATTATTGACTTTTTTTTTTTTTTTTTTTTTTTTTTTTTTTTTTTTTTAGAAAAGGTGTCACATTATTTTACCACAACACTTAGAAGAGGTTGAATGGAGCAAATATTGTCATAGACTCACAAACCTGTTTTTTATTAGCTCAGTGGGACAGGCATGGGTGCTTCCCTGTGTGATCTTCCTTTGAACACACGTCTTCTCAGATACACCTTGTAGGCTAAATTGGAGTCAAGGGCATGCTGTATTAGTGTCCCCACCAAGTCGTCTTGCTGTTGTACTGAGTGCTGCTTTCTGCTTTGAGTCCTTCACCAGACAGGCGTGTAGATGTGAAAAGCATGTTGCTGTTCATGATGGTCAGACAGCTACAGGTCTACTGATGCAAATGTCTGATTCACCAAATGACGAATGCAAGTGTTTCCATTTCCTTATTAATCAGCTAGACTCTGTGCCTTACTCTAATGATTGATTTTTATTTCCTCACCTGTCTGTCTCTCCTGTGGCCATGAAGGGATGTAGGTGCCCATGCCCAGAAGAGTGTTTGCTGGGTGTTCTGATGCCTGCACCTCTGCCCAGACTGGGAATGAGGGCTGCTGTCTGGTTTTCTCTGCCATTTAGAAGACCATGTAGTTTCAGGACTTAAACTGAGTGACAGAAACACTGATTTCCGAGCACGGTTCACTTCTGCTATGTCTGTATTGTGAAAATCCTGACCAGAGACTGCTCACAGGTGAAAGGGGAAAGGAAGAGCTACAGTCTGGGGGAAATCCTGGAGGTTTTGGTGGGTCTCAGGCAGGGACGGCACAGATCAGTGTGTCGCTGTGCTCGGTAACTGCCTGATGAGGCACCATGGCTGTATCAGCCTGGTTGTGGGTTTCAGAGATGGCAATTGTCACCTGGGGGTTTATGCATCTATGCAGTGTGTTTCATGCAGTCTTAACCCTGATGCTGGATGAGACACAATGGCTTTAGAACAACATGATTCACATGTCCCTGCAAAATCTATGCTGTATTTGCTCTGATTATGGTGTTTGTCTCCTATGCTGGTCCAGGCATATGTTAAAAGAAATGCATGATGTTAGTCCCCTTGATAAAGCTGTTCTTCACAAGGTCTTAATAAAATTAAATTAATCTCAGTGTCTCCTTAATGCTCCTGTAACCTGTGTGTCTTTCATCATCTGCACTGTTTACTGCTGGTTCGGTTACCAGGTATAATAAGTGAGCCTAATGCTTTAATGTTTGTTAGTGGCCTACTTTTGAAATCTCTTACAGGTGCAAGTGGTATATAATTTAAATAAGGAATGCTGCATATAGTCATCACCACTGTTATCTAGAGGAAGGGAATGCCATTTTCTTTATTTAACCAACAGCCTGTATCCCCTGAGTACATTTTGTAGAGTTAAAACCAATAGTGTTCCAGTTTATGGGTTGTTATTGCTCATTAGTTTTGCAAATACATCATACTGCTGAACTCTCCAGTCTTGCTCAAAGTTGTTTTATTATTAGTGTTGACCTTAGCCAGAATGCATATCAGAAAAGTTTGGAGATTTGTAAAAAGAACTAAGAGAAAAAACAGGCCTGTGTTTCTTTGAGTATTGTTATGTGTTTTTCTTGAAACAGAGGCTCCTTCTAACGTTGTACAACTTCTGTTTGATCCTGCCACAAATGTCCTGTGTTTTCTCTTACTCTCCACTCCTATCATCTCTGTGTCTGTTTTGTTTTGGGGCCTTGATCCTGTGCTTTCAGGCTTGACAATTTATAACCACACAGCTTGTTAGAATTGCCTGTAGAAAGAGCCTTCCTGATTCATGTGTATCAAAGTGCATGAATAAACCCTCACTATATATTTTGCTGGTGTCTGGTATTAAACTTCTTTATGCTTTAGTCACACATTAAAAAGTGATGCATTTATTTTCATAACTGAATTCAGCATCCTAGCGCTATACTTTGTAGAAGGGAAGATAAGGGCGGAAAGCAAACATTTCTATTGACTTATTGTGGTGTGTGATTTGACAGTCAAAGGAATGTAGGGTTTTTTGTTTAGAAGAGGAATGTTTAGAGGGACAGAAAGAGAATTGCTAAAAGAAAAAAATGCAGCTATTTGTTACTCATTTCAAATCTTTGTCCAGCCTGGTATGAAGCTGAGTGAGAAAGATGTCTTGCTCTCCATGGATTAAGTTGATTTTGCATGTGGATACATTATATTATCCTAGTTGCAAGCAGCTTTCTTAAAGTAATTTTAGGGCTTTGTAGTTTATTTTGGCAGAACTCTTGGATGGATACCTACTTTCCCATTTTTTATTATTTCTGGTGTTACAGTAAGAAGTTAAAATTATAAAAGCCAAAAGTTTCAGTTTAGTTTTTAGCAGTGAAAATACAATAACAGTTACAAATCTTTTTTTTTAAATCTTGATCTAAGGCTCTTGGGAACATCATTAGTAGTTGACATGTTGATTAATATCCACTTGTAAAACTTCCAAATAAAATTTTGGGTACAATGCATAATTTGTCTGAAAGGGGCTCCAGAAATTTCTGATTCAACATGCAAAGCTGAAGGGATGGGACAGTGCCCTTTGCTCAATTTGCCAGATTTTCTGGATGCTTTCTAGTACTTCACTGCATTTGAGAGCTTTTTAGGCTTTGACATGTTTCCTTTGCCTAGCTCCTGGAGCTGCGAACTGGTGCTTAACTGGTCCTGAGTACCAGTAGAAGTTGTGTGGAATGAAGGACTCTGTGTGACAGCTGAACTCAGTCCTTTGTCAGAGGTACCCAGGTGTGTGATGGGCAGATGTACCGTGTGTGCTGCAGCCTTGAAGTTCAGATTGCATGTCCCCATGCAGTGAGGCACAGAGAGGAGCAAACAGGAGGGACACAGGGAAAACCAGGGTTGTCACGACCCTGGTGTAGCAGCTGGGTCTGCTGAGGCTGAGGTGGAATTTAGTTGCCTTCTCTTGCTGGTGATAGTTTGATCCCATCCCTTCCTTTCCTTTCAATATGATCACTGCCCAGAGAGTGGCATTATCCTTCCTAATTTCTGACAGCTCTTTCCTGTTTGGATTTATGTAACAGGCTTAGGCAATGTCTTCAGCTGCTGTTTGCTCGCTATGGAACAGCAAGCACCATGCTGCTTCTGCGCTGCAACCTTCTGTCTGGGCACTTGGAGCAGATGGAAAACTGGATGGTCTTGACTATTATTATTTCCCATGTTATGATTCATAGTTCAGCATCCTCGGTCCACTCAACAGCACTTGGCAGACTCCAGCAGGAAAGCACATCCCAACACCAGGCTCAGAGCTGTCCCATCAAAAGTGGTGACATGTCACAGGCCTCCTGCTTCACTTGAACCTCCTCAGAGTCTTCTGCTGGAGAGGAGCTCTGGCCTTTGGAGCACAAATGGTAACTCAGGAGCATCACAACTTTGGGATCAGATGAAATAATTTCTCTAGCAGCAGGTACTAGTGATGGATGCAAAAAAGAAAGAAAAAATTGCCAACATGGAAGATAGAAACATGTGAATTACCATGGAGATGAATACAAACCCAGTAAGGGCATTTTCAACAGAACTGTCTCCTTGGCAAATTCATCAAAATGACAGCTTTTTTGTGGAAACATATCAGCTGCCAGGAGGAAGATCTTGGAACAGACGCCAGCTTAGAGCCCAGGATATTCAAACCGAGCTATGGCAGAACCAGATTCAGATCCCTGCCTGGAATATCATCTCCAGATCCTTCTCTGTCTGGCTTCCTTTCCTTTTAAGTAAAAAATGTTGAAAGCTTTTGAAATATTGGTATTTTGGGTGGAGTTCATGTTTTCTGGTCCTGCTCATCATCTTGGGAATATTGATAGTAAAACCTCATTTTGTTGGTCATTAGCCCTGCTGTCATATCAAGGGTCTTATCCCCTCATATAAATGCACAACAGTCAGGAGAGGGAAAGGAAGATTCTGCTAAACCATATATATGGGAAATACAATATAAACCTTTTTAGTTTAACCTGAATCATGCCTAATCATCCTCCTTCTTTTAACAAAGAATAGTAGTGATCTGTAGCATGGCAAATTCCGTCCTATCTTATGCAGTGTCCAGCCCACCTGAGATCAGTGAAGTGAGGCAGAAACCCAGATGGATATTAGATCCTTTATCTTTTAGCTATTTTCTCCCTGTTCCCCTTCTTGTTCTTACTTGAACCTGTGTGCTATACGTGGCTGCATCTGATACCGTGCAGTGGCAAGACTAAAGCCCAAATCTCACAGGTAGTCTAATGCATTGAGTCTCATACAAAAAGGGGCATAACAGCATCATTCCTGATTAAAGACACATAACAGGACATGCTGAGCAACATGAACTTTTGGCAGAGTGACAAGGTGTTTTTTTACCAGGCTTTTTGGACTCTAAACTGAATGTCAGATAAGAAAAACTTGATAATTTAATTAGGCCTACAACTATTTGGATTGTAAGTAGACAATAATTTTTCATAATGGATTTAAGGAGTTAGCAATACAGGCTTAGCCCTAATTATTTGCGTTAAAAAAACCCTCAATAATAATTCAACAGTTTGCCACTCAGTGGGTATTTTCTTGGGTAAAGGAAGCAAAAAATGTTTTGCCATGTAATGTTATCTTTAGTAGTGCATCAGTAATGTTGAGGAAGATCTTTCCATGGTGTTGTGAGAGCATCTGAGAGGATCTGGCTGAGAGGTATCCCTGCTGACCTGAGAAATTAAACAACAAAAAGCCAGCTCTTCAAGTCATCTGATTTCTGGCCTGGTCAGCTCCATCTGCAGATAAGATGCTGCTTAGAAATCTTGTACATCTCATGTTGGCACAAAAACTGTTTCACCTCCTGATGGGGTTAAATGCAACTAAACCACTATTTACTCCCTTGCGGGTTAGTAGATGGGTAACCACATTGCTCTTCTAGCCATATGTGTTAATCCAGCTACCTGCTGGCACCACTCTCTCCAGTGGGTAAACAGTTTAATTCAGCTTCCTTGATTTGCATTATTGCTACTGATAATTGCTTTGGTCAGGCTTTTGTGGTTGAAAAATCAAATCCTGTTGGCTTTGAAGTTTTACCAGTATTACTTCCCTTCAAGGCAGAGCACAAACATCAGAGTTCCTGCTGGAAATGAATATGAAACATAGGCAAGGAGATAGCTGTAGGTTTGTCTCTGCTGCAGAGCTCAGATGAGAGAAAACTTGAGGTGGAAGGAGAGAGAGTTGTTGAGATTTTTTTCCCCTAAAAGACTGAGGAGAAAAAGCTAAATGCTGTGGTTTGGGATAATCCTCAAAGAATTTCCAGTCTTTTGGATGATTAGTTGAAATGAACTGGTTTTTCAGAGGCTTTCCAGATTCAATCGAGCTATTGAAAACTCAGAGGAAGACAAGGGAATTTGCTTTTACCCGGGAGGAAAACTTTGAAAAGTAGTAGAAAGCTCTTGCATGCAGACATCCCCAGACAGCAACAAACGAGCAATAGTGACAGGAAAGTACGTGCTAAGAAGCTGCTGTAGAAATCTGAGGATAAAAACATTTACAGCTTTGCGGAGCTGAAGAAGCCTCCAAGCATGAAGGGCTCTGAGCATCCCAATGACACGTTCTATGTCAACTCCTGGGAGCAAAGGGTTGCACAAGGACTCTGTCCTCTCAGTGTGCTCTGGGAAGACACAAACTGCAAAACCTCGAACGTCCATGGAAACTGATAATTCACATTTAATCTGGGCTCTAACAGCAGTGAGAGAGCAGTGCTAGACACCTGATACAGGCCCCTCTGGGGTGACAAATGGCTTTTCTGTGTCCTTCCCGAAAGGTGATGTCTTCATGACAGAACAGGCAAGGGAGCAGGTGGGGTGAAGCTCAAGGCAAAGGCAGAAGCAGCTAGATGCAGCCTTTAGATTCCTTGGCTTCAGCTGCTTATTGAGTCTACACAGGCTAAAGAGAAGAGATATTAACTGAAAATTGACTCTCCTAAGAAAATGTCTTCAATTTGCTCAGCTACATTACTGTGTTGTTGGCCTGTTCTGTAGCCAGATAAAGAGAGAAGGCGGTTTTGTTCTAAGCTGAGTTGGATAATGCACTTTGTTTTGTTTTGTTTTTTAGGAAGAGAAAATCTAGCAATTTGTAGGGCTTTGGACTGAATGCTGTTAATGAATGAAACTGAGCCTCTCGCCTCCTGCACAATCAAATGTTTCACTTCAAGAAAGCTGAAATCTTCCCTTAGGAAGAAAATATTTATTTTTGTGCTTTCTAAACTCAGTTTTTGAAATGGCATCTTTCAGTAAAATATGAATGAATAATGGGAAATAAAATTGTAAACTTTTTGTCTCATCCTTCTTTACAACAAGCAGTGTAAATCCAACTCTGAAAATATACCATTGGTCTAACTCTGTGCAGAAGGTGGAATTTTCACTGGGCAGGATTTATGACAATTATTCTTCTAGGAGTATTTAAAAATGTGGAACTTTTCTGTCACCAGTTTTCCTATTTTCCCCTTGGTGAGGCATATGTCTCAATAAATAGCCTGTTTGTGTGGTGGTTGTTGATTTATACGTTTTATACAGTTCTCTGCTTTTTATTTTATTTATTATTTTTTAAATACTTACCCATCTTTTTTTCAAAAAACCACAGAAATTCCATGCTAAAAACTATACTTCCCTTCCCTGGTATCCCCTTTCTGGGCAGTGAGCGTTGCAGAAGGACATGAACTAAGCAGGACCGCAGTATATTTCTTTGGTCTTTGCTTAGATAACCCCCCAGCAGTGTTTCTATATTTGTGTCCATGTGTGCATATGTTTGAGTCGTAAGAAAAAAGAGTCCAGCAGACCGCTCAGAGACGCAATAGCAGATGTTAGTTATTTGTCCTACTGCAAGGAATGAGCCAAGTGTGGGTGCAGAATCTTCTTATTTCCATGGTGATCAACGTGTTCTAGAAAATTTACTTTACATCATATAGTTGGAGAGTACCTTTTATTTTAGATTTCCTGTAAAAGGTTTTATTAAGCAGATTATTTTGATACTTGCTTTTGTTGCTGTCTCTTATTACCATATCAAAAAACCCCTCGCCATACGGTGCACAAGAAGACAGCAGCATGGGACATGGTCATGCAGCGTTTATGTTAATTGTTTGCAATGGCTAGTGTTCTAAATTAATTCCAGTGGCATTTTCTCTTTGGATAACATATTTTTGAAAAACTGCTGAATAATTTACAAGATCCACATCTAATTAATGTGAGAAAACTCCAGGAATCTAAACCTGTTGTACCAGCTATTTTTTGGTGTTGCATATTAGTCTGACAACCACTTATATTTCCTCTGCAAATCTCTCTGCTGTTTAACGTTAAAAAAAAATTCTGAGCAACGTTCTTCAATGTCAAGTATATTTTTTCCATTAAAAAAGACCTTGGTTTGTATCATGAAATGTGCAAGCTGATATTAATTGTAGATCGTGTTTTTGAAAATTTTTTATATTTGGTGTATTTTGCACAGCTCAGATTGTGAATGATATTGCTGGTTGCATTAGTGTCAGCTTGGAAACATCTCCAGCTACACACTTAACATTCATATAAAGCAATTTCAGGGACCAATGCTAGCTCTTACAGTATACAAAGGAATATATGAAGGAATTCCTTTTTTTGCATTCCCAATCCTGCTGTTTGGGTAATAAATGCTGCCTGGGCCCAAGGTGTGAGAGTGGCCTTTTGGCATCAAATAGAGATCAAAAGTCACTTCTTTCTTCTGCCAAACTTTCCTTTCTGTGACCTTGGATGAATCATTTAATCATAATGGCTTAGCTCCCCATTTTCAAATAACATTGTATGGTTTATCTTTTATGCATTTTCAGCTAAAAAGTGTAAACTAGTGACTGTTTCATAAACAGTTTTAAAAAGCTAAACCCCATGGAAATGCAGACTTTGCCTTTCTTTTGTCACTATCATCAACATCAAAGCTCCTCTTCTTTCACATGTGTATGTGAAATATTACCAAAATGGAACATGTGCTGAAATGTAAAATGTACTGAAAGGTGTACCTGAAATACGGGTATGTTGGGTGCATTGGATCAGGCTTTGATGCAAGTTGTCTTGGTGACAGTGGTGGAAGTGCTCTTCCTTTGCTCCCTTCTCATTGCTTGTGAAGAGGTGCTATATTTTGTCTTTGTCATCTCATAATTTAAGCATTACTACTTAGATCAGTGCCCTTGAACCCTTGTATGACTTAAAAGTAAGCAGGAAATAATCAAGAAATAAATAATTGTTTGGAAACAGTTAAAAAAAATTAGACCAGGAAATTTTGATTAAAAAAATTATTTATAGTGAAACCAATTTTCAAAATAATGCAATTTTCTTCACTTTAGTGTGTTTTAGAGGTCAAGTACACTTCTGTAAAATAGAAACAGGCAGCATGAAGGTGCTACCTTGGAGCAAATGGAAAGCAGTGCAGGATATTTAGTAGATGGTATGATTTAAAGACCAACATTTGGCTTCAGCTCTGCCAGCTTGGGTGAGCAACTTTGCCTTCTCCATATTATGATATACTCTCATAGCTCCTTAGGAAACGGTTTATTTTTTCTTCTCTGTTTGTACGGTGCATATCAACCTAATGTCTGATCTCATTTAGAGTGACCAGATACTAATGGAGGTGGAAAATAAAGGAGTAACAAATTAAAATGGCACATAGCACTGTTGTTGGTGTTGTTCACAGAATACTGGAGTGAGTTAGAAAACAATGTTGGTACAACATATATACTTGCTGTTGTAATCTTCAGACCAGTTGTCCTTTCATGAAGTAGTAGTTCAGGGAGTGGTGTCACTTCACATCCCTGTGAACACAGGCTTTTAGAACACGTAGCAAGAGAAACCAGATCACTCTCTTTGGATGTGGAGTTTTGAAGTACCACTGATGTGACTGCTGGCACAAAGATACTTCATAATAGGTGACAAAGAATGACTCTAGTATTGTTCAGTTTAGAGAGACAGTAATCTCTCTGAGATGTTGGCTAGGAGGAATAAGAGCAAAAATCTGCAACACCGCTATGATCTTCATGCACAACATCTGTCTCAAATTCCATGGAAGAGGCGCAGTGATCAATATACAAGATATATTGCCTGTCCACAGCTGTACTCCCAGGGGTGTTTTGGCTAAGTTAAGTTCTGCTTTGAATGATGCCTTTAAAGGCCTGAAAACATATTCTGCTTTAATGATACATCATTTACAGCTGAAAAATGCAGTAGTAATGGTAGCAGTTGTGGGTCTAGCTGTGCTGAATCCTCCATTGGCCTTGGCTCCAGAGAGCTCTTGAAATTCTCAGTTTTAAGTGTGTTTAAATGGATGTGTTGCACCCATGACACAGAACAACCAAAGCCAGGCAACGCAAATAAAGTGTTCTCTGAAAAAAGTGAGTGCCGAATTTTCCAAGATAAACAAGTAGCAGAAACTGTAGGAGCACAAACAAATGGCAGCTTTAATATTGAAATTACTCAAATTGTGCCAATTTCAAGTGCAGCTGTGCTATTTAGGTTCAATTGGATTAAAAGAAAATAATTTCCTTTAACACATAATTCTGCAAACATCAGAATGCTGTAATAAATAAATAAATAAACAAGCCCAGGCAGGGAGCACAGACGCCACTTAACGCAGCAGTGTATTAAAGTTTACAGTTACTTCTTTTAGCCTCTTCCCTGGGGTGCCATGTGTCAGCCTCCTGGAGAAGGAACTGCGAGGTCTGATTCACTGACATATGAGACGACATCTGCGCTTGGATTAGAGATACTGAGTAGAAAAGAGTTAGATCTGCCTCGCTAGCGCTGAGCTGACACGAGGTTATGCAGCTTTAGCTTGTTGGCTTTTTTATCCGTTTGTGTTGGATGTTATGAGTCAGCACTGGCTGGATATTTTGTTTTGGGATGGCTGTTTTCCTGGGCAGGGGTGTTGTGTGGAAGGGGTCTGGCCGTGTCTCTAAGCTGCAGAGGAAGAGCTCTGCATTTCACACGTTCAACTGAATGAGAAGGATGGGGATAACTCACCGGTGGGAAAAAGTGGCAGCTTGTCAGGGCACCAGCTGCTGCACAGACTGGTTGGGGTTGGAAGGGACCTCTGGAGATCATCCAGTCCAACCCACCTGCTATGAGTGGGTTCACCAGAGCAGGTCACACAGGAGTGTGTCCAGGCGGGTTTGAACGTCTCTAGAGAAGGAGATTCCACAGCCTCTCTGGGCAGCCTGGTCCAGGCTCTGGCACCTTCACAGTAAAGAAGTTTCTTCTCATATTCAGATGGAACCTCCTGTGCTTCAGTCTGTGCCCATTGCCCCTCATCCTATCGTTGGACACCACTGAAAGGAGTCTGGTCCATCCTCTTGGCATCCACCCTTGAGATATTTATAAACATTGATGAGATCCCCTGTCAGCTTCTCTTCTCCAGGCTGAACAGCCCCAGCTCTCTCAGTCTCCCTTCATAAGAAAGGTGGTCTTGGCCTCTAATCATCTTCATAGCCTGCCGGTGGACTCCCTCCAGTAATTCCTTGTCCTTCTTAGACTGGGAAGCCCAGCACTGTACATAGTAACTCCAAATGCAGCCTTACCTTCTTCTCCTAAATCACGTAAAATCTCACGTAGAAACAGTAAATATTATTTCTAGCCACCATAAATAATAAAAGGGTATCCACTGTAATACTTTATTTTTCTTTTTTTTTTTTAATCCTTAAATTTTTGATTTTTTTTTTCTTTTATTATCAAAGTTTGAGAATTATGGGTAAATGTTAAGTGATGATTTTGTGAACCGGACACAGGAGAAACAAGCTGCCAGAGACCCATATTTTTGGCTGAGACTGTTCTACTGACGCGTTAACTATCCAAATACAATCTGGTGCCCATCTTGATAGATACACAGTGTTTGTGCGACACAGGCAAATGGCAGCTTCGGGTTCACAGCCAAAAAGCATTCAACTCACAAGAGCAGAAAGCCTGGTGGTCTGACCCTGTGTTCTTTGACTAGAAATGCACTTTAAAACCTGGGCTGGATGTACAATGAATTACAGGAAAGACAAATACACGGATGTGAGTGTTGAGGCTGTCCTGTGTGTGTCCAAAGGGCTGCGTGCACGTGGGGTAAAGGATGTGGAGAATCGGCTCCTGGTGGTTCCAAGAGACAGGACACAATATCTCAGGATTTGCGTTCAGCTCTGATGAAAATGAAAACCAATTACGTGAAAAGAGAATTTTGCTGAAGCCAGAGAGGTGGTGGGGATGGGGGTGATATATTTACTGACGGAAGGCAAGCCAGAAAAAGCAGAATGTGCCTCACATAAGAACATAAACTGAGGGACTCCAGGGACTTCAAGGTCATTCATGTGAGTCTGCTCTATTGCATTCTTCCAAACTTGCAGGTTCTGTTTTTTCCTTTACAAGTCTAGGAAGCATAAGGAAAAGCAGAAACCTCCAAATTAGAATTTTTGGGATATCACCACCTGTCCTTGGAACACAGTTCTGCCCTTGATCACTTTACTGAAAGCTGAGTGTGTGAAGAAAGGGTTCTAATCATACAACTTCTGTGCTAGTATAGGCAGTTGTAGCTAGTATATTTTAATATATTTTTTTAAAAGAAAATGTTACACCACTGTCTCCTATTAAATAGATTATTACTTCAGAGGAATGATAGCCCTTCATATTTTTGACAAACAAAACAGATGTAAACAACAGCAAATGGTATTTAACTCCATGACAACATCAACGAATCAAGCATGATAAGTCAGTGCAGTTTTCTCCTATATGTAACTGTGTCTGGTTTTCTGTACCCGAAAGAGGAAAAGCAGAGAAGCAAAAGTGGTGTGAGTCTTCCCGAAAGGAACCGATCCAGAGCAGGAAGGGAAATGCAGGAATGCACCAGCCTGTGCAATTACTGTGTGCTTCCCGTCCTCAGAATTACCTGTGTGTAGCGCTCTGGTTTGTCTTGGCTGATTCTAGACTCACCTGACAGTGGAAATCCTTACAAACTGAGCAAAAGCAGCAGCTCCTCTGGCTAAGGCAGTAAGACATCTATTAGCTGTATCAGGCACTTCTTGACACGTGTTTAAGGTTCCTAAATTAAAACCAATAAAAACCTTGAAAGGTGAATCTAGAACTAGTACTTCTTTAAACTGCTTAAATAGGATATTTTAGGGCTTCGTATTATTTTTAACTTTTTCATACTTGGCACCATGAACAGAAACATTCGTTCCTCTTAGCAACAGAGCCTGCGACTACAACCCTGCGTTTCCCGTCACAGCCCCGGCCCGTCTCGGTTCCTCTCTGCTCTCAGGAACCTCTTGTTCAAAACATGGAGAGCAGCTGGTGTCTCTTACCGCAGAGGACTTGCTTACTTGACTGTAGATGACAGAGGCATAAGTGGCTTTTGGCTTGCCTACTTTTTTTCCTGCAGAAAACAAAAGCACGATTTAGAGAACTTTCCATCGCACTGGGAAATGTAGGCTCTCATAGTGTGCCATATGTCTGAAAAAAAAAAAGAAAAGAAAAAAGCTTTCTTTTTTGTTGTTTTTCTGTGTTAATCCCCTGTGTTGCCAGGACCTGTGACAGGAGGTCTGTTTTGTGGTTCTGTTTCTACCTTTGATTCAGTTCTATAACTGACAATGCGTGTGTTTGAGAGAGGTCCACACTGACCTGGAAATGCAAAAGTTCTTTACCATAACCCACAGAGAGCTTTCTGAGTCCTGCAAGAACACAGGAGAGCATTTTGGAAAGCTGTATGTTGGTCCCTTAGCATGTGATTTACTTCTGTACACAAATATATAAAGATGTATGTAATATATCTTGCATCTGTTAGAGCATTTTGATCCCAGCATTCAGTTGCTGTTCTTGGAATTCAAAAACTTGAAGTTTTAAGACTTCAATCTTAAATTTGAAATAAGAGTGAATCATAGTGAAGCCATCAAGGTTACTAATAGACTGCTCAGTGTGAACAGTAGCACTAGAGTGTTAGCCAGGAAATTTGTCTTATAAGAATAATGGACCCAAATTCTCACTCACTCACATCAGTGTAAATCAGTGACTTCAATTAAGTAAGGAGAATTACGTCTGTGAAAATTGCCATGAGAGGAGAATGAGATCTTCTTTATTTACTTTTGGACCAATTAAATGTTTGAGATTGGCATTTTTGGCTATATATGCTCTAACAGGATTTTAAATTGTCAGAATGAGTTAAAATCGCTGCTTTTCCTATGCGCAGGATGTTTTTAATGGTGGACTTATTTTCTTTGTGCCGTATGTTCCTCCTAACAAAAATACAGCCCAAAACATTAAGATCATCAAACCACTTACTACAGAGTGTGTCTGTTCCTTATATTTGTTTGTATATCAATGTATATTGTGAAAGGCGGGTAAGAATAACAAACATTGCTAATAAGCCCAATATGAAAGTGGTTATTAATACACCATGAAAATTAACGTCTGTCTCTCTCTCTTGGAATGGGAGGACGGACTTTTTTTCTTCCCCATCCAGTCGCCCTCTGCTTTGTCTCCATCCCATGTCCCACCTGGAGAAACGCTTTTGTCAGAACTAGCTCACCGTTTCTCAAATGATGTCGCTGATACCCTGGGCTGCATTTTGGGTACATGGTGGAAAGATGTAGTTCCCAGAGGATTCAAATTGGTATTTCTTGTGTTTTTCCAGATGAAGAAATTGAGTTGCTCAGATCAAAGAACAAGAGGTCTTTGTGAAAATGGTGTTAGAAAGAAGGAGTAATTTGGGCTGAATTATACCATAGTTCTATTAGAAACATTAACCTCTGCTACCTTAGCAGTGTGAATAAATTGTTGCTCAAGCTGGGGCCGATATGTTGGTATGAATTCTCCCTGCTTGTGTTTTAATGTTTGTGTTCTTGTACTTGTGAACTAGAATACCATCAAAAAGCCAGAGGTTTCAGCAGAGTGGCCATTCGAGAGCCTGGGGGAGCCCTGACACCCTGAACCAGGGTGGGTGGGTGCTGCCATGGCCCCACGGCCCCTCTGTGGGTCAAGAACAGCCATGTGAGGCACCTGGAAGATGCTCTGCAGAGCAGAGTTCATGTAGACATGAGGGGAAAATTTGGGCTGTACTCACGGAGAGTCCCAGCGCTCTGTCAGACAGATCCCTTTGAAGTCAGCAAAAGTTCCCAAGTGCCTTTTGAGGACACGGTCACATCAGTCACTGCTGCTTTTTGCAATCCAGAGCTACTGAACTGATTTTACTCAGATCCAGTCAGCTGTTTTATCAAGGTGTGTTCAGGAGAAAGTAGGGTGCTAGTTTTGGCTGTGCTAGACCAAGTGGTGCTTTAGATACTGGGGCACTGTTAAGAAATATAAAACTTCCTGGGAATGAGGAATACATTACCTTTCTGAAACTATGATGAATTTTTGACAGGATTCATGTAAGACCTGTTTCTGAACTCTGCCCGTGTTTTCAGTGACCCTGATCTATTGTGTGCCATCATGTGTCGTGTCTCCAGAGGTGGATGTGCTGTCACAGACGTGGGGAACTGAGGGAGTTGCACTAATTTTTGTGAACAATATGCCTATCTCAGTATCCCTATATCCTGTCCTAAATCTTTAAGGGCTCTAGTCCTAATAGAGGTATAGTCCAAGGTTAATATAGGATATACTTTTTTTCCTCTACTCCCCTAATAATAATAATAACCTGTCAACACAAGGCATTTCAGAATTTCTACTGTGTTTCTCTTAGAGTTTCCAAGTCTGTGATTTTATGTTTGAGGCCATTTTTTTTCAACTACGAACTACCCAAATTTAGATGGTTAGCAGTACCTGTGCTGGAAAGTAAAAAGAAAGACTGGTACGAATGGATGAATATCCATTTTCTCAGTGGTTCTAGCACTGATCCTTTAAAATTATGATGTACCACCTGGATGAGGATGTAACAGATCTAAGGTGCTTGATAATAATTGCATCTAAAAATCTGCATGGCCAGATGGCGTTCATAGCAAATCCATGAACAAAGACTGTTTTCATTCACCTCTAGTCATAAAAAAGCCCCAAACAACGACAACAAAGAAGTGATGCAGTCTGAAGGGCAGACTGGCTCTCTGTCCATCACTGCCCAGTAGTTCCACCTTTGTTTCTTATATTTCACTAGAGATCGCCTCTTGTCTCGCTCAGTAGTAACTGATTTGGCCGACTTGGCTTCTGCTGGTCCACACCAGTGGTTATTTTAATACAGTGTTTTGAGTGAGGGGAAGGGAAGCACAACAATCCCCAAAATATGTATATATAGAGACTTGAAGTCTGTCTTTCAGGTATTTGGGGTCTTGAATCAGTCTTCTTTATGCACAAGTTGTAATCTATTTCATTTGTTAGGCTGACATAATTTTCCCTCTTTTGTTTACGGTGCGGTGGGTTCCTCTAAAAATCACTTTATGTCATTTTTTTCCTGCAAGGCAGGGTGTTCAGAGACTTGTATAATGCTGCTGAAACAGAGGCTACAAGACGGTACAGACTCATTTCAAAAGAGGTGTATGTCAGAGGAAAAAAAGTGATATTTGCACTAATTTCTATATTTAATCATTGAGCACCTCCCTGGCTTTGTCAGTGCCACAACAGAAAGCAACAACAAAAAAGAACAATTTCTGTAGTTACGTCTAGGGAACTCAAAGGTACTGGTTTAGTGGGAAAAGACTAAACTGTTTTTATTTCCAACAGTTTAAAATCCAGGGCTGTACAGGTGATATAATAGGTTTTCCTTATGTTACTTGGCTGGTTTAATACAATATTGCTTTCAAAATTAATATTGGCATTAAATGGCTATGGCAACAGCTATCAGTATGCAGAAGATAGCAATAGAAAGCAATAGAAAGAGTGCACAGTAAATGAGTGTAGCAAGGTGCAATCGATAGAGTAACTATGACGTCCCAGTAAATAAAACTCAGAGCAGTATTTTCTGTCATAGGTTAGTTCCTCAGCACTCTGACCATGATACTGGTTACAGCAGCTGTAGCTTAACCTATATATTATCTGTCATTCTTGTGTGCACTTAGGAAAACTTCTCTCAGAAAAGAGACTCTTTTAAGAAATTGTTTTTATTTTTCCCCTGAGGCTTAAGTTCCCCAGGGTTATACTGACAGCTACAGCAGGTACACAGATCCTGGCATACATACAGGACCTGGATCATGAGGGTCCAGCAAATGAATCTGAGGGATGGGGCAATCAAATGGCAAACGAAATTCAGTCCAAGCAACTGAGAAAATGGGAAGTATCTTCACATGGGAAAGAAATGCTACTTTTGTTTTGTCTGTGTGTGTGTGGTAACTAAAAGCCTCCTGCTCCTCAGTCTGTGTAGAGCTGAGCTCTCCTCGCTGCTGCTCAAGCTCCAGGAACATTCAAATCCTGCGGATTGCTGTCCTACACCCTGCAGCTCCCTTCCTTCCAATTGCTTGTAAAGGGTACGAACTACCTGAAGGGAGGTTGAAGCATGGAGGGTGTTGGTCTCTTCTCCCAAGTAACAAGTGATATAGGACAAGAGGAAATGGCCTCAAGTTGTGCCAGGGGAGGTTTAGATTGGATATTAGGAAAAAATTCTTCCCAGAAAGGGTTGTCAGGCATTGGAACAGGCTGCTCAGGGAACTGGTGGAGTCACTATACATGGAAGAGTTTAAAAGATGTGTAGATGAGTTTCTCAGGGACATGGTTTCGTGCCAGAGTTAGCTTATGTTTGGACTTGATGGGCTAAAGCGTCTCTTGCAATGCTTCCAATTGATTCTATTATTCTATCTAGCATTGCTGTATGTCACTGCCTGTCCTTCTCCTCCCTTCAGGATGTATCTGCTGAGGCCTCTACTGTCTGATTCAAATCGAGTGACCTTGGTGGGACTATTTGCCATCAATGAAAAGGGATTTGCATATTCACAAGAAAATGGAAGTGCATCGTTCTAGGGTGATTTTGAAGAATAATTCCAACAATATCTTATTGGATAGATGAGAAAACAAGTAGTGTTTTCATGTCTGCTATGTCTTCTATCTACAGGCATTGCACAGTAGTTGAACAACTCAATGATTCAGAAAGCTGAACCTTGAAATGTTAATTGCACTAGTTCTTAATAGTTTAATACAATAATTTTCAAATCTTATTGCATTTAAGGATACAAATCTTGGATGCTGGGGAAAAAGCCATCGACTTAAATTTATACTCCACTAAGTCTTCATGAAACCTACTACCACGCTAATTTTGTTTTCTCCAGGCACATTAGTGGTGGCTTTTGGTTGCACCATCAGATGAGAGGGCAGTATCCTTAGCAATATCAGTCTTGGCTGTTAAATGAAATATGGAAGGATATATATAGATCTTTAGCATCTGAAGTGTGAACTGAAGGAGAACTGAACAAAGAAAACAGCACACAACCTGTTTCCAGGAGAATGTGTTTTGAGACTTCCAAAGAACAGAAACTTCAGTCTTAGAATTTCCTAAATGCCTGTGTTCAGTGCTGGATTTTTGACTTACTTTTTGTACTCACTGCATCAAAACGGCAGGTGTAAAATGAAAGTTCTGAATTACTGTGTTGAATAAATGAGCATTTCACACCTTCCCATGAGTCCTCCACCGAGCATCTGTGCGATGAGGGTTCAGCCCGTCGGCAGCAGCTTGGCCGGCTCTGAGGTGGGGTCTGCGAGGACGCGGTGACGCGCCAGCACCGCCCTGGAACAAGCTCACAGCACTGCTGTGAAGCACAACGTGTCCCGGTGAAACCTGGCAGGTGTTCAAATAACGAGCACAGGTAGGACAAATACAGAGCTATGAAAAGAAAATCGCACAGACACTTTTTAAAGCTAGATTCATGTTCGAGTCCAAGTGGATTTTGCTTCACTTACTTAAAAATCTTTTATCTGAGAGATAGAAATCAGATGTGGCTATTATTCAAGAAAGGCCTTTTTTTATGCTAAGACTTTAAGGCAGATTAGGAGTAAGGATAAAATAATTCTCAGATAAGGAACTCTGTATCCGTGGACTGCATTGTTTGGTCACTCAGCTTGTGATTTGAATCATACCCTGAAATTTGTACTTGCTTTTTGCTTCATATCGGGTCCTGATC
This sequence comes from Streptopelia decaocto, assembly GCF_964273445.1. NCBI lineage: Eukaryota > Metazoa > Chordata > Aves > Columbiformes > Columbidae > Streptopelia > Streptopelia decaocto. The sequence goes on along the minus strand of NC_138668.1, from coordinate 13,605,150 downwards.
TGTTATAAAGCAGCACATTCCCACTGCTTCTTTTCAAGCTCTTGCTGACAGTTACAAGAATAGTTCAGAGCTGCTCCGAGCAAGGGATGCTTTTCTGAAGGAGTCTCTTTCTGTGGGAAGTTTCAGCAGGAACTGAAGGCAGAATGTGCCTGTGTAGTTGCCCAGGATAAAGGGAGGAGTGTTGCTCTGCCAAACATGTACAGTAATTCATGCAAAAAAAAACCCATCGCATGGATATTTTTGAAAATGTATGAAAAATATATGTGCAATATGTCACTGTTCCGGGCGTGGTGCCAGTGTCCTGAGTTGTTCTGGGCTTTTGTCTTCTGCAGAACACCATAAATTAGAACAGCAAAGCAGAACAAGAAAAAAGAGGAAAGAGGGAGGGAAAAAAAGGGGGAGAAGGCTATTTTTTTTTGTACATGCCTCTGTTCATAAACTAAAGGTCTGACTTCTCTTAAGACTGCACTGTGCTCTTCCTTGGTGTGGAATATATGACCTGGCTCTTTGCTGAGGATTCAACTATGTGCAGCTGAATTGAGTTTTCCTTCATGTTGATTTTAATGCAGTTGCACTCATGATATGTGTTAATCACAACCTGAGCACTGTGCTGGGCCTGGGCATGCTCTGCATGTCGAGGAACTCAGCTGGAGATGGTTCTTGTGTTGTTGATTTTCACAGTCTGGGTTCTTTTTGTTCTTCTGTAAGAGGATGCAACAGTTGGGGTGAAATGTGGAAACTTGCTCAGAAATTTTTGGAGTGAAGTTAGTACCTGCAGAAAACATCCTGCTGACAGAGGTTGCCCTGCCCTTTTGCAGTAACAGAAAACTCTTTAAAATTTTTATAAACAATGTCTAATGTCTTTGATTTTCATAGAAGGTATTTGATATTTAAGTGGAAGCTCCTGGGTTTACAGAAAAGCCACAGTTCCTTCTCCCATGTGTTCCAGTTAACTGGGTTATAAGCTATTAGAAGTTACTGTTTCTCTTCCACACTCTTGTATTCCCCAAGAAAATTGTGGTATCCAGTCTAATTAATGTATGAATATGAAACACTCTGAATAGCTAAAACTTCATTTAGCCAAAGTAGCAGCAGTAATGCTCTGGAGCACAAGTCTTAGAGGAGCGTTTAAAGGGAACTATGACTGTTTAGCCTTGAGAACAGGATGTTGAGGAGACCTTCTCACTCTCTGCAACTGCCTGAAAGGAGGTTGGAGATAGAGGGGGTTGGTCTCTTCTCCCAAGTAGCAAGTGATAGGACAAGAGGAAATGGCCTCAAGTTGCACCAGGGGAGGTTTAGACTGGATATTGGGAAAAAATTCTTCAGGGAAAGGTTTGTCGGGCATTGGAACAGGCTGCCCAGGGCAGTGGTGGAGTCACCATCCCTGAAGGGGTTTAAAAGATAAAGTTCTTAGGGACATGGGTTAGTGGGGAAATTAGCTTAGGTTATGATTGAACTTGACGTAATCAAGGGTCTCTTCCAAACAAAATGATTCTGTGATTCCATGCTGCATGAAGCACGCAGTGCAGAACCAAAACAGCAATGCTGAATTGAGAGGCATGTCCTGGGCTCTTGTCCCACCCATGTGCATTCTGCCCAGTGCAGGTATCCCCACCAATGTGACACCTGCCAGATCCTCCGGTACCACTGGGGGAAGTTGAACCGATGGACAAAGCTGAGCAAACACGATTGTAATAGTATGATCTGATTGTTTCTTAATTTATCCCTTAAAAACACAGAATTTTAAGTTGAGAGCCAATGGGTTTGTCATAATGCCCTCAAAAGTCAGAAACTGCTGGATTTCTGGTTGCCCACTGAACCTGGAGTCTTCCCACAGCATTTCTGTTCCAATCTCTAACTCCACAATAACATTCCGTCTTCGTGGTGCTACTTGCAGCAGAGACGTTGCACGTAGAAGCAGATAGAGGGAAGATTTCTTGGGCCTCTCTAATCCTGGCATGAGTTCACTTTCAATTGGGTGACTTTGCTGCGTCCTTTAATGTAGCTATTTTTGTGTGTGTGTGTGTATAAATTAAAAATAGCTCTATAGAAATAACTTTAAAACCCTGGAGTATCTAATAGCAAGCAATTCCTTTCTATAAAAAATTTATAACAACTTATAAAATGTAATCAACAGAGAATTGTGCCCCTGCTTTTGAATTCTTTAGGTGGTTTTAAAAATAATACTTTAAGGATGTTGGAAATGGCAGCGTGAAGTGTTTCTTTCCTGTTGAATAGCTACTAAAATAATGATTCCAACTGTATTAAAAAACCTGAAAACGCTACCACTGTTACTTACACTGGAGCTGTGTGAAAGCACCTTCATTTGACGGCATAATTGCTTTGACATATATAAACATAATTTATTTTACTGAGATTTAAATATTAAACACCAAAGTTCTTCAAAATGAGGTGCTAATGATGTAGAGTTTTTCTATGCCTACAGTCAGATGTGTTCATCTCAAGTTAGCTTATTAGGAATGTTAAATATTATGGCTTTATCTCACCTTTATTTGATGTTACTTTTTGATTTTCAGCAAGCAATAAACACAGTAGTAGAGGCTCAATATGAAGAAGCTGAGAAGAAACATCTTTTTAAAATAGCATTTAAAAATCTATCAGTTGTGAAAGGGTGATAGACTGTGGAATACAGCTTAAAATGCTGTTTAGATAGTAGACAAAATACCAAATCTGTTGTAACCAGATAAAACTCAATTTAAAGAACTTTACATAATCACTGGAGATAGCAAAAATGTCAGCTGTTTTTAACAGTTCTAGGGAAATTTGGATATATTTCCCCAACCAATATTTTCCTAGGAAAATTGTGAATTAGTTTTTCTTAAGATATCAAAAGGTAAAATATACTATCCAGTTTTATTTTCTCTGTAATAAAACCTGAAAGTGGTGACTGGAATGAAAATAATCAGTAAAATATTTAGACCCCAAAGCAAAGTTTCAGTCCAAGGCAAAATAAATAAATAAATACATAATATTTTTTTGCTAAAATTTCCTTTTGAGGCTCACACATCACAAAAGTCTCATCTTTGTAAAGCAGAGCAGTTGGGTAGAACAAATCCTGGCATTACACTTCCAGTCTTTGTGGAGAACCACAGGGTAAGTCTGTAGCAATATAACAGATTCCCACAGCTGCAGCGTTTGATTACATGGTGTGCTGCAAAAATTATATTAACACTATGCTTAAACAAGATAACAGAATAAAACTGTAATATAAAGTCAAATGTAGATTACCAATACAAATACTCTTCCATAGTTGAATATTTTATTTCCATTTATGTGCACAAATTTCTTGCTTTCATAACACGTGTATTTGTGAATAATGAATTTTAATGAATGAATGAATGCTAATTACTGCAGATCAAAACAAGCCTCTGAAAGTTTAGAACTAGATTTTAAGTAGAGTTTGTTGGCATTAATATGAGATCTATTTTAGATAATATTCCTTGTACAACTAAACTTTGCAGTGTTACTGGCATTCTTGTCCTGCCATCCATTGCCTTCTTAATTCTATGAGCTCTGGGAATGATTTAGGTGCTTTACTCATCTGGGATGGGTTAGAAAAATATGTTCAGCAATCTTGACCTCTGTAGGGTTCTGAGGAAATGCCTTAAAAAGAGATTCATGTTCCTTTTGTAGGCTATTTTGACCTGAACATATGGTGAACAGGGGCCTATTAACCCTTTATTGGTGACAGCATTTTGCGGTGTATCAGTGTGGACGTGCTGCTGGCTGGGCCTTCTCCCAGGATGAATAAGAGTCTGCAGTAACTCATGAGGATATTCTTACAAATTCTGTATTTTCATTAAAATGTTACACTCTAATATGCATATCTGATTACACTGGTCCTGCCAAAAAACCCCAAAATATACAATAGGATGGGCTTTTCTGTTCTTTTCCAGTTTCTGCTGTTTGTTTGTGGGTAGAAAACGCTTCTTCCACCTTCCATTCCAGCAGACTGGTGTCCTGTCACCAATAACAGCAAGATCAGGATTGTGCCACAGCTGTCCTTGGCCCGTGTTATCAGGCCAAAAATAATATCAGCACAATCTGGTGGTGCCAAGGTTGTAGCAAGCTATAATGTCATATGTTTTGTGGGGAAATTGATGCTGTGACTCTGAATAAGAATGATAATAATAGTTGTTTGGATGGTGGTTGCACAGCAGAGGAGTGCTGCTCAGCGTCCTTCAGAACTCCCTGGGTGCATAACTAGCCTGTCACCATTGGGATGTTGGTTTGCATTTAGAAATCCCCTTATCAAATGAAAATCTGGTATGAATGGTTGTAAATACAATCTAGGCCAGTTCCCAATGGGCATCATCACAAAACCAAATCACACTGGCGGAGGTGGTACAGATAGTAGCTTTTGTTCAGGGTAAGGTTTCCATGTATGATGGAGGAGACTGAAAAATGCATGTGGTACTTAAAGGTAACCTATAAATATTAAAAAAAAAAAAAAAAAAAAAAAAAAAAGAAAGAAATCATTGCAAGTCTTCTGCTTCCCTGAAAAGACATAAGTAGTGAGAACATGCATTCAGCCACCTGCATTGACTTAACAGTCGATGGAACCTGGCTATTAATTTGTGGTGTCTCTCAAAGAATATTCCATATCTGGACTGCTCTTCCAGTGTAGTCCTGTTCCTTCTGTGCAACTGTTCAGTGTAGACAAGCAGGGTTTCTGTTCTGACTTGAGGCAAATCTTGTTGAGCACTGGTTTCTACTCCTCAGTGCTTGGAAAAGCAGGAAAGTGCCCAGTGGGCTCTCTGCTTGCCAGGCGTGTTTACTGCATGGCTCTTTACCGCACAGAGCAGAGGCTTTTGTCATTGCTCTTCAAACCCGTTATTCGTACCAGCTAACACCTCTCCAACAGTCCATGGAAGCTTGTAGTTTGTTCATAAGCCACTTGCATGCGAAAAGCTAAGAGGAAAAGGAAAAAAGCATGAGAATTTTACATCAGGGGGTATTTAAAGAATAATATGTTACAGAACAGGTATATCTTGGCTACCACCCTTCTTCCAGATTATTTTAGTGGCTCTGTCTAGCTCTCTACTAGCCATGCCACATTTTTATGGTTCACCTTGATTATAAAAATGTGTCTATTTCCCCTAACCAGAATTTGGAGGCTATATTTAGATACGATGCATAAAACTAGAAGCAGAACAGTTCACACTAGAAATACTGTAAAAGCCACCTTTGCAGTGTTGTGATGAGTATTTCTCGTGCAGCGGGGCCTCGTGGGAGCTGTGGTTTGGCATTTACACAGCCCCAAAGCTGAGCCAGATGCCTCTGAGCTTCCCCAGGGAGAGCAACCTCTGGGTGGGATACGGCCGCAAGCTCTTTGCACATTGAGTGGAGCAAAAAGTCCTAGTTGCTTCTGATAGGAACACTCAGTGCTCTTGTATCTAAATAAGCTTTAAATCTATATTTTTCCCCCCTTTCTGCATTCTGTAGTCCTTGATAGTTTCAGAATCTATTATAAAGTCATTGAGAAGAAGAGGGAATGATTTTATTTCTGGCCAAGTATTAAAAATACCAGCAGAATCACTTGTGTCTCATAATTAACTGTCTTTCCAAGGAGTTTTGAAAACTAAATGGAAAAAAAAAAGCCCAAACAACTTGTCAATTGCTTCTCTTCAAGTGGTGATTATCTGAAATGAGCTCTACTTCTGTGAGGTCACAGGAGGAATATTACAAGGAGGGGAAAGAATCTGGATAAAGCAAGTCAAATAGATTAGAAAGAATCTTCTTGGGTTTCATTCATTACCTCCATGCAACTCTTGTAGGAACTGTATTAATGAAAACCAGGAACTTCCTGACCTAGCAGAGATGTGTAATAGAGAAATAAATAACAAGCAGACCCTCTGGGACCCTGTCCTCACCTGTGGGAAATTGGGTTAACTCTGCCCAAGTTGTACTAAATTATAACACCTGAGGATTTGCTCCTTATACTTTGCCTGCTTGGTGCAGCTAAGTTTTTTTCTTTTTCTAAGTTAACAAAGCAACCTGTCAGCCAAATGAAGAATATTTTTATAGCTATATTTTTTCCCCTCTGTAAGCAATGGACTAATTAAAAAATCATCTCCAAAGTCACAAAATAGAACATGCAAGAAATTAATAAACTCAGAGAGAAAACATATGTCTCATTAGCAGTTGTTCTCCTTTCTCTTTACTGCACAAAAGGGAACATTACAGCTGTGTTGCAGATGGGGCCAGGATCCTGACCTGAGATCTATCAGACTTAGTGCTGCATAAAGCCTCAAAACATACTTGTTGTGGGAAACAGTCCATCCAGGCATAATGGTTTCTTTTCAGCCTGATTATTGATACAGGATGAAATGAAGTTGAAGGATATTGCAGCAGGATCACTACGACCGCAGTTTTCTTTCTAAAGCTGCCAAATTTTTAATAGGAGCATATCTGAAACACAAGTTACAGATCTATTATGCACAAATTCATGGTTTACTTCCAAGGCAGATTATTTCTCCCAACATTTGTATCTATCTTCTTATTTAACTTAACAACAAAGCATTAATCATTGAAATATCAATATTTAATGATTATGTGGTTAATGCCTGCAAAGCACTTTAGAGATAAAATGTGCTCTATAAGTCTATATGTAGGATATTTACTCCTTGCCTTATCCTAGTTGGATACAGAAGGGCCGAGAATCAGTTCTTGTTATCTGGTAAGGCAGGTACTGGATACTTCTGATATGAGGTGTAAAATATCCATTTCAAACTTACCGAGCTCTGCGACAGTATTTTCATTCTCTTCAACCTGCTTTGGAAGTTTGCACTGCAGAAACATTTGTATGGTAATGAGTACAAAGCTTGAACCTCAAAATACACTAATTAGGTTAAAACCAGGATTGAGAACATTTGGTCAGCTAACTAAAATGTCATAGTTGGTGCTGCAGATGCCATTGTTACCTCACACAATTATATAAATGAAGATTTACTGTCTAATGAGGGACTGAGGGAAGAGGATGGTTGTGAAAAAATAAAGAAGACAAACACAAGTTTTTCCTGCATGTTAGCATTGCTAAAAAATAATTGACGTGGCCCTTCTGAAGTGATGGGTGAGTCACAGTCACCTTCCCTTGAAGAGTTTGTTTCGGACAGGTTAGCAAGAGTTAAACGGCAACTTACGGAACCGTTGTTGAATGACTGAGAGGCTGGTGTACCTGGGTATTCTTGAGTCTGGCCATAAACAATCACTGGGTGAGAGGAGCTCCTCCAAAGGAAAATGTTTGTTTCTCCCAGTTCTCACTTGTTCCTTTTACTCTCTGTATCTGTGTGTTATGGGAACTATTCAGGTTTAACTAAGAGATGAAGCACAGCAAAAGTTGTTTCCTCAAGTGTTATTTTTGTCAACATGATTCTCAGTGGTCTGCTGGCACATTGCATTTTTCTCAGCCATTAGAAAATTTGGGGAGAAAATATTCATATATTCTGGGACAAGGTTTACTTGGTAGGATCCTACAATTTGCCACTGGAAGAGGTCATGTTCTCCCTAAACCTCCCTGCTTAGAAACCTTTCCTGACTTGCAAAAAAGTAACAAAACCCACTACACAAAATACTTAAACATATGCTTTTATTTGAGTTTATGCATAAATCTCCCCAATTCTTTTGAAACTTTTCCTGCAAAAGGTATGGATCTGTTTTAAAACTGTCCTGTCAAAGTGTTGAAGTCTGTATTGAATTGTTTGTACAAGAGACTTCCTCCACATGGTGAGGTTGGTTAATCAGAGTACAGCAGCTGTTCGTGTAGGGCTTTTAGCCCGAAGTCAAAACCGGTACGGTGAGAAGATCTGAACACTGCAGAATGCAGGAATGGAACCAAATTGTACTGTAGTTTAGTGAGAGAAGACCAAGGATTTCTTGAAAGGCTGGAGAACAGGGTGCGCTTAGTGGTGCTGTTGTTAACGAGCTCAAACTGTGGCTACATAGAGAAAAGAGCTGTTGTCTTTGGTGGAGACTGGTGCAAACCATGGCCAGCTTCATGACGAGTCTGTCACCAGTGGCCGACAGAAAGGGAATGAAGGGGGGTATTCAGTCAAGTCTGAGTAAGGAAAAGCAAAGGGTTGGTTTTGGTTTGTGTTTGTTTCTTTGTTAGTTTGGTTTTTCGTGTTGGGGTTTTTTTGTTTGTTCGGGTTTTTTTTTTGGTCTCCTAAGTGTGATTGGAAAGAAATCATTTCATGAAACCACGTTGAGGTTTATTTCAACCCCCAAAATAGGGGAGCATGAGTAGAGAAGGCATTTTAGTTTATTCAAACTAGTTTGGAAAGAGGGTCTGAAATTTGCTGAGTGACACAATTTCCTTATGGTTCAAAGACACATGGAACAGCTACATGGTCCCCAAGGTCTTTGTCTGGAGATCAGCCAGGATAGTGAAGAAAACCCATCAGGCACTTCCATACAGGCAGCTGAGAGCCCTGCTGAAGGCAATGGGAAAGAAGAACACCCCAAATCAAACAGTGCTTTCTCCATGTTGAACACCCATAGGATTTTGAATGCGGGATGCTGATTAGTGTCTGCTTGGACTAAGGGCTGGTGTCAATTGCTTATAATCAGCTTCAGGCTCTTCTCCACGTTCACAACTCAGGGTGTAGGAGGCAAAACAATTACCAAGAATGCAGGAGGCTGTGATTTAAAAAATCTATTTACATAATTTTCCTATGTTTTTCTTAAAATATACCTGTGTGATTGAAGAACTCTTTCCTGGATTGTCCTTTGCTAGAGCTGTCTAGGCAATTTTACTGGAAATTCAGCTTTCAAGGAAAAAGCAAAGGAGCTCCTGTGTGGCACTGGGCTGCTGAGCAGCGGTGGAACAGAACGGCCCTTCCCTGGGTGCCAACAGGAGCAGGAGAGGACAGGAATGGAGCATCGCTAATGAGGTGTGTGGCACAATGAACCAATTAGCAATTAGAAAACCTCAATTGCTTCCACTTGGATTTCTCCTCAAACTTACAAATAATTTGTCACATCTCTTAAACAGTAAGTTCCATTAGCATCACCAAAACAGTGCATCCCCCTGTCTTCTCAGATGCCTGTTAGGATAAAACAGCAGTGTACTGTGCAGTGCTGCTATTTTGAGACTTGATGACTTTGGTTCATTTTGAGATATTATTTTTAAAAATGTCTTTGCTATGATTTTTAATATACAGTGCTTCAAAAACAGCACATAGAAAAATGTGTATTTTATAAGGAAAATTGTTTTGTTATAAACTGACGTTGGCCAAAAAGTAAAATTAAGAGAGTTTGGATGAGGAAGAAGAAAAAAATATTCTACCTTTTGTTCGCTGGGTGATGTTCAAAGTGCAGTTATGGGACAAAGGAGGATGCATTTGGGATTCAATTCAGGCTCAGGGTTAGAAATGCTCTTTTCTAATCAGAAGCATACAGGTGAGAGACATGCTTTGTGTCTTTTATGCCTACCATCAGAACAGATTTGGGCGCATGCATAATGCATGAGGCAAGTACCAGAACTGATGCAGCATAATCCATAAAACATGAAGCTGGTGTTATGAATAATTAAAGCACAAACACACTCAGAAACACCTGCATGCAGCTAATAGGATGGGCTGGACCTGGCCTGTGAGGATGATAGATGTGGAGGGTTGATACTGTCCGTCCTCCCGAGCGCCGCAGGGCAGAGCTGCTGGGGCACTGCTGGGTGTTCAGACCCCGTTTGGGCAGGGGACAAACACTGTGACTTTCCTCTGCCACGGCTGCAGAGAGGCTGTGGTATCTGTTTGCTTCAGAGAGAAATTACCAGCAGGTTTCCTTGTTGTAATATCAAAAAAGGCTGAACTTTCAGCCTCCCGGTAAGTAAATGCCAGTTTTGTTTAGAGACAGTGAAGGAAGATGAAATATTTAGCTTTTATCAATAATGTACCCTCTAACTAACAGTGCCTACATCGACATATAATCTGTGACAAACTTTCACAGATCCCCTGATGCATTTGAGTGAAGCTCGAGGTTTTCTTTAACTTGCAGGAGATGAATAACTTCTGAAGTTCCCTGCAGAGAAGAGAGAGAGAGGGGCAAGAACTGAGCTAAGAGTATCAGCAGAAGAGAAGGTCACATAAATTATTACTGCTTGTATGGCTTGTACGCGAACCTGCTCGCGTGGTGGTAGGATTCTTACCTAATACTTTCATGGTCTCAGTGGAGATCTTGAGTCTTTTATGCTAGAAGTTGATCAAGGACCAGACGAAAAACGTTCTTGTTCTAAAGAGTTTGTTTTAGATAGATGGGACAAATGATGGGATCTTTTCTGAAGTTAAATGGACATCTTTTTAAAGTTGAGTAAAGGTAGAGAAAACGTAACGACTCATAGCAGAGTCTGATTGTACTTTTACCTGAATTAGGGAGAAAAAGGTTCTATCATTTTATGGAACTTCCAAAATGTGTTTTTATCTGTATTTCTGTCAGATGGAATTGAATGTAACAACAAAATACTGTCTGGGCTGTGGTTTAGTTTTTGTGACTCTGCACATATCAAACTACAACATATTGCTTTTTATACTGCTGCTTTTATGAAGGAGTTCTAGCTGTGTGCGCAGCAATCTCAGATCTTTGTTATTTAAAATATCTGCTTTGGTTTGATGTATTGGATGCTAAGGAAAGTCTGCCTGTACTCTGATTTCATGGAGAGAGACTACGTATTATTGAAAAACACGTAGCTTTAAAGCTTATAAAATCACAGTGCTCTTGCTAGATCACACAGAGGGAGTCGGCTGAGTGCTCAAGGGATTAGGTGGATATGGTACAAATGAAACAAGAAGCTGGACTCCTCATGGGTCTCTGTCTGAATCATCTAAAGAGGCAAAGCTCTGAGAGTCCAATAAAACCAGTCCTTGCGGTGGCAGTTTGGATGGAGTATCTGTTTGCAAGAGGCACAGTTTTCCTGTGGTTTCAAAACTATGAATCAATTTCTAGTTTTGCCATTGACTTGCTGCCTAATACTGTTGTATCTGCTTATGCTCTCTGTTCTCAACTGGTGGACTTGAAGTGCCTTCCTATTTAAATTAGGCTACAGGCATTAGGAAAAAAAAAACCCAACAATAATTTTTCAGTTAATTCTAGATCTAGGACAACAGCCCCTTTGGAAAACAGCACCTTTATGAAAATTCAACTCAAATGAGCCTGAAAAAGCACAAAATGATTATGTGTGAGTCTCCAGATTATTTAGCAGAACCAAAAGTGAAATACTTTCTGTGGCTTGTGTCTTGGGTCAGGCATCAACAAATCACCATTTGTGCTTATCTCTTGAGGTTATGCTGAAATGTTTTAGCAAGATTTATTGCTAGGAAATAGCTAATGACTCTTTCTTCCCTTGCATCTAGAAGCCGTTAGATTCTGGGGTGCCATGAGTTCTCCACAGACCTCAGTCTTCAATAAGACAAACCTTCAGAGCTGCAGAAAGCCTTCAGATGCCATCAACTGTTCTGTTTAGAGAAAAAACAAAACCCAACAACAACCCTGAAACTGAACAACCCTGTATATTACTGCAGAGGAAGTTGAACTGTTTCTAAATTCATACCTTGATTTTTCACTTCAGAGTCATTGATCTCAGTGATAAATAAATGTTTTTCATAACCATGGCACTCTTCCTTCCCTGTACCAGAAATGAAGGAGCTGCTGCATTGCAGCATGGACAATTACTAATTGTGCATCGAACATCTTTCCCACTGGCAGATGATTTTGCCTTTCAAGCCCTTCACTTTTTTTCAAATTATTTTGTTAGGAGGAGAATACCCTGATGGTTCTGTCTTCCTGAGAGTGAGGAACAAATTGGAGAGGGTAGGTTCAGGCTTCCTTTGCCATAACATCTTTTGACTTTGGGCTACTGGATTAGTGTTCCTTCATCACAGACCACTGTAAAATTTCACAGGCTTCCTGTGAGCTGAACTGACAGATAAAATGTTCTTCACGCAAAGCCTACATTTCTTTTAATAATTACTGAGTGCTTCTTATAAGGGGCAGTAAATGAATGTAAACAAAATTACAAAATAAAATCAGTTATCCAGTCACAGCAATGACTATACTCAAGGACGCACCCTGGCAGGAATAAGGTTGTTAAAAATTATTTTTCTAAAACTACTTTAGTCTTTAAGTTTGTTTTTAATTATGGCTTTACATCAATTCCAAGAACTTCTTCAAACCTGTTTTAAAAAGGACCAATGTGTACTGATAATTTCTGCGGTAAGCACTTCAATATTGAAAAGTAATTGCTGTACGCATACAGCAGCTGCTGGAGAGACAGATAAAATAAGCACGTTTGTGAATTATTTTGTTCTCTTTCAAGAAAGAATAAAAAAATGACATGTTGTGGACCTGGGACCTCTGAGAATGCATCTGTGTACAAAGAAAAATCATACTTATTTTACCTTTCACAACCACACTTCTTGCAACATCCACACCACCAGACAGGTCATACAGCTGATGGATATTCTAATGCTCTTGTTCACATTATGTCATTTATATGGAGTGACCTTAAAGCCACTGGACGTACCTCCTATTAAAATCTGAGATGTAATAGATGGGACTCTTGGTGAGTCATTTTGTTTGAAGGACCCACAAACCTGCTGCGGTAGGAATCTCGTATAATGTATAGGCTCTTGTACAATGTTCTGATACTAATACTGTGCAGATGGTTCCAAAAGAGACCTTGCCAAATCATTAAATGGATCTTGCAGAACACTGAATTTTAATTGCTCAGGGGATACGGAGAGAGAATAGCATTGACTGACTAACTTTATGCAAGTTTATTAAGAGTTTTTAATCTAATATCTAATTAAGGGACTTTATTTTACTTTTTGTATGGTATCTCTGTGATTTTTATTAACGATATTTTAAACATCCCTTTTATAATGATTTTCATGCACCAACAGGAAATGTAAAACATAACCTTGAACCGAAATACTTTCTCTTTAGAGCCAGTTTTTCAGACATGGTGGATTCAGACAGCTAAATCCCGAGTTAGCCGCAGAGAAGGTGACAGTGAGATACAGAAGACCTGAAAGGAGGGAGCCTGGTGGTTTGTTGCCAAGGTGAGTTCACATTGTGGAACAAGAGGTAAGATTAGGTAGCTTTGTGCAATATGGGTTCTTGCTGTCTGTTCTTCATAAAAATCCCTTTGCAGATGAAGGTGACTTAGTGAGATATAGAGTAGCCTAAAGAAGGGAGGTTAAAACGGAACAGGCATGGAGTCGAGGTGGTGGGATGCTCTCCCTTGATCTTGATCAGGTGAAAAAGTGGATTTCAACGTTAGTGTCAGTGGATCAACATTTGTCATCTCCACCTCTTTGTGTCCCTATGTCTCTAAGAGCAGGGCTCAGGATGAGGACAGAGCAGGCTGGAGAGAAGTGTGAGGAATTCCTTTTTCCTCATACTTTCTGAATCAGAAGAAGATCAGTTAGCTTTTAATTTCATTCACAAGGAGGCTCTGTGGACTAAGGGAACATGACTTTATATCTAGGAAGGGAAACAGCTGATCAGGTAGTTTAACAGTATGTCTCCTAGCCCTGGAATTTTTCTATTGAAAACTGTAATATTACTGGGTATTTTTGGAATACAAATTACTACTGTGGTGTATATGTCATGGTTGGATCCCATGTTATGCTAGATCTACCATCAGTTTTTAATGAAAAGGTATAAAATGATATAAATTTCAGTCCATGTTCTGGGGAGGATATTTCCTGAGAAATACTACAGTAAAGGACACTGAAATGCCAGGGAGAGTGAATTGAAAGAGTAGATACAAAGCTACAGCATCACTTCTGGCTAGATCCACTGCAGGAAAGAACATATTTTTTCATTGCCTAAGGCAAAACTGAAGTGTATGGCTAAATCGCATGTGACAAAATGCTGGAGAGTCATTTAGAATTGAGTATTACCATATAAAGACATAGCTGGCATAAGACAAGTAACAAATAATGAGAAGATTGGCATATCCAAACTATTTATTAGTTGTTATAATAGAGCTAGCTAAGCATAGATGTATTTTGTACTACATGTACAGTGATAACCTTTCTTATGAATGACTAGTCTGTGAATAACCAAACAAAACATTTAACAGCATTAAATACTTCATTCCAAGTAGAGAACGGTGATCAACACATGCAAATTCAAAGTTTGGTTGTCTGTGTCATCGTCTCATTGTGTCAGTTAAGGATCTTGTAAATGTACAGAAAACACGCTGATGAGACATCTCGGTATTCAGGATATTGGTTTATGACACATGAAAGAAGTGATTGAAAAAATAATTTATTATTTAGATACAAATTATTTTAAATCTATTTGAATGTGTCAGTGATGGCAGCTTATTTTAAATGTGCTTGAAACAGTAAGCTTGAGGATCAGTATCAAGGGTATTATTGTATGCAAGCCTGGGTCAGTTAAACATCCATTAAGGCCCCCAATGTATGAGCGCTGGTAGTATCAAGGAAGGCTCGTCTCGTAGGAAGGTTTATTGAAATTCATCCGGGCACTGGCTGCCACCCTCAGCATGTCTCCAACGTGTGGCATTCAATTCCAAAGCCTTTCTAGTTTGCCTCCACTAAGGTATGTCCCTGATGACCCGACATGCTAAGATTTAAAAATCAGCCTTGGACAAGAATAAATGAAATACAGAAACTCTAGCAACAGCAAACTGAGTCTCATAGCTTTCCTACTATGAGAGGCTGAGCCGGCAGTGTTTCCTATGGAAATTTTAAACTGTATTTGCATGCAGAAGTGTTAGTTATTAGCTTTTTCTCTGAGCTTTGAAATCATTGTGTGTTTTTGAACACAGACTTTGAAGCAATGTTACTAGGCAAAAAAAAAATTGGTCCCTTGCTTAAATAATGAAAGTTGATTAAAGCTCGGGCTGCAAGGATAGTGATAATGTCATGAGAGAAAAGATATTATTTACTTCATACCAACATCCTGGGCAAATAGGCAAGATGTAAAAAATACAAGGATAGTTTCCACCATCTGTAAAGTAGTGAAAAAAAGCTGATGATTAGCAGTGTGCAGTCTGAGCTGAGTACATCTGTGTGCATTTGTATTAAATGTTCTAAAAGACTATTTCAATAAAATGCTTCAAATTACTGTCTGTTTTTATGGTCCAGGAGTCTCAACAAACACCCAGGAGAGCAAACGTGTTTTTTCAAAACAAAAGTGGAGTACTAACTTGGTGTGGATTTTATTTTTACAGAGAGACATGAGCTTAGTAGCACTAATTTAATCTACTAAATTGATAACATTTGGAAAGTTTTAATTGTAGACTGTAAAATTCACCTCATGTCCTGGCTCTGTTGCTCTTGGATACAGCATTACGGGGTACAGGTCCACTCCAACCGCTCCTGCAAACTGAAATGAGGCAAACGGCATGAAGGTAATTCTGCTAGTTTAGCATATATCATGTTTTTCCTGGAACAAGAAAAGGAAAAAAACCAACACTCTGGGCTCTAAAACACTCATGGCATGAAATCAATTTTTTAAATGTTGAGACATTGGACTGGAATTTTCCAGGGAGTCTGAGAGCATTAGCAGCTCTAGTGCCATTGAAAACCTACCTTGTGTGCTCTGGATGTTACAGAAAGAGCAGCTCTGTAAAACCAGCTGTCCTGGCAATGTGGAGCATCCCCTGGAGAGAAGCCTTGAGCTAAGGTCACCCCGGCATGGGGTAGCAGAGGAGGAACTCGCACCTCTCCAGAATCACCAGGGATTTTTAATGTCCTCTGGACACCGCTGGGTGTACACAAGGCCAGGCTGGACGGGGATCTGAGCAATCTGAGCTGAGTGAAGAAGTTCCTGCTCATGGCAGGATGAGCTTTGGAGGTGCCTTCCAACCCAAACTATTCTATAATTCTATGTTGTCACTCCCTGTAAACCTGGGTGTAGGTACAGCCATGGTTTACCCTTCAGGCAGTTTGGTAGAGGTGTATGCAGTGAGAAAGTTGTAATTTACCCTTTAAAGCACCATGGGCAAATACACAGGATAAATAAGAAAATTTTTCACTACAAAGAACAGCTTTTGTCCTTCCGCTGGCACCCACCAATGTTCTTTCAAAGCAGTTAAGCGGAAAGAGGACGTGCCTTCACACAGTCTGTCTTTCAGCATTTGATCAGACAGAAGCTTCTTAGCCAGGACGTTGCCTGTCTCCCCTTCTGTGGTATTTAAAATGTGATCTGAGCGAAATTCAAGATTGCTCTTTTCCTCAAAAATGTATATTTGTGTATACAAAAATATGTATATAAATACATGTATACATAAAGTTTGTTTTGTTTTGTTTTGTTTTAAATCATAAAATGATAATGATACTTTGATTTTATGTTTCACTACAGGCTATTGTAGCTCAAGTGTTTCCAGCCTCATTTCTTCCCTCAGACAAAGTTCCTAGTTCTGGCTGCATCTCCCGTGTTTCATCGCACACTCTCGTATGCGATGTGGGAAAGAGCAAAGACACACTTGAACAGTGTGCTTGCTCTAATTCATGTATTAAATAGCAGTATTTCTTCTCCACCTCCTAAGCACCCAGGGATTTCAGAAATGAGCTGATATACTTTGTAGGTGCACCTCTGTATACTAATTAGCAATATAGCCTTGCTTAAATCCTTCAAGCCTTTAAGTTGCACTGAAATGAAAACAGATCAGCACCTTAATTTTATTTAAATCATACCAAAATCTTGAGCAATGTTTGGTAGCTTTTAATTACACTTTGTTGTTTACTGCTGAGAAAGAATAATTTCAAATGGCTAGAAAAGGAAGTTTTAGGTTTGCATTTAAATAAATTTTAAGCATCACTCTGACAAGCACAATGTTAACTCTTTACACGGAGAATATTGCTGAAAGAAACATTGTCTTCTCTAATTTTGTTATTTTCTTAGTTTTCTCCTTATTTCTCAGGAAAAGAAGCCAGAACTCTGGTTTCTGTGAAATATACCCGCTGAGATTGATTGTATGTCTCTGAGAGCTATGGTTGACTGAGATTCCTGTTTATTAGCAAATCAGTTGCTTGTATGTGTCCCAAAGAAACATTCTATGCAATTTGTTTAGTGATTTCATGTAGAACTTCTGTTTATGCAGGTTCTTAGTTCATGCTTTCCATATAGCATCTGAGGATGGGGCCTTTATTCCACAGTTATTATTTACCACATAGAAAATTATATTCAAGAACGTTATGTATTCTGCCTCCCATTCACACAGTGACAAATCATGTTTTGCTGGAGTTGGAAAGGAATTTAAAAGTACAGTAAGATTAATGTTCCTCATGTTGTTGTAATTAACAAGTGGATGAGCAGAATGTCTGTGATGTCTTTGCAGAGGTGATGTACTATGTATGTGTGGATTTGTGTATTTAAAGACAAGAACCTTGTCATATAATTTCGCAACTAAATCTGTGACCAGTTTATCTGATCCTCCACTATTTTTTCTATATATTTAGGAAACAAATGCCCCTGAAACAGTTAACGTGAAGAACAACCTTGTTCTTGAAGTTTGTATTGCCGCGGCTTCCTCTACATCACTTAATCTGTTCTGAAGCTTTTTGTTTTATTTCTGCTGTAAGGTAAGATCCTATGTGTGCTGAGTAACGAAGAGCTAAAATTGCTGTTTGTGTGTGGTGAATGTTTTGTAGAAGATGTTAAATGTAATGAGCAAAGTCAGAGTACAGTGGTATCTGCTGTGTAAAAATACTAGCAGATGATATAACTGTCAAATTAATTAAATTCAGTATGATATAAATTAAGGCATAGTTGTATGCATTACAGGAGTTCAGACATTGAGCTGGTTGGTTACACCTAATATATCCAACCGATGTCAAGTCGCTGTTTCAGCATAAAGAGCATCATTTGCATCTGTTGTAAACTCAATGAGGTTAACACTGCTGTAATTCTGTTTGTGGGAATCTGGCCTAAGCTGCCAACATGAATAAAAAATATTACCTTTCCTTCATTACAAACCTTTTTGTTCTGGATCTAAAGCTTGTGTAAGTTAGCGTAACTCCATGGAGGCCAAATATAAGTCTTAGAGAAAGAGAGTTGGATGTGAGGAATGTGGACACAGTGTTTCTATTACCAGCTTTAGCTCCTACTTTTACAGACGCGCTTGGCCAATCTCACTGCTGACAAACTTTCAAGCTCCATTCTAAGCTGTTTCTTCTTTTCACTGTCCCTCTTTCTAAAGCTGAACTGTCCTGCTGGTCACAAACCTGTTTCAGGTGTCCAATCTAAATTACTAGATTACAGTCCTTTGTTCCCATGCCAGGATTTTCCTCTGGCTGCCGTCACCTTCTTCACCTTCACTTTGCCAGCTTTGCTGTTCATTTGAGTTAAGATCTCCTTTCTTCTGGTTGCCACTGATGCTCTCCTCTCTAACTGTAACAATGGGGTCTAATTTTTCTTGATGTCAAAGACATTAATATTGATATGATGCTGTATTATCTATTTGGCATGAATGTTGTGATTTATGGTACTATCCTGTGTTTTTTTGAATGCCTGAGTTTGTTAATACGTTAGGCATACCTGTGAATGACATAATCCTTCCATGTGAAGAACACCAGCCCAGTGAAATAGGCATTAGTACAGGCAATCACAAAACCTGGTTTTTTTGGATAGCAAACTCATAGTGTTATACTACAGTAAGAATGAAATTAACAGAGCTAGATACAATCTGTATTTAGAAGCTGATATTTATGTGATTATAATGAAACAAAATATTTTGTGGTTTTCCTGTTTTTCACTGCTAAGAAAATTGTTAATATTCTAAGGGAGGTTTAGAATATTACCCTGTGAAAATAAGAGAGGCATGAATGGGGAGAATTAACAGCAATGGCAAGATGATTCATTACTGACAATGTTGTATTGGAAGTTGAAAGAATTTACATTGTCTCTGACTAGAGGAGACGCTGTTAGACTGAACCTGGAAAGTTTTCTTTTCCAGATCTGGTATTTCATGACTTCAGAGTGCACATCACTTGTGTTTTCTAATACGCAGGATAAAAATTGAGGTGATTCTGTACATACTTTTGTAGTGTTCCTGGATGCTTGCAAAATATTTTATTTGAACAGGGGACAGAGTAATTATTTGCAAAGTACATGAGTAGAAGTCAGCATAGATATTACCAGAACCATGGGTATTTAAAATATTTGACTTCCTATTATGACAATAAGACAGCAGATGTCACATTTCTTGCTTCAGGTTTTTTTGGTATTGTCTCCTGTGACTACTTGTAAGCAAGACAGAGAAATATGGTTTGATAACAAAGTTAGAGGGGATCAAAACTTGTTGGGTGATGAATCTCAGAGAACAATTATCAATGATTCACTGTCAGAATGGAAAGGCTGTAACATGTGAGTTCCTCGGGAGGCTGCCCAGGTACCACTCAATGTTCTCATTAGCAGCCTTGAGCAAAAAACAGAGTTTGTTTGTTAAATCTGTTGGTGATAATAACATGAGGGCTTGTATGAAGAAGGTTTAACATACAGAAAAAGCTTGATTTCTGTAAGGACATATAAAAAGAGCTAGACTTGGATACAAACACCTTTCAGAAACAAAGGCTAAGAGTTTTGCTCCAGGTTGCATCAAGCATTTCAGATAGTGAGGCTGTGGGAAAGATTTCTAAAAGATATAGCATGATTCACATCTCAGTATAACTAAATTTTCTAAATCAGAGACTTGAGACTCCTGTGCTGTCTATTCGGGACAAACATGAAATGGTGAACATTGCCTTGGCCTGGGCACAGCTACATGTGGCTGAAAATCAGCCAGGCTCTTTACCTTAGAGTCACCATTTTCATTTCCGAGTCTTGCTTGTTTTAAGCTGATGCGCTGGTTGTTATTTTTACTTTATTACTTCTTATTGCTGATTCTTTGCTTGAATTGTGGATTCTCATGTTCAGTTTTATCTGTAGTATAAATTACAAGAGTCTTTACGTGGGCTTAGATCAGTATTTTACCAGATTTTCTTGCACAGAATTAGGTTGTTTTTCAAGACAAGTATTTTAGGTGATGAGGGAGCCAAAAGCACGCTCAAGCCATGCAGCTGTTTTCAAACTTGTACTAAAGTCCTTGCCGTGCTTCACCAAAGAGTGGGCACGACTGTGTTCTCAAAGGCACATCAGAACAAAGTCATTCCACTGGTCACAGTGGACTTGCAGGGTTTTTTTGCTTCTCTGTGCCATAGAACACACACTTGCTCCCTGAGTTCCATCCTCGGCTCAGCGGTCTGTCCCCACAGAGAAAATCCTGCAGGAACTGTGTGAATTTGAGTCCAGTGGCTCTGTGAGGGTCAGTAGTTGTTTAACAAATAATACATTTAAAATATATTTAAGCTCACTGTGACTTCAGTTATGGACCCGTAACGTGCATCTCAAAAGCACAGTGTCCTTTGCAATCCCTCTGCATGCTGAATGACCCTTATTTCTGAGAATTTCCAGGTAGTGTAATGGTCAGTTAAACACATCTTGCTACTGGGAACGTGGCCATAAAAAATGAAATGTTTCAGCAGACAGGGCTGTTCCCGGGGGCTCAAGAGCCGAGGGCAGGGGGAGGAACTGTGGCCAATGAACCACATTTGCTAAGAGTGTATTTATTTGTATTCTCTGTAGTGGGGTCTGGACTGGGCTCTCAGGGCTAGAATCACAAACGGGTTAGTGATAGTGATGCTGATTGGTACCATTTCTCATTTTTAGCATTTTATGGATAAGGTTAGTTAGGCTATAGCACAAAATAAGTTTTTCAAGGAATTTCTGTGAGTGTAGGACATGCATCTCATTTAATGCTATGTGCTCTGTGTGATATTTGTTGCCTGCCATTGACAAGTTTCCACACATCATGCACTGACTGCAGACCCTGTCTACTGACCTTTTCTTGTTTATATGACAGAACTAAGTAACTAAATAAATAAAAATCCAGGAATGTTGAGTAGCATAAGAAATAAAGTAGCGGGAAAAGACGGTTCTTTTCCTGCCTTTGCTACTGGCTTGCTGTGCTGCCCCAGGTAAATCAGATTTTCTCTCTATGCTCTATAATCCCTCCTGATAGTTGGCTTTTTAAACGGGCAGGATCCTGGGAGCAGGGACAGCGTGTCCTTCTGTAATGTGGACCTTGCGAAACCAGCATTTGAATTTTGCACTCAAATAGTACATGTGAGAATAATGTGTTCCCCTACACCAGTTTGCAAACTGCAATATAAGTCAGTAAAGCTACAACAGTCATTAAATTGGGAAACAAATATAGAAGTAAACATTTCTGGTTTTCAGAAATTACCCAGGCAAAATGTCTTGTTTTATTTGGAGTTTATGGTTTAGAATGCATATTGCTACATAAGATTGAAGTTATGGTTGACAAAAACATAGAATTTAAATACAGTTAAATATTTCAATAAAACCTCTGAGTTGGGGCTGTATAAATTTAGATGGAACTTGCTTATCTTCTTGTTCATGGTCTGGTGAACTTTTTAGCCTGACATTTCTTTCAAAGTAGTGGAACTATGGCAGACAAAAGCATAGTGCTGCCGTGAATAAAAACTACTGTTGTTCCCCAATGAGGTTTTGCTGTCAAGAAGATCTGAAAGAGAAAGCTTAGGAAAGGGCAGAGAGGGGAAATGATTACAAATGCCAAAAAGAAAAAGAAACTAGGGTTGTTACCAGAAATCATTTCAGCCATTGTAAGTAGCAGAAACAGCATCTTCACACTACTGAAAGAATTTCCTGCTTGATAGTTCATTATTTTATTGTTGTTTTCTTTGGTTATTATTGCAGCAGGGCTTATGGGGTTTTGAATCCACCAGGCAAGGTGTTTTATCGAAGCAGCTCACCCATATTCCTGAAGCAGCAGCTGCCCACTCGTGCTGTGTAATTCAAACCTAAGAGCTGTTGGCTGATGCCTTGAACAATTTCTCTTTTTGGCTCGTCTTTAAAACACCACTTACCCCGGGCAAATTCACACACATGCAGCCAGATTTAAATCTGCCAGAGTCACTAGAAAGAAAATTAATCTGTTTATAGTATGGATTCAGAGCAAAATTCATTTAAGAATCTTATTATTTAAAAGACTTGAGTAGTTAAATGATCAGGATTTTGGCTTTGATCAGCAAATATTCACTTGACCTGTGTTTCTTCCAGCCTCTTGAAATTTAGGTTATGACTGTAACCCCAGGGTCTCCGGAAGGGGTACGATTCAGCACTAAGTCTTTGGTTCGGCCCTTTGGAGTTCAGCCCTGGGGCTTCATGTTCAGCTGCTGGTAACATCGAAGCTCGGGAAGTTCAGGTCTCTCCTATGAACATTTGGATTTTCATTAAAAAAATAACTACACAGTAGCTGTTTGGAACAACTTGATGTGGACAAGCAGATGGTATCAATATAATGCTCAGCAGAAACCACAAATTGTGTGTCGCATGCGTTAGGTGATAAGTGGTGGTAAATGCCAGCTGCAGGTTCATAAAATAAATAGAAATATCTGCTTTTCTGGCCAGATGTCAAATACCTTTTTTGGATCATGTATGAACTTTCAAGAGAAGAGTCACTGCTTTTGAGTCTGGACCCTAGTACCTGGTGAAGAGAGAGGAGGTACAAACACGCGCCTTTAAAACCTTTGAGAGTTGTCTGGTGGGTTCTGCTGTCCATCGTACTCCAAAGCAATCAGAGCTCTGGGCTACTGATTCTGTATCAGTATTTATATTTCTGAGGGAGGAAACCTAAAAAGGTTTTATATCAACTACCTGTTGCCTACAAGTTACAAACATAGAGAAAATCCTCCAAAGAAAAATATTATTTCCGTGCTGTTATTTGCTTTGAGTAGTCCAAAGGTAAAAGAGATTGCAAGAAGAAGACATTGGAAAAAACAGCTTGTCTGTATTGTCAAATTGTCTGTAGCTGTTGGGACAGCAAGAGGGATCAGAAAGGCACTAACCCCCCAGCAAAACTGTACCAGTGGTCAGAAAATTCAGCCCTGTAAATTGGAAACATCAGCCTTACACTGAACACCACGTGTGAATGTGCATAGAGATGCCACTTGTCCTTGTAGCAATGTCCAGTGGTGGATGGATAATGTCACCACAATATTTTAGGTTATTTTGTTTTATTTTTGAGGTATGGAGCAGGTTTTAGAGCAAAGGAACTGATTGTCACAGTGCATGTAATGCATTAGTAGTGCTAAGCTGCCTCCTCTGAAAAGGACTCTTTTCTTACACCTTTACTTGTGGTAGCATGTTGGAGACTAGTTGGAATTTCTGGAGATATTTTTTGATCTCTGTTTTCTATTTTTATCATTGGAAACGAGAGGGATTCACTGATTTGGCAGGCAGAAGTCAATCAGGGCCATTGCTATTTTAGGCCCTTAAAAAAGTCTCTCTCAAAATCAAGAACATGAATTAAATACGCATCTTCTCACTTGGAAAGTGTAAAAGGTTCAAAAGCATACAAATGCACATCACTTCTCCATGTGGATTTTATAAGGCTTGAGCATATTTTGCTAGCAAAAGGAAAAATTAGGAAAGAAACTGTATGTTTAAGAGATGAATCTGTCTGGGAACACCATGGGAAGCTGTTTGCATTTAACAGCTTCTATTCATGGGAATTCTAAAAAAACCTGATAAACTTTGCATTAAATTTATTATCTGATGGATTTATTTTTTTTTTCCCTTGCTGGCTGAAAATAGGGCAGTGCTTTTCATTTCTTTATTGGGTGTAATAGCACTTTTAGGGGAAAATATTGCACGTGGAAATGTGAAAACTAGTCTATATAATTTTCCACTGATAGAACAGCTGCATTTTCTTTCTGCAAAAACTGCTGTCAGTGAAGTATTATACCTGAATACTGAGGCGAAGAATGCAAACAGGCCAAAGTTATGTAATAACAGAGATTGCTAAATAACAACCAAATAGTCATACACTCCCTGATATTTTTTAAAAAAAAATTGTGTTTTTTCTTATTTGTGCTATTTGTTTCAGTTCTAGTGAAGAGCAGTGGAAGGAGGAGTACTCACAATGTTGTCCTCAAGCTGCATGCTGGCTTTATCTCTAACACTTGTTAGAATGGGCTTAGGAAGAGTTTTCTGAGATGCACAAGAGCTGTGTAGTGCTTCAATTGCATTGACTCTTTCTTCTGCGGGCTAGAAACTTTTTTGAGCCCTGTGAATCACCTGTATTTGTCAAACATCTCTGATCCACGTGTATGAGGAGAGAGATGTGCTAAAATTAATGTACCTCTCCTAAAGTCAGGGAAAAAAGACCGTGTTGCACTATGCATTAGCTGGGCTCTCCGGGGAACTGTGGTGGTGACCAGTTCTTGGGATGGTTTCAAGCCATCTGCCATAGGTGCCTGAGGATGCTCTATGCACTGGGAGTCTCCCACAGGGAAACAGAGGTAAAAATAGCTTTTCACCAACAGCTGCTTTCCGCTTCCGTGTTAATGATGCACAGTGGGCCTCAGGAAAGCTGATAACACGTGGGAAGAACCTGGGGTAGTTTTATTAAGATATCTGATACTCGGATGTGGAGTCATCACCATAGGACCCCTCCATCTAGAGAACTGCATGTTTTGAATCTCATCTGGAGCTATTTTACCTTGTAGGAGTGCCAGAACTAAGATACCTGTTGTGAATGTGCAGCTAAGGCAGGTATCTAGCTCCTATCTTGGTGTATTTTGGCAATAGTACAGTGGTGAGCCAGGCCCTTTAGTTTTTATTTGTAATGTTTCCAGCTTGAGCTGGCATTTTGCTACAAAAATAAAATCTAGCTAAGCCAGTCAAAACCCCCTTGGCTTTCTGAGAACTGTAAACAGGCACCACAATGCAGAACACTGCAACTGAATGCTTGCAGGCATCCGTATGCAACTTGTATTTAATTAAAGACATAGTAAAAGCAACTAAGAATTCAAACTATCTATTTAAGATATATTCTGATAAACAGGAGTGTATGAGTGTTGAATAGGAGCTATTTGTGGGCTGCTCCACAGGCTTTCCTTTTAAACCTGCTAAGGGTTATTGTTCATTATTTCTGTTTCCTCTGTTCAACTGGCATCTTCTCACTTTTGGCTATAAACAGGTACCATATGCTCAAAGGGCTGATGGGCTTCACTGTGCTTGTCTCTGATGTTATTGGTTCACGGAATTGTAAACCAGCAATGTTTGAAGCACTATGTTGCACAAAGCTTGTGGATTTGAATTTTAGTCTCTGATAGTTCTAATGCATTTATTAATTTATTAAAAAACCACAAAACTAATAAAGACAAGAATATTCTGTGCTTAAATTCTTTTGAATACTGAAAAGCTTCAATCAGTAAGAACAACAAAGAAAAAGGAAATGGAACAAACCAGCTGTATTATTATGGATTCACTTCATGGCACTCAAATTACACAATACAGTTAACGAGGCTGCAAATGCCATTTTTCTGTATTTCAATACATTACTGAATGTCTAACTGAAGTCTAAAATCCCTGCTAGTTCTCCTCCGAATGGTTCTGTTCCCTTGTCCGTCTGTCCCTCTCCAACAAGCAAGCACAGGACAGACAGATGGAGCATCCTTCTGAGGAGACAGGGACAGGTCTGGGTGCAGGCTGGGCATCCCCTGATGGCTGCTGTGCAGAGGGATACGGGCAGGCTGCTGCCTGTGTAAGAGCCTGAAAACCAGGGTCAAGGCTGGCAGGGGTCAGAGTCACAAGCACCAGCTCCTGTCTCTGCTTCTGGCCTCTTCCCACCCCATTTCCATGGCAGAAAGGGTCCCAAATGGGGCTGATGCTGCCAGCATCAGGTGTCTGTAGTGTTGAGTGGTGACCCTAGTCCTGAGCTACCTTCTCTCGAGTGGTCACCAACATCTCTGGGGCAGGAATCTCAAGGAACATCTCAAAGGGACCAGTCTTTCCACCGGGCCTCCCGCCAGCTCCGGGCAGGCAGCGCTGGGCTGGCGGCGGTGCTGGCTCTGCCAGGTGCCGGCTGTGCCAGGACAGCCATTTGCAGGGCCACATGGGGAATGACGCTGGGGAACGGATCCAGGATAAAAATAAGCCAGATCTGGCTCATCGAATTGTACTTGCATGGGTTGGGACAGGAATTGGAGGTTAGAGGCGGGGAGATGCCAGGAGCTCTTGTGATGGAAACGTCCATACCGGGGTCCTGGTCACCAGCTGCACGGGGCAGCATGTGCCCTACCACACACCAGCTCTTTGGGACACTGTCCATCACAATGCAGGATTCACTCCTTCAGCAGCAGGAGTTAATGTTTCTTGACAAACCACAGTCACCTAGACCATGACTGAAAATATCCTGCTTCAGATTTGCAATGTTTTCCCTCTGGAGGAGCACAGGAAACCACCGCAGGAGCTAAAGGGTGTGGGAGCTGACTTTGAAAGGCATTGGGGAACTTCGATAACTTTGAGGTCCTTCATTTGAGCTATTTGGTATAATCCTGCACACTGGGTACAAAAGCCTTGTTTCCTCCAGGGGATCGAGTGTTGTCAGCATGCCTAACAGGTCTACTAGTAGTAGGAGAAAGTAGCTGTATAAATGAAGCCCATGAGAATTTGCATTTTCTGATAGCTGAGGTTGCCCTAACTGAATTAGCATTTAAGAAATTACACTGGGATAATCCATGTAGTAGTTAATTTCAATGTTTTACTGCATTGGCAGTGTAAATCCCAGTAAATTAATTTCTATAATGCTTGAGAAGTTCTTTTTAGACATTTCCTTTCTCAATGAACTCTGAAAATTTGCATTAGGATATCTGTGCAACTCTCTCAGATTTTTTACTTCTGGGCAAAGGCAGCCCTGGCTATTCATGTTTAGACGGAAGACTATAAAGACATTAATGATACTTAGTCAACTATATTCTGTGTTTAACTGGCAGACTTCTTTTCCTTAGGTGGATTCTCCCCAATTCTGTTTTTAAAATATCTGCTTTCACACTCAAGACTTACATTCATGTCGCAATAATCTAAATCTTGAAGGGACATACATTTTAAGAAATAATTTGATGTGATGGCCGCTCTGTTTTTCTCCTTTTGATATAACAAACAGGGAATTTTGCAGAGATGCAGGTTAGAAGGAATTCTGCTTATACCCTCTTACTTAATTCACTGTCTGGGAGAACCTGCAGTCTTGGGCAGAATGCAGCTGTGGTTGTCAGAGGGAATTCAAAGATATGCAGCTGGTCGTGAATCACACAGCTGCCTGCACACTCAGCACCATCAGAGGAATATCCTCCTTACACCCTACTTTGCTTATAAACTTATCCATGAAGTACCAGAAAAAGGGATCGTTAATTTAAAATAATTACCTCATGTAGTCATATCTAATATATTTTACATTGATTTTTGATCCTTACATTTCAGTCTCCTAGCTCAGGCAAATGGCAGAGTTATAATTGAGTGTCATACCCACCTTGTTTGTACTCAGACAAAATCAATGTCATACCAATGAAACATTTTGGAGGCAGAATATAAAACTACATGGATGTAAATTACTTGGAAAGAAAATGAAGCAAATGAAAGTGAAGGGCCTTAGGATGGATGTTTACAAGTTAAAAAAGATCTTTCTCCTGCAAAGTCATAAATTTTGCTTTTCCCTTTCATAACTCCATTTATGCAATTATTCTAGCTGGAAACTGTTAAAATCTGCAGAGAACCATTAAAACTTCATCTCAGACTCATTCCTGCACAGTGTTATTAAACACTGACATATCCTCAGTGTGAGAACTGCAGAGCATTTTTATGCAGAGAATGACCCAATCTCTTGGGATAAAAATAATTTCTACTGATCAACAAAGCGGTACGCTCCACTTTAGCCTTTATTTTGGAGAAAAATGTGGTTAACAACTATTCTACGTGCATACTGTCACAGATTTCCCCCTGGAAAGGGTGTCAGGGGGAGCTGGTGTCTCCCCAGGGTTGCAGGAGGAAAGAGTCCAAGAGGGAGAGAAAGCAAATAGAGAGGGATGGTGGGGATATGAGGGGGAGGGAGAAGGGCTTTGTGGAAGATTGGTGGGGAAAGAAGGAGAAAATCATGGAAGAGAAGTTGGTGGGAACAGGCTAGAAGACAAGCAGTGTGGAGTAATTGGGCTGGGCTGAGTTAATTTACAAAGAAGGAAAAATAAGCTACTAAGTGTATTTCAGGGGCACAAATGAGATGTCAATGAAAAAGCCAGCAAGCAGAAAAGAAGATGAACAACAACAAAGAGTAAGCCTTGGGAAATACTTAGGCATAATTTTCCCCTTGTGGTGGATTCACAGTTATTTTTTTTAAATTAAAAGTTAATTGTAGTATTAACTTTTATGTTCTAAAAATGGAGATGCTATTTAATAAATATCCAAAAAGAATGATAGACTAGATAGATTATCTAATTTATAACAACAGCGATTATCCAGAGCTATAGAGACTCACCCACTGACACCAACAAGCTCTTAGAGTTGTCAATTAAATCTATCGCTTCTTCTACCTCTTTGCCCTTCCCAAATATCGGCTTTAGGGAACGGGTCAGACTCCTTGGTCAGCTTGACTGCCTTAGTCTACATTTCTAGCTGGCTTCCCATCCTATCTAAGCACTTGGTGCTCATAACTTCCATGAAAAGTGTGAGGTAGAGGGAAGAAAAAAAACCCAACAAAATAAAACAACCAGAACTACCTAGAGCAGCATTAGCATCCCAACAGCCTTAATGATGAGGTACAAAACGCTGGCGTTAAGAAAAGATATGCACATCAGCCAGAGACACAGCTACAGTGACAATTTGGCTTGCTCCTATCCCACGCTGTAACTTTGAGAAAATATGGATACCGGGGAAAAGGAAAACTCTCCTTTAATTTCCCAGAATAAAATACCGGTGTGGAGTCTTACCGACACCTGCCCTGCGGGTGGGAAGCGCCGGGAGCGCTGTAGACAAAGACAAGGGACTGATCTGTGGTGGAGTCTCCTTCTCTGGAGACATTCAAAACCCGCCTGGACATGTTCCTGTGCGACCTCACCTAGGTGTTCCTGCTCCAGCAGGGGGATTGGACTAGATGATCTTTTGAGGTCCCTTCCAATCCCAAACATACTGTGATACTGTGATACTGTGATCTGTCTGGATCTGCCTTCAGCTGCCAGCACCCAAAGTTGTGAGCAACACGAAACTCTGAAAGACCATGAACATTAAATATAACCTACTGGCAAATTCATTATGTGAGTCCTCTAGCCCAATTAACCAGCAGCTGCTGCCTGATTTGCATGCACGGCCACTCGGTCCATGATTAGTGCTGACTTGACACGAGCTGTATAAAGGGCTCTTTCAGGAAGGGATTGTGTGAGCTGAATAAGGGCAATTGGCTTTTATTCTAAAGAAAAAGCTGTGCATCAAGTCTATTAGATTTACATTGCACAAGAATTACTCCAAATAACGGTTGAATCTTTATTGCTACTACTGAAATAAATAGACTTTTCTACCAAACAGAAAGGCAAGGCCAAGTGAGAGGGTAATGGAGATTTATTTTTATTAATCAGGATTCAGAGGGCAAACCACAGGTTTTACTAAAATGCTGGTTATTAAAATAATTTTCCAATTGAATAGTTCATTGTATTTACCCAGCATTGCAAGGTACTCTCTAGGTCAGCCCAGCCTGGAAAAGAGGTGCTTTTAAACCTGCTAACTAGTCCAGGCTGTCAAAAAAAGACTTTGCACCTAATCTAACACCTTTTGAAATAAAAGAGTATGGTCTTGAGCCCACTGAAGTGGACAGCAAAACTGCTAGCCATGCTGGGCCAGGATTTTCATCTGTTTTTAAGCACTCTGGGCAGCAGATATTCCTGTTGGACTCAGATTGCTCCAGAGCAGCAGCAAGAATGAGCAGAGCTGCTCCACAGTGCAACACGCCACGGAGACAAACCCAGCCCCTGAGCAAGGAAAGCATTAACCACACTATCAAATGGGTAGCTTATAAGCAGTAAAATTCAATAATGCAGATTTAGGGGTAATTTGGCAACATCCCTAGACTGTAAAAACCCATATGGGATCTTTGAATTAGGAAGGGTTTTTGATGCAGTTTATAGGCAAGAGGGACATATGAAGATCTTGATGACATTAAATGACCTTTTGAATGGGCAACACCACTAAACAACCAAGCAGAGGAAAATTCTTACAGTTATATTAAAATCCTGCTCTGGAATTAACGGTGATTTTTCTGCAGATACACAAGTTAAAACAAGATGTACCTCAAAAGAGTGGACATAGATACTTGCCATGTGCTTGTTGACATGTTCTCTTAAATATATGAGGTGAGATGGTAGGTGAAGGAATAGGAGAGAAGCCACTGCAGTCAATTCACTTCTGACAAAAGCCAAGTAGGAAGCAAAAGACAACTCTCCGGAAGAGGATGAATAAGCCTCCTACAACAGAGACAACTGGCAAAATATTAGTCTGATTTCTGGCTGCTGTGAGAGCATGTGCATTCAGGATGAAAATGCAGGAAAGAAGGACAGAGTCAATATTTTAACACGGTATTTTTATTTGAAGCCAGACATAAATCTCATCCAACTCTAAATGCTTAAAAATCAGCATACATTTAGCTTAAACAAACTAATCACTGTCAGGGATTAATTGGGATGAATTGCCTTTAGGAAATACTCATCTGACTCCACTGACTAGAGAAATACTCTATAATAAATCCCTATGTTTTAAACAAATCTTTGTCATGGTTATGCTGGCACAACGTGTTGGGAAAGAGAACAAGCAGCCACAGTCAGCGCTGCCATCAGGACACGCATTTGGGCATCTGTGGCCTTAGAAAAGACATTATCAATAACATTAAGAGGAAACAGTTTCTGATATTATATCCTTCAAGGCTGTTCATGGCAAGATTTGGTACAGAACTAGCAGCCAGTTTCATCAACAGGGAAAATGAGGCACTGCTATGGGCAGGCTGATCTGGTGCTGGTAGAGAAGCAGGCGTCCTGACCACCAGGCCCCTGTCCTGGTTGTCCTTTTTATAGGATAGCTTAAGAAACAAAACTAAAAAAAAACCCGGGATATCCAAATCTTAAAATTTTCATCAAACCAGCATTGGTATTTAAAATAAAAATCATAGAACTTCCTGCATTTCCTTCTACCTGGTCTTTTTATTATTCATACCCAACATCAGAGAACAGGGAGAGCTAAACATACAGAAGCTGAAAAGGTCAATGGGACAGCAGCCTGCAGGAAAATTAAAGGGATTTCTTGCTTCCCTTCAGCTGGAAATACAGATGCTGGGACCCCATCCAACAGAAAGGACATCTGGACTCAAGAGAATAAGTGTATGGGCTGATCTGTGCCAGAATGGGCACTGCCAGCTGTGAAAAACAGCTAAAGAGAAGGCAGAAGAGCATGAACTGGTTTCTTATTGTCTGTACAGATATATCCCAGGAAACTCTTGATTTTTTTTTGCAATTATCTCTCTCTTATCCAACACCATAAGTGTGGGGACACAGGTATTTATTTTTTATTCAGGTTGGCACACTTGGAAGGCTTGTGGTTCAGAGGGTCTTGATACCTGCTGGAGCTCAGCAAAGCAAAGTGGGGACATCCAGCATAGTGAGCTTGAGCCTTCCAGAGCTCAACCAAAGGAAACAGAATTAAGACAGGATTCCTAGCAGTTCTATCTTTACAATCTTCCTCTTTGGCTGATTTCTCCTTTTCTAAAAGGAAAAATTTTCAACTTAGATAAAAAGCCCTTGATCAATGCACTACTACCCATTCTGCTAGTACATGCCACCTCCTGCACCCTTCTGAGGGCTGTTTCACAATTCAGGTGTCTGCTGGCAATCCCAGCACTCAGAGAATTGTGAGTCAGGCATTAGAATTGATCAGATTTTTAATGCCGTACATTAATAGATTTCTATTTGCCATTTGGATATGGATTTATTTTATTTCAGCTGTTGAATTGCTTAGAAAACACACCTTTGAGTTCATTGCCTTAAACAGGACGTGGAAAAGTGAAAAACCTTTTGATATTGAGGTTGGCCAGACTAGGAAAGGCTTTTGTTAGACTCGACAAAAGCCGTAGCAGTGGGCTGTGATGGTTGCTCAGTGTAAGGGATGCTCAGTCACTCCCAGCAGCTGGGCAGCTTCAGGCCTCTCACAACCTTTTTGAGGTTAAAATGTGCCTATGCCTTTCACCAAAGGACTTGCCTGCCTATCTCAACATTAGGATAATGAAAAATCATATGTAGCCCGTTAATTACTTGAACATTCTCTATTAATATTTCAAGGCTTGTGTGCATAAATGAACCAAATTAATTAGAAACTTGCATATCATCTTTTCCCCCCTCAATATTTTCCTTTGACACCAGTCCTACTTAAAAACCCTCCCATATAGGTGTTTATTTGTCTGCTATTAATCATTCAATGGAACGCTTCAGCAAATAGGACATCTTTCTCCTTACATCCAGTAGAATCAAACACACACATTGAGAAGTCAGCCACAGACGTTTGACTTGGCAGAGCTGCCAGTGCAGTATCTACCTGAACTTCGGCAGGGAAAATCCAGCACTCAGCCACGAGCACCCAAAATAAAGCCCAAGGGTCACTCTAATTATACTAGATACCACAACGGGAAACAGATGTAAAGGTGTTGATGTAGGACACTGGCACCTCTTTGGTAATTATGTACTCCTATCTGGTACTCGGCATCTTTCACATATACACAGCTCACCACTATTTGATTCACAAAGACATCATTAAAGCATAATCTATGGCAAAGAAAGAGCCAAATGAGTCACACAAGTGAAGGCATTTATGTTACTGCCTTCTCTCTGCACTAACAATATGTCTGCCTGTTTCTTATCCTCCAATAAAATTGTTTGACTGTCTTTATTTCTATGCTCCCCCAAGCTCAATTTTTTCTTCTAATCCTCTGCTTTTTCTCATTTTACATCTTGCACCTGTAATTACCAGTACTCAATGCCTTCGTACAGATCTGTACCCAACCATGCACAGCACACTCACTGTGTTCTATGTCAAGTTATTTGGACTTGGTACCTACTCTCTAATTTTCCTTCACCCAGGATTTGTATTTTGTCCCTCATAAGCCTAAGGCTTTACACACAGGATGCTCTGGTCTGTTCCCATACGGCATTTTATAGTGCAGAAATACACAGTTACTATTTTTCAGCATGAATTTCCCGTCCGCTTTCTATCTCTGTGTTTATAAGCCTTAGCCAGCCCTGTCCGAGTCCTTAGAAAACGTCTCCCTTGAGTTATCAGTTCCTGCTGCTTTCCATTTTCTGTTCACCCAGCAACAGAATGTCTCTAGATATTTCAATTTCCTTTTACTTTCTTCGGTTATCCTTCACATAAGAACAAAATCCCTTCTCATTTCCATTTATTGACACACATCAAGCCACCCTTAAAGACCCCTTTTTCTGGTAGGTCACCTTTGTGGGAACAGTGGGGTGCCCTAAGGATGACCCTGTACTGCCAGGCGCAATTCC
Source organism: Streptopelia decaocto (assembly GCF_964273445.1). Taxonomy (NCBI): domain Eukaryota; kingdom Metazoa; phylum Chordata; class Aves; order Columbiformes; family Columbidae; genus Streptopelia; species Streptopelia decaocto. The sequence goes on along the minus strand of NC_138668.1, from coordinate 13,571,707 downwards.
CACAGTACCTGAGTGGAGCCAGTGACCATCCCACATTCAGCAGATGTAGAGAAGGAACGAGCCAGATTTCAGGTCAGTCCAGGAAACCCAAACAGCACCTCAGGAGACCTGGCTGGAGCCCTGACCAAGCCCTGAGCTCAGCTGGAGCACCTGGGCCAAGATCAGGGGGTAGGGAACCCAGGTAAGGCTGCTCAGGATAATTAAAGCCCATTAATTAGTGCCCTCGGGGCCTTGACAATATCCTCTCCGTTTACAAAGCAACCAGAGCTTTTCCAAAGTTGTTTCTGACAACACTATATACGATTAAGCACCATACCCAGTGATAGTATGGATGGCAGCAACACCACTGGGTTATGCATCTTGGTAAGAACTAATTTCTAAATTACAACCATTGATCACCAGCTGAAATGTTTTCTATTGGAAATCTAATCAATAAATGGGGGAAGTACAAAGTCTGATTAAATTGGGTCAATAAAGGCAAACATCAAGAGTTTCATTAAACTCTCTGCAAAAAGCAACATTTTTGAGAATATTATCTTTTCAGAAGGTTTGCCAAACAATTATTCTTCTTGATACCACATTTCAAGAGGTGCATTACAAAAATGACAGTGCCAGACTTTCCTCATGTGAGAGGTCCTGCACTCCCTTAATTACCTTGGTTGCTCTTTGCTGGACTCAATCCAGTACATACACATCTCTCTTGTACTGGGAAGCCCAGAACTGGGCCCAGCACTCCAGATGTGCCTAAGCAGTGCTTAGCAGAGAGGAAGGATCACTGGAGGCCAGAGCACTCCAAAATCATTAACATATATGCAATAGGTTGTGATAGTTCTGTAGCCAGGCCATGGCGCAGACTAACTGCAATGAATTTTCTCATTTTTCTCTATCTGCAGAGTGGTTTGCTATTTGGTAACTTTTGCTTTTGTATTTAGCGTCCAGACTGGTATTTGCAGATCTGTGTCTGACACCCATGTGCCAGAACAGTCCCCAAGTTTCTGTTGGCTAATATGGACTGGGTGCTCCATCAGCTACATCTTCCACATAACATGCAAGTGAGTTGCAAGGTGCCTTTCCACCCTAACTAGTCCTCTTTTTTTTCCCTTTTTTTTTAAATATAGGGACACTAAGTTTATCAACAAAGCATTTTGAACAACTCCAGTAGCTGCTTCATGAGTTTTCCAAACTCCCTGGGAAGTACAATCTGCACCATAGTACCTTGACATTCTCATGAAAAAAAATTACCTTGGAGCAACTGAGGGAAAGGTTAGAACTGTTGAGTGTTTTAATCAATAATATATGAGTTGGATGAGCAGAATACTGTACTTTGCAGTGCACAATCAATAATACATTTTTATGCTCAACTTTTTAATCCTCAAAAAAAACTACATCAAAAATTTCATGCTAGACTGCCCACGAGAATCAATAATAGAGAAAGTTTCCTTTTTCCCCTTAGTACAGTTTAATGAAAAGCATAATGTATTTATTTACTAAATGATGCTGCAAATCTATTATGCATCTTCTGGAAATACCAACTGGAAATAACGTTTAATATAGTAATATAGTTATGAATGTTCCAAAACTATAATGTAAAGATTAAGGTTGTCATTGTAACACTTCAGATAGTTATTGAAGGCTAAAATCTAGGGAAATAGTTTCCTGTATCAGACTAGGTCTATTACTATTATTATTATTATTTGTGGTGTTGTAGTATGGAAAAGCTGCAACAAAGAGGCCATACTCCAGTCTGTAGGACAAATAATTGTTTTAGGCTTCTGCTGGCATTACAGCCATGATCTCTTACAAATGTCTTGAGTGAGACTAGACTGTTTCTGTGAATGCAAATCTGACACCAGCCGGATTCTGTTTGCAAAATAATGTGTAAAATTTTAGGTAACATTCACAAAAGCTTTAATGTTTTGTTTCTCTGCTGCACCTCATAGCAAAGTTTTATGCTATTGAAGTTTGTGTGCATTTATAGAGCATTTGCCATTATACAGAAAGAAGGATCAAACTTAATGCCAGCTGACCATGTTTCTATTTCAGGCTTGAAGTCATTAATTCCTTCTTGCTGAATCACAAAGCGTATTGCTTTGTTAGCAGTCCATCCAATCCCCCTGGACTTCTGCTGCTGTTTTACTGCATCACCAATTATTTGTGATGTATTATTAATTGTATGTGATCTAAACTTGCACTACTTCCATGACTGTTCAGTGGTCGCTCATTTAAACAAGAGGCAGGACCTTCTCTAAAAGTGGCTTTTCTTCTTCCTCGGCAAGCTGCCAGCTGTGGAGTATAAGAGGATTTTTCTTCAAACCACAATGAAAACACTGTTGTGTGCATGTCCATACCTGATATGTTCAGGCTACTGGACATGCTTGCACACTTCTGGACAATGACTGGGAGAAGGTGGGAAATGTGCAAGAGAGACACCAAACTCAATATGATCTGATTTTTGCCTTCTAGAAGAGAAAATATTGCCTTTGGTGCCAAACAAAGATAGTTAGAAAGTGAACTGATTTTATTCTCCTAGAGGGCTTGTTATTCTTTCAAGCTAAGGTTTGTAAAAGTATTAAAAAATGAGAGCTAGTAGAGCTGGGATGGGGGCTATAGTGCAAGTAGAGTGCTTACCTTGACAGTATGGTTGTTAGATCAATTTTTTTTGTGCTATTTTGTGAAGTGTAGCATTCACCAAGGACCTTTTGACTCCATTAAAATTGGTAGCATATCACCAACACAACTTATAGTCACTGAAAATTCCCTTTGTGTGCGATATCTATGTGTGATCAGATGAATGTTTTGGAAATGAACCTGCTGTATTAAGAAAAAAAAGACATTGTCTGTATTAAATGACAACAACAGTAAAAAAATTGCAATAGGAGAAGTGAATACTGCTACTTTTCCATTATCAAAGCCCACAGAAACCATGATGCAAGGATTCATCAGCAGTGTGTCTGACTGCAAATATGAGTAGAAGTACTTTAGATTTTGACTGGGTCTTGGCCAGCTCTGGTGGACACTTCCTTGTGGAGAACTGAAAAGCAGAATCCAATCTTTTCTTCACAAACATGACAGAACAGTAAAAGCCAGTTTCTACCATGTTGGAATTGGTGCCTCAAGATAAAGCTCTATTTCCTTATTGCTGCTCACAGCTACCTCATTTCCCATGTACAATAGCTTTTGTAAAACCCAATAAAATGGGTAACTAAAATAATAATAAAACGAATGTGTTTCTGAAGGTAGGAGATAAAAACAATTAAGAATTTCTCACAAAGTAATTTATCTGTTTTGCAGTTCACTTAATCATTGTTCCTGAATCTCCATCACAAGAATATAATGAAAAATGTTGCTTTTTGTGCTGCTTGTGTCTTTGAGAAAGCATCCCTGGTCAGAACATACCCATCCAGGCTTATAGTGATATAGAATCATAGAACAGTTTGGGTTGAAGGGCTCTTCCCAGCTCCCCCAGTGCCCCCCCTGCCATGAGCAGGGACATCTTCACCAGCTCAGGTTGCTCAGAGCCCCGTCCAGCCTGGCCTGGGATGTCTCCAGGGATGGTTCATCCACCACCTCTCTGCCCAACCTGGGCTGGTATTTTACCACCCTCATTGTAAAAAATTTCCTCCTCATGTCAGGCCTGAATCTCCCCTCCTTTAGCTTAAGACTATTACCCTTTGTCCTGTTGTAACAAGTCCTGTGGAAAAATCTGTCCCCATCTTTCTTATAGGCTCCTTTTAAGTACTGAAAGGCCATAATAAGGTCTCCCCAGAGCCTTCTTTTCTCTGATATTTCTCAGATACCAACAGCAGGTAAATCCTGAGAGCAGAGCTGAGACCCTGGCAGCCGCGGGGTGAGTTCATCTCAACCTTGTGCATCGCAGCCCACAGCTGCCCTGCCTCGCTGGAGGTACCGCTCAGGTAGTCACTGCCGTGCCAATTAGGAGTGAAACCCTTGGCTCCCTTTATGTCGCTGGAGAGACAAACACCCTCAGAGTATGACTCAGTCGCCAATCTGCTAATTTTCTGGAGGTGTCTGCCTATCTGCATTTACTATTGAGGGAGTACAAAATGACTGTTCTCCAAAATTAGGTATTCTGCTCGGATGTTTCAAGCTGGAAGAATGAATCTGCGTTTAAGTCCTGAATACCCTCACAAAGGCTTGGCTGAACTTCTTGCCATCGTTATCCAACTTAGTTAAAGCGAGCCTTAGTGTGCCTGCACGTGGGGTCTGATTCCAGTGTGGAAAATACAAGCACAAACATCTGCATATCTGTGTGGACGTGGCTGGACACAGGTAGTGGTGACAGCCACAGAGGAGTGCAAAGTGGAGAACAGGTGTGTCTTCTGATGCAGGTGGGGCAGGGAGGCAAAAATTTGACACCCTTGCATAGGTAAATCTGGTAATTCCCAAGAATTATATTCTCCTGCATGACTGCTTTAAGCAGTCCATTACCTATGTGTTATTTCTGTTTGGTAATTAGAATTTTGAACTTGAGCATGAACCCATACCCCTGAAGTCAATGGAAGTTAAAATCAGCTGGCACCTCGCAAGACCAAGATCTTTTTGCAGTGCAAGGAATTAGCAGTGATTATTTCTAAAAATGATAAACTTCATTATGTGGGTGCTTGCTCATGGTGCATGCAAGTCTGTCTCCTCCTCTCTCAAAAAAAAGGAGGTAATTAATTACCATTATCATCCTCTTGAAAACCAGAAATCACAAAAATCCTTGACACATATCATTCTATAGGCAGAGGGGGAGTAAAACATGTCTTTAAATATTGTAGTACAAACACTTCTCCTGATCCTGAAGGTTAACCAAATAAACTGGATGTTTTTGTACCAATTGTAAAGTATGCCGAAAGAGTTTCTCATGCTGGATGGAAACCTGTGAGATCCTTTGCTGCTTTGCAGAGGGTGTGGTGTGGCTGATATCTAAAACATTACCTGCTTGTAAGTAATGACAAATCTCTCCGTTTAGTCCCTCTGTTTTCTTCTTTCCCCATCACAGTTGTTTTCCTGACCACAGCTGTTACTTGTATTCATTTTTTGTCATCTTAAAAATGCTGAAAGAGCTTTCTCTTGACTGATATACCTCTCAAGTGACTCCCCAAAGTGATTATCATGGAATTAATCATTCGTCTTCATCAGCAGAAAGACCCCCCATGTTGACTTTTCAGCAGATGCATGTCATCGTTATTATTGCATACCAACACATTTATTTGGGGCTGACTGATTGCAGTAGATATCCTCTGGAAGCACTAGTTTGCAGTGTAGTTGCTTTTGTTTGATTGCTATAGTGTTGGTTAAAATTCCTTTCAGCAGCGCTATTGCTTGATTGCTGGATACTGCAAGTTCAGGAGAATTAGAGCTGTTTGCGTGTAGTGGATAGACTGTGGTGATTCAGCAGATATTCTGCCTTTGTTCTTTTTGCAGCACCTCCACATCAAAACCTACTTTTCCTTCTTTGCCCATGGAGAGACAACCTATTTTATTTCTTTTAACCACCTCCAAATGACGTCTCCTGAGACCTCTTGGAGGAAAAAAAAAAAGACCTATTGTTAGTTATAACCTACTCTCTCTGACATATTTTATGAAATCAAGGGCTGGTAAAGTCAGACGACTTTACTTACTTCTGCCTTACTTTTCAATCTTAGCTAAGATCTAAATGAGAGGGGGAAGGAAAGGCTGAATAGTGTTGCCCAAGTACTTGGAGAAGTAGAAATACGGGTTGCTAGATCCAGAAACTTTCTGTTGTGTTTCGGACATGAGTGCTGAACCTCGACCCCTGATGAGAGTGATTGAACTCTGTTTCTAGCAACACTTCATTATCTTAGGGAAGGAGAGGTGTATGATACTACATCTAGCTTCTGACTTGGAGTAGGATTTACCAGTCAGCTTAAGCTGGGTCTAAATACATGCTGCTTTTGGAAGGGAACAGCCCGGTACAGCTCTGTGCTGGCCATTACTCCCATCTTCCCTGTTGCTTTAGTGAGCGGATCGTTCTGAAGCTGGTCAGGGCAGCTTGGTGATCTGGCTGAAGATAAACCCATGCTTTGGGTTCATTTTGGGTGGCCACTCACCCCTGTCTGAGGGAAGAGGTGATGCTCTGCAGGTGCCTGTGGTGCAGGATGGGGAGGGCAGATTTGCTGGTTCAGCAGCACCCTGCTCTTAAATCTGCTGAGACCGTGTGAGAAACTGCAAATCTAGGTGTCTGAAGTGGGAATGCTGACTCTTTAAATAGCTGGTAGGCACAAGGATTCCTTTCAATCTTTTCCAGTGTAACTATCTTCAGCAGCTATCTATTAATAGTTCGCTAATTTAGAGAAGCACCAGTGGCAATTAACATTGTGTAGTGACACCCTTCCAAGGGTGGAAATGCTTATTCCTGCAGTTATTATGTTATGGCATAGCACAGCTTTTACTCGAGTGTTTGTTCATGAAGCACTGTATTTAATCAGGAGCTGGGAAATCTGTATCAAGTAAGGAGTTTTGTTAAAGCATCAGTGTTTCTATTTTATTTATTTATTTTTTTATTTTTTAATGGTTTGCTTGTCAGTTTTTCCACAGTAAATCTGCATGAGGAAAGAGGCTCGGCTGCTGTATAACCCAGGCAAGCTGCTCGCTGGTCCTCAGGGACATGGGGACCCTCCTGCACAGCCAGGGGCTGCACGGAGACGATGCTGTGGTGCTCTGTGTGCTGGTACTTGCCCATTTCAAATACAGCCTGATGCTCCCCCCGTTCCCACTTGCTCGTATTGCTCTGGGTGAAGTTGCACAATTCCGGAGCCCTCGGAGCTGACTGGCAGCCCAGATCCGGATTACAACGCTCTGTGGACTTTGCAGGCCAGATTAAAGTACTTGGAAGGATCAGTCTGGCTCATGGGCTATATTTTTGACATTCTTGTTGTAGAAAAGTATTAGGAGTTGTAAGAAGGACTAATGTGAGCTTATAGTTTAGAATTTGGTGTTGTAACAGCTTTGTTAGGAAAAGCAGAATTTGAAACGGTTATACTGTTTTTATCTTTTCTTTTTTCTTTGCAGCAAATGCCTGTTATGTCTCCCACATTAAAAAGCAAACCCCATTTCCCCATTATAACCATTCAATTAGTTTCATGTCTTCTGTTTCCATTTTCAAGCAACTTAACAAGATGAGACAAATCCTTCAAATTGTCCTTATATTATAAACACTGCCGATGGGACAATCTCAATTTAAAGAAAGCTGGTTAACAGGAAAACGCATTTCAGTTTCTAAATGAACAATGGCAAGTAAAGACATGTGTCTGCATAATATAATTCTCACCTGGAAAATGTTTTTCATTTAGAGATCTCAGGGTAGCTTACAAAGAAATGCGAATAATGTTCTTCTTCTGTGGCTCAAAGGAAGTGAAGGACAAGCCTGATGTAACTTCCCAAGGACATGCTGCCATCAATGGGACAGGTCTGTGGCTGGGTGTCAGATTTGTTTGTCTTGGGCATCTTCCATCTTAACCAACACTGGTGAATCAGTGTTGAACAGATTTATGAAATATTGTGTCCCCTTTGCAGCAAGAGGTGTTATTGGCCTCACTGCGCTCATGAGGTAGATGAAAGGTTTGAGCAGAGAGCAGGTATCACAGAAAGCCCTATGTAAAGTGTATTCTCCAGCACCATGTCAATCTGGATTTCCTTCTCAGGCTGGGAATGTGGGATGTGCTCAGGAACATGCCTGCTCCAGGACATGGAGCAGCATCCCTCCCGCCTGGGTACCACTGCAGCCAGCGAATGTCCCCGTCCCTGTGCAGGCACCATCTGAGCAGATCCAACATGTGCTGCCCAGGAGACCTGACTTAGGCTTATAAGAACGGGAGCTGCAGCAGAGCTGTAAAACCCAGTGTGACTTAAATACCCCATTTTGCCCCATTTGCAGAAACTGCTCATTCACTGCCTGCTCTCAGGACTGACTGCATCAAGTACAGTCAGGCATAGTCCGGTTCCATGAGAGCTCCCGTTGCTCTGCAGTTTTATTATTACTCTTGTAGAAATAGATTTTTAGATTAACTGTCCAAGGAAGATTACCCATGACAAATCCCACGCAGGCTCTGATGAGAGCTTTCACATTTTACATAGTGTAGTACAGGAACATAACAGAAACAACTGTACCCTGGTGTTCCATATCAAAATAGTTTTTGAGGGCACAGCAGATGCAAGGAGCAACTTGCTGGTCTGCAGACCTGTTGATATCTCAGTGCTTCAGCAGATGACACACGTGGATGGACACACACACGCTTCCTTCATTTGTTTCAGGCGACTTGCTCCAATGTGGGAGATAAGTCTGACACCTGAAGTCACTGGGTCTGAGATTTTTCCCTGCTGAACATCTCACTAAAATGAACAGAAGCAAGAGAGAAGTTTGATGGTAGATGTGACAGCAAGTGGTGGACTTCAGTCCTTTGTCTAAGGAAAAGAGGGATAAAGGCCACCCATGCCAATATCAGGCACCTGATGACTCTCTTTATTGCCTCCCTCAATTGAAGGCATCTTTCTTTACCTTCTCTCTCTACATTTTCTGCATGAAGATTACAGGTTCTTGGGAGAAAGTGTTGGGTTTTGGGTTTGTTTATGTTTTTTAAGTATTAGTTTTAATGTCTTGCAATATTTAAATCGCTTGGAGCACTCTGGTTAATATGCAAACATGTACATCCAGCTGGTCACTGTATATATGTAGCTTATAATGATATATAGGATATGCAGCATTTGCCTGCCTGGTAATTAGGGGATGTGTAAGCAGTTGACTGTAGTGCTGCTAGGGGAAGAACAAGAGACAACTGGAAATATTAGAGGACATCATTATCGGAAGGAACTGGGATAACCGTGGTGCAAAAATGGCAAAATAAATTAATAGAAGGCAAAACCTGTAGGAAACATAAGTTTATTAGCTCTGCTGGTCTTTCACACAGCAGTGGAAAAAGTTTAGAATTGACCTCAATGTCTTTGATAGAAGAAAAATCCCACCAAAAAAAAGCAAACCATGAAACCCCAGGCTGCAGTTTAAGAATTAACTGTACCACCTGCAGGTCATTTTGATTTTCTTATATTAGCTCTTCCTTAACTTTTTATATGTAAATCTATACAGATATTTTGGGCAGATTTTGTAGGTTGGGTCAAGCCGGCTGCATAGCATAGGCAATGAGGATAAAATAGTATGAAAAAGATGTTATCTTGATATTTGCATCATCGTATTATATGAACCTTGGCATTCTGCTGGATTTCATCTGTGTGCTCATTGCGTCAGTCATCAAATTGCTGCATTTTTACAAAAACGTTTTTGGGATAATGTGGACATTTAAATTTAGCATTAGAGGACACTTAACAATATTTCCCAGACTCCAGCTATTTACTTTTCTGCTCCTAAACTTTCCAAGTTTACACTTCTTCCCCTACACTTCGTGGATGCTAAAACTTGATGTGGGTTTCAAAATGGATTGGGCAGCTCCCTGCTAATTTTTCTTCCTTTAAAGACGTTGTTTCTGGTTCAAGGAGGCTTTGCTGCAGCCTGCTGGACCCTGGGTGAGCATCCAGGGGTTGGATCACCACCTGTTTGCTCTGCTGTCCTCTTCCCTGGGTCACCAGCGCTGGTTGCTGGCACTGGTCACCACCAGTTTTCTCTGCACCAGTTTCTGATGAGACCCTTCCAGATCACATTTAAATCCACTCATTCAAAATAAAAGGGAAAGCCACAAATTGATCAAGAAATTTCTAGTCTTCTCCCCAAGACCTTTCTGCCTGTCTCTGCTCTGTTTTTGAGGTATTTCACATTCTTCAAGCTGGCTCCCAAATAGCAGAGCTGCTCTGGGAGCCAGAAAAGGGGCTCACTGGCCCTAGCGTTTCCACTAAAGCTGGTGGGGAGTCTCTGATTTCAGTGTTGTTTGGATCAGTCACTTTAAATTTGCAGAGTTTGTTTGCTTATGTATTTTGAACCAAATACTCGCTTTGCTGGAAGGAGATTGAGCTTTGAAAAATGAGATGGAGTAGTCCATGGAAAAACGCTCACCGAAGCGTGGCATTGCTGACGGGTTCAGAATCTGTTTTCCAACTTGAGAGCTGGGTTTGAAACTGCTCAAATTGCTGAAAGCTTAAGGAAGAGCTGTAGCCCTTCAGCAGGGACATGCTAGTCTGATCATTTCCTTTTCAACAACAACCTCCTTTGATACATTTGCCATCGCAGAGTTAAGTCTTTGCGTTTGGTATCCTCTCGTGAATTAACAGCCATGGATACTTTTTTTTCCTGTCTTACAACTGAACACTAAAAACTTGTCAAGCTCTTAATCTCTTTGCACCAAAAATAGCTTTGATCATTGCAGGATACGGTTCCCACTAAATGTGCATGATATTAATATCTTTTTCTAAAGTCAATCTTAGCTAGAATTTCCTTGAGCAAAGTGATTGTGACACCACTTTTCTGGGCAATTTTCATGGCTCACAGGAGAAAATTAGGAAAGACACAATTTCTATAGATCAGATTAAATGCTTAAATTACCTGTATAAGAAACTTTTAAGATTTTAAGCTGGAATGCTGGTGATTTGCATTTTCAGAATGTAGTACAGGCATTGCTGAAGCTGTCACAGCAAGCCTTGTCAAAGGGCAGCATTAAATACTCTCTTTACAGAGTGCAATTGTGTCTCTTACATCCTGTAAATATTATAGAGCAACTGTTCATTGTCTGGATTTATAGAGTAATATTAGGAATTCTACACAACTCAATCTGTGCTAGACCTCTATCTGCTGCAAAATCAAGGCCACAGTATTCTCCAGGCCAATTCCAAAGGAGAATAGAGAAAATCCATGAGATGTGATTTTTCCTGAAGTAAGATCCAGGCGGAGGTTAATGACAGCCTTTAGGTTGCCGCCTCAGGACATATCTAAAAATGTTTGCAGCCACTTGACAACTGTAAGCCTTATTGAGGGGTATTCTTTCTGATAATAAAAGCCAGTTCGTGTCACCAGAGTGATAAACAATACCCCCTTTAGTAAGCAGAGAGATTAACAATACATGACATTAAACACAAGATTCGCAAAAAGGAACAGAGTGTTCAGTAACTCCTCTGAGCTTCGTTTTATCTCAAAACATAAATTTTGTTGCCAATTGAACTCTATATAAGAATTAATTAGGCAACTTCACAAGCAGTCGAAACTCTTGTATGCCATTGTAAATTTATCATTGCTGAAAGGATCTATTTCTGCTGTCAGACATCATGCTTATCTGGCAGACTGCACAAAGAATATGGAATAAATAATCTTCTTCCTATATAAAGGAACCTGGAAAAATGTTTGGAAAACTTGTTTTTAAAAAGCAAATAATTGTGTTTATAGTCTGTAAGGCATTTCTGAAGAAACAACCCGTTTAGTATTCAGCCATTCAAATATTCGAACAATCGGGGCAGATCCCTCAGATTCCCCTCTTGGAGAGCACTTGCACTATGTTGTGTTGAAAACCACAGTGTGTGTGCCTGTCCGTAGACATCCCCACCTAAGAGAAGCAGAAGGTGGGCTGAAGTAAACCATTACCGTGAAACTGTTCAGGCAGAGTCCTCTCGGACTGTAGGACCAATTCACCGATCCATGAATTTTTATTTGATTTATATTATCCATAAACAATGTATCTCTTCTGTAATTCTCTAAGCTTATCTCACTCGTTCCAGCATCATGCATGACCTATATAACCCTGTTTCCCCCAAAAATAAGACAGGGTCATATTAATTTTTGCTCCAAAATGTATTACTTTTTTGCATGTGTAGCTGCCTGGACACTATTGAAATCAACTTCTTTAATGAACTAGGGCTTATTTTTGGAGTAGGGCTTATATTTTGAGCATCCTCAAAAATCCTGAAAAATCATGCTAGGGCTTATTTTTGGGGTAGGTCTTATTTTTTGGGAAACGGGGAATTATACATCAAACACTATCAAGATAACTACAAAAGTCAGGGCTTCATATTTCTGGGTTTTTGTGCATAGTTAAACATTTTGTGTTTCTACTTATTTCAAGAACCCGACAATTTCATCCCCAACAAGTATCTGAATATGTGACATAGAGAAGGGGATGGTGTATGCTTTCCTGTAGTGGCTATAAAATCTGAATGCCTCAGAAGTATTTTTCCTGCAGCATCTGCTTTGTGAGTGAAGTTACTTCTTTTTCCCCACTCTCTGAGAACTGTTAGGTACCTCGTGTAGCTCAAACACCACCACAGATAACAAGACAATGAAATCATTGGAGACTGCACAGCACCACTGACACCGGACACTTGCTGTTGCCCAGAAGAGCCCTGGCTCCTCCAACTTGCAAAGCATTACAGGATGAAGGGAATGTGCTGTATCATATGTTTCCTGCTGTGAAATATTTACATAGTCATGCCCTTATATAAATGAATTAATTGTTCAATTCCAAGCAGCAACCGAGTGGTTTGAAGGTAGCAAAGGTCCCTGTGCTCCGTGGCAGCCAGCTCTCTGCAGACTGCAGTGACCACACTGGCTCCTCTGTTGGCCACGCTTACTGATGTGCCTGGCACCCTGGTGATGTTCTCTAGGAAATTCTGAGGTGTCAGAGGCCCCTGTTTCTGCCTGGCTTTGTGGTGCCCCTATAAAAAGGGTCAGATGGCAAATGAGAGCTGATGGATGCTCCAGAAAGCAGGACAGGTGTCAGATGGGACAGCTGGGATGTCTGGGCTTTGGTGCTCCAAGGACTGTGTGGCTCATCCTGTTTTCAGCAGGATAAAATGAGGATAATCAGTTGCAGGGAGAGGAGAAATGAGAAGGGACAACACTGAAGAGTGTGTGTATGGAGCTTGGGATTGTGGACCCCAGGGCTGTTGGGCAGTGGTGAAAGTAGGAGTAGGAAAAAGCGATGAAAGAACTGCTGAAAATCTCCAGTTTAGCCATCTGAGGGCTGATCTGGCATCCTGATGTCTCTGTTGCAGGATTTCACTGACAAGACATATTTGCTAGAAAATCACACTTTACTTTTGGTGCACATCTTTCACGTACATGTGCTGTACTGCGGTTGCAATCTTCACCCTGCTTTGTCTGCTGTTGTTATGCATGCTATATATCACCTTAAACGGATGATATTAGACAAAATTTGTCAGGAACAAGAGTTTTTTAGGTAACAAGTCTGCCTGGTTTAATGTTATTATGTCTAACCCTGCATGATACACTGAACTGCATTAAGATATTGCCATTTAAATAACTGTGAGTCCCCAAGATGTGCCTATTTTTGTCTTCAGATTCATGGTGATCAGGCACTTTCTCATATTCTTCTAATTTTCATTCTCTCATGCTTCGTCTTCTATTTTCTCATGATCCCATGGTTAAAGCATTTTGGTGTTTCGTGGATTTTTTTTTGTTTACTTGTGTGGTGGTGTTGTTTTTGTTGTTGCTGTTGTTTTTGTTGTGTGTGTGTTTTTTAATGCCATGAAGACGAAGTTCTCTCTGTGATAAAAAGCCTTAGAAGCGTTATTGGAGTGTGACTGAAGATAATCACTGTCATATCACTCTTACGTCTTTGAAATGTTCTCCATTTATTTTAGTGAGTCCTGAATGTGGGTGTGGATGTGTGTGAACCAAACCCCTTAGAACATCCTACAGCCTCTTCCCCAATAACTCCTTGGTGCTCATGTTCCCATGGACATGGCTACCAAGACACAGCTTATTGCCATGCTTGGAAGAAATAAATACCAACCCTTGTGAGTTTGTCTGTACTAGTTATGCCTTAAAACATCAGGTTAGAAATTCAGGCTGGACAGTAAGACTGTCTTTCTTACAGAGATGATGTTGAAGCAGTGGAGTATGTTACTGTGGAAAAGACTACAGATCTTTCGCTAGAGGAGAGACCAGACAAATTTCTATAGGGAATTGTTAGGTAGAGCTGATTTGGACTTAGGAAAGGCCTAGGCATTTTTTGGAGTTCACTTATGTCCTGTGATTCTGTATTCTGTGCTCCATCATATCACAGTCTGTCTATCAAAACCTCTAAATCTTAATGTAAGCTGTTAAAAGAAAAATCTGTCAGTTTACTGTGAATTGTATGCCAAGCAGAAGGTCTCCAGAGGGCCAAAAGACTCTGAAAACCTTGTACTGAAGATGCATTTACACCTGAGCACACTAACGTAATGTGAAAGCCTGGAAACCTCTGCCATCGAGTAAGACCAAGATCTGTGTGAAATTCTAACTGCAACCTGTTCTGAACATGCAGGAGCACATTGAAAACATGTGGAGATGTTGAAAAAACTTGAAGCAGAGGGGCAGTGAGCAGTGGAAAATGGATTTCTACGCTTTGATTTATTTAATTTTTTAGAAGTATCTAAGAATTGAAATCTTGAATGCCTTTGTAAACTCAATAATATTTATGGAATGGGTTGATTGAATTATTTAGGTTCCTGAACTTAAAAATATTTGGTTTTAAATTTTGATCGTGTTATGGGTAAATGTTTATTGTGGCATGAAATGTCATTTAGGGGAAGAAGAGTGTGAAGGAAATTACATTTTTGTCTTATATTTTAAACATGGTGGCATGAAATGTTTTGACAGTTCCTGGCTTTTATTAGGTTATGAATTCCGTTCTAATGAAAAACTTAATAATAGACCATGACCAGCTCTGTAGAGAAACTACAGAGGCTGTAAAAGTTACAGGAATATTGTTAGTGAGTCAAATTCGAAAATTAATACTTTGTAGGTAACAGGAGTAGGATGCACACCCTGCTGCCTGCTCAATGAATAGAGATAACACCTCAGTCTCTAGAACCGCTCAACTTACTGAGACTGGAGTGGACTGAAGTGTGGATGCGGGTTACTGCAGGCTACAGTCTGGAAATACATCTCTTGTTTTGACACTAAATGAAATTCATGTGGGCAAATCCAAATCAGAAGAAAGAGTTTTAAAATTCTTGTATGTAAGGAAGTGTTAAAAATTGTCTAAGAAAAAGTCTAAGAAGAAGATGTCATATTTTTCTGGGACACTTTCATTGTTGAATAAGCAGCAGAAGAAAAAAAAATAAATCAAAAAACCAAAGCACCACTACAATTAAAAAGCTCTGAAATGAGGGAGCAGGCTATATTAAGGAGACAGAATAAAGTAGAAAGCTCCTTAAACGAGGATGCACATGAACAATGTTATATGCTTGTTTTTCTAACTCATCTGTGATGGTAACAGAAACATTTACATGAGAAAGAAAACATGACTAAATTGAATGAAAATTAATATATCTTTTTGTCCAATAAATGGTTCTACGGTTTTCCTGACTTAGTGCTCATTTATTGTATAGATCAGAGATCATTTCTTTGCTGGCTATGGCTCAAGACATGACATTGGTCTGGGAGAAATCTTGATTTCTTTGGGAATGGAAGTCAGATACCTCTATTGATGTATTTAGACTTGAAGGGAAAACATGCTTGACAGGGATTTCATGCTACAGGCCAGTTTAGGACAGAGATATGTAATTCCTTTTACTACCCAAAATCTTGTTTGTACTGTTAATGAGATGTCCAGGATTTTAAGTCTATTGAAGGTTTCTAAAGGAAGATGTTTTGCATACTTACAGAAGGTGTCAATCTTCTACTTGATCTTTTTGCCCCAGAGTCCCTTTGATTTAAATACGTATTTTTCTACTGTTCACTGTCAGGTTTTTTTTCCTTGGAGTTGGAACATTTGTTTAAAAACATCTTCCGTCACTGTGAGCAGAGCCAGATGTCGTGTTTAATGTATCGACTCAGACTGAGGTTTGACCAGCATCATACTGGATGGTTGCTGATCATTACCACAGGCGATTGCCCTGAGTATAAAAAGACAAAGCTTTCGTAGTGTGGTCCTATCTTCTAATTTTTAATATATATATTCTGTTGATTGATTGACATTTTCAGGGAAATCACACTGGTTAGAGCTGTTAAGGTGTAGTTATACACCTAAGAAATCTGTTCAGTCACTCTTAGAACAATTTCTACTTTGGGTCTCCACATTTTCCAGTAGAAATGTGTTCCATATAGCAGCTTTAAATGTTCCTGGGATCACAGTAGGAAAAATATCCAGTAACGTTTGTTTTATGCCAAATACACAAATATACTGTGGTTTAAGACCAACAGGCAGGTTGGTCTGCAGGGTCTGCCCAAGCTGCATGTTCCAGCATCGCAGCCGGTCCTTGTTCCACGCCGAGCGGTGTCAGACCCAGCGCTCCCTGCTGCCCACCTGTCCCAAGCAATCCATTTATGCATACAGCCCCACCAACGCTCCAGCTAAACTTGCTGCATTAATTATATCTGCCCTGAGCTTACAAGCTTTTAGAGCTATTTTGAACATAAATTTTGCAAGCTTGCAAGTCTGTCAGGGTTTTTATTTTGCCAAGTTACCCAACTTGCAGTTAAACTGTCAGATCTTGGTCATTATCCAAACTCTCTTTCAATTTGTGGATTTAAGATAAAGGAATGAGTGTTATTTCTAGGTTATTGAGCAAGTACCAGCTAGTGGTTATACTTTAAGATATACTTCATGTTGGAGAGTTTCTACCTCTCCCTCTCAAAAGGAACTTCATTCAAGTATATTCTTGCCGAGGAGTGTGAGAAAAATGTTTTCTCCAACACGCCCCCACTGTCTTCCTTTACAAGCTAAAAGCATGGACTGAGATGCATTATATATGTTTAAACTCACTATTTGGTCTAATGTGCACTGTCTTGGTATCATGAATATCTAATGTTGGAGTATTTGGGGCTTTGACAGAACTGTATGATTAAAAAAATTATACCAATCACATATAAAAATTATATTTTAGAATATAATGGTCCTTGTATGATTAAAAAAATTATACCAATCACATATCAAAAATTATATTTTAGAATATAATGGTCTTATTGTGCTTCAGGAATGTGTAAGGTCTCCGCTTCCTCAGGACAAGGTAAAATATGGAATCTGGGAAATCTGAACATAGAAATTGTGGACAGATGAGCCAGAGACATGTGTATGCTCCAGTCTGTGCTAGTGGGTACTCCCCTGCAATATTATCCTGTGAGCCTCTGCATGATTCTTCCCATGTTTCCTTAAACCTCAGTCTGTCTGTGGATATCTTTCAACACTTAGAAATACAACTGTGCCCAAATTTTTGTATTAGTTACCAGCTGAAGGCACGGTTACCCAGGCAATCTTTAACTAGAGGTTTAGTTATTATCTTTTTGCTAGGTAGTACTGATGTAGGAGGAATCACAGCTTTTATCCACCAAGCATTGATGAGTGTCAATTATTGAGTTGTGGTCCATGAATATAGAAAAAAACTAATAAATGCCTCTTTGGTATGTTTTTTTGATGAAAGATTTCTCACTGGTTTCTGTTTAATATCTTCCACTGCTTCAGCTGGCATCAGGGCAGAATGTAAGGGATGTTATATTGCTCATTATCTTAAGACGTAAGTATTTGAATATTTTGGCGTTTTAATTCTATCTGTCATAGGGACTTTGTTTTAAAAAGCGTCTTCTTAAATCAAGCCACAGCAGATTTTCTGATTGCTTAGAACATGAGTTCTTAGCAAAATAAATGGGAATAGATCTTTAAACTGAACTGAGGAGAGTTGCTTTTAATAGAAACCTCCCATCCCAAGTGTTATATAGAGCAGTCTTGGAAAAATCTGGAAAAAGGGCCAGACGGGAACAGCATCAGAAAACAACTGCACAGGGACATATAGCTTGGATACCATCCATATCTTGTATAGAACACTGAAATAAAATGGAGCCCCAGCCAAGCTCTTGCACATACGGTTCCTTTTTTTGTGTGTCCCAGGGTACAGAGCGAGATCTATCTTCATTTGGGTGAGCATTCAGCTGTTTAGGAAGGTGGGTGAGTAGGCACTTTTGGACAACGTTGCTTTCAGAAAGGGCGACCTTTGCAAACCTGGTGATGGGGTTATGTTGCAGGGGGCTACTGCAAAGGTAAACCCAAGCTCTGGCTCCTTTCATCTCTCCTGATTTCTCTCCCTCTTCCACCCAGTATAGCTCAGACTCCTTAAAGCAGCTGCCCGACTTCCAAAACTACTCAACTCTCCCATCTCCTACTGAGAGAGGGAAATGGTTACTATGGATTCGCCACACAAGAACAGATGTATTTCAATATGTTGGGTACTCACCAGCCTGCTATCTGTGTGCTGCAGGTTTTTAAAGTCTAAAATAAGACTGGCCTGTGGATACCCCAGGTAGGGCTGCCCTGGCTCCAGGTTCCTTGCATTTCTCTTCTGCCTGTTAGTACAGAGAGCATCAGTGAAAAATAACAGGTCTCGGTCCTCATTATACTTAAAGGTATATAAAATATAAACAAGTACCAAAATCTCTTCCTCTCCTAGAGTTTCACCAGGTGTCAGACTGATTAATGGCCACATGGTAGAGTAATGTGGTCAGACAATGCAAAAGCTATGTTTGGGCCGATTCTACACACCGTATATAAAGAAATTGCCAGTGGATATATGTGAATTAAGAAAGCAGGTGCTGGGAGGCTAAGATAATATGCAGCAAGAGGGAAGGGACTTTCAGTGATGATGTTATTCCCTCATTAATATATTGCAGTCTATTACAGGGAAGGGACTTCACATTTTAAACTGAAGTTGACAGAAACTTTATGGCAATTTGAGGGTGGATTTGAGTGGTGTAGCTTGAACCCACTTCTATATACAGTGTTAGCCAGTGAATCATTAAAAACATTTTGACATTCTGCCCATGCAATCCGATTCACTTCAGCTGATTTCTAACACTTAATTCTGTGCTCTGGTATATTAAAGCTGAAGAGAGTGGTGGGGGAGTGGGAATAGTTTCTGGATCGTTTCCTCCATCACTAACTTCTGTAAGGGCTCTAAATAGAAATGTAGCATGCATTGCAGAAGCACATGAAATGTCAGTCCTGTAGTGCTGTTGTTCATGAGAATCTTGGTGATGTTATGGTAGTCATGTTTCTAAAATCATACTAATTTTGGCATTTCTGTTATTTTTTTTCATCCATGCAGAAAACAGTGGCTGTGAGAATCAACCCACCCAGCTTGAGTGAGACCTTCCATTAACTGCACAAATAAGCTCTCACTTTCTGATGAGTCTCAGATCCTGAAAGGTTTTAAAAAGTGCTTTTTTATAATGTGTATATTGCATGTAGTAGACATACCTGTGTGTGCTAACATCATAAGGTCTTACAGGATAGAAAGCCTAGAACTCATTTTCATCTCTATTTTTAATCTACGTAAGTTAATCTTTAGCACATCTGAGCTGTTTTGTAAACGGGTCTCTTTTTCTTCACTGTTTCTATTGATTGGAGTTTCACTGCTGTGTTTTTCTAAAGCATCACAATTCATTTATTTGATATAGGAAAATATGTAAAAAACCTTGTCCATCTGCAAGGACATTTATTTTGTTGGCATCTTCATAAATCAGCCCGAGTACTCTAAACACAGTGCTGGGCTAATTTATAAGTGCCGTGAGTGGGGATGCAAAAGGATTAGAGTAAATAATTGAATTGCTTAAGACTGGAGGCCAGGGAGAGAGCAAGTCATTGGAGTGATATCTCTAAGGGAAGAATTAAGAGAACTATTTCAAAATCCTATAAAAATACCATAGTTAGTATATGGGGTAGGTGTGCTCCAAGTGAGAGTTTGAATCCACATCTCTGAAGTTTTAGACTAATCTTAATCAGATAACATTTAATTGACTGAGAATCACTTTTAAAGTTTTTATACTGCATCACTTTCATGTGTGACTTTCTTTTCATTCTTTCTCTGACGTGAACAGGAGGTGATATGCTCAAAATAACATCTGAGGTTATCTAAACACAAAGGATAATATCTGAAAAATACTGAAGAAAAGGAGAAAAGGTTTAAAAGATTTAGTTGCAGTGAAAGAGCATCTCCCTACCTGATTCTTGGCCTCTGAAGATTACCTACAGGTGAGAGTAGGCATGATCAAAAGGAGACCTTTCTTTGATAGTCAGGACTTATTTCTGTGTTTGTTAAAACCCTTCCCACATCAGTGTCCTGGCACTTTGTTGGCCTTTTGCTTTTCTGTGGCTTGGATAGGACAGCCCTAACAACTTCACTGGAGTGTTCAAGAGGAGAAAAAATCAGTCTTGGAGAGAAATATGAGTTTCTTTATCTTTCTGGGATTGTGTGTATATGTAACAAAAGGGAGTTCAATGTTCCTTACTGGCTATTCAGGTTATCCTTCCAGAGGGCTCAGTTCATCTAAGCTCTTACACATGTATTTAGCTTTAAGCATAGAATGAAGCGAGAGCCAGTTGTCAGCTCCATGCTTCTTATCTCCTCCAGCTCAAATTGTCTTCCTTGCTGCCTTGATCATATCTTCCACATACATATTCTCAGTCCTCTATGACTTCTTATCTTGTCACCTGTCTCACAGACCTTGCTCTCACCTGAAAAATGCCACAATGTTCTTTGGGGCTGGTGAGCTTCTTGTCCTGTCTAAAAGGCCGTGGATGCTTTAGAGTTTTGCATGCGAATTCAGCTGCAAAGATCAAGTGTGAACTGAACTTTGGCTGATTCAGGATGGTTCATGCCCAGCTGTTGCATGAGAGACAAGTGTATGTTTCAGAAAAGGAGACCCCGCTGCAGAGAGACCTGGTACAGATGTAAATAGTTTCTCTCATGTTCATTCTACTTGCATGTTAATGCCCGTGGGTATGTTTGAGTTGATTGGAAAGACTGATTACTCCAGTCTTAATGAAAGATATTTGCAGGGGGAAAGGATAATAAAATATATTAAAGCTTCAATACATCAAACATTTCAAAATTGCAAAATATTTCACCCTCTCAGTGTTCTTTAGACTTCATCTTCTTAGTTCTTCCAATTTTAACATAGTAAAAATAGTGAAAATTCCAGTGAATGGCCATTTAAAATTGTTTTTTTACAGCTCTGATGCCCGAGGACAGAATTCAGTCCCTTGTGAAGCTGTACTGCTATTCACCAGCAGTAATATAGTAAATCAGTTCACTCTTTCATGATAGACCTCACTCTAAGTCTTACAAAGTACTGCAATTTCGCCATACCAAAACACTTTTTCTTTCCAACAAAATTTATTTCAAGACGTCTTTATTTACTGACTAGCCTTGTCTTTGGTTGTTGCACCATTTATTTTTCAGTAAGTGCTGCTGGGATTTACGGTGACCTGTTAAGTATTACTTCCACCAATTACCTGTTTAAGTTGTGTTATTAACTTCAGATTGGAACATGACTGAAGTGACAGGAGTTAAAAATAGATCTTTATCTCTAGGGCTCAAGACTTGAAAACCATAAAATAAAATGCCTTGAACCCTTGCTAAAAGCTTGGATTAATAGTAATACTAAAATTCATAAATAAAGCAATTATAGCAATTAACTTCATCTCTCTTAAGAGACGCTAACTCTACAAGTAAATCTCCAAAGGTTCTTTGAAAGTATTGCCCACAGTCATTTCCAGGCACAAGGTCTCAGCAGAGTCCTGTCCTACTTAAGCGAGGTCCAAGCTCAGTGAGGCAAGATGATTTCCAGCTTATGCTCATAGGAGCCTACATTTGATTTTGCTGGAAATACGCTATGGGAACAAGGGCAAAAAGCAATTGTGGCATATAATCATTAGTAGAGACTTTTATAACTCTTTTCATAAGTCAGCTCTAACTGCATTTACAAATGTGTCACTGCCATGAGGAACTTACTTCATTTATGGGAAAGAATTCAAAGCCGGTAACAAACTACTTGGACAGTTTTAGCTGAGGTTCAGCCTCATAAATTTGAGAATGCCCCATTTACCAAGTGACAAGTTTTATTTAAATGTTTTTCAAATGCAACCTTAGAGAAATAGGAAGACTGGGAGATGGAAAAGAGTTTTCATTCCTGCTTAAAAATGAGTGAGAGATTTTAATGATTGTTAGTCTGCAGCTCCTATAGGGTATCTCTGTATAGCAGCAATGTGCTATAAATTAGCTAGATTGGGTAACTGAAGCCATGGTTGCATGGCGTTCAATGTGGGTGACAAAAGCTGCTTGAGAGGCAAAAAAAAATGTACTTGGTATGAAGTTGCTGAGCTCCCTGTGTCACTTCAGCTGTAATAGGTACTAGAGCTGGCTGGTTTAAAATCAGCTCATGGCTGTCTGCAGTCCCTAGGAAACACCTGCAACCTGCTGGTCTTATGCTTCACCCCAGAGAATCGGAGTGAACAATTAGACCCTGAAAGAACTGCAAAACTCCATGTTATAACTGAAGAAGTAGCTAATAGTAGTGTATGAAATAATAAAACATAAATCACTGTATTGCTTGCTATTGTATCTATTACTCTCCCACTAAAAAGACTGAGCTGCAATACAGAGATGAGTATTGTTATCTTCAGTTATGCACATCACAAAACTGAACACAAAAAGGTAAAATTAATTACCCCAGCTCTAGTTTTCCAATAGCACCATAATTAATATTCGGGACTGGTCCACGCTTGTTCTTTTCCAGTTGACTCTGATGCTTTCCTGTCCCTTTTGTGGAGCGTATCTTTAATCACAGTCAATATATTCTGTGACAGAGCCTTGTTGTATTTGCATAATGAACAGATAAAACAATAAAGGGAGTGTGTAAGTACCGAAGTGCAGCTCCTCATCACAATTATTTGGCAGTAGTGCCCTGAGTTTAGTTCACCCTGGAAGATGGTCTGATCCTTACTAGATTTATCACTGGTAAAGATGTGATTGCTGATCCCACTGCAGATTTCTTTGTTTTTTAAATAACTACTTTGCTTAAAGGTACAAAATGTCCCAGTACTTTCTATTAGAGTTGCAAATGCTCTTTTCTTGCCCTAAGATCCAGTGGAATTTTGTCAGAGATGTTTCTGATACCATTAGGTTCTGAGAGGCCATTCTGGTTCAGCATATCTATAACGGTCTCAAAACTTCATCTTAGCCACATTTAAAAAACAGTTTCTCTATTTCTTGTACAATAGCAAATGTCCTTGAAGAACATTTAATTCTTTGCAGTCTTCCAGCTTAGATTTTCTCAAAATGAATAGCAAACCCAAAGTTAAGTTCCTCTTACAGACAAAAATGAAGAACATATTGTTTTAAAAAATGACATATGGACACAAATGTACATATTTATACAAATGTGTTCTGATCATCTCAGATTTTTCCTTTCTTTCTCTTGTGATCAAAATGTGACAGGACACAGAGCACAGTGTAGTGCCTACACAGCCAGATCTGAACCTTGCAAAAGACCTTAGAAAAATTTCCAATGATTTCACTGAGCCTTGGATCAGATCTTCGGATACACATCAGTGAACAATTCAGACTAGCTTTACCTAAGTTTAAACCCCTTCTGTGTGGTTGAAGACACAAAATATTTCAGTATAATTTCATTTCTATTTTGAAATTCCTTCTCCCGCTAAGTAACTAATAAAACAAACATATACAAAATAAGCTTAACAAAACACAAGAGAAGTACAACCAGGACAGTGAATTCGTAGAGAGATGATGATATGGACAGACAGGCTTGCCAGTTGTTTCTGATTCAGTTCCCAGGGAAATCAATAGGAGATTCACTCAGTTTTCATGTGAACAGTGTAGTCATCCTGTAGAACGGGTTCTGAGTTCTTCAGCTATGTGTAAGTAAATCAGCTAGTAAGTAAGTACGTTAGAGTCTATAGAGTTACATCAGCTACCTAAGATGAGGATCTGTGCCTGCAGCATCAGCCAGCTCAATAGTTTAGCCATTTGAATTTCAAAATCTCATAAAAATAAATCTCATAAAGTGCTCAGCTATCAGGTTGTAAATACGGTTCGTGTTTTTCTTGTGTTGTTTGTGTTTTCTGAGAGAGACAATCGTTTTCATAGTCTAATAGCGAACATCCAGCTCCATGGCACACCTTCCAACAGTGCTACAAATACATTGAAATACCTGGTTAATGGCAGCTTTGTATTGAAAATGGGCTTTTGTGGATCATGGGGAGCATTAAAAAGAAGACATTTTCTTATCCGTATGTTCAGCAGCTTTCTAATTGCTCATGTGTATTTCAAATAGCATTGCAGTTCCCTGCGTTGGTACAGCATTTTATACACTATGAGGATTTAAATTTACTTCCTAGTCTCTTTAAAAAAAAACCACAATGGAATCTTTGCACGCTATTATGGGTAATAAGGAATATATCCATTTTGTTAATAATCGTATGCTTGTGTATATGGTATACCTCTTATTTTATTTACTTTCTAACTTAGAAATGTTGCTAATTTTCATATGTAACAGGATGTAAATAGAGCCACTTCTCAGTAACAGTGAGGAGAAAAATAATGAGTACTAAAACAAACAGAAAAAAATATTGAGTATTTGCTGGTGAAGCAGGTTGTGTTGCAAACTCCCATTCAAATCCCATGGGGGCTGAGGGCTTTCCAGCTCTCACAGGTTCTCAGCTCCTGTAGAGCTCGGTGCCCCTGCTGCACAGTCCCGGAGATGTGCTGGGACTGCTGACAGTTATATCTGGAGTGCTGTGGAAATGTCAAGGAAAATAGCTCTAAACACCTAATTGCAACTACAACGCATAGAGGTGGTGTAACGTTGCGGTCACATAGTTCAGCTTAGTGTTTAAGGTAAAATATCCATAGCTTTCTTTTGGAAGAAGAATATCAATGGAAAGAATGTATGACAGATGTCACCTGTTCTGTCTCTTTTCTAAATTGAAATTTGTACTGTAATCCACTGCCAGGCCCTTTCAGGGGACAGGGTGGGATGTAAAGACTGGTGGACTGCTGAAGGTGCTAGAGATCAAATCTCACTCTTGCATTAGATGATGACAAATCTTCCTTATCTATTCAGTCATGAGATAGCAATGGCTTCCAAGAGTCAGCAGGGGATTTATAGTAAAGCAAAAGGGAGAAAAGATATTTTGCAGTACATTTTGTGTACCAATAAATATGAAAACAGAATCTGAACCTGCCAGTCAGCTCAGAAAGTGTCAGCCAAGGATGCTAAAAGGCCTGGAGAACTTTGGACTTGAATTTAGATGATAGGTTTTGGCCAAGGTCCAGCTGTTGCTAAAATCCATCCTGGATCGATGAGCTGCCAGCCAAGCTTTGCTGGGCACAGGCAGAAACCTGTTTCACATGCTGAATGGGAGGTGTGCAGTGTAGTTAAAGATAAAATGCATGAAAACATTGGTATCCGGGGTCTCTGGACATACAAGCAGGTCATTTTGGGATTAGGCACCTTGCAAAAGGCCAAGAGATGTTTGGTAGCTGGCATGTGCACGTGCTTTCCTGCAGGCACAAAGACACTGTGTCAGGGCTGACCACACTTCAAAAGAGGAGAAAATGCTACAAAATACCCCCAAGAAACCCTCTTGAGAAGTGATCTTGGCCTCCTGGGACTGCGCTGCAATGCTGGACAGTCAGTCCCAGTCCCAGCTCTTGCCACTCAAGTATGAATGCAAAATATGGAAGCATATTGTCTGCTGTCACAACTCATCTGCAAAGCAGATGTTTCTTTTTGAGAATTACTCATGCTAAAGATCACACTTCAAAGTAAACAATAATTGTCATTTGTTTCCTTTAAAAAAATGAAAGCTGGAAATCAAATTAATGAGTACTTTTCCTCAAGGGAACAGACAGAAAAGGGAATACAATCCTCTTGTCATATTTATAGCAAATATTTTCAGGCAAGTATATTAGTTCCATACAATTTTCACGTGGCTTTAGATAAGAGGCATACAAATGACAATGAGTAAGAATAATTGCAGAATGGAACAGAGCAAGAAAAAGAGTATAGAGTGGCTGAAATGAGAAGACCGTAAAGTCCAAGGGACTGTAAGGTCTAAGGGAATATGCAGGGGCAATAGAGATGGCACCCGAAAGGGAATAATAATGCATGAATTTATAGAAACTGCAAAATTCTGCATGGCTAGTCAAAAGTAGGCAGGTATTTTTAAAGGTAATATGGTAAACATAGTGCTGAGAGACTTGACCGTACAGCCTGCATTAGCTTTGTAAAGCTGGTTCTGCCTCCGGCACGTCCTAATTCAGGTGGGCTGAGAGGTGTGCGAGGAGAGAAATGGGAAGGCATCAGGTTTTCTGATGGGTCGTTACTTTACAGCCTCCTGGTTACGGCTTCATTTCAGTGAGCTCATAGGACTTCACAGAAGCCAAAAGCAGTTGCATTTCAGATTACTGCATGATTTATCCCCCAGACAGATTCTCAGCTACCTTGGGTCAAATCCAGGGTGAATGGCAGCTTCTAAGTGTTTATGAACAACCTGGGAAATCAGAGTCCTGTGTGATACGGTTCTTGGACCCACAGGCTGTTTTCCTGCTAATAAATTAAATGGTGCCAAGGAACTTTCTCCGGGACCAAACCTGAGCTCTGTTGATGCATTGCCAGGATGGTCCTTTCTGCTGATCTGCTGTAGAGATGAACTCCCTTTTGCCTGTTCTGGATCCCACAACTCTGTGTCTCTCTAGAAGTCTTCCACATGAAGTACTTTGGACTCGCTGACCATGATTTTCAGCAAAACTATTTCATCAGGTACATTTCTGGCCTTTCCTAACTGATCATATGCAATCTTTTAGAACATGAAAATTGCCCATCTTGCATTTCCACCAGCCACATAAAAAGTGCCATATAGACCTACTTTTTCCCATTTACTGACACTGAAATGTAATAAAATAGTCTGAAAAATGATAAAAATATTGTGATTCTTAATACTTAATTATTCTCGGAAATCCCTTGGATCATTAATCAATGATACTTTCTTAATTGTACCAAAGACTATTTAAAAACCTAAGAGGGTGTTCTGGGGTCAGGCTTCATCAAGTCTTTTCATCATCAGTTCAGAAGGTTGTACCCAAAGCTAGTGCAATTATTGTTATGAACTTTCGAAAGGGTAGTTTAATGCTGTAGCCATCATTAACTTGTGATAAATACATTCACTGCAAGTGTGAATCCCAAAGATGGTGTTGCTTTGGTTTGACTAGCTTGAGTAAAAATGCTATGTGTTGGAGTTTTCAGGATGAGTCTTCTACTGGGAAGGTAGGAAAGAAATGCAAGTGTTATTTAGATTTATTTATATGTTAATGTTAAAGCTGTTATCTCCAGGCGTGTCTGTGCTAGTTCTCTTTCTTAGTTCCTAAAAACAACTGCTCTCCCTGAGCTGATTTGGGATTTATGAGTATGGTGTGTAAATCATTACACGACTCAGTGCTAGATAATTAAACAGCTGCTTTGCACAAAGCTCCTTCATTCTTCAATGAAACAGGCGTTGTTTCATCATTTTGATGATTTCAAGTATCCCACATAATATACCATATACATTTACATTACTCACATTTTTAATATGTTGGTACCTTCCTAAGAGAGGATCAAAGCCCCGTGCTCTGCCACGGGAGGTTCTGCACAGGTGATCAGAATAGCTGGGGGTGGCAGTGCCTCTCGCAGACTCACCCCAGATCCTATACAAAAGTCAATCCATGTGTCTGCACCAGGCCCAGAGGAGCAACAGCACTTCGCTCTGGCTGACATTTCAGTTGCAGATGTCAGACATGATGCCACGATTTACATACCAATAGCTGTGAGTGGGATGATAAAGTTCCAGGAGGAGCAGAAATGAGCAGGGATGCAGGAGCTGGAGTTTGGCTTTGCCTTCCTGCTGCAGCTGACAGCGGCAATCTGAGCTGTTCATCCCCCCGACCCCTCGACCAAGAGCACTGGTGATGATATCTCATGATGTTGTGAGTGTGTCAGCAGAGCAACTGGAACCTGTTCTGTATTTAATTCCTGTGTTATCAGAAACACCAAGCAAATCCTAAATGGTAGATGAGCTGAATAAAACAAAGTATCAGGTTAAATGATATATATATCCTTGTCTACTTAGGAAGATGTTCATACATCATATTTTCATGCTCTTTATTATCACGGCACTTGATTTAAGTGAGGTGTATGTGTGCATGGAGCCATAGCAAGCAGGTGCACTCCTTGAGGTAAAGCCATCCCCTGCCTCGCTGCTTGTCTCTTTTGGGTCTCTTACGGGTAATGGCGATGCTGCTTCCCAGGACAGTGCATTAAGCAGCTGCTGAAAGCCTGGGAATGGAAAGAGGAATATTATCAATATTAGCAAGTGTCAGTCAGGGTATTTCAAGGACGTGTATGTGTTTTAGCCAAGAAAAATAGCCAATTTCCAAAGGTCTGTACTTTCTCATAGAAATATTTCCATTTAGTCATGTGCTTCACTGGGTTAGATGTCATACAATGTTGATATGTTTGAACTTGTAGATTTTTTAATTGGCCCTTCTAGGAGGGATACGTTGTTCCTTTTCCTAATTTATGTTTATACATTTATACTTATTCCCAGTATACTTATAATGTGAAAATATTTATATATATATCAATCCATACTTATCCCCAGCTGGGAAAATATCCATGAACTGCTTGTTTGGTGGATAAACTGCTATTGTAGTACATGGTCCATATTCTGGATTTTTATATACTGATCCAGCTCCCCAGCTGTTTCAAATCCATGCACCTCTTCAGAAGCGAGTGCAGGAGATGTGCCAAATTCAGAGCCTGGCTGAGAGTCTGGCTTATTGTCTAGAGATGCTGAATTTTCCAAAGCTGGCACTTTACTCTTCACTGATGCAGAAGAAATGACTGCTTTAGAAGTTCTCTCTCCCTTTCACAAAAAGACTAAATTTTAAAATTATTGTGCAACATGCCCTTCTCTCCATCACGTGATCCTCATTTTGTTTACCATTATTTTTAATGGACCATTTTCTCTCTTGCTTTTCATCCACCGAGTCCCTGTTATTACTATCATCATCAAAGTGTTTGTGGGCTGCCAGCATTTGATATTTCATTTCACTGATTTAATTATGTCTGCGGTTGTTCTGGGCCTGTTTATTTTTATAGATCTCCAAATCCTCTTCTCTACCAAATTGCTTACATACAAATCTGTTTGTTCACTGTTTATGGGACACTTGGCAATTGTGCTTTTTTGTACTTTGCATTTCTTTTAGACTGATCAAATTTTACAACTTCATCAAGTAAACATGGAGAGATGACTGAGCCTTCCCCAAAAGAAGGTTCTGGGTGTAGTGAGTCCCAGTCCCAGCTGCTGTTCCTGACTTGAGGGAGCACAGGGCCATGTGTGTTATAGGTGTGGACAGCTGACAGCTCAGGACCAGCTGGGTGGGTGTTGGGTTAAAGGAGACACATGTTGTCCCTGTATGTGCAGCTAGGGGATATGCTGAGCTTAGTTTAGTCTTTGAAATGTGAAGGATGGAGGTGGGGACAAAGCACAGAGGTATAAACCTGTTTAACTTCTCTAGCTCTGGTGGATGTTACGCTGGTTTAAATATTCTGATTTTGTCTTCTGAGTGTCATGATCAGCATTTTAAACTTGGGCAAAGGATAAAAAACAGATGGTATCTGTTTTTTCTGAGACCTCCTGAGCTAAGGGCACTTTTCATGCACCTCTCCCCTTGCCTGGCACAGCCACAGGCACTTGGGGGCACTTGGACAGGGTGCAGTGGGGTCTCCGATGAGTGAGTTGGCTTCTGGAACAAGGATGCCACCTCCTGTGCTGGCTTCATGGTGCTTCTGGCAGCTCCTCACGGCTAACACTGTGCAGATCTGCCCTTGGAGGTCACTTGAAAAACAGGTGATGATGGCAGCTACTTAATAATGTCAATGGACTCACATCCCACAAGAGCAGAGATACTGGTATCGCACGCACCACTCTTCGGGAGAGTCCCGGTAGGAAGCTGAAGGTTCATATGTGTTTTTACTTCCAAAAATCCACAGACATGGGTAGATGTAGATTGGTTAAAAGTACCCCTAATGTAATAGAAATCTCTGGCTGCAGTTTCATTGTATTTTTTCAGTCAGCACCCATAACCATTGTCTTTTATGCTGTATCTGATCCGGAATATTTGACTTCTGGTCCATCACCAGCAGCTCAGTGTCTGGCCCCTCCCTCCTCATTCCTCCAGCAAACGTGGCCCAGCCAAGTGCCATCAAGGAAGCTCTTGTAGCTGTTGGTCCTTCAGAGAACTTCAGCCCAGCTTCTGCATTCTGTGGAATGGCCTCCTGTAATTGCAGGTACTTTAGCAATGATAATATACACACACATATGCACACACTGTAATTCTGTGACTTTCTTAGATATATTATAATCAAGAGTCCATAAATAACTGCTTCTAATGAACTTGACTCAAGAAAGTAATTGCTGTTTAAATGGATAATTTATTGTGTGCTAATTAAATGCCCAATAGGTGAGAACTTTTTAATGAAAAGTAACTTAACTCAATAAGCAGTGTTTTAATAATTATTAGTTGCCTGAAATGCATCTGATGCAGGAATCCTGTAATGGCAAGCTTTAATTGTTGCTTTTAAAAAGTACATTTATTGTGGATAAATAGCTATTTTATTGCATATATCTCTTCCACTGTCTTTCACGTGCACAACTTCCTAGCTGGAGGCCCTGTTCTGCCTCATTTTAGTTGATTTTTCCCTGCTTTTGAAACTCCTCTCACTCGTGCTGGTGAAATAATCTCAGTTGCAGCAGCACCAAGCAGGGTATGAGCAAACAGAGGCAGGAGGCTGCTGGCTTTTGTGGAAGATAAAGTTATAGGCTTTAACTTCAGTTGACTATCCAGCTTTAGCTTAGTGACAATATTGAGTGCAAGGCCAACAGCGGTCTGTTTTCTTTCTCAGTCAGAATTGTAGTTGGAGCAGAGAAACCCTTGGAAGCTTGACTTCCTCTGGAGGTAGAAAACAAAGCAACAGGGCAGGGTGTCTTTTCTGTAGGCATCCTTACAACTCATGGATCCCAGAGATCCACAAATGGTCCCAATTGTCTCATATCCCCCAAGAGAAATAGATTATAACTGGGATTCGCAGCTTGGGAAGGTTTGGATAGATGGACATTGTCTCCAGTGGTGGAATATGAGCAGAGTTGGGAATCCCTACAACAGAGAGAGTCTCAAATGACATGTGTGTAAGGTGCCAGCCGTTCACCTTGGAGTACAATGATTGCACAGAAAAAATGATAAACTGGAAACACCATTGTTAATGAACTTCATTTGCAATGAAGGAATCTGAAGAATGGGAGCTGGAAAGTGAATGTGCTTCAGGCAGTGCAGCAATGTGCCAACTGTGTTTTGATCAAATATCCTGGAGGAATTTTGAGTTAAGAACAAGTAGTATCAGATTTAAGGACTGGCGGAGGGAACAGCTAATTTTCTTTCTTGGCAAAAATATTATGAGAAAACCTGCACTGACCTTTCCTTAGCACTCGCTTCCTGTTCATCTTCATACATTTTCATTTCACTGTGAGTCTCTGGTGTCTTTTGCCATCACTGGCCAATGGCTGTTCTTATTTTTTTTGTGACCTTAAGGAATGGTCTTCTGAAGCTAAAATGAGCAGTAGACAGGGAGACGGTTTGTCGTTAGCTCTGGTGGAATCGGGCTAGACATTAAAAGTCATTATACTTCCCTCGACCTCTTTATTTCCCCATCTATAAGATGGAGCCCACCATGCACATGTCCTTCATGAAGCTGTTTGGTGTTTCCTGATTAATAATATCCTACATATGTTAAAAGTGTTTCTCATTTTTGTCATTCAGGCACGGATTTAGGAATTTCTGGAGTACTCCCACATGTTGAGAATCACACTTATCTTGAGGACAAGAATATTAAATTTCAGTGCTGAACTGGGCTAATTTGACGGTGACATATTTTTCTAGGATAACGCCTCAGATAAATCTTATATAGAAAAAATTAATTGCTTTTATATGTAGAAAGAACCACAGGATCATATGATCTTACATTTTTCGTCCCATAACTCCTGCATTTAATGAAGCATCTTGTGCTTGGTTATGTTAGGGTTTCTGGAGAGATGTTGCATCTTCCTGTTCCATTGGCCATTTGTACCAATGGTTAATCACCTGCTGACTTATCTGAAAATTCTTATGTTTTCTCTTTTCTTT
The DNA here is from genome assembly GCF_964273445.1 of Streptopelia decaocto. Taxonomy (NCBI): domain Eukaryota; kingdom Metazoa; phylum Chordata; class Aves; order Columbiformes; family Columbidae; genus Streptopelia; species Streptopelia decaocto. The sequence continues at coordinate 13,539,736 of NC_138668.1, read as the reverse complement.
TTTTTCAAGAAAAACTTAAATGCCTGGGGAGGTTTTGGGAGATTTGGCATGCTTTTGTTGTCCTTGTTGTTGTTGGACAGGGGAACAGGGAAAGATGATGCATGGTTGAGTCTTTCAAGTATAACAACCTATCAGTCTTACAACTCCTTGGTTCCTGTTGCTGAAAGGAGATACCTATAATTATTTAATTAAGAAAGTTGCTGAGGTAAGTCCTTAGGGATTTAATCTAATTAAGATGGTGTTCATTCAGTGAAGAAGGGAACACACTAAGTACTGTCCCAACAAACTATCCAGCTTGACCTTTGAATAGTCACTGTAACTAGAAATAAGAAATAATAGCATGTCAACAGAGAGAACTTGAATGTAACTATCATATAGTCACACATCATACTAAATTTCAATTTACTTGTGGGCTTCAAAGGCTATATTCAGAAGGTCCACTTTCAATCCAGGTTTTATTAAGCAATGGAGAAACCTCTGAAGGTCTCAGAATAGCCTCTTTAAGGCAAGAAAGAGGAATCAGTGGGCAAAAGCTGAGACCACTGGATGTAGCCTGAATTGTCAGAGAAAAGCGACAAAGCCAGATCCAAAGACACAGCTAATATCTTTTATGCAACCAGCTAATAGAGCTTGGAAAAAACCAGACATTGCTTTCAAATACAAAAGTACTTCTGCAGGTCTGGAATGAAAACAATAAACTTAACTACTCTAGGGTTTAACTTATGATAATCACCTAGATAATTAGGCAGAGAAAAGGTTAACTCCTTAGCCACAGAGGAGCATCCAGGGATACCAACAATAGGTCATAAGCTAATTAGTCCCTGAAGGCCAGGGATGGGGAATGCAAAGCCTGGAGAGAGGTCTTGGAAAGGGCAGGTGGGAATGCTGTTCCACCAGACCACTGTATCCTCTGTCTCCATGGATTCTGGTGCCTGGGAGAATGCTGAATTTCAGATCATGGGTATCTGATTAGTCTCCTTTGGGGACACTGGGAGATTAGGACTCAATGAATTAATCGGCAGACCTTCACCTAATTGTAATCAAGAAAGCAACAAACCAATACCCAGAAACCACAATGGAGATTGATTAATTCAGAAATGTCTCATCGTAGAATATGAAGAACACCTTTTCCCCTTTCTTTCAGCTGCTGTAACTGTTAGGGAAGAAACGGTAAACTTGCTGAATTATTAGCAAAACTGTCTGTCTACCCCCAAAATGGAAGAAGAGTATTTTTTAATGCTTTTGCATTATATAACACGTAAGCATATATCATTTAAAAGGACATTAGCAGCTTGACTTATTTCCTCATTTCGGAGACGATGCATTAAAAGTGAAAATGCCACTACTGCAGTTTTCTTCTTACATAAAGCAGATTGTGCCCGTGGTGCCTGTGCTCAGCTCTTCCAGGCTGTTGTGCTGGAGAAGCAAATCCTGCTAGCTGAGAGGTAGGTTTCTTTGCTTTTCATTGAAGGCCATTGCAAAAGGTTCTTGGGCAGTATGGCCAAGCAGACAGATAAAGATGGCATGTCAGGAGTCTGGAGGGCTTTGTTCATGTGTCATGGCTGGAAGAAAGTGGAGGCTGTTTGCTTTTGTTCAGTGCTAATTCACTTGGGTGAAGCAGGCAAAGCTGCTCCCACTCCTGTTCCTCTTGCCCAGCAGAGATATGTTAATACAAGCAGGCAGTGCATGCATCCACCCTACTCTAGATTTGTACACATCTGAAATATCCTTAAAATGCAGAGGAAATAAAAAGATTGGTGGCATGGAAAGTCTGGTGTGACAGCTGAAAGGCAGCCTGTTTATCTTCTCGCACAAAGATGTTAATTACAAAAGGTGTGTTGAGTTTTATTTGCAGAGTCTCTTACAGTCTGGGACCTGGAGCTGCAGGTTAATGAGAGATGCTGGGAAGGAACCACCTTGAAAGGAGATGGTTCATGGAAATAAACCATCTACAAGGTGCAGGAAAGTTTCATTGCAGCTAATAAACCTAGGAAACATAATGGTCGAGTATAGAGTTTATTATAATTAATGGGATCGACTGTTTACACACATTTTTTTCATACCACTTCCATGTATAGCAAAACATTTTGCACTTTCTGTTAGATTTCTGAATCACTGTCCAGAGAAAAAGATCTGTTCTTTTTAAATTATTATTATTGGGGTTTTTTTTCCATATGTTTTTGTATTTAAATTTCATGGTGCAGAATCTCCAGAGAGGGGAAAACCCTATTCCTGTTTGTGAACACGATGTGTTTATCCCAGCCTGCTGTTTCCAGCTGTGAGTTCTGGATCTGGGGGAAGGACTCCAGTCACTGCAGCACCTCACTACAAGATATTGAGGTGCTGGAGTGAGTTTAGAAAAGGGCAATGAAGCTGGTGAGGGGTCTGGAGGGGAGCGGCTGAGGGACCTGTGGGGATCAGCCTGGAGAACAGGAACTGAGGGGAGACTTTCTGATCTCTGAACTGCCTGAAAGGAGCTTGGAGCATGGAGGGGGTTGGTCTCTTCTCCCAAGTAACAAGGGACATAATGAGAGGAATGGGCCCCAAGTTGTGCCAGGGAAGGTTCAGATTGGATATTGGGAACAATTTCTTCCTAGAAAGGGCTGCTGAACACTGGAACAGGCTGCCCATGGCAGTGGTGGAGTCACCATCCCTGGAAGGGTTGAACAGACATGTAGATGAGGTTCTTGGGGACATGGTTTAGTGGTGGACTTGGCATTGTTGGGTTAACTGTTAGACTCAATGATCTTGAAGGTCTTTTCCAACCAAAATGATTCTATGATTCTATGAGCACCACGAGCTGTGCTGAACTGAACAGTGAGGAGAAGATAGAAGCCTTGGCTTCATGGTAAGTCAGATCTCTTATTGTTTTATCATATTTTTTTTAGCTTCATATTTAATTCAGGTCAAATCTAAACTGCTAAACAGAACTGTTATGCAGCACACAGATAAACGAAGTGTGGGTTTAGCATAGCTCTGACCTACTTACTTCATGCAATGTTTTCTAAAAGCAAAAATTGAAATCTCTTATCTGAACAAGAAATGAGCCTTTGTTCCCTTGCCTATTGTATTTTTCATATATTTTGTTTCAAAAACTGATGAAATTTACCATTCGAAATCTTTCACCGGTATCATAGAAACTTCTTTTTGCTGGTAACCCAACCGAATGGTGTATTGGAGAAAAGAATGTCTGCCAGCCGAGGTATGCACAACGGCTGAAAGACAGAACTAGAGTTGGTAAATGTTCATTAAGCATTAAAAATAGGTAGATTTTTAAAGGAATAATTCTATTTTTTTTACTCTTCTCAAAACCAAAAGAGAAGATACAGGCAGGAAAGAAGAGGCAAACCAAGGAATGAAATGCCAAGACGTTTGAAGGACTCACAAAATACATATGTTCTCTTCTGCTCTTTCTGTAATAGATGTGTATTTACTACAGTCTACTTCTCTCCTTATATATCTTAAAAAGATTGTGAGTCTGAGAGAAAAGGAGAATCAAGGTTGTTAAAAAAAACTTTAGTGTTAATTTAAATTTCAGATTACATACTTCTAAAAAATAGATTCACTTCGCTTTGGGGATTTTTCAAGTTTGCAATCAAACATGTTTTTTAGTAATTTATTTTCATTATGTTTGTTTTTAGAAATTGTGCCAGGTTCTGATTATTATGATTAAAATGGGAAAAGTGAATGTAAAATGAAAGTGATGAAAACCAGAATGGAATGTTCCACATATCAACTCCCCACCTGACCTATGGAGAAAATTAATGTTTAATTAAAAACCTGGTCTTAAGGAAATAGCTGGTTTTTTTGTTACAAAAAGATTATGACAAATTGTCAAATAACTATATTAATAAGTGCTACAAGGCAGTTATAAGGCAAATTTCACCATGAGAGCTGGGTGCTGCCTGTTATTGCCTTGGCAGGGAAAATGCTAATATTCTAATGGATTCATTTAAGCAGTGCTGTGTAATTTGTAACACTTCAAGGATGTCCAGTGATTGCACTTACAAGGAATATAAATGGGAACTGAATTGAAGTGCTGAGATGGGTGGAGGGGATGAGGATTCAGTCATTCCCGTTAGGTTGAGTCATTGGAATTCTGCACTCATCGCGGAAATATTTGTTGCTTTGCAGGACACCAGGGTGTTCCATTGCGATTCAACACTTTCCAGAGTGTCCATTCTATTTCTTACGCTTGGCCAGGCTCTTTCTCATCTTCTTTTTTTTCCTCTTTTTGCCTCTTTCCTCCATTTCTGTCTCATATTCCCTGCTTCTTTCTGACACCCTTGAAAACGTAACGCTTGTTGCTCAAATGTATCAAGCACTCAAAACTGAAAACACACCATGGCTCATCTCTTTTATCTATTATTTATCAGGGCAGGCTTTCGAAAGCAATGATCAGTGTTAGACATACAGACTGCAGGGTATCTCAGACAGCACAACTCAGACATGTACCAGCTCAGGAATGCTATGGTGGCACAACAGCTATTTCACACGTAAAAGAGAGAAAAACAGGCTGTTGAAAGTGTAAAACCCATAAACTCTGCCCTGGGTCTGTGCTCTGTGGTCCACAGTAACTTGTCTGTAGGAGGGGCTCATTTCTTTAAAAGCTGAATGGAGAAAGAAACAAAAAAAAACCTTCAATAAAGACAACATGTAATTACTTGAGTCAGTAGGGCAAGGTTATTTCTATGGTACAAGTCAACTTTATCCATTTTTACCTGCTTCCTAAAACTTATGGTACAGGGGATAGTCAATAAATAGCTCATGGGAAATTGCTGTTTGTGCCATTAATAGTTAAGACTGAGACTAGCACTTAGAAAACTCTGATCTGAGGAGGAGTGTCAGGGTCTTACCTTGGGTGGTACACAATGGTTCCCGGTCCACTCTTGTTCCCAGGACCAGTACTAAAATGCATCCTTCTCCCTCATTCCTAACCATGAGCTCCATCATCTGACATCATGGATGATATCGGAGTCTGGTGGGGGTTCTGCAAAACTCCACCCTTTCCTGAGCTTTCTTCATTGTGAACAGAACTGTGAAAACTCAACCCAAACAGCATCAAGCAGAGATCGGTGAAATGTCACTTGCAAATGCTTCATCATTTGAAAAGTTGAACTATTTAGAAGGGAAAACAACTGTCTCTAACTCCTTGCTTTACCAAGGTGCTCTTAGACTGTGCTGATGTTATTCCTTCTCATTTTGAACAAGTCAGAGCTCAGAAGAAGATACACAATTTCCCAAGTGGTCTCTTCAAATCTACTTTTATCTGAAAACTAAATGTGAGTAGAAGTCAGGTTGTCTTGACTACTTTTCTGTGACTTCCTGCTCATACCTCCTTCTGGAACTTGGAGGGATGTTCAGCTTGGATAGGGAGGAAGAGAAAAAGAATAAGAGCAGACGGGGAGACTGCTTCATTGAGATTCTGCTTTGGCTGCTAACATTTGTGGCTAATACTTAGAAATTAGTCAAGTTGGATTTTTACACTTCATGTGTGATTATGCTGGGCATAATTCTGCTGTCACTCATGCAAAAATAAATACTGAAACTAATGGAGTTATATGAAAATAAAACTGATGTAAATGAGAAGAGAATCAGCCCCCTACGGATATGAGATCAGATTACTACCACACTCTTATTTACACTAAAACTCCTTTATACCACTCTGACAGTCAGAAGTGGTTTTAAATTGGTGGAACAGTGATATCCACTCATTTTAAGATACTTTATGCTCCCAGAGCAGTGGTAAAGGCTTTAGTGTAAGTGTGAATAGACTCCCCTGCTAAGAGACACAAGGGGTTGTAAGGAAATTGGGGACACGGGGCAGGTGCTGTCCCTGCGCAGCCCCCCTGCCCCACTCCATCACCTCCAGCGCCACTGCTCCCCTCCTGCCTTGGGCCGAGCAGCTGGACCAGAGGCTGTGCACCGCTTAACAGGAGGAGAAACAACAGTAATTTACCTTCTCCATCTCCCAGTGATGGTCTTCGTGTGGGCCCCTGTGGGAATTGCTGTTTGAGACACACTTAGTTTGTTCATCTGCTTTCAGTCTGGCACAAGCGGAGAGGTGCCGAATTGTCTCTGGGAAGACTAATACAGGCAGACCACGTTTCTAATTTGTGTTTGCTAGTAAGTGCATGGTGAGAGGCAGAACATTTCCTTCTCGTGCTGGAAATTCTCCAGTTAAATGATTAATTGGTACTGGAAAGGGTCCAATTGGTATTGGATTAAATGATAGTAAAACATCTTCCCTCTTCTCAAGTGGGGAGTGGTGTGTTGTGCAAGTCTCTGTCCACCATGCATTACTCACTGCAAGGCAGGTAGATATAACAGGACTGGATTGAATCTAACACACAGAATGAAGGTACCTGAACAAATTTGCTGCATTCACCAGATGAGGACATCTGTTTGTCCTTGGCCAACAGAGTTTGCTGTGTGTCTGGGTCTGCTTGGAGTCGGCAGCGTAAAGGCAGAGCAGGGTAGAGGCTGTCGCTGCAGCGCTGGGAGTCTCAGCTGGAATAAGCAGCTGCTCCAAAGTTGTTCTTGCAGTTCTTCTTGGCAAGAAACTATATAATCAGATTTCTTCTAAAATCTCCCAAATCCTTCTTTGCTTTGATTCTGTGTATAAAACTACGTAACTCTTGGATAATGCATACTGCCATGATGAGCCTTGAAATTTAATGGTAAAATGAAATGTCAGATAAGGAAACTGTAAATCCTTCCTTCTTAAAAGTGTATGAACGAAGAGCTGAAATAGCTCCTTGTCTTCTTATGGAGCAGCCAGGTTAGGTGATAGTAATGGTCCTTCCCAAACAGATGATGACACGTTCTGTATGATGTGTACTGGGGCCCCATCCCTGACCTGAATGCACAGTAAGAAAGATGAAAAGGTTTAAGACACCTAGTTGTTTGCCGGTTGCCTTAAGGAACCTTCCTGACCCCAAGGGCTCACTGGAGCAGATAACTAAAGCACACACGTCATGGGCTGGGAGAAGTGCTGCAGCTCCTGATGATGTGTTTGTCCAGGCGGAGTGACGGCACCACTTCAGTAAAACATCTAATAAACACCATCATTTTAAGCACTGCACATCAAACTTGCTTAAGTATGAGAAGAGCAGAAAAAAAATGTAAATTGGATAAATACATGTGACTCTGTAAATGCTTGAAGCATAATTAGCTGTAATGTTTTAACGAACTCTTAAATAGCATATAGAAAAAACATCTTATTTACACACCAAGTTCAGCTTTAAGAGTTATGCTGTAATTTGTTATTTGAAAACGTGGTACTGCGTGCCTCTGATTTTGTAATCTGTTGACTCAAATTACAGACTGTCAAGTGCTTTTCAAGATTATCCATGTTTGTGTGTCAGATTACACATTTAGGGAAGACAGCTTCTATTTCTTAGCTCTGCTGATTATTTTCTCAGGTTTCTGCCATATGCTACACATCACAGGTGAGTATTTTGCTGTCTTAGAATCTGACAGCTCTGAATCCAGGTTAATAGTTCTGTCATCTCAGCATTGCCATTAGCACTGGATTACAACAGTGGATATTTAAACACCAGATTATGGCATCAAATATTTGTTGTGCTAACAAATAACAAGGGCAGACATTTTAAGTAGAGTCAGTAATACTTTAAAAACATCAGTCAGTCAACAAAGGCATAAAGACTGATTTAGTGACTAATTAAACAAAGTTTGTTGAATGTTTATGTCAACCTAGCTAAACTGCAGTTTTATGCATCTATCTCACTGTGGGCTTTATGCATAATTCACACATACTGACAATACTCTGTTGAAAAGAGTGTATAGACAATATATTTAATGAGCAGTTTTATCAGTTTGAAGATTAAAAACAGAGCGATACTTGTAAACCAATATTCAGAAAAGATGCAAATATGTTCTTGTGCATAAATTACACATTATCTGGTTCTCCAATATAAAGGCAATATGTAGTACTGTGCTATGTTAATATTAATCAACTCTTTTGAAACCATGTTCCTGTCCTGCTGAAGGTAAACACCCTTCTTAGATTCAGAAACACAGAAAAAATAAGTGGGTGGTTAGAATAAGTATGAAAAACAGCCTTTTAGACTCCAAAGTCAAATAAATACTTACAGCTAAATGACAACAGTCATTTAGTTTTACCATGTTCCTGTTATAATATCACCAGTACATCAAAGCAGTGAAATTTACATCCCCTTAAAAATTTGGTTTATTTATGTGCCTGGAATTACACGCTTCATTAGATTAGAACCACAATTCCAACTATGAGCCTGATTTGAACAATAATTACAAGTTCCTCGTTATTGGAAAGGCAGCCTTGTTTTCCCAGTGGTTTGCTTCCAACGTTTTTTCACTCTCTTTTTTATAAACATTTCTCACTGAACATCTCTCCAGTACTTGAACCAATACTAATCCAAAACCAGTAAGGGAAACAGCTTCGATCAGCAGGTGGGAATTTATGCTCCTTTATCCTCATAAACACTGCAACCCAAAACCAGGCATCAGAAGTCAATGTCCATTCTGTCTATTTTCACACTGTGATTTTTAACCAGCCCTGAGAGTTTAACTGATGCGAGTGAACATTTTTCACATGGAGACAGTTCTTCTGTCTGACATCTTCGAGTTATTAACTTTGCTTTGCCTTTCCTTGGGAAGATTTATCTGCTCCCAGGCTGCTGGGCAGTGTCCAGCCTCTTCATTTGTGGCAATGTGCTGATTAGAAATCTTGCAGCGAATGGCAAAATCTTGCACATGGTCTTTGTCTCATTAACTTCACCAAGGCTCTTCCCTAACACTGCAAACAAAATCTAAATATTAGTGCATTCTTTAGGTAGTCAGGTCTTATTCAACATTGCAGCCTGCTTTATGCAGGTCATAGCTACTCCAACATAACATGGAAACAGAGAAGGAAAGAAACAAAAGTGAGAAAGCAGAAATCAGTGTTTGGCATTACTGCCAGCTCCACTCTTCTGGGCAGATCTGGTAGGCGAGTGATGAGGTTATTAACCGCAAAATTCTATCGGGAGCCAACTGACATTTCATGTGAGTCGGAGCCGGAGTTGGCAGCACAGTGGGACAATATATTTGCAATTAGCACATATTTTGATGTGTACCAGCATGTCCTTCAATCAGCTGCTCTCCCAGCCTTTCCTGTTTACTCTTCCGTGAGGAAGGTTTGTTCTTGTGAGAAGGTTTCTCCGAGCAGATTTCCCTGTTGGCAGGAAGGTGATGGAGCAGCAGCTTCTGTGTCTAAACCCAAAGGACACAGGTACTGACAAACATTGTCCTTCCCAAGCAAGACCTCCTCTGCTTACAAAGTGTCCGACATTCAGGCAAGCACATGGAGCAGCACCAGCCTTTGTGGCAGCTGAGGAGAACAGAACCTCTTGTGAGGAGGATGTGAGTAGGACAATGTGAATCTCTTCAATTTCTCTGCCTCGCTGTGTTGGCACACCATTTTTCTAAGTGTTGAGTGAAGTAAAAATATTTTTGTGAATCAAACCCATTTCTGCATAGTTCACAGAGAATAATAAATCTGTGTGCTGTAATAAAGCAACTTGTATCTCAGTGAAAATACTAAATTTGCAATGCCGAATTAAATAGTATCCCAATTCCTATAAACTGTGTGATTGAGGGAGAATAATGCTGCTGTTTTCTGAGCTCCTCTAGTCACACCCTGTGAGGATCAGTCCCAAGAAGGTGTCTCCATGACCTGTCTCCATGAGTCCCCTTTTCTGGATGTGGCTCCTATGAGAGCCTTCAAGATCCTAGCAAGAGCAACAGGGCTTCTCCTTGGTAAACAGCAGCATATTTTGCCATGTTTTGCAATATTTTGCATTGGCCATTTTTACAGTGCCACCTTTGAGCTTATCTACTGCTGTTGTGCAGGTCAAAACTGTTCAAGCTCACATATTTTGATTTCCCTGTTTTTCCTCTTTCTTGCCAGTTCATTTTCAGGTTTGGCTTGTTCAGCTGCTGCTTTTCCCATGCTAGGACAGGCTGCACACATTATCGATTAAGCTGCCTGGTTTTCTCTTTCAGTGACATCCTTCATTTGAATGTGTATCCATTTTGCTGAATCAGCTGTGTATTGAAATGCTCGAGGGTTCAACTACTACTCTGTTCGAGCTGAATATTTGGTTTAATCCTCTTGTGCTTTTTTGCTTGTTCAGCTGGATGCTACTTTAGCCAAGTAATTTTGGGGGATGGAGGGGTTGCACTGCCAATTTCATTTCTGACTGGGAAACATATTCTATAAAATGAGTTCCAGTCATTCATGGCTGCAACTGTGTATTATTGGAGCTAAATGCCTTTCAAAAGAAAAAAAATATTTCATTTGCAGTGTTTGCAACCCAGTGTTGGAAATACTGGGAGAGTTACCAACCTGGAAGCTAAACATAAGTAATTGGGAGCACAATCTGAAGCCCAGTGTGTGCATGTGTTGGAGGGAGTGTGTTTAGTTTAAAGAGAGATTTAAGATCTGCTCATTCACTCTCTTTAGTATCTGTGAAAGTGGGAAAGCCAAGTACACAGCCTAGCAAAGGGAGCACAGGTGCAGATTCAGTTGCATTTCAAGCAAGCGGTATATTGCTATGGTAGTAGCTTCCCTCAGAATTGAAGCTGGGATCACAGATAGCTCTATGTATTTCTTTATTTTCTATGTATAGAGATTCCAGACTTTAAGGGATACAGACCCAGAAATGCTAACTGCTCCAAATCCTCATTGACTTTAGCCACAGAAACCACTGATTTCTCAAGCCACACCCCGCCTTTGGCATCGGGCTCCTCTTTGAGACCTTTCAAATCCTGCAGGAGATGCTGCTTGTTCAAGAAAAATTAGCACATGTCTCGGGAGGGAACAGACTGCAAGTCGTAGCGTGCAAACTGGAGCGATTGCACACACCTTGGGGAAAAGAGTGAGCTCCATTGCCAGCAAAGACGTGATACTGCTCAGCTCTGGTCCTAAAGCGGTATCCTTCCACTTTCCTCATCCTCTTCTCTCTAGACATCAGGTAGTGCCTAGAGTCACCTGAAACCAGCAGAGGCTTCCACAGGTCTCCGATGCAGTTCATGCTCCACACACCCTTTGGGGACAGTCAGGGGCTTCTGTGGGGGAGTGTAGCTACAGGGAACTGCTCACAGGCACCTTAAACTGTGTCTAATATACCACATGGACAGATTTAGCACCTTCATTCCTAAAACTGCTTTAATGTCTGCCTTGTCTGCAGTGGCTCATCATGCAGACTCAGAGAGCGCTTGAAGCGGTGAGGTTAAACAGAGAGCTGCCTGACTGGAACTAGAGCCAAGGGCAGCGCTGCCAAAGGAGGGTAACTGCTGGCCAGCCTTCTTGTCTGGAGAAGTTTCTCCTTCTTCATCTCCATCCTTATCTGCATCATCATCTTCTCCATCTTCTCCCCTGGCTTCAGAGTTGCCTGCAGCTGGAGCAGACCTGGTGTGCCCAGGCAGCACGGAGGGCACCAAGTGACAAACCCATCCTGGGGACTGGACTCTGGTGATGGGCCACGTCTGCTCCGTGAGCTGGTCACAGCTGAGCTGCGTGGCTGCCTGTGTCTGGGATATCCCGGCTGTGCTCCCTCACAGCAGGGCCAGGAGCTCACAAGTGCATTTTTAACTTGCCCAGTAGACCTTTTCCACCTTCTGGAGTGTGGAGATGATAAAAATTTGAATTTGCTGGAGCTTTCTCACTGATGCAGTGAAATAACCCTCAACACATCTGCTCTCTCTTAAGTCAGGAGAAAAGGTTTGTGTAACTGTGCCCTTGGGTAATCATGCATCGTGGCTAGCAGGTGGTGTTCATGTATTTTAGTTCTTTTCCATTTCATGATTTTTTTTTCTTCCTTAACATAGTTTGGGTCTGTATGTATAACAAGAATTCTCTAAGACTTATCTTGTTACAACTTCTAATTATCACTTACCATTATGATATTGTTTCTGCTAAACAATTTTCTTATGATATTTTGAAAATGGACATGGTAAGAGAGAAATTTTATTAGCAAATCTCATGCTTTCTCAGTATCCATAAGGAAGTTTGTTAGCTGTAAAACAATTGGGAAATTCCCACACAAACCTTTTGGGAGGCTCCTGGTACAGTGCTCAACAGACTCTGGTGCAGACTGGGGACTGCAGTGCCAATTCAGTGGAATTTATTTCAGTGTCTACATGTGCTTTTTTTCTGTTGAAATGACTGTAAGTCTGTGAAATCATTACTAGAAGTTCTCTGACCCTCTTCTAGGCTCTGCAAAAGGCTGTTGTTTAATAGAGAAACTAAACAAAACTCGAAATGATGCAAAAATATCAACTTTTGGATAAAATGTCAAAATTGCAGTGAGGTCTAGCAAGAGACAGACATCCAGTGCTGGTGAGCAGAATGTGTAGAAACGACTAGGGTTTACAGAGTCCCTGTTTCAGGGTCCACATCTCAAGGCCCTTGCCATCAGTAAGGCCCTCTGCAGTTCCTCACCCTTTCAAAAATGTAGCATCTTTCGTACCCGCATTTCCGTTTACTAGTTACATTTTATGTTATTTCAATACTTTCACATTTCCAGAACATCCTCCCCAGTGCCTGGGGCAGAGGCAGCGCAGGATCAAGCTCCCGTGCTGAGAACAGGAAAGCCGCAGAGGCAGAACGGCGGTTTGACTGCCGTGATGCTGGAGGTGTCCCCACAAGTGGCTTTGCCTTTTGTGAGCAGCCCATGGAGACTAGGGCAGCCTGAACTCCCGCAATCAGAGGCCTTTGCTCCCTTGAGCTGAGCTGTAACCAGCATCTGGCCCCACCGTGACCTTGGTCTGCTGAAATGACATTGGAGTGAAAGCCTTTTTAATTTTCTCTCTCTCCCCACCCCTATTTTTTTCTTTATCCCCCTACTTTTTCGGTGTGTTTAATACTGCTGCGGATTACAGAGTCTCTGCTGTAAAGGAGAGGGGGCTCAAGTGATAGCAGTTCATCTGTGAGTGGCTCTGTAAGCCGTGCTTTGCAGTAAGCCGAGCAATTCTGCCATCGTCAGGCTCTGCTCAGCAAGGCAGAACACGATGAGATGCGGCAGCGGCTCTGCCAGGCCTGGAAGAGCTGCCGAAAGGTTCCTTGCTACAGGCACCGTGCTGGAGAGATAGTGTTAAGAATTTGTAGCTATCACAGAAAGTTTCCCTGTGAGAAATATCCTATTGAGTGCTGGAATTTTTTAGATCAAAGGCTAGGGAAAGGCTATTATTACAGTTCTTGGGCTGATATTTTATCTGAAGCCAAGAGAGATAAAGAAAAGCATTAGAGCAAAATAACCCTGGGAAGTTTGGGCTGGCCTTGGAAAATACTTTTAAATATTTACAGGACACTCCTGCAGATCACTTACTGCTTCTATCTACAGTCCTCCTAGGGCAGAAATTAAACCACAGGTTGCATGGTCAAGGTCACTGAACACATGCTATTTTATTTCTCAGACCAAGACAGCTAGCTAGGGAAAAAAAGGAAAACTGAACCAAAACTGCATATAAAGCTTGAATTGACCTCAAAGTGATCCTTTAGAGCTTGAGAAATTCTCTCCTGTGAGGAGAGAGGTGCCTTCACTTCAAAAGTCCTGTTGTCTGTGCTCACCCTTGGCCTCGAAAGTGTGTTGAAGAAGCAAAGCTGTCCTGCCCAGAAGCTTCCCCAGGACATTGTGGTGACCATGAAATGTACCTGTAGCAGCACAGAGACCCGCAGCCCCACATATACAGTCTGAAGGGTCTAGGCAGTTATAAACATTCATGTCAAGAAAGACAGAAATCAGCTATCTAACAGGAAAATTATTGTTTTTCACATATTTAGTAATGGGTCCTTTCATAGCTCATTTCCATGGAGAAACCAGGGCTGCAGTGGACGGGGTATTATTCAGCTATAGAACGTCACTGCTGTTCTCCAGTGCCTGTGGTACTTGTGTAGGTTCCACTTTGTATGAGTTATTATACAAATGGCCAAGGCCCAAACTACAGGAACTGGGGGTTGCTGCTGTTTTCAGGCAGCACACCAGCAGTTTGTGTCCCTCATGCTGCCATAGTTTCTTCAGGCTTGTTCCATTGCTGGGCTCAAACCTGGAGAGCAGCACTGCCAACCCCTGTCATGGGGCTGGTCACTTGTTGAGCAGCACAGCTCAGGTCTGCAGTGGGCTGGGGGGGAGCTTTGGGGTTTTGCCATGTGTTCCCCACCTGGAAACACCTCGCTTGAGGTGTCACTGTTCAACACCACCAGAATAAAGATATAAGCATAAACGTCACCGGGAACGTCCCTGGCCGCTGTCAGGTTTTCCTTCCTTGACCTGAAGGCTGGGCTTTTGCAGGCTGTTTGGCATTAGAGAGAAGGTTTTTTGATTTAGCCTGATCATAACAAACTCAAAGACAAGAAGATGGGAAAAATAAATAGTGATTCCCCTAGTCACCTTATATTATACTAGAGACCTGACAGCTGGATGACTGAGGTGGGTGAGCTGGGTCCTCCCTCTCCCAAAGCATTCCTGCACCCAGCAGCCCACAGCCGCTGATGATGTACTTGCAGTACTTTTTGTGTAGGATGTGGTAGTGTTAGGCTTGTAAGCAAATAGAAGTGAAAGGTGTGTATACATAATTGGGAATCAGTTTTTCATTCCTAGTTAGGCAGCTGGATATTATTCTGAAGCTGGTTTTTTTTTCTTCTGCAGGAATTGGTGCCACACTGCCATTATGGTTTTGTACCCCTGTGTTCATTACAGAACCATTATGTTGTTCCAACATGGAAGAAATGGTCCAATAATTCCCCTCTCATTAGCACATATCTGACCTGAAATGGCTCTCGCACCTACCCTCTTTCCACAAAAATAAGACTCGGTCTTATATTAATTTTTGGTCCAAAACTTATGACTTTTTTACATTTATAGCTGCTTGGGCACTATTCATATGGACTTTTTAAATGAACTATAACTAGGTCTTATTTTTGGACAGGGCTTATATTTCAAGCATCCTGAAAAATCATGCTAGGGCTTATTTTTGGGGTAGGGCTTATTTTTTGGAAAACAGGGTAAATATTTCACTGTTGGTCTTGTGGTCACCGTTAGCCAAAATTTATTTCTTGTTTTGTCCAGAAATTGGAAACCTTAGTCAGCCCAAGGTCTGCTTTCTGTTGTCTGTGGACTTCTTTCAAGGTACATGACAGCTAATGAAGTGAAACAAGACTATTTTCAGAATATCAAAACTCTTAAATTGGGGTTAGCACCTCTGTTTCAGGATTTTCTATCAGAAAAAGGCTGAGATCTGCTCCTTCGGAAAAATAATTCCTTATTGACCCAGAGCGAGACAGTAAGTTCAAGCAACAGAATGAAAAGGACCAAGCCTGCAACCTGACTGGTATACACAATTTCTTTTCTTTCGTGAGATTAAATACACACAATGTATAAAAGCTGGAAACTGGTTCCTATTTCACCCCTAAATCCCTCCTTCTGGTGTCTTCAGCCCATTGGAGACCACTGGAGAACCCAAAGAGCCCGCAGGAGATGTTTGGTGTCAGATAGACCCTTTTTCTGACTGCCCAAGAACAAGGAGAAAGTGGTGAGTTTCTGAACAGACAATTTATATCATGTAAACACATCAGCCAGAGATGGCAAGAATAAACTGTGAAATGTCCAGAATGGAAATGAGCTTATATCCTACTGACATTAATCCTTCATGAAGTACAGATGATAATTAATGTTAATCCACAAAGAAATTCTTAGAAAATTATCTGTCACATCTCCAGGGCGAAAAGGTCTCAGTCGTGGCACTGAATACTAACAGTATCATGTTTGATTTGCCAGTGATCATGAAGTTTTACACCAAAGGTCAGGAATAAATCTTGAGTTTGTAAGCTGCGAGAAAGAAATGTATAAACACTTTAATTTATTGTCCTGTCACTGTTAATTCATCTGGTATTCACTGTGACAGGATTGCTGTTAACGAATGTATCTGGTAATAATGTGGATGTCATATATATTTATGCTCTAATCTCTTTCAGTTGTTCAGCATGCAAAGCAAGTTAGAAGCTTTGCCATTTTAAATTTTTATAAATTTAAGAGGGAAAAGAAGTCAGACTTTATTTCAAAGAAGTACTTAACAAATATATGTCACATTTAGGTATCCCGAATGGGGACCTATCCTATCACAGACTAATTACTTCCCATGTCTTTCAGAGGCAACTCCATTCAAAATATGTAGATTAGTTGGTATTTGTTAAATATAGCTAATAAATACATTTTTGAAAAAAATCATGTCTCTGTATTTTGTGTATGAACAAGAGTCATGAATGAAAAACATGCTCTTGGATATCTGTTTCAGGTCCTCAGGAAGCAAGAAACCAACCGACAAAGGAACCATAACCTTTGCTCAGTGGAGAAATTTGTGCCTGTATGGAGCCTTGGCTTATAAAAACCTCCTAAATGTAAGTTTGTAAGTAAATGTAAGTTTGTAAGCAAATGTAAGTTGATTTTTGAACAGTCAGATGGTTTGTATACATTTCGCTGACTCTTTGCGTTAAGGTGATTTTCCACACATTTTCAAATTAAACACAAATACTTTGTAATCCTTTCATACATATTTTTAGCCTGTGCTCTGCAGATCACACAACAGTGTCTGAAAACCTGGAGGGTTTTTTTAGTTGAAGTCAGCAGAAGCTTTGCCATTGGTTTCAGGACTATAACCAATTCCCTATTTTTGTAATCTAGTCATAAGCAATTTCATAATAAAAATACAGATAAACAGCAGATACCTTCCTTGTTCTGAAATGCCAACTTGGAGCAGGAGGCCCTGGACTCCTAAGCTCAGGAGATGGTATAAGACAGTATTATCGGACAGCTGCTGACAGTTTGTCTCACATCCTCAATGGATGCCTGGAAAATGCTGACACACAATCATGATTGCTATTGCTTTCTTATTAAGTAATAACGCATTATTCCTCTCATATTTAAAAAGCAATGCAGATCTGACAGTTCTACTGATACAGATTTCAATGATAGAAATCCCGCTCCATTAATGCTTTGAGTTCAGCTCACAGAACTGAGCAGGAGGAGGAAAATAAATGACTACAAATACACTTTAGAAACCTCTCCCGTGACCTAAACCACCTTGCCTATAAATCCTGATCTTGCAGTTTCAAAACCCGACACAGTGTTATGTCCACGGGCTGATCCAAGCATGTGTTGCCATCATCTCCAAGGGTCCCTGGACCCTGGGGAGCCCAGGTCATCCTCTCCATGGCCCTCACAGGCCTTTTCTGCGTAGTTGCCTATTATTTCTGTAATTGCTTCGTTACACCCTTTGTGAATTGATTAGATTTGGCAAGTGCTGCAGCGGAACAAGGGTGCCCTGGCAGGATTTGTGCCAGTCTGAGAGCTGGTGGTGCTGGGGGATGTGCTGCCCTCTTGCACCTTTGGAACTGGGACTGGGTTCCAAAAAACCCACATTTTTGAGGGGAGGCGGAGGGACAGCAAACCTAAATTGTGTTTTCAGACCCTTTCAGTGCTTAACCTAAATAGTTTTTTCATATCCTTTCAGTGTTTTCTCCTGAAAAGATCACTAGGTTACCATGCATAGATCAATTTTATGCTTTGATTAGGAAAACTTAAATGTTTCCTTGAAGCCTTTTACAATTCGTTACCTCTTAATTAAGATGGAAAAGTACCTTAAATGCCTGGCAGTGGATACATTATGAAATAATTTACTATTTTATACTTTCCCAGTTTATGTTTGCAACTTAGCATCATACCGAATCTAATGCATTCCTTTTGTGTCATGCTCTGAATGCCTTTGGAGCCTTTAGCAAGTGTTGGATATACAAATAGAAACTGTAATATTTACAGCATTCTTATTTAGTAGCTAATAAAACTTCAGGCTTGTTCTTAGTGCAGACATGACTTGTTGTGAAGGAGTCTTCTGACTTCCTTTGTTACTACATGAAGGATTCATTTTGGCATCTCCCTTTAGGGCTGGTTTCTTTTAAGCAGTGATTGCATTAATAATATCATCTCATGGTGTAACTTATTGAATTCTATTCACATAGCCCAATCTAATTTGCTACTGACCCATAATCAGCAAAGTCATGGAGCAAAGGACGTTATTTTCTCTCAGCTTTTCTGTATGGGTATATTAACTTTTATATTTCATACTTCTGGGGTAATTAAATGCCCTGAAATGAGGAAACGTATCATGTAAACGCTATATTAACACCAGGATTATACCTGTTCCCAGGAAACAGTCTTACTTAACTAGAAAGCTGGTTTCATTTTTTAAAAGCAAATAGATTTTGAGGCCAAAATTGTTGTTTTACTATTATTACTTTGCTCAGATGCAAAAACTTGTTTTCTAGCTGAATAATAAAAGGACACCTTGATTTTTGCAAGTGTATATACTGTATTATTTGCATGGTTCATCATGCTGGTTTCTTAGATCTATTTGCTTTAGGATCAGCAAGATATCAAACATGTTCAGGTTCTAAAAGATTTTTATTGGTGATGTTCTTTGAAGCTGAAAAAAAAGCAAGCTTAGCTTCAGCTTTATGACTAAGGCCTGCTTGCCACAGCTGAGAAAAACACAAATAAAAGTGGCATGGAGTCACCTATGTATTATCTAAGAAGAAGATCATTTCCCCTGAGTGATTTTCTCAAGGAGACCTGCTGTCGTTTACAATCAGTGAGCAGCGCCGACGAACGGCAGCTGGTTCTGCATGGGAATTTGATGCACGTCAATCACTTGATGCCTACTGACGGCACAAAGGAATTTGGTTGTGCGTTACATTGACAACCACAAAAATATTGTCTGGGTCGTTACCACAGCAGCAGGAGCAGAGGATGAGCAGGGGCTGCTTCCTCGCCGAACGACCAGCCAAGGCTGTAGAAACGTGGATGCAATTTTCCTTCTGTGAGAACTTGGACATGAACACTTTCCTATAAACATATACACAAAAATAACTTTGCATGTAGATTTCCCTCATTTTGTTCATTTTTTCTTTGGTTTACTGGTACCAAGAACTTCTCTACTAGATGAAACACAAAGCTCTCAGAGGGCAGCAGCACAGTTGGGACAGCAGACATGTCTTCAGTTAATCATCCTGCCCAGGTTCTGGGGTAGGTAGGTGTCACGTTTGCCTCCATGGCAAACCTCATTCTAGTCCCTAATTCTTAAATGTTCATTTAAACCTGAAACTTGGGAAGATTCTTTGCATTTCTTCAGTCTGACGATCTTAGTTTTCCATTTTTAGTGATCTATATGCCCAGTCCTTTTTGAAGTTTGTTGAATTTCTGGGCTCAGTGACTCCTTGTCATAATGAGTCCTATGGCCTTATTATGTGACAAGAAAAATATTCTTTTGGTCACTTGTGATTTTTTTTTGGCCATTTTAATCATATTTAATGTTGTATAATGAGATACCTAAAACACAATAGACTGTAGTCATACCCCACCTAGACAGAAGACATGTCTGCAACTGCGATCTTCAGCAGACGCTGATCTTGCTGAGCTGCCTTTGGGGACCTGTCAGCACTGAGAAGGGAGACGAGAGAGGAAGAAAAAGGGCTGGACTGTATTTAGAAGCAAGGAGTCCCTTGGAGAAGAGCCCAGGGTGGTCCTGAGGTAGGACCGAACCACAGAGGGTACCGTCTCATCAAGGACCAAGGCCCTCTCCCAAATAAACCCTTGAAGTGAGCAAGAAGTGAGGAATCCGACAGCCACCCATACTCGAACCCATGTGGCTTCCCACGAGACTGTTCAGAAACAAGAAAAGTCACCTATGAATGTTAAGCTTAAAAAAGCAGCAGCGCTGGTGAGTATTTTTGGCATGAACTGAAGAATCCTTTTGTTCCAGCTCCAGCCCACATGCTGACTCAGCTCTGCAGCTCTCCGCTTCTGTTCTTTTCCTTTCCCAGGGCTTTCTCAAACACCCCTTGAAGGCTGCTGGTTTCCTCCAGCCTGCTTCAGTCGTGTTTTGTAATGAAGGTTCATAAAAATATTGGCACGTGCTCTCAACCAGTGGCAACAGTCTGCGGGAGCGTGCAATCCGTCAGGATGTGACTGTGCCCTTTTTTCCACGTTTTTGCTATATTTATTTGATCTCATCTACAATAGAGCCTTTTGATATTGCTAAAGTGTAATCAGGCTTTTCAGCACGAAACAGTTTGAATAAATTTGCTTTGGAGAGTCTATCCAGAGCTAAATTCTGCTATGCTTTACCACCAAGCCACTGCCCAGACTGCTCAGTGTTAGCAGGTGAGATTTTCTTGGGACAGACTGGTGCTGTTACCCCTGCAAACTGCTCCTGCATGTGACTTGCTGACCTGGGCTTCAGACAAAAGGTAATTTTAAGTAGAAATGGATCCTCAATTCTATTTCTTTCCTGCTTAACATTGCTTATTTACTAAATGATAGCAAAAACTTTAGATTTTTTTATAGTGAATATACCAGTATTTCAAATAAAGCCAGAATCACAACTCACTGCACACTAAGGCATCTAATATGTTGAGTGGCTATTTATATCTAGAGAAAAAAAAAAAAAAAATTGAATAATGTAAGTGAAAGTACAAGGATAATAGTGTGAACATACTGCGGAAAAAAGAGGGGAGATACTTAAGAAGAGCCAGATCTTGACCAGAATTTAAGTATCCTCCCAAATGCTCAAAATTTCCCTGCAACAATCATATTTTCATTCTCAGGAGTAACTTGTTTGAATGGTGCACATGAAGAAATTGCATCTTCACTGACTGAGCTCGATATAAAAACCAAAGGGGAAAAAGCATGTAATTAACAACCGAAGGAATGCTGAAGTGATGCCTTGTTTTCTCAGTGAAGGTTGCTTGCTCACTGTCCCCATAGAGACATTCTCAGCTGCTGCCTTCAATGGCATTCACAGAAAATAAGGTTGGTTCACATATTTTATCCAGGCTGTATTTTCAAGTGACAGCCAACATGCCAGAGAGGAATCTCTTTTAGTGCTGATTTACCTCACCTGGGCTGGAGGCAGGAAAGAGACATCTCCTCCATGGCAGGTGACACCAAAGGAGCTCCAGGGACATTTGCTGTGTTTCAAGCCCCAAGTGATATCAATGTAATGTGTTTGACTTCATCCTGCAAACCCAAACTCATCTTACACAAAACTACAGGCAGATGACTCTATACTTTTTATTACAGTTTTTCCCCCTTTTTTGGCCGTAAGCTCAACAAATGATTTCTAAGTTACCCCAAATGGAACTTTTCTTCCTCTGTCATCAGATTAGGAAGTTCCTTTATGGGTGGTTTTCGTTTAGGTAAGAAACCATATGGTACCACCATAAATACAGCTATGAAGGTTTTATTTCTTGAATTATTATTTCTGACATGGAATATTCTATACGATGAATAATGAGCTCTGTTCTGTGTCTTACAAGGCTTATGTCCATACGCTCTCAGCCCAAGCCATAATGACAGAGCATTTCCACTGAATCCTCCTCTCACGCTTTCACTCGAAAAAATCTCTATAAAAATAGCTGACAGTAATTCCTACTGACGTTTCATTGCCAGTGGCCATGCAACTGCACGTTGTCTTTTCTGTAAGGAGGTAAGTGCTGGATAATTTCACCATCATCACCTCCAAAACCTCTGGGGATGCTGACAGAAAGTTGAAAAAAAATAAAAAGAAAGTAAATTCTAAAATGATGGAAGAAAGGTCAGTAAGTTAGTTTGTAAGCTTGACTGGGGAGCTTTCAATAAAGGTGCAGGTACTGGAGATCTTCCATCGGCTAAGTCATGAGCTTAACTGCCGCTGCCTGAGACACCTGGGCTTCTTAAAGTGGATTTGCCAGTGAATTTCCACCAATAGCCATAGGTGGGGAAAAGAAAATTGATCCCCATCTTGGGGACACACCTTCTGAGGGGCCTTGTCTTTTCTAATTAAGGACATCAAACCCTGAGGGATACTTCCCCATAAACTAGATGAATCCCTAAAAAGCCAAAGGTGAGTATACTTGGTAGCTTTGTGTCAATGCTCAATTGTTTTTTTTTTATTATGCTTATTTTCTGGAGAAAGTGTTTATTTTTTCTTCTGAAAAATGTTGTGAGGAACTTGAAATACAGAAGATTTCAACCAGCTGTATTTCTCATCTGATGTCCTTTCAGAACACTACTGTGCCATTGTCAGAAATATATAATCACCTCTTTAGAAAGAAAACCTTATTGCCAGGTTCTGTTGATTCTGCATAACTAGATTAAAATATTAGGAATTACCTTGGCATGCTGATGATTGTTTTTTCCACTTTAAAAGCTGGAGAAAGGCTAAACTGAACATTGGACTATTTTCTCCTTCTATTGTTCATAATAGCGACTGACCTTTCTTTCGAATGAGAGATCTAAAAATGGTATTCATTGCTGGTGACGGGATGGTGTTTGAGATGCAGGCTCTCACCCAATCAGTTACTCAGACATAGGAGTAAGCTATTTCTATTGAACAGTAAGACGGATTAAATGCAGAGTGGCATTAAAGGGAGAGAGTAATGCAGAAGCATCGCTGCTGTTTCTTGAATGTAATTTTAAGTAAATGACCTTAAACTGCTCACACGCTTGAAAATAAATCTCTGTTCTGCTTGGGTAGTGTTTCCACAGTGCTTGTTATTTGCAAGCAAATATGAATGAGAGAGATCCTGAATTTTCATTTATTTTTTTTCTATTTTCTGTCAAGCTAGCTATTCTTAAAAAAAAAAAAAAAAAAAAAAAAAAAAAAAAAGTCAAAAGTTACAATGAAGACTTTTTCAGGAAGGAGATATAAATTAACCTGAAGCCATGAAGCAGTGGTGGGTATGTAGATGCCACCAGGCCTGGAGAAGGTGCTGGCATGGGGGTCACAGGATGCACAAGCCAGTGGCTCCCAGGGCATCAGACTCACCTTGTCCCTGGTTCATGGCCACAGAACCAGGCGTGACACACAATGGGAACATGACCACAGCCTGTGTTTGTTCTCCTCATCTGGCAGGGACCCTAAAACTGTATCAAACCTGTGTTTTTCACACCTTATTTCCCCTTTTCTCCTTAACTATCCTTTTCAGTGCTCTTGTATCTCCTTTCTTCCACCCCGATTTCCTTCCAAATTATCCCAAACTATATTTTGCCTGTTAGTCCTCATCCTCCTACACCCGTACCCAAATCTGGTGTTTCCAATACTGTCTCCTAGGTAACCTCAACCTGATGTAGCATCACTGATACAGGACAGCTCAGTACTGCACCCTTGCAAGGTTATGCAGCAAGTCCTCAGTACTCCCCTCAATCATCTGTGCGCTTTGACCATTTCTCATACAGCTTCTCCTAAACCACTTGTGAAGTCAAGACATCCCTCACAGCTCTATCTAGACATTTAATCACTTCTCACCCTTATCTTTCATGTTGGGTGATCCATCCTGTTGTGTGCAGTGATTCCCATGTCCTGCACAGCCCACCACACCAGGCCAGCCCATGGTCCCAGTTCCAGGCTATTGCTCCAGCATCTGCTTCTTCAGGGGATGCTTTGGGGAGACAGAGACTCTGCTAAGATGGGAGTACACAAGAAGATGGGATGAGCAGTGGCATTCAGGTGGTGCACAGTTTCACCTGGCCCAGAGCAGAAAACGAAGGCGGTGACTCTGAACATGACGTGCACCCTCTAGACAGAAGATGATGAGAAATCCCCATGTGGTAGAACCCATGCCAGCAGCACTTCTGCAAGTTTACAAGGATGTAAGTTTATTTTTTTTTCTTGCATTTGTTACAGTTCTTGCCCATCCAGAAAGTGAGGGGGAGTGAGGAGAAAGGCCAGGCCCTGGAGACATCACAGCACCATGCCCTCAGCCCACCTTTGGGGAGGTGCCTGCCCCTGGCAGAGTGCTGCCATAGCAGCCTTCAGGCCAAGTAATGTGCTGAACATTAAATTATTCTTTAAAATTCCAGACAGTGATAAGAGCCCTGCAGACGTTTGGCAGCACCTCGGAAAGACACTTAAGAATATGTTCAGTGTTGAGTGTATCAACAATCACGGTTCTCTCCAGGAAAATGGGTTCAGAAGAGCTGTGCCAGGGCTGGGGCTCAGTGGTCCATCAGGCAGCAGAAGTACCAGACGAGATCATCAAAAGATCCTCTGAATGCATTCTCCTCAGCATTTGGGGTTTTAGGTAAAACAATCAGAAAAAGTAATCATCCTTGGAAAAATGGGTTATACATAAGGAAGCAGGGCAGCAAATGTATTTTGATGAATTTGGGGAGTTCAGTTTCATTCCTGAAAAATAAGAAAAGAGGGTAGAAAGGGAACTGAACTGCCCAGGTGAGGAATTATTCAGTGAATAGGTTCAGTGGAAATAATAGTCATTCATACTCTTGGAAATGTGCAAGTGCTCCATTTATGTATTTTCAAAATGAATTATTTCAATTCTTCAAATTATTGAGCATCAAATAGCTTGAAATTTATGTTAAAAAAATGATTTAAAAGAACTAAATACTATGAAAATGGACTAAAATATTCCATTCAGGTTGAATGAAAACATTAGGTAAGTCTGAAACTGTTTTAGAAACATGTATGGCCCACTGAAACCATTTCAGTGGAAGATGCCATCAAGTAAAATTAATATTACATGTGCCAATTTGCATTTTTAAACTTTTCTACAGTGTATTTAAATTATTGAGTCAATGGGTAGGCTACAAGTACCTTAAAAAGAACAGAGGATTACTTCTACAGCCCTTTGCTGCTGATGCCTTTGGAATAACTATTCTGATAGTTGTTCAGCCCTCTGTGGAGAACCCCAGCTCCACCAGCACTGACCCAGCGTGGGCTGTGGGAGCTGGGGCAGCCGGAGCAGTTGAGTTTGGCAGAGACGGGTTTGGGACTGGCAGGAGCTGCAGTGCAGCAGCACGGGGTAGAGAGCACAGGATGAAGATGCTGTCCCTGTCCATGTCCCCATCACTGTCTGATTTAGTGTAGAGATGGTGGGTTTTTAGAAGCCAAGAGATACTGTCAAACTTTCCGGGGGAAAGTTTTATGTAATGAGATGAGGTCTGGGTTGAGGAATGCTCCCAGCAGCAGGCACTTGAGAACAACAGTGAAGTCAGTGATTGTGGCTGAATCAAAAATGGATCCCAGTTTCACCTGCCCCTTGGCCCCCTGTCTGTGGTAAGGTTTTTACAGAAACTGGGGGGATGGAGTCTTGCATTACTTAAAGAACCACTTAAACCTTTCTGCCTTTAATTTCGAGAAGGTGGTGGCTGTAGATCCCCAGAACTATTTCTTCTGGATGAACAGTTTCGCCAAACAGTGACAGGGTGCCCAGAGAAGTTGTGGAGACATTCAAAACCCACCTGGACACATTCTTATGCAATCTGCTCTGGTCAATCTGCTTTAACAGGTGGGTTGGACTAGGTGATCTCCAGAGGTCCCTTCCAACACCAACCAGTCTGTGATTCTGTAAACTGAAGTAACTACTCTATGTGATGCTGCCCCATACCCGGGATGAAGGGGGTTTGAGGACATGCATATCTTACCTCCTGATAAAAAGGCAGACTCACTTATGTTCTTCAGCATCTAGTTAGCCGTAAGCTCAGCAATGAATTGAACCCTAAAAACCACTCTTTCATGAGAAAGAAATAATTAAAACACTCTTATATCTGCACATCCCTAGCATGTCATCCTTCATTCACAATACACTTACAAAGCTATTTATTTTATAATGCTGAGTTGTGGCTATTCTCCCCCTCCACACAAAGCAGCTCACTGAGGGAAGGCAACTCTAAAAGGGACCTTTGGCAATGACTGTGGCTTCTGAGGAATATTCTTGCTACTCAGCACAAAGCCTTAATGCGTTTGCAGCCCATCAAGGGCTTCCCATCATTCCGCCTGTCTCCTCCTGCATGTTTGAACTCTTTTGTATTGTGTTTGTGTCAACTAAATTCAGGAAATTGTGTTCAAATGCCATCAAGGTTTTGACACAATCTTTCAAAAGCAGTCAGGAAGAAAGGAAGAGCCAAGAGCTGGTATTTCATCACTTCCCACCTACCACAGCTACCAAAGAGTCGGTTGTAACCAACACAGAAAATGTCAGCTTTGTATACAATTTTTCTAAAGGTGATGTGTAATTCTTCTTAATGAAAAGGACTGATTAGGAATTTATTTTTCAGCAAAATAGTGTAACTGTGGCCCTCTGGGTCATCACAAAGCCTTTGAATCAACAGACAAGTTATCAGTACATCAAAATAGCTCTATCAAAGAGCACATTAGTGATCAGCCCCAAAACCCAGGCAAGCCTTAAGTCAAGAAAGACTGTTTGTGCCCTCCAAAACCTCAGGCTGGGAAGAGCTGGTATGAGGCTGGACCATGCAGGGATCCCCTCTGTTCCCCCCATCCCACCCCTGCCTGTACCCTGGATGGACAGGAGTGTTGGATGTGAGGATGACTCTAGTGAGCAGCTGTAATGGCCTCTCCATTTCCAGGAGGAACAGCTCAGTGGGAGAAAAACAAAATGGATTGCCAAAGAGGAGTGAGGGGGCTTTGAAGCTGGAAATTTGCAGTGTGTGTGCTCTGCGGTGTGACAGCCAGGCAGGAGGGGATCTGCACGAAAAATGCCCATTAAGAAATCAAAAAGAGCATGTGGCTCCTCGCTGCTTTGATCCTGTCTTCAAAGACACCCCATGAACCTCCTCTTCTTTTGCAAGGCAAAGCCCATGCAGAGAATTGCCCAGTGCATACAGACACTACTGGGACTGCAGTTGAAGTGGGGAGAGGACAGGTGCTTCCAGATGCCTGTGTGGGGGGGTCTCTTGCAGCCCCCAGCCCACTTACAAGATCAGCACCAGCTTTTATTGGCTACAAACACAGAGTGAAAGCCAAATGGATTACAATTTAGGTCCCATGGAATTGCACAGAAGGTCTGGAATGAGATTATCAGGGATGCCCCTGTGCTTCAAGTTTGGTGTTGTTTCACTCCAGCCTTCAAGGCCATCATACGTTTATGGTTGTTGTTGCTGAGTGCAACCAGGCCACCAGGTTTTCCTCCAGCTGACTGCAGCCTCCAGAGTCCGTTTCAACTGGCTTACAGCTCCTGTCCATGGCACAAGTGGGTTTGGGTGACATGGGATGACCCGTCCTCTCCACTACAGGCACCACAAAGGGCGTGATGGTCAGCACAGCCTGACCCCAGCTCAGTGAACCACGTCTCTGTATGCTGAGGGACACTGAACAGCTGGGAGCCGTTCGAAGTGAACAGAGAGGTGTTTTCCAGGCTAATTCTGTCCTTCTGTTGCCAAAGGTGCCTGAGATGGTGCAGTGGGGTACACTCAGCCACCCAGCAAAGCTCACAGGGTGTCAACTTTTTCTTACCCCTGACATGAACCACATTGAACTGAAGGCAAAAATTCCCACATGCCGCCCTTGTCAGCTGCTTAGTTCAAAATGGTAGAAGGTAACGTCAGGCACCTGCTGGGGTCAGCAGTTCCTGGGGGGAGATCCTTTGTGCCATCCCTGGACCGATCCCATACCGGTGCCATCAGGATGCTATGTGGCTGCCTGGGGACAAGTTGTTTCCAGACACATAACGTGCCTTCTTGCTAAAAATGTTTTCTGAAAACGTCTGGATGGCCATTTCATTTTGGCTGCCAGAAGAAGGTTGCCATCATGTACTTCAGCATTGCCTTGTTCTCAGATCTCCATGAGAAGTGACAAAGCATGGCCTAAATATTTTCCCTTAACTTTCTTTCAAGCCATTTGCAGAGTCTTTGAAATATTACAGTACCACCTTAACACAATGAAATTTTCAAGGAAAAAAAAAATCACAGTGCTTGAATAACTCTGGGGTTTAATACCATGAGGTATTTCCACAGCGTTTCTGTCACTGGCAGCACAAAGAGCTCTTCAATATGATACTAATAGGCTCATGGATGCAAGTGCACTTCATCCACCCCAGTCATACAGGAAAAATACTGTCTTTCAATCTCACAAAATAGTCTTTAATAAGATAAGAGATCTCAGGGTATTATGGACAAAATTCTCACACGGGAAAAACTGAATGGTTCTGTGCTAATCTGGACACCAGTCACTGCACACATCAGCCAGGGAATAGAAATAACCCTCCTCATCCGATGTGTCCAGCCAGAAAACATCAGCCATCAGTGCTGGAATATCAAATATCTTTGTTAACTAGTTGGGGACATGTGAAGGTTAAAAACTGACTGCAGAAAGTGCTCAGGACATTTGTATTCAGCATATATATATATCTATGTACACACACAGTACGTGGTGAACATGGTTAAGGAGCCCCAAGGCAATGGGGCTAAATTTAAAGTGTGCATGGTTTATTGATACAATGTTTCAGGCTTTATTGTCTCTTTCTTTATATTTTTCCCTGACTGGCTGTGTCTCCTTACAGTCCATACACAGATTTGACCTGAGCTGGCACCAATGAAAGCCTGTGAGAGCAGACATTAGTCTTTTACAGTTAATAAATATTCCCATTCTCTACAGCCTGTTGCGAAGGCACTAATGATTCATGTCTTTTGAATAAAACATGTCACTACAGTCCAGCTCGGATCACGGGTAATTACAACTATCATCATCATACAAATGCTCTTGTAGGGCAGTTCATGTATTGTAAAGGATGGCAGTGTTAAATCAGGTTCAGCATTGCTGTCAATACTTTTTCTGCAATTATAAAGCATATAAAATATTAAAATGCAATTAGAGTTATTACAAATTTTTAGGAGTTTAAGAGTGGCTTTCAACTTTCGGTAAATCAGACATGCTTTTGAAAATGAAGAATTGCATAAGGATGGGAAACTTCAGTCACAAATTTGGGCGTTAGGAAATATTTTCTTAGTGATAGAAATCATGTCTTTATCTATGTTTAAAAGAACAACTGAGAGGTTTCATAAGAATCTGCAAACATTCAGCCACTGCCATTTAAACAAAAAGGACTTATTTAGAAAGGCATAAGTTCAGTGAGTGGCACATAACAGAGTTATGGTTTTCTGGCTCCCCCCTGAAAACACTCACAAAGCCAAAGGTGGCCAATGCAAAAATTAAAACTGGAATTGGTCATTTCATAACAAAACTGCCAAAAAGTGGGGACCTTTTTACACTGCCTTCCACTGAAAAACTAAATAGCTAATTGCCAGTTATTTGTTAGTGACAGCCAGAGCTTGTCTTCGCACCGCCTGGCTAGGTAGAAGGACCAGCCCCAGCTCCAGATTCATAGAACTATAGAATAGTCTGGGTTGGAAGGGACCTTCAAAGGTCATCTAGTCCAACTCCCCAATGGCAGCATCGTCCTTGGCTGCTCTAAGCAGGGCACTGGATGTTGAGTAAAAGGTGAAGGGAATAATGGCCCCATCCTCTGCCTTTGAGGAGCCAAATGAGGATTGAAAGCCAGAGGGGCTTCAGATCAAATGTCCACATCCATGTCAGTGCCCCAGCAGCCCTCCTGATCCCCATCTGTCCTTGGCATCCTCGTGTTGTCCACATCAGTGGAAATAACAGTAAAATAAATAGCTTTGAGCTGTTGCTGCAGACACATCTCTCCCTGCTGTAGGGAACAGAGGGTGATTTTGACATCCCAGCAAGGGGTCTGAAGTCAGGCAGGATAAATCCACGCCTGGCTGTGCTGGAGGGTGCAGGTCTGATGCCTGATCTGTGGCGGCATCGCACGCCAGGCTGTGCCCTCCCTGGGTGGCCACTGGCAGGGTGTCCCGGAGCACTGGGGGTGTCTCCCAGCCTGGCACGGCAGGACCCAACCCACGGCTGCATCTGAGGCTGCTTCTCACTGATCTTGAGACATGGGGGAATAAGCCCGTCTGTGAAAACTCAGCCCTGTGATTACTTCGGTTTCTTACATTTTTATAGTTTACGAAACCTAACTCCATCCAGAGGCTATTCCCACGTATGAGTGAGTGAAGATCCAAGCCAAAGGAGACATCAAATGCTGTGTGAGCCAGAAAGCAAGTTACTGTGGTCAGCTGTGGAAAAAGACGACCTTCATTGTCTATACCATTAGACCACTATTGACTTTCTGGTTTATAGGTTTTCCCCAGCCAAGGCACAGAAACAGGCAGAACCCGATTCTTCACACTTTTACAAAGAATCACAGAGTTGTGCTACTCAGTTTTCAATAGCTACATGGGAAGGGTGGGCTAAAGGTATGATATGCAGCATCTGACATTCATCGGAAGCCTGTCCAACATGTAGTGGTAGTTTTCATTAGGTTTTGCTGTGAAGAAACTTCACAGAAAACAGGAGAAAAAAAGTGGGAAAGTGATGAAGTTTGACATTGATTAAAAGCATTATCTAACACCTTCCTTTGGTACAAAAGAGCCATTAATCACAGTGTGGATAGGGACTTATGTAGTGCTCAGTAGTGACCATGAAGGAAATCATGCTGAGTCTCCTGACAAAAAAAAAATAAATTAATTTTAAAAAATCCAAGGTCAGGGATCTGCTCTCATGTGCTCAGAGGACTCACAGCTCCATCCCCATCAGTCACCAGGAAAGACGCTGCTGTCCTGGCTGTTGCTCCAGCACCATTGCTTCAGCTTCACTCAGGAAGGTGGGTGGGCTGGGGCTCAGAAGTCCCCCCCTTTTTACATTTAGCAAGGAGAAATTTTACAAAGGACAAAAATTACTTTAACTCAACGACACCGATGCCCTCATGCTCTAGATCTGTGGGTTTAGAAGCACACAGGGTGTGCAGCCTCCTGCTGCGGGCTGGCTCAGGGACCATCCTGAGAGATAAATGAAACATCTCATCAGGGGTAATCATGCTCATCTTTAAGAAACGCGGTGAACGATGAGGGCACGTGGAACCTGAGTGTGATGAATTGGGGGAAAAGTTTGTGTCAGGTAATTAAAATCAGACACTTATACCCTGGAACAGGACTGCTCTTCTGAGTTAATAGTTGTTTTAAAAACACATCACAGTTTACACAGTGAATCTTTGGTTTCGGTTGGCTGCACAAATTGAGCAGAGACAGATAGCAAAACTAGTTAAGTTAGACTTTCCTTCTACCTCCACCCCATTTTCCCATCAAAGGCTTCACACATACTGGACAACTAAACTGCAAATGACATATTGTTGCATAATTTCTGTAGGCATTCTTTGTAGAAATATTAATTTTGGGACAATCAAAGAATATTCTAGCTTATTCAGTCAAACTCAAACCTGGCTGATTACAGTAAATTAATTTCCAGGAAGCATACGAATATGCAATAGTAATAACACCTCATTGATAAAGGTTGTATTTTCTTTAAGTTTTAAAGTGAATATAAACTAAGGTCATTACATGCTCATTACATTTTTCATTTTTAAAATAAATTACTATTGGGAATATTAAAAAAAAAAATCATAAAACTGCTATTGCTTACAGACTCATCCAGAAGTACTTTAGTTTGCAGTCTTCCAAAGGGGAAGAAAAACCACAGCAGTACAAAAATACTCAGACAGACTTGAAGTTTTCACTGAATGAAACAGTTTCCCTGAGAGAAATCTGTTGTTCTGCAACAGTGATTATTTCACCTTTGTGTTTTCGGAAGTTGCTATGGAAAATGTTAAGAACATCAAGTACCACTTAAACCTTGAATTGCCTCGTTTGGATAACTTGAATTCTGAAATTATATTTTGCTATAGTCCTCTTTTCAGTCTTTAATTCAGCTGAGACCCCTCAGACATTATAAATTCACACCAACATATTTCATAGACTATCTTTGGGGAAACAGGCTTTTAATGCAGCTGTCTTTTTACAATCTGTTTATGCCTTCTTTTTTCTTTTCTTTTTTTAATCTAATGAGATTAGATAATAATAATAATAATCTAAATAAGATTTGGAGGGTGCAGATACTACTGTCTTTATGGAAAGGACAAAAGAGGTTTAATTTCTGCTCTTGGTCCATCCTGATACTCTGCAGAAAACCCACTTCCAGACTCTCACACAGCTACACAGGGTCTGAAACTTTGGTGCCTTGGTATTTAACATGTTTTGCATAATAGAGATCAATGCCCTGATCTGTTAATAGAGATAAATTCTTTTAAAGACATCAGTGAATTCAGGTATATACTTGAAGTCAGGTAAGTATTTAGGGCCTTTCTGTATTGAGGTGTTTGTTGGTAGGCAAAAGTTTCTGGAACAATGGGAAGTGTGAGAAGTAGGGTTTGAAAATGAGAGGTAAGTGCATTTTCTCATCAACCTACATACAAACATAGACACTGCCGTTAGGTAAAGTTTTAGACAGAAATAAACTCTGACGTTTGACCTGTATTTCAAACTTAGGTGCAAGGTAGATTTGTCTGAATTCAGGCCTTCCCTGATTTCAGGGAAATATGGGATCAGCCATTGCTCTGGTGGTCAATTCTGAACTTCAAGGAATGGGAGAGAAATGCTTTTGTGAGAAAATATCCAAAAGAAAAATGAAAACATGTAATGGGAAATAAAGCCAAAAGGCTGGAAAAGGCAGCCGCTCAGCAGTATAGTGTGTAATAACTTCTGGTCAATAAAAATTATTAAAATAATCTGAAATGCAGTGATGAGACATGTCAGCCCGGCAGAGCCCTCTGACAGCCGGCACCCTGGCCAGCCGCACCCAGGGGAGCCGGGTCTGCACCCTGCCTTCTGCAGCTGCCCCCATGTCTGGTCAAAACCCTCTCCATGCCCCAGCGAGAGCCCCAAGCCCCCCAAATCTTGAGCTGCCAGTGTCTCCTGCTCCTCTCCTCACCAGGGTTCACTGCATGTACTAGAAGAGAGGAGTCATTAACACAAAGCTAATGATGTCAGGCTTGTAGTAGGAAATCCAAGCAGTCAAGTGATACCTAAATTAATTCATTTCTTTAGATGATTCACCAGATGTATCACTAGACCTTTGAATTTGCAATTCACCTTTCTGATGTATTTTGGGTTTGTCATCCCGCTGTTAAAGGCACTCCTGCTCACCGCACATGCCAAGCTAAAAAAAAAGACATTACAAAAGTCTCAGCTGTGAAATAGTAGCGTTTTGATAAAGTGTCTGCAACAGAGCAGATGGGTTCCCACCACTGCGCGTGTTGGCCCAGGGCTCCTGGTAAATATAGAAGAGCGATTTCTGTCATTCTGTCAGGGGTATTTATATCCTGCCAGTCACCATCCTATCAAGGGCAGAGCAGTATTAGCATTCTTCCCCAGCAAAGTTTTTCTTGATCATTGGAGGGCTTTGCTCTGGCATGTCAAAAAACCCCATGCAAAATGTTAGATGGCAAACAGAGTAAATAAATGTAGAGTAATGACCCATCTGGATATAAAACACTGGTCCTCTCTACCTTCCTCCTTTCAAGAGGCACAATACAAATCTGAGCTTCAGAGGGAATACCTGCAAATAGAATGTTTATTGGAAAAAGATGAGAAATGACATAAATGAATATTGTAGAGAAGATAAACTGGATGGTGGTTTTTTTTTTTTTGGTGTTTTTTGGTTTGGTTTGGTTTGTTTTTTTAATATTAAAGAATCACAGAAAAGCCCTACTAAAACCAGGTAATCAGAAATACTTCTTTTCACCGTAACGATTTAGCTCTGAGACTGCCTATGACCGAGTAACAGTGAAGTTGAGCGGCCAGCATAGTGCAAGGAGGGCTACAAATGCTGGAGCAATGAGGACAGACCGCACTTAAAATCTACAGCTTAGCAGAGATTTTTTTTTTTTAATAAAAAAAAATTAGGCAAAAGGGAAATACCATCACTGTGCCTGTGCTCTTGTGTTAAGATTAATCATATGATTTTCAAGGTTTGAAAACATTTGAAGTCCCAAGAGGGAAAAAGAAGGAGTCTTGGACTTTTCAGAAGAAAAAGTTTCAACAAAAGAAGATGCCAGTCCCTTACTGCAGTGGGTTGTATGGCAAGTACAAAGCTCTGAATTTATCTGAGGCCAAAAAGCTTAATCTATGCACCTCACCTGCCTGCACCTAAAGCATTTTGCAGGTGCCTGTGCACTGCTTCCCAAAGCTACAGCCTATCCTGGCTGGTGACATCCTTGGCCGGTCACCCTGTGAGATGACAGCAACACCATGGATTGAGTGAAACTCCTGTTTGCTGCGGGAGACTCATTTGGTTTACATCAGGGGTGTCAAATTCATTTTCACCGGGGGCCACATCAGCCTTGTGGTTGTTTTCAAAGGGCTGAATGTAATTTTAGGACTGTATAAATGTAGGAGGCTGATGTGGCCCCCGGTGAAAATGATTTTGATACCCGAGATTTAGATCTTGCCAAATATTGATGTGCGAATGGCACTGTTAGATTCAGGGAGCACAAACCCAAAATGAGGAGGACAAAGGTATTGTCACTGAGAAAACACACATTGGTGATATTGAATTGCCGGTTATCAACTCACAGCTTTGCGTTGGAGTTATTGTTTTTAATTGGAATTGGCATAAAGATTTTCCCAAAGATTCTCCCACAACAAAACTGCCGTTTGTGATGCTGAGGGGGACACTGTGTCCTGGGGTCTCCATAGGTTCGGTCTTTCTCCTGCACATCCTGCCCCTGGACCTCCTCTGCTCCAGTTTTTGCCTGCAAGTAGAGGAGTTTCCCTGGGCCAACAAACTCTACCCTAGGGAGGATGGTGATGGGCCATATATAAATAACCTCCAAGGCAGGAGGATGGGGTAACCAGCTCTGCCACTGCTTCTCTTCGCCTGGACCTCCAGGAAGATTTCAGTATCTCCGAAATATGAGAGGAAGGAATTTCTTCTTTGGATGAAAAGGATTTCCACCATTTTTCTTAAATGAGATGGATGAGATACAAGGCTTAGTAAGTAAAATGTGGATTTTTCTCTTTGTCCTGTTTGCCTTCTCCTCCCTTTGAAGGAAGGCTCTCATCTGGCTGCAAGGTTCACTTCCCACCCCTCCTCTGAGCATCGACTTTATCCTGCTCATAGCAAACTTCAGAAGGTCTGTTTTTATTTACTTGCTCCTAAAAGTAGGACTTTTACTCTCATGGTATCTTTTGTGTCAGTGTTATAATGAGCAGAAAAATAAATCCCCTCTTGGGTACAGAAGATTTTTCAAAAAAAGCCGGATAACCCTGATATTTGTGAGCATCAAATGCTTTTTTGAACAACAAGACCCAAAAACCATTTTCAATTTTGATGACAGACATGCATAAAATCAGTGGTCCCTTATCGTTTCAGGACTTCACTCTGCCGCACCTTCTTCCTAGGGTAAATGTTTATGAAATAAGCTTATCCTTATCTTCTGGAACAGGCTTGCTAGTTACAGGAATCCAGTACCTTTGCTCTTGATGACATCTTTCTATCGGCCTTAATGGAGAAACTCAACTTCTGAAAGTTTATAACCCAATCAGGCATGACATCTATGAGAATCCACTTATTCCTTCTTAAAAAAAAAAAAACAACCAACCAACAAAACCACGCAAACCCCAAACCAAACAAAAAAGCCCACCCAAAAACCAAACAAACCACAGCTCATAACTTTTCTGTAGTCTTGACTGATATTATAAAAACCTGTCTAAAAGGACAATAAGATTAGAAAACTTCCTTTAACTTCAAGCCTGAATACCGCTTAAATTTTTTTCTAATGGTTGTTCAACAAGGATGTTTTCCAGTCTGAATTTATCACACTGCCTGCCTTCTTGTGGGATTTAGTAGCATCTGCTACTTTGTACTAGTGAAACACAGATGCACCAGTGCACCTACATCAACTCTCCCCTGAATAACCCACTTTTAAACAAAAAAATGCCAATGAAGCAAAACCAACCCTGATCAAGGAGCAGAAGAAGTGTTGTATGGGCAGTGGAAAAATAGTCTGTTTCCTGCTCCCACATCCCATGTGCCCTGCAAAAGTGTGTTTCTAAAGAAGGTACCTGCACTCTAAGGGAAGAATTCATGCTATTTTGGAACTGTGATGAAAAACCCTTCTCATAAGACTGTTGGGGAAAGACCAGTGAATGAATATGACTGATGAGTAGCATGATACAGAAGTCACGGTGACTTTGAGATACCACAGTATTTCCAGGTGTGCCAATGAGAACACAGCCCCCCTAAGATGATTTAACCCCATCTCGCAGCAAGAGCTGCCTGGATGTCAGTGGTGGCTGCAGGAGAGATTTGGCAACAGGCGTTTGGTAACGGTGTATGACTGTCCTATAGAACTGCCATCCCACACCTTCCAGCTTCCCAGAAGGAATAATTTACATTCCATGTGGCAAAGAACTGTTGATAATCATCTGTATGTCTATCTGTCTTTCTGTCTGTCTATCTGTCATTTTGTCTACCCATGGAGGACAGGAAAGGGAGGAGGCATTCCCATTGCTTATGAAAGCACTCAAATTCACACTCCTTTGCATAAAGCACAAGTTTT
The DNA here is from genome assembly GCF_964273445.1 of Streptopelia decaocto. NCBI lineage: Eukaryota > Metazoa > Chordata > Aves > Columbiformes > Columbidae > Streptopelia > Streptopelia decaocto. The sequence goes on along the minus strand of NC_138668.1, from coordinate 13,503,387 downwards.
CATTCAAAGCAGAAATTAAATCTATCTGGACTTCATTCTTTAGTGTTCTATTTTCCTAACAGCTCCACCTCTGGGAAGCAGAGTACTATGCACAGAGTAGGAACTGAGCCATGAATGCAGAGCTCAGGTAATACCAGTCATTCTACCCACAGCTTGCGTTTTTTCCTCTCTTTTCTCCTGAAAAGAGAAAATTATCACATTCATGCAGATGCCCTTTTTTCTAAGGTGGCTGCAATCAGATGTGCTGCACGTCTCCCTCTCGGAAATGGCAGCAGCTACACCCATTTGCAGGTTAAAATACCATCACCCTCCCTCTGATGACTTACTCCAAGTCTTGCACAAAGATAATAAAACAGCATGTTCCACAGAGCAGAATTCATGCAACTGAAGTTTTTCAGGTATAAAAGCATCCTGCGCTATCTCCAGCAGAAGGAAATATTTGTGCCATGTTATTTTCTCTCCTTGAAATCAGCTCCTTGCTAACCAGGTCTGACTTCAGTTCTGTGGCAGAGCGGAGGGTGTGCTGTCGTCCAGCACAACCCTTGGCTTGTCAGAAAGGTAAAACTTACCAGGCTGAGGGATCCAGCATGGAAAGGGACCACAGGCAGCAGGCATGGGCAGCAGTGAAGTGACCATGGCATCCTGGTGCAGGCTGGCAGGGAGAGAAGCAGCAAACCAATGGCTTTGTGTTGCCTGCAGTGCTGCCAGGGCTCCTGAACCTCTGAGTCCCTACCTCTTCCTGAGCCTTTCTCTGACACCCTGCCTGCCTCTGAACACCCAAAACCTGCTGCTCTGACACAACAAAATCACTTGTGTTGCAGCGAAGGAATTTATTAAATACATGAGTGCAAATAATCCTAAAAGACCAGCGGACACAAAATCACAGAATCATTTTGGTAGGAAGAGACCCTCATCACCATAGAGTCCAACCGTTAACCCACCCCTGGCACTAACCCATGTCCCTGAGAACCTCCTCTCCCTCTGTTCAACCCCTCCAGGGATGGTGACTCCACCACTGCCCTGGGTAGCCTGTTCCAATGCCCGACAGCCCTTTCTGGGAATAAATTTTTGCTCATATCCAATATAAACCTCCCCTGGCACAACTTGAGGCCATTTCTTCTTGTCCTATTGCTTGTTACTTGGGAGAAGAGACCAACCCCCTTCATGCTCCAACCTCCTTTCAGGTACTTGTAGAGATCTTTTGCTCCTTCAGAGGTGTCTGTGCCCTCTCACTCAAAGATGGGATTCACAAAACACTGCCAGAGTTTCAGAAAAATCACGTTCTAGTCTAGAATGGGACTTGGGGAAAAAAAAAAAAACCAAACACCATAACAGCATAGTACAGGGCACAGCTAATAACATGAATGGTGCAACCCTTGATGCTTCAACCCTGCTTTCTGTGCCATGTTCTCGAAACTTTCTGCTGTTGTATCATTTGGACAGAGAAAAACAGGGTTGAAACTCTGATAAGCAGAGCTCAAAAGATATGTATTAGTCCCTAACAAAGAGATGTTCTACTTTTGCTTTAAAAATTCTTCAAATACTCAGAGCTGAATTCAGTATTTTTGATTCATTGTAATTGAATCTGCTCAGACAGAGAAGTTCTATGAACTAATTACCCATTGTCTCTCCTTGAAGTAAATATTAAAAGCAAGACAGACAAATATGGGTTGAAGTATGCTGCACAAATAATGTGTATGATCACTAGCTAAACCTTTGCATTCATAGTCTATTAATCACTATGTGGGTTTAGATGATATTCACAGCAAAGCAAAGGCGGTATGACAGGATACAACTCCGTGTTATCATCTCTGATTGCAAACAAAGAGCTAACCTGCCTGTATCCTGTGTCTCATCATTGTAACATAAATAATAAGAAAATTCCTTCTTTGCCAAAGCCCAGCTGCTTTACGCTTTTCAGAGATTGCTTTTCTAAGAGCAGAGAGTAAGGCTTGGGTCACTTGTACAGCACAGTGAGATTTTTTCAGAAGCACTAGGCTTTAAAGCATCTCTAATTGTACCAACATTAACAAAGTAAAGCCAATTCTGAGCACTTAAAACCCCAATGGATCAGCTATTTGTTTTCTTGCATGAAAAAACAAAGAAGAATATAGTGAAGAAAAATACTGTAAAAAGTGAAGATAGTCCGAGAAATAATTTCATAACAGCACTGCTCATAAAGAAAAGGCAAAATCAAAATATCCCTGGTCTGTTAGGGTTAAACCTGGAAGGGACTCAGAGGTGAGTGGGGAGATATCGCATTGTGAAAGCCAGAAGGAAAGGTTTGCATGTGCTGAGCTGGGGCAGCTCTGAGCCATGAGATGTGTCACTTGCCCTGCATTTTTGGGGACCTCCTGGCACAGGAGCTGCCCCCCAGCCCGAGGCAGGTACCTGATTTCTCTCTGTCCCCACTGCCACGGCTCAGCCAGTGTCACCTTCTCTGCCCCAGGGAATGAAGAGGGAATTCGCTGCACATTTCATGGAAGCTGGGTGGGTTTCAGACTTGTCTGTGTGCTCTGCCCCATCCTTCTGCAAAACGTAGGGTCTTCTCATGAAAGAAATGGAATAAAAGCAGATTCTTCATTCTTGAGTTGAAATTACAGTTACTTTTACCATGTGGAGTACTTGTTGGTTGTATCACTGTGCTTATGGGTGCTTCATGAGTGATGTCCATACATGTTTTCTGAATGAAGGCAAAAAAGGGACATTCACAATTGTCACTATTACGCCTGTCACTGAGCAGAGAGAAGCTGCCAATGCATGAGCCTTAACAGGGCAGATGATGGTTTAAAATGAGCCTAGGTATGAAAAGGATGGAGAAAAGGAAGGGGGAAAGGACAACCTCTCCATATTGTTTCAATAACTGTTATATGACTTTTTCACTTTTTTAGATGCAGTTTCTTCCTTGGAGAGAATATTTAGAAAAAGGAATTCAAATAATCCCTTTTCCCTTTCCTCCTCCTATTCCTTTTCCTGTAGAGAAGTGTTTATAGATCTGCTTGAGATCTTGGCATATATTTCCAACCTCTTTGTCTTGCAGGAGACTTGGCTCAGCTCTTAACCTATCCTCAAACAGACTGATTTCAGTTTCTCTCTTGACTTCAGTAGTTTTAAATAAGGACAAACTTCATCCCTGGCCAGTGTCCTACATTTCAGATTCCAGCGCTGTCTCTCCACAGCTAACCTCGCGTTCCCATCAGCACAGATATGCTATTTTTGGGAACCCCAGGTTCTTGCCTGTGGGACCAGGGCCCCTTCCCCAGTGCAGAGCTGAGCTGGGCTTAGAGCCCACTTGGCTGCGAGTGCCTCATCTCCACCGGCTCCGCTGTAAATGGGAGCTGAGAGAAAGAGCTCCTAAAAATATACAAAAGAAAACAAGGAGATAATGCTGCTGGTTTGTGCTCTGTGAAGATGCATTATTCATGGTGTACAGAGACAAGAGAGGGAGAGAAGATGCCTGGCAAAGCCCCCAGAATGGCTTATTTACCCCCGAGTAAAAACTTAGATTTGTTGAGTAGACTCCATAAATATAGCAGGACTCCTGAAATGTCCAGATGTTTCTGAGAAGATGAATAATGTTCTCTTTCTGAAAGCTTACTGAATTTTTTATTATCTTATGCACTATTTGTGTGGACAGGTCTTCTTAATGAACAGCAGTAAATAGCAAACTCCGGCGCTGCTCCAGGTATTCAGTGAGAGAGGAGAGCCAGGGACACCCAGCTCACCTGGGAGGTTCTGAGGATGTCCCCAGAGGGGCTGGACCGCACTGTTCAACAGTCAGAAAATAAACACTGAATCAATGAGATAAACCTCTCTTAGGAGTTGGAATGTAGCCGTGCTATAAAGATGCTATAAGGCATTGCCAGCCGTGCCCTCAGTCACGGCTGCGGCACAGCGGGATGTCACACCCCTGGGCAGCCAGACCTCCAAAAAAGATTTCAGAGTTCAGACAGAAACTGAGTTCAACCTCTCCATTGAACTAATGCTGCATTTTTCTTCAGATTGGAAATAATTTATTCTCCATGGTAATTCTTTAGTAATGCTGCTCCACTTAGACCAATTGAAACTGGAAGAAAAGGATTCACCTATGAGAGTTCTGCCTCAGTTGGACAGTAGGACTGATTTATACCTTTACCTTGTTTACTGTCTGGAGGGCTTACACTTTCATCTGATTACTCTCTCTCCTGTGAGTTTCCCTCTATGCTTAAAATAGAAAATGCCACTAACCCTGGGACTGCTGATAGAGCTGGGGGGGCCTCTTGAGCAGTGGTTTTCTATGTTTGCTGTCTCTAATTCTGCATCTTCTCTATCTATGCCTGAGCTGCTGGGTTAGTGCCACCCATATGTATTTAAAGAATTGAGCCAGCTTCCATGACTTTATAATGGATATATAATTATTTTGTATTTTTCCTTCCAGATTTTGGTTTGTGGTGTCCTTGCTTCTATTGCGCACTGCCTAAAGACTTAACTTACTTGAATTCTCAGTCTTTGTGTATGTGTGTGCTTTCTTTACTGATCAGAAAAGAGCCTATAGGTGTGTGTATATGTTATTACTCTGTGGATATGTTCATGCTTTTCTACAGCTCCATCCACATGCACACATATACACATACATACACCTGCGTGCAGTCAGAATGAGGTTTATCTCACTTGTTAAAGACCACTGGCAAGCATGATCATACTGCAACCTTCATGTACCTTTCGCATTTACAGTGACTGTAAATGTGACTGACTCCAGCCAAGACTGAGTTGACTGTGTCCAGGACTGATGCACCAGTAGCTGGACATGGCAGAGCCTCTGTCCCCCCAAACCGCAGCTCCCCCTTTCCTCTTTGCTGCCAGCTTTGCATGTGAGTCCACATCAGCAGCTACAAGCCTGGCTGCAGCCTGACCCCAGTTCAAATCATGCCCAAGAGGCAGCAACAGGATTTGTTACTGTTTTATTTTAAAGTGTAGCCGCAAATGAAGGAGATGGCATCAGCACCCATCTTGCACGCCCCAGCTGGTGTGGTGGCATGGGAAGCGGTATGGCTGCTTCACAGCTCCTCCTCCCCAGCCCCAACCCAAACCTGACGCCATAGAGCAAGTAAGTGTTCACCACATCAGCGTTTCGCTTCCACAGACCAGGGAAAATGCAGCATCCATAGGACATGAAGAGAAAGTCAAGGACCCACAGGGCAGAAGGGGTTCCCAGGGCAGAGTTTGAGGAAACACAGTGCTGTGGCTTAGCAGTCAGTGCTCTGCCCACAGAAAAAATGAACTTAGGTCTGGGAACACTGTTTACACGTTTTATATTAAAGAGCTATTTTGCAAAATCCAGAAACCACCCTGGGACAAGAGGCAGGACCTGAAGCCTCTCTTGCCATCTCAGCTGCACCTTCACTGCATCCCCACCGACAGCTCTCCCGACTTCACACAGCAATGTGCCATTGCCAGGGGATCTGTCATTTTTATCGGTTCCTATAGCTCAGCTGCTCAAAACTTCCTGCTAGTGTCATTTAGCCTCCCTCCTTCTCATAGATAGCTCCTAGCTGCTAATATATACTAACATTTTTCACAGTCGCCTGCTTTCCATCTGCTCCGGTTTTAGTGCTGTTTTTTTGTCTTACTTCCTCTATGATCTCAGCTTGCTTTTGTTGAAGCTACACACTTTTTCATCCTTACTGCGAATTTTTGGCTTTTTAGACATCAAACAAAATGTCTCTAAACAGTGCTGGGTTCTCAATCACATTTCACTCTATTTCAGTTCCTTCTCACAGATGACTCAATTCACAGCGGCTGTCGGGCTGGTGACACTGCCCATTTCAGACGGGCAGAGATGGTTGGTTGGGACTTTTTCTCATGGTGTATAATGTACGTAATGCAGTTCTGCTCTCTTGCTCCTAAATACTTTTAATTTCCTGCTGTGTGGTCACTCCTGTAGCTGCCAATGTAGCACCCCCCAAGCTGCAGCAACACTTTTTGAGTTAAAAAATGTATTTTATAATTTCAAAACATCCTAACAAATATTTAAGTACTGTAGGGTGAGTCCTCCAGCAGCTGCCACTCTCTCAGCCAAGAGCTCCCCATTATGGACCGATGGGGAAGGAGCTGATGCTGTTTCTTGCATGATCTGCCTGTCCTTGGTGGGATCAGGTAATATCTGATCTTGTGTGTTATTCTTTGGGCCTGTGAACTGTGTGCTTCTGTGTTGTCTGACTTATATATGGGTAATGCAAAATTTGCTCTGGCATGTGCTGCCTGCTTGTTCTTACCCAACCGATGCCCCCAAGTTATCAAAATGATGCTGCACGTTGAAGTCACATGAACCTTTTGGGTTTCAGCACCAGCGAGGTCAAACAGATATTTCTAAATGACCAGTCCCAGTTCTTTGCATTTAAGCATCAGGCACGTAGCACCTGTGACCAGCAACTAAAAGCAGTCCTCTTTCACTCCCATGGTGGCTTGACCTCAGACAAAGTTAATTCAAAGTTTTAAGTCATTCCATGTCTAAAGCCTTCCTGTTCACAGGAGCAGAACTGTTAGAAGGTATTTTAGGCTTGCCTGAGGACATTTGCATTCAGGATTATGACTTGACAGGGAACATCTCACGTGGAGCATCCCTGGGCGGCCAAGTCTCCAGAGTCCATGCACTTGATGCCCTTATGCCTGAGAGAGGAGCTGCAGGCCCTCAGGATGTTATTTCATCGCTAAGGAGGGAGACAAGTGATGATGAGCCAGTTACAGTGTTATGATCAATGGCAGGTCACTCATGCCTGGGATTAGACCATGGATACAGGAATTTGCAGAAGAGAAGCACTGAGGAAACTTTGTACCACTCAGTAGAAATCTTGCACCTTTTTAATTAGGATGATAAAAGAAATGAAGTGTTAAGTGGGAAGGATGGGTGCTGAAGGCTGCAAGAAAAGCATCAGCTACTTTACCAGCAGCAGTGGTTCTGAGCAGTGGGTTTGGGTGCTTAGAGAAAAACGATCACTAACAAATCAAGTCTACAATGGCACCGAGGAGCCTTCAAAGATAAATGGCAGACAGCTGATTCCCTACAGATTGATGATTTCCTAAGACAGATTTCATTCTGAGGCAGTGAAAACAAAATTTTCATAGTCGGAGAATTTTTTATTGAAGTGCAAATTGAAACAGCTAAACAGTGTTTATGCATGTGTGTGCATATAAATATGTATCAACTTTCCTTCTTCACTTGTCATGATTGCAAAAGAAATTCCCATCCTGACTTTTCACACCCACATGAGTACAGGAAAAAGGAATTTAAAGGTTGCTTGAATTTATGTATCCACTGTGAAATTCCTGAGTACTGAAAAGTACATTTTGTTGAAGAGATATGAGTGCTATGTAATTTACTGTTTGAGGGCTTCCAAAATGAAATGTTACCGTACATCGTATAACACTTTTCATTGAGTGGGAGATCACCTTGCTTATATTTGGCCAAAGTTTTTCAGTGTTATTCATTGTACAAAAGCTACCCTTTACAATGGAATCAGGAGCATTTGATTGCTGCTATATAAATGTTAATTAGTGCTCAGGAATCCCTAAGAAAGCATGGACAAACTTTCTGCATTCAACAGACAAGAGTGTGATTGTTCCCTATTAATACTGATATTATTGCTGTGGGCAAAAGATCTTCAGGGATCTAAGAAGTGTGATATGCAAAATACAGAGATGTAAATCCAGCACCTTTGTCATACATAATGTAAAAGAACAGAAAATACACAACTGTGATAAACTCTTTGTCACTCAGCACCGATAACCTCTTTTCAGAGAAGAATTGGGGGGCTCAGGAGAGGCAGCTGCATCCCACTGCCCCCTTCTTGCTGAATCCAGCTCATCTCTGTCTTTGCCCAGAAGTTGGTCCCTCACTAGTGAAAATGCTGCCCTGACCTGCAGGAATATCCATGTTCCTGTCCATAGTGGTGCCAGGTGTCCTTGGGCTACTGCTGCAACATGGCACATCATGGAATCACAGAGTCACAGACCATTTGGGGTTGGAAGGCACCTCTAGATATCATCTCATCCTACCCACATCCTCATTGTCCGCGGTGCAGAGCTCCTGGAGCTGGTCCTGCCCTGTCCCAAGCCTCTGCTGTCTTGCTTTAAGACGTGTCCTGGGTGGAGGAAGCCTCAGGAGCTAAAAGCAGGACTTCTGCTATAGTAGAGCAGTCTTGTGCCTTTCACAGAAATAGGCTTGAACTATCCAGTTAACCCCGTTCTGGTTTCCCTGGGGTCCTGCCTGGGCCGGCCCTGCTGTGGGGACGCTGGGGCTGAGGGAGGAAATTTTGAAAAGGTTCAGACTGAGACTGAATTCAATGCCAGGGATACTCGCAAGGGATTTCCACATCATGCAGATTCCACATATTAAATTGAATTGCATTTCCTCACTCATTTGCATGATTTGCTTACCATGTGTGTGTAAGCATAAACAAACAAATGCATCTTCCTTATGTTTTATGGATATAACTTCATAGATTTGACTTTTTTTTTGTCATGGAGAGCAAGCCCTATAGATGATTATACAGTAAGAAAACATATGTCAAAGAAAATGTTTCATAGGTCCAACCCTCACTGAATTAATAGGCGATTCAAAAGGCTGCAGTCACTATTTCAGTAGCTTTCAGCTTTTTTAAAAAATACTTTTTGACAACAGAACAACATACTTCATTTGCCACAAGCCTGGTAAACATAACAAAGGAATTAAGAAGTGGAAATGTCAGGGATGACATTTGGCTAATTTGGCTCTCCAGAATTCACCAGTGGTGGTTATGTCAGGCCAGCTCTTCCTGCTTGAAATTAAAGCAATGTTTGATCTCAGAATTAATTTCATTCCCTGGAATAAATGCACTGGAAAATCCACACTGGATCTTTTCAAAATGAAGGGTAGCGATTTGTGCCACTTAAAGAATAATAAAAGAGTCATATTCAGACAGTCTAAAATCCACCCGAGTCCCCATGCCCAGGATTTCATATTGATCAGCTCTGAGTTTGGAGCACAGAAAGTATTAAGCTCTGGGACCTCAGTGAAATTTATTCCAACCATAAGTCCAAAGACTGTCATTAGCGGGACTGAAAATATTTAGGTAAATCCATATCTATTTCCCAATGACTACTCAGACATCAGTATAAAAATGATGCCAGCCAAAGCCTCTTACCCTTTTTTTTGGCACCTTGGAAGTTGTGGAGCTCACCAAGGCAGGAGCAGATGTCCTGGTGGCTCTTGGAGTCAGTGTGTTGGTGCTGATCCCATTCTGGTCTGACCCTGATAAAAGAGTGACTTCATGAGGCTGGCAATGAGGGAATGCTTTTACCTTGGAAAATGTGCCGTGCTGTAATAAACTTAATGTTTATTAGCTAGTGTAAATGGACCAAAGTTTGCAGTAATTGTACCTTGACTGTATAGATTAAAAAAGAATAAAATGACTCTACATTTTGTCCTTGATATAGGGCACAAAGAAATAGAAAGAATCCAGATATAAAGAATTCAGCACAGTTTAAGAAACCTAAAAGCTAACTTCAGAGAAAGGTATGCAAAGATCAGGAACAACCAGATGCCTCTCCAGATGTTCTTAAACCCACAGCTGGTATCAAGAAGGACTTAAATTCATAAATTCAATAACCATCACAAGAGTAACTCAAAGTCACTTATTTTGATGAGCCATCTTAGAAATCTGCATGCAAATGTGCAAGTGTAGAAGGACACGCTGTACACAGCACTGGGAGAGAAAAACAATAGGAGTGTAATTACGTAGTCCCAGACCAGCCACAGCCTCATCCCAGGGTGCTATGATTACTGGCAGGCCAGTCAACGTTTGGTTTTATCATAGATGGGGAGGTTTTGTTTAAAGAATTGTTCCTGATTTCTGTGAGTAATGTGTTTTCTCCAGGCTTTGTCTTGCAATGGCTGTCCCATAAATCATGTTCAAAATAAAATGTTTAGAAAAGCAACCAAAAGCTGCACAGCTTAATCCTTTTACTAACCATGGACAAGGATCTATAAATGTGCAGCACATGTACAAATGCTTCAACCTATTTAATTCTCTGGGGGTGGTCACTAGTTCCAGTAAAGTTGCTAGCAAAGATGAAACAGCCAACTTTTTTGGAAAGTATTTGCAGCAGACCACATCCTTCTGTTGATAAAGCCAATGTAACAGCGGAGAGCAGTACAATATAGAGCAGGACCCAAGAAATTCATGTTCTGGAGAAACTGTAAGGCTTGAGGACCAGTGGCGACAAATGGATATTTATACTGGAACAACCTGACTAGTCACTGTTTGACTTTATTGATATGTAAATTGGAGTAGTAAAATAAATTATTATCTTCCATTAATAATGAGGAATGTCTTTTTACTAGCACTGAGCAATATTTTATTATAGTAAGAGTGGGCTGACTGCACCTCTGTCCATGTTTTTTTTATGTTTGTCTGGACAAGTTTTTGAAGAAACTTGTAATGCTCATATTTTGCTCTGCCTTGCTTTTATCTGTAGTCACACAGCTCTATTACAACTTTCCCTTTGGAAACATGCAGAGTTAAATGTCTTTATCAACTTACCTTCAAACATATTCACTTTCTTTTAAAACCCTGGCTACTCAGCAAACTATTTCCCAAGTCTTCGTGTTAAGAGTCAAGGATCTGACTCTAGAAATAAAACTTGAAAAGCATTAAAATTTGGCCTCTCTATATGAAGGACAGTCCTCAACTATCAATAATTTTCACTAGTTTTTAAAGGATGAAAAAATCCTTGTCTGTTTTGAAAATGTAACTTTTGGATCCAGACACTAAAACATTACTATCAGAAAGCTGTATTTCCTCCACATTTGTAATGAACATATCAGAGACCTAATCGCTTCAAGCCAAGGAAGGTAACCAATTCTGCACTGTCAATATTTTGATCTTTTAAAAAGTAGTAATGTATCATACTGAAAGAGACCTTTTTTCCCTGCTCAATCCCCCCACTTCCAAGCACAGAAACAGGCAAGCAAAAAAACCAAACCAAAATACACAAAAAAAAAAACACACTATCAAACAAAAACTCAAGACCAAGTCCTATGAGTTCAGCTTCATTCTGTGTTTCAAATGATCAGGAACAACAACATCACACATCTCCTGGTCCATACCTCCCTGGTTGTTCTAATTAATAGTGGCCAGAGGCAGTATTTGTTTCTTAGCTCATGAGATAATAGGTTATTGATTGATCTGTGAGCTAATAGCCAAGGTTATGTCTCACAGAAGAAGTGATTGTGTGGATTGAAGCTCATCATTGATCCTGTTTCCACACACTCGGGATCATACATTTAGCTGTCACACAAAGAAACAGAAAACACCCTTAATGACATTTATTGACTCCTAAAGAAGTGATTCCTCACCTACACCCACCACCGGCCCAAACAGCCCCTGAGCTTGACACTAACTCACGTTCAATATCTGCATTCACTGGCTTTTCAGTACCATAAGCAGGAAAATCGGAAGAGCCGACATGCTGAAGTCATCTGCTCTCACAATGACGTTCTACATGTCACTGCTTCTTCATCTTGTGGCATTGCCATCTCATCATGGCACGCATACTGAGGAACCGTGAGATGAACGAAACACTCAAATGGGTCTTTAAAGGACTAAAAAAGGATTGGAAGAGATTAATATCAGAAACTAATGGGGCCATAAGTGCAACATGGAATTGAATGGAAATATTGAACAGTGAGCACATGACTGGAAATGCAGAACTGGCTGCAATTCAGAAGGTCCATTCTAATGCAAGCTTCAGGATTATAAAATCTGGTTTAATTGCAGAATATTTTGTGAAAACTATTTGTTTCTCTTCTATCACTTTGGCTGTTCCAAGTCATAACATCCAAAAAAGGAAAGAGAAATGTTTCAACCTTATTAAAACATGTGTTTCTGAAATGCGTTTCAGAAACATGGAGGTTTCAATGATTTGGTATACTTACAGAAGACAGTTTGAGCTTCTCTGAATCAGAATATTCAGAATGGGAAACTGTCTTGAAATAAAAAAAAAACAAAAAAAAAGAGGAAACAGAATAAACTGAAACATCTGCTTTGTTTAGATGTAACCCAGTAAAATGAATGGTTTACATCAAAACATTTTGAACTCTTAATTCCAGACACAACCAGTTCCTCTACTACTCATCTGTTCATATCTGCATATGTATATTAAATTAATTAACTCTTTATTGGGAGTCATCTTGAGGCTGATAATGAAAACCAAATTGAGAAAATTAGCTAACTCTCTCTTGCAATCTTCTGCCGGTGTTATCGAGAAATGCTATTCGGTTATTTGGAGGCCATTGATTTTCTTAGTTGTGCAGGTCATTTTCACACATTTCTGGCTGGCCCTGCCTAGACCCACAGCCAATGCAGGCTATCCAAAAAGTCTTTTTGAGCCTTCCTGCTCCCTGGTGGCTTTTGCAGTGTCACAGCAGTCTGGGAATTATCTCCCCTTCAAGTTTCCTGAGCCTCTGCCCTTTTCTAAGCTTTTGATTTGCAGGTGCTTGCCCAGCGCAGTCAGGATTTCCTAGTTCGCTTGTTCACCTGCATGTAATTTTCACAGAAGACACCGCTCATGAAGATATATGATGGGAACCTAAAAGGTTATTAATTTATTTGACACAAAAGCATTTTGGAACAGTGCTACTCAGTGGCATGCACACCTTATTTTTATTAAGCCATGTAATGGGGAAAAAACTAATATCAAATCCAAGGCAAAGCATTAAAAAGCTAATTTGCCTTAAGGTATAGAAGCTCCCAAAAAACCTGCTATTTTTTTTCCTCTTTCAAGTGTTACAGAGACACAGTATTTTTATTCTCTCATTTATGTCAGTTAGGATCACTAATGATCTATTATTACACAATCCAGAGCCAGGCTCCTCTTGCATTAGCATTACAACCTCTCCCTTGTATCTGCACTGCTTTCCCAACTGCTTTGTGTCACCCAAACCATTTTGGATACAGTTTCAATTACAGAAAATAATACGATTCTTGAGCACGTGTAAATGCTTCAAGTATTTTGGCACGGCCGTCCTGCTCTGAAATAGCTGAAGAACCTGCCTGCACTTCCAGGGAACGAGCTCAAGGTGCCCATCTGCCTTTGCTGAGCAGCCTTCAAGGCTTTTGTGCAACATGAAAAAGCTAAATACTATCTGCATGCGTTGGGCAGAAGATGTCTCGCAGTTTAATTGTGCACATTCACCGTAAGTATCAATTAAAGGCCAACGTCCGCTTTCATTTCCTCTGAATTCAATACAAACCCAACAGCGGCTGCAGGATCAAATCCCAAGCCCAGCTATGGAATATTTATTATATTATATCAAATTTTTCAGCCCAGGCTTGAGCAGATCATGTTAATTAATGAAGAATTTCCAGATGGATGTACATTATTTCAACAAAGCAAATGCTTTGGGGGAAAATAGTCTCCAATGTGGAAAGAAAATGGATCTATTATGTCAGAGTAATTGATTTAAATGAAAGACAGTGAGTATTTGCTACTTGCCATGCTGTAGCCTGTCTATTGATTCTCTCTGCAGAACTCTAAAGCTGCATCTTTATAACATCAAGGATCTTCCTATGAGACTCTTTTTAGGTTTCTAAGAACCAATAAAAAATTCCTTTTTTGGTTTGTGATCTGGATTTAAATGAATTAAAGTCATAAAAGAAACCTGCCATTCAGGGATACACACAAAATTTAAGACTATTTCCATGGGTGCTTACATTACTAATAGACCTCTTAAAAATAGTAGAATGGAGATTGACACTTGTATCTGAACGTGTTGTACTATTTGTCATCGGCAACTGCACCTGTTTTTAAAATTAATCTTCTTTGAGAACATGCACTGAAGGATTTAAGGATCTGAGCTGATGCTGCCATTTCTGCTGGAGGCTGCAGTGCAGGGAGACCCAGCAGACAATTTGCTCAGGGGCACACAGCTATGAACCCGTGATGGATACCGTAGGGTCTCTGATGCCTGTGGAGATTAGAAAAGGGGTTTTATTCCTCCTCCTTTTCATAGGATTGCATCTGATAAAGGCTGAGCAGTGCTGAGCAAAGTAATTGCAGAGGCACTGGCAATGAAACAACTGGGAGATCTGCTAGGTTCACCTTGCACAGCTAGGGGAGAAGAATGTAGAGGCTGATATTTACATCCTTGGGAAAAAAACAAAAACCAAACCCAAAAACTTCCTACTTTTTTACTCTATTGCAACTTCAGCAAGTTTCTATGCAACCACTAAGATCTTTTGACCAGCATCATCCCTGGCTTTATTTGGAATTTATAAGCACCCAAGAATGAGGCAGGTGAGTGAAGTGCCAAACCTCTCCTTAAATCCAGCCTTGATCTCCAAGTCTGAGTGTGTGCAGTGAGGCACCTGCACGCTCCAGAAAGTGGCAGGCCTTGGCAGGACATTATAAGGCTTTTTCTAAGAAAATTAAAAAGGAAATGCCCAAATGCAAAGAGCATCTGAGACTTCACAGAGCATGAGAACAGCCAGGCTGAATGGTGTGATTTGGTACCACACAGCTGCATCAGCAAATACTATTATCTTTCTATTTCTTGTTCTTCTAAATGAAAAGCCTGTCTTTTGATGCTTTAAATTGTTGAAAAAAAGTCCATGTTTAAAAAGGTAAAATGTACCATGTAGAGGTAAAATATATCAGATAAACAGGAAATGACCAGACTCTGCATAAAAGGAAAACAAACTTGGGGTTTTTTTATCAGTAAACAACATGTTTCTCTAAATAATAAATGAGCTGCTTTTCATTTTTCCAATAAGAGTCAATTATTTTCAACTGGATATCAGTCAGCACAGCTTGGATGTTTTTAAATACTTATAATTACAAACCTGAAAGACGTTGGCATGGTAAGAAGCTTAACAGCAACAAAAAGAATGTAAGTGGAAAGGTAGAACAGATGAGAACCAGCAGTATTGCTTTATATGATACTAATCTCATTTTAAAATAGCTTCTCGTTTCTATGCAAAAAGGTATTTGCAATCGTGCTCCCCTTGACTTCTGCAGCGGCCTGGAGACACCCTGTGCTTGTCACCCAAAATACACTGAACAACCATTCCTGATAAAATGTTTTCATACTGATAGAACTGATTCTGCCAAAATTTAGAATATATGTATATATATTTTTAATACAAAAATTAACAAATAGAATACTGGAGAGGATGCAAGAGACGTGGCTGCTTTACCACCTCCTGCCTGGTGACCACAGCCACCTCGCTGGATTTGCTGCCTCCTCTCATGTTTTCCTTCCCATCCCAATCCCAACCATCCTTCATCGAGTCTGAACTCCCAGCACAAGACACCCATGACCTCAGCTGGAGCATCCTGGCACCCAACACAAATCAATATACATATTTACAGCCACTCTGCTTTGTTATTATAATAGAGGAGGGTTACCCTTCATCCACCATATCACAGGAACTCACATTACTTCATACCTTTTTATAATTAATGATAATATATGATTCCTTTACCCTGCATGAACATGTGATTATTGTCTATCCACATTTATTCACTAAAATTATTATCTCATTCTTATGGGAAAAACATAGAATTTTCTATACCTTTATTGTGACGCTGCTGCATAGCTGAATGAGTACATTGCAAAGAAGCAGAAAGCGAAAATTGCCAAGTGCGCTGGTGTAAACTCTAACATTACGAATTTTTAAATAAAGATAAAAAATAAGGCTTTTCTTTAATAGTTTAGAATCAGCTTGGCAAAGCTGAAAAACATCCTAAGGATATAATTTAAGAAAGGGGATGATAGTAAAACATATAATTGATTTTGTTCAGGATTAGGGAATTTTGCAGTTAAAAGGCTTTCAAACAACTATGATTACAAGCAATCCTTTTCTACAGTCTTTTCGAAGAAAACACTCACCGAGGTGAGCTCTCTGTCAGGCTCAGGGCAGTTTCCCATTTTATAATGTGATTTTTCTTTTTCTCCACAAATGCTGTAATTCTCCAGATCAATGCTTGTGCCCTGCTCTGCAGAATATGGACATTTTGACCACACAGTCATCTTCTCTTAAATGAAAGTACTCCATTCACCAAAGAGAGCTTCTGAGTGATGTGCTTCCTCCTACCATTTATTACTAAAGGTTACACTGTAGTAAACATCTTTCCAACTGCATTTCATGCATAGCAGGTAAAATATTCTGCTTTGTGTTATTACGATTTACCCATTTTAGCAAATGTATATGTACATTTTAAAATGTCATTAATTTTGAATGTTCACTTTGGCATTGAATTGGTGGATAATTTAGCCTATTAGATTTTTCATATTTACTTTGTTTGCAATATTTGTCTGAGGTAGTACAAAACCTGAATTTTTACACTACCTCAGTTCACTAACTTGACAAGTGATGATATACACATTTCAAAGCTCTTTCTGAGCTCCCAGATGTATGCAATCCTTTGTGCATATAGAGTGACTTCAGTGAGGTCCATGGGCTTTTGTTGAATTATTTTAATGTTTATTTTTTCCTAAGTTACTAGAAAACAACTCCTGCACTGTGATCCCTTGCTTCAGGGTAAGGACAGCTGCAGAAATGCTGCCAGAAGTGACAAAGTCTGCCATCCACAATCCCCATTTTTATGTCCCTATTTCACCCGGCTGATCATCCCTCTTTCAGTGCACAGGGCTCATCCATAATGAGCCCAGATCACTTTTATCCTGGCAGCATCACCAAGGCTCTTTTGGGGGAGCAGGATTGATCCCCAGGCCCCAGTAGGCCATCGGTGGGATAAAAGAGGGCTCTTGGGGTGGGGAGGGCAGTGACATTTTGCTTTGCCTTCCCCTCCTGCTCTGCCCAGTATGGGAATTAGCAGGAGACCTCATTTTCCTGGGTTTGTCAGTACTGATGATAGTCCTTCTTTGGAGAATCCTCATGGCATAATACACCAAAAGAAAGACTTATGTTAGGTAAAGAAAAAACAAACAACCAATCTTACTTTTGATACTCACTGCAGTAAAATCTAGAAATAGCAATATGTATGCTTCATACACTCCTGTCCCCAACACACACACCAGGTCACCGTGGCTGGGCTGTGGTCCCTGTGAGCTCAGGGACTGAGCCCCGGCTGAGGAGGCACCAACATCCTGGTGCCACCCACCACGTACATATTCCTCCAACTAAATCATTTACTCCACAGTCTGTGTCAAGAGCAAAACTGGAGTCACCGTTTCCATTCAAGTGCTGTACGTGCTTAAAGGCACAACACAATTAACTCACTGTCACATACAATTACTAACCACCATGTTGGCACCATGTTGGCACGTATTGTAAAGCGTTTTTCTGGCTAATGTGCAGCTAATTGGACCTTGGTTCTGGAGAGCTGTACCACAGCCATTTCTGCTGCGAGGGGCTGGTCCCTTCTGCCTCTGCTCATTGTCAGACATTTTCAACAGAAACTTAGAGGACAGTGGTGACACATTAAATTAAGGATGGATGATGTGGTCAGGACTGCAAAAAGTATCGGGGTTCAATTTCACAAGACTTTCTTAATGACTTTGAAGCACTTTACCTCTTCTCTCTGCAAAGAAGCACCATCCTCCCCTTAGCCTCACATGACCGAAAGAAAAGTGCATGGATTACATACAATATTAGACCAGCTTTTGTCCTAGGAAGGAATTAATGCACATGCAAAAGAATCAAGGTTTTGTTTAAGCTGTTGCAAACGTTCGTCAATGCAAGTTCTCATAAACTTTCTCTCAGGACTGCTCCAGCTGTAAAATTCCCATTACATTGCAAACCGTATGAATAAATTACTTACTTATATGTTAAGGTGATACAGACCTTATTTGACCTCACCAAATTAAGATAATGTTGTGATGATATTATCATCACAATGTTATGGTCATGTTGTGATCACCATGTAACAGCAATTACTACTTGCTATAACCAGCCAAGTTAACCTTGTAGTACTCATTAAAACAACTGTCAAACATCCATTTCTCTACTGAGGTGGTTTCGTCTCAGTACAGAGCAAGTGCACACAGGCAGTTCTCTGCATTAGCAACAGAAATTGTAAATTCAGCTTCACGTACCAGAGGAAATAGTAGCAACTGCAAGTCAAAGGGATGGTGCAGCACTGCCATGGGGATGGAGGGATCAGACACAGGTCATAAATCAGCGAGTCTATCAATAAGAGCAGTGCAAGGTTAGACTCAGTGACGTGGCCAAAGCAGGGGGAGTTTCAGAAATGCCGAATGAGGCTGACTGCCTGGTTGTGGGTGAGGTCCATGCAGGGGGGCTTGCTATGGCAGTGCAGCTGCAAATTCAGACAGAACTGTGGGGTATGATTTAACCAATGCATGGTACTATGAGAAATGTAGTACACTTAGTGGTGGGAGCCAAATGAGAAGAAAATAGGCAACACTTGCTTATAATGCAGCTTAGATTATCTACAGGACTTCAAAACCACTCTGCTTTGGAACAGTGAATACCTAGCTTTCCAGTTGAATATTAAAAGAAAAAAATATTAAAATGTGGTATTTCCAAAATTGACTATTCAAGAATCAATATTTCCATGCCAATATTCCAAACAGTGGTGGAAGAAAAAGGCACAGATCTTGCAGAGATAACTGTCTCTAATTTTTTCTTTAGTTTACTTTTGTCTAGTATTACCCTAATACCTTTGCAAGGATGTGCACATACAAAGGATGTTCTCTGGAGAGTTTACACATTGTGTATGTGCAAAGGGACCTTTTACAGAACGAGCTGCAATCTCCCCTGCACGGTCCCCGTTCAAGAAGCAGTTCAGCTGGGCACAGAGCCAGCGTCAGCTAATGCTGACACTGTAAACAATTAAGCTTTAGGCCATCCAGGATTTTGGACTGCAGTACATAAATTTTCTGTATATGAAGGTACTAAGGGTCAGGGCACAAACTGTTATTGCCTGTAACTAGTAGAATTGCAGGCAACTTGCTTTGCCCTCAACTAACAATTTGTTATTTCTACCAGAACATGTTCATATTTTACATATGATCTACAAGAATAAAAAACATTCTTCTCCACTTTTAGTGTCTGAGTGCTTTCCAGATGTGCACAGAAATGGAGCACTGACATTGTTTGGAAATGACTTTTTTTCTTCTTCCAAGAGAATTACTATTTGAGGTGTTTTTTACCAAAAAAATCTTGCAATGTATGATATCAGTGAGACAAAGTCCAACGTGCGGAATAAAAGAAACAGGTTTGTTAAGTGTTAGTGCCTGTGAAACTCTCCTGTCTCTGCTGAGGAGCTGTGCCCTTCCAGCAGACCTGGTGAGCCTGTGGGGGTCTTAAATGCACAGTGTTTCCACACTCTGAGTTTGCTATATATTTATTTGAGAGAGTTTTCAGCAGCTTGCATTTCTGGATCCAGATTCAGTATTGGGTCTTGCAGCTACAAATATTGATTTAAGCATAAATCTCTATTTGAGCTGCTTTTGTAGGTGCACTGTCACCTCAACACAGCTGGATCACACCGCTGTGTTGTGCCCAGTGCAGTGCTGAGCATTCATCTGCTTTGCACTGAAAGCAATACAGACTGGTTTTGTTCTTCTTTTCTGAAATGCACTCGCCCCATTTCTTGACAGACTCTAACCTGTGTTATTTGTCTTCCACACCACAGGCAATAAAATGATTTGCCAGGATTTTAATGGAGAAAAAAGGAGTTTGTGTTTCTCATTATTCTCCGCTGTGCAGCCCATCTCCTGCTGCAAGTGGTGACTCTAAACCTGCCCTGGAAAGAGTTTATCACAGATTGGCCACGGTGTGATGTGCAGGTAGGTGCCATAGGCAGAGCCACTCGCATTTCAGCTGCTGGCAAGGGGTCAATACAACATGACAGCAGGGAGAGAAACCTGATTAGAAATGGTATTACTGGATAAAAGCCTTTTTTTGTTTTTCTCTTCTTTCTTTCTGCAGGATGAACAGCTCCTTTTCAACTTGCAGAGGGCTCTGAGTGTTGCAAGGGTGCAGATGTCTTGGTGTTTCTCTCTGAAACACCCTGCAGTCTATCTTCTGTCTTTCAATACCTCATTGCAAGCAGAAACTCATCATGTCTTGATGATGCTGGGGAGGTCCTCTCTGCAGCACCTCTCTGCTAAGTGCAGAAATGGTTTTGTCATGTTGGATGAAAGCTGCTGAGCCTTCCTGAGGATTCCCAGGTTGGGGGATGTGACCTAAATAAACATAAATGTTATTTGAAAAATATATTCTAGTAGAGGACTCAGCACATTGTGAAGATTACAAATTGCACCCAGTTTTCTGTTTTAGCTGCCTTTTGTGCTGAAGCTGTTGATTGCTTTGACTGTTGCAATTCAGAGAACTTTTTCCATGCAGAAAGAAAAGTAGCAGTTGCAAGCATTTATAAAGAGTACTGAAACACAGTGTTTTTCATGGTTGTTTTTCATTCCATGCTCCATTGCTTAGTTTCCTACTATCAAGAGATGACAGCAGTGTGAGCCCTCATCTCACAATGGCTTATATATCAAGAAGCCTCAGAAGTTTTGGTGCAGCTTCAATTCTGAACTGGGCAAATAAAATAAAACCAAAGGCGTTTATGTCTCAAATCTATGACAGCAGTGCCTCTTTGCCTGAGATACCTACTGGTTTGTAGCCCATTTATAGGTCTCCTTTCTAGTTATCCATGCTGCTGCTTGAGATTTCAGCAGGATATCAGAGATGGCAATTTTTTGCAGCTTTTCTTTCAGCATCTGCTATTCCTTAAGTGGTTGGAGGTTCAGAGCACAGGGGCATACTTGTTGTGTTTTGTTTTGTACAAAATGTTCTGGCCCTAACATGTTCCACCCAGAGCTGTCTTGCACCCTTCCACAATACTGATTTTAATAAGACTTAAGAATCTGAAAAACTAGGAAAGAAATAATTAAATCATTCCAAAATTAAGCCTCTAAATATTGGGAACCATGGCTCAGCGATCTAGTTGTCTAACTTTCATTCCTCTCATCTTCTGGCGATACCTGGCATGGGACATCCTGGCTCCTTGTGCATCTGAGATGCTCCAGGGCGTGCAGAGCCCAGGAGGCAGCACCCAGCCTGATAAACACACGGGAGGACACGTCAGAGGTCCCAGCACCCAGTGGCACCTCTGGCAAGGTCCTGTCCTGTCCTCTGATACTCCTCAACATTGCTGCCCCAAAGCTGAGGGACGAGAACTTGCTGGCTCAGATGATCCAACAAGACCTTATGTATTTAACAGGCTTGCAGTTCTTTCACTTTTCTCCCTTGTTCTGCAAGTTGGGTTTTCACAGCAGGAACTGCAGCCCCAACAGGCTTATCCACAGGACACAGTATCTCATGGTGCTGTGAATAAATGTGTGAGAGATTTGAGCACTTAATAATGCCGTCATGAAGCAGAAAGCTGTTCTCAGCCGCAACCGTATGGGAGCTGCCATGCTGCTCTAATAATAACAGTGAAGAACAAGGCAGTAACATATTGACATCATTGTAAAAATTAGGAAAGGAAAGAGGAAAAGATCTGACTTGGCACCATATGATGGGCATGTTTTTCGAGCTCTGACACAAAGATTATGTCTTAACTTAGAAAAGAAATTTGTTTCCATCTTCTTCCATTTCCCTCCATGAACCAGAGAATTCTCCCTGTAACTTCCCCCAACTTTACTGATTTTCTGACCTGGAAACAGAGAAATTATTTGTAGTGTCCATAAGCATTTTCTTCACATACTTTATTCCGTTCGTGCTTGGGACACACACATCATTAGTGTTTTTAAAGAAACTTGGGGCTTAATAGGAAATACAGAGTATTACTGTATAAAAAAGTGAAAATTATAAAATGCACAAAATACTAAACTGGATGATATACACTACTACTGTCTTTAGGGGAATGCATCATCCTGGGGGTGATGATACATCAAAATAAAGGAGTAATCTGGAGCTGGATCCACCTCCTGTTGAAGACAGAGCTCTCATTACGCCTAAGTAGAAACTCATTTATTCTCAAGCCCATATAAAATCATGCCATCAAAATACCATGGAAGAGTTAATGGAGGGAAAAGCAAATAATTAACAATTTACCCACAACGTTTAGGCCTTTAAATGCTAATTTACCCCATAAAGATACAAGGGAAAGCCATAAACATATATTTTAAAGAGATTATAATACTAGTCTGAAATAAATCAGCTGGGATAAAAGGAACTTGCCTTGATTTCTGCTTAAGGAAAGAGACACATAAACACACACAAAGAGTACCATACCAAAACATCATGAAACTCTTTTGATTGAAAGTAATTCAACTCCAAGGCTGCAGTCTAGTTCTTCCTTCACATCCAAACTATATCTGAGAAAGAAGCATGACACACCTGGACTACCCTGGGGCCAGTGAAAAGTCTTTAACTGATTTCAGAAAGGCTTTTGGTCAGAACCAGAATTCAAGCTTTTGTCAGGCAGACGGGTGCTCAGGCAAGGGGTTTGGGCTGTGCAGCTGTCTCAAGTTACTGCGACAACCTGACATTATTCCACCAAGAACAAAACAGCCTAAAACCACCACGTCTGGAGCAGCAGGCTCTTAGGAGGGCTGTCTGAAAGATAATATGCTAAATATAAGCAGTTGTAATAAATGCTGCTGCAAAGCTACAACTGATAAATTCAAGTGAATGATCCCCTGTTTATTGGCATAAATAGTAGCAGACGGCAGCAATCGCAAGCATTAGCTTTTCCCATGGCAGAGTCTGCAGGAAGAACTTTAATTTTCTTTCATGTTTTGGACAGACAGTTCCAGTGCTGTAAGAACAAGACAAATGTTTGAGTTTACAATGTTCTCCTAAAAAGCCTCACAGAAAGCCTATCCTATCCTATCCTATCCTATCCTATCCTATCCTATCCTATCCTATCCTATCCTATCCTATCCTATCCTATCCTATCCTATCCATGAGCACCAAACCATCTGAAATGCATCACTTCTGAGCTTTTCTGAGAGCAGAGAGCCACTGAAGCCTAGCTGAGCCCTTCGGGTCTGTCATAGCTGATTCCAGGACTTTTCCTTACCAAGGTTTCCCCCGGGGACGAATCCCATGAGGTGACCCCAGGACACTGAGTGAAGCTGAGCCTGACCGCCCACCCGTGGTCTCACATGCTGAGCTCTGGTAACTGTGAAAACATTAAACAAAAACAACAGCAATTTCAAAAGGCTATGCAGCATCTTATCAGAAAGCAAAGTTCATCTCAATATGGGTAAAATATTATGAAGGGTTGTGTTAAATACATGATGACGGTCTAGAGAAAAGTCAGAACTGCTGCTTCTCAGGGTCACCTCCATGGGTCTGACTCATGAAGCTGGTGGAAAAACTCCTGGCTTCAAACAGACACAGTCTGTGGCCTCGTACAGTGTGCTGTGCCACGCCAAGGGCTGCTTGGCCTCCAGGCACCAAGATGTTTTCCACCTCTGTGTTGAGGTTTGGATGAAATCCTTTCACTTGTGAGCAGCAGATCAGTCAAGAGACAGAGCTTGTAGGCAGCTCCCTGCACCATGAAGCCTTCAGTCACTAGAGGATGCTCAAGCAACCAGATGATGAAGGGACCCGAGAGAGCCTCAGTGAAGCCTACAGAGAACAAAGAACATGATTTCTCTTTGGTTTAGTATAGTCTAATCTTTTTATTTACCACTGCATGAGGTAGCCCACCCATTTATCACAAAAACTTGTTTAAGGAACATTTAGCTATCAGGTTTCAGACCTAAATATGCCTATTCAGGTTCCTCCTAATTTAAGCAATCTCCCAGGAGAATGATCCTATCCTGAAAACACCACGGGAATGAGGAGAAAGGCAGCTGACACCTACTTTCACAGACACTCTGAAGGAGGAGAATCCAGCTCAAGGATCAGACAATGTCTATCAAAACAGTGGTAACCAGATGGTTACTGTCTCTGTCCTGTCTGTCTCTTGGCTAAAAAACTGACAGTCTCAGAAAGGTTGAAGATATTTCCCTGTCTCAGAGAGGTGGAAGATATTTCCCTGAAATACAGCTAGTCTGATCAAAGGGATCGGGTAAGTAAAAAATTAAGCCCTGCTTTATCTGCTCCCTTTTTCTACCTAACATTAAACCACTGCCCTTTTTACTGTAGTGTTTAAAAGCCAAATATCTACCTATATTCCATCTTACTCTAACTCCCATCTGTCTGTCACCTGAGCACCTTACATTACCACTTAGAGAGACAGATCATACAAGAAAGACACTAAGACAGCAAGAAATCCAGCCTGGGCCCCCAGACAAGCTCCATCCAAGACACACTTGTGTCACTCCCTGTCTTCCTAGCGAGCAGGATTTTCTTGGGACACTTCTCCCAGTCTCTCCTGCTTTAGGACCATCAAGCGCATCGCAAGCACATTGAATTTTGGCTGCTTAACATGAGCGAGAAAATCTCCATAGGAATATTTTTTAAATGTCTGACATCTGGCTTCAATTAAGTTTATCTGCATTAATAAAATACATTCCTCGCTCAGTGGGTAAAGATATTTTTAAACCTTTTATACAGTCATCCAATAAGCCTGAAAACTGATAAAAAGTATATTCATGTGCAAATCAGTACTTTTTCATTTCCCTTTCCTTTTTTTTTTTTTCCATCCTACTTCAATATTTTAGAATCCAACCTCTTTCTGAGTCATGTAAATAATTTCTATTGGCATTGTTAACGACAAATGTACGCAAGTAAACTGTCAGCCACTGCAGCGGGGAAGATCTGCATCAGTGAACTGTGCTGAGATTCAGAGGACTGATAATGACATATGGAGCCTTTCACGCTTTGATCATCAGTTTGAACCTGCAACACCCCAAACTGACTGACAGTTATAATCATGTGGTAATTACCTGGTTGTCTATATATGATTGCTGGTCTCTTTTTATCACCCAGTGGAAAGGCATTCTGCTTGCTGGCAGTAACTATCTTCTCTGTTGCTATCAATCTCAACCGTTCAGTTAAAACTGAAGAAATTATTCTACCCTTCTCCCCGTCTCTCTTTTCCTAAAAGGTCCGTGTCACTCCTAGAAGGTAACACTTTACAAGGATACCTATCCATCTTCCAGCTCACTTTTACTGCCATCCTTTTCCATCCGCTGTCACAGCAAAGGGGAAGGAACTCCTTTAGTGGGAACGAGGAGGAAAGAAAAGTCTTTCTGATTATGGATTTTTGTGCTCTTAGGCTCTTGCAGCAGAGTCTGGTAACAAAAACACAAACACATGGGAGACAAAGGCTTCCTAAGTTCTTTATAAACACCAGTGCCTGACATCCCACAACAACCCTGTGAAGTCCTCATAGACTGTGTCTATATGGACATGCAAAAAAAGTTGTAGTCTGGCTTGTGACTGCTGAGATGGCAGATCAGGGGTTGTGTCAGCCCTCTCTGGAAACACGGCACTTTGAAGGCAACATTGTCCATCGTTATCCCTCCTTGTGTCCTTCATCCCCCAGGTATCGAGCTGGTACTTCTATACCCATGTGCTCTGAAGACTTTTACCGTGTAACTCAAGCCTGTTTGTAGCCCTAAGCCATTTGCTCAACTTTGACAGCTCCAGTAGGAGAAGCTACAAAGGATATTCAGATTATTTCACTCCCACTCCCTTTGCCCTTTTCCATGGGAAATACAACTTTTGAAGAATATGCAAATTATCCTGTCAGATTTCCTGCTAGTGGTAAATATATTTATTTTCATTATTTTATTTCCCTGATGTCTGTTCAATGAAACCTACAAATGCACCAAAGTGTTACTTGTCAATCAGTTCCCCAGCTTACAAAATGTCTAACAGCAAAGAAACATAAAATGAAGCAGCCACAGTGTAATTTTCTGCTCAGTCTATTAGACATTTATTCATTTGAACAGTTCACACCTCTGTTCTACTATGTCAGCTGGCAACATCAGACATATTAAAATAATATTCTTTCACCAGATATAAAGTCTACAGCTCTCATGAAAATATTCATGACAAGAAACATTTTAGTCAATTGGTGAATTGCTATTACAGTTAAAACATTAATCGCCACCATGCCATTACTACGGTGTGGGAGAACTTAATGGACTTGCAGTATTTGATTAATAAATACAAAGAATCAGAACATTGCGATAAGTTCAAAGCAGCCAAGGGCTTCTGCTGTGTAAATGAGAATTTCTGTACAGATAAGTCTGTAAAGAATTTTATAAAGAAAATATGAAAAAAAAATAAAAAAAATGCAATCTAGTTACAAAGTAATTAGCCCAGGTACCCGCTCAGGTGCTGCAGGAAAGCAGCACAGGGTCTGAAATCCATCCAGGACATGGTGAGTCCCAGGCTCTCAGCTCCACCTCCGGGCGCTGCCAGCTGCACCTCACAGCACACAAACCGGGACGTATTTTCCCTACATGAACGGCAAACATGCCATGCGCACCCTACACATCCCAATCACAGCTGATTAACTACCTATAGAGTGCTAATTAAAGCGGCTCCTGTGTGTACAAGTTACAAGAACCATCAGTCTGACTGTCCTACCTAAAATAAATCTTTTCTAGACTAGAGTCAGCATCTTCTGGAGTAGGACAGTCCTTTAAATGTATTTGAAAGGAGTAGATACAAAACAAAGATAACTTTCCTATGACAAACCCCAATAATTTCAATTGGGACTGGCCATAGGGAAAAGTCCAGGAATGAGGCTTCTTTCACAACTGCATTTCCTTATCCCTGTGTTATCCGGTACAAGAGTGACCTCTACTAAGCTGTGAAAACAGGAATGAACCCATTTCCTGGGTTTGATAAAATGCTCAAAGATTTCTGTAGAATCACTTCATTGACTCCTGGTGTTCAGATCAGGCTTTTGGCAAGGCTGGTGCTGGGATGTGTGTACAAATGGACTGGTTCCACAGTCTTTAAAAAAAGACCCAGACACACTCTAAGCACCCTCCTCCCAACAACAAATGCCCAAATGGAATTATTTTTCTTTATTGTTTTCCATCAGAGCACAGATGCCTCTATAAACAAGTTTTTTACAATTTTACCCAGCATGTAGCTATCCATATTTTAAACAGTAGTTTAAAAATCCCACTATTTTTATCTAATTCAACTATTCACCACATCATAATGATTATAGATTGTTTCTGCTCTCAAATTAACCTTGGGGAACGTTTAGATACTCTTTGGGAAAGGCTCAGAGGACTATGGAAATCTCTAATTTCTACATCAACAGAGGGCTTTGCATGCTTGGTTAAGTCTGGAACTGCCTGTTCCTAATTTGTGTCTCCAGATGAATATTTATTTGATTCACAGCCTGTTTCACAGAAGCTTTTAAACGTATTGTCATCAAGGAGGCTGGATGCAAAAAGAGAAATTCTGTTTTATTTCTCAATGAGTTACTAGAAAACTGCTCAGTTATTTAAACTTCCAAGTTCTGTTTTAAATAACAAATAGGACCCAACCATAGAAAAATCTGTTCATATTGAGATGGGTATTTAGTTGTTAAAGAGCAATTGTCTGCTGAAGTATTAGCTCGGGTGGGGGATTCTGCTGTAGAAAACATTTCTTGCATGTCTTTTCATGTTGAGTGGCAAGTTCCTGACTCTGAACACTGCAAGTTATTATAGCAGCAAAGTTGGCAGGTTTAGTCAGCAGGCTGAGTAACAGAAATGAAACGATCAACAGGCATGTAAAGAGAAGTGATAAGGCGGAAAATGCAAATAAAATGGTACAGAGATCTTAAAGAGAAATGGTGCTGGATTATCAGTGGCGGAGTCAGTGGCATTGCCCTGCCCGAGTCTGCCCATTCCAGTGAATCTGTGTGCAAAGGCAGCTGTATGCAATTGATTAATTCAGCTACCATTAGAAACTAGAAAGTAAATGGTTCCATTAAAAAAGTATTTTAGCATCAGTGACTCCCTTCCTCTGATTTTTCTCTGCCTTCCCTTTGCCATGCATCCTTCTCCAGCTCCTTCTTGGAATCTTCCAGGACATAATTACCCACAGTGAGCAATGGCCACTGAGCTGCGAGCAACACCGTGATTCTGTTTAAAAGTACAATGGCTCATGCGCAACTTCTGCTGCTACAGATTACTGCATTAAAGGTTACCAGTCACCCAGAAAATCCCAGAAGAGAACATCATCATGGTTTAAACTGAGTATGAAAATTGTAGGTTCACATTTTAACGTGTTTCTTACTGGATTTTATTTACCACAAGAGACCCAGTATAGTTCATGTCTTATGTGTTAGCCCATACACAGCTGTGTAGAAGTCTCAAAGGCGGTTTGGAGAATGACTATAAATAAAGCTGTCAGAAGCCTGTCCCCACGGGGCCATTTGTTTGTCCAAACAATGACAACATTAATACTCTGTTTTCAACAGCTTTTTTCCATAAGTGTGGACATGATTTTGAGCTCATATGAAGTCCTGACAGCCAGAAATTGTAGCCATGTCCTGTGGTGTCATTCATCCTTGTCATTACATCCTCAGTGGTGAATCAGTAAAGATCCAGCTGCTAATTAAAGCAAGAGTAATCCTTAAAATAGACTAACACATGCCTCAAGTTATCTCTGCTTGCTGGTCTGGTCCTGCTGGCAGGGATTTCTGTGCAAGCTGCCTGACTCCTCCAAAATCCTCTCCTGCTCAAACCAGGGCAGCTGCACTAACACAGCTGAGGCTGGAAAACCCATCTTCTCATGGGGTCAGGGGAAAAATCAAGGTTATTCTATCAGCTACTTGAAGGAAGCACCCTCATGACATATGCTACATATTGGGATGTACCCAGGAATGGCAAATAAGGATTTGGCCTTATTTGAGTAGGTACAAATGCACTTTCAGGTTTATATTTATAGCCAAATATAATGAAAGCTGGGCTGGGGAAAGCAATGCCTTTTTAAAATTGGAATAGCTATTATTCATTCTGTCTCTCTGAATTTGCAATCAGCTTTATCAGTTTAATTTCATTTATAGGATGCTTTGTGACAGCACCTTCCTTAGGTTCAGAGACAGCTGAACTCAGTTTATTAAAGCCCTGGGTGTTCCTCATGCTTGATTAATGAAAATATGCATATATTTTGTGGAATCTAGCAAAAGCAGGAAATTGCGATTGTTGGGAAGGTAGATATGGCTGTTAGACCATGTAGAGAGGACTACTGAAAATGGCAGCAGAAAAGCCAGACCAAACAAAGTTGAACTTGTCAGGAGAGATCAGTGAAGAATAAACACTGTGTGCCTGATAAGCTGGAAAAAGAAGTCAGACGACACAGCAGGCGATCTCCAGCTGTGTGTGTCTCCCAAAAGCCTGACAGAGAGCTGGCAGCATTTCAGGATTCCCAGAATATGCATCCACTGATCACACACAAATAAGTGGGTCGTGAACATATTTAAATCAGTTTATCTCTGCAAGAGGTGTCTGCAAAGCCTCTCCAAGAGCAGTGGGACCCCCTGGGCTGGCTCAGATGGGGCTGGTGAAGGGAATTCCTGCATGTCAGGAGTCAGGTCACTGCTGCTCACTGGTATCATTGTGCTCATCCAGCCCACTCTGCCACTGGTGCTCTCTCATCCTTTTTTTTAGCTATTTGTTGTAAAGGGACTTGAAGAAGCCAAGTTGCAGTGACAGTCACCCAGCCATCCTGTTTCAAAACTACGAACACGATGACTTAAGGGCAAGAACCATGGGCGTGATGGTTTCCTGCAGACACAGGCTGTGGGGGCACTCGCCCGCAAGCAAGTGGATGGCTCAACCTTGATCCATCACTCTGCTCCCACCTGAAGTCCCTGTTTAAGCCAGTGGGACTTGCTAAAGTACCTCTGAGCAGATTTTAAGTGAATCTTAAAACACCACACATTTTGTGCCAAGCCTTTGGTTTCTCACTGCAAGACAATCTGGGATCACCTCTCAGTGGCACAGGACGTTCATGGTAGAGGTGATGGAGAGAACAAAATGATTAGACATTTCCTGGTTCCTGAGATGGAAAATGAGCTGGGGAATGATCTTTCAGGATTATTGGCAAACCACGGGTCCCATATGCCACACCAAGTGCTACCAAGAGCTGCGAGCCTTGCAGCTTTGGCTTTGCGTTCTTTGTCTCAGCTCCGTCTTTCACTACATCCCTCAAAGCCGGAAATCATACAGCCCTAAGGGATTTAGTCCAGAACTTGAAGTTCAGCTACACGGATATCTACAGATACATTTTTAAAGTGTTGCTGCTGTAAAGCAAGGTCAGAGATTATGTTGCCAGACAAAAAGAAAACCATCACTGAAATGCAAAGCCAAAATATTTTTTGGAAAAGGAAAAACAAAAGTCTATTCAGCTCTATAATTCTCACAACTAAGCCAAAAATTCTCATTAATATTTGTAGATCTGAAACAAATCATACACCCTTGAAGACAAAAATTCTCATCAATATTTGTGGATCCAAAATAAATCATACACCCTATTCATAGGATACATATATTTACAGGATAAATCTAGTCTCATGAGGATGTCATGATGGTTAGGACATCAAACTTTCCTTCTTCTCCAAGTTCACACATTTGACCTTCCCTTGCAGCATACTAAATCAGTGCATGCAAATCCTTTGTCACAGCTCTGCTCCCATTTAAGTCAATAGCAAAACTCCCACCAAATCCAATGAGGGTATAATTAAACCTGCACATTTTAGTAAACTCCATGCAAGTCACTCAAACCTACAGACTGAGTAAAAATTTGGTATGTGGATGATGCAAAGCATACAGAAGGATGTGCCAAATAAACAAAAAGCAAGTTTCACATGAATTTTTGCCAAATCTAGTTATCCCTCTACTAATCCTGTTGTTCCACTAAAGAGTTGCATAAAGTCTTGTTAAAGCAAGTCACCCCATATTCAGACCTGCCTCTGAACAAATATACAGCCTACGTTTTTCAAATCCAGGATGACCAATCTGCAAAAGATCAGATTCTGTCCCCATTCTTCATGCTGACACTAACTTTTTCAACAGAAGATTGCTGATTAGGGGATATGAATATCTGCTCAACATGTGGCAGCACTAGGTCCAAAGAAGACAAGATAACCCCAGGATTACTTCCGCAGTTGTCCTGCAAGGTGGCTGTACCCAGCAGTAGGAAAAGTTACATGGCAAGGATGCTGCCCCTCAGGATTCACGGGACTTATATTTCAAGGTATGTGTAGTGTACTGAATGGGAAATCAGCTGGCCCCGGTTTAATGAATCTGGTGAGCAACCAGCAGAACTGGAGGTTTTCCCAATGAATTATGCCCAGTTGTGTGTGCGAGGTGCAGGGAGGGGAAACAAGTCCCCAGCAGGGACAGGGTTTGTCAGAGTCATTAGAGAAATCATTTCCCCCAAACCCATGGCTGAAAGTGTAATTTCAGCAAAAGCAAGGTATGCTGCATCCTGGAAACCCCTACTAAACCGTTGCTTGCCAGGAGCACTCGCAGGCTTGTAATTCCTTTGTAAGTATTAGTTTTGGAAAATGGCTTTAGAACATCTTCCAAATCTTCGCAAACAGAGTTGGAGTGCTGCAGGAGAACACCCCGGATGCCTTGCTCACTGTCTCCTTTATTTCCCGTTACTGGTTCATACCTCCCCTGCTGCAGCCCCCGGCCTCCCTCTGCAAACGCTGCACATGGAGCAGAGCCATGGGCAGAGGTGATGGGGACACCCATGGGTACGGCTGAGCCTCGCGCTGCAGAGCTGGGGGGCAGCTCTCTCCTCAAAGCGAACATAAAGCAATAAATAGGAATAGGAGTTAACAATTGTGCTAAAATGAAGAGCTGAAAATAAGAGGAAAAGGAGAAGGAAGATGCCCTGCTAACAGGGTTGCTGTCTTCAGATCTGTCCCCTGGAGCACCAGCCTGCAGCTGCGGGCTCCGCACTGTGGTGCACAGCAGGAGCTGCACAGAGCTGCTGATCCCCTGTCCCACCTGCCACTGGGAAGGCTTCCAGCGATGGAATCTGATGAGCAATGTCCTAATCTGGGAGTCTGGAAAGCAGCAAAAATCTTTGTGCAAGTCTGGACCCATCTTACCACTGTTTTCCTTTTAAATCTGTCTTATCTTTCAGGCAGGAAATGATTTGCTAGAGGGACAACTTTGCCTTGTATATGTAAAATGATCCACAGAGCCCTAGGGAATATTATACATCCTAATAAGCAGACAAAATTAGATGGAAGTGTGAAACTATCAGCTTTCAAGTGATGGTATAGGGATAAATACATTTGTAATGCGTATTTATCTATTTATGTGTGCATATCTGGACACCTACATATACATGGTTATGCATGTTTTATATATATATATGTATGTATGTATGAAAACAATATTGAGTTATACAGAGTGATTTTAGTCTGGAAGTGGCACACAGAAAAGCAAGGCAGTTGTCAGTAGAGTTAAAGAAGGTGACAGAGGCCACAGAACCACTGGAAAGCTCTCAGAGCTTGGCAGAGGTAACCGCCACCAGTAGAAGACTGATCTCCAGATTTCAGGTCTAGACAAGCATGAAGGTTCACTAACATGAAACTCATGACAATCCTCATTATGCACAGAACCTGCTTTACCAAAACCACACTGAATCAGCTGGGATGGCTGAGGACTACAGCAGCAGCGATCTTGTCTCACACATCTTTGTACTGTCACTTCACCCAGCAAAGGTGCAGCATGAGAAGTAAGGCAGGGAAAACTCTTCATCTTCCCGACACAGAGACCTTGCTGCTGTTAAAGCCTTTGATTTATTCCCTGCATGAACACGAGCTTCTTTTCACATTGCGGGACAGCATATGAGCAAAATTCTGATCTCCTGGTGCTGTCACCCCTGCAGGAGCTGCTGTCATCATGCCTCCTGGGAAGCATGCCATAGCAGGGCAGGGGACAGGAGTGCTTCTCTGAACTGGTTTGTCAATGCAATTTCAGCATTTCACAGCCACATCCTTGGCACAGGTTTTGATGGAAGCCAGTGATGCTGCACTGATTTACACCAGCTACAATTTGGGGCTGCTTGACAAGATGCAGAGAATTAGTCCCTTATAAACGAGCAAAAGGAGGGTCACTCAAAGGCCAGTACGGGGATTGCCAGGGAAGCGACCCGGAGAGAACCTGTCTTGGCTGCACAAGCTGGTGACCCTCAAGTATCTGTTTCCAGCTACGGCAGGCAGATGTCACCTCCCTTTGCTTTAAACATCCAAAACACAGACATTTACACGTAATCTGTTTGAACGTGTACTCCCTTAAGTCAATGAAAAGAAACTAGACCTCATATTCAAGTGTTTTCTCTAGGATGAAATGACTTGCATCCTGACAATGACTTTTAGGACAACCTCAGTGTAGCCTGAATATGAAGTATTCAAAGTTAATTATACGCACCAAAGAGCAAACAAGACCATCTAAACACAAACACAAGCTTTCTCCTACAGTTTTATTTCCCAGTGACTCACACTGAAGAGATATTGTTTTCTTTCAGGCATTAACTCTTGAGATAGATATAAGAAATTAATTTCTCGACCAAAGCATCCATGCTAATGAGTGGATGTCATTTGTGAGCAAGCAACAAATTGTTCACTTCATCAGTCAGACCTTTCCTATTACAAAAAGACATTATGATGGCTGTTTCAGTGACAGGTCATACAGCCCAGGTTCATTTCAGTTGGTGAGTAAACACCAGGTAAGGTCCCTATCGAGGTACTTCATAAACACCAGACAGACAACATCACTGCAGCAAACACAGAGTCATACATGCAGAGGCACATTTAGCAGTCTTAAGCCCACACAAAAACTTGTCATTTCCAACGCAGCTATATGACTGATTGAGCAAAGAAAAAGCTCTCAGAGGGCCCTACCAGCTCAGAGCAAGCCCTGAGGTCTTTCCTCTGGCTACAGCCAACTCTGCAAAGGTGCAGGAGCAGAAGGCTCCTTCACCTGGTGCCTGGGCCAGTGATGGGAATGGTGTGTTTGAAGCCCTTTCAGGATTTCCAGGGAAGCTTGAAAATTCTCCAGGAATGAGAAAACTTCTACCTTGCAGGTGTCCTGTCATGTGCTGCTGGGAGTTGTTCTCTGCAAGCTTTTGGACTATGGCCTGGTTTCATCCTTCCTCTGTCTGAACACACTTCTTTGAATTTGCAAACAAATCCTGCACATGCTAAACTTTTTGCAAAGAATACAATTGTTCAACCTTTCACCCAGTTCTACTGTCCACATTTCAAGTGATCAGTATAGTCAGAAGCCTGTTTTACAGTAAGCAAGTGTTTTGTTCTAAAAAGAACTCTACAAAATGCATCCTATCAGATTCACAGGAAACAGACCCACCATATATGGCAATCCCTGTTCTCATAATCAAGCGTAATTTCTAGCACTCCCAGACCGCATTTTTGGGAGATGTTTGTCCACATGGTTGTAACCTAGAATACAGCCCCCAAAACTGTATGTTTTTATGCATATGCTCTTTTACTTATGCTGATGATGTAGGAAGTAGGAAGAATCCCCTTCTGTGCCTCAAAGCCTTGTACCAAGATTTTTTTTGCACATCTCTGCATGCTTCAAATATAAGGAAAGTTATCTGAAATGAGTGCTAATCAGCTTTTCTTGGTTTTGTTCTTTTTTGTTTTCAGAACAAGTGATCCAGGACAGTTTTTGCCCATCTGTCTTCCTGCTCATGAGAACGTTCTTCCTGGATGACGGCTAATTAGGTAATGTAATAATTTATCCTTCTAATGTACTGATTTACTTAGCGAAGCAAATAATATGCTTGTGTATTTATTCATGTCGTTTATGTAACTGTTTGCACATAGATTTTTCAGTTACTGTAAAAGAATTGTAATGATACCGAATTAGCATAAATGCAGCATTTTGCAGCTCAGGAAGTGTCCCCATTTTGATTTCAGGGGCAAAAAAGTGGGAGGATGCTTAAACATTTTAGAATGAAACACACTCATTAACTGTAGCTCAGTTTATGAACTTCAGAGGTCAAACATTAGCCACAAAAAAATCTTTTAATCAAGATGGATCAAGCTGCTCCACTTAAATGCATTACC
Source organism: Streptopelia decaocto (assembly GCF_964273445.1). Classification (NCBI taxonomy): domain Eukaryota; kingdom Metazoa; phylum Chordata; class Aves; order Columbiformes; family Columbidae; genus Streptopelia; species Streptopelia decaocto. The sequence goes on along the minus strand of NC_138668.1, from coordinate 13,468,395 downwards.
CAAATTTGCAGTCATCTCTAGTTAATGAGTCAGTCTGAATTAGCCTTTCAAAAGAATTAAGGGAAAAGAATCAACACTTTGATGATGTTTGAAGCACAAGTTGAAGTAATTGAATCCATGTGTTAAATCTTAGATTAAATCTTTTAATCCGTAAAGTGGCGATCGAGAGCTATGCGGCTGAAACTAGATGCAGTGGTTAATTTTGATTAATTATCCTGCGCAGGGAGGTTCCCCACAATAACATCTTATCTGAAAGCAGAATTTGCTTATATTCACCTCACTTGAAAAAGGTACCATTGGAGCTGAAACATGCCAGTTATCCTTGTTACATTCCCTGTGAAGTCAAGATAGATTTTATCCTTGAGTTCAAGACTCGTATGTGAAGATGTTGTGAAAAGAACTTTTGTGCAAGTCTTTTGGGAGTCCAGCTGGGAGGGATGATAAAACTGCTTTAATTCCAGGTCTTTAGGACAGGGTCTGTTAACAAAGTCTCTGCATTCACACTGTGAACCTACTCTGATGTTCAATGAGATCATGAACCTGGGAATTTCCTATAGTAGGACAGTAGGAGAAATCCTGTCTCCTAAAGGATCAGTTTAATTGAACCTATTTTAACATATAACAAACCAGATCCCTTAAGATCCTGTTAAGATCCTGCATGTGTAGGCACACAAGGGCTGGCACACAGGAGCTCTTTGAGCACTTTTCCTACCAGAACGAGTTGCTGAAGGGAGAAGAATTTGGTCTCATTGGGTCGTTGTGTTGGTCCCAGTCTCCTGGCTGCCCCCTCTCTTTGTGAAACTCCCTTTGAAGCAAACAAGACCTCACTTTTGTTAGAAATTGCATTAACGGTCAGAGTTAATTTCTGTAATTAAGATATGATGAAACAGCAACCAACCAAACATTTTGTTCAACAAAGTGATAACTTCAAAGTTATCCATATGCTTGAATGTGACCTGTAAAACCTCTCATCCTTTTATGTTCTGTGAGAGGCTTTACTCATTGACAGAGCTGAAAGGACAAATAAAAGCAAGCATCAAAACCCAGCTCTGAAGAGCATACAACTATGTTCAAGAAGGGATAACTGTTTTCTTTCATGGCTCCTGAAAGCTGCAGAAGTGCACAAAACATTTCTGAATTAGGAGCTCTCCAAAAACTCTGTGCTACTCAAGTACCACCCTACAAACTCACTGGGAAAATTAACACACAAATAAACCTACAAAACAAGGTTCTTACCCCAAATGAAATACCGAAGGGTGTTGGCATGAGGCTGGCTAGGGCTGTTTTCAGCACAGCTGGCTGGAGATAAAGCACCACACACTCAGCCCAGGCCACATACCAGCCCTGTCCCTGCACACGGGATTGAAAGCAGGAGCTGAAGGATGACCCAGAGCTGTACTCAAGACCAACACACTGAGCTTATTTAATATTTCACTCATTCAGACAACAGATTGCATTAGTTTCCTCATTTGTTTCCTTTTTAATTTTTTTTCCCTCCTCCTTCTCTAAACTGTCCCTAATTAGAAATCTGACAAAACCCCCTTCTTCTCTGGAGAGGCAATCACTCAAAAACCAGAAAATGGAAGAAACAGCCCAAAGAGTCACCATTTCACTCACGTTAGTGGAAGCCAAGAAGCAGACCCATCCAGAAGCCAAGGGCCCTGATGCCCCATGAGCTGGGGTTGTAGGTCTGAATCACAGAATCTTAGAATGTCCTGAGTTGGAAGGGACCCAGAAGGATCATCGAGTCACCCCAGGGAAGGGACACAGCGTCCTCCTGCACCAAACCCCCCCCCAGATGGCAGCTCGGTGTCACTGACCACAACCACCACCATGCCTGGGGCCCTGGGTGCCCAGGGGTGACTGCTGGAGCCCCCTGTCCCCCACGTCCCCTACCTGGAGCAGGCTGCCCACATACCTCCTTTCGGGGGGAAACAGAGGGTCTTGGGCAGGGTGCCTGCTATACAGACAGAGATTTGCTGTCTGAGAGACCCTGGTAAGGGATAAAAGACAAATCTTCAGGCATTGTTAAAAATAGTTTTTCCTTCCAGCAGAAGGAAAGCAAAAAAAAAGGGGGGGGGGGGGGTGGGAAATGCCATGCAAAATTGTGAAGATCCAAAGAAAACATCACATAATATAACCAGATTTTTGTGGGGGAGAAATAAGCATTGACAAAATTCACATGTCGGAAGGGAATTTAATTGAAAGATTAAACATAAGTCAAGGCTCAGAGGCCCAACAGCAAAAGATATCATGCATTAAAATTAGGAAGTCATGTCCTTGCTTAAAAGAAACTGTGTTTAAGCACGTGCCTTGTACAGGCACAGCCTGATTAGACTGCTTATAAGTAATCCGAAGCCTCTTATTAACCAGGAGTTTCTAAAGTTTGTTTTTTATAAAAAGACAAAGTATCTGTCAAAGCAAGTAAAAAAGGGTTATAGCCAATCTCTTTTCCAGCACTCACAGATATGCTCTACTGATCGCCGACACTAAAAAAAATAGACTGCACTGGGTTTTGGAGGTGAGAAATGGAAAAGATCCATTAGGTTGTCTTGTCCAGCTCCTGGCTAAAGCAAAAGGCTCTTTTCTTTGGTTTGTTAACCCAAGTTTTCTAGAAAACTTTCCCTTTGACTAAATCAAGTATTACATTTTATTCTTAGTAATATCAATATTTTCCCCGAGTAGCTGGATATATTTCTGTATGTTTAAAATATTCTTTCACTGGTAGATATCAGTATAAGGTTTCCACAGCGTAACATTCCAAGAGCAGCTCATGTAGCTCCCTGTGAAAAGGCAGTTGTGGTGGAATTGAGAGCCCCCCTTCCCATCTTCTAGAAGAAAAGATTTAGGATCTATTCAGAGCTGGGCTGCTGGAAGAGCCTCTGGGCAGGGGAAGGAGCGGTGGCTGGAGATGGGTGTCAGGAGCAGGGGTGGGCTCAGAGCCCTTTACTCCCTCCGGGCACAAGGGAGGCATGTGCCAATGATTTTGGGGCACTAGAGCCACGTGAGAGCAACCACAGAGTGAAACAAGGGGGAAACAAGATGATTCAGCCTTCACAAGCACATCTGCGGGCACTGGAGAGAGCTTTGCTGAGCACAGCAAGGTAGTCTTGAGAGAGAGAAAAAACCCCTCCATTTTAATATTAAATCTGATGGATTTTTCTTTAAAGAAGCATGTTAATATTGTGCTTCAGAGTTATTAGGAGAATTATAAATCGTTTTAGAGGAATGTGGGTCACATTCTGAGCTGGTGGTTTGCCGCACAGGGAGCAGAGCAATTCCAACACCACCTGACACACACACTCCTCCTGGGGAAAGAGGAGCTGGGATGACTCTTAGAATGTCAATGATTTATTGGCAGAGGTCTCCCCGAGCTGGGGTGCAGACCCTGGTTCCAGCGGAACTGCTGAGCGGAGCAGCACGGGAACAAAGAGGGACAGTGGGGATTCCCAGTACAGCATGATGCAGACAGTGCGGAGCAGTAAAACTGGCTTGCTATTTGTTTGCCTAAGATCTCTTTTTTTAATAAGGAGAAGAGTAGAGACAGAAATTGTGAGGGGAAAGAGGTAAACTGTTATCATTTGACTTCTGTAATTAGATTAATGAAATGCCAGAGTATCCAGGTCTGAACATAATAATCTAGAAATTGCAATGATGCTTCATGCTGTGAGGGCAATTAGAAAATCAATGATATATTTTAGCAAATATTTTCTTGCTCTGCTCAGAGAGCAAATATAGTAACAGGCAACAAGGAGACATAACCTGTTTTTCTTAATTGTCTCTTCTAAAATAGATTGAATTGCAACATAAGCTCATAGCTTTGCTGAGGCAAGACTGATGGTAAACTGCTATCAGTACAAGTCTTACCTTTATTTTGATCATGATAGACTTGCTCTTTAACATGGAAAAGCCAATGTGTTTGACTGAATTAACTTAGCAGGGAATTATTACACTGCTGGTTGCATTTTTTTTACAAGTAGCAGTATTAGTTTTTATCTTCTGTCTACTTTCAACACTGCACAATTAATTAAAGAGTAGAGAAATAATAGGTTACATAATTGCAATACAAATGTTACTGTAAGATGGCATAAGTACATGTAAAAATCCTAGAAAGAAAATCTGTGTTTCTGTTGTTAAATTATTTTAAGGGTGAGCAGTTATCCTCCTGACCACAGAAATCTCCATCAGTCATAAGATTCTTAATGCCTGTTGCAAATTAAGAACATCTCAGCAAGACTTCTAACAAAACCTTCCACAAAACCCCACGGAATTTTACAGCAGTTTCACCTGAAGTTTCGATCCTAAAAATGGAATCAATTTTTTACACAGCAAAAACTCAGAAGAAATAAGAATTTCTGCATACGTGAAAAAAACTGATTGTGTGGTATAATGAGTAGTTTTGATATATAATATCAAGGGTATATTAATAGTCTCTTGAATATAAGCATAAAAACCCAGCTGCTGTGTTTCATTATACAGAAGTTACGACCGGGTCCATGTCACAAGAGCTGATCCCAGAGGCTGTAGCAGCAGCAGAGCCCCAGCAGATTAATCTGGTCCATACAGAACAGGTGGGCTCTGCAGAATTATCGATGCCATCACTCTAATTCTATCTTTTCCATGGGGCTCCTTGCTCACACTTGGCTCTATTGACAAAAATCTGCATCATATATTGGTCCAGGCATGATGCCTCTTCGTGTTGGACCATGAGGTGTTGGGGAGGGGCTGACACTGGGGCTGAGGGCTGTCCTCTCTGCTGGAGGCTGCTCTCCAGCACAAGAACCACAGAATCCTTTTGGTTGGAAGAGACCCTCAAGATCATCGAGTCCAGCTATAACCTCAGTCTAGCAGTAAACCATGTCCCTAAGAGCCTCATCTCCATGCCTTTTAAACCCCTCCAGGGATGGTGACTTCGCCATTGCCCTGGACAGTTTGTTCCAATGCCTGACAACCCTTTCTGGGAAGAAGTTTTTCCAATCTAAACCTCCCCTGGTGCAACTTTCCTCTCATCCTGTCACTTGCTACTTGGGAGAAGAGACCAACCCCCTCCATGCTCCAAGCTCCTTTCAGGCAGTTCAGAGATCAGAAGGTCTCCCCTCAGCTCCTGTTCTCCAGCTGAACACCCCAGGTCCCTCAGCCGCTCCCATCACACTTGTGCTCCAGCCCCTCACCAGCTCCGTTCCCTTCTTTCAACTCGCTTCAGGATGCCCAAGCTCATTGGAAATGAGATTAGTCATACACCAACTGCTGATCACAGTTTCACGGTGAGACTCAATCTACCTGGCTGCTCGGCCACTGCTGCACCATGAAAATTACAGCTTTGATACAAGCTCAGACTGTGCCTTCCGCCACCATCACATAAATGCTGTCAGCTCGCAAGCAACCCCCAAGCTACTAGTTACATTAAAGAGCTACGGCTTCTTTGCTTATTATGCAACCGATTCCTGTCCTCTGGCACTCATGCATAAAGTGAGACTTATCGTACAATTCCCCAGGGCAAGAGTAGCCAACAGAGAAGTTATAAAGACTATTCAGAAAAAACTTCACTCACACTAAACGGAGCACTTAAATGCAGTGTTGCAGTATTAATAAAAGCCTTGAAGCAGCTGTGTGTGAGTTCTGTCTCTGCACTGGCTCTTCTGCACCCATGGGGAAACAAAAGTCCCCGGGGAAAGCGGCACCAAGGGTTGAGCTGCTGGACAGGTGAAGTCCCGCCACAGCTGCACCATAACCCTGGTGCTGGAGCCCAATGCTCATCGCAGTGGGGCTGATGCTGGCCAGAGTGTCAATGCTCTAGAAATCTGCGATTATGGTGCTGGGTAAGTTTTCTTCTTCATCAATTGAAGGTCTATTAAAATGCAAATTGTCACAGAAATTAGGACTAATTAAAGTAAATAAGAAATTATTATAAGAGACCAAAATTGTCTGTTTCAAGGCAATGAAACAGAAGCTTTTCCTTAATACTCATTATGACCTAGTTAAATATATTAATTTATCTGAAAATGTAAGAGCCCAGATTCCAGGACGATAGGTACCACACCATTTTTTCCTTCTCTCTCCCCATCTTAACAAGATAAATGCTGTTGTGCTCAATCTCTTTGAAAAACTGCTGAAGAAAAAGCCAGGAATAATTAGATCTGATGTGGCTGCAAACATTTTTAGAGAAAAATAGAATCCCCTTCAGAAATCATCAAAGTAATTATTACACTACAGGAGCATCAAGCTTGAGAACAAAGTAAAGGAAGAGTATTTGCTTTGGAGCTTCTTTTATTTTGGTCAGAAACTGCAGCATGGTTTTTTCCTTTATTAATGTTCTTTCAAGCATGGTATTAACCTCCACTAACATTTCCTTTTTCAGTCTGGGCTTTGCTATTTAAAATAAACCACACCTATTTCTGCACACATATCACACTCAGCCTATCTGTTGTCTCAATCACAGATGGACTTTTGGGTGTGGGACCATTTTCAGAACCACACTGGCTCACAGACAAGGGGCTGCTCTAGGAGTCAGAAAATAAACTTAACCCTGAGTCAAGACCGAAAGATTTCAAGGTTGCACAACTCAAAACCATGTTGTGGGGGTTGTTTGTTTGTTTGGGTTTTTTTAAAAAACATTATGAACACTTTTATAGAATGTGATTATAAATTACTGCCAAATATTCAGTGTGGTTTTGATATCAAGGACTTGAAACCAGCAATTTCAAACAACTAAATAAGTCCATGTTCAGGAAGAGCCACCTTCAGTTCAAGTTTCTCAGAACCTTACAGTACAACCAGTGAAAAATATAAGTTTAAATGTACTTTGCCTCTTTCCTCTAGATCATATTTTGGGATATTTTGGTTTTATTCTTGCTTGAGCTGAGCAAAGGTGGCAAAACAAACCCATCTGTCTGAGCTCTTGCTCCAGTATCAAAGGGTCTGTGTGCCTGAGTTTATTGCAACAAATAAAAATCAATGCATTTTAAATGGAAAATCATTTCCACCTGTATTATTGCAGCTACAGATGTGGAAACAACATTAGTCACAGTTTGCTGAACGATAGGCAATTTTGCCTTAGTGCTGATTTGTGACTAACACTTCATGGCCAAACAACTGCTTCCCTGCAAACAGAAAGACTCAATCTCCCCACGTACATGGAAACCATCACTGCAGAATGTGTATGACTCACATCAGTGCCTTGCATTTCATAACGGCCTTATGAGATACAAAATTGTCAGATATAAGGCTGTGAGGCACAGATTAAATGATTTAACTAACTCTCCATAGACTGTTTTTTGACAGAACCAGAAAATTCACTCAGAATTTCTCAGTCCCCATCCAATATCTTAATCTCAGCATCAGCACTATTTGAGTAACCTCTCCTCCCAGCACAGTGTCTGTGCAAGCACTGGGCCATCAGAGATCACTGTAGATATCACAGCCCCATTGGGGAAGGGCTCTGCATCTTCTTTTTTGGTCCACGCACACACTGGGCACACAAGACCAGGCACACACACACCAGTAATGCCAGGCTGCCAGCTCTTGGGTAGAGCATGAAACAATTTTTAATATGTGAGGCTTTGGCTTTTTTTAAACCTGGCAGACAAGACTTTCAACAACATAATGTCCAACATAATGTCCAAGAGCTCTGCCCTTCATCAGAGAAACTTTCCACGTGCTTTTTCCCTCACCCCAGGAGGGCTCCATGCCTGGCACAGCCTCAGCTTATCCAGCGACACAGCAAACTGCACAACATGACTGTGTGGCTCAGACCATTTGCCTGAAAGTCTCGGTGCCTGCACCATAATTCTGGCTGGTTCACTGATTTTTCTGAGGATTTCTTCCCTCCCCATCGTTTCTGGAGGAGGAAAGGCACCGTTACTCTGGCATTCACAGCGAGGAAGGGCATGGCAGCCCCTGCGTGGCATCAGGCAATTACAAGTTGTCCTGAAGGAGCCCTGAATTGTTTGTTTTACAAACCAGTCATTTGGATAAATAGATGGGCATTTGTGGTTTTGTTTGTTTGTTTTCAGCTGGGATAGTTCTAATGTTTTTCTAGATCGGAGTAACAAATAAACAGAAACAAACCTGCCGGCTGCAATCTCTTCAAAAGAGGTTCAGAAGCTCTTTCTTTTTTTTTAGTTCTTAAGCATGGACACTGACTGCATAAAACTATAAACCACTGGATTTTAATGACAATAAAATAAGTCTTACATAATATTTTGCCACTATGCATAAAGGAAAAGGTGACAGCTAAAAAGAGTTAATCTGCACAGCAACAATTGCTTCATCCTATGTCTTTGCACTATCAAGCGAAATCAATAGAAGTTTCCAGACTGTCTTACTGATATCACTTTCAAGTTTACAGGGCTTTTTCAATCTGGAAATGTGTGTCAGATCAAGAAATATTCTCTGAAATATTTATGAAACCTTTGGAAAAGTGTCCTGTTTTCAGTACATGTCCAAACTGCGGTGATTGTGTGACTTTAAGAGCCACAGCACAAGGTGATTTAAATTCTTTCTAATGAATACTAGTATGTAAGTTGCAAGTGTCCTCCCATAAGCTCAAACAAAATTCTCTTTTCACACTTACAGTTCAACAGTACAGCAGACATCTTATGCAATTCTATAATAATTTCTAATTTTACCATAGGTGGCTATCAAGTAAATTGCTCTTTTCTAGATAAATTTACTTGAAATATGTTGTTGTCAATACATTTTTTTTGTTTTGGGTTCAGTTATCAAGAACCCCATAAGATCCATTTGTTAAACTTAGGTAAATTGTTCAACATTGAAGAGGAATCAGGAAATACTTCTATAAATGTGAAATTAGCTATGACTTATAACCTGAACTGAAATTCAAGAAGATGAACCACTGGAATGTGTTCCAACATATATGAAACCTATTATCCTATGTGTCACAGCATTTTCAGAATGATGCTGGTTGGAGAGCAAGCCTTGCTTTTTCAAAGGCACAGGTAAAGTCATCATATAACATTTTAAATGAGAAACGTCTATGAATTTGCTACAGTACAATTTGCCATAACATATTCTGTTTGTATGAAGCTTTTAAATGTCACCAATGATGTATGAAGTAACTTTGTGGTATCTCATCTTCGAGATTTTACTCTCAGAGATCTGATTGGGTAAGTGGGATTTTTTGCTTATTTGGTCAAAACAGTTAGAATATAAAGAAATACTTTTTGTAAAACTCCTGGAGAAAAGGAATTTGGATTGCAATAGACTAGAGGATTTAGATGCTCAGCATCATCCATAGTGTCAATAGAGGAGCAGCCTGCATACCAGGGAAAGAAAATAGTTCAGGAAATCCATACCAAAGACAAATGTGTCTGCTATTTTTGCTGTCACAGGTGACCAGACTTCGAGTAAGTTGAAATCATGTTTAGAAATTGGCTTCGATACTTCAATGCTTCAGGCTCAGATGACTGATGTAAAAATATTGTAATGAGCAGTAGGTCACAATAAATCTGCCTTTCATCAGAATAGATACAGTGGTGGCAAGTACGTCAGATCTTGCATTGAAATGTCAAATGGCAACTGACTTATCATTCACCCCTGAATTGAAAGCTGCTCATATCACAAGAACAGAAATTTCATTTCAACCTATTTCAATATAAATTGATCTTTAAGGGCCATTACATAAAGTAATCTTTAGTAATGTGGTTCTGAACATGTCCAGAAAAGGTTATTAGAGTCTTTGCAAAAGACATTTTTTACTTGATGAAAGGAAGTTTACATAATCCAATACAAGCACTGTTCACAGCCCTGGTAAAATTAATGCACATGGGTGTAGTTTTCAAGTCAAAAGGTTTTTTCCTTTTATGTGTTATGTGGAGACAAGACTGGAGGATCTGAATAAGGTACTACTCTATCACCTGTAAATAAGGAGGCAAAGCTGCATCCTGTGTACACACCTCATGCATAATCTACAGCAAAGACATATGGAGGTCTGCCTGAAAAACAATAACTGTTTCCTGAGCTAACTTTTAAAGGGAGTTTTCTCTTTTCCTTACCACTGTTTCATAGTTTTGGAAATGTTCTGGGTTTTAGATGAACTGCTCGGAAGTTTTGCATATCAAAAATGTTCCACCATGGAGTATCTTCCCCTGTTATGACCACATAAACAACAGTTTGGCTGCATCCCAGCAATGGAGTAAACCTTCCTTCCTGCAGTGTTGATTAGCAGCATTCTGATTACTCAACAGAGAAATCTCATCTTGGTCAACACCAGGACTCATCAGACCATTTTCTCACATCAGGTATAGGCAAGCATGCAAGTTTAGAAGACAGCAGAGAAATGGCTGTCACATAATATTGTTTTGAAAATTTAGCAGAAAGCCCTTGTTTCCATCACATAATTAATCACCAGGGCCCTGGTGGCTGTGTCACACTGTTAGCAAATAGAAAGAGATAGGGGAAAATAAATCTGCCCTGTGTGTGTCTGGTATTGTGCAATTTAAAGATGAAGGCCAGTGGCAGAGGCAGCAACGTATTGCACAGGTCGTCAGTGACATCTAAATGAAACCCATCTCTGATAGTTTCAATTTTCAGCATATAAAAACGACCACATTTTCTCATTGTAAGTCAGCATCCAGTTAAGTCACTTCACCATTCCCAACTGTTTGCTTCAGTCACTAATCTCCTGCTTGGCAATTTTTCAGATGCTTTTAGATGAGTAATTTTTAAGTACCCATTATCTGACCAGTTTCCCTTACCTAGCATAACCTAAAGGTCAGGGATTAAACAACAGCAAATCAGGAAAAGTAAGACTTGGGATACAGCCAAATTGATCTTCTGCCATGTTTATGGAGCTTAATATTGGTTTAGGGATGTTGTCCATATTTACAGTCTGCCACATAATAAATGGAAATCAGTTGCTGGGATGCTTGGAGCAGAAATCACTGTCATAGATAACTGAAACACCTGAAATAAAGATTTCACTGGTGCTATTTTCATTTGTTTGCTTATTTTTAAAAAAATTAAATGGAAGAAAGAACAGAGCAAATACTCATTTACAAGATTTCAGGCTATACTGAAAAATAACCAGAGAAGTGTGAAAAACTTATAACTTCTACAGCTACAGCACAGCAACCTGTGGAGCAATTAAATACAGTGAAATGAAAAGATGAAACCCCACAACCATGCAGGAACCACATATCTGAAGCAATCTGCAGTATGACAACTTAAATTATGCTTAATGATAATAGAGAAAAAGAGAAAGAAGTAGAAAGATGAGAGGTAGAATAATACATTCACCTCTTAGACCACTTTAATTAAAATATTAATTGCTAAAATGAAGGGGGGAAATTATTCTCCCTCTCATTCATAACCACTCCAGTTTTGCTCGTAAAGTATTTCAACTACTATTAAAGTAACTGAATGAATGAAACTGTTTCCAAAATAGATGTGATGTGTTGATGCAGGAAGTTAAACACCAACAATTTAATTCAGCATCCTCTGCAACCAGAGCTGTGGCAGGGCCTTTGTTTTTTTACCTTTCCCCTTTTATATGTATTTTTTATATTTTCTTCACCTCCCCATAGGGTCAGAATTACAAAGTGCTCAGCTGTTGTGTGACCTTGTGGAAACAGCATCCCCGCCTGCTCCGCTCTCCGAAGACACAAGTCCACATCACACACACGGAAGCTTTAAACCAGGCAGCTTTGGTACGGAAAGGTAAGAGCTGCAGTGGTGTGAGCTTCTGCTTCTGTCTTCCCACTTGTGATCTGGACTGCTGTCAGAACCTGAGCTACCCTGGTTCCCCAAAAATAAGACCTACCTTGAAAATAAGCCCTCGCATGATTTTTCAGGATTTTTAAGGATGCTCAAAATATAGGCCCTACTCCAAAAATAAACCCTAGTTAGAGTTCATAAAAAAGCCAATTTAAATAGTGTCCAGGCAGCTATACATGTAAAAAAGTAATATGCTTTGGAGCAAAAATTAATATAAGACACTGTCTTTTTTTCAGAGAAACAAGGTAGTTGGCCCAGTTTAGAGTAAAGACTAAAATAGAGAAGCTGAAGATTTGTTGTTGTTTTTTAATTGAAACTGCTGTATGTGCAACCACCAAAAATAATGGAAACATTTGAAGTTGCTGTGCAGTATTATAGATAAGAACTGAAGTCCAAGGAAAGGCTTGCAACCTGCACTGACATTACTCAGTGCACTGGTTTTTGTCTGTTTACCGATGCTCTTTAATTTGTTGATGCCCTTTCCACAGTGTGATTCTGAACAGAGCAAATCTCCAGACACCTCAGGGAAAAACTCTTAAGATGTTGGATTTTAAAAAGCTTTTTTAAAATCTCCCTCCATCTCCTACCTTACCAAATGCTTTTTATGAGTCTATTAGCTTCATTAAAGAGTCAAAAGAAACTCCATCAGCACTCTAAGTGTTTTTTCTCTAGTGATTCTGAGACATTTATGGACTTGGAAGATGCACATTTAGGGCATCCCAGACAGTGCTAAGAATGTATAGGGGCCTTAAGACTTTTTAACTTTGTGAGTTAGAAGGATTTATGTATTAAGTGTTTGAGGTCCTGTTAAAACATAATAATTTATTCTCTTTGTCAAATCATCTTTTGTTTTACCAGATTTCTAATTATAGCAGCTAATATGGCACCTTCTGGGAGAGAATTGTCTCCAATACTGGGGATTATTGTGTCTCAGGAATGGCTGCCTCAAGCTACTGAAAAAGCAGACGTGCACAGGACCAGTGAGCGCTCTCCAAGCAGCCTGTTAGATTTTGGCATTAAAATATCTCAGCTTCAAAAAATTATCTTTCCTCTAAAGGTGGCTGGGCCACCTGTGAAGGGCATCTGTGATTAAACCAGCAAACACTCCTTGCCTCTGTGAGCTATGGGTAGGAGAGCAGAGCATGTGGGAGATTTATGGGTATTTCTCATCTGCCGTGTGCCATTTGCCAGGAGCAAGCGGGTTCAAGAGAAAATACCCCGGTCTTTGCCAGGCAAATGCAGGATTTGCTCTGCCAATACTGAGCAGCTATTTCTAGGCAACATAAGAAAGAGCTGTGCTCAGCTCTTTCACCTTGTTGAATCAATGGATTATAGAGATGTGTGATCTGCTTTTATTTGACAAAGTGGCTCTAGAGAAAAATCAAAATAATGCAGACTTGACCCTGTGTTCACCAGGGAAATTGCTAGTCCATGTCTTGGAGAAGGCACTGAGGACACCTCATGGTTTTCAGCTCTCTTGCATGTTTGACAATTTGCATTTTTATTTGTTGGTTCAATTGTCTTCAGTTGAGCATCAAAAGGTCCAAACCTCTCTGGTTTTCATCCAGACTTGTTATTCACAAGAGGGTAAGCCAACACAGTTTTTTTGAGGATGGGCACAAGCTTCATATGCCTCATCACTACAGCAGTCAGCCTGTGTGGCATCACACAGCACCGGCACCTGCGCAGAAACACATTTGCCCATGCTGGGGAGAGGCAGCAGCTGGAGCCTCAGCAAGGGGAGGAGCATCTGCCAGCAGCTCTGGCCTTTCCCACCACCTTTGGCAGAGATGCTCACACAGCGTCTGGTGGCTTGACCGAAACAACCACAAAGGTGTGTTCACAACAACCGCAACACAACACCGAGGGCATGTCCCCATTGCTGGGTGCAACTGTCTAACTGCAGAGCCACTCCTGGTCTGAAGCCAGTCACAGATGCTTGTCTGTGACTGTGTCAGTGCTCAAAAAAAAGCCAGCCATGGCTTATTACTGTCAACATGACAGCACAAAAACGGGTTATAGTAGCTCCAAGGGCTGGAGCTGCTCTCTAGCACAAGAGCAGTGACAACAGCCTGGGCACCCCTGACTTGTGCACAGACATTTGTATTCCCAGAGATTCAGAGTCACCATCAGGGACCATTTGGAGGATGCAGTTCAGTCTGTAAAACTGCTGTTGGCTCATTCCTGCTCTGGAACAGTTGAAGCACATGGGCTTGTCATTTACTCAGCACACATAGACCCATGTCAACACCCAAACTAGATGTCACTTGTTCAGAGCTTGAATGGGAACCAGAAGGCACAACAGCATGGCAGCAGAAGCATTTATCCAAGTTAATAAATACCTTTGGTAAGGAGCAGGGAGTGTTGGGCCAGGCAGAGGGCTGGGCTTGCTCAAAACCAGCCTGGGGAATTTCAGAAGACAATTGCTGTGTGTTGTGGACACTTGCTCTGATTTTATTGGTCTTTAGCAGGTCAAAACGCAAGTCAAATTTCCTGATTTTAGCCAAGTGATCAGACTTGAAACTACTGCTGTATGGACTGCATGTTGTCTTTATATATATATATATATATAAAACTAAAGCCATTTCCCCATATTAAAATGTATTTGCCTTGATTTTGTACAGTGGCTACACCTACCAGGCAATGCTGAAGACATAAGAATGAGAGACAGACAGAGAGGACTAATCCCTCCTTTTGCTACCACAGTTCATACTCTCTGTTCCTTAATTTCAGAACTGAGCTTGCAACTGAATTATATAAGCATGTTAAATGAGCTCCGTATTCAGTGCAGGGCATGCAGCTGGAAACGTGAGGTTTTGGCTAAGAGAACAGCACTAATGCATTTTCCTGCTTTGCACTCATAGAATTGCAGCCTGTACTTTGGTAAATAATCTGACATGCTTCACCACTTTCTCTTTAAGAAATACTCAGCTATACTGAAGCATAAATTTAGTATATTCCATTCACATAAAGTCTGTCATCTAAGCAAATCCTATAATGTTTGAGAAATTTTACTAGGAGCTAAGATCTCTTGACATCCACACCGTGTATGAGCAACTTTACTCAGATGGATATGCAGACACGTACTAAGCTGCACTAACAGCACAAAGAAGGGTTTTGCAGGAGGGAAGTACCACAAGTTAAATGACGGGATTCATCATGGTAGAGGGATGCTATTGCCTCAAGTGGGTTTGATGCGCTTATTCATGGTGAGATTATTCATTTAAAAAGTGATTTGAGGGCCTCAATTATAACAAGAGATCTTAATCACTTATTTGTCACTGAAAGATGAACTTTCCACTTGCACAGTGTCCCATTTCAGACGCCGAATGGGCAGATTGCAGCCAAGCCAACCTGCATCAGGACAGCAGCCAGTGCTGCTTCCTTCAGCCCTGATGGTTAATCACTGATCTCTGCAAAACCTGATTATTTTACCATTTCTGGCAAAAGTTGCTGCTTGAAGGAGTGCATCAAAACAAATCCTCAAATGGCGTTAGCCTTGTGTCCATTTAAAAACTGAAACAGGAGTAAACTCGTAGTGCCATGCACCACTGACAAGGGCCAAGGTCACTGCGGACTGAGCTGCTCTGTACGTAAACATAATTCTAATCTCAGTTAACACTTAAAGTGCATTTCTTAATGATTGAAGTCCTAAAGTTTTAATGGAAACACTAATCCTGCAAGGAGAATTAAATAATATTATTAAGCTCCTTGCTGTGACAAGTTCCTGCAATCTTACCAGGGGAGTTTTTTAATCTTCTACCTGCAGCAATAATCAGAGAGAAATATCAAGTCCTAGGAAGAGCTTTCACCTCCCTGGTAATGAATTCCAAAGCAGCTTTACAAGTTTCATTGTTTTCCTTCAGTCCCTAAATAGAGAGCAATTATTGATGTAACTAATTCAGCTTAAACTGCACCTTGTGAAATTGTAGTGTCATGCAAAAGGAAAGACAAAGGGATTAGCAACTTGAAATTCACTTTCTTACAGGTACATTTACTGTGTCAGCACTTTCTCACAGTCAGCCTATGTGGTCTGTATGTAACAAAATTCATTAGTTCTTTGTTGATCCAGAAAATGCAAATAGCACTCCGCTATGAGCACTCCATTCTCGTGGAAGCATGGTTTCCTTGGGGGCCTTCCCAAGAGCCTGACGTCCAGATTTTTTAGTCTATTATACCAACTGCAAGTGAGAAAAGTGCTTGCTGGGACCCAGAAAGATGCTGTAGACCTCTCTCTGCTGCAGCCTTGGGGCAGATGGCTCCAGCGGACAGGTTCCAAAGGGAAACTACAGGTGTTGGAGCCCCTTCACTTTGTGAGACTGCTGAGCATGTGTCTGAGGTCCCACTCCATCAGCTCTGTGTCCTCTAACGTGCTGCACCATGTCTTCATATTTAAAATGCAGCAAGACAAAGTTTTATCTCCCCGCTCTTTGGGGAGGGGGTGAAAGCTCTTATTGCTGCCCTCACCCCACTAGTCATCACTTCATGAACACATGGAGCTTCAGAGGCAAAAGCTTCTTTTTGAAGCTAAGTTTTTTCACTAAGTATGTGAATGGGGTCTTGTGACTGCAAGATGTTTAGGTCTTGTTAGCTTTTATTGCAGTACATTTACTACTTAATTTCTAAAGGCATTTACAGGAATTAATATGAATCCTATGACCAATAGTATTATTGATACAGTTGGAAGCTGATATAATAATTAATGTGATATTTGAAGTTACAGTAAAGAGTGTAAAGGCTTTGGTAGGGTTGTCACTGGACCAAAAAGTGGAGGCCAAATACTAAGGAGGAGAAATGGTTCCTTCAATTGCAGTGAAAAAGAATCATTGTGGCTGTGGAGAAACTGTTTCTCCTGAATTGTGCTCACAGCTCTGTGAAAAAAGGCACCTCTTGGTATTCAGTTCTGATTCTCAAAACAGTCTGGTCTGAAAAACAGGGATATTGAAATAAATTCTTCCTACAAGTACTGTATTCTTTAAGATTTCTTTCTCAGTTAACCCTAATCTAGCAATATCAAAAATATCTGTTTTGCTTATCATTCTTCTATGTGATTCCTCTCAGAAACATATCAAAACAATTTTTCTGAAGAAAACAAGTTGCCTCACCCTCTACTGTTATCGTTCCAGAAGGCAAGATAATACCAGCATTAAGGCAAATCACTTGACATTCAGGTGGCTGAAGGGAAGCGACAAGTCAGCAGCTGTGGACAAACAGGGACTCCAGAGAGAGAAGGAAAGGGGATGCAGAGATGGGTGTCTTGAGTCAGAGCCACATCTCCCACCTCCTTTTGTGCCAGACCTAACAAATACAACATAGTCACCTCTGACAGCTGGCAAAAGCATGGTGGGGAGAAAGGTAAGATATTATGTGACTGAAGTCATGTTTCTTGTACTTGCTAGTCCCCAGTGTAGGTAGTTATAGGCAAATATTATCAAAATATAAATATAAAAGGATGTTGAGTCAGACTCCAACCCATATTTGGAACTATTAAATTATGGAGTAGCACTGATGTTATCTGCTGACATTTTATTCAGCAGAAAAACTTACTTAGAAATAATGGTGTACAAGAAATTGAGGTCAGGGTGAGTGAAGATGTGCAGTTGTGCAAGAGGAAAGTGTGGGCACAGTGGTGGGTGCCAGCTCCCCATGGGTCAGAGCTCCATCATCACAAGAGATAGCTCTGATCTTAAATAAAGTCCACCTGACAGGGACAATAACCCAGCAAGGTGGGATCTGGGTGGTCCCATCAGCCACATAATCTCCTCCAGCCTCCCACGGAGGGAATCTGGCAATATATTAATCTACTACAAAATCAGATCCAGCCCTCACAGAGCTTCTTTTTATAACCTTTTATAACCCTCCTAACAATTTCAGCCTCGGTTTGGGACTGAAGCCAAGGCCATCGCACTCTGCCTCTTCTGCCATGTGCACATGAGATCCCCATGAAGACAGAGAGACAAGGGAGCACAACTGATATGATAACAAAAAATAACACCAGATCTAGCAAGTTAGTGGGAATGGGAAGTGATCAGAGGTAGAGACTTTAAAAGGTTCTCTGTAGGCTTGAGTTAGACATTCTGCATTTTTTAAGACTCCTGAGAGTTCATACTATGAAGATTTTGAATTATAGCCAGTTTAAGCATCAGGGCATCCTCTCAGCCTGAATCTGTGAATCCATGAATTTAGGACACACTCAGAATGAACTTTCAGAAGCATCTCTGTTGCTTAGCTTTCAGAAATTAGATAGCTTAGACACTTACGGATGATTTTGATCCATTGTTTCACAGAGAATGTGACACAGGTAGACAGGAAGGCCAGACCACACAGGAGGTACCCCAAAAATACATTAATGGACATACATGTGCCCTAAAACCAGTGAAGTTTAAGGAACATCAACATCCAGACTTAATATTCCAGTGTGGTTTAATGCTATTCCACTGAGGGTAGCAACCACAGCTGTCATCTCTCTCATCTGCTCCTGTTTTCTTTCAAACAAAGGCAACAGATGCCCTTTCCAGCCTGTGGCCCACACCTGGTTTTGGACTGGGAGCTGCTAAACTGCTCTTGCATCATTTGCAAATCTTAGTACTATAAAAGCTCAGCTGTTTGGCTCCATAATGCACTGGCCTGAATGAACAGCAACCAACATCATAAAAACAAGATGACTTTGAAAAATTTAAGTCATTGAGTAAGCTAAATAGTTAAATGGTGAAAGGATTAAGAGTTACAGTAGATTTCCTAACACGAGGAGAAGAGAACCTGAGCCCGGTTTAAAGATTTCTGCAAAATGGATTGATTATAGTTTTGAACCATGTGAGAAAATTCCAAGAAATAATAAATGATATGTGTCCTACATTGCAATTCCACCAGAGATACACACACAGTTTATAAAAAAATAAGGACATAAATCTCTTAAGTTTCACAGTACCAGAGCACCCTCTGGACATTTGCTCCATCTGAATTACTGGCACTTTGTGAAATGCACTTCAGAACCTCATCCCCACACAGCTTTCTCTGCCACCTACTCACCCAGAGTTTAAACATGGGCTTTACTTTGAACATTGGAGAGCTCAGCACATGTTTGATGTTTGCATATTTCAGGCTGCAATTGCCTTCTGGGCTACAAAGGTTTCCCTGAGCTAACATCTGAACTGTGCAAATAAACGATGGGATTTTATTCATGCTTATTAAAATTAGACCCACAAAGTACTTTTTTGACCTGGGACCACTTTTTCATGTCCCGGCGAGCCAAAGAGCATCTGTTCAGGACTTATGCTGCTTTAGACCCTATGGACTTCGGAGTTTATAGATGTAAAGCTGCTGAAGGACTGCTGTCGGAGATCAACGTGTATCATAAGAAAGACAATGCTGCTGCACCATTTACTAGCTTTTGTACACAAAAATGCCATGAAAGGTAATGACCTGAAGCTCCTCAGATGTCTCTAACCACTCTCCAAACTCCTTTTCTCTGGAAGAGAGATTGGCAGTAAATAGTCTCTTCTATTTTGTGTGTTGTTCAGTAGCGCTACGCTGAGTTTCTGACTTTGCAAGAGAGGACAGGACATGGTCACTGCTGTGCAGACTCTCGGTTGCGCGTTGTGGTCGTACAGAACAGATTTCTGCCACCTCACATCTTGCACAGACCTTCCCTTAATGTAAACTGCTAGTTTAAGAAGTTGGTATTTCAGTGCTCTCGGTAGAAATTGCTTTGCAGCCTACATTTTCACTATAAACCTGGTTATTGTAACTGTTATAACTTGTACATGCAGTCAGAGTCTTAGTAACCTTTTAGGCAGAAAAATGATCACAAGGAAGGGTTAATTCATGCTGCTCTATAATTTAATTATAATTACATTTAAGAAACCCAGTTATTTACTTCTAATACCATTCTATCATAAGAAACTAAAAGGATGCTAAAATTGAGAGCGGAAATATTTTGTTTTTTATTTCAAGTATTCTAATATTTAAGCAATGAAGTTTAAAGGCAAATACTAACTAGTATTTCTTTTTTTTTCTGCATTTAATACAAGGTGAAAAAAAGAGACTCACTGAGGAAATTGAAACCTCATTACAATTAACATCCTTGACCCCTTTCTGGTGACCATCTTGCAAAAAAGCTCTTCCTGAACCCAAAACGAGCAGTGCTCAGTCTTTGTGCAGAGTACTACAAGCCAATTTTCTACTTACAATACTGTGCCCCTAATTTAATTCTCGTCTAAGCTCATGTAGTAGGATTATTTTGATTATAACTGTGAGAAAAATGCAGTTTCAAACCTGTGGAAAGGGAGGGTGATGGCAGGAGTCTCAGTATTCCAGAGAACTAAGATAATGTTTGGTGTTGAATTTAAGGGAAGTGCTGGCGTTATTGTATTTTCATTATTCAAATGATTCCCCACATCCACTGTTCCAGACTGATTTTGTTCACATTCAAGTGTTTCTTAGCATCAGAAACAAAAGTAG
This sequence comes from Streptopelia decaocto, assembly GCF_964273445.1. Lineage (NCBI taxonomy): Eukaryota > Metazoa > Chordata > Aves > Columbiformes > Columbidae > Streptopelia > Streptopelia decaocto. The sequence goes on along the minus strand of NC_138668.1, from coordinate 13,448,202 downwards.
AGCTGCTGAGAAGCTACTGCTCTTAGACAGATCTTGCTGCAGCTTTTGCTTCATGGTCAGTCTGGACAGAAGATCCAGGTTCCTCCAGTATCTCACTGACATCCAGGCAGAGGCTTGGCTATTTCTGCAGATCCTACTCACAACTGCACTGCACTGTATGTGTGGCAAAGTACAAGAATAAGTCTCACACTTTGAGAATTCTTGGAAGTTCTAGTAGATGGACCGTGATGCTGAGACAGATAACTTCCACATCACCTGAAGATGTACTCAGTTGCTTGTGACTTATGACTTATCTGTATCCCCAGATAGGAAGCACAGTACAGCAAACCATGAGATAAGCTTCTGCAGCCCATCTACTTCTCTGCTTCAATTATTGCCCGCATTTGTCATCTTGAGTTAGAGGACAGATAACCTGGTGACCTTTTCAATCTTGTCTCTTCAGCGAAGGTTGCCAATCATAATGCATACACTAACCAGAGCCCTAAGTCATTAAAAAAAATCAACTTCTGATTATAAATCCTGACTAATTTTGATTGTGCCTCACTTGTAACCAAAAGGGAGTTTGCTGCATCACACTAAGTTTTACAGAAATACCCTTCTGAAAATCAAACACAAAGAGCACAGATTCCCTGAGAATCCCTGCTCTGTGCAAAGGGTGACCCACCCTCAGAGCCCCCTCATCTCACAGGGCACCAAAATACCCTTCTATTAAACAGGACGTGTCTAGTACATCAATCATTAACGTTCAGCACAAAGACATGTTGACAGCATTTCATGAAAGCTTCTTCGTGAAATTAACCTTTCTGTTCATCTAGGCTCTCTTGCTATTCACAGAGTTTCAGAGTGACTTTGCAACAACATTTATAATAACACTAGTATGCTTATAATTTGTAAAGCATGAGGACAATTTCTTAAACCTCCTGAGAAAAATTGCAGGCAAAATGCCTACACTAAAGAGAGATCTCTTCATAAAAATCCAGTGTCGTTTTATTAGTACTTAAGTACTAACTTTAGTCAGTATTTAATCTATGAATGAAGGGGTTCAGAACTTGAGATAGCATCACTTAGTATGGCCTTATCAACATGCAAAGTGTTGCAATAGCCTTAGACTGTCTTCCTGTGGACTTTAAAAATAAGTGAACTGAGATCAGCGTATATTCTGGAGTGAGAACAGGAATGCTGGGAAAAGGAGAGAAAGAGAGAGAAAAATAAAGAAAAACAAAAGGTTATCTAGAGGAATTACTGTTAAGAAGTCTGTCTCAAATAATGATAGAATGTTTCCCTACCAGCACAGCAATGTATTACATACTAGATGTACTCTATTAAAAAACAGGAGTTAGCTATTTTGGCTTCATTTGACTTGTGAGGCCATAGAGTTATATACAAGAGAGAAAATATTTTGCTGTGTTCTTATTTATAAAGTGTTACTTTTCCAACTTCTGTTAAAGACTTTCTCTTCAAATTACCAAGAACACCCCTGACTTAAAATATTTATTCATAATCTAATCTTCACCATTAAAGTTATTTCAGATGTTACTATCAAGTGGCAGCTGAACAGGAAAAAGTTGAATGTGTTGTTTTGCTATTAATGTGATGTTTCCTAGAAATCCACATACTTTAACATTCAGGGTACCGAATCAGATAAACGCTGATAATAAAGTACTTGAGAGTTATGTGGAAAAAAGCAAAAAACTCTGTAAATTTACAGAAAAGCACACGTAAGTGAGATGCAGACCTGTGGTTTTTAATATAGTCAGTACAGTCAAATCAGTGCTGCAGCTTCTGGGAGCCACAAACAGGAATGGTATCTGTCAAAAGCACACAAACTCATTGAAAACAAGAATTGTTATTGATTACCCCATGTTTCTAAAGCTACTTTGGGTTTGTTTAAGTTTGGAGAAGAGGAGACTGAGGGGTGATCTTATTAATGTTTACAAATATATAAAGGGTGAGGGTTAGGAGGATGGAGCCAGGTTCTTCTCGGTGACAACCAATGGTAGGAGAAGGGGTAATGGGTTCAAACTGAAACACAAGAGGTTCCACTTAAATATGAGAAGAAACTTCTTCCCGGTGCGGGTGGCAGAGCCTGGCCCAGGCTGCCCAGGGAGGTTGTGGAGTCTCCTTCTCTGCAGACATTCCAACCCGCCTGGACACCTTCCTGTGTAACCTCATCTGGGTGTTCCTGCTCCATGGGGGGATTGCATTGGAGGAGCTTTCCAGGTCTCTTCCAATCCTTGACATTCTGTGATTCTGCGATACTTGCTAAGTTTTGCTACCTCTGCTGTTCGTCGTTGCAATGTAAGTTCTCCGTCCTGAAAGCAGTTTAGACATTTGAAAAATCAGAACACCGCACAGCTAAAACAACAACCCTCTTTGTTATTTAAATCCCATTATTAAGAAAACTCTCTTTTTGCTGGCCTTGCCAAGTCTGTAGTTTATTCACCCAATCTGTAGAATTTTGGGGAGGAAAGGCAGCGAGCTTCAGGGCCGGCGCACGCAGCGCACGATGCCGATACGTGGCTGTCTGTTCACATCCTGCCGTGCGCGATGGAGCGGCCGGCAAGGAGCGGGAATGGGGGGAGCTGTCAGCCCGATTACCGCCAGGGTCGTCAGCCTGATGCAATCCCATCCGACATTGCCACGGGCAACCTGCCTCCCTTTAGAGTCAGCTGCACCATTAAAATGGCTGCTGATAATTTCGGAGTAAAGAGTTTAAATGATTGAGCATCCCACTTGGAAAGAGAAGGCTTTTTGGTACATCGTTAATAATGCAACGGTTTAGACACTTTATTGTCTTAAGAGATACACTTGTTTGAAGAGGGAGTTTTTCCTGCATCCCTTTTAAAGTGACGTGTCTGTCTTAGAAAGATGGAGACACGCTGCTCTTCCCAAATCCTGACCACAATTTCTCACCAAGAAAGAGAAAGATGGATATACGAGGAGGTTTGTTTGGCAAACTGCTGGGCTTTATTTACTGCAAACTGCTGTGCAATTACGCCTCAAAACATTCAGGAAGTGTTTTCAGTGAAGTAGTTCAAATCACCTAAATGTAAAGTTAATAAACACAAAATGACTGTTTACAAAGTTGGTAAAACTTTGTTTGCTTAAACTTGCTTCAAATGGAACAAAAAAACCTGTTAAACTTTGGACAACTTTGAGAAACAACAGGCAGGTTTGGTTTTGGGTTTTGTCTGGTGGTTTTGTTTGTGGTTTTTGTTTGTTTTTTATTTGTTTTGATTTCTGAAACACTAGGGAAACATCTTGATTTTTCAGAAGCCACTCAAAGCCTGTTTCCTAACTGCTGTTCTTGCAGCACAGCACAATGTCTGGTTACAAACAACTGCATCTGTAAGACTGTAGTTAATATAAATAAATTAGAGAGAATCAATTATTTTTCCTGTACTGTAGTCATGGATGATTTACTTAGGGGAAAATGCAGCTCTTTGCAATGCAAGACATGGTATATATAGTTGTGATGAATATAAACAGAAGGGAAAATTACTTTCTCTGAAAAATACTACTTTTAGCTTAAGTAAAAAATGTGCTGCTCAGTCTGAAGCCTCATTAAGAACCTTATAAATTTCTGAATGGTCCTAGTTTAGAAGTAGCTTTTACAACATTTAAAAAAAAACCTCTCCTACATCACCCTTTTATTAGCTTGTAGCAATCCTTCAACACATGCTTTCGACTTTCCACAAAATATTGTAACAATTACATGAGAAAAAGGCAACTTGGGGAATTAAGAGATATTCCTCTATAACTAACACAGATTTGTTTTCAGTTTCCCTTTGCTTCTGTCTGTGTGTGGTTTTTTGTTTGTTCATTTTTAAATTGTAAGCTAACACATAAAAGAATCCATCAGGAAACGGGGCAAGTACAAAACCCAAGGACTTCTATGAAAGCATCGCTGTAACAATGATTTAATAGTAGCTGCAAGGAACCGCCACAGCAAATGCACATTCCTACTATTAACACAGTAATGAGCAGGGGTTTTTTATGTCTATTCAACCTAATTATATGCTTCTTTCCTATCCTCATCATATACAGATAACCAACTAATTTCTTCCTATTATTCTCACCATGTCCTTAAAACGTTCACATGTAGCCTAAATCAATAAATCTTAGAGCAAATATTTACCAATCAGTTGATTCAAGCAGATGAGGCTTCTTTTTTTCTCTTGACAAATCATGACTACATCACAATCTCTAAGGTGACAGCAGGTCAAAGTTGAAGAATGTTGTGAGCTCTATATGTGGTATGTATTCTCCAAGTGTGGAGAAGCCAGTAGAGATGATGTAAATAAATGCATTTTATTTTGTTTTTATTTAAAAGTGTTTAATTTCAGAGCTAAATAACATTTTTAGGTAGTCAGAAATCTTGGCAGCTTATTCAAGACCAAGGCCACGTGATATAGCGAATCATGAGGAACACCTCTGCATCTAAGTAGCTGCTGAGAGGAAGGGAAGATGGGAAATAGAGAGACTGCCTGGTGTCCACTGGGGGTGAGCTAAGAGTAGGTGGCAGAATCTGGAGCACAACCAAGTTCAATGCCTGAGAAAATACTGCAGTTCGTCCTTTGCTACCTAAAACTTAGTGTCTTTCATACCTGCACTGTATGGAATCTAGAAAAAAGATGAATTACAATAATGTGCAGCTTGTAATTGTTTTTATTAACTCTATTAATTTACTTCCAGAACAAGATATGCAATATTCAAGTGCAGATCATTGTAAGAAGAGTCTTCATTCACCAGTAGTTAACAATGGAAAAGCGTTGTTTTCTGCCTCACAGAAAGCCGCTACAGATTTACTGCAAATGTAAATATCTGTTTTTCTTATCTGTGTTGACATATGACTTGACATATGCATTTGGTAAAATGTTCCCTTCTCACCATGCTTCTGGAAGCTGCTTCCATCCCATCTGCTTCATTGCCAAATACTTAACTCTGCTTTGTCTTCAGCATTAGCAATTAAAAATGAATAACATATATGCTTTGTTTGTTGATGTGGCTGTCAGCCATTTACTACTTCTTACTCCATCTGTCTCCTCCCAGCTGTTCAATCCCAGTGCTTCTTCCCAACCTTGGCGTTCATTGATGGCACTAACAGCGTGAAGCATCAACATGGAGCCCTCTCTGAAGATGTACTAGCAAGGTATGGGGCAGAGAAGTTCTGTTCGTTATTGGATTTCTATAAGCAAGCTGGACATGTATAAGTCCATGGGACCAGACAGACTGCATCCAAGACTGGTGGTATGTTTGATTGATGGCATAGCAAGGCAGGTGACTATTGCATTTGAAAACCTGTGACAAACTGTCTTCAATAGAAGGCAGAGGGAAATACAGGTGGATCACTACAACCTTATTTCCTTAAGAAAAGGAAATCCCCACAGAAGCCTCTGCCAACTATATGAAGGACAAGACAATGAGGAGGAACAGTACGGATTTACCAAGAGAAAACGGTTCTTGACCAACTCAGGCAACCACTGTGAAATGACTGGCTCTGTAAATGAGATCAATGCATGTCATTTTCTTTTCCACAAGTAAGACTTTGGGCAGGATTTCCCAAAGATTCCCAGTAGTCAAACTCAGACTGGCAGACTGGATGGACAGACTATAAAGCAGGATTAAAACCAGTGGGACCACCAGGCCCAAGCAATAGTGGTCATTGGTTAAAAACTAAGGTTTTTTCTGTTCAGAAGTAGAGTTTCTCAGGGCATGGTACATAGAATAATCTTGCCTGATGCTTCCATCTAAGACTCAGATGATGGGATGAGAGTCACTCTCAGCAAGATTGCAGGTGGAACTGAGTTGGGGTGGGAGCAGTTGTGCTGCCATTCACAGGTACCTCACACACTTCAGGAATGAGCTGACATGGACCCCATGAAGCTCAGCAAGGAGAAATAAGAAGTCCTGCACCAGGAACAGAACAACTGTACACGAGCACAGGCTGGGGCAGCTCTGCAGGAAGGTCCCTGGTGTTGGCAATGAGCTGAGGAGGAGCCAGAGGAGACACCTCTTCCAGATTTCTTATTGTTATACAACCATCAGCCTTTCCATATCACAATAATAGGTTCACCTAAAGTTTCTTCAAGAAAAGAAGTACATTAGAGGGAACAGATGGTTAGAGTAGGGTTGTAAATAAGTGTATTCTCTAGATGCAAGAGTCCATTTGGGATAATGAAAAATGCTCTGAACAATCACATAAAGAGGAAGATCACCGTGTTAATAAGTATCATCTAGGGAAAAACAAAACAAAACAAACATCTGTTTGATTTTAAATGCGAGTCTTTTGGGAATAGTACAATTAGATGTCCCTAAAAATTATATGCATTTTCAACTTTTGGGGGAAAACAGAATTCCAAGACCACATGAAAAAGTTAAGCAGCTTTAAGATTTTACAGACAAACATGTATAGCTGAGGGGTGCTGGGACAGACACAGATTCTAGGCCATTGTTTCTCCATCTGTGATCCACAAAACCTCAGAAAATGTTATATCACAATTGTAAAAACAAACATAACCAGACATATGCCTCTTTCCATGTACAAATATATTATGGAATTGAATGTGGGAAAATTATTATAATGCTTACGTATTTAAAGGTATGTTTCACCTGCTTGTAAATCAAAAGTATTACAGTGATGTTGCTTGGGTTAGTCCATTCTCCCTGCCCCCCACCCCACCCAGATGTGTTTGTGTGCTTGTTAAGACAAAGGCAAACCAAAAGGAGCTGCTTCAATACAAAGAAAGTTAAAAAAGCTGTTAACATGTTTTTATTGCTTTGTCCTCTACCCAGAAAGAGTAGAGAGATCGTCCTGAAGGGGAACGGTAATGTAGTCATGACAGACCACAGAGTCTCTAGGAAGAAATTTCAGCTTGAAAAACCAAAATCTGCCCATCACCACAGCTAGTAAAGGCTCAACTGATGCTTGAAAAGGCAGTAAAAATTATGTGAAGCTACTGAGAGCACTTGTGAAACAGCTTCAGAGGCAGATTCTGTGTACCCGCAACAGACAGGGAACAGCGGATGTTAATTTAAACAGGATTTGAGCATCCAGAGCTCTTGACAGCTGTGGAAGTTTGGTATTTAGTCCATCCAGAACACTAAAAAGCCCTTATTTGGTATTTCTGTACAATTGTGACCAAAAGACAGTGGCCAGTGAGCAGTAAAACATGCTGATGTGGAGACTGTCAGATTCAGAAAAACATAGTGCTCTATGTGAAGGAGAGCAAGCTGGAAGGATCAAGCCATCATCAGCTCTTCAGTGGAAAACTCACATTTCCCTCACTTGTGACATTGCTCTGGAATTTTGACAAAAATACTTGAAAGGAGCTAAAGAAAACCCAAGTAAATTATTAAAGTGACCTACTTGATGTCATTTACTCAATGCCAAATTTTGCATGCGTTATGCTTCTTAGTTAAATGATACATTTGCATGTATCTATTTTTGATAGCTCTCCTTCCAAAAGAGTTGAAGGGAATTAATAACTCCAGACAAACTCACTTCAAGCATTACAAGCTTCAGTGCTAGGAAATGACTGAGAGCAGGAAACTTCCTTCTGACAGAAGGCTGCTACAAGGATACTACTGTCCTTAGCTCTGAAAGGGATAATATTTCAGAGCAAGTATCCACAATACACTGTGAAAAAATGAGGGATTTTTTAAAATTATTATTATTGATTTTTTTTTTTTGCTTTAGTGGCTGAATTAAAATAAGAAAATTCCAGTATCGGTACTGATAATGCTCAAGTTTTTTGGCAAAATGGGGCAACCTAAAATTTCATGTTGTGTTAATTTTCTTCACAAGTTTAAAGTTTTGTGCTTGCATTGATACCATTAATATCTTTGCACTTTCCCTTTTGAAAATCAGGGTTGGTACATATTTGGAAAATAACATTTTAGAATGAAACTGTTTGCTTCTGAACTACTTTTGAAATCTGCAGGTTTTGTTCCAAGTTCTGTTTTTGTGGAAGCTCCTACAGGAAGTCAACCCAAATCAAAACTGCTTTTTATCCTCTTGCCTGTATTTATTTATTTTGTGAAAGACAGTATGATGTTAGCACTGTATAGTTAAGAGCACATTATTTAAGATGCCCTAACCCATTCCGCACACCTTCCAGCTATCAGTCTAGAAGTCTGGGTATATCCCAGTCCCAAGTGGATATTTCTAATGTCACTGGAGATGCTTTGTGAGAGCAAATAAATCCAGACCCTAACATTTGGGGGTGTAGCAGGAGAGACAGGAATTGTTCCATTTCATAAGCCTAAGGCTATAATTATTAATGCTTAGACTATTCTAGATAAACAGATAAATTGTTTTATTTTAGACTGCTATCAATAACTAATCTTCATCTTTTCAGGGAACATCCCTAAGCTTTGGACATTACTGCTTATACAATCTCTTTAAATATTTATTCAAAAATAAATAGGTTTTACATATCCCTACAGTATCAATCTAAATATAACTTTGATTGACATAGATACTTCAGCAATTATACTGAGTTGAGCAGAAAACTACAATTACTCAGTTTTATTTGCTAATCACCACCCTATATTTATTGAAGTGGCTAGAAAGATTGTGTCACTTGATCTCTTGCCTTTACAAAAATTACTTTGAAAAACCGTCTTTGACCTCTTCAGTTATTTTTATTGCACAGCACCAGGCTGGCTGCTTTGTTCACAGAAGAATGACAAATCATAATTATTGGTGTGTTTTACTAAGGGCAAAACAATGAACCTGACAACAGTAAATGCCCTGAGCCTTCCACCACTAGAGACAATTTCATAGAATCATTTTGGTTGGAAGAGATCCTCAGGATCATCGAGTCCAACCATAACCTAACTCTAGCACTAAACCGTGTCCCTAAGAACCTCATCTGTATGCATTTTAAAGAAGAAGCTGGGTAAGGCTGGGGTCTTCCCACCCCAGAGGGCTCTGCCGGGCCCTGCTTTTGCCCCGGGGCAGATTTGGGCTGAGGCTCTTGCCCTCAGGGCCCTGCTGCAAAACAGGCCTTGTCTACATCAGTGACATTGTTTTATAGCAACAAACACCGGCCAGCATCAATATAGAGTCACCTAACAGCATCCAAGATTTCTTTTCTCTTAAGAAATCCTTTAATAATTCACATTCCCTTTCATATCACCACCAGTTTCGCCCATCTATGCATTCCCTGAAGGCCAGGAAAAGAACTAATGTCCAACAGTGCAGAGTCGTTTACATTCATTTATGACCCAGGCATGCATTAAAAAAGTTTTGTTGTCTCTCACCATTTAGCATTAAAAAAATCATCAGCATAGCAATATATAATGAACAATTCTGACTTATTTTCTCCAGAGTAAAATAGCTTAACCTCTGAGTCAGAGCAGGCTGTTTGGTTTACTGATTTCAAGGCACTTTGAGCACCTGGCCTTTGTCATTGCATATATAAATATTAAATGGAAAAATCCATTAACCGATTCTGAACTGGTCTGAACTCTAAAGGAGTTAATGGAAAAATACATAAATAGGAAACAATCAGGGGAACAACTATTACTCACACATACTTCCTTTCTCTGAATATTCCCACAAATTCTGTAGAATATTTCACTTGCCAAAGCTTCAAAGGAACAAGAACAGAAACAAGAGATTGTGTTCTAGGCAGAAAGCAACATTTTCAAAAGGGGAAGCATATGTCTTCAAATCCAAGTTGTCCAGCCTTGCTGAAATTCCACTTTTAAGTCAGCTCACAGAATGTCTTGTGGTAAAATAGGAAGCAGAAGTCTGACAGCTGACTGCAATCTTAAATTTCATGGAAAACAGCAGAGCACACTCATGGCCTGGGGTATCTTCAGCTACAGCAAAGCCCTTATTGTTGCAGGACTAAGGCTTGCCCAGAAGGAGAAAAATCTCACAGGTGCATTTTCAGATGAAATAAATGGAGTGGTTTTGAAATATATGAAAAGTCCTAGTGATACACTCAAAACATTTTTGGCAACAAACATTACTGAAATGTAAAGCTTGCTAGATACTCTTTTCTTGGAAAAAAAGCTCTTTCTTTTCATCTTTCCATCCATCAGGCAATTTTCATTCCTAAAATATCATCATTAATACCATCATGGCCTAGAATCAGTAAATAATCAGTAATTTCCTCCCATTTAGGCCAGTCATTTGCAAAATGCTTCAGGAGTGGGGAAAAGAAAATCTCATTAAGTTACCCAGAAAGACAAATGTAACCTTTAATAAGAAGATGCTTGGTTTCTAGGTCACATAGTGGAAGTTTCACCAAGTGACCTGCTCACAGAAGCTGCAAACTGACTCCAGGTGCTGAAGTGTTGCAGCGTTTGGAGACACATTTCCATGGGGCATCAGCGCTTTTCCTGCCCAATCTTATGATCCCTCAGCTGTTAGGAATGTATTTTTCTATTCAGTTGTATTATTTTTCTATCACTGTGTACAAATACACAAGAAGAGCCAGAGGCCAGGAATGCGTTGCAAAGAGCAAGTTTTATTTTAGTTACCTGTCTACTGGGGGATCTCCAAAGTTGCACCTAAGCTCCCAGGCAGAGGTGACACCAGTGGGGACACTGGTAAGTTCAGCCCTGCTGGAAGATCCCTGGGCCTGTATTTCAAGGCTTCAGGCAGGCGCAGCCTCCCGCTCTTTCTCACAACAAAGCAGGAATCTCAGACATAGTGATAAGGTGCCTGGAGTTTCTCACGGGCTTATGTTATCTAACACAGAGGTTCTACTCATCAAGCACACAAGGTCAGTAAAACAATTAGTGTGATGTATGTGCTTTTTCTACAGACAGGTGTAAGTCACTTGAGTGTATTTATATTTAACTAACCTCCTCATCAAATCTTCCACTATATTCCCATACAATCACACTACTAATTTCTGCTAGTTTTTGCAATTACACAAAAAGTGTAGTATTTTAGGAATTCTGGGGTGGAGAGAAAGAAAAATGATCGTTTCCAAGGGATGAGTATTTGGCTATTTGTTGAAAAAAAAATAAAGAATTGTTTTTGCATATAGTATTTTGCAGTTTTTTCATCAAGTGCTACAGTTCAAAATGTGAGATTATCAGTCCCAGTGAAAAAAGGAGCAGGTAGCCTTCTCTGGACTTCAGCAGCAGCTACAAGCAAATGTAAAGGGGAAACAGAGTACAAACCAGCCTGTACACTGCATCTCCACAGGGGAGAAAAGGAAAAGAACCACACTGTGGTTCTCAGCTGTGCCACGTGGGATGTACCTGAATCTTTGCCTTATAACAGGAGAGTCTGGATGCAGGTACTGCAGAGGGAAAAGTAAGAAACGGTCTACCCGGCTTTGATGTGAGCTATTATATGTGTTAAGTCAGGAGAGTCAACTTAATGCTATTATACTAGGTGGGAAAAAATGGGAATGGATAGCGGCCTTTCCATTGTTATCAATGGTTCTTAAAACTTAGGCTTAAAAAAAGTTATATATATAACATTATTTAGCAAAAGCAGCATTTCTGACTTTCTCCTTTTCTGTCTTCTTGGCCAATGTTTACAACTTCGACATTTCCCATTGCAGGGGGTGCCCCTCAGCTAGACACGAAATTCCTGTTCCCCTTACATTATCCCCTTACTAGATGTCACTTTTTCCTTATCTCAAAGACTGCCTTTATAGAAAGACACTGTTGGAAGACTTACAGGCTCCAGAAAGAGATGGTGAAAGGCACTGACCACTTGCTATGTGTCACATTGGCATTAATTTCCTGCTATGTCCATAGGAATAAAGGAGCAGACTAAGCTTCTACCAGCAAAGAGCATCTTGGTGCCTTACCTACAGAATGTGCTTCAGCAAAGGAAACTTGAGGCCAAAGGGAAGGAGAATGTAAATGACAAATGGGGAGGAAAAAATAAAAGGCAAACACCTTCATTACTTGAAAAAATAAAAAGGAGGAGGAAAATACTGCACACCTGACAAAATCAAGGGCAAGGACAAAGAGAACAGAGTAGAGGCTTTTCTGTCAAACAAGCCAATAAATTGCTGAAGAAAACTTCCATTCCGGAAAGACAGAGGAATATAAGAGATCTGCTTTCATGGCTTAGAAACCCTATCACCAGCCCACATCAAGAATCCATTCCTACTGGCATACAGAGAAAATACTTGCACCTACATCCTATTCTAGGCTTTATTTTTTTAAAAAGTAATAACATTAGTACTATTTTCTTTCCTATAACCTTGTTAAACTGTTACAAACAATAACGTGCAACTAGTAAAAGTGAGTTGCTTGTGTTGTGGCTTATAATAATGTATGGAATTTATCACCTACATATTTTTGCATCCTCAAAGGAAAAACATGTCAGTCTTTAAACTCATAATTCACACATAGGCACAAAGTCTGACCTGCATGGGACTATTCAGTTCTAAGGAGCTTGTTCAGATCTTTTTTTCTTCAGCATAAAATTAGTTAAAGTGACCTTCACTGGGCTGATGTTCTTCTCTTTGTGCAGAAGAAACTATGCACAAGGAAACATACTTCAATATTTACACGTACTCTGAAGAAGAGAAAAATGACCTTTCTTAATTAAATATCATGAAACAAAAGGCAACATTGGGATAGAATACACATCTGATTTAAGTTAAGAGCTACATGTCTCTGGTAGAGTTAAATATTCTGGGCTCAATTCTCCTACTTAACACTGGTGAAAAATCAGAAATTGCCCTTTTGAGATAAATGGAATTACCTTGTTTTATAGCAACAAAAGCTGCAGAAAGCCAAGCTTTCGGATCCTAGAGTTGCTGGGATAAGTACATTTAAAGAATTCATAACATTTTGTGGGGGGAAAAGTATTTTCACAGGCTTGTAACTCAGGAGGAGGTGCAGCTCTGTATTAAGTTTCACTCGGGAATGCTTAGTTATCCAAAATCAGAAATTCATTTGACATAATGGAAGAACAGGATAAATTATTCAAAAAAAAGATGTAAATAGTTTATATGCCATCAGTAAACTCTCAAGGACAGGAAGGTTTGAAATATTTTGAGGCATAAGGTTAATTACCTATCTGATGTGAATTCATACATAGATATTGTGATTTGAAGTCCGATAATGCTTTTTAAATATACACAGCAGAATGTTATGGCCTGCTAATTTCCTTGTCTTAATCAAAGCTTTAGTGCAGATAAGAGAACACACATTTCTTTGGTTATTTCTCCTGCTGATATATTTCAGGCAAGCTGTGATTTCATTTGTTTCAACTATGCTGGAATATTTTTAGTATTTACACTAGATTTTTCTCCTCTTAAATTTTTGTGTTTGTTGCAAATGAAGGAAGATACAGCATAAAGATACACAACTCTGAATGCAGAATATAAACTTAGAAAATAAATTAGCACAGCATTAAGAACATCAATTTTGTAACATAACGAAGGAGTATGGGAAGGAAAAGGAGAGTCAATACTTTCAGCTGAAGGCATGTTCTTTTATCTTCATTTCTGAATGCTAAGGCACAAATCCATGTTGGTTTGCATGTGACTTTAACCTGTAAGAGGAGAACAAGTGGGGCTTCAGGGTGTTCTGCAGCAGGAGAACAAGCAGCGTGTGAATGGGAGGGGAAGCCAAGAATGAATAAATACCAGAGTCTTTCTCTATAGTTAAGAGATTTGACCCATTAGCTATAGTTTCCAAGCCCTTTCAGGTGTAAATGTAATAGCTACGAGACAAAATATTAAAAGAAGAAAAAAAAATCCCTAGTATTTAGAAAAGACACCAGTCATTGCTATTTTACAGGGGTAAGGGCTTGATCTTTTATGGACTGCATGGAATGATCTCCATTTGTGGACTTAACAGACTAGTAATCCTCTTAACTTCAGCACAGCCATGGAATAGCTCAAAGCAGGGTCATAGAGCTTTGAAACATACCTTAAAACATAGCATGTAAATCTGACACTACTCAAAATCTGACGTAAAATTAAATCTAGAGAAACTTTTCTTTCTATATTACATGATCTATACTAGCAAGACTTTCATAGCCATGATATACATTCTGAGCCAAAATCACTTTACCTTTAACAATTACTTTATCTACTGTGACTAATGCCAATTATTTTTCCCAATGATTATATTTTGTGTCATTTTTACAGGATTTCTGTTCAACACTATTGAACACTGCTCTAAATTGGTTCAATACTCTTAATTAATATTTGTGTTTCCAAGACATTCTAGTGTAATTACAGGAATATTAATCTGTCAGCAGTAATTTGAGAAAGGTTCACAGACTCCGTGCTCAGTGCATTCAATAGGGTCACTCTGCCAAAAGAAACCAGTGGAAAAGCAGAGTTAAAACTCAGACTCTTGGTTCTTCTTTGATAGAGACAATGCTCCTGCCAAGACGGTAGAATTGCAAAGACGAATAAACAGATTATTTTATCAATTTCTAGTGACAGGGTGTAGGCCTAGTTGAAATTCCCCCAAAATCAATAGAAAAATCGACTTTCACCAGGCTCAGAGCCACCAAGAGCTGCTGGGCTTGCTTGCAGTGCTGAAACCAGAAACCGTCAGCCTAACAGAGCTGAAGCCGATCCCTGCAAGGAAAGGCTGGTCCTGGGGTGCACTGGACTTTGTCAAGGCAACAAGGGTGGTTTTTTTTGCAGTTTTACAGAAACTGAGCAAAAAGCTGCGGGGGAGAGAGTATTCTTCTGATGTACAAACCCCTCAAAAGATGAGTTCTATATTTTAATGTCTAATGGCCATCCAAATATGGCCCTAAAAATGAGTGTTGGGACTAAGATATACCCTCTTGTGGGTAATGAGTTAGAACTAATACCTGCCTCTGAAGTCTGACACTTTAGGCAAGTGTTACTTAACCCTTAGGCCTAGCAGGTGTGAGGGTTGACTAGGTTGACCCTTATTTGCTTGCTTAAACCACTGAGTATCTTTACTGTTTCTAGCATAGCTGTTTGTGGAACAAGCTGCCAACCCAACAGGGTAACAGTGACAAGGTCTGACCCACAATGCACAACAACTTCCACGTTAATTTAAAGTAGGATAGGGACTGAAGTAATCCCTGTTCAGAAAAAACACACGGAACCTTTGAAGGGGGGCAAGGACTGTTGGCTACATTAGCTTCTGATGAACTACGCTAATTTATACCAGCCGAGGCTCTGATCTTTTAATTCTGAGATCATCTCAGTCTGCATCAGTGGATAGGTTATCTCCTTGATTTTAATCATTGCTGCACTATGAAATTACTCAGTATAATTTGATGGTTGACTAAAACTAATGAAAAATTTGTCTCACTAACAGCTTGCACAAAGTTGAACTTTCCAACATTAATCTTGGTAAATTAAGACACAGTAAAATGTGCCTTGTTTGCAAAGGATGATTTTCTTCATAAAGCGAGTGCTGAAGGAATTAAGATTCACTGTTTAAATTGGATGCTGATTCAATTAATTATGTTCATGCTATGGACCCTCATCTCAGGTGTGAGCTTGTGAACTCTCGGGTTGCTTGCTCGCTGCTGCATGGGTGAGCAGATTGTAGGGGGTACACACGAGCTATGGCCTCTGTAATGCCCACAGGATGCTCAACCCCATGCTCGCAGGAGAGGGGGTGCTTGTGAACCCCATGTGTGTCAGAAAGGGTGTGCAAGTACCATGTAAACATGATTGGAACTGTTCAGGATTAGTTACAGGTGGGTGTTGAGGAATTCCTAGTTGTTTATTAAACCATAACAGCAGACAAAATGTTACCTTTTGTATTACTGATTGTGATCCTGGATATTTAGTTCACTTATTACCTGTTAATTAAGTGCCACCAATAAGTCATTAAACCATTTGGATCCTAATTTGATGTAAACTGTGCAAGCCTCACAGCTTTCCCCCATACCACAACAGTGCAGCGAAACATGGCAGGGGGCAGGTGCCCCGTGTGACTTGGGGTGCCCCCAAGCAGAACACCCCTTTTCCTATGGCAGCTCCTGTGCTGGGTGGCAGCAAACAGAGGCACTTACACATGGGCATTAGGAAATATCTTGGGCAAAGTTATTTCTGTTGGAAGCAATAATTTGTAACACTGGTGGTGAGCTGCAGCATATGTGCTCGCTGAGCTACTTGATAGCGTGGAGGCCGGGGGGTACCCACTCTTTCTTTGTCCTTCATCCCATTATCGAGTATCTGACCCTGGACCACAGCAATCCCCTGAACTTTTGGCATTGCAATGGGGTAACCATGCTCATTGAGGAAGGAGGAGAGAGGTCTCCTTTCCTCTCATTGTTTCCTAGCACAGTTGTACTACACAGCCAAAACCTCATCTATCCACTTGCCTGAAGAGAAATAATTTTGATTCACAGATATATTACATGCAAATATAAGTTTCTCTTAAGAGCATGCCTGTTCTGCAGCCATTTCCCTTCTGATAGTCTTCACTATAAATTAGAAAGTGAAATCCATATGACTTCTTGCATCAAAGATAGGACTATATTTTTTCTGCTATTGTGATTCATCAATACAAGATGCTTTCAAGGGTTCATTACACACATTCATACATATTCTATTAGACAGTCTTTGCACTCACATCTGCTGCCACTATGCCTGAATGCGAAACTATTTCTAAACCAAAGGAAGTGTCTTTATACCATACCAGGAGAAAAGGTGTCTTTTGAAAAGGTTTTCAGCAAAAAGCCTGGCTAGAGATACAAGATGATGATAAAAACTAGGTTATATATGATTTTACTCTAACTTCAGTGCCCTAGAAGTTGTTTAGAAAGTTTACTTATGCTGGACAGAAATTTCTTTATAAACCTTAAAAGTTTAGAAGAACATAGTAAAATTTACCAAGCTTCCCTAGTTATAATTTAATGCTTGGCTAATACCACTATTACAAACATGAAAATAAAACCAAAAACAGTTTGAGAGAGAAAACAGCCAGCTCTCCTTTCTATCTGGCAGAGTCTAGTAGCATAGTAGAGGTGTTTTTAGGAGCTACTTTTAAACAAGAGTGACTGCCTTGCTTAAAAGTTTGCTTCAGCAGTGAGTCATCAGGCAGGGTATCAAGGTTTCTAGACATAAATTAACCTCTTCAGTGAAGTAAAAGGTCAGGACCCTTGAATCATTTAGTCTGATTACTCCACAGCCTATGCCTGAAGAAAGTGGGGTCAAAAAGTGTGGGCTTCTGGGTACAAACTCCAGGGGAAGGTGCGATCGTGTCTGACCTGTGACGCTGCCTGTTCACTTCTAAACCCTCCATGACAAAATATTTATCCCAGAAAGGTCGGTCTTGGACCTCGTAAAGGTTTGCCCTTCCCTCTGTTCAAAGGGTAGTATCACAGAACAACACAGAATGACAGTCTAAAATTTGACTGTAGAACCACCGACCCTGAAAAAAATTTGTGGAAGTTCATGGACTGTCTGCAAAAGACTCAGGAGTGTGAATCTAAATTGGAACTGGTCACCTTCTACTTTCTTTAGAAAACACTTAATAGAATAACATTAATAAGACATTAACTGGGAGAGAGAGAAAGCGTAAGAAATAAAGCAAGTCTCATGAGCTATTTCTCACACTTGGTGTTCACTTTTCACCCTTCATAGCACAATCACAGAGAGCAATCACCTTCATATACACCAGCACCCTGCTCTGTGTCCAGACATCTGCATCTCTCTCCTGAATAAACTCTTCTCACACACACCAGGTTGAGGAGAATGCAACCAAATGCGTGTGGTTGGGAATTGCATCCAGATGCCAGAATGAAGGGTCTACAGCTGCTAAGAAGCACATTCCCCATCCCTCCCTAACAACATTCCATTTAAATGCAAAGCAGGTCCACCGATGCTACTGGTCTCCTCCTTTCCCTTTGCCACCACACCAAGCATTTCCGTGCTTACCAGGCATCGTGGAGAGCTGAACTGCAGGGACCTCCGTCTCTCACTTCATAAACTGCCTCAGTCCTCAGCCTCCAGAGGAATGGTAGGAATAATATGATGTAGTCTCCAATACAAGATTCAGGTCCAGCAGAAAGGCTTGCAAATGTATGTCTGCATAAGCTTTACTCTTCCAAACAAACCTGAGCTTGTACTTCCCTTCTTAGTAAAAAGCAGAGACTGTGAAGTTACAAAGCTCGTTACTTCCTTCATCACAGAAATACTTCGCAGCTGTGTCCCACCTCTACCCAACATTAAACACACAATGGAGGAGCAGGGATGCCCTCTGAATAACCTCAGGATCTTTTTCTGTTTAAGTTACATGGATTTGTGCTGCAGGAATCCTAAAATTCATTTATTCTATTCTACATAAAGCTTTAGATCTGTATGAAACAAGTTTAAGTGAAAACTCATCAGGAGCTGTGATGCTTTATGTATGTGCAAAAGCCAATGAACTATCGAATTAAGGAACAAAATGCTCCTTATTGTGTTCCAGCAGAAGTTCTTTCAAATAATCCCATTACAAGTTTCAGGGAATGTCAACCTATAAAGCATAGACAAGTTATAAACTATTCCTTCCTAAATTTAAATTTTATAGTGCACCAATTAAAATTATCTAAACATTTAACACCAGATTGCATGTGACACTATAGACTAAAGATCTTGATCTTCCGTGTTTACTCCCACCACTAACACGGTATTATTAATCTTTTTTCCTACTTAAGAAAAAACAGGAATAAATCGTCTCATTCCATTGATCTGTTGGAAAATAAGAATGAGCATGTGTTGCTTTTTTCATGCATGGATGATCTTTTGTGTCTGCAAATTAATACAAACTTGTCTCATCGTAATGCTCGCATATTGATTTTTTTTAAATCTAAGTGTCATGTTTCTTCTTGCTTTTACATCGGGGTAATTTCTGGGAAAAATGTCTTTCTTTTGTTTGGTGGGTTAATGAATGTGCCATAGCAGCTTGTATTACTTGCATTCAGAGTAAAACTTGCACACTGCTGAACAGATGGGTATTGTGAACTGTTATGATGACAGAGGAGTAGGTTTTAAACAATATATGGATAATTTTTCTATCTCATTAAGTTTCCAATTTCTTTAAGAGACATCTTTAAAATGAATGCAAAAGATTCTTAGTGGAAGCTGGTTTTATTTTGTGTAATTAGATGCCTTTAGATGTTATGCAGAGAAATATTGGTATCAGAACAAAGGCATCAGCAATGCTTTAACTCTGATTTACAGTTTTTGTGCACACAGCTGTAGAGCAAGTGTACAGAGTTCCTGGGACTCCTTCAAAGTAGCCAGGGACAGACACACAAACCTCAGTGAACAAAAAAAGAGGAAAATTAAAGAAAAAAGGTGCTAAAAATCCCTTCCCTTTTCCCCCCTAATTTTCAAGAATACTTACAAAGGCTTCCACCTTCTTCAAGGTCATTCTCTCCATCTGTTTTTTCTACTCCTTTCCTATATTTTCCTAATTTTTTCTTCAACTTCTCACCTCCTGTTTCATTTTCAGCTACATAGCCCATTTAGTAGTCAGAAACCCTGTCCGTTTGCATATTTTCTGAATTCTATTATGAAATACATTGGTGAGCACAACAATGTCTTATAACAGTTCCACTCCTAGACTGCACAAACAGTAGATTATTTGGTACACATTTGAACAGAGAGAGAGAAAAAAGCCAAAGCTAAATAGGAAAAAAGGTAATTCTTCAAATTTTCACTTAGAATACTTTCTGTGAAATGGATAATAGGATGGGGTACCTTCCTAGTCCAACAGTTTTGCTAAGATCCAAAACATAAATTTTAGATTTACACCAATCACAATAATGAAGAAGAGATGCCAGTTGTCAGAATTCATTTTCCCTTTGAATAAGCTGAGCTGGAATGCAATTTAAATGAGATGAGCCAGAACAGTAGATTAGCACATAAGGACTATGGCCCAATATGCAAAGCAAACATGTTTTGAATCTGAGCAATGAGAATGCTTTCATTTATGAAGACGTGTACTGACAGGGAGGGAAGACTGAAAGCCTGCAAGATAGGAATACTCTGTCAGGATGGTCAGCCCGATCTGCCACTGCACACTGCAAACACAGACAGGATAAAGTGTGACATGAACAAGAATACCTGGAAACAACAGTCTTTTATTAGAAGAAAAGCAAGTTCTCCCTTTCTTGCCAACTAAGCTTTCCTTGCTGCAGACCTGCACTGAAGATAACAGCTCAAACAAAACAGTGATGTCTCCCATTCCGGACTGCCATTAAGAGGCAAGGTTTAGCTTGTGGCAGCTTAAGGTATCATTTGATCTGAGGTGTCTGCTCACAAGTTAAAGATTTATTTTCTCTTGCAGATGAAATCATGTGCCTTGAAGTCAGCTGCCTACCTGAAGGCTGGTTTAAACCCACTTTCTAGACAGCAACCGGGGAGAGACACAGACCCATCACCATGAACTCCAGTGCCTGGAGGTGGACTCATTGAAGCTCACCTGTGTCAGCCACAGTTAATAGGATTTACCCGTCCTCTGGCCATTTAGGCTTTAAGTCTGGTATCAGCCTCTGTGGCTGTCCCTACATCAGCCCAGCACGGCGCTTTGCCCACCAGCAGAGCCACCTGCGTGTTTCTGGTGCTGCTTGGTCCTCACTTTGAGCTTCATGTTCCATGCCAGAAGCGAGCTACCAGCTCTCTGTTCACACCAAAGAACATTAAACCTTTCTGCAGACAGCCTAAACCTCCACCCAGCTTTAAACTACTAGCTGAACCATTCAAAACTAAATATTCTCACTTCCTAAGAATTTGTGAGATTAAAAACAAGTAGTCACCTCTAGGGCCATTAAGAGCTACTCAAGACTTTCTTATTTCCATAGGAAACACTAGATACACCGTAGCTCAGAACCGAGTAACCTGCACTGGATTTTTTCTTTTTTTTTTTTTTTTTTTAAACAAATGGTTAACTTTATATCTGCCGTTTAACAGCCAGAGAGTTTCCTGCTATTGAAACATTTATGAGCTGACTCAGGTGACATTGGCTTACTGTTCAGACTGAACACAAGTATCAGCAGTTCTGTTGAAAAGTGGTTAGTTCTCCTTAGTCTTCATAGCTCCTTAGTACTTCTTAGTTGTTTCTGCTTATATGTTACACATTTCTACAGAGAAGCCTTCTCTAAGCACCAACAAGAGATCTGATGTTTTCTGTGGGATCCCTGGGTAATACTTCCCTCTCAAATAAATTGTCCAGTACATCTAGCAAACGATTCAGCACTCAACTACATAGTCACATTGGAGAAGCAAGATACAGGATGAGACATATAGGTAATTTGAAGTTCAGTCCTTGAAACTTCCCTATTTTTCTGGGTTTTTTTATGGCCAGTGATGACAGTAAATAGGATTAGTTATAGCAGTTAGCACAGCTGACAGAGTTTGGCTGCACATGAAGGCTTGTGGCACATGGCCATTGCTTCTGGCAATGCATGGATTATAGAATTGTGCATTCAACTCTTTCCTTCTCATGTTAGTATTCTGCCAAGTCTCTCAGGGCTTATTCGTGCTTTTCAATAGCATCTGTACCTCCTACTTCCCATTAAAATATACTAAATCAAAATGCAATGAGATGTTCTCAACATTTCCTAGTTTAGTCATGAGCTTGGTTGAGTTTGATTAAAGTTGTGAAGCAATTTTAATTTGAGGGGGGAAAAATGAGAGAAGGCAGGAATAATCATAATAGAATTATGTACCTCATTTAACACTTAAAAATGATCTATGAGGCACCAACAAGACACGATGGCTGTCGGCCCCAGTGAATGCAGTAAACAGATCAAATGTAGGCACAGTCAAGTGGGAACGGGCACCTGCAGAGTGTGTAATGGAGTAATGTGACTGTGGAAGTGGTGGAAGGGAACAAGAGCAACCTAATGAGGCAAGAGCAGCCCCTCCTCTCCTTTTCTCCCTCTGCTGCCTCTTCTTGCAGCCCATGCCGCCTTCTCATGGTGTCATATCCCAGCTCCTTGTGTGAGCCCTTCTCTTAAGGAACAGAGACTTAAAAAATGAAGGGAACTAAGACGGGTGAAGCAGCACAGAGATTGAGTCTGACTACATCTGTGCAAAGAAGAATGGAGGGGAAACCACAGGATAAATACAGAAGGAAGAATATTTATTATTTTTTTACTATGAGGGTGGTAAAATACTGGCCCAGGTTGCCCAGAGAGGTGGTGGATGAACCATCCCTGGAGACATCCCAGGCCAGGCTGGACGGGGCTCTGAGCAACCTGAGCTGGTGAAGATGTCCCTGCTCATGGCTGGGGGGGGCACTGGGGGAGCTGGGAAAGGCCCTTCAACCCAAACTGTTCTATGATTCTGTGATGAACTGCAGCAGGCTAACTAGCTGATGGGCTAGAAGCCACTAAGGATTTTCTCAGGCCAAGGAACCTTTCAGCCAGTAGGATAAGCAAATTGGGAAATCCATTACAATACTTTAAAGTTGTGACCAGAGTGGAGACTTCTCTCTCCACAGACTAATGGAAAGTATGGATTCATCCTCTGTACAGTGTAAGTGATGAGGCAGGGATGCTGATGTAACTCATCAAATCTCCCCCAGTTCCACCAAAACAAGCTGAGCTCCTGCATCCCTTTTATTGGTAATATCATAATGATCCCACAGCAAACCTTATGTCCCATTTTATTTTAAAGTTCAAACACATTTTCATACCATCTAAGTGCACAGCCGTTTCGTTCGCTCCACAGAACAAACTACCAAAAGGTAATTTACAACTTGCTGTCTCTTTATAAGCACTAAGGTATCCTTTCTTCTCTTCCCTTAATCTCTCTTCCTCATTTGAGAGCAGATAATTCACCAAATAAGCTGCTTTCTATAAGTACTGCCCATCTAATAACCAGACAGCTCTTGGCAAGTCAGAGCACCTTGCTCAATTGTTTTCCAAATGGGTGAACTTGCTGCCATTTAGCCAGTGAACAAGGAACTCTATCCAGTTTCACAGTTGTTCAGATGGAAGGATGTTAGTCAGCTCAGAGTATTTTTATTTGAACTTGCCCAGAAAAAAAAAAAAAAAAACCAACTCAAAAAACATTTTGAAAAACTCTTCTTTTGTTACAGTATAGTAAAAAACTCCATTTTTCCTGTTCTACTCTTTCTCAAGGGAAGTGGAGCAAGTAACATAGCTCTCACGAAGAACTGGTTTTTGCTTCCGAAACATGCTCTGTGATTTTCCTTAATGCAAAGGACTGAAAGCCAACTAAGACGTATCGCCGTCCCCCTCCCTCCCCACCACCTTCCCCAAGAGCAATTTTAGTGGAGCTTTGATTGATGTCAGATGAAATTAACTGGAAACATTTAATGTGTTTAACATGTAAAGGCTTAGGGCTCTGTTCACTCAGAATTAGAGACCTTCTGTGCTTCATAAACTCACAGAGGACACTGGAGCCTGAATTTCAGCTCTGCAGCCAGATGACTTATTAAACAGCACCTTGACTTTTGCCATCGTTGCTGCATTTCTCTTCATTATTCATAGGTGGAGGACTTGAAGTGGTGGCAGCAAGGATAGAACCAAAGGTCCTGCAGAAGAGATGCTGTTAATTTTAGTATGGAGTCCATCGTTGAACATTGGATTAAATTAAGCTGTACTTCCCTCAGCAGCTGTTGAAAATCCTGGTTTAACCAAGTGAAAAGGAATATTGTGCTTCAAATGGGAGGATGTATGAGGTTCCTGCTAACAAATAGCTTAGAGAGAAGGGCTCTGGATGAAAAGGGAGGTCTCATAAGGTATCTAGTCAAGAGGGAAGTTCTCTTCAGCTTTCTTAAACCTAGAAGAGTCACCAGTAATTTCAAGTACTGAAAGCTGAATAATTTTTTTTCTGCCTTTTCTTATACTTGTAGCAGCACTCTGGAGAAGAGGTGTATATTTCGAAGTTAAGAGATGGTTATATCAAGTTAGAAAGAAAATGTTTATGTACTTCCTTTTTGATCATCTCTCAAAGGTAGATTAGCCCTTATAATGGATAAATACGAGATGCTCTGGGACCCCTGAGAGATGCCTTAGTCAACTGCATTTCAGCAATACGAGAGGTCTCCGAGAGATCAAGGGAACCATTTCCAGTGTTCAGAGTTCTTCTGTCTCTTGGCTGGATCAAAGGAGAAGGGTCCAAACGTGATTCAGAACCAGCGGACTAGACTGACTATCTGCAACCATCTGTCAATTATTTTCCTGAACCCACAAAAACATGTGAGAAATAAAGCTTCCATAGTACTCTCAAATTGTAGGTCATTTTTAAGCAGTTCATGGAAAGGAATAAGTAAATGGGTGGGGGTTTATGTAATTATTGCTTTTGTGAAGATTTGCTCTCTTCTGAGAGCCTTGTCCACTTCCTACAGCCAGAACATTCTCCTGCCCACCTGCAGCCACTCATTACTACTCTGAGAACCTTCCTCACACAATAACATAATGTCAAGACAGCCTTTGCTCAAGGAACAGTCCATCTGAGACTGGTGGGAATCAAAGTAGTGTACAGGCTATTGAGAACATGCAGGACTTGAACAATACTCACTTCAAAAGGATTTACTTCTTGCACTTGCTTTTCTACTAGAATTCATTGCTAGTTTATTGATACATAAGCAAGGCTATTGAAAGCAGAATTTTTTGCCCAAGAAGCTTTGAAAAGTTGATCTATACAAATGCCAACATTATCCTTTCTACTCTTTACTCTTTGCCATTTCTAAATGTATTTGTTTGTGTTATATACTACTCTATCTGTGAGAAGCCTCATAATACTTTGATTATTTCACCAACTTATCTTTAGCACACAGTTGATATGCCAGAGCAGTTGAGTTTTTATAAGGTTATGCTTCAATAAGACAATTGCACTCTACCAGTTATGACTTACAAAGTTTGCCAGTCATTCTCAAAATTGAGTTGCAGTCATGACTTCGGCAGCTTATCTGCTACAATGAAGACATTAATGGAGCAGTTACCATAGAACAATGGCTTCAAGTTACTGTGCATTAATGCAGATTATTGGCTTTCTGAGCAATTTTCTCCCCCCACCCCCAAGATCTTGGTAAGAGTTCTACAAGACATTCTTAGGATTATTACATACACTCACATTCTCCCTTCTACCAGATCTTCTGTTTTCATAGTTCCCTTTTACATCCAATTTTCTCCCAGAATGTGACAAGATTTGAGTTTCCATTGCCATGCTCTGAATTCAAGCAAAAACTGTGGAAAAGGCTGAAAAAAAGCCAGACTTTTCCTGCTCATGAAGGATTAAGCCACTTGCAGAAACTCTGCAGATAGACTTATCTCTATAGGTGTCAAAGAGAGGTTGGAATCCAGCTTGTCTGAAACACAGAACCAGCTGAGATCCAGTCACAGACCACATAATCATTCTCAGCTCAATGTGAAAGGAAATAAGTCCTTAGACTGCCATTGAGAGCTTATATATAAACATAGGTCAAAAATTATATAAATTTCTCAAAAGTGAGGCCTGCCGTCAGCTTGATTTAAAGCTTGAGCTTTCCAGAAAACTAAGCTGGAATGTTAAGAGCAGTGAGAACTCAAGTCATGTAGTGTACCCTAAATAAGCCTTTAAAACAACACCTTTCATTGCAGTTTTGTCTTATGGCTGCTTCACTTATGCCCTCTGGTTTTCATTCAGCTCAAAACAGCTGTAGGATACCTTGCAGATGAATAATCTTGAAAGGTCAATCAATCAGCATCCATTTTCTAGGTTGTGTGTGAAGCTAAGGAAAATGGAAACAGCTTTGCTCTCTTTGAGATATTTTTGTGTATTTTCTCTGTAAAATAGAACATATGAAGAAGGATCCATCTCACGCAAATACAAGGTCATATCCATTGAATAAGAGTCTGGCAATTCCAGTGGATCATGGGGTCATTTTGCTGTTGTTTATTTCATAACAGAAAAAGAGGAAATGTTCCTTGTCCATGCCTGCATGGACACCCGCACTGTGCAACCACAGATGTTACTACCATGCTGTAAGAGGGAATCAGCCTGTATAGTTCACTGATGCCTGTTTGAAGTGACTTACAGAAAAAGCATCAGAACTATCACATTTCTCAAGTTCTATGTAATACAACTGAGCAGCTGGGTTATTTACAATTACTGCTGGATCTATTTGCAGAGATAGACCACAAATTCTGTCCAGCAGCTAATCCTCAGGGTAAAGTCCTTCTGTCATGGAGAGACTTTCAAAACATCTCTAAATATCCCCATGTACATAAATGCTCAGCTATAAAGCGTGATCCCTAGGTCATGCTTACAAAAACACTGTTCTAGCTCTTGTGATAAATGAATTTTTTTAGATGCTGAAAAAGCCAGCATGTGTTCTGACTCAGGTTAAACAAAGCAACTGTTTGTGAAGTACAGCATCAGTTTGACTTCAAAAGCCGAGCATTACTAAAAAAGTTATGGTCTTGTCCTGAAGCAGCCAAAGAGAGAACCATGAAATTATTTTGTCTTTAAACCTGAAAGGCAGAAATTTTGATGTCACATTTCCTTCAGCACACAGTTTGTATTATGAATCCTTAGGAGGAAGGCATGAAACAGAAGTGATAACAAGACATCCAGGAGGTGCAATGTTAACTAAGGGATTACATTCCCCCAAATTACATCCAGCACTTTAGAAGCTGTTACCATACATGAAAGTTCTGAAGCATTACTGGTTTTGCATTCTACTTTGACATTAGCCTCCTATTCCCAAAACAGTGGTAGCAACTTTTCATAACCACAGAAAACAATCACATATTAAGGAGTTGAACTCCTAACTCCACCGAAGTTGCTGTCAACATCTCCACTCTCTTGACCCCATTTAAACATTTATTTTACTAGGTAGATATAAAACAGCATGAGTTTAACCCAAGAAACTAATAGCAAGCACAATCCAGACCACCTCAGAAAACCAAACTGCTTAAACTACTGGGTGCAAAAAGGTAAATCACTCTCCTGACAGACTTCAAACCTCAGCTGAGCAAACTATTAAAACCAGATGAGACTGAGGGGACAGTTAAGGTCAACAACCTAATGATTTGCTGAAAAAACAAGGGTGAATGTCAGAAGCAGGACAAAAGCCCATCTCAGAAAGCTTTTCGTCAGTAAGCGTAGGCAGTTGCTGACTCCATCAGGTCAGGGGGCATGGAAGTATGAAGCAGTCTCCATCTATCAGGCTCTAATGCAGAGAAGCAGCATTTTAAACTCGGTGTGCCTCTCCTTCCACGAAGGGCAATTATTAACTTGACAAGGCAGCGCTTGGTCTCTCTCTGGAGCTACATCACACAAACCAAAGGACAGTTCAGAGCAGTCTGAATTGCCATCTGTCAAAGGTGAAAACACACCCGGGACAAGGCATTGCTGTATTTTAAGTATGACTGAAGCTGATTTCAGGCAGCCGGGCAGCACTGGCCCTGCCAAGGTGCCCACATTGCCGCGCTTTGCTGTAACAGCAGCGCAGAGCTGCCCACTGGACCTCGGAGTACAGCAGCCCTCAGCATGGCTGGAAGCTACAGCACTCCCACCCCAGCGTGAAATCACGACATTTCTACCCTCATTTCCATCCCAGTAAACCAATTTTGTGTCACAGCACTGGCCGCAGCAAAAGCCAATGCTATGCCAACAGCTGCTGCCTAATCCTATTGCTCTCGGGTAAGCAGAGACTTATGGAAAGGAGTAGAGTTCTCCAAAACCTCCCAGAGAGGCCTGAGGAGGGAGATCAGAAGTTCACAGCTGTCCCCGGGGCAGCAAGGAGGCTCCAGGACACAGGAATAGATGAGGTGACAGTGCTGGAGGAGAAGCTCAAAGCAGCTCGTGTTCAGAAAAAGTAATTTGTATTTGCAGTCTCCAGCTGCTGGAAGTGGAAAAATGTCTATAACCCTGCCTTTGAACCCAGTCACTCTCCTTTTTATCACAAGTCCCGGCTTGAAAATGTAGCAGAGGCTACAAAACCTGGAGTTAAATACTTCGATACTTGAGACAAAATCTGAGAAGCAACAGTAAAATAGTCCATCCCACAGGAGATTTCCCTCATCTCTTTTCAGAGATAAGCACCCAGGGAGCTGACAAGATAAATTTGCTCTTGATATCTTCCTGGGTAACCAGTGAAGGAAATTAAACCCAATTTCATTCCTGAACATAATATTTATTTTGCTTAAGGAAAATCATGTTTTTCAATTACGTGCAGTGCTTCTGATTAAGCATTAGAGATGAGGAGGAAAATAAAGCAAGTTTTGAGGTCTTAAAGTGACTACATATATAGAGCTTTACAAGATTTTTCATGTATAAGCAGAGATTAAGGGTAACAGCCTATAATTTGATCATATGTTTACCACAGAGCACTACTCTGTTAAAGCTATCTGATACCAAGACTTATAGAAACTATCATAGGATCAGGCCTTTTTCTCAACCCGTTAAAGAGTGTAATCCTGTTAAAATTATGAATTGAATAGAAGCTTCATCCTTTTTTGTAAGGCCCCGTGATTATCATTAGATATCATTTCACATACACACAGCCTCATAGTGTTGTCCAATTTCTTTCTGAAATAATTTTTCAAATTCTCTTCCCTCGGTAAAAGAAGCTAAAGTAACGTGCTCTAACGCATTATTCAGGATATCTCCCAAAGCCTTGTTAATAAAGATAAACAACTTGTTTACAAAATATCCTAAATGTATTTTTTAGTTTTCTTTTTATACTTCTTCTCTTTTTCAAACAGGCTGATTTTCAGGCCATTCTGCAAACATAATATACTGCATTGTGTGCCAACATCAGCATGTATTTATAATTAATAAGAATCTAGAGATGTTTGCAGAACCAGGTTTCCAGTTCACACCATGCTCAATTAATCAATTGGCTACACAATCCAGTTAAATTGCTTATTTTTTTTAAGATTTCTAAATAAGAGTGCTTCAGCAACATGAAACTGTTTTTCTGTTTGGCTTTAATCCAGTTTCAGACCTTCCCCAGCTGAGGCTCTTCTCCTAAGCTACAAGAGATATCTTAGAGAAACTTCAGTACATCTGTCTTTTACTGGGCACAAATCTCAGCTGGGCATTCACAACATGTTACTTTAAGTGGAGGAGATGTCTGTGGGTTCAGATAAAAGCTTCCAGCTCTCTCCTTAATCAAGTTTCAGTCCTGCATCCAGAAGTGCCACTGCCATAATACCATATACAGAGCCAACATTTCCCAGTATTTTCTTAGATTAAAACCAAGCTAGAGTCATATGAACACACATTTTTTGCTTAGTATCATAAACCTAACACTTACTAATGAAGAAAACAATTAATTTATCTTACTGTGGACCCAAAGCCCTTGCTATTAGACGCTGCTTTGCATTTCTAGGCTGTAGACAGGCCACCACAGATCATAGCACAGTACACAGAGGTGCTTCACCCAAATCTGGCTGTTATAGGGTATTTTGATCACCAGCTATCAACTAAGGATGCAACCAGGATGACAACTGTGGGGTCAGGTAGGGTATAGCAATCCCTATGTGCTTCTTCTCTGTAGAAGAATCTTTCCTCAAACAGCTTTTTTCTGCTGCTTGTTCAGGCACACAAGTCTGAAGAACATGACATAACTTTGGGGTGGTTTTTTGTTTGTGTTTTTTGGTTTATTTCTTTTTTTATTTTTTTGGAACTTCTTAAGTGATATGGTACTTTTGTTGTAAAAAAATTAAGTAAATTTGCTGACTTTCTGCTAAATTCTTTTTCGCTCCCAGTTTAAAGTGACCTTTGATGCAAAGTAAAATGTGCAGGTGTCAAAGTATATCAGTATCGTATACCAGAGATGTGCACAACTGAGTTTTTCTGGCACTTTCTCCTTCCAATTTATTAAAGGTTGTGTCAGAATAAATTTATGTAAGCAAGGATCAGATTTTATAAGTGGAACATCTTTTGCTTTTAATGAATAAGAGTAGTTTATGAAAGCAGCTGATTAACTAAGCTAACATTTGAGAGATGAACAGTTTCTCCTCACTTCTACCACCGCTAGTTTTAACCCTGCAAGTACGCACAGCACACGCTACCGGAGAGCAAGAAGAGTTTTGTTCAGGTTGTCTTACTTTAATGGAACTTTATGAAGTGCTCAGAGTTAAGCAAATTTTTTTTCAGGAAAGAAGCAAATTCAGCAGACTTCCCAAGACTGCGACCGTTCATGAGGTTATAAGAACAGGCTAGCAAACAAGACACCTCCGCGGCAGATGAGAAGAGAACAAAGATGACCCCTGGTCACAAAGTCTAAATTACAAACTGTTGGAATATCCTGGGGATTGTCCATCAGCAATGTAACTGATCCTACCAGCAGAGAGAGATTTAAACTGACAAGGCAGCTCTCCAAGCTACCACGAAGGACAGAGATGTTTTGAGCTCTCCTGCCACAAAACAGCAGGCTTGTGGGTACTGCTTTCTCCACCACAATGTGTGATTTTAATTCCTGGTTGTTTCTTATTATGAGCCAGATTAGAATAAGAGAAAGTGTGCCACGGTTACACAACCCTACTTTGAAAACCAGCTCCTGATGATAACACCATATAGGCTTTGCCAAGCTCTACTAGGATGCAATAGAAATGAACTACAAGATATATGTGTTAATTTCCATTAGCACGGAACTTTTAAAAATCCTGCTGGAGGTACAATATTTAGAGCTCATGCCATTCTTAGAAATGGAGATGTCTGCTCTCCTACTGACTGGGAAACAGCTTACAATTTTTTGTTGGATTCCCTCCATTTGATGAGGAGTAAAACATACTTATTTCTCAGGGCTTCCCATTTAGCCCTGTGCATCAGAGCTCAGGTTCTGGCCCTTCCTCTCCCACCCGCTCTGCTGGGCACGTCTGGCAGCCACAGATGCTCTCTGTGCACTGGAATGGGTGAAGACACAGACCTGGAGAAGGCATCTCCACGGAGGCACCACCCATTACTTCAATACCATAAAGAGCAGTCACTTCCAAAAGGCATGGAGCTGATACCCAGTAGCTTTGCTTGGTTTTTTTCTGGACACAACACCACAGAAAGACACTGTAATTTGACACAAGTAAATCCAGATTTTAGGTCTTGCTATTGGATTAGCAAAATTGGGAAAGTTGATGCAGAGTGCCAAATCCATGCAATCCTATTCCACTTCTCAATATTTGGGACAACTTTGAGTGCTTTATGTTGAACTATATGCCGTTAGTACCTCTGCAGACTGCCTAAAAAAAGCTGAAGTAAGCTCCATCATGTGCCTAGTCCCATTCAATCACTCTTGATCCATATGAGGTTTGTACCCCCAAAAAGATCTAGTAGTATGCAGTTCATCCTCTTTTTAAAACCACAACAAAAATCCCTGTTGGAATACAGACACAGATCTGCCAGTCAAACATGTGTAAATGATAAAGGGCCATTAAGTTTCCCATCCCTAATCATTATAGGCTACAGAGATAGTTACCTTCTTGCTCTGGATCTCTCTGAGGATTTTGGGAAACACTGCTAAGAAAGATTTTTCTTAGCCTTTCCATTGTGAAGCTTAAAAGAAAGGGTTCTAGGCAGCTCAGGCCCAAATAACGCCAAAATGTACCAGAAGCACATTAAAGATTTGGATTACTTCAGCCAGGAAATGTACCACACACCCCTAAGAGCAGATAATACGATCAACCAGGTACTTGTAATAGTGTAATAGTGTAATAGTTATTGGCATTCCTTAGGTATATTGAGCCTAGGCTTAAATCCAAATCAGCTAAGTTCTTCCAAAGATGTAGTTGCTCAGCTTTCCCCAGAGTAGCCCTGCTCATAATAGAAACTAACAATAAGGATTTAGAAAAGAAAGTACATTTACATATTTTTCCATTAAAAAAAGTTACTAAAACAAAGTTGGTGTCTGCATGTAAAGTTGAAAATCCCTTGTGTGCACAAACAAATATCATTTGAGAGATTTTTAGTTGCATGCTGCAGTGTGTGCCTATCAATTCCTGTTAATTTGAGGCTGTTGGTAAACTGAACAGACACTTTTATTTTCTCTCACAAATGTCTGCAAAGATATGAAAGGAAAATAGTCTCAACTTTTTCACGTATGCCCACAAGATAAAAGAAGATGAAAGACTCAGCAGCTCAAATCCCTGCTTTTTGAGCATTCAGAACACAAGCTAAACTGCACATAAGCACAAACTAAAGGGCCTCTTCCCTGTTATTTCACAATTTTACAGTTCATTGGTGTATAAAGTAGCATCCAAACAGCCTGAAACAATTCTATCACTGCTGTAATTAAAGGATTCCAGCAATACACCACTAAAAATGTCTTATTTAACTGCTTTCATACTTTTCCACAGTATATAACCTATGCCACCCTGCTTCTTACCATATATATACACACAAACACATATTCCCCCAAACTGGCCATTGCTACAGTGCTTCAATATACTGATTTTAATGCACAAATGGGATCTGACAGGCAGTAGTACCATGGGCCATACTATTGCACTAGTTGAAAAGAGAATTTTAGCAAGAATTAGAAGTAGATGCTGGACAGGTATGAGTCAGTACTACCCTGAGATCCATTGAGTAACATCGGTTTAAGCTGCTATAAGATCCGTCCCATAAAGCAATGATAAGTTTGCTCACTGAAGTTACCTACCTACACATAAACACTAATTTCATAATTTAAGACTTTTATCTCTCAAGATTGGGTCCATTTGGTATATTAGTCACAAGCTTCCCTAGCCATACTTCAAGCACAGCATAATATAGCTCATAACATGAATCACTACACTGAAAAATCTAGAAGTATATTTGAAGTATAACTTTTACCATAGTCTGTTACTGATCTTTCTTTGATGGATCATAATATGATCACTTTAAAAGTACTTTAAATAATAGCTGCACTTGAAATGATTTTTTCCTTTTATCTTATTTAAAACTTACTACATCAATTGTCATCACGATTATTAACACACCGACATTTCAATATTGCTTCCTTATGAATTTACCTGTTAAGTGTTACCTGTTACATTCACCCCTTTAACTAGGGACATTTATTTCTTACGACAGCAGCCTCTTCTACTCTAACACACTTCATGCTTTTTAATCTTGTAGCTGTGTTCTTCACTTTTATTACTAAATCCTATTGACACCAGTGATAGTTTTATATGGCTTATATTTGAAATAACAAGTGCAGGACTCGACAGCATTGGCAGGAGCACAGGTTATAAGCTGTGCTAAAATAGATGTTCTGCAGCGTCTGGTTCTGATGGTGCTGTGTTGTCACAAGGAATTCATAGCCGGGAGTCACAGGACACAGGTGCCCTTTCCAGTTCTGCATCTGAAGCTTTGATTGGTTTCTGAGAATCTACTTGGTTTTCCTCCATTGGGAAGTAGTCCTATTTCGTTTATTTATGTATTAGAGCCAGAAAAGACAGGCCCTTGCATTGCAATAGAGGCATATTCCCTGCTTGGTTTCCCAACATTTCATTAGAATAGAATTTGTACCTTCTTGAATGTGAAAATGCTAATAAGAGATTAATTGTTGCCAACTAATTTTAGAACACCCGTGGGGAAAAATGCAAAGCAGAAGCAGCTGGTGAGTCTGGCCATGGCAAAGCCACTGTCTCCTACTCACCTGGGGCTCTTCTGCCTCCTTCACATCCCCAGCTCAGCACCGTGAACCAGAGGAAAAACAACAACAAGCCCAGGACAGAGGGGAAGGGCTGAATTTTGCTGTCCTTCAGCAGCCAGGAGCTACTCCTTGAAAAAACATTTAAAGCTACAAAGCTCCTTTCTTGTGGTATATAGTGTGGGGAGGGGAAATTAAAGGTTTGGGGGGCTGTTTGACTTTTTTTATTCCCCTTCCCTTGGAACAGAAATCTACTCACATGTAAGTAATTATACCAGGTCAGACTCAAACCAAAACAACATTGAGTTCTTCCCATTCAAGTCCTCTCCTCCCCACCCCAAACCTACTGTTTCACATCCTCTCATCATGTTAGGGTGGTGTTGTTTTCATTCTGCCTGACCTGAAGCAAAAAAATGGATGCTATGCAAGGCACACAAGTATATCCCGTGGGCAATAGCAAAGATTTAAAGTTTGTTAAAAACAAAGAATATTTCCATTTTTCTCTCATTAGCAAGCACAGTTCACTCTCATTCTTCTGCTGACATTGACAAGTATTCTTTTTATTGAATGATGTCATGCTTTCTCCTGGTCTGTTCTCTTGTTGGAGGGCTGCTAACCTGCAGTTTGGCCAAAAAACAGAGACAATAAAAAGCAGCTTTTTCTACATGTCTTAAGTAGTTCTACTTAATAGAGAGGACGACTTACTTTATTAGAGGTGAGAAAATTAGAGACTAAGCCTGGAAAATAGCCTTAAGCTGAAAAAATCAGCAACTAGCTTTAGAAAAGCAAAACTTACAAGTTAGAAAAATAATTTCAAATAAAAATAAAAGATCATATTATGCAAGTGAAACCTTTCTAGCAAACAGGTGAGTACATCTGCATAACATATGGCAAACTAATGACCTAGAAACATGAACATTAAAGCAATTCTTAATTTTAATCCAGCTTCCTTATGCATTGGTTGTAAACATTGACACCCTTGTTTAAAGCCACACTTGCTGTGTTACTTTTGTGGCATCATTTCAGATATTTTGCAGTTTGGAGAGGTCAACTAGTCTAACCTGTGCATTGCACACCGATTCCAACTGCTCTTCCAAGTAAAGCAACTGCAGTTCATTTCCAAAATTTACCTTTCTCCCTTCAGAAAGTTTAAGAGTCAAAGTTTGCATATACTATACTTATGGTTTAGTTTTGTTACACAACCTCCTGTAACACTCAGGATTCAGTTGTACCTGTGCAATTCTGGCTTGGCAGCTTTACTGTTGATTTTTGTTATCCTAGTTTGTGAGTGGTTCCCCCACATTTTGATTGTCATAAAAGTCTCTTGACAATGCTCAAAAAATATTTGCTTTTTTGGAAGTTCCGCTGCTATTTATTTGTAAAACAATGGATGTAAATACAAGATTTGAGGCACTATTCCATAGTCACTGTACTTCACAGAAGTATTAATACACCGGGCTCTTTAGAACTCAAAATTATATGTTCACATAGTTGGCTTATTTCATTGTCAGTTAAATATGCTTCACAGAACAATTGATCTATGCTTCATAAAAACAAACAAACCAATATCACAAAAACCAAAACCACACCACTACCAAACATACCCCAAAGAAACAAAACCACCAAAAAAATCCCCCAAATTAAATGAACAACTCTTTTCTCCTTGGAAAGGAAGTTGTTTATTTCTATTAATGTACTGAATACACCTATTTGTGCTGACTTGGCCGCATGTCAACATTTCTTAGTGCATGGAGTAGATGATCCTTCCATGTCACAACCATTTCATCACTAAAATAGAAAAAACAGTTCTCAGCATTCTTTCTAGATCCTGCAACTCCTGCAATTCCACGGACTTACGTAGTACAGCTACTGATAATAAGTGGCTCTACTTGTTTTCTAAGGATGCTGCTTCTGTCACTCTGCTGTCTCCAATCATAGACTTTCTCAGTAAGGAAACCTCTAAGTAGGAAAGGATCCATTTTATTCTGGTGAGATGCCATTGGTTTCCAGATGGTTTTATTGTACAGAAGTGATATACACTAGAATTAGTCTAGTAACAATGAAAAACAATCAGGCAATTCTGGTTCCAAATATAAATGCATCACTGTTGTAGTAATCCATTCACTTCTTCCCAACCCTCACCATCTCCTGTGATAGCAGTCTCATTACTAGAGAACTATAATACATTAGACATCACGTTAACACTACCCAACGCACGCACATCACCACATTGAGACAGTCAGATAATTCAGTCCCACCCAAAGGGAAGCTGCATTTTTCCCTTGGGCTTCATGCACATTGTAATCATTGAAAGAAGTAAAAATGAAGCCAGGAATGAATTAGCAAGAAACCAAGGATAGAGCCTTTTTGCTTTGTTCTGATTTTAAAAAGACTTCACACTAGGAAGTGATGACTGCATGACAACCACTTAATATTAACTAGCCTGATAAAATTTTATATGACAACAGCCAGTAACACCACTT
Organism: Streptopelia decaocto; assembly: GCF_964273445.1. Lineage (NCBI taxonomy): Eukaryota > Metazoa > Chordata > Aves > Columbiformes > Columbidae > Streptopelia > Streptopelia decaocto. The sequence continues at coordinate 13,412,242 of NC_138668.1, read as the reverse complement.
CTACCCCCAACATAAAGCAATCATTCTGGTAACTTTGCAGTCCTGGAACTCTTGAACCAGCTGCCAGATCAAATGAAACTATTTTAAAAGAATAGCATTGTGTCCTCATTCTGACTGCAAGAAGCCTCTGTACAGCAAACAAGGAAAGAGTAAAGAGAACCTGGTGGCATGAAGGCAGATAAAGTGGCCATGAACAGTAAAACAGTAGGAGGCAAAACCACAGTGTCAGGTTGGAAGTCTTTAATGAACGGAAACAGTGGGCAATACTGAAGAAGATTTGTGCAGCCAGAAGAAAAAGATCCATTGAACTTCCAAGTGACTTTGTTCAGCCTTGAGTCTGCTGAGCCCAGTCTTCAGCAGTAAAAGGGACAAATCCCTGGACTGGCTTTATTCTATTCTGCATAGACACAGCCTAAATACAAGATCCTTAAAAGAATTTCAGACACTATTTCAAAAACCAAAACCCCACAATTGTATGAGCAAGAGCATTCAAAATTATCAAATACAGATATTAATGACCAGCTGAATATGAGGCAGCTACTAGCATGAAAAGACTGAATATTTTAGCTTTTGATGGAGCATGCAGTTTCTGAGCAGAGACTTGCTTTAGGCTGAACTGGCCATTTTTTTATTACTTATTCATTCTTTATTTGCCTGGAGCACTCATTTGCCTTACAAAACTTTCCAGCCATCTCAGTGTGGCTCATATCTGTAAGTCAGACTCAGCTACTTCCCAGCCAGAGTCTCCAGATGAAATCACACAGTGCTGCAAGAGTGAATGCCAGAAAGTACCAGTGGATGTGTGGTTCTGTGGATAAGTTATGGAAGCATTTGGGTAATTCCTTAGTTATTCTAGTGTGAATCAGCTATCTGAACCCAAGTAGAAGGGCAGAAATCTTACTATAAGCACGTATAATGCCATGATGGATGGTGTTTCTGCTGTCTAGAGACCACAGTGGGCAATCTGTGCCAGAGGTCCACAGTTTACAAATAGTTCTCTTTGTAATTAAAATAATACACTTGCAAAGAAAAAATCAACTAATGAGCAGTTTTCTTAATCTTAAATGCAAGCTATTATTTCCCACTATTCCATAATCTCCCTTAGGTCGGATGAGTTATGTATCCATTTCTCCGTTGTTCGTTTAGCAGAAGCATCAACAGGTGAAATCTGGGGTATTAGTCAGTATAGTCATATCAAGCAAGTCTCACATCTGCAGGACTCCTTTTGGAAAGCTCTTCAAAAGAAGTTCTGAAAGAATAAGTGTGACAGGAGGAAGATATAAATTCAAAATAGCAAAAGTTGCTCTAAGCAGCACTGATAAAGCAGGACACAAGATGCAATGTCTAACGGAAATTCAGACCACATAGAAATCCATGATAAATGATTCATGCACTGCAGAGTTGATAAATGACAAAACAGAGCCATTTTAGTAACAGAATGGAGACATATTCCTAGCTGAAAGGAACAGGATAAGTTTGTGGCTCTTTAATAGAGCAGGGTTTTATATAATTCTGTTAGGGGTTCTCCCCACTGGAGTTGAGTAAAAACAGAGTATCTCCCTATCCCGTAGGCAAATAAGTTAAACAGCATCAAACCTATGCAGGGATCAGTAACATCTCCAAGTCCCTCGCCCCTTCTAAATCTGAAAAGCAGAAAAAAGTGAATGCAGCACTACAAGATGCTTTAAACCAAAACACAACCCTGGCTCAGGGTGATCTGTCTCACTTCGGTATTGAGGGATAATTTGCTGAGAATACAGTATTTTTATTATAATCTCATTTACTTTAAGAGGTTAATACATCATCACCCTACCTTCTAACACAGTCCACTCATCCTTTAATACCAGTTCTAGAGAGTCCAAGATTGCTTAGGGCTCATGCCACTCCTGTTCCCAGGGCAATCAATCCTATTCAGTGACAGTCACTGATATTAAATAGTGGTGCCAGCCAAGTATTGGATAAGGAACCAACCCATTGATATTTGTTAGATAAAGATGACCCTTTGGGTTATCTGTATGGTGAGTAGGTCTTGCACAGTACACTGCCTTGTTCCTGTATAATGCAAACAGTTTAACACACTTTCAGAAAAACAGGACCCTAGACTGTCACAGAAAAAAAAAAAAAAAATCAATTAGAGCTTTCTCTCAAAATCAATTAGAGCCAGCAGAGTCTCCTGGCATTGACCCCTCTCTGAGCCAGAATACCAGCAGTGCCACCTCCTGCTCCCTCTGCCCAGTTTGGTGACAGGAATGTGACAGGGACCCTCCTCTGCTGGGAGGTAGATGCTGCACCAGCTGCATTCAATCCATGTTTCCTCCACAGCCAGGAGAGCTGGTAATGTGAAATTCTGACTTCACAGACATTACGGCCCTAAATCTGAGCAGAAAAAGTCCTAAGCAGTAGATCTGTTCTCCCTGAAAAATCGATTATTCAAGACACAAAGAAGCTGCTTTTAGAAGAACCAGATTATTAAGCTTTATGCTACGACTTGAACAAGTGGAATATAGCAGCTTTACCCTTATCTGCCATCTGAAGCTGCTCATTGATTTTTGCTCATCTTGACAGTAAATTTCTCTCCCAGACTCTATCTTGATGCCCAGTAATACACTTTTCACATCACTGCAGCCTGTTAAATAAACCAGCAGGTAGGTAATTTGGAGAAGCAACCTGTGCATATATATATATGCAAGGTGTTAAAGTTTCTTAAAGGTCCTGGACTTTCCAACAAGTCCAAACTCAATTTGGCATTGCCCACAGTATTATCACCACACACTGAATTTTTGCTTTACAAGCAGTGCTTCCATGGGAATCTTTCCACTGTTTAGGTTACTGCTGCTTTACTCCAGAGTGAAAAGTATGCAGACAAGCTATTAATCATCAAGAAAAGACAGGGGCAATTTTGGCAATACATTAATCCTGTCACCAACTGGAATGAAGTTAATCGAGAATATACAAGAGAACTAATAATACTTTGTACTTTATTTTGCTGCTACGTTATATCAATAGGTTGTTTGCATGAAGAGGCACCTATAATTCATGCCCCTGCATTTTCTTGTGCATGCCATATTTTGCATATGTTCTCTGTGTCTAGTTCACAGTAAAACAGTCCTGCATTAGCCACTGAAGTATGAAGCAAAGCCAGAAAAACCTATTTACAATCTAGGGAAAGGAGATTTATCCCCCTATCAGCATCCAAAAATATAATGGTTTAATGCCATATAACATTCCGGCCGCAGCTTTCCTGCATATGACATGGCACTGCAATGAGTCTAGGGAAATAAGTGATTAATGGCATTAACAGCCTGCCAGGCATTCATTGTTTGGAGCACACCAGCAAAAGAGCAAAGTTGCTTCCTACTTTTTTGGGAAACAAAACCAGGACTTGGAAAACTTGGGTTTGGTTTTCTTCTGTGCCATAGCATTCCTGCAGACAGAGCAGTGCAGGGAGGGCCTTCCAGTCTTATGGGCTCTATTCCCTGCATGAACAGCAAGAGAAGTAATTCTCAACTTCACAGCATTATTGGGAATATAAATATTTTAAAGTGGGACTGTGCTCCAATGCTAGAGCTCATGTGACAGTTCTGGCAGCAGAGGAGGCAGTAGGACATCAGGTTATTCACGGAATAACAGATAGTCAAAATCATGTTTGCAGGTCAATTCTCTTTACACCGGGCATTCCTCCTTCCCCCTGCCCGGCCAGTCTCTTCAGTCTCAAATACACCAGCTACTCCAGTGTGGAGCTGGGAACAGCATGTGTTGTTTGAGAACAGCAGGTATTGCTTTGGAAACATGATGGGATTTAGCGAAACAGGAATGCAGGATAAAACAGAAGTTTATTGACAGTCCATTTGCTTTACTACAAAGTTTGCAGGTGTGGTATTTAACGCCGGTTTTAACAACTATCTTATTGTTTTGTTAAATGCTGAGAGTCTCATATTGAGGGGAACAAAGCAGGATAATCACTACTGGAGAGGGACTTGTGAAGAAACAAGAACTTAAGACCTTGTATACTGACATTTCATGAATTCATACAAAGAAACATGCATTGACTTTCACTCTTGCTGCATAACCTTTAGTACAAAGCCAGCCTATACCTTATTAAAGTAGCAAGTTGGCCAGAAGATGCTAGTATTTTTACAGAAAGGAAGAGTAGGAGAAGCAATACTAGAGAGACAAGCCATAGTAACCAAAGCCACATTATTACTGACAGTACAATGAATTCGAAGGCAGGTTTTTTATTCTACATAGAAGTACAAGACAAGTCCATATAGTGCTACTAGGGAAGAGATTTTACCACATTACCTCTTCAAAGTCCATCAGAAGTCTCTTTTTGCTCCTACTACAACCTACCAGCAGCCTTCACAGATGGTCTACACACAAGTTGCCTCCCTAGTCAACATTACAACCCTATGACTAAGCTTGCAAGCAGTTCCCAGTCTTAATCTCAAGTCATGGTTTGCAGCCAGTTGCATCTAGTTCTTCATGGCAAAGTAAAGCAGAACAGAAGTCTGCACAAGTCAAGATGGCAACAAACTCAATAAAGGTTATAAATTTGTATACACTAATTGTAAGCAGTCATAAATAACCATGTGACACATCCAAAACAAATACTATTTCTTGCCACTATCTAGCAAAACCCAGGATGAGTGTGACAGCACACGTAGTTCTCTTTCATTTCACTAGGTGCTGAATAGAGAAGAGTTGCAGAAACTAATTTATTTGAGAGAAGTAATCAAAAGGTTTATAAAAAGGGAAATAAAAAGCAGGTTTTACTACATAGAACATCATGGCTTTTACATCTGTGACAATGAACCTAATGATCATTCTGCAGCAAAGCTGGCAATATATGCTTGTTGAAGGGCAGTATGCATTTTCAGCTCAAAGCAATACACTCTTCTAAAACGTGTTGGGTTTTTGGGTGGTTTTTTGGTTTTGTTTTGTTTCTTTGTTTTGTTGAGGTGTTTTTTGTTTGTTTTTTTACAGGAAGAAAGATTGTTCTTCCTTATTTCAGATGAGGTACATATTTCCTTAAATCAGTGCTCAAAGATTCTTGGCACTTCTTTGAAAGTGTTACCTTATGACAGATTGTCAAAAAAAGTATCTATTCTCCTTACACAAATGCTATAGCTTCACTTTTTGCAACCTCTTTTAAACTATCAGACATGGAAAAGGCTGCTAACCTCTTTCATTTTGCTTTCTTGACCCTGGTTGTCCTTTGCCTCTCCTGGACCTCCCAGCAATTAGAGAACTGATTGAGATTTGTTTCACCTGGTGCTTGTTAGGCCTGAGTCCCCTTTGTGAGCAAACTGTGGGTGTTCAAACTCAGTGGCCTTTCACAAAGGTCTTTTCTTAATATTCCTTTTGGCTTGGTTTTAATTATTTACTGTGTATTAGTTATATTTCTCCAGACTTTGTTTGAACCTTCCTTTCTCTCCTAACTCCTCTCTGCTCCATTGTTCCAAGCCCTTTTTCTTCTCTTAGCCATAAAAAACAAAAGTGATAAGAAAACATACATTCTATGCAATAGAAAATATGGAATTTTCCACAGCCTTCTTCAGGTGAAAAACACTGAGGTCAAGAATTCTCAGGTACTTTCCTATAATCGGAGTGTTCCCTGAAATGATGTGTCTTGCTTATCGTGTTCTACAATATCTATTCTGCAAACAGTAACAGCTTTTTGTAAGATAAATATCCTGAGAATTCAAGTATTACCAATGAAACTACTGCACTGGCACTGGTATAACATTAACAGTCAATCTGGAGAATGAACCTGGGTTGAGAGGTGATCACCACTTTATGAAGAACCTTTTTGGTTTGGTCTCAGGCAGGAGAGAAACCACTGCGCGCTGGATCCCCATATAGAAACTGAGAAATCTGTGCTTCACTCAGAAGTGCTCAGTGGCTGCTGAAAGTTGGACTCTTTGCTGTTTACTGTCTTCAGCTCCCAAAATTACTGCTCACTTCTGCTAATAGAAGCATATTTATTACTGATTTCAGATCAGCAGAATATTTAGATACATTCTTTTTCATTTCATTTAGCTGAGTAACTAAAACTGAAAAACCTACTGAGAATTCATGAAATATGTGCATTTTACCCATGCCTGTGGCTGAAAACAAAACCAATTTTGTAAAATGGAACCATGAATGGAAAATAAAACACAAAATATGCAAGCGGCTTAAGGTGTTGAATAGGAATAGCAGAAAACAATTGCCCACAGAGGCTTTGTGCTTGTGACCCTGAGTCACAATGTATTACCAGAAGGTGAAATGATCTTCAGCAGAATGAATGAAAGACATGATCACAAACTGCAAGTGACCCTCCACGTGTTGAGAGCAACAGACATTAGCGGCAGGGTCTGTGCTGCTGGAATACCAAAGGAGACAAGCGTTAGGAAGCTCATACTCATTCACACAGTGATATAAATTAATAACTATGTAAGGGATAATACCATATGAACAAAGACATCAGATCATTGCTAGCAGATCCTCCATTAGAGCGAGAGGATGAATTTATGTTTCTAAATTATGCTAATCCTTTTGCTAGTACTTTGCTGGTTCTTTGTGTTTCGCTTGAATACTCAAAACTTGGAAAGAAGGTTAAATAAGGTTTCTTCAAAAGAGAAAGTTAGTTGAAAAATTAGGAGACTAGAAGCACAAGAAGGAAACAAATAAAAACAACCCCCAAACAGATGGAAGTCAAATATCTCCCTTTAGGGATGACTGTTATTCCTGACAGCCCGAACCGAAGATTTTCTATGGTTTGTTTCAAGACAAGGGAAAAATGTGTATATTTGGGATGGCAATATCAGAATGCTCTCAGCATTATTTTGGGAGACATTTATAGACTGTGATAGGTTTTCAGAAAGACAAAGTATTTTAGTAACATGTCTTTATATCTGTCATAAAGGATCTTTCACAAGTGCTGTAAAAATTCCTGGCCAAGAAACAGTGTTAAGTCTCTCTTTTATAATTTTCAATTTTTGAATGATAAGACTTAATATATACATTTTGGAAAGTAACTTATATCAAGTAGTTACCAAATTATGCAGTAATGAAGATGGGTAGAAAAACTCATTACAATAACATCTTATTATGGTGAAAATTATGATACCTTATGTACAGGGTAATTATTTAATACTGTACAGCTGTTACATTAACTACTACTAATTACTATTAAAAATTATGACCAGAAGGTCAAGGGGTTTTATAAAAGCAAGATATAACTCTGGTGAAGGTGGAAAGTGAAAGTATATTCTCAGTTTTTTCCCTGATCTTAATGTGTGTTGTGAAGACATATTATCACATTAAATGTTCCACTATGAACAGACAAACATTTGGCTTCCTCCAAGGGGTCCATCTTTAACTGAAGAAAAACATAGTCAGTGTTTGAATTTAGGAAAACATTCAAGTGCATGCCTAATTTTTTCCCAAGAATAACTGAAAAATCAGAATTGGGAACATTTCCCTAAAAACAGCAGAGAAATACAGGATTATGGTGTCTGGTAGCTGAAGCATTTGGCCCAGAGGGTGGAGGTAGGAGGTTCAGGGCTTTCACGGTCTGAGGGAATTCAAACCTTCTCCTTTTGTAGAAAATTAGAGACCAGGAAACTAAGAGGCTGCGGAAAGGTAAAAGTAGCCCTAGAGTTTCCTTTGCAGGGAGCAGGAGAGTCCTGAGCTTGATTTCTGCTCCTTTGATACTGCTTTGGTTTTACATCCAATGTGACTTCATCTAAAAAAGCATAAATAATGTTGAGGTCTAAGACCTGAAACGCACTGCAAGATTCTTTAAGTACTGTTAAAAATGTATTAAATTAAATTATCTGCCAATGCAACCTTGCAGTCTCTAGGATGGCACAATATATATGGTAGTAGCTGTACTATGTCCTCCTCCCTGGTAAAATGTACTGCTCACTCTCTAATCAGTGAGATACCGAACCCATACACCAGAGTAATAAGGAGTAATAGGCTTAAAGGTTTAAACACTGTGCTGCAGAATACGTAGAAAAATTTGAATAAGTTCTTTGAATAAGTTATTTTCCTGGCATAACTCTTTCTAAACATGTTTCCACTCAAAATAGATGTGGAGAGGTTTAAATGACACACATTGTAACGTGTCTTGAGTATCTCAAGCTCGGTCATGGTCAGAAACAGAGAGAGGCAGAGCTGGCAGTTCTAAGACAAATCTGGTGATTTTTACAGCTTTTGCAGTGCTGAATTGGAGTGGGGCCACCTTGTCTATGGAAATAGGTGTCTTAAATCCTTCTGAAAAGAAGGCAAGGAACTTTACAGTGACCAGACTTCAAATAATCTGCTTCAGGAAAATTTCATCCTAACTATAAGGCATAATAGTTGTTTTACTCTATGAAGAGTCATCCTGGATTCACTGATTACCACAAGTCTTATTGACACCGAAGGGCTCTGAATTCAACTTACTGAAAAATATATAATAAAAAATGATGTTTACAAGTGAAATAATTCTGCAAAAGCACTAATATTTTTGAATTGTTGGCTAGCTAAGAAAATCCAGTTATGTTGATTTTCCTAGTGTTTGATAACTCCCTGTCTTCTGCCTGCTTTCCCCAGAAAAACATGTTTCTGTTCCCTTAGCAAGTAGCGAGATTTCACAAACACAGAGCTTTTCACAAAATGGACCTACTCAAGGCTATTCTGTGAAAAGTGTGACATTCATTTTGCATTTATGGTAATGTTTAAATAAATACACTCCCCAAAGTGTTTCTGAAGGCCCTGGAGCGCCGCACAGAGTGGATAGATGGCTTCCAGTCATCTTCATTACAGAAAGCAGATGAACATGGCAGAGCAGTCAGGAGAGAAACATGTGAAGAACTTACTCAAATGACACTCCTGGTTTGATAAAGATGTTAACAACAGCTGTTAAAGAGGCCAAAATAAAAAGAGAGCTAAAGAAAGAGGTTGCAATAGCTGGAGATGTGCAACTGCTGTCTTACTATCTTCAAGTCCATGCTTTATACCACAGCTACAATGAGTGTGCAAAGCTGCATCGAGGGACACACATTTATTCCAGAAAATGTGAGGTGGGAAGGAGCATTCTCATAACAGAAATAATCACGAACTGCACAAATCCGTCTGAGGTTGAAATAAATTCTCAAAGTATTTGTTTAATCAGAAATAACAATAACAATAACAATAACAATAATAATAATAATAATAATAATAAGTACTTCAGTGATTCTCCTTTAGTTTATCGGAAGGACTGAAGGAAATAGGGCTGGGGTGGTAATTAAGGCAGTATCTCTACACCTCAAAGGATGGTAGTCCTGCAAAACATTATTTATTTAATAAAAGAAATAAAATATTAATTTTCTCATCCCGCCAAAGCAAATACATTGAGCATTTTCTGTTGCATTTGTATTAAGGTGAGACAAGGAGACTGGAGATTCAGTCCTATTAATAATAGATAAATACGAGATTTTCTTGTGTAGTTTGGAGAGGTGCACAAGGCTTAACAAATAACAGAGCAACACATTCGCTGCTCTTAGTGCATAATAGAGACAAGATGCAGATGTGACATTTGCAACAGGCTAGAAAGAGGTTCTCTGTGGATATAGGAATGAGGACTGTAGGGATTGACCAAAAGCCACTAAACCAATGAACTGAGTGCTGCATTTTGACTTAATCCGCGCCCCCCCCCCCAAAAAAAAAAAGAAGAATAAAAGGTGGGATGGGATGAAAGGAGTAAGAAGAGCATTATAACAATGAAATCCCCAGGGCTACTGAGAAAGACTGTAGTGCACCTCAGATTAGTTTTAATAGAAGGAAAAATATTCAAGAAGGATTAAATTTGGAATACAAGGCTCAGAAGAGGGTTTTCCTGCTACAGTTTCAGGATGATAGAAGGATGAAAACAAAAGACAAAAAAGACTGCATTTTGTCAAAAAGAGATGCCAAAATTCAGGTCGGGGTTTCAAAAACACAAAAGTGACAGAAGTGCGGACTTACAAGGTCTGAAAGATGGACCAGAAAATGAAAAGAGATCTAAGAACAAACACTAAGTCAGTATCCAAGTGAAGGCCAAAGACTGGCATTGCAATTAAAGATAAGGCGGTGAAAGCACGAAGTAAAATGCCTGAAAAGACTGAGTTTGAGGATGGGGCAGCACTTTAATGTGTGTGAAAAGGACAGGTACCAGAGGTGATGGGTAGATAGAAAAAGTGGGGAAACAGACAACAAGAAGTGAAGTTGAGGGAGCAAATCCTTAAGAGGCAGCTACACCAGGAGTTTTTATTATCATAACTAAGAAAGCTGTTTTGCTTGGCGACATCACAGTTAGTAGTCAGGCAGCACACAGAGCTGGTAACCAGCCGACAGTGCTGTATTTACTGCAGTGAGCATCTGCGTTACTGTGACTCATTCCACCACTACATCCCCAGCTTCTGTTTAGAAGTCCCCAGAGACAAGGGAAAAGTGCAGTTTTTTATGGGGGATATTCCCCCTTTTGTAGCTGGAGCTGCAGGAGTGACGGGGCTGTGTGTTGAGCACTGTACCGCATTTAAGGTAGTGATTCAGTTTCAAACACGTCATTCAACAACCAGCAATTTACACTGACACTCCATACCTTCCAGCTGCAGTTCCCAATTAATATGATATACTGGAGAGTGTGGCTGTTGGAACAGCAGTGCTGATGGTGTAAACAAGCCAGTTAAAAGTGTGTCAGGCTTTGCTCAGCCAGGAATCATATCCTTGTTATGAGCTGGAGCATCACACATGCTTCTTTTAGGTTAACTGACAAACTGTTGCTATGTAAATCTGCGCTTTAAATCTAATACTATGCCTTTCCTGGGGCTGAATAAGATGAGTGAGAAAGTGAAATTGAAACAAAAAAAACAAACACACCAAACTTGTGATATCTCATGTGGCAACTTAACCTTCCACTGGGGAATGTAACTCTGTCCTTGAGGCAGGATTACTCATGAATGCCATGTGTCCCAACACCTTCAGAGAAGAGATGCTATTTCCCTAAACTGTCTTACCAACTACAAAAGCTGAAACAGAGAGAATTGTCAGTGTCACCTCTGATTCCCTGGAGAATTGCGTTAAAAATCTCTGACAGTCATTACCAATGTTTGGCCTCTGTTCCAATTCTACCTCTGGTAACACGCAGGCAAAGTGGCCCGTTGTCATTAAACACACAGCCACACTCTTCTTATCAGTTGTGGATGTGTAGCAGTGGGGAACATGTTCCCATATGAGCAGTGTTGTCCTTCTGAAAACTCCAGCCATCCCACCAAGGATGTACCCAAGGCTGTCATCACATTCCTGCCCCATCTGAAGCCGCAAATTGGTTTTGCAGGAGAACAAGTAATGAAAACCACGGCTGGGCTGTAATAATCCTGTCTCTTCCATGTGGTGTCACTGGCACAATCCCAGACACAGCTGGGAAATTTGCAGTTCCTGCTCTATCAGTAGGTCTCAGCTCATCTCCTCAAACTCATTGTTAGTTTTGGGGGTGTACTAATAGGGTGGAAGTCCTGAGACTTTATCAAACACCTTTGACCTCTTAAGGCACCAAAAATATTTGAATACTCTATGGGTGAGTGAACCTGACAGCTGAGGGGTCTTTCTCACCCGATTCTGAAGATACCAGCTGCTAGTTACCAGAAGAGAAAGAATACTGGGCTAAATGTACCTCTATCTGATTTGCCCATGTCCTTAAAGAGTCTTTGTGTCGTGTCTGGGTGGTTACCTGAGTGTGGATACAATTCAGACCTAAGGCAACTCTTTTCCTACTTTAATATTCAACAATATGCTCTGTTTCTTCTATGCACACTATTAAACAATTTAAGACACAGTCAACCAAGTGGCATTTGTTGGGGTTTAATATTCTACCTTAAAGTGCATTATGCTGCACAAGAGACAGTAGCTGAAAGCACCTGTTTAAAGCTTTTGAGACAGAGGATGGATGAAGGCAGTGGCATACAAACTGCTTTGTCAAAATAATTCCCGTTCCTTTTCATGCCAAAACCCCAGAAACATGAGCATTTTCTACCTAGTCTTTGAGCCAAGCAATGGTGTGAAAAAGCCACTGCCTGTATAGCAGTTCAAGGATTTCTGGTTTGAACTCAGCCACATGGAACACGACTTGTTGCCACAGGAAGGCTGGACTTTCCTATCAACCTCTGGTGCACCAAACACATCAGCATTTTAACATCCCTGCCCAGCTGAATTGTTCAACATGGAGAGCTGAGCCCGGAGCCCAAGCGTGGTATTTGCAATGATAAGACAAACCGCAAGGTCCTGAACTGCTGTCGATCAACAGTGACAACACTAACATGTACAGCTGAGCCTCTGAAGAGAATAAAACCAGCAGTTTTTCAAATTTTGCAAATTGTAAAACCTAAATTCTAAAATCCTCTATTTTCCCTGTTGTGGCTTATATCAAAACTGACAGATCTAAGATGACAGGCAGAAGGTAAACTGTACATACAATGTCTCATCAGTCATCTCAACTAAATATTATTGATCTTTTCAGAATGAATACTTACAAATTAAATGAGTAGTCAAGACACAATGAAAAATGTTTCAAGTATGACTATGCTATATATACAGTTTTACATTAAGATTAAATTAGAGCAAATCAATTAATCCATCGAAATCAGAAGAGAAAGGAACTTCAGGTTCTATAATTCAATGAGTTTCAAAAATAGAACTTAAATGCATGAAATTGTGCTCTGATCCATATGCTTCCATGGACAAACGCAATTACTGCCACTCGTAAACAAGTTAATTCATGTGGGAGAATGTAGTTCAGAATACCTTATTTGTGAACAACATTTCACAAAAAGCACACAGACTTGGGCTTGTGCTATAATCAATAGTAATGAATATAGTGCCAGTGAAATGGACAAAACTATGCTGCTCTGTTGGGTGTATTACCTGAGAGTCTGACTCAGTTTTCCTTAAAATAAGAAAAAAAAAACATGTCCTCTCATATGGCAAAACCAATGAGCTATTCAAGCTCTCAAAAAAATTCTCATTAGCACAAAGGCAAAGATACCTTTTTTTTAGACAAGGCAAAAATCTCAGAGCAGCTCTAAAATCCCAACTCTATCAGTGGTTGTTCAGTTGTTAAGCAGAGACCTCTCAGGAAAGAAACATTCAAAATGGGAGTTGTTACGTTGCCAACAAAATCACAAATGCTAGAAATTCTTGATTTTTGTCATCAGATTCATACATTAGGATGGCACAAAACCTTATGATCAACCAGTCAGACATTTTTGTGACAAAAAGGTCATGAGATTGCTGTTATTTAATTTGTCCTTGAACTGTAGGGCTACAGTAGAAAAATAGACACTTGTTTTAATCTGCTAACTGTACATTTGATCTTGTATCTGTCTACTTTTTAAACCCAAGAGACATATGCATTGAGTCAGACTCCCAACCAATGTCATCTTTCCTTTTGTATCAGCCAAATTTGCAATTTTACCAAAAACATTGAAGTTCTTTCAACAGGCTGTCTTTTCCACAACAACATAGTTATTGCTATAAACTCTAAAATTAATTAAATCAGTCTCCTCAAAGATCAGAAAGAGTTTTTAAAGTACCTAATTCTTGTTAAAAAATAATTTTAAAATCACCTTTAATGTGATATATCTCATTTGAATTTTTTTGTCTCTTAAAAATGTTGGCTTTCTCCAAAGTGTGATTTGCCCAAAAATTCCACCCACACAGCAGGTGGGTGGAAAAGCTAATTTTTTCTGTTTACAAACTGTCTTTGAACAAACCATACACTTTTCAAAATATGTTTGGCATTGGTTGGATGCAATTTATACACATCACAAACTAAGAACATCTTGTCAAGGTTTTATGGAATTGTTTCAAATAAATTATTTGTCAATTTTCTTTTTTTTTGTAAGGCCTGATCCAAAATATGCTGAAGTCATCAGAAAGGTGCTGATTACCCTGAGCTTTGCATCGGGCTGTATTTATTCAGCTTATAGAGCGGGCTAAATAATTCACAAATATATTCAGTGAATTATTCATTTGTTAAATTTTATGTTTTTATGCCTAAACTATTTGAGAAATAATATTGTCCATTATTCATTCAGCTCCAAATCATGCTCACTTGTAAATAAAACAGAACACTGAAGAAGCATCGGACAAAAATTACTTATTTTTTTGTACTCCAGATAGATGTGAACTCATAGGAAACAGGAGAACAACAAGATTTCTTGGGTTTGCTGCCATGAAACGCATCTTGCTGAGGACCTTCTTGTTGTTTCCTGATTGTGCCGAGCAACAGAGCAGCCAATTTGTAGGAAGAGCTGCTTAGACACAATTTCAGAGGCCCAGGCATGACTTGTTAGGAAAGGTACAATAATATCTCTGGCAGTCTGAGCCAGCTCTGTAGCCCAGGCAGAAGGGCTCACCTCACCATCACGGCGATGGCCAAGAGAGCCATGATATAACCAACCATGAACAGGACCTGCTCTGAGCTCCCAGCATCTTTCTGGTTCTCACCTTGTGAAAGGATTTTCCCACTGTCATGCTGCAGCACCAGAGCAGGCTGAAAAGGGAGCAAGCCCATTGCTTTTGAAACAAATAAACAAAACAAAACACCCAAAAAATGACCAAAAAACCCAACAGCTTCTCACACACAAAATGGTCTGGCTGGGACTGTGCTATTTATACCTGCAATGGTGCACTCCACAGGACCAAGGGCTTTAAACGCTTGCTGTGAAAAGCATGTATTCTATGTGAAACTTCACAGAAACAAACTGACATTTGTTATAATTTCTTACAGATATTGCAATTCACCCTCCTGTATAACCTGCCAAAATATTTGCAACCATGTGCATTTGACTGAAAACCTGCCATAGGACTTCCATCAATTATTTTCAATTCACTGAATAGATAGATTGGTCAGGAAAAAAGCACAATATATATGGGTAAATCAGTGAGCCAAGCATTGGCATATGCCTTGCCTCAGAATGAAAGTATTTTGACCTTTCATGGCAGATGGTTTAAGGAAAGCAGGAGTTTAATAACAATGCTTCACTTGTTACGGATATCGCAATCAATACAGCACATGTGAAAGGCTGTCTCACAAACGGAGGCACTCATTGCAGTGAAAGGACAAGCTTTTAATAAACAGAAGTGCATTTGGCCATTGCAAATAAACACAAAAGCACTGTGTGCTTTCATATCAGAGTGCAGAGATAAGATTAACATCAGGGTGTCCCTCCAATAATGCACAGCAACTCAGATGGAGGTAGCAGGGCTGCAAGGCCAGACCTGGAAGAGACACCTCAATCCTCATCTTCAAACACTCAGGATCTGCCTGGACTCTGCATCTTCGAGGACGGATATTCTGAGGAGAAACGGATGGGGAAGATCTCTTCACCAGAGCTTTGGATCTGACAATGGTATAGATGGGCAAATGCTACCTAACGCCAACATTCATTCAAGATAAAACCCTTTCCACTGTTTAAGCACACCTTGTGTTTTCCAGCAGATAATGAGATGCTTTCTCTCATAAGCGATTTGCTCCTCTCACAGCCCAAGTGCACATTGACCCTTGTGAAGTGCTTGTGCCAAAACCACAGCTCGGCTGTTCCTCGTTAGTGTTCCCTCATTTGCAGATTTTTGCTCTTACCAGTGTTCAGCTCATGCCATAGCAAGTATTTTACTCAGTGCTGTAGTGGTAACACTCTTGTTACAGCCACGAGACAAGCTTCAACTTATAAGACTGTAGAGAGGAGTTCTATTTTGTCCAAGGCAGTTAAAATAGCTGGGAGAATCAGAAACCTGATAATGGGAGTGTATGGTCAAATGCTTTTCCACTTTTCCCAATTTCTATTCCTCTGATGAAAAATATTCTTTCTGCCTTCAAATCTTGCTTCTCTTTTACTTACTATTTTATCATTATCCCATAAATCACTTCTTCTGTTCTCTGGGTGAGTCAAACTCTTTGTGTCAGAGCCTGAAAGCCCGTCATGGCCATCTTGTGACAATGTAGAAATGGCAAGTACAAATGTAGCCCAGGACGTTCCCTAGACTGTCACACACTCATCTCAAAATCCTTCTAAACTGAACGTCACATCCTCTTTTAGTCTTCCTGGAACCTGACAGAATTTTTTCTTTCAACAAATATTAAACGGCTTGTTGAGAAATACTAATCAACTTGTTTTAATTGTATCACTAGCAATATATGCACACTGCCCTTTAAATGATGGAAGCTCACCTTTAACTGGTCCATGTTCACTATTAAAAAATCCCATTATACTAAAATATTTTGCAAAGCAAGGATCATAATAACTAGAGGCCTTTCTAGTTTATATAAAAATAGATTAAAACAACAAAATAATTTGTAAGACATTGCTCTGCATACTGGCTTTCAAAGATGTTTCAGTGTATGTTAGCGAATTTTAACAAACTTGGCCATTCTTTACAGAGAGTTTTAGGAGATTTTCAGATAATATTGGATAGAAACTGAAGTGCAGCTTATATTAATACTTTGGCAATTCTGAAAGCCAACTAATCTTTCCTCAATTCCTTTTCTTTTTATTGCTATTTCTTTTGAAATATTTACTTATCATATTTTACGTGGTTTTCTACACTAGTATAGGAAGGTTAGATTCGCCATCACATAAGGAATCTTTTATAACACTTCCATAAAGTCAAGTAGTCTCAATGGATGTCAGCACCCTTTTGAAAGAGGTCTCCCTGGGTGGTCTAAACCTCTGTAAAGCAAGATACCAGCCCCATTCTAACTGCAGTACAAAGGGAAATTTGGATGTGATTGAAATCATCTGACTATGGACGCCAGAACAGTTTTGTTACATAATGTGAGTACAGCTGCTTTCTTATCACAAGACCTAAGATGAATACATCACAGTGAAGGGCAGAGTTACCTTCCCTTCTGCCTCCTAACAAATCCCCCTTGATGGGTAACTTTCCATGGGCCATTCACAAGACAAGAAAGAAAACATCCACGGTACAAAACACAGGGAACTGGTACCAAACCTTTTACACTTTCATCCGTCAGCCCCACCACCTTCTAAATGCTATTTTCCAGAGGCAGCAGGAAGAAGATCCACCTTGTTCCTTGCAATACCTTTATGCGGAATAAAAAAATTTCTACAGGACCTAATAGGGTGCAGCCAGTCTGGTGCCTGATTTGGAAAATTTTGGGGTACCAGTTGCTATGTAGGCATGTGCGTTGAGTCTGCAGAGAAGCTTTCACTTGTGAACAGTGAGAAAGCCATTTCTAGTCTATTCTTGACCCAGGATAACCATATTAGTGAGTGAGCTCTGCGCTTTAGTCAAGACCACTATGATGATATCAAGACTTAAATGGCACCTGTAAGATTTACAGCACACCCTGATCTGTGAACAGAGCTCAACAGCACACTAAAATTCCACTATTACTGTGTACACAGGGCATGCACAGTTTGACGACCTCCTACCTTCCAAGAGAGGGAGCAATAATAAATATCCAGCCAACGGAACCACATTTTAAGCAAGGTTTTCCTAACTTTCAACATCCAATCAGTCTAATCCAGTCAGGCTTCAGAGGTTTCCATTTAGAAACCTACTTCGCCGTTTTGCTGATTCAGAATGTATGTGAAAGGGGAGGAATATTCCACTAACCGAGATTTTATCATTTGGTACGGTAAATACAGTATACGAAACACCATCTTCAAATAAGTTTTCCAATAATTCTCTCAAACCTTTCTGCTTTCCATATGTAGTAGTCACTACTTCACATGATAAACATCTTCCACATGACCAGATCTTGAATATTTTGGGGCACAAAAGGTGTTTTTGCCCCAAGCAGGAAGAGTGAATGGCAACACAAATCCTTCAGCCTCTGAGATGCTCAGCAGACTGAAAAGAGTGAAGAAAATTGGCTGGCTACAGCACAAACCCAATGTTAGTCCTGAACCAAACCTAGTACTCTTGACTGAGGGCTGGACAACACATAGTGACAGTGAGGAGAGAAAAAGAAAGGCACATTTCACAGACAGCCTCTACTGTCAGAAATCCAGAGGCTTCTTTCAGAGATGGGGAAATCTGTGATGGGTCAGTGATGGACGAAAAAAAAAGGGTTTGGTGAGGACTTCTATTCCACTCTCACACAAGGCTGTGAATGGTTAGAATTTTGTTTCTTTACAAGGTGACTTTCTGCTAAAATTATTCACAAGGTTCTCCCTGCATGACCCAAGCATAAAAATACAAAGAATCAATCAGATTTATGTACACTGCGGGAGATGAGGCTGCTTTGGCCCTTCAGGTGCAATAGTATCCATATAACTAAACCATTCTTCACAATCTGTTACCAACAAAAATATTATTTACAGTTCAAGTCTTTGATTTTAACTTGTCTAGAACAATTCATTTTCATGTTTCATAAAGGCAAGAATAAAAGATATATTAGGTACAGGAAACTGTGATGAAAAGAACTCCAGCATGGGTTTTGCCATAGAGAATGTCACCCTCTGGGCTGGTTTCTGGCAAGTTGTAGTAGTGTAACCTGATTCTCAACTACTCTGACCTGTGGCCATTGTCACATACTTTCCCAAATCATCTACAAGATGTTGAATGAACTCGGCATAACTTATTTTTGTTATGCAACTGTACGAAGAATACAACTCCGTTTCATGGACTGGATGGCCCAGAATAACTCTGTGCAGAAATTACTCAGTATCCAGGGAAAACTTTCGAGCTTGCAAAGACATGACATTTTCCTGGAAAGCAACTGTTAAACTCTGACTAATGCATTCCCTTTTCTTTCCTCTCCTTTTCTCTCCTTTTGTTTTCTCTCCTTTTCTTTTATCTTCTTTTCTTTTCTTTGACTTCAGGAATTACATCCCAGACACAAACCTGGCAGGAGCAAAGCTGCTCTTTCTTCTTGTCCCTCTGGTCCAGCTGGAAACCCTCCTGACACCACATCCAGAGATGCAGTGAAGTGAAACTAGGTGGAAGTGGATACTAAGTGTAAATAAATACTAAGCAGTTGCTTTAGTGAAGGAAGGCTAAACCAGATGATGTTTCCCCATGATCTTAAAAATTGTAGTTAAATATCCAAAATAATGAAAATTTGTATTGTCCCCATCCAGAACTCACCTAGAATTTGCTCCTAGGAAGCTAAGCAATAGTGACTGCAACCAAGAAAGCTCAAACTTGCAAAAACACTCTGATATTATATGCTTCTTGCTTTGTTTCAGGCTACTTCACACGATTCCAGCCCCCTATGTGAAACAGCTAGTCAATCCCCACACTCTATGTACACATCATGGAAATGCCACAGAACTCACGTAAGACACTCTGCTGTGAAGCTTAACATAATATTGTATCACCTGAGCATTTTATAGGATTCACAGATACTCGATATGAAGGCATGCAAAATCCCGTTTTGTTGGAAACAGCATCTCACCTTGAAACAAGGAGGTCAGCAAACTGAGAACTGAGGTACTCCAGTGTGTTTGCCATGCAGGTAACCCTGGACAAACTCTTTTCCATTTCAACATACGTATTCCTGAGATAGTTAAACAAGATCAACATCACAGAGAGGCAGCAAGAATTACTAAGATTTGTAGTGTGCCTTGAAACATTCAAAAAACCCCCACTGTTCTAGTCCTGACTACCAATATCCATGATGAGAAGATTACGACACATTATTACATAAAGCCATAGAGTTGCTAAAGACAATGCATAATGTAATAGGTGAGAATGAATGTTCACTACCTGAGCTAGCAAGAGAAAGTCTCTTCTCACTGACACAGTCTCCAGCACGCTTGGATGCAGTACTTTGTTTTCTCCAGAGCAATGGTGACATTTCAGATCATCTGTGCTATAAATGGAATACTGTGATCTGCCGAACATTTGCTACCTGGAAGACCATTTCCTGGTGCCCGAGTCATTAACTTTCTTGGATGACATTGCCACATCTGTAACAAAAAGATGTAATGTGCTGCTAATTTTTGCAGCTACTGTAGTGCTGATATTTTAAGCCATTCGTGTGTGAATAGCAAAGGCTGGCTGGTATTTGAAATCTCTTTGGCAATATTAGCTCACTGTGGATGACATTTGAAATCGGCCTGGCACTCTGGGGCATTAGAGACAGAGAGTACAGTAGTGGCCACTGCAGGAGCTGAGATAATACTTCCCAAAGCCCACACTTCATCTCTAGTGATAGGAGAGGAGTGCACGTGAACAAGAACTTAACAGGGCTGCTGGTTCTCAGGTTAGTGCTTTGAACAAACCCTGCTCCTGTGGAAAATGAAACCACTGACTTCGGATTTATATTTAACAATAGAGGAGGAAGTAAAACTCACTTCTGTGAGAAACACAGAGCTGGACAGTAAAAATTGGTTTTCACTTCACAATGTAGAAGATTAAACCATCTTCTGTGGGTGCCATTGTAAGCCTTCAGGTGACTATTATTGCCATCTAGTGTGGCTTTGAGCTTAATATATAAGCCACAAAACTGTACCCATTCAGGCTACTTTGAACCCAATAACCTCCACTCAAAGTAGGTCATATGTCTTTCAGAAACATTTGCAGGCTCAGTTCTAGAAATAAACGCTGGCTATGGTTTCTCTGACTGCTATGTCACATTACTGTATTGTCTGAGCATTCAAACTGTTGCCATACTTCCAATTTTGCCACTTACCATCTTGATGCTGATTGATCTATGCCTTATGATAATTTATAGAAGATCAGAATCACTATCCCTATTTAATAGAACTTTGAGAGAAACACACACACACACACACACAAAACCAAAAACGCAGGGACTCTGGTTGGTGCTAAGGCATTAACCTTGCATCAAGCAAACTGTCCTACACAGAGACACTATGCATGCTACCACGTCAATGTCTAGTAGTAAAACACACAAATTCTAGAGTGCTGATTTTGCAACTATGGCTACTAAATTATTAAAATCTAAACAAGATGTATGTAAGGCTGTCAAAACACCCAAGGAGAGTTTTATTACGAGAAACTATTTGTAACTGCATGTCATCCATGTACACTGACAATCAATAAACATGAGAACAAGAAATCAAAAGGTCTCTTGGGTAACACCTGATTGCTCCAGTGTTCACCCCTTTGAACAGTCCTCTCCTAACTAATCCCAATTCCCTTCTTTCAAAATATAGTATGCAAATGAGTTTGGCAGCAGATAATGATATTTCCATTATTAGTAACACCCTGAATAGCTTCAAGCCCTGGCTGGGAATCTAACTCCTGGGGACTTGGCTTGGCAGGATCTTGTTTTAATAGACCCTGCTCAGCACAGAGTGTGAAATGGCTTCAAAGTCCTCTCCGGGGGCACTGATGGGCCTGCACGCTTCATCACAGGCTATTACACACTCAGATTCACTGAGCTGAAAATCTGTGGCCACTGTATATAACTTCAAAACATCCATGAAGCTCCTCAATCTGTCTGGAATTATTACCCCGTAACACTGAATGCATTTGCTGACAGAAAATCAGGATTAGGTATGAAATCCTTTTCCCCTGTGTTGTTTCTGTGGCTGTCCAGGGATCCCCAGAGGAGAGGCTGAACCAGAGGCTCTCAGTTCCATTTTTAAGACACAATTTTATGGTGTAAATTAAGTGGCCAGTTTGAATTACGCTAGAAGTAGCCTCCTCAGACAAACCAGAGCAAGGTATCTGGCTAGGAGAAGATCCTTTTACACTTCATAAAAAATGGTCTCATTTATAACAGCCAAGACTCTTAACAGTCTTTGTTAGGGTTACCAGCGGGCATAAACCACAGGTCCTTCACTCAGTTACCAAATAACCTCTGGTTTCTGTATCTTCTGAGCACAGAAGGTCTAAATACCTTGATGCTCCTGTTAATGGAGAGAAAAGGCATTGCCACAAAGGATGCAGCCTCCCTGGAGCTGCTTATCTTTCTGCATTGGCCATACCTGCAAAGACTCCTTGCCTAGCACATCAGGGAAACTGTTAAAGTTAATGGGATAAATCTGGGCTGAGGTTTTCCAAAGTGGCTGAGTCCCACCAGAAGACAGAATTTAAGGAGACATATAGTCTTTAACAGGATTTACAGCATGTTTTCATCCATTTTTTTTTCAGTAAAATAGGTGTCTTCACAGGTATTGAAATTTCCTCTAAATGTGGATTTGATGAAAGCACATTTTTAAAATATGAGCATTTGAATAAAGGTTTTAAATATTTTCAGAGCATGTGTTTTTTTTCATTAAATATATGTTAAAGTTCATTGCATTTAATATCCATTTAATAGTCTAGTCATTTGAAAACGGAAGGTGGAATTTCTTTCTGTTCACAAGATCTACCTTGACAAAAAAAAAAAAAAAAACAACAAAACCACACTGTGCTCATCCTGGCTTCAGAACTCAAAGTTATCCAACTATGGAGTTTCCTAAAAGCCAGACAAGAAAGCGGTACCAAAATTTTCACTACCTCTTTTGAAAACACACAGTTCATGCAGTTGAATAGATTTCTACCAATTAGATCAGATGACATTGTCATCCAATTAATTCTATTACAAATTCATGTGCCTGAAGGTTGATGCTTCTTTTAGTTAATTATAATATAAGGACAACCCAGTTTATTATAATGCTCCTTGGGGTAATAAATCTACAGTGACCTTAACCATGATTTTTTCTGTCAATTCAAAAACATAGTCTTCATTCTTGGTTAGCCAGGTGATTTAGTGTGTTCTTCAACTGTACAGTAACACATTATTTCATTTCTGCCTTCCATTTATTTTTCCAACATCGCTGATCCAGGTAATAAAGAATCAGGTTCACAGCTATTATCTCTGGTTAATCCGCCATAATTGTCTACATCTTAAATTAGGAATATTATGCTGAATTGCATTTAATACAGTGGCTTCATTGTGTGCATCAGACAAGCTCAAAAAAAAATGACCTTGACTGACACACAAGACATTTTAGATTCCAATTCACTAAAAATATCTCATTTGGAAGTATTAGGCCAATGCAGACAATGGTCCTTGTCCTTCTGTGTTAGTGTCGGTTTCCACAATGCATTGACTATATTTTTTTTAAAATGTGCTCCTTCACAAAAGGAAGAATACTATAGGTGACAGAAGTTGCCATCAAAGGATAAGTTTGCTTACAGACACTGGTATTGTGTTTTGTCCTTCAGCATTCACCCAAATTATGTTCTGCTCTACTTGACCAATGTTTACTGCTGAAATCAGTTTTATTCTGAAGGATGTTTTCCTTAGGCCTTGTTTTCACAGATGGTTTGAAGACATGAAACTCTAACAAAAAAAGAAGGCAAATGGGTTAATAGGTTTAGTTCAAGGCTAAAGAGATCCAGGTCTTTTATTCCCTCATCATTGCTTTACAGTCAGAGATGACACCAGAAACTCTGAACAACAATGTGAGAGACTCACAGAATCACAGAATGGTTGAGGTTGGAAGGGACCTCTGGAGGTCATATTGTCCAACCCTCCTGCTCACTCAGGGTCACCTAGAGCAGGCTGCCCAGAACAGTGTCCAAACGTGTTCTACATATCTCCAAGGATGGAGACTCCTCAACCTCTCTGGGCAATCTCTGCCAGTGCTCAGTTACCCACACAGTAGAAAAGTGTTTCCTGATGTTCAGAGAGAACTCCTATGTTGTAGTTTGTGCCCATGAACTCCAGCCCGGTCACTGGGCACAACTGAAAAGAACCTGATTCCACCTTCTTTACATCCTCCCTTCACGTATTTGTCCATGTTGATGAGACCCTCTCTGAGCCTTCTCTTCTCCAGGCTGGGCAGTCCCAGCTCTCTCACCGTTTACACACGTGAGGCATTCCAGACCCTACATCATTGCAGAGGTCATTTGCTGGGCTCTCCAGTAGCTTCATACCTCTCAATGCTAAAGTAATTTTATTATTTTTTTTCCTGGCAATCAGAGAACAAAAGCAGAATAGGCAACTGATATCAAGAGCACAAAGAAGTAAAAATGTCTAAAAACAGACAAAAAAGAGATACACCCCAAGTTGAAGCAAAAGTGTCAGGTGAGACTGTGATCTTTTGTTCTACCTCATCAAGAAACTTAACAGCACACAAAACATTTTGCTTTGAGAACGTCCTCCAGCGTCAGCCACAGAGTCACTATTGGAAGGTGACACTTTCCTTTTCTTGTGACTGGCTATGTGCCCTGGGAAATGTAAAAATATCACCAAGGTATGCATAAGAGAGGAGTTAATTAGTTTAACTTCCTGATGGGAATATATTAACAATGTAATAAGATGCTCAAATTCTCTCTTTATAATTGTCCCTGCCAAAATAGTTGTTGGAAAGCTTTTTTGTAATACAAAAAGTTTTATCCTCCATATGGAGATCCAGATGCTGACTCCGATCTTCGGGTGACAGAGGTCACTGCAAACACTCATCCTCTGCATCTCTGCCAGCTGCACCCCTGGGACTGGCGCTGGAAGGATCCTGTGTCAGGATCGATACCTATAGACAACTTACACCTAAATTCCACTGTGAAACGAAAGGAATCATTTCCCTGTATCAATACACAAGGCTTCGAGAGGAAGCAAATAGTGTATCTTTTTTTATTGCCACTCAGTGCTTTTGTTTTTTGAACTCTCTTGTGACCAAGTTCAAATGCAATTTGTCCTGCACAGTCATTGCCCAAAGTGGATAACATAATTAATCATCTATCCTTATGATTTAAAATGACTTTTAGCTCAACACTCTTACCCTATTTCTCCCCTTGATTAATCCTGAACCATGTAAGCATGAATTTTATTACTGGCTCTCTCCTTCTGTCAGCTGGAATGTCATGTTGGAATTTAATCTGATGAAAAAAAAGCATAGTCTGTTGATTTCCCCATTGTTCTAAAAAAATGTCATCTATTTCCCTTGTGAAATACTTTTGAAAATAGATTTTTGGATAGCTGGGGTGACAAATATGACATTTCCTTCTGAATAGCTTTCTAAAATTATACATAAAATATCTTCCTGCTTAAATACTGAATATGAGTGATGTAGAACTACGCTGCCTATAATAAAACCTTAAATCAACTTCCAGTTTCTTTATATCTGTCTAGACAAGAAAAATCTTCTTGAAAAGCCCCACTAACCTTAGGATCATCATTTCAGAGAACACATTCTCCTAGGCTATTTATACTTTTATCTGTATCTGATAAAAATCTGTGGGTAGGACACACAGTCTGGTTTCTATTTCCTTGCTTTATAAAGCCAAACAATTACATGTAGCTGATTCTTTCTCTCCAAGAAATGCATTATATAAACAATAAAGAAACTAAGAGTTTGAACAGCATAGGCAGTAGTTCACTTATGTCATTCCAGGGTTACAAATGAAAAGGACTGTAAAACCTTCTCTTTTAAGGCTACAAAGGAATGGTGGCAAATTTCCACTTATTTCAGGAGATCAAGTAACCCTTTTCAATGCCAGAGTTTAACACATTTTTGTAACGTAGTCTTGATTGATTCAGCCTCTTCATTAGTAATTGCTTACATTAGACAATTATAAAAACATTGGGAGATGTCAAGACAAACGTCTGTCAAAATAAAGTATTCAAAATAAAAGAAAACTTAATAAAAAGCCTCCTGTCACTGCATATCCCCACAACCCCATATTATTTTGCTGATTCATTTATAAGATTATGTATTAAACAGCCAACTTTCTGAAAGGCCTTTCTGATACAAAATAAATTAACTTGACACATAAATTGTTCCCATTTTGCAGCTTTTCTAGAAGATTAAATCTCATTGCCAAAGAAGCAAGCATTAAAAAGCAAATAAAATAAAATAAAATAAAATAAAATAAAATAAAATAAAATAAAATAAAATAAAATAAAATAAAATAAAATAAAATAAAATAAAATAAAATAAACAAAAATGCCTGGTGTGGGGAAGAGAGATTCCCTGCTTTCTGGCACCCACCAGTCGGATGAGACCAGCCTAGGAACAGGATCTTCAATCAGACCCACATCTTATTTGGGGAAAAGTGTTTTTCAAAGTGAGTAGATCCATTCTAGTGACTGCCACATTGAGTCATAAGCAGTTTATACAAACCTAGCACTATTTTTTGCTGCAAACAAACACAACATTGTCATGGGCTCCTCTGAAAATCTTTCCCTTCTCTGTTTCAGAAGGAAGGAAGCTGCAGGATGAATGTCTGGTCATCTGGCCACTGCTCGGCTGTACTAGAAAATCAGACCTGGTGCCATAAATGAAGGGCACAACCTCCACAGCGGTCTGTGTTTTCTATTCTGCAGTCACATCACCTACACAACCGCTTGTGCTAAGTGCTCAGAATAATAGGCCTGGCACCTCAGTGCAGTTCATTTCTCTGCCGATCCAGGAATGGGTGCATTGATACTTCATGTTAAACCTTCTGTGTTGGCACTAGCAGGATCGTATAAACTTTCATAGTGCTGTTATAGCTTAAATCCTACAGCTGTGCCCTAGATAACCATCTTCTAGCATGAAAACTGCTTCTTTTGGAATAACTAAAGTACTTCTACATATTATTTATTTTGAATTAAAGCATTAATAGCTTTTTAAGTTCTTCAAGAACTTCAAGTATTTACTACTTATCTGATAGTGTTTCAATTACGTGAACTGGTCAGATTGACACTCACGTTACTCCTAAACTGTCTGGTTCTAATAACCAGGTAAGCTGTCGAACTGCATATTGTTTATCACTTATCACTGTTGTCCCAATGACTTTAATACATGCTTTGTTTCTTCCCAAGCACTATTTTATTCCAAGACATTGATATAATCAATATCTTCTCAAATCAATCCATGTCTTGGTCAGGTAGATAAACATTAATCTACAAAAGTAATGCACTTACGAAGCCTTTATCCCTTCTTATTGGTTATTAACCAATTACATGTTGTTGATGCCTTTTTATTCTGCTAAAAATTTAAATGACAAGCAGTAGTTGTGACATCCAACTTAACCATCTAGCACCATCTTGAGGTTAAACTGATCCTGGCATTCTGAAATAAATGGGCATTGCTTGATCTTAAGCTCACCAGAAGCTCTAGAGTGATGCGGATACCTGCTTTTAATGACAAAACAAACAAGTAATTCAACAGTTGCAAGACAAATGGCCTATAGATCTGTTTCCTTTTTTTCCTTGCATTGACTTGAAGACATTTCTGTTAATTCTGCTGGCAGTTAAGCTTAAATTTTTATTCCAAAGGAAGAGTGGGATACTACATATTTTTAATCTGTAACTGTGCTGGAAACCGTACTCCGAAGTGAGCTAAGGGAAGTTATAAGGTTTAGACATATATGCACAAGTTCTTCTAGAAGTATTTTCTATTTCAATTGGGATTAATTGTAAAATTTACTTTTATACAAAAACATATATTTACAAAGTATGCCGTATTCTAAAGTATACTAGGCCACCCAGATAAAGAAAAAAAACATCTCGTAAAACTAATGTCTTTCTAATGGAAACTGAGTGTGACTGGATATGGTATTTTGAAGCTTTGAAGCTGAAAACATCAGATAAAGCTATTGAGTTACAAGGTGTTTCACTGCTCACCCTGTTCGAAGCTGACGATGACACTGGAACACATTTCAAATGATGAGCATGGTACAGTTACAGCTTGGAATGAAAGGGGATGGAGGCTGGGATCTTTTCAGGGAAGACAGACAGACTTTTCACTTTGAGACTTCCTAAAAAAATAAGTGTATAAACCACTGGCATATATGGTAATGAGGGGCTGAGCTATACATTGGTTGTATGCTTATTTTAAACAAATCCAATCATAAGTTCTGTTCTACTGGGCTGAACAATTCAATGAAACTCAAGGGTCTGTTGTGAGAATATGAGTAAATGCAGTTTTATGAGCATCTCCCATGGCAATATTCACTCAGATAGTCTTTGCTCTGTCCATGATGTTGTGTTATTATGTTTAGAGACTCAGCATTTAGAAATTGTATCACTTTCAGGAACTGATATTTTCATTCAGATGAGGATTCAGCAAAGATATAGAATATAAACCAGTTTACCTTTAATAAGGAAATGGGAATGTTTAGGACTCAAAAGAGTGTAAAAATATATGACTACCATAACACTCAGTATCAGCACTTTGTGCACATTTTATTTCTGTCTCAGAACCTGCCTGCAAATGCAGAGTGGAGGAAAACTAATTGACTTAAAATTCTCCTGCCCCTCTTAAAGAATCTGGGTGTTGTTCAGTTCTATAGAGGGGTTACATTCCATTGTACATGGAAGGATCTAATCACATGTGAATCTCTTGTGCATTCCAAACACAACACATCAAACTTCTAAAACTAATTGCTGCACCTCATGTCTCTCTGAAGTCCTTTTAATCCTGCAGTGACACACACTTAAAACTGATGGGTTGAACTTGCTGAAACACTGAGACTTCCAATGGTTTGGATTATAGGTTTCAGTATAGTTTAATGTGAATTACATCTGGACTTTTTCCACAACAAAGATAATTGCTTTTTGAAAATCAATTACAGCCATTGTCAACATCAGGGAATTGATTTAAAATCAATGTTGATGGTAACGAGTGTATACCAGAAAGAAAAATGCAAAGTGAATGCAAAACAAAGTATGAAAGAATCAATAACAGACATGGATACCCAGGAGGTGGCCTCTTCTGGGGAATCCAGCCCTGGGGGCAGGGCACCAGTTTTCCCAAGGCAGCAGATGAGTAAAGCAAGGAAAGCAGAAGAGACAAAGACTCCTCCCCAGCCAGAGCTTTTAGAGGTTCCACCAGGATTTGTGTCATTGCTTTGAGAAAACTAAGCAGGGTATCACTGTCTCTTAGATCACAGCAAGAGATGCGATCCCTAGGGCCAGCAAGGAAGACTTCCAAAGAAAATATGACTCTTTATATCTGAAAATTTACTGGAAAAGGGCTAGAGAGACTACTCGTGTGAACGGGAAAATTTACTTCATGGTTAGCCATAATCCCAGAACTGAGTCCCCCGAAACGCAGATAAACAACTACATCTGTGGCTCTTTTAAACTTACAGATAAGACCGCAAGAGCAATTGAATGGCATTGAATGTTCCCCTGCTGATGGGGATATTTTGTCAAAATATCTGCAGCAAAAAGTCAAACTTTCAAGTGACAGGGGGAATTCCATACATGAAAACTCTCTTTCCAAAGCAGCTGTTCAAAACATCATGTAAATAACAAGCAAAGGTATGAACAGACCAGCATGTTCAGAGACTGTAATTGCCTTTCCTGCTAACTCACACTCCACCCACAGAGGGAATAAAACAGGACTGTGGGGCGATACTCCCAACAGTGGTGGGCCTAAAACTCCAGATTGAAAATCTGCATCTGGGTCTCCACTTAGTCCATCCTGCAACTTTTGTCTTAAAACACAGCACTGTATAGAAACTAGATCTATTTCTGGCTCTGCCCTGGTCTTCTTTAACCCCTACACACCGCCTGGCTCCCTCCCCTCACATTTCTATCACATTGATGGAGGCTGTGGATTTTTCAGAGCAGCAGCTGAGTTTGGCCTCCTGAATCACATACCTACTTGGACTATTTTGTCATGAAACCCTAAATCTTAAGACTGGAGGAATCTTCATATTTTTCTAAAGTCTATCTGTGTCTCTTCATCCTATCAATGATTTATAAATTATGGATGAAGGAGCTAGGGAGAGAACAAGTACATATACATCAAGACTGACCCAAATTACAGTGTTATTGTAATTTACTTGACATTTCTTACTTATTGACATTTCTTGGTTACGTCCATGCCAATCTAATTCTTTCCTAATTGCTCAATTTAGACATTGAAAATGAAAATTGCTTTTCCTGCTCCAATTGCTCTTGTTCCATCATTGTACTTGACATCCAAAACACCAGCCCAGCTGATTGTTTTAATTCCAAACAACTCCTAATCAGTGTTGTTTTCTTTTCTGAATAAAACGGTTATCAAAACAACAAAATGTTGTGTGAGACAATAAAAGATCGGAGCTCCCTGGTCAGCACAGTAAAATTCTATTTAGCCTTTATTGAGATAATTGATTTGCTGCATATTATGTTTGCTAAAAGGCAAACACACTCTTTAAAATTGCAGTTTGTCTCTGAACAGGTCACTTAATTTCGCTGAAAGCTTTAGACCACCTATTTTTAGCAAAACAAAAGAAAACGTGTAGGTCAGATCAAGTGCAGAAAGCAAAAGGGCAGGTGTTCAAAGGCAGCTGCAAGAGTTAGTTACCACTAGAACCTGCTGCCCGTTTTAAAGGTTGACAGAGCAGTGACTGAGCTGGTTTTGAGAACTAATTTCTTGTTGGAGGTGATGTTGTTTGATGATACTGGGTCAGGTGCATCTGCACCATGGAAGGACAGTCTGCAAAAGGCCTCAAGCATATTCTGATGCTGAAGCACTAGACAAGGGAGATGTTATTCTAGCATTTTTTCCCTTTGCTTTTTTTCTGATAGTCAGTGTTTGGCCAGATCTGGAGCTGAGACACCAGGTGGAATGAACATCTGCTACAAGGGAGCTTGGCAAAGTTGCTGTCTTGATGCCTACTTTGTTGACCAGCTATGGATTATATTGATCATTGGGGGTTTGGTTGGTTGTGGGTTTTTTAACAATATATCCTTACAAAAACAGGGGAAATATGTTTCACAACTACCACGGCAAATTTCACCTTATTATTAGAAACAGCAGCAAGGTTAGTCCATCTGCTTCCTGTATGTGGCACACTGTTCAGTACCTTGAAAGTTCAACAATATATTATAATTTAAATACTTGGGTTTTGCACAGTAACATCTGAGTGAAATGCAACACACATGTAATACCAAGAAGGTCAGATCAGATGATCTAACTTCTTTTCCCTGGCCTTAAACTCCTTGATTCCTCACCCAGCCTGCTTCTCCTTAATCATTTAGAGATCTTTATGGTACCACAAAGACACAGAAATGTACCACGTGCTACCTGTTGAATAAATTGGCTAAATTGTGCATGCAAAAAAAAATATCATCACACTTCTCAAGAAAACTTGCTGCTATACTGAAGTCCACCCTAAAGCAGGTCACCCTTCTAAACCATTCCTGTGACTGTCACGTCTGAGAAAGCCATTTGTTCAGAAAGGTCCCCTCATCAGCCTGTTTACAAAACCTAAGGAACTAAATCCATCACTCTACCAACTACCAGCGCACAGCCAGCAGGAGACAGCTTTTTATTAATAACAGCATCATAATAATTATCCACACCCTGATTCAAGATAACGCCCAGATTCAGATGGAGCATATTTAGTTGTTGAAGTTAGGCATGCATTTTGTGCTTTTTTTGAAATAATGTCCTAAAGACCGTTGCAAAAATGAATATCCTGAGTCTGATCTGGAAGCCATAAAAGTGATTGGGTCACTTTCATGGCTTTCAGCAGGCAGCAAGTCATTTGAAGTAGCAGATGAAGGTTAGATATTTTAAACAGATCTGTATAAATAAGAACTATTTGTGGGATCATAGTCAGGGAGCCCAGACTGTGCTTTTTTTGCCACCACTATCAAAAGCTCCTGTGGCAGGACCATTCCAGGACTGTGATCCAGGTCAACTGGGAGAGACAACAGGCCTTGGAGAGGAATATTTGTGAAAGGTCTCTTCTCCCTCTGATATCCCCCCACAAATAACTGTGTTCAGCCCCACCTAACTGATGTCTAATTGGAAATCTGCAGTTAATGGGTATTTTTCTTGCTGACATTACACCTTTCTTCACCTCCATGAACTTCAGCTGAAGCCTCCGAGGTGAGGAGCATGCAAACCAAGGATCAGATTGGTGTTCCCCTGAAGGAAACTCTCAATATCATAGTGCCACCAACAGCAAGCTAATCACACAGCCATTAATATCACTGAAAGGCCCCTGACAATTAACTCCATGGAAAGAGATGTATCGTGTGCACTAACAAAACGCACCAGGCAAGAATATCAGGCTCTGTAGAGAGAAGGCATAAAAAGATTCTTTTCTGCTGCCAACTGTTTTCAAAGCTCAACTTGAAACAAGTGACAAAGCAGTAGTTATTGTACAACAGACTGTGTGGTTGCCATGAAAACCAAAAGTTTCGGGACTCTTAGCTATCATTAGGATCCTCGCCGGCACAGTGAATCTTGATAGTTGCAGGGTACAAAACAGGATCCCCAGTGGGACCACCTACCTGGTAATTTGAATGTAGCTGAGTAGGAGGCCAATATTTCAAGCAGACTTTGTGGATGTGTTCAGGGTAAATCTAGAAGCCTAATAAGCTGTAAAAATACATCATCTGTCCTACATGGGGAGGTAAGACTAATATCCTCTGATGATAATTTCTAAAATGGGGTATAAATATGGAAATTTTAAAATGTTGTGAAAACCAATAAAACAACAAAATCACTCAGAGCAAGCATATAAAATTCATGTGTGATAATCCCTCCCTTGCTGCAGTCAGGAGATTTTATTTTTAACCTGCATTTTAAAAATGTCTACTGCAAAGAATAAAAACCGTGGGGATGTGATAACACTGAACAGCACTGACTGAGGGAAAAGAAAAAACATCCCTGTCCAAACTTTCAAAACCGAGATCTGTTATTTTCAGACGAGGATGCATTTTTGAATTACGATGTGCAGAGGAAAGGAAAAAAAAGGAAAGAAGACTACCCATGGAGCAGTGCTATTCGGACAGATCCTCAAAAAGGCCTTAGGTATCCTTCTGGCAACCCTGAAATCCATCCCCATTCTTTACCAGCCTGAGGACTACAGCACCAACTGTGTTCCCATATGTAAACCATGCTGCTTTGCCATGGAGATAAGTCAATAAGAGAAATACACATTCCCAAGCTTCAAATCTTTCTGCTGCATTGGAAGATGGCACCACTTCTCGGCTACAAAGGAAAGTGTTTTCTGAGGGGGACATGAATTCTTATTTTCTCCATAAATAACTGAATATTGTCTGTACTGGTTTTGTTTCAGCAAGGTAGAGTGACAGAGTCCTTAGAGTTTAAATTTTCTAATTCCAAGGGTATTGTTAAGAAAAAAAAAGTCTGAGGATGTATGAGCAAACTGAGTACCTAATTTAACCTAAAATGTTTCATTTCCACCAAAAATGTTACCATGAATGGATCAGGACATACCTAGCAGTCCTGGCTACCTGTGAATCCAAACAATATATTGTAGCTTTTAGCCTGTGCACTTCAATGCAGTGTGCTATCGAAAATTTGGCACATCTTCTGTCTGATATTTATTAGATATAAGCTACTCTTTCTCATCCTCAACTACAAAAGACATCACTGAAAAATATCTAATCTGAGAAAGAGGTTGCATTATGGAACCACAGGGGTAGCTTCTGTATCCATTTCATAAAGAGAAACTGGAGATTTTTCAAATACGTTACTTGCATTTGAGAAAACTTTGTAAAAAATTGAATTGCCTTTCTCTGATTCACTTTAAACTAATATGAAAGAGATCTTGAATGTGCAGTATGATAAGAGATAAAGCATGCAATGGAATATAAATGACACTTTTTACAGACCATAAAACCAGAAAAAAGTAAAGGATGCCTGGGCTTTTAATATCAATTTAGAGTTTCTACCTAGAGAAAAATATTACATTAACACACAGGGCTACAATATGAAATGTGTACCTTAAAAGACTGGTGCTGGTCCAGAAGATAATTTCCTAAATGAAAAAGGTTGCATCTAATGTGCTAGGAAATCTATATTAAACTTTACCTTGAGAGGTAAAGACTAATTCCTCCTAGAGCTAAAAAACTGTGATAGTTGAGGTAAAACCAGTCATCCTACTGCATTTCTTATGTGCAAGCAAAATAAAGCTTAAATCACAATGCTTTTAAAGAACCAATTCCAGAAAGCCAGAAGCAATTACAAAACAGATTGTTGGTGTGAAGAGCAGGTTACAGTGCTGTTATTTTTCCAAGTGCTACAGCATAATAATCAAGGAGATCTACTAATTTTTAAAGATTCATTGTAGAGTTGAAAAAAAATATTAAGTAATAAGAAAATAGTTAATAAGTTACAAAAAATAAAACAAAACACATATAAATCAAGAGGCAGAACTTGTAGAAAATTGAGGCAAGGCCAAAAGAGGGAAAGTGTTAGTCAGCACAGTTAGGACCAACAGGAGCTTTTCAAAATATGTAAAGAAACAAAACTAATCCTAAGATTATTTTCCCAGATGTCATCCAAATATACCCCATAGAAACTGAGTTTAGTTGCTCGCTTTTAAACGTCTTGATTAGTGGCTTCAAGATTTGAAGGAAAAAAATGCAAAATATCAATTTTATTGCCATTTTAAAGTTATTATTGTAAGGACAGATTATTACCATCATCAATTGTTGGTTTGTCCCTATTCTATGATTTTACCTGTGCTAATACAGCTGCCTTTATCAGTCTAATGCATGTATCCTCCTTTGAACAAGGAGGAATTTATCCTCTGGAATTAAAGGCTGTCAAGGGCTGTGAGAGAATTGTGAAAATAAAAGCAATCAGTATAAAGCACATATTTACCTAGAAATGTGTCCATACAGTTGCCTCAGTGTTGTTATTGTTTTCTCTCAGGTAAATTGTTTTATGACAGGCAGTG
The DNA here is from genome assembly GCF_964273445.1 of Streptopelia decaocto. NCBI lineage: Eukaryota > Metazoa > Chordata > Aves > Columbiformes > Columbidae > Streptopelia > Streptopelia decaocto. The sequence continues at coordinate 13,377,679 of NC_138668.1, read as the reverse complement.
GTTTTTATTTTAGGTTTTTGGTTTTTTTTTTTTTAATTTCCAATCCTGTAAGCAAACATCAACTCTAAACAAAATTGCCCCCAAGGAAAAGAAATCCAAGAATAACAAATTCAAATGAGATGGGCGACGTGACAGAAAGCAATTCTCAGTGGAGGTTAGGCAATTATGAGATGAAAATCATAAAAAGTTATAGAAAAGGCATTTCCATTTTGTCACATTTCCTGTTTTAGCTGGTTAGCGTTTGAGCCTTTGGATTACTAAACTCAATTAGCAGTAATTCAATTACTACCGTATATTTTGAGGTACAAGCTCTCAGCAGGAGACACTGCAAGGCGCTCTGGAGACTAATAGATGTACGTTGCTATTATCAGTGGTTTCTTCTGCTCACCCAATGCAGGAATGGACAATAGATAAGAACAGATGTGCCCTCAACTTCTCCTTGATTTATACCTGTCTATAGTCCATTGAGTTTCAACTTTGGTATTCAAATGACAAGCCACATTGTTCTTTCTCACTAAGTTCAGAAGGTGGAAAAAGTGTTCATGTCTGGCAAAATATTTATGTGTGCAAGTAAATTCCTTAGGAGATAGGTACATGTCACAGCGCCCTGACGCTGTAACTGTATGACCAAACTGAATGGTTTTGAAAGTGTCTTCCCTGTGGGAAGGAAGGGATGATGTCTAAACCACCAGATCTGGGGTTTCCAGTAGCTTTAGACCAACTCAGGTCTAATCTCAGCTCTGGACTGCATATAAATATTGTGATTCTTTTCCCCTGTCTGTAAAGGGTTTTGACCAATTCCAGTAAAAGCTACTTTTAATTGGCCTGTTCCTCGCCAGTACAAAGGATGTGGTCATGTTTTCCTTCTGCTATTTTGGAAACGCTCCCATTTTAGTAATTTAAAAGAGAACATGAAATCTCTGCAGACGAACAAAGACAGGTGTGAGAAAGGCTTAAAAAGCAAAAACCACATTATCATTCAGCTATTCATGGCATTGTCAGCGAGGGAGAAATGTCAGACTTGCCAGGCCAGGAAATACTGCACAGTTGCAATTTTGGCAGCTCTCACTCTCCAGCTACGCCTGCAAAAGGAAAGGAACAGAAGGTAAAAATATCACAAAGCATGTGCAATTAATTGAATTGACATAACTGGCAAACTCTCCTTTGGGAAAATAAGACAATATACCCAAAACCTGGTGCAAATGGACCTTTCAGCCAGAGCGAGTAGGATCTGAAGAGACATAGCAAATGCAAACGAGAGGTACAACTAGCTATTAACTCCTGTAATAAAACCTAAAACACTCTTATAGAGCCAGCTCAGGACATATCTTCCCATTCTTTCACCAAACGAACCTCTTGTGTTCCTATTCCAGTTGAAAGTAAACATGAGCAACCTCAGCCTAAATGTTGTTATTCCAATGGGGCAGCTAAATCAGGAACTTAGTCCTGCTCTGTTCCTCCTGCATTAAAGTAGAAATACAGGTGTCTCAAGAGGTGATTTACAGCACCAGGGCAGTTCACTGCCTTATGCAGGGGCTAGCTCATGGATTTTGCTCAGAAGTCACTGCAGTCACTCACATTTTGCTTGCAAAAATTGCACAGCAGGAAAGTAACATGTTGATGTTGGTCTTGAGTCCAGGCTGTCATGTCCACCATTTCAGCTTTGGTGAGAGTAAGGTAGAGTTGCACTGAATTTGAACTCTTTTGGCCTCATTCTGCTCAACCATACTTCTCAAGAGAACGCTGACCTGGGATTTCAGAGTATTATCCGATACAAATGCCAGTTTGGCCTGAATGCATAGAAACTGAAGCCTAGCAGCAAAGTATAGCACGTAGTACTGCTTGGATTGATAAACAGTCTTCAGACACAGAGCCGCTTGAGGACATTGAACAGCATCCTCATAAAACCCAAGGGGCTCTGGCTGCCTCTATCATGAATAGTGAAAAGTTGCAGTTTCTGTCTCTGTAGAATAATAATTGGGGTTTGGTTTTGCTACTCTGCTACTCAGTGGCTGTTCTGATCTCTCTTTCAGACAGAAAAGAGTTAGTTCTTTGGAAGATGCAGCAGTTCTGTAAGAAGTACTTATTGTTACTGTCACTGCACGTAATCCCAAGGTGAGCTCTGGTCATATTTTCTCACATTTTAGCTTTTTCTTTAAGTGAAAAGTAGGGGACAGTTTTAAATTCTCTTGGTTTAATAACAGATTGATATCCGTGCTGAAATGCAAAGTTTTCTCAGGGAAGCAATACATTTTAATAAACTACTTGATACTGCTGGAAAAAGGCAACCAGGCTGTCAGACGCAGTAAGAAGATACAATGGAAAGACTGGAAAATGGTTGGTTTTCAATGGTATTAACCACTTCTCCCTACAAACCCTGTTTCTTTCCCAACTTTACATCTTCACAAATGCAACAATAATTCTCTGTATGTTTATATCCATTGCTTTAAAAACTAGTGTGGGTGGTTTATTTCTAATTTAGTCAATAAGGTGTCTCTAAGGTACTTCTGAAAACATGGTTGGGTCTGAAATATTTTATGTCAGTCTGTAAAAAATTATTTTATAATTTTGCAATAGCATCTCACAGAATTTTTAAGACAAGTTAAACATATTAGATGCTTAAACTTTATTAGTTCCAGCTTGCTCAGACACTTTCTTAAATCCCATAAGATATCCACATCTATCATTAGATGAATAAATAATTTTTTATAAGCTAGTCCTAGCTGTATTTGAAAATTTCCACAGGAGTAATTTTAACTCTGCAGACAAAAATAGTATTAAAAAAAAAAAAAATCTCCGGAAAGCTGGCAACATGTGGGTTCTTATCTTGTACTATCCCTCTTTATAATTAAAAAAAAAGTTTGAGCATAATAATAGCACAGAAATATTCTGTTGTGAAAGTAATGATAAAAAGTCTTTAGATATGTCTAGAGATCTACAATCAAAAGGGGTTCAGAAAGCTGCACCTGTTCTAGGGAAAACGAGGAGTGGCAAGCAAGTATTTACAAACCTGAAACATTTATTATTCACTGGAGATAGTTTTCCTGTTAGAACCAGCAGAAGAGGAGAATCTATATCTCTATTTGTTGTGGATTTGAATGCTGACATGGAAGAGAGGGGAAAACGATCACGAACTACCTAAAAAATAATTAGATCACAGAGGCGTAAATTTCTCTCTCTGGCCTTCGTCATGTAATTTATGATCACTATGGGTAGTCTCAAGTGGCTTATTCCCATAGGAATTAGTAAGTGCCAAAAAGACAATCAGATGCCCTAGATTTAATTATCGATTTACATAGACATTGTAATTATTTGGAGGAAGCAGTAGGAAAACTAAGCATAGTAATACATGGTGACCAGTAAAACATGGAAAAACTGTTCCCTATTCAATGAGAACTCATCTTCACAAGAAATCATTTTCTTGTGATTTTAGCAGGACTAACATAGTAGCCTAACAAATACACTGCACCACGCAGGTCATTTCAGAATATGCTCTACAATCCAAGTATGTTAAGCCTGCATTTTACGTGTGCTCTGCCATACAATTCTGTATCTCAACTTATTAGCATTATTAGTGATGTTTATTACAGAATTGCTGAATTTCTACCCATTAGGTTGGCCATACTACTGCAGACACTCGTTACACATCTGACATACTTTTGAGAGTTACAACTGATAAATGGTCAAAGCAGTAGTTTAACACTGAATGAAAAATATAATTAATTCGCAAATTTTAAACTGTTAATTCTGCCTAGTCCATCCCTCATATATTTTGCAAAAGTTTCTTTTTAATTTAAATAGGGACCGTCCACCATTTCCACAGGTCATATCTACTGTGACCAAAGGTCCAGCTGTGGACACTACGGGCCTATTCCCCCTCCACCTCCCAAAATATCCAGTTCCACAGCGACACTGAGCCTCCTCCTCAATGTATTCGCATGACACGAACCTATAAAGATTGTTCTGAACTCTATTTTTTGTGCAGTCATTGCTGTTGACAATATGAAAACCTGTTCTCAGAGGTAAACTTCTTTTTTCTCACAGAACCACCTTCTACAGCACTGATTACGAGTGATAATTCTGCCATCTGGTTAAGACCATCATTATCCCTAATGTTTTGAACTCACACATTTAGAAAACCTTTCTGAGACAAATCTACAAGTATGGAAGTGGAACTGTGTTTATCTCAGATATAGAACAATGCTTCTGTTAATCCATTAATTTGCTTTTTGATTAGCCAAAGCTTGGGTTTGGATTCAGAATCAATAATCCCAAAAAGCTTTAAAGACTTTAACACATTATACTGGAATTTGTAAGAGATCAGCCTCTGACACAATTCTACTGTTTAGTTAAAAATCTCTTAAGAATAACTGCTCTCACAATATTCTGTCTGGGTCTTAAATAAAGCTCACAAAGAGATCCTTTGACCATCTAACTTAGGAAACCACAAGAAACTGAACAAAAACCTGTCAAACCTAATCTAAACATAGTAAAGACCATCCAGTAACATCCCAATGATTTTGTTGTTGTCATTAATAGAAAAGTCTATTTTTTACTATGTTGAAGACAGAGGATTGTGTGAAAACCCAAGAAAGCCTACAGTTTTTTTATTTGGGTGCTTGGCTGGGTTTGTTTTTTTTGTGTTTTCTTAGTTATGCTAGAAATTAAGTCAGGTCCATTTTACTCTGATTCTTAGACATGTTTTTGCAAATAAGGATGAAATATCTGTAGAACACTAGAACAATTAATTAGTGAGTTTAACCACATTTGACAGTTACCTTTTGTTCAGGAAACTCTCTAGGTGAGATTTTTTTCAGCCCAGAAAGCAGCATTACATCATGTCACATCTGCTTCTCTCCAGTAGAAGCTGCTCTTTTGCTTGATGTATTCCCCTGTTCTTTCTCTCCACCTCCAACACCACTCATCTGGAAGATAATAGATTATTCCAGGACATTGGATCCATCACAGCTTGCTGACATCCCATAGTCCAGGGAAAAATGGATGTCATAATTATTTTACTCAAATATTTTTTGCTCTATTGACACAGAGCAGTGAGGCAGGCCTTGCAGCATTTGGCACATCTTCTTCATGTGAAGGAACATAGGCTTGACCTATTATCAATTAGAATAATTTGAAAAACAACAACAAATCAATGCACTGATGTCATTATAAATGAAGTTTATTTCCAGACAGGGAAAAGCGAGGCTATTCTAGAAGAGTCCTATAACAGCATTATAACAAAAAAGGGTATTTATCTTAAAAACTTAGATGATGAACACAAGAATAACTTCTAACTTAAAAGGCTGTAAAAATAGCAAACGCTAAAAAAATTAATAAATAAAAGGCCTTGCCTTCCATATCACTACTTTTTTTGGCTGCAATACCAATCAGACTTATTCAATATCCTTAGTGCAGCTGTAAGTGAAAGATAAATTCATAGGGAGAATGCTTTATACAAACAAATTTTATACATAATTGATGCTTCATACAAATACAAGGAAGCTTACCTTTGCCTTCTGATCTTCCAGTTGCCATATGCGAAATAACATTGCTTTGGTTAGCCATTAGTCCTGCTTAAATAAAATGTATATAATTTTTTAAGACTTATACCTATAGTAAAAGATACGAAGCAGAATTAGAATGGAGAGTCATGCAGGCAAATTAAAAAATTAAAATAAATTTTAAAAGGGCTTTCCTCTTTTCCTGTACTTCACACCCTAGTCAACTGAAAACACTATTCTTTTTAAATGCTTGTCCTGTACTTCTACTACACTGAACAATTTTCCGTGACAAAAATAAAGCCAGCCTAAATTTGTAGATAAACCCTGGTATTCAAGTGCTGAAGTTCCTCAGAGAAAGGCATATTGAAAGGTTGCATCATTGAGAGATTTTCTATTGAGTTAATATTGTAAGAGATGGACGAGTCTTTCAAAGATCAACTGATCTTGAGCTGGAGGACTCCATCTCCAGAGGAAGCGGCCAACCTCAGCTGCTACACAATTCTGTGCATTGCAACAAGATCTACACCTGGTTTATGCTTGGCCAGTGGACCAAATAAAATGAATCCTGAAAAATCCATTCAGCAAGGAGTCACTATGGATGTTGGTCACAGATAATCCATAATCAGATAACTATTTTCAGGAAGAGGGAAAAATCACACATACAGGATAGGAGAAATAGTCTGTCAAAAGAGTAAGCAGTTCAACATGTGTCAGCTGAAACAGAATCAAATTGTATGAAAAATTCTCTGGGTGAAATTTCTAATGTGAAATTTCTAATTTGGCCAGAACAAAGTCATCAGTGGATGGAAATGTCCATTAGGAAGGGCAGTATGGGATATCACAACAAACACAGTGATGCTGACTGAAACTAAGGAGTTGTTCAACAGATAAACTAGGATCCTACTGGAAAGCCTTTTGACTGCCATAGGAATGGGTATTTGTTTTTTCATTTCTTTAGTTTTATACTGTATTATAGTCACTACCCTAATCAAATTGGCCAAATGATTATGCAGTATCAACTGAATGTGGTCACTGAAGCTCCAGTCTCAAAAACCGCACCTGTTCATAATGACTGGAAGAAAAATACCCTGTAAACATTCAAGCACATGAAAAAATGGTAAAAAAACACAGGAACCATTTCAACAGTAGTGAAGCTTGGTGAATATAGGGACGTACTTTAGAGGTGGACTTGGCAGTATTAATTTAACAGTTGGACTTGATGATCTTAAAGGTCTTTTCCAAGCAAAATGATTGTGTGATTCTATAATTGTCCAAACTCAACGTTAAAATGAAAAACATTCTGTGGTCATTCTGTGATCTATTTAGCACTTGGCAGACATTTGCTGACCTATCTAACCAGAATTATTTGTAATAAGTTGTTCATATTTACATTAGAAGGATTTGACTAATTCACTTTAGCATATGACCATGTTAGTTACAATGGAAAAGGTTTTAATAGTAAAACTTTAGTAGAACTGAGACTGGATAAGTTGTGGCTGCCACAAGTACCAGTTGGGTTGGTAATTTCACACATAAAAGTTTAGTTCAGCGTCTAAAAATCCAGTCAGTTCTTCTTATTCTTTTATTATACTCTCATGACCTTGGATGTGAGTAGGTTTTTTTGCAACATTATGAAGGTTTCATTTATTTGGCTCATTTAATAAGGAGCATTTAAGAACATATTTTTAAGCATATATCCTCAAGTATTATCTAAACACTACCAAAATTACTAGCACATCTGTAATATAAAAATTAATCTAATTTCACCATTGTTAATTAGCACCAAATCCTCGACTTAGGTATCTAGAAATATTCTTGTCAATGTAGATCTTTATTTTTCCTCAATTTTCACTGTTCTGGTGATAAGCTAAGGATAAGCTTCCTGAAAGCAAAAAGATTCAATTCTCATTAGCTTTTGAGTATCAGAAAGCTACAGCAATTATTTCCACCTAAGGGCACTGAAGCTTAATTCTGATACTAAGCAAAGTGCCATTTTAAAATGTCAAGATTTGTTTCTGTACTGTTAAAGGAATTAATAAAAAAAAAAAGTCCTAAGAACTAGGTACCCTTATGTGAAATGGACTGTCAGTATAGAATAAGTTATCACGGTTTCTCAATGGGTGAAGATGAATCATTCTCTCTCTTGTATTTATTCATATTAACTCATAAACCTGTAATACATGGCTTAAGGACAGGGTTATGAGAGAGTATTCATTTTATTTGGTCCACTGGCCAAGCATAAACCAGGTGTAGATCTTGTTGCAATGCACAGAATTGTGTAGCAGCTAAGGTTGGCCACTTCCTCTGGAGATGGAGTCCTCCAGCTCAAGATCAGTTGATCTTTGAAAGACTCGTCCATCTCTTACAATATTAACTCAATAGAAAATCTCTCAATGATGCAACCTTTCAATATGCCTTTCTCTGAAGAACTTCAGCACTTGAATACCAGGGTTTATCTACAAATTTAGACTGGCTTTATTTTTGTCACTGAAAATTGTTTAGTGTAGTAAATTGGACTTTTAGAATTGAAACTGTACAATTAAAATACGCGAGAAAAGTCTCTCTGAGAATTTAAGGGTTGCTGGATGAACAATTTTGGACTGTCACTCTGAATCATTATCAGGTACCACTTTCCAGATTGGTCCTTGACAGGTATAAAGGCAAGTTCCCTGACTGCAAGACAGACCAGCTCAGTAATAACACAGTTGGCATTTTGAGAAGATGAAAAAAAATGCTATGTATGTTTTCAAATGGTAGAGACTGATTGCCAAGTTTATAAATCAAAATTTAAATTTATATATTGCAGAATCCTTAAATTTCAGCATTATTTTCCTCCATTAAACAGTTTGAACAAAGCAGGGGGAGCACTGGGGTTATTAGACATTTTATTGAAGTGTTGTATTTACTCTGAAAATTTGGAGCACTTGTGAAATAGATACAGCAAAGGAAACACATCAAGATGATTAGTTCTGGTAGCGATTTTAACCCAATCAGAATTTTGTCAGCACACGCAGAAAGAGATCTGTGTGTATAATATTGCCCTGCACTTTATGAAATACAGTGGGCCAAATTCTGCCCTCAGTTTCTGTAGATCTGGGGTATATCTGATTAAATACGATTTACAGTAGTTTAGCTGACGGCAGGTTTTGGACCTTACCATCTGGCTTCCGAATAGCTTTACCTGACCTTTGAGTAGACCGACCAAATCAGCAGAAAACAGGTGCGTAATAGGTCCAAAGAGAACTGATATGTCCCAAGTTGGCCAAGAAATTAGGCAGCTACTTTTGTTTGATTCTGATGCAAGGACCTTAGGAAAATACCTTTGATGTTAGAATTGCAACACTATATGCCTAGGTTTGTTGTTTGTTTCGGTTTGAGTTTTTATTTGTTTAGGTTTGGTTGGTTGGTTTTTGTGTGTGTTTGTAGTTGTTAGTTTTTTTGTTGGATTGTTTTTGTTGTTTGGTATTTTTTGGTGTTTTTTTTGTGGTGTTTCTAGTAATGAGGGAATTTATTTGAAATTTAAATATCCCATCCTTCCTTATTTCTTCCATCCTAAAAAACACACACATCTCATCTATTATACAAATAGAGAAGGACAGAAAAGTCATTTGGCATTATAATCACATAAATGTGTCACTAGCTCCAAAGAAGAGTGCCTGACCGAAGGCCAAGAATGCCTCTATTTCCCAGGATGATGAGGCACTTTCCTTTTAACAACTACTTTAAACTCTTTTGAAATGACTGAAATGATTACAATTCTGGCAACCACTCCCAAATCGCTTGCCATCAGAGCCTGACGCCAGCACAACGGCTTTCATCCTCTCACACTGTCCGTGATTATCCACATACAGATGAGACATTGCTTGGTTAATCACACCAGATTGAGCCAAGACAGCAAAGACAGTTCCCTGGCATAGCCAAACACATAAGGTGAGGCACAATGTTTGGTGGTTTTCTCTCCTATCAGAGCCTAGTTATGGCTCAGTTATTGGGCTGAGAGCTCTTTATGTTGGCAACAGTCCTTATTGCACACACCTCGCTGTCACAAATGGGAAGGGCACCCTGTGCTGTTACAGTGCAGGTAATAACGTGACTCATTTGCATTAACATCACTTAACAGTTGCAAGTTCTGCTAAAGCAGATCCTGAAGCAACAGCCCATCTGAATCTCATTCTAAACCCACATCCACCCTTGGGGAAGCAGAGCCTGTGAGCTACCCAGCTCTTGAGTTGAGACAGCCTTACGGAAGTACAGCCTAAGGGCTATTGCCAGTCTGACTGCTGATGCTTGTGTGCAAATAGTGTTTCCATTAGTTCATACCAAGAGTGAAGGACTCAATGGCAGAGTCACTGAGGAGGCTGAGGGCTGTTTCAGCTGACTGTGTGCTCCTGTGGCATAAGGCTTTTGTTTAAACTGCTGCAAATGTGTATTTGCCTTTCTATCTTATAGTTTTAGAGAAAGAATTAATATATCAGGAAGAAATAGTCCTTGGAGGTAAATAGCCTCAGGAATGGGAGTCTCATATTCCTCTTCCATTGAGAAGTCCAAAGAGCCAGCATGAGCCATCAGGACAGCATTTGCTGTACATAGACTTTTCCTTTTGCCTCTGAAACTGGTGATTCCAAAAAAACCACAACAGACTGAATGAGTATTAAATTGTGACTGAGGTTCTTAGGGACATGATTTAGTGCCAGAGTTAGGTTAATGGCTGGACTCGATGACCTTGAGGGTCTCTTCCAACCAAAATGATTCTATGATACCTCTACAAATTACCATGCCTGGATACACACAACAGTGGGGGGACCTAAGAGGGCCAGAAAGAGATCCTCGAGTATTATTTTCTATCACAAGTGGTCCTTCTGAAGCCATCTGGACTACTTGCTGCAGAAGTGAGCAAGAACACAGTGATTTACTGTGAAAAGTTAAGTGGGTATTGGACCAGGTTGGCCTAGGAGATGTATATAAGTTGTTTGTGGCTTTGTTCTTACCACGTTCTCCAGTCTCCCTTCAGTATGTGATGCCAATTGAACCTCAAAGGAAGTTACTTTGGAGAGTCAAGCCACTGACCTCTATGTGCCCCAGTCCTACCCCTCTGTAAATATAATGCAACCATAAAATACAGCTCCTAGAAGCACAGTGAGATTTATGCAGTTAATATAACGTACTTTGAAAAAAAAAAATAAAAAAAAACAAGACCACACATAAAAGAGAAGCAGCAACAGTAGCGATAACACCAAATTTAAGTCCGTGGGGAGTCTAAAAAGGCATCTCTACACACTTACACTTTAAATAATTCAAAGCACTATATCAGCAGCCCTTGGATGTAGCACTATGACACTGGTCTGTTAACATAATTCTTCTACAAACATATGCATTATGATCCTGTGAAAGTCTCAAGAGTGCTTTGACAAAGTTTACCAACTAACATCTCATTGCAACAAAATTATTCTTTTCATTTCTTTACTTAATCCTTTGGGCCACATGGCTTCACCACAGAAGGGTTTTTTCAAGGTAAAGTTTACAATTAAGAGGGAAATTGCTAGATTTGAAAATCTGTATTTTTAAAGTTTTTGATTTCTAATTCATGCTTTTAAAGTGAAATTGATATTGAAACATGAAGAGTACAGTTTAAAGGACGATGAAAATACATGGAAAAGAAGCAATCACAAAGTTTTGTTGTGAATTATTTCAGCCAAGAAAAATTCAGTTTAACTACAGGCCTAATAACTTTTCACTGTACGGCCATATTGCACAAACTTTTGATGGATAATAACAAGAAACATGACTGGGGTTTTAAAGATTTAGGTCAGCATGAAAATGTCAGCAAGGCAGAGGTGCTAGCAGTGTTAGAGAGCATTGCAGTAATGATCTGCAAGCCTGCATAGTTCAAAGTGTTAAAGCAGACTTCTATCCTTCACAATCACTTTAGTTTTCAAATTGATTCCTTCTGTCTTTATGGATTTCTTGAGTCAAGGTCAATGCTTTCATTCTGCAGCCAGGAATAGGCTAGACAACAAAAGTTGCAGAAATTAATTCACCTAAAAAAGATGTGTGTCATTGAGATTTGAGAAGAATAGAAGCATCTTCAAAAAGTTGCTGACTGTAAATATTATCCTTTGTTTACTCAGCTCTTCAAGAAACTTGGAAAAGTAGTTTAAAGGTCACATTCATGTATATGTTTAAGTCTGTTGGTATACAGTCCAACTTTCACAGTTCTGCATGGACATAACTCAGGTGTAGCACATCTCCAAAGATGTAGCCCTCCAAAGATTTAAGATTGTGCTGCATTTTTATATCCTTGGTAAGAGTTTCTTCATGTTTTACCTCATTCAACTCAGAACTCAAGTTCTGCAACAAGGAATTTCGTGGAAGTAACCATCTGGGATGATATAACCATTTATTTTTCATCTAAATATGTGATGTCTAGGGAGTGTAGCAGTTCCCAGGACCTGGTGCATAGCGCTCTGAAGTGTCACTGCCAAATTCCATGACACTTAGGAATATCCAAGAATAGATCTGGAAATATGAGAAGTGTCAGAAAACATAGACTTGTTTATAGGGTGTTTACAAGGGATCAAAAATTGCAGTGCAAAGGTCAGCATGAAAACTATATTTGTTAGCAAAGAATTCTTGAGGAAAAGGAACTCGAAGGATTAATTTAAGGACACATACTTGAAAGGATGATTCCTTATCAATTCTTACCCAGTGTAGGGCAGATGAGCCTTTCAAATTGCACTGATTATATTTTCAGCATGCAAACAAACTGACATTTTACTCTCATTGCTTCTCCATTGTTCTATTTTGAGCTTTCTACAAGGTATCTGCAGGAGCGAAATGAGCTATTATGCTACAAATACTGGTGTATCCTTAGGTTTTTTATTTAGAAAAAGAGTAAAAATTCAGAAGTAGCATTAACAATAAGAGTAGGATGCCAGTTTATTTGATTCTCATAAACTTACATCTCACTTAGCTAAAAAGAAAAAAAAAATTCCAGTGATATGTGTTTCCGAACCTGGAGATAAAAGTTTGTATTCCTGGATTTGTTGTCTCAACACAAAATTGCACACTACATTTTTCTCATAGTCAAGCCTCTCCTAATGCAATGTAGCACTTACCCACGTTCTTTAACTATAACTGTATGAAGTGTCTTCTTGATCCCAGTGAAACCTTTGAACTTTTTCACATCTTTCTGGATCAAAGCATCTTTTACATCAGCAATTATGGAGCTTTAAAGGAATTATTTAACGGATAAAATGACCTTTAAAATGCACCTAAACTTTTATAAACTGGAAGAATGCATTTAGATTCTCAAATCTCTGATATTCTGAAACAAGACACAAGCTCAGTCTCCCCTCTGAAGATTCTAATGGGCTTTAGACAGTAGATGTCACATAGGAGAGAGATTCAGTGTCACAAGAGCACGTTAATAACCTGCTGTTGGCTACAGGATTAAGGGGATTCCACCCTTACAGAGATGTCCCTGTATACAGGCCCATTTAATTTGCGTATGTTGAACCCAGAAGGACCCTCACAAGAGCTTCATCTCGTTCTGATTTTATTGAGGTGACACGCACAAGAAAAAAAATCATGGAACTCAGAAGAATCCATTTCAGAGTTAGACGTTTTCAAAGTTAGATGTTTTTCCATCAATAACAAGACCCTTTGCCTTTTAGAGTTGCTCCACTAGTTCTGTTACTCCACTAAGAAGCAGGAAAAAAAAACCAGTTTCCTACTCCTATTTTCCACACTGCTGAGAATAGGCTGTGTTTACCTTTAATGACTGTGTTTCTGGGAACCACAGTGATGGATCCAAGCTCAAAGCCGATGCCGAAAATTCAGAAGAGCAGAAGAGACATTCCTGCCCATGCCATCTGCTCTCATCAAGAGACTTTTCCCTGCTTAAATTACTGTGAATGATGTAAGATAAAGCTGCACCTGGGACACCATGTACATACTGTTAACACCTACAGATGCTAATTGAAAACGTGGAGAGAGGCACCGAGCTCCCCGTGTGAGCTCTCAGTGTCAGCTCGCGCTTCCCTCCCCATCTGCCTCGGGATTCAAGAACTTCCACACAACAGACAACTGCAACTAAACCACTCATAAAAACAGGGAACAATATGCCACTTCAACCTCTGTCGTTAAGCACCACCACATCACAGAGAACCATTTTTCATCACTGATGATTTCGTAGGGAAACATGAAGGGAAAGGGTCAGCAAGTTTTGTCAGTTAGATGGTGGTAGAAGACACCTCTGTTTACTTGTGTGGTAACAAGGTAAACATAGCTACATGTTTCCATTCAAGCATCTCTATCTCCCGATTATGGAGAAGGTGCAGCTTTGTTTGAACTTGAACTATATTAAATCTATTTTATCCCCAATAGTATAAAATTAAAGTGGCGTAGGCACTTATCATCCTGTGACAATGGGATGTTGATTGTATTCCCTGGATTTCAATTGCAGATTCAAATAGTTACATTTTCTGTAAAGGGCATTATCTTAACACAGTTTTCTAGACCTGCTGTAAATATCTTTCAGCTTTAACAGAGAATACAAATACATTTTAAATTCATATGCATTTTTTTCACCTTAAGGCATCCTCTATATATGAAAACAACACAGCATATACTTTGCAACTGCGAGTTTTCAAATATTATTAGAAAAATAATGTTCCCAGGATTCAATTTCAACTTAACTCTATTTAGGGGGGGTGGGAATCACCACAGCATTTAGGAAGGCTTGGATTTCCCACATTATTTTCAGTTTATAGTGACTCAAAGCCCCAGTCCTGATTCCACTGGATCCATGTAGCTTTTACCCTTACATTTACTGAAACAGTCAGGTTTTCTATTAGCTGGATTTCCATGTCACAGACTACATTGAGAAGTGTCTCAGCAAGTTAAGATCATTAAATTGTGCAGTATTCATTGTGCATCCTTGCCCTGGTCTGGGCTATTTAGCTACATTTCTGCTAGACAGGTCACAAGAAGTAGAATTGCCTATATTATGCAACATTTCTGCTGACTAGAGCCTAAATAAATTGACTAGGCTTCTATTTTAATCAAGCATCGTGCACATAGTGCAAAAAAGAATATCCGGAACAGCCAGCTTCTGAATGATCTTGCTATCTGTCTCTTTGTATAAAGAAAAAGACCAATTTATAACAGTATAATTCTGTTTGAAGTTCATACAGATTTTCTGATATTCTAGAATGCTGACAAATAACATCAATAAACAGCAGAACAGGGATTGGAGTAGGTCAACGTACGATATTAATGGTAATTTATAATAATAGTAATAAAAGCTGATACACTTTAACTGTAATCCCTTTCTCCCTATCATAAGCAAATTTCCATTGTACCACTGGAGATTTTGGCTGTGTGATTTATGCAAGATGAGGTTCACAAGCAAGGAACAAAGAGTCTCCAAGGACTGAAAATTAAATGAAACCATATATTTCAGGCCAAATCTGCTGAAAACAGAAATCTGGTGCTATTGGTATACGCAGGTTGCTGTTCTTTAATTTTCACAATTGCACAAATGAATGTAGTTTTAGAGTTCGAAAAAATAGCTCCAGTGGTTTATGTTGTATGAAAATATTTTATTTATTCTTTTATCTAGGCACTTATACTATCTTCATCATGCTAGTTAGAACATCACTAATAATCTTCCTAAGCCTGCTCTTAAAAGATAACACAGCACATCTGGGCTGGAATTTTTTGGTGTGTGATTTTGTGTGGGTTTTTTCATTATGTGTTTTCAATATCAATTTTTGTTCGTGAATTTGTGTGATTGTGACACAAAGATTGAAGGATTGTTTGCTACAAAGAGTCTCAATGGTTTCTTCACTGATATTCATTAGCCCTTTTCTCGTTGTTTTGAAAGAACATCACTGAAGATACTTTTGAACAACTAAAAGAATTAGAAGGTTTTAATGGTTCCATGAATATTTCAGAAAAAAAAGAACACAAAAATATTAATATTAAACAAAATTAAAGAATTTCTTTCACAACATGGCCAACAAATCAGGTTTTCTTGATTTCAATATTAATTCAAATGAAACTTGCAAAAGAGAAATATACTTTTTCAATATCCTGCCAGGTCAGCTACCAAACA
Organism: Streptopelia decaocto; assembly: GCF_964273445.1. Taxonomy (NCBI): domain Eukaryota; kingdom Metazoa; phylum Chordata; class Aves; order Columbiformes; family Columbidae; genus Streptopelia; species Streptopelia decaocto. The sequence goes on along the minus strand of NC_138668.1, from coordinate 13,362,061 downwards.
TGTAACACTATGTTCTTTAGAAGCAGGGAATGGGTATTTCATTCCATAGCACTTATTTATATTTGCTCATGGGTGCATCCTTAATGAATACATCTACCCAGAGCGTCCAGAGGGAAGTCAAGGTGAAAGCAAACAGGAAATGAAACCACTCCATCTCTTTCTGTTTGACATCTGGGGAAATAACACTTGAGCATTCACAACTGTAATATGGTGGACAAGACAAATGTAAGGCATTCCCTGGAGCACTGAGTCCAGCTGGAAAGAACTGATGCTCACAAAATGTAAGACAACTTGGTAATTAAAAAAAAAAAAAAAAGAGGGAGAAATTTTAGCCAATGTCAGACAATGAATAATAAGAAAATTGAGAAAATACATAAGATACTCCAAACAGAAATGATGTGCACATAAGCAGTTCACTGTTCAGCCATAGGGATAGGTGTAGAAGCAGTATCTACCACAGCATTCCCAAATTGCCAGAAGACCTTCCTTCCATCCACCTTTTATCTTTCTCCAAACACGTTTTCACAGTCTGCTATTTCACAGCATCAGTCTCATTTTAACCAACATCATCTCACTGCTTCCTCCAGCTCATCCCTTTATCCAAATTTATCTACCAACCCTGATATTTTTGTATGACACGCACCTTGTTAAATTTTTGAGCCATGGAACATGTTTTTATTTTGCATTCTAACAATAGATTTCTCTCCAAGGAAGACTGCTCAGTAGGTTATTTTTCCTCTTTGGGGTAGAAGCAGTGGCTACATCCCCTGTGGATGTTCACAAGCATCACAAACCACCCGCTCGTTCAGCACAAGTACCAGCCCCATCCCACCAGAAAGCCAAAGTGAGGATGACAGGGGTGCTGTGAGCTGGGCTTTGGCTGCACCAGCAGAGCCAGAGAGAGAATTCGGCAGGTATCCTCCGTGTCATGCCAGGGGCCAGACAGTGTCACACAGTTTTTCTCCTTAATGAGGGTTAAATTTATTTCCAACATACACATACGATACATGCTCTTTTGTAAGAAGAAGAAAGTATGATTTCTACTTCATTAAGCTCTTGAAGGCTTAGGAAAGGAAGCTTCCAGGTTCTGTTGCAAAGCTTTTGAGAAGGGTCACCTGGGAATATTTGTGAGCAAAAGACAGTGTTTAATTTCTCAGTTAATCACTGGCAGAAGACTCTCATGAGGTATTTTGTTTGCCTATCTCCAATACCTTATTAAAAAGAGACAGTGCTCAAGATATAAAGCAAACAGATAAGAAAAACTATTCTGTAACCTATCACCTTTTATTAAAAACAAAGGAAAGAGGAAAATTCCTATGGCAGATTGAGCTGTTTGTTTTAACGACATTGGAAAGATTATATGGGAGTAATGGGAAAATTCAGTTTGCTTAGGATTATTTAAGAAATGATAGCTATTCCATTATGTATTTGCCAAGTCCTCTGAAGCAGTGGTTTAGAAGTAGCATTGATTTTGTGCTGTATAAGACAAAAGGTTTCTATCATAGGAACACAAAAGCTAGCACATCAAAATAAAGAACAACATTTAATCTAACTCAGTTTTGTCCAGAGTTCCCTGTTTCAGATGCTGATATACCTCTGTAAATACAAGTAACCATATAACTGAATGAAAACAAACAAACCACAAAATGAAAATTGAAGAAGATTTGAACAGCTCAGATGGGGATAAGACTTGTGAACACTATGTTTCACCCAGCGTTTTTTTTGGAGGGGGGACACAAATTATCTTCCTGACACTGTCTCCTCATCTTCTTAAAAATCAATTTGGCATTATCTGAAGTCACTATATAACACAAACTGCATCCAGTTTAAAGAACTATTTGCAGGCATTTAATTCTGGAGCATCTGACTCAAAAACTCACATTCACTTTGAAGTGAGTCAGCCCATTTGCAGAGGACCAGGACTAAACAATCTGAAAATCCTAATCTAGGAATTTAAGTAGGATCTGAACTCTTGCACAGGCTATTTGTACAGGGGTGAGTTTTGTCCATTGACACCATCTCATTCCATGCTGTGACAAGCCTACAGAGTCATGGAAGAACATAATATCTGTCCCAGAATAGCTGATTTACCTGCTTCTCAGAGCTGTTTCTCCAGGCAGATCAGTGCTAAAAGAGCCAGTGTGCCCCATTCACAGGCAAGATGAACCGTTTCAGGTCTAGTAAGCCACGGGGAATTTGCAGATTGAATTGAATGCTTTCAAATCAGTAGAGCAGAGGGTGTGGGTAAAGTCAGAGGGAGAGATGGGATTAAAGAGCAAAGCTGCAAGGAACTGAGGAGAAGATGCCTCTTGGTTGGGGCACAAAGTCACCCTCAGCTGTGTCCACAAGTCTGATGCACGTGGCAGACACCACAGGGAAAGGGGACACAGCACAGAACTAGGGATGGTCAAGAGTGAGGCCAAGCTGGAGGCAGAGTGTGAGGTGGGAGATGTTTCTGTAACTGCCACTTCCAACCTGAAAGACTTGTCAGGAATGACAACATGTAGATTTGATTGCACAAAGCAGCACCTGCTGGCCAGATACCGCCTGTGTAACACAGAAAGTGAAGCAATCACTCTGGTGACCCATGTTGGCTTTCTGCTCCTCCTGCTCTCTCCCTCCCAAGTGCAGAAATGGATAATGCAAGGACTGTCCACACAAAGATCAGCAGATGCTGGAGAACAACAAAAAAACCTCTACAGGTTTAAATGTACTCAGAGTTCCTCTCAAGCTGTAAGGTATGCTTTCCTTCTCTTTGTGGTAATCTGACAAACAATCCAAAAGACAGGGCATTTCAAAAAATGCACCCAATTTGAAATCACTGTCTTCGAAATTGGGTCCATGTTTTTGAACCCCCCTGTACATCAGCTGAAGTTCAGGCTTACCTGGTGCATTATCAAGCCATCAGGTCCAAACTGGGACCTTCCAGCTGCTGTGCAGAGAAAGATGGGAAGGCAGTGCTGTGGCTGGGAAGTGCTGCACAGAAAAATACACACCAGGTTATTCCAGGGTCCTCAGGCACTCAACATGTCAGTTCTAAAGGTCCTGGTGATCATTGTCACTCCACTGAACCTGTTGCTTGGCCCACATCTATTATATTGGATGGAATCCCGGGAGTGGGCTTATCTTAGTGGAAAGCACCATAGGACTAATGGCAGATGCAGTAGGAGCGGAGGGGGTGTAGCAAAGAGAAGGTTTATCAGGCTAGACTGGTATAAATTGCAGCAAACACAGTCATTTTGAAATAACTATATAAACCAGCCAAGAAAATTAAACCAGTGCCTGGTTCATGTGTTTCTTCTCATAGAAAATTGTCACAGGATATTGCAGAGAATAAAAATACAAGTGTTCAAAAGGAGACCACCAAAAGCTCTGAGGTGAGGTTGTCCACTGACCCTTATTAAACACAGCGCAGATGCAACCTCTGGCTCGGGAAGTCCTCAGAATACTGACTGGTAGAAGCAGGGAAGACGTAACAAGAAAAGCACAAGCAATATTTGCTTTATTTTTTTATGCTTTTTATGCTTTCCCCAAGCACCTACTACTGCTGGCATTTCAGAACTCCAGCCACACACAGAGGAAGGCAAAAAAGTAATTTCTCATGTTTTATTAGATCAGATTTTCAGTCAATCTGATTGTGACAACACAATTTGGTCTGACTTAATTCAGCCTTTCTTTTGAAGGAAAGCTGGTAAACATTTCTATTTCTGAAGAATGGACCTTTTTTAAAGCTGAAAACTTTTTAGAAGTGTCGTTGCTTCCATGCTGTTTCAGTAATGCCCATTTAGTTTTTGTCCTTTTGTTCCTATATTTTTGCTCTGTCCTTTGCTGGCATGGAATAAAAGAGGAAAATTCTTAATTATGGATTTGTTTTCTATTCTTTTCCTTCTGACTCAGCACAATTTTGAAAAGTTAAACTCTTTAAGTTACTTAAGGGTAAAAATAAAAATCTACTTCCTCCAACTGGAGTAAAGTCTAAATTTAATATTAATGAGATTAATATTTTAATATTAGAGAACAGCCCAATGTAAAATAAAAATAAAAAGAAGTTATTAGCTTACTGGCACTCATTCTGTTTTACTGTACAATAAAATATAAATGAGCGGAAAATGTTTTTAAGGAAAATGTAATTCATTAAAATGGCTAAAAAGCATTAGTTTTACTCCCAGTTCTGGTAGTCTAAAATACCATCAATTGAAAAAGAATCTTTGGCTCTGGTATCTGTTTTTCATTCCTAGCCATTTCTAGGCTGAAGAGACCACAATCAGTACTTCAATGGAGCTTTGCAGTTTCCTGCACCAGAATATTCTCCTCTCATCATGTCTAATTCCCATCTACACAGACACTCTATAAAAGTGGCTAATGTCACGCAAGGACTGTACCAAGGCAGCCCCAGTGAGCTTACAAGCAAAATTAGATTCAATTAAACACATTTATAAGCAGTAATGTGCATGAATAAAGATTCAGCAATAGAAGTTTCTGCCAGAAATTCCAAATACTCTGCTCTTCTTGCTGGGAAATGAACAGTTCTCATTGGCAGAGGTAGATCACATCACAGATGTACAGCTGAGTTGACACAGGTGTTTTCACTAGTTTTCTTCAGTACTTTTGAATGTTACATAAAATCAGACCCATTTCCCACTGCATACAGCAGCTGCACTGAGATTCATCACCACTACAGCACACAGAGAAAGATGCTCCATCTTTTCTTTTTCTCATGTTTCTTGCCTCTACCCAGCCTCCCTCTCCTCCAAATATTTCAGTAGCTGGAAAACAAGCCACGAAATAGGCTGCTAAACATTCAGATTTAAAGAGTAGCTCCATTTATGACGAACATGCCAGAAATGTTTCTCCAAAGCCACCATGAGATAGTGATACACACTGTTGGAAAAGGGTGTATTACCCAGGGCAGCGATTTGTTTTGTCCATCACCCAAAGAACAGCTGTGGAACTACTGGTACGCCCTACAGGAATTTCAGTCCTGTCCAGACGTGTATGTGCAATGGAAACCCTCACATAAAAAAATCCTTGCCTTTATTTTTTAAATATTTAGTCCAAATGCTGCCCACCTGCACGGGGTAAATGTAATCCAGGGAGAATGAAGAGTTCCCATAACTTTTTTCTCCTCAGGTGAAAGTTACTCCAGAAAATAAGGAAAAAGCTTCTATCATCTCTTATGCAAAGCCGAGAAACAATAAACAGATCCTAACATTCTTGCCCCTTTAAGAAGGCTGAGTCATAACATTAAAATATATCTTTTCACAGCATGTACATTAACAATTATTTTAATTCATAAACATCAACAACCTCACAGTGCTCGTGGGAGTTAACTATCATCTTATGGTTGTGCAGGTTTCATTCATTTCATATTTAAATATAAACAAACCTTTTTATTTCTTGAACAAAGAAACAATAAATGATGTTAGATGTTAGTCTTTCCAAATGCTAAGGAAACCCTGGCACTCACCAGCCACAGGAAACCTATTTTTAGGACTAAAGGTTTCTAAAACTAAGGACAGCTTTTGTCCTAGATAAATGCACAATTTCTACTCGTGTAGGTGGAGTTTTGTTGATGTGTTCAACACATAGTAGAAGAAAATCTAGTGCCTTGGCAAGGAATTAATATAATACATGTTGTTAAATTCTTCTAGGCAAAGTTGGACAAGTTTAGCACAGGTGCAAAGCCTCCGCTTTCAGGAGGTTGTTTCAGGATGAATTTTGCACCAATGGAATCCAAACCATTGCTCAGCAGCATTAAAGTGTCAGTGTTCTGGTCACTTAATTAACAGGGAGAAACACTGGCTTTCAAAAAATGCAATAGAATTGGTTTCCACTGATTTATAGCCCATTGGAATAATTTTAATTGGACTTTGCTGATTTTCTGCACTGATGGCTACTCCTTTCTTAACTGTTTGTTTTTTCCTAAGCAGTAGAGCACTGAGATAAATTACTTTAATGATAATGTAGGCAGAAAAATGCCCCTTGATGGAATTAAAACATTGTTAATTAGAGCCCCTTCTGGAAGGATTTTGCCAGCTGCTTAGAAAATAATGCCCCTGGATACCTTAAATCTGGATTTTAGCTGTGTGATTTTTTTTTCCACACATATTACCTCTAATGGAAAAAAAAAGTTCTTGCAATAACTTCATCCCTGAACCTGCTGAGGGAAGATCTGGTGCTGGGGCAACCGCCGTGGTTGGTGAGCAGGGCAACGTCACAGCCCCCGGACGGTGCCACCACACGTTGGATTACCAGCTTTTGGACCAGCACTACCTCACATCCAGCCAGCTCAAACACATGGGCGTAAACCTGGAGTCACTGAACTGAGCAATTAGTAGCAATTAGTATGATTCTAGTTTTCACTTGAGGACAGGAATCCTCCATTCTGGGGGAAAAAGAAAGTATATAAGAGATGGAAGAGAAATGTGTATGCATTATGCTTTGACTTAAAAACAACTGAAATTCTCAAAATAATTTTTGCATTAATTGTATATGCCATTTGTTTTAGCTTTTTGAATCCTATTTCTTTTCCTTTATCACAAGACAAGAATAACAAAACTCAAGAGTGAGCTTTGAATTTGAAGCCCAGTTGCTTTGGAAGAAAAAAAATGAATGTTTGCAATGACAAATTTGGCAAAAAATACCATTATCTGTTTGCCAAAGGACCAGAGAGCAGAGAGAAAATTCTGTCACCAAGAGTTGCCATCATTCTGGCCCAGATGCTGCCTGGGCTGTTTAGAAGGCATCTGCTAATCTCACCCCTCAGAACAACATCTCTGCAGAATACCTACTACAGCAAGACCCAGTGGATGGTTTTATCAAGAAAAAATAGCTGCTGAGGAAAACCCCACCTCATAGTTTTGGAAAATGCTGCCGTCATGTTGGAACAGCTTCAAGAGTCAGGGTTGATTCCAATGTTACCTCCACTTCTCTGCTCCTGTCTTCTGCAGCAAGGCAGCAGTTTGTGAGATGTCTGCATTTCCTTCAACAAACGGCTGGAATCCTCTGCTTCTGTCTGCCCCCCAAATCCAGTCTACTACATTAAATCAGATTATGTTCTATCACTGCCCCCAGTTATTGGTTATTATCTATTTGCTTACTGGAAAACAACCAAGGTTGGAATAATTCCCTTCCCAAACAGCACCAACCAATCAACTAATTACTTCCACAGATCCTGCATGAAGTACTAATCCCATCCTCCTCGTGTCCTCAGTGTTGTATCATCACCAGTGTTGACCAGTGTCCTCCCAAATGTTCACTCAGAGGTGCTTGAAATCACTTTGTACCAGAGAAGAGTAGAGTTTTAACAGTGATGGGACTGAAAAGAATAAGTTAAGAAAGTATGAGGAAACTTATGAAAGTAGGAGAAATTCCTCCTCTAAATTTGTAATTCCTATCCACTTCGTATTTCGTGTAGTCTATTAGAAATGCAGATTGTAATGCTTTTCCCCCACTACAAAACAATGTCAAAACCAAACCACCAAATAACCAAAACAACCCGTATCAGTATCATCTCAGCTGTGGCCTTTTTTAGCAATACTGGCAAAAAGTTATTTTGGCAAAAAATTCCTATTCACCTTCAGCCAAAGCTGTTTAATGTCACTGAAAATGACAACTCTGCTCAGCATCACTGCATTCACTTTTAACCACCAGTCTCCAGGCTCTACTACATCTACTCTATTGGCTTATGGCCATTTCAATGTTATGTCCTTGAGTAACAATTTTCTGCTTTCCCATTTTTTTTCCCTCGAGCATAATAAAGGGTGTCATGGCATTAAGTGTGTAGAGATTTAGCTGCATAATCCCCATTGATATTATTTGAGGAGAAAAGTCAAAATTAGAGTCAAAATCCATCCCACATTATATCAATATTTTTTTCTGACATATATAATGAAGAGTACACTACACTGAGCAAGGGACCTTTCGTCCAGAACATTGCCCACATATGATAAAGGGAAGGTCTATACATGCATAATGCACTTTGTCTCTAATATAAGAGGAATTTTTTTTTTTAATTACATTAAGTCAAATCTCAGTATTGTTTCTAAAGGAATTTATTCTCATCTAGCAAAAAATGAATTGTAAAATGAATAAAAGGTACTTAAAAATAATAATCTGAAAGAATTGTAGAATTATACACAGGATGCCACTGTGTCCTATGGTTAAAGTACATACCCAATATAAGGGTTTTAAGGGAATTCAGTCCTTCTGGGGCCCACTGAGGCATTTAAAAAACCTTTTGTGCACCAAGAGGTAAACCTGCCACTGCTGATACCCCTTAGAGAACACAGTGGGGGCCACTCCTGAAATATGTTGGTGACCCTTTTTTTGGACATCAGAGAAACAGAGTCTTCATAACAAAATTTCTTAAGGGCTCCCCACATCTGTTGTATAACATCTGCACAGGCTCTATTGAGGCTTGGAAATATTAATGAAATTTCCAGGAATATCAGGCTAAACTTTTTTGCTAAATATGCAAAGTGCTGGAAATAAGTTGGTCCCTCCCATTAACTAGTAAATCATTTGACTCCAAACCTGCAAACACTAATAACTTCCTCACTTATCTTTAAAAATATCTTCATTGTAAAAAACCTACATCTATTCATGGTACCTTGTAAAGATTTTTAATTAAATCTGTACCTATCATAATTACATTGTCTCATCATATAATTATACCGGTTCCTATTCATTATAAGAAGGCAATTAAGAAAATGGAAAAAAAAAAAAAAATCACATGCACTTTCCAAAACTCCGGAAAATAGCTACATATTTATCAGGTACTTTCTTGACTTCCTGAAGATCCGGTGGAGGTGGGCAAAACAATTTATTTTAACAATAACAGCTACACCCTCCAGCAGGTCTGTAGAAATACACCATTATTTGCTCAGTTACCCAAAAGATTTTCATTCCACTTTTGACAAAAAAAAATCATTTGTCTTTCAACATTGAGCTTTAAATTTTGGCAACAGCCTGGCTATTTTCTGCTGTAGTGCTATTCTCTGCTACCTAATGGAATATTGATGTTTCTAAGCAGTTGTAAAGTAATCAATACACTACAAAGAAGAGGAAAAATAGGCAAGAGAAACCATCTCCTTATTCTTTTAGTGCATAATTGGAACAAAGAGAAGTGGACAAACCAACAAACCAGAAATTTTTGGATACTAAATGTCTTTTGTGGCGCCTCCACTCTAAGGTGAAGATTTGGCACACACTGTGTTTGACACGATATAGAGATACCTAGTGTGTAAGGGTTTCGTTGTACTGGCCTCACAAGCTTCCATACTGTGGGACTGAGAGTCAACAGTTTAATATATGGTGCAATATTTCTGGTATGTATTCCTGAGTTTCCTTCTAAATTGAAGCTGGGATGAGCATATAATGATAAAATAACTTTAATATCTGTGATGTAATTATCACCATAGACTTTTTCATGAAGATTTCTTGTCTTGTGCATTATTTGGTTTGTTGGGTTTTTTATTTGTTTGTAGTTTTTGGTCGATTGGGTTTTGGTTTGGGGGGACTGATTTTTTTGTTTGTTTTTTTTTTCTTAAAGCTTGTTAAAGACCCACCATTCACTAGGTAGGGAGGGAAGAATCAGTCTTGTGCAGATGCAAGTTCACCTTGAGCTTGCAGAATATTCCATTTAGTTGGCTTTGCTGATATTTCTGACCTGTTGCCTTTGGATCTGGGTCTTGTCATGAAGGAATCTTTTCACAGAGAAAAGGCTGTTTTCTCTGTTTCACAGGGGAAGAACTACTCAGTGTATAAACTACCTCAGACTGAGTCATACGCCGTGGGAAAGAGTTAGGATGCTGCTCAAGAGCAGGATCTTGGATATGACACAGCAGAGTCTGAGAAAACAGCAGATGAAGATGGATCTGGGGGTCTGTGGAGACATCCCTTTTCCTCCTAAACATCAAAAGAGGATCATAGCAGCACTAGATAAAAAATTGTGGGAAACTTGCAAGAGGCAGGTAGTGAAGGTAAAATCAAAAGAACCAAAAAAAAAGTAAAATAGTAAAAGATGTTTAAATAAAAGAAGAAAATCTGAGAAAGACAAAATAAAGAGTGGGAGAGTGCAATGGAGAAAAGCCTTACCTATGTGCAGTAGTGTATATACATATACATTATGAGATTAAGCCCTTGAACATTTATATAGGAGTCTGAGAATATTGAAAACAACTCTTTTTGTTCAGTTCTGAACACAGCTGCTGGCTGCAGCACCCAATATTAAAGCACTTTCCACTTGCCTTGACTGAGAGGTCCTCAGCACTTAAATAAATCCCAGCCTTGATTTTCTTCGTTCGTATCAAATATGAAAGCAAAAATACAAGTAGCAACTTTGCCCATGTAATTAAGCTCTGCTGCAGGAGAGCCTCTCAGGTAGCTTTAACATTTCCTTTCTTGGCCTGTCAGTTAACATTGTGCTTGCCGTGAATGTACATGAGATCTTACGGCGTTGGTCCCCTGAGAGAGGAAACCTGCCTTACTGCTGGGACCTCTGCACACAGTAACATTTCCTCATATAAGCTTTACTAATTTAGATGTATTTTATACAAGTAAAACAATTAAATGTTGCATAATAAGACATTATGTGAATTTATTTCTAAATCACCTCAGTTGTGCTACTTCCATTGCCTGGCAAGTAAATCCCACAATACTGCAGATAAGAGCAATCATGTTAAAATGAACACTGCTCTGTCTTCCTGCTGTTCCTGTTGGTCAGAGGAGTGCAGAAATTACCCCCAGTTTCTGCTTGATCAGTCCAGCACCAACAGTGTTTCTCTGCATTAAAGACCAACCAAGGATGGTTCACTTGGGATTGGAAGCACTTGCTTATAGTCCATAGTTCCCTTGGACTTCTAAGAGAAGTTCCATTAAGCTCTGGTGAGTCTTTGCAAATCCAGCTTAAGCATTGAGATACCTCCCTCCTCTTTGCATATTTACTGTGCCTCAACTTCATCAGGGTATTGATTATCTGACCGAAGTGCTGTGCACATAAGGGAGACACACAAAAGAACCATGTAACACTAGATAATATAATGGGAGTGGAATTCCCACCTTGAGTTCAATTCACATACTGCTGATGGCTCTTCAGAATCATTCATAAATTAAACTTCCTTGTAAATAGCCCTTACCTAATGCTTGAGTAATGTCAATTTAGCTGATGTGGAAGATTTAAATATTAAGTGAAATGTACAGCAAATGAAAGGATACAAAATGAATCAGTAGAGTCCGTACTATTAAAATAAATTACTAAAGTTTAGTAGATTTAAGACATTGCCACTAGGTAAACGTAGGAAATTACTCAAGCCAACAAAAAAGGAAATCTAATATTTCTGCTAATTGACAAAAGACATCAATATATATTTTCTAAGTTTTCAGGTAAATTCCACCACGAAAGAAATAAAAATTGAGTATAATAAGCATTAAAAAGAATGTTATTAAGTAACATACAATATGTACGATAGCTGGTGCAAGTTTCCAATGCAGGTCCTGGAGCACAAACCTTTCCAATTTATGCAAAATAAAAACAAACTACTAGACTCTGGTCAGCCACTTACAAATGTTTCCTCCATTTCTTTCTGCACATTACCCCATTATTCTGATAGATATCAAGGAGTTTATACCGTATTAATGAAAGAGATGAGAGATTATTTTGATAGTCTCAAGCTGAATGATTTACAACACAAGATGCTGGAATCAAATCACCTTATTTCCATCTTTCAAAAGATGTTGAGCATAGAACTGACTGAAATTAATTTCTGACTTTTTGCTTCTAATCAGATGACTGCAAATCACCACAAATCCTTCCAGTCTCCAGGGTATTTTCAATATGGCAAATGCGATTTTAAAATTCTTTGATCAGAAAAGGCAGCATTAGCTGTTTCAAATTGCCTTTTAATTCTTATATATTCACAACAGGGAATAAGCTAAAGGAGTCTCAAAAGGACAAAAAGAGAAAAAACTCCACCGGGCAATTGCCTTGGGATTCTACCTTGATATCAGTTTGTGTATGCCAACCTGATATAATAGGCTTTCACTGAAATGAGATCTATCTGATGAAGATGCAAAGAAAACTACTGAAGAACAATGAAGATGATAAAAAGTGAGAAGAATTAATATTTCACAGTAATGGAAATCCTGGCAAGAAGTGGAAACACCATACACAGCTCTCATCCAGGAAAGCATATACACTTGGTTAATTTCAATTTTAACCTCATTTGAGACTGGAGCATGTGATTCACTGCCCTGTTTAGTTCAAAATTAAAATTAAGCATGTGCTTAAGTGCGTTGCTGGACTGAGGCCATATACAAGAGTACACTGGTCATGAATCCCTATTGCTACACATTGATTTGGAATTGAATACTCAGAACCTTAAGATGAAATACCTGGAGTTTTTTAAAATTTATTTGTTTATTTTTAATACAAGAATGCATAGGTGGCAGGGAAAACTGGTTACACTGGTAACTGTGGTTACACAGTTCCTTTTGGGGAACAAATGCAAAATAAACAAAGGTTCCCAGAAAACAAATCAATCCAGAAAATTCCCAGAACTTAGAGAAAGAAAAACTGCTTTTAAAGATTGGTTACACTGTCCTATGTGTCTGTGTACATTGTGGTCACCAGCCTTATTTTCCCCTCATTCTGCAGTATATGGTTCACTGTCTATGCTGTAGTGACGATACAGCTGAGAAAGAGGCTGCTATGAATATCCCAATGCAGTAATTTGGAAGGCAATTCCTAGCTAGTTCCCCCTTAGCCACAATCCCTCCACGGGCCCAGGAAAATGTCATTTCTAATGTCACCTTTCAAGAGCTGGAGCCAAAATGCCTTTCAACGCCCAATAAATTCTCCAGGTGAATGCAGAGAAGAAAGGGAGTCACAATTCTGTCTTTTCCTTACTCCAAGTGATTTGTTACCTGTGAGTGCAGAACAGAGCGGGCACAGCAGCGACTAAGAGAAGGAAACGTGCCCACCACAGCACTGGGTCTCCACATGGTTTTGTTGCAGCACTGAAGCTCCTGTTCAGCTCTTAATGAGCTCTGGACTTGCCCAACATAGGAAACCATGGCCCATCACCAGAGGGCTTGAAGTGGGCACACCAGGCAAGTAAAGCTCTTTTTACCACCTTGTATCTCTCCTACTCTCCTTCAGAAAGTCAAAACCAACCTACTGCATTGAATGTTTTATTAACATTACAGCAGGCCACGAACTGCATCGCTGTGCAACTCTGGCATCGTATTGTGTTCGGAAGAGACTGAGAATAGTTTTCAGAATGAGAAGTACTCTGCTCATCTCAGAGGACTACTTTCCTCAAGAAAATCAGGGAAAAACACAAAGAGTAGAGAGCATCTGTGATTGATGCTGAGGAACCAGAACTGCTAGAGTATGTTACCTTAAGGTCACCTGGAGCTTTCAATTTGAGCATCCATCTCAACTTTTGAGTTCTACACTTCACACTAATTGAGCCCAGAGATTCTGGCCTGCCAGGGATTTTTGAGTCTGGCCATATTCAGCTGTAAAAATATGATGTTGATATGGTGTTAAGCATCTGACTGTAATCCCAAAGAGGAAAGACTCTTGAGTTCCAAAGAAAGCAGCTAAAGAAAATATATTGAAAACAAACTGGCCAAAAAAGAAGCCTACCTGAAAGTAAAGTTAAATTTCCTTTCTCTTTATGGGCCATGGTTTTGTCCTTGAAATTCTGTGTAATAAATTATGTCTCTGGGAAATATGTGGAATGAAAAGAGTCTCAGCCATTATTGCAAGTGAAATGGCAGAGATTTATCTGTCACTGAGCTTTTCTACCACAGGACAGACTTGTGCACCTGTTTGCTTTAAACTCAGCCTTCTTCCACAAAACATATAAACATAACTGTAAATCAGCATTAACAACATGTGTTTAAATGTATTTGACTGTAAAAACAGTGTGTGTTTGTGCTTTACTGAACAGAGACCTATGCAAACAGAGAGCTGAGATCTTTCCAAGATGTTGATCTGTACTGTCCATGGGAACTGCACATTCCCAGAGCTGGACACCGTATGTTGTCTCTCCCTCCAATACTCTGCAGGGTCTTACTACCTCCTCCTCAGTCACACAAGTACATAAAAACATTGTCAGTCTCACAGAAGCCTCAGCAGCCCTATTGGCAAGGAGGAGACTGTGATCACACTAATATTAATACTTCACAAGGCTCAATCTTAACAGAACAACAGATTTAGTCCATTCGTGTACCTTCATGGTGAAGCCCTATGTCAGAGGCTCACAGGTTTGAAACTGTACCTCTGTTTGGTCAAGGCAGGGCAAGGGAAATATCTCAGTGCTCTATTAGCAAAGTTATGCTGAAAGAATTTGGTGTGTCTCTATCTCTGAACAAAAATTTTGCCTATCAGCAAATACCAGGATAAAAGTATTAGCATCATTCAATACCAACAATGCCAGGTTTCCCATTTACATTACTGCTCCAGCCAATGGACTTATGGCTTAGCCCTTGAGTAGTTCTCACCTTGAGAACACCTTTCCAAGGGTCACACTACAGAAAAAACAGGATCTGTCTGGTCTGGAAGTGGTTGCACAAAGACAGCAGACTGGAGCCCCGGTTCTGCTCATCTAACAAGCCAGCTGAAGCAGCCTCATTAGCACAGGAGGGCAATGCTCACCTTGCCTCTCTGCCTGTCCACACTCATGCAACACCACAGGTGAGATGGAATTATGGGTTAAAATCCCTCTTTAAAGGCCAGTTGGATTCCTGCAGCAATGGTTACTATAGATAGTTCCAAAGCCCTGATGCTGGCAGACTTCTAGAAAGAAAAATACTTGTTTACAGAAATCAGCTGGATTTCTTTATCAATACATTTCTTTATCAATACATTTACTGTCTCACAGTTTCCCTTTCAACACCTTGAAAGAGCTTCTATTGCAAAAGACAATGGCTGAATGCTGCACATAACCAAATGCCAGGGCTGTAAAGAAAAACAAATGTGGAATTTTTTTTTTAATGAGTTTCTTTACCAAGCCTTTGTGCTACTGCATGTTTGTTGATGGACTACTCAGTGAGGAACTAGCTATGCATAGAAATGGGCAGGGAGAAAATTTACTTGTGAATTTCATTTCATGTTTGGTTTGGGTTTTTTTCCCCCTGTTATAGAAGGGGTTCTCTGCAAAAGTGGAGATAAACGTTACTGTATTTTTGTGCAAGTGTCTCTTTTGGTCCAGAGTAGATTTATTGATCAAATTAAGGAGAAAAGAGACAAGACATACCCACTCCACAATGAGCAGGAATTTCATCATCTGTTCATCAGGCCAGAAAGAGGGCTCAACCCATGCCTGGTATTCAGGGTAACCATCCACCACAAGTGCTTTAAAACCCAGGTCTAGAATCTTTGTGTGAGCCAAGGTCTCAGCAGGCCAAGTAAGAATTTTTCATTCTCTATTAACAGTTCTGGAAGTTCTAGACAAGGTTCATTTTCATAGATTGAAAACTTACTTTCAAACACCCTTTTTTTTTAAGACATACTTTACCATCTGAAAAATTCTCATCAAATCATGCAAGTCCTAGAAGTAGACATTTCAGCTTGAGAGATTTTATTTTCTTTTATATTTTTTTTATTCCTGTGGACATTATCATTCAAAAGAAATTACTTCAGGGGAGCTCCCTGCCACTTTCATAAAGATTCCATCATTCTGGAAAAGACTGTCTGGTTAAAGCCTTCCCCTCCTTGGAATTTTTGCAAGATTTTTTCTAATTAACAAATCTCCCTTATAGTGTGCTGCCTCTTTCTTGTTGCTTCTTTCTGCAAAAATAATTCTGTTTATCTCCTTCCCTCTTTCTACCTGTGCTGTAATTTCCCATCTTCTGCTCCCACTCCTCCCATCTGCACCATTTCATCAAAGCACTTAAACATATGCACAAGCAATGGCTTATTAAAGCATGTGTTTAAGTGCCACGACTAGGAGGATGGAGTGCTGAACTGACATGTGGGACAGGATCCGGCCCCTATAAATGTCTCTTTGTAGTAATTTGTTAGTCCCCAGGAACTTCATAAGGTTCCAAATGGGTTTCAGAAACACCTGTTGAGATCCCAAGGAAACACTAGGGACTTCTTCAACCTCCAGGCATTGCTCTGAGGATATAACAAACTGAAAACACTCACACTGCAAATGAAAGTTACTGGGTTTTCTTTCCCTTTCAAATATGACTCATTTATGAGAAAACTGTGTCAGAAACTGAATTTTTAAATTTTTAATTATGTGATTTACTCTTCACAGTATCTCAAGGATGGAAATTGAGTCTTATATGGTCCAGGCATTATTTTAAACGTACAATGGGACAGCATACTTGTGCACAAATTATGGAACTAAAGTAATGAGGGACCTGTCCTTTGGCAGTCTCATCCTTTCATATAAGTTATCCTTTCTATTTTGGAGACTATCTCCCCTGGTGACCAGGGGAGATAAATCAACACAGCCTGCAGAAGTCAATGGTACTCTATCAGTTTAAACTCACCTGAGAATTTGGCTCTCAGCATCTACTGTGCTTAAGATTAGATGCACTCCTTCCATCTGATATGTTAGTCTTACTCCCCATGTCTTGAAAAAGAATGTGATTGAGTAGCTGACATTTGCAAAGGCTTGACAAGGTGGGGATTGAGAAAGAAGTTGCTGATCTGGGCATAAAAGATCAATAATGGCCCACCTTTTCCATCTATAATTTCTCTTAAACAGGACTGACCTCCTAATTCTCTATGGCATTATCTGCTAGCTTCGTGATTTGTAAACATGAATTATTGTTCAACATATACTCAGAAAACATAGTTCTATAGCTAATCCAAGTCCCATTTATAGTTAGACCGCTAGCACAGGAACAGTAGAGAGAAGCAAATGACATGCAAAATAATGCTGTGGGCAAAGCAAACTTGAACAGTCTGAAAAGGGAGAAAGAAAGAGATAATTATCTAAATGGAACATAACAGCTTCGTTAAACATTCACAGCTTGATCTAAACCCCATTGAAGTTAATGGAAAGATCCGCCTCTACTTCAGCGAGTTTTGAATTAAACTTTTAAATGTTAGGAACAAGAATATCAGAGATTTTGTTTTTTTTAGAATTTCACACTCAAACGCTGCAGTAGAAAGGTCATGAAGTAGCAACTCCTCTTCCCTCAGCATTGCCTCTGGGGCTCTGGCAGTACCTATCAGGAGAGATACAGTCCTCAAAAAGAACTGGGTTCTGCGATCTGGTCACTTTATCAGGCGCCTTAAAGCAGACTTAACAAAGCAGTTGCCTTCAGAAAGGCAGCTGGTATTTGCCAGTTACTTCAGACAAATTTGCCTGCACATGACTCCCAACTCAGTGGTGTTGGGTTCCAGTAACTTGGAAAACTGTCACAAAATTCAGTATTAATGTAAAACTCCATGTATTGTAATTGAAGTGATAGCAGAGAGACTTTTCTAGGCACATACCAGAAAGGTATACTCACAATTCCCATCATACCGGGATGAGTAAGGAAAAGTTATTGTTGACTCTCCTTTGGATGAAATGTGTGACCTACAATGGTTCTGCCCAGTCTTTAAATTAAATTTGGGTAGAGCATGGCTCCAGGTCTCTGCAAAGCTATGAACATTTGCTAGCTCTTGAGAAGAACTAGATCAGCCGTATTCGGAGCAGGTCACTGGAGACTGAATCCCCTGGAGCATTCACCAGGTGATGCCAGACTAAGAGCCAGATACTTCAGATGGCTACACTGCACTTTACAGTGAAAAACTGTATGTATTGTTTTAGCAACACTTATAGGTGGAATAATTGATCTATAGGGGGAAAAAACACTTTAAAATAGTTCTAATTACATGCAGCCCTGTCATGTTGTTAAATGAGGCCCACTGCTGTTTTATGAGTAATTTGCAGAATTCATTGTCAGTAAATTATATTAGGAATTGGGAATAGGCTCGGGACTGCAACGCAGCAGGTTTTTCCTTCCCTCCTGCCTTCTTTTAATACATTCCAAGTATTTGTCATAACTACAGAACATAATTGCAATTATACTGAAAGACAACAAGGAACTATAACATACAAACAACAGTGTCGTTTCCCACCAGATTGTGACTTATACTTAAACAACAAAAGTACCTGAGTTAGCAAGAATAGAGGCTCTTTCCAATCAGTGAAACAAACAAAACGCTTTACCTACACAAGGCTGTAAACAGTAATGGCAAAGTTTCTTTTACACATCTTTAGGTTGATGCCAGGAAACCCCAAGATGTTTCTTCTCCTCCTGAATAAGAATCCAGTATCACAGTGTCTATAGCATATCCTGGAAGACAAGCCACCCAAACTCAAGCACAATTACAGAGCGGAATTTCAATTAAAATATAACTTAAACTATAAAAAACTATCAAAATGTTAAATTCTTCATTCTTTGTCCTGTATTTCAGAGCCCTGTGCCAGTCACCCTGCTCTTCCCTGTTGCACTGATCCTTCTCACCTCTGAAGACCTCTCCGGCTTGTCCCTTCAGCTCATCCAAAACTTCTTTCTCAAGCATAAAATCAAGTTGACTATATGTATTCTCCATAGCCATGCAGAGAAATAGA
Organism: Streptopelia decaocto; assembly: GCF_964273445.1. Taxonomy (NCBI): domain Eukaryota; kingdom Metazoa; phylum Chordata; class Aves; order Columbiformes; family Columbidae; genus Streptopelia; species Streptopelia decaocto. Next base: position 13,343,468 of record NC_138668.1, on the reverse strand, counting down.
AATTCTCCCTTTCTCTCTTCTGTTTTAAGTAGCAAAAGTACATACAACAATCCTTTAAATAAATTCAGCATAGTGATCTCCTTCTGTCTAAACCATCAACTTTGTTGTGAGCTTTAACAAATGCAGGCTTATTATACTGTGCTTTTCTTTTTTATGGAAATATTTCCTTTGACAATTTCAACTTTGCCTCAACTGGTCCAAACACCAGTCCGTAATATGTAGTTGCTTAAATCAGAGGATATCTGATAAATACTAATTTATACCGAAGACTTAGATAAGCATCTCTTTCTCATTATAACATATAGAGCTGTTCTTATATAAACTATACCTGAAATGGCCATTATTTTCCCAGATAAATTTTAATACTCATAGCAGCTACCTGAAATTATCCTTTTGGTTTTGGATGTATTTCTCTAGCACACAGCCAAGGAAGAAAAACCAAGCCCCGAAGGTAAGTGCAATAAGCGGAGTTAAGGGGGAGGTAGCCATTGATCAGGGCAACAATACAAAAACAAACAAAATCTTTGAATTCTCTTCTTGACCCTGATCCCAGCATACAGTGTGAACATACACCCAACTATTTTTCATCTCTGTGTCCTTTCTCACCTTGCTTTGCTCACTGTAAAGCCCCAAGGTTTCTCTACTGCTTTGTGTTACACTCTCTAACAGAACATAACTGCAGTGCTGCTATAACTATAACATGCCGGGAAGACTTTCCCTGACAGGATTATTTAGCAACATGACATAAGATAAGCCACGACACAGTTATGTGCATTTAGTACACAAGCGTTCCACAAAGAGGATACTTGAGGATTTTTCTGTAGAAGATACTGAATTTCTTTATGGAAAGGGAAAAAAATCCTCAAACGCTGAGTTCACTGAAGTCCCGCCCTGCTGTGCAAATCAGAGGATTACATGCACACTCTGTTTTCTAGAGCCACTTCTGAGGAAGGCATTATAAGCTTCTAGAGACTATGATAAGCAAAGTTCATAGGTTTGCCAAAATAGTCACAAAACTGAAGAAAGCTCTTGCATTTATAATGTAGTTAAGGAAAACCTGGAAATTGGTCATGGCATCACCCATTCTTAGCTGCTACTAGTTTCACAGTTCCTGGGACACCAGCAAAAGTATTCACTTAGTTTTTCAACATACATATGTTCTCAGGAACATTGATACAATTTTAATGTAGCTTGAGCCAAGCTCCATGGTCTTCCCACAATGATAAATTCATTAAGCATCTCTGAGTGGGTCACTTTGTCCATAAGATGACAGACTATTTCTGCAGGTTGTGCACTGTCTGCTATATAGGATATATTTGTCTAGTGAGAAATGAAGGAGGATGATGAGGTGACAGCAGATAGCATGACAGCAGCACTTCACTTATGCAAACATCTTTTCAGCAACCTGGGAACAGCATGCAGGCCTTCTGTCAATCAGTTCTCCCTTTAAGACAGAGATCAAAGAAACATTGCACCACATTCTTTTCTTGCCCTTTTCTTTTTTGTCTTTCATTCATTTTGAAATCTGTACAGGGATGAGAAGGAGATTTCTACTTACATGACAATGTCTACTTGACTTGAGAAGCAGTTTTACATTTTCAGCTGTGTGCCTGCTTAGCAGCTCATCCAATTTCCACTGAAGAACCCATTACGATGCCTGTGGTGCAGCAAATTACCTGGGAATATTCCGATCACCTGCTGCTGCCTTCCCTGATTGTCAGTGGCCTGGCTGCTCCACTCGAGGCTGTAATTCTCAGAGAGCTGTTTTGCCTCTGCAAAGACTATTCAGATTAACACAGGCAATTCTTTGTGCATGAAATTCTCTGTGAAGGAGCATAACAAAAGTCATGGCTTTGATATGATTAATAGCACTGTCAGGACCTGTTTGAGATTTAGCTTCCTCATTGTGAAAGTGTAACTTACTAGTTGCAGAATAAAACTCTACATAGATCACAACGTTATGGCAGTTGAAAGCAGGTTTGAAGTCATATGGATTCTTAAGAGCTGAGGCAAAGCGTAGCCATAAAGGGTGTTTATTATACTGAAGCAGTTGGAAAGTCATAGTATTTCATATAATGTACACACCACTGTTTGAATTTTTTGATGCCAGTTAAGCTACTTGAATCATCAATCCAATTAAAAACAAGTGGAACAAGTGTGCCTAAATCCCCTGAGCACCACTGAAGTCTCTGCCTTCATGTATATTGATCTGCTTGCAAATTAAGTAAATAATCTGAAATATTATCACAGAGTCCACACTCAACATCCAGCCTGGTGTTGTCTGCAGACTCATTGAGGGTGCACTCGATCCCCTCGTCCAGATCATTGATAAAGAGATTAAACAGAATTGGCCCCAATACCCAGCCCTGGGAAACACCACCCATGATCAGCCAACTGGGATTGGGCTCCGATCACCAGCTCCGTGAGCCTGGCCCTGCAGCCAGTTCTTTACCCAGCAAAGAGTATGCCCAGATACGGTTTATCTTAAAACCCAGGCACTGTCCCAATTAAGCAAGACTGAACTGTGCATACAAAAATCTACATGAAAGTGGATAGCCTTTGCTTCCTCCTTCCTTTTCCTAATTGCTGCAGTGCCTGTGGTAGTTGTGTCGAATACCAATAAGAACTCATCTGATTTAAACTTCAGACAGTAAGTTTTGGATCATTAAAAAAATTATTCAATCTTTTTTCTATGTCTTAAGCAGGTTGGTTTTGCCCAGAGGTATTCTGTGAGTCATCAAGCTATATTACTTTTTCGAGTTGCTATGTTTACTACTAGTTTTACCTAAATTTCAAATCATATCTTCAAATGCAAAGGTCTGGTAAATCAGCAGTTCTGCTAAGGAATTTATATGTAAAGTTTAGGCGTATTTTGGGGTGAGTCCTCTACTCCCTGGCTAGACTAGGAGCTTTCCTCTCCTTCATATAAAGCAGATAAATATATATATTAAACATTTAGCTTTAACATGGAGGTGTTAGAAACGTCTGCAGAAGCAAGACTCAGATAATTGAAACTGCATAATAACATTCAGCCTAATTAAATGTTGATGTTATAAGAATAGAGAAACATTGCAGAGTACCCATATGACAACACTGAATAATCCAATATTACAGCACTAAAAAACATCCACTTGTTTAGAGGCCAGGAAACAATTCCCTTGGAAACAAATTCTAAGCTCAGTAGAATGTTTCCACTACTAGATAAGGAAATTGCTACATGAACAGCTGCCCACAGAACAACTTTTGCCAGGTGCAAGAGAGTCAGTGATACCCAGCAGGACCCAAGCTCTGAGATAGCATCCCAGGTTTGTATTATACACACCCCTTCTCCACCCCTGAGGAGACTGCAGCCCTCAAACTGAGCAGAACGCTAAAATCAGCAGTGTTTGTACCACCACTGCGCTTTGTACCGCACTGCAACCACAGCCTCAAACTTAATTAAGGCCACCTCTGAGCTACAGACTTCCTCTGTTATTACTTGTACACAGGACAAGAATCACAGAATGTCAGGGATTGGAAGGGACCTGGAAAGTTCATCCAGTGCAATCCCCCCATGGAGCAGGAACACCCAGCTGAGGTTACACAGGAAGGTGTCCAGGCGGGTTGCAATGTCTGCACAGAAGGAGACTCCACAACCCCCCTGGGCAGCCTGGGCCAGGCTCTGCCACCCTCACTGAGAAGAAGTTTCTTCTCATATTTAAGTGGAACCTCCTGTGTTCCAGTTTGAACCCATTACCGTTTGTCCTACCAAGGGCTGTCACCGAGAAGAGCCTGGCTCCACCCTCCTGACACTTACCCTTTATATATTCATAAACATTAACGAGGTCACCCCTCAGTCTCCTCTTCTCCAAGCTAAAAAGCCCCAGCTCCCTCAGCCTTTCCTCACATGGGAGATGCTCCACTCCCTTCATCATCTTTGTTGCCCTACACTGGATTCTCTCCAGCAGTTCCCTGTCCTTCTGGAACTGAGTGGCCCAGAAATGGACACAATATTCCAGATGTGGTCTCACTGGGGCAGAGTAGAGGGGCAGGAGAACCTCTCTGACCTACTGACCACCCCCCTTCTAATACACCCCAAGATGCCATTGACCTTCCTGGCCACAAGGGCACAGTGCTGGCTCATGGTCATCCTGCGGTCCACCAGGACCCCCAGGCCCCTTTCCCCTACACCGCTCTCTAATAGGTCATTCCCCAACTTATATTGGAACCTGGGGTTGTTCCTACCCAGATGCAAGACTCTACACTTGCCCTTGTTCTATTTCATTAAATTTGCAGAGGAATGAAGCTGAGCTATGCCTTGGCCCCTGCCCTCTCTGCAGCATCCTGCTGCTCCCAGCATCACCAGCCAGCCAGGCAGGGCAGGCACAGCACCTACCGCGGGACCAAAGGAGGTTACATTAGGGTGGAAATGCTTAGTTTCTTCAGCTCATTTAATTGGCAAAGGACTTATAAATGTCTTGTCTCTCATCTTCTTTACACCATAAATCAGAACAACTTCTCTAAATTTGATGTAGTTAAACTGGTACAACGCTAATCTCAAAGAACTGTGAAGCCACGTAGCTATGATACAAAGTAAAAAAATATATGAAACCCTTGTCTAATCATTAATTTACATCAGCCTACTGGGCAAACCTCCTGCTAGCACAAGAACAGACAATTTGGAGGAAGAATTGACTCCCACACAGCCAGGATGTAGGTAAGATCTCATCAGAGCATTCACAGGGCCCAAAAAGAGGCAGAGCAAAAAAATTACACAAAGTACTCAAGATGCTTTGTCCCTGCATATTGGCCTTATTAACAGGTAGACGCTTATTCTCTTGGGCAGGTGGTTTATACAGAGGTTCGTTATCTTACACAGTGCTCATAACTCCCTCCACTTTAATTGCAGCATATAAAAGCAGCTGCTCAGTGCTGATTCTAAAGCAGACAAAAAGGCCATAGTGGCTATTTTATATTTTTTTTTTTAAATGGTCACTAGTTTTACTTCCGAAGGGTTGTGGTACCTGTGGGTTAAATCCAATGAAAACGGCTCAATTGGAATCAGTGGAATTGCATCCATTCAAGGTATGGGTGATGTTTTCCTCAAGCCTCAGGTTTGAAGTGCATTTGGGTCAGGAATGGAGGATGACAAGAAAAATAATTCCAATTTACCCCCGCATTTTCCATTTCTTGAGCATCACAAGGACTCAATAAGTTGCTGTCACACCCTCATCCAGGTGTGGACGTGGGCTCCACAGAGCAAAAGACACAGCAAGGCTGCTGGCAGGAATTGCTGTGTTTGCAGATACAGAAAAGGAACACACTGGAGTCCCATATTCCTTAGACAGTCACACTTAAATCTCTACCTATGTAATTTAGTACAGAGGGTGAGACTGACACAATATAACTGGAATATTCAGTTGCATAAACATGAGCATCTAATACCTCATTAGTTGTCTTACTGTAGGCAGCTAAACCCCACATTTCTTGACCAGTTGTGACAATCTTTCCCATCTAAGTGGTCAGACATCTCTCATACAAAAACTGAACAGACCTCTAGCTGAATGATGCACATTTTAGAACTCAGGGAAATTAGTCTTGAGATCAGAATGGAGCAAACAGCCTACTAGTGTTCTTTGAAACAGAGGAAGGATAAAAAATCGCTAAGAAAGATCAGCTTGGAATTGGTTTTCCCTTTTGAAAAGGTACTGAAGACTATATGTGAGGTCAATCTTTTTTTCAGGAAGGACTTTCTTTCAAGACCAAGTTAGACTTGTTTATGGGGAAAATGTAGTTCTGAGAGAGCAAAACAAAATACATAAATAGACTGGCGAGATTTGAAAGAATAAGGCAATAAATCAAATCCCCATAAATAGCATTCAGAGTCACATACCATACAAAGTGACCTAAAGCAGTGCAGGAAGAAAAAACATTTGGAAAGCATAAAACTCAAAACCCAGACAATTTCGAGAGGGCAAACAGTGCATAACTTATAAGTGAGGCAAAACTGCAGTGGTAGCAATAAAGAAGTGAAAATAATAGAAAACTAGAGCTTTTCAATTCGAAGTTTTCCCCTAAAGTACAATAGCTGTACTGTCATCAGGGAGTTGGAGGATACAAGCAAGTGCAGAGCCCCCTGTTCCTGTGACAGCAGCTTCTGGTGGGAACTCACTGATATAAGCACAACAGTAGCATGATGTCCGGTCCAGCAAATGGCATTCTTCAATCATCATTAATCTTGGCATTAACAACATCATATAGATCTTTATCTATCTCAAGGTGCTGTACACAGTTGTATGCTATTCACACAATATTGTAGTGGGCAGCTTGTTCCCATTTCTTCACAGTAATCCACAAGACAAGTGGAAGGCACAACAAATAAAACCCAACCTTCTCTTCTTGGTTCATTCTTTTCCCTGATCACACATTCCCCTCTTCCCACAACCCATACAAATATTACTTTCTAGTCTAGGGTGCAATTATTTAAAACTTTTTGCTCTGATTGATTCGTAGCTCTTGACATTTTCAGGCTACTTTGGATGAATGTTTGACATGGCTACGAAACTGCAGTGTGGTAGCAATGCAAAGTAATCAACTCAACCTGACTCTCCCCCAACCAGCAGGACAGTGAGAGAAAATAGGATGAGAAAGTTCATGGCTGGAGACAAAGACAGGAGATCACTTAACTAACATCACAGGTGAAACAGACCCTAGGATCTAGGACTGGAAATCTTAATGCAAATTTATTATATTTAAACATTGGCAATACCACAAAATCTTAAAAATAGTGAGTATTATCCTACCCAAATTTATTTGTAAATGACAAATGAATAGCCAAGCTTCAAAGGAATTAAGAAACTGTTACTATACCTTTTTTTTATACCCAGGAGACACAGAGATGTTTATTTGTCTATTCCTAGACTTGCTGATTTATATTCTTGTCTTCAAGTTAAGCACCAAAGAACTGAAAAGCAAACAACAAGGACAAGAAAAAATGGGAGTCAGAGAAGAGCAGAGAACATGCTCTGATTCACTGGAATTCAGTTCTCACCACTGGGAACTGCCTTGTACCCTTTAAAAAAAAAAAATCAATCAAAAAAACACACCCACCCTCAAAAAGATTCCCCAGCAATCCCATTGAGAAATTCATCCATTCAGCAATATCCACAAAGGAAAAGAGAAACAAGCCCTTTATCTTGCTTCCCAGATCTGAGCAAGCAACACAGTATGATGCAAGAAGCAAAACCATTTTCATAGGCAAATAAGTCACAGCACAAATCTTCAAGAATAATAGTTTTAACCTAATAACTTAGTTAGGGTTTTTTTAAGCACAGTACAAGGGAGGCATAACGTTTATTGTGAATCCAGAAGAGAAGTTCTCATTCTCTCCATCTCAATTTAATACCATTTAATATTAGCCTGACACCAAGAATACCAACCTAGCTGTTCACATCAATTGCATAGTTAACAAAGTGTTAGTTTTCTTTATAGGACACCTCTCAGGCTTATCATCTTAGGGAAAAAAAAAAGGAGCTTTTATACTTAGGGAGAAAATGGTGCTGGCCAGCTATGTAGTAATCACTGCCAGTATGAAAAATAGCAGGAATCTAAAAGCTATATTATTAAGAGTGTACAGAGGGGACAGTAGTACAGCCACGACCTCACTTGAACTGGTATTAGTGCCTGTTTCTGGAGGAAGATGGAGCCCAAGATACCTAGCAGCGAGTTTGTACGATTACCACAACTTTTATTTGCTTTATAGCACAACTGCAATTCAGACAGATTATCATGAGAAGCACCAAGTAAAGCTTTGCTGTGTTTGCAAACAAGGAGATGAAGTCTGCCCTGACAGTGCTGGCTTTGGTGCTCAGAGTTCCCTCTCAAGCAAGGATTTCCTTCACATCCCACATGTGCATCCACTCCTCACAGCATTCAAAGCAGAGAGCAAGATGACAATCTACAATGAGACTGCAAGACCAGAGTTTTAGCCCAGTGTCACTGATGATTCCCATCACAATTATCACCAGAAGGAGAGGGAATAAGGAATATCACTGAGTTTTTGTGTCCTGCCTCCAAAGAATGTGAGCTTTACTTGTCTGAATGTGTCAGGTTCCCTCCATGCGAATGCCTTATTTTGACCTTTCAGCATTTTGTATTTCAGTCACCGTTCCTTTCTCACCCCCTCCCATCCTGGACTGTGATGGCTGTATTTTAGGAGACATTATGAAAAGACTAGCTAGTTTTAGTAGCTTTTATTATAAGCAGAGCAATTTCTTCTCCTTGGCAGTGTGGTTTCTCCTATGAATCTTGAGCTGAGTCACACAGTTTCCAGCAGTGATATAATTGTTCTCTTTTCCCCAGAAGTGGGGGCACTAAGGAAATAAAGGTAGCAGAAATAACATCTCTACCTAGTGCCACTTGCTGGATTTTCAGCCCCTTTGCCTGTGCGTGCTGGGCAAGCCTCTGCAGAGGGTGTCATTGCCAAGGGCCTGGCGCTGCGAGCTGAATTCAAAAGCAGACTCCCAAGCCAGCCCTGCTGCCATCACCCTCTGGCTGAGGAGAAGTGGCAGCAATCTATATCACAGTCAAGGAAAATTAAGAGGCAAACAGCTGCCTGCAAACCTTGTTTCCTCATGCATCACCATCAGGCAGCTTGCATCTTTCTGAAGGTCTGTTTGAAACAAGACTAAGAAGAAAGCTGTTGTCAGTTGCTTTTGTATTTTGGCTCAATACTGAATTGAAAGTCAAGGAAGTGGGAGCAGAATATTCAAGAAAAGAGCTACTAAATGAGACACTTGTCAAACTAAGTTAATTTCTGGACCACCCACTTTGACAGCAGCTCTTTAATCACATACCAGAACAAGGAGATCATCGGTGCCACTGAATTAACTTCTAATTTCTTCTGAAATATTTAACATAGCATTGTATAACTCTGGCTGATAAAATATGACTATGACCAAGCCTTTTGGAACAGTATGTTGCTATGCTGAGAAGCCCTAGTCAAAATATTTTGTCATGGCATGTTTGTGGTGGACTGCAGGGCTCTGAGGCGGTGTTATCCCTGCTCTGAGATAGAAAACACGCAGTACAGAAACCAGCACACAGCATCTTAGTTAAACAGTGCAGCAGTGCCTTGAGAAACCAAAGTCACCACTAGCAAAAAAGGAGCTTTCAAATTACATCTATGGTTTCAGGCTGCATACATGTGTGAGTCACTCAAGGATCTGCGCATAAAGCTTATAAATTCTGAATAATGCTATAAATTTTTCTCTATAGGAATTGCTACATCTCTGGGTCCCTCTGCCTTGCAGGACAGGCTGTTCTGCCTCAGCTACAGCACGGTCACAGCACAGAGCTCCGTGGTCATCGGGCTAATATCATTTTATGATGGGATCTTGCTAGAAGACAGAAGAAACACCAGCCAAAAAAATTCTTATTCTAGATAGATCAGAGCTGGAAAAAGAGAATTAGAATTGGCCTGATAAGGACAAGAAGAGAAGGAAGAATAGCATGGGGCTAGGAGCTCAGGGCAGAACCTGTAAGGGATTAGAAGGGGGTTTGGAGCAGCACAGGGACCTGCAGCAGCCAAATGAGGTGCCCAACTGCCCAAAAAGAGATGGGCAGTCACAGGCTTGGGCAGAATCACTCAAAGAAAGCAAAGCACTCCAGTTAACCAGCCAGGAGGGCAGGCAGTGTGGGATGTTTATTAGTCTGGTCTCTTCTGCCTAAACAGGCAGTCAGGCCATTTCCAGAGATGTTACCAGTCTGTAAAGGCATCTGATGCACTTTCTTATTGCAGGTGACATTACGTCATGTAGGAGGTGCATGAAATAGAGTTGTAAGTTTTGGTATAATTTCTATGTTGTCTGGATTTGTTTCCAGCAACTTAATATTAGTGAATTGGTCAGACCTTAACAGGTTCACCTTTTATATCTTCATTGTATCCTCACTGAGAAAAAAACCACTAAGTAATAGAAGAGTTATGTGAACTGTTCAGGTTTGAGTTTAAGGATTAGTTTGGGGGCACATGCCAGCCCACACATTTTAATTTACTTGTCAAGCTCGTGTTAGAAATTTGGATAACTTTTCACAGATCTTACTGCAGATGTTTTACTAGCTGTTGGAGTACCGTCTGACAGCTAGATATTTGGGACAGATACTGGAAAAACAATACATGGAGCACACCTACAGAGATGTGTTCCCCCACACTCATTCCAGAGCAGCATTTCCATTTCCCAGCTGAGCCTTTCCCATCTCTTTTGCCGGAAACTGGCACAGGTAACACAAGGACCAAACACAGACCACTGGGCTGAGGTACTTCGGGCACTGGGCTGATAACCAGGTACAGGGTTGGGATTTAATAAAGGAAGGCTACAGGAAAGAACAATCTGAACAGAGGAGATAAAGGGAGAGGAAAAGAGAAAACAGAAGCTCTCCAACAGCAGAGAAGGGAAGAATGCTGTGTAGCCCCAAGGTTTAAACACCACCCTGAGAAATCAGGTTCTTTGCTTAAAACTGCTAACATGAGTCAGAGGACTGGAGTAGCATCTGAATATCAAAAGCTTTGCCAACCAGCAATGAAAAAAGCCCATTCTGCACATTGTTGAACCATGAAAGAAAATGAGGGAAGAAAGAGGGAGAGAAGGAAAATTAAAATCTGCTGAGAGCTTTGTGGTGTCAGGTTTGAAATACTCTTAGTCTGTGACAATAGGTTTCGCTAACACTTAACATGACAGAAAACCTACCTTGATAATTGACCTTAATTCCTTATACAAAGCTTTTGAACCTGCATTACACTGCCATGTTCATTCACACAGGTATAAATAACTACATAGGGTATAGGGGAAAATGTGCTGAGATCTGAGCAGGGAGAACCTGTGTGGCAACAACCCATCTGCAATGGGAGACGTACAGATGATCTTATGCAAGGAGGCATTTTAATTCATTCTTTTCTGAACAATACTGAATAAAACTGTCTATTAATCTAAAGGCCTTAATGTAATCATACAAACTGTGTGTTTTCTTAGTGGCACTTATGTATTGTAAGAAAGCCAATAATGGCCCTGTGGGGAACAATAGCAAAATAGATAGTCACTTAGAGAAATATCTGGAGGGCAAGTAATGCCATTTTTACAGTGCAAATTGAGATGTTCGTGGGGAGTGATCTGGCTCTTTCAGTGACTCAAGCTCTGTCCCTCAGAGTGGACAGCACTGCAGCAGCACGCTGCACTGGAAAGCACTTCATTCAGGGGACAGTCCATGTCCTGGTGGCCAAAGCAGGACCATATATTAAAAACAAACCGGTAATCCCCCCATTTCCCTGTCACAATGCAAGAGCAAAGATTCCTGAGTAAAATAAATATCTATATTTTTTGAGCTGGTTTCTGTGGCACAAGGTGGGAAGCATAGCGAGTGTCCCCACACCCAGAGCATTCAAAAGGCATCAGAAAAAGTCCAGGCCACTACTGTAATTTGCAATCTGGAAAACGAGTTGAATGAACTTGTCCCTGTTTGCCCTGAGGTCAGAAGTTGGGGAAATCACAGACCTGAAGCCCAAGATCTGCTGTGAAAGGCAGTGCCAGGAGATGGTGCTGGGATGGCACAGTGTTAGAGAAGGAGGCGGCAGTGTTAGCTCCACCGTTTCCAGCTCCTGAGCTCTCTCTGCCTCTCAGGTTGTTTCTATCTGAAAATATAACTTCTCACAGTTTTGCTTCCTTAGTATATCCCACACACGTCTCAATGCCCTGCTTCTTGTGAGAACTTTCAAATGAAACAGACTGTACTAAGCTTGCACACATTAATTTATATTATCTTCTTTTCTTTCTGTGAGTGCAACCCTGAAGTTCTACGCAGCTGCCTGCAAGTCCTAAAAACTGCCATCATTTCACAGTTTGTAGGTTGCATCTCTCTTCTTCAGTATTGCCACATCATACAGGGAAATTCCCTTTTCTCAACTCCCAAACTCTGTCTTTAGGTTCAAATACTCCTGTTGTGTCATGTGTTTGACTTCAGACACACAGGGTCATATCCTGAGAGGTGGTTAGGGCCAACAAATTAGAAGTAATACCCATGTGGTGTGACCTCGCAAACTGGGAACAATTGGGCAGGTACTCTACATTCTAGAGCTGGCTGTGACGGCTTCAGAGCTCCTGCCTGTGGGGTATGAGTTCTGCCAAAGGCAGCACAAGAGTCTTCAGTGTGACAGAAAAGCAGCAGTTTAGTTACAATAATGAAAATATTTGCTCATAATTCAATATTGAAGATCTTATTTATAGATAAGAGTAAACAAAATTGTCTTAAAAAGATCCGAAGTATCTAGTATGTTTTAAAAGCTAATTATTGAGGTACTGGGAGATGACTGAGTGCAAAAAGGAACCTGCTCACCACTTCATCCACTCTGGGAAAGGTCTTTTGGAGAAAGGTCTCATGACACGTGTTCTTAGGGAAGTGTAGTCTGAAATACACTTACAGTATCTAGATAATTGTGGGCCAAACAGACTTCAGCGGTGAATCTGCCTGGTTCTCACTCTCTTTCCAGAAGCAGAGCTCATGGACTTATCTGAGACATTAACTGCTCATTAGCAAAGTCAGATTTTCCTCACAGCCATTACTTAGAGTAATTTGTTTTTTTTTTTCTTATCCTTTGCAAACAATATAACAGATCTGTTAAGCCCATTTTGCAAACACCAGAGTATAAAAAGGGGTTGCTAAGGCACACAATGGCCAGTAGCCAGATGCAAACAGAAGCACAGTTGTGAGCTATCTGGTAAAGAATTGGTGATAATACAATAATACCAAAATGATTGTGATTAGTGACTACGAATGCCACACTGTAAGAAAAGTTCATTTTGAGAATGTCACATTCGATTCTGAAAAGAGAGTTACCTAAATCATTTGTCGCTTTCAAAAATCATTCACCATTAATTTTTAATAGCCTGACTCATACCGCATTTATGGAATGACCTGATCAGTTCTATCTGATAATTTCTTAACGTAATGTAGCTTATTTACTGTTCATGGAATTTAAAGCTAATGCTACATGTTTTGTATTCTGCGAGTTTGTTTTAGGGATCCTAACAGTGTCTTTGCACAAACACCTTTGCTGTTTCAGCTGGAGGAGCAGCCAGCATCCTGCATAACAGTGCATTTGTACCCCAAGAGCTTGTTGCCTCACCCTGTCAGATCCAAGCATCCAGCTTCTATAGTGCCTGTTACAACCCAAATGAAAGAAAGCAAAAATCTAATCAAAGGATGGAGCAAATTAAACAAAGTAGTGAAATACCTGCTTTCTACTATTCGAGGACACAGAATAAGAACTTCCAGGCAAACATGTCCAACTTCCAGTCTAAGAAAGTGGTGATAAAAACTCAGCTTTTCTAAATCTGCTCGGTAATACTCCTCACTTAAGTAGGACACTAATTAAATCTACCATATTACCTATTAACTGCATCTTAGACATTCAGAGTCCCTCTCCTAAGACAGACATACCGACCACTGAGATGGCCCTGCAGTAAACTGCACATCATAAAGATAGACATAAATTTCTTCTGTTCTTCCTTATTCTTTCTAGGAACTGACTATGTAGACATAATAAAGCTAAGGTATCTTTTCCAGTGAATCTCTTCTACCAGAAATATAGCTTTTTCCTTAGCTCAATGGATTCATTCTTTAATGTCTCTCAACTCTTGACCTCCATGCAGATTTACATGTTCCTAACTGGTGCACAGAGCAGCTGGATGCAGTAGGTAGTGGGGGGTTAATGGGGAATCCTAAAAAGTTGTGCTTAGGTTTCAGTATGCAGATTGTGCAATTAGGGAAGAGAGGGGCGAGGCGGGGAGAGAGAGAGAGTGAAAAAAAAAAGCCAAAACCAACCAAACAAAAAAAACCACCCCACCACATCCACATCAACTTGTTTGCTTGAAACTTACATAGAACTAGACAGATTCAAATAACAAGTAATGTCAGGTTTTATCATTATATCCTCACTTTGTTTTCTATGACAATCAGTACTTGGCAAATCCCATAAGAAGCTGAGATGCGCCTGGAAGATGCTAAACATTTACAGCTCTAATGACAACAGGAGCTCTCTGAGGAAGATGCTTGGTCCTGTAAGCTATAAAAGCCAGAATCTCAAGTGACTGTATCATAACAATGTCACTTTTATACAGCTTAATCTCTGCTATATAATTAAACTGGTACATAAGTTGTAAAATAATTAAAAATGAGCCACAGTGAAGTCTGCTATAAACATTTGTGCTTCAGTGCTAATTGCTTCCATTATAAATACTGCACACCAGCTTCTCCTCTGTGCAACTCCAGTGAATACATATAGTTGCACCAGGGATAAATTATACTTAACTACCTTTGCACGGTCAAACAAAACTTTATTGCTGTGGAGTGATTAAAAATGGGCTAATCTGCATCATTGCTGTCTTGTAGCAAAAAGGAACAGAGTGTAGTACAAGTGTAGATGTGGTTGTACCAACACTGCAAAACTCTTACCCAGATATTTTTCTACCCTGGTAATACAGGTACGGACTTCAGAGCACTGAACTATTCCTGGAACAAACTTTTTTTTTTTTTAAATGGGATCAAATAAAAATGTGTTGTTACTTTGATCAAATTAAGTAAATAGAAAAGTTTTGTTAAAAGATTTTGAAGTTATATTTCAGTCAAACTCAGATATAACGCTGTCGCATTTATGTTGGTTTATAACAAGTTTGAGACCAATGTGTATGTAATAAACTAAAAGTTTTGACCACCTGCCATAAAGAAGAGGTAGCAAGTTTGTAGTCAGTCAACAATATAGTGACAGAGGCAATAGACCTGACTGAATTGAACGCTTCGGTTTCACTTATATAATTTTTTTACTATTAGAGGGAAATCTAGGGTTTTTCTTCTCTTGCCCAAAAGTTGAGCTGAGTGGCATCTTGTTTTCTCCACTCCCAGCAAAGGATGTTTTCGCTTCACCTTTACTCAATCATTGCAACGTTAAATGAGCCATGAAAAAAGCTGAGCTCAATGCTTACACCTCAGGAGGATCTTAGCAACAACTGCGTGTATTGACCTAGCCGTACAGATTAATTTCTTTGCCAATCTTTAGGTTCTCCTTTCTCTCTCCTTGCGATAATTCAGAGCTGGCTGAGGCTCCCACCAGTGCCTTGTACACACTGATGCCTGAAGCATAGAAAACAGAATGAAAAACCTCCAAATGTATTGGGAATTTGGCAGTACTGGAGAATTTGAGACTAGGGTTTCAAAAGGGTTCAGACGACACTTCAAAGCAAACCCATCACACTCTGCAATTATTTGAAATTCTGGTTTAGAGAGAAGCTTATGCCAGGGGTGTACAAAGCAACTATCACATCAGCTCTAATACTTGCATTTACGATTCTATATAGATCTACCATACACCTCCTCAAAATTCTGTTAATTTCTAAACATTAGTATTAGGGTATTGGAAGATCAGAGGACACTTGAGGTACACAATCCTGATTCACATTCCACAGATGTGATCACCACAGAAAATGAGCAAATTTTGGATTTGTAGTGAACCCACCACTTTACCCTAAGACTAGAGCTTGTCCAGTTAAACAGGAGATGCTTGTCTTTGTTCTCCTTTCAATGTCTATCTTGCAGTTCCACCATTGTAAAATTACATTCTGTTTTAAGTTTTCTCTTATCAGGACAACTCACCAGAAATGAATATGGGCAAGACATTAGTTTTGGTGAGGGAAAGATCAATAGCCAGGGAAAACAAACACAATTTATGGAATCAAGCAATTTTTAGTGAAACCTGGATCTGTTGCAAACACAATAGTTTTTGTCTCTAGAGAACTATTTTTCCATAAAGTATAGACATAAATATTCTCAACTCCTTTACTGAAATAAACACATTTTATTTACTGCTGGATGCTTCATTCTTCTTTCCAGCAGCAAATCTTCAAGACACTGGGACAAGCACAACCCTGCTATCACTCTTGTGATTTCAACAAGAGGCTAAATTAGTCCATCACGAATACCATGTGCTTGTCAAACCATTTGCACTTGCTTGCTGGGGTACATAGCAACTTACTGTGTCTCGTGATAAAATTACCACTCATTACTTCATGCATTAGATTATATCTAAATTATTGTTCACATAGCACAAGTCTCATGTATTATTCAAATTCCAGCCTGTGCATTAACTCTGCCACTCAGCCAAGATTACAGCTGAAAATAGGTAGTACATGTCCTACTTCAGAATGTGCTTTATGTTACTACCAACACAGCCTCAGATTTCACATGTGCTCAGATTTCACATTTTTGACCTTCAAGAGAACGTGAAGAACAAAAATTATTATTACATAATTGCAATAAGAGTAAATGAAAGCCTGTAGCTTCTGGCCACGCGGTACCAGCTGGCATGCGTAATAATGCATGATTTACAGTAGAGGAGGTAGTTATATTTATTCAGATTGTTTATATTTGACTGCTTAGGAATACTATGGTACATAGGCAAGAATAATAATATTCCACAAGTAGCCAGGTCAAAATTAGAACTGTAAATTTAAAATGTTTCCAGATTCACAGCAAGAAATTGCATTTGAACTTCAGTATCCATCCTCTATCCTTGATATGCAAGAAAAGGGCTTACTTCAGGTGCTGTGACTCTACACAGAAAGAGCTAAAGGAATATTAACCTTTCCTCCTCCTGAATACACTCAATACTGCTGCGAGCACCCCTTTGTCCTATAATATACCCGTACATTTGCCCTCTTCCTCACCTGTTTCCTCCGGTTCTCTTCACAAGTCAGCACTGAAGAGTTAAAAGCTGAAGAGATTCCAGCCCCAAATGGGAATACTCTTAGGAGAAGAGATGGTCCTCATCCAATTTACACCATTTCTGCTGGAAGAATTCCTCTACACTATATATACACCAGGCCATCCAGTACAAAGCTAGTTTTACTTACATTCCAGGCTAAATTCTGAGCCACAATATCATTTAAATAGAGTTCAAACCAAGATATAAGCAGATACAGGCAAAGTGCATGAATGGATATCATTCCCAAACACTTATTTCCGAAAAGAATAAAAAAAATTTTCCTAACTCTTTGCTTGTTCTACTAGCATACTTCAAATCACAGCTCACTTTCTGGTACACATGCAATTCCATTTTGACATAAAGTACACATCAGAAATACAGCCATTTTACCATTTAAAATATAGTTCCTTTTATTCTCTAGGGAAAGAATTTTCTCTTAGGCTTGCTATAATCTAAAGACTTAAATTGTACATAGATGACCTGTAGTAGGATCAAAATGTCCTAAATTGGCTCTATATAATTAAGAAATAAGCCTAGAGTGTTTAGAGTAAATGTTCATCCAGACACAGATTCAGTAAGAAACGGCTCCACATTCATTCATCAACCTCTTCAGCTTCCAGTTTAGATACATTAGAGGTGCTCTTCTGAAGATGGAATTGGCCTGCGATTTGTTTGTAATCCCTTTTAGGGTTCTTTTATGTTCATTTTCCTTTTTCATTCTACTTCTGCAGTATTCTGAAAATTTAGGGGCTAGAATTAACGAGGACTGTCCCACAGTGCTTCAAAAGATTCCAAAGCCAGCAAGCTCCTGCCCAGGTTAAAGATGAAAAGTGAAAATAATTCCATTGTATTTGCACCTTCAGAGGCTTTTTTTTACATGACTGATTTGCTGTAGCTCCCTGCTGTATAACAAAGTACTTGCTGCACTGTTATTATAAACCTCAGGCTTTGTTATCGGTAATAGCTATGCTGTTTAAACCATTGTTTAGATAATAGAGAAATGAAAGGGAGAGTAGAAGTGTGTGTAATATTGCTGTTGCCCTCCCTAGCATTTATTTAAATGGGAAACTCACTTAATTGAGCACTTTTAAAAATAATATATAAAACATTTGGACTCTAAAGCTGTGTATCTATTGTTTCTAGAATGCATCTACATATTCTTTCTGCAATATGGTGTCACATACTTCTGTGGGGGGGAGGATTTATTTTTGGCCTCTTCATCTCCTGCAGTATGTACCTTGCATACTTCAAGATGGATAGACTAAGGAGGTCACTCCTGAGCCAGGACTTACTTATGGCCAAGAGCAAATGCATTCTTGCTTGTGACAAATAAAGGAGATTATTGTAATTTATTGCAAATGAGAGTTGCACCACAGATTTTTCCAACACACAAACATCTCCAAATTTTCTTGAAGCTACTCAGAGTCAGCCTCTGTCTCCTGTTTGGCAGCTGCCTCCCTGCAATCTTGTTCCATCTCCAGTGGAGGTTTTTTCTAGCCTGCAGAAATGCAGAGCAGTAGAGCAAAAGCCTACTTTGAATTGGATTTTATTAAATAATAAAACTGATTCTCTAACTCTTGACAAGTAATATTGTCAAAGAGCTGAAGAAGGAGAATTGAAAACTACAGTTGACATTTATTTCTGTGTATAAAGCCTCACACACCACTTCTTGATGATGTGAACTGTAATCTATGCAGCAATATGTTTTACACAAAAGATGTTGAGACAGGTTGACACACACAAAGATTGATTTGCACAGTCTATAACTCATAGCATACATCAACTCTACCAGTAAAAGTTACTTTGGGGGAAAATAAAAACAAATAAAAGGGAAAACTCTCCAGTGGCCAGCCAGAAGAAGAAAAGCAATGTGGTCTCCAGAAGAATGTCCTGACCTGAGCATCCTCTGCAGTGCAAAAGCACTCACTAGTAAAAGTGGAAACTCAAAAGTTTTGTTTCTGATACAGTTTGGTTACACTTGTCAATATGTAGCTCATCCAAGAGGGGGATGGTGTTTGGTTTTTTTGTTTTGATTTTTCTGAGCAAAATCTGGCCGCCAAAAAAAAAAAAAAAATAATAATAATAATAATAATCAAGGTTATTTCTAAACAGGACAAAGCATTATTTAAAAACAAGTACTTAAAGTGAAGCTGTAATCATTATCAATACGGTAATAACTTTCTAAAAGAACTGGATGTTTTTGACATGCATGTTCAATAGTGGTATTGCAGGTATTGTAACTTCACATTTTGGTTACACTGAAATCAGAATAACTTGCTTGCTGGACTAACCTGGACTTCTCAGTGCAAATCAACTGGCTTTCACCGATTTCAGTGGAGCTATACTGACAAGTGCATCTCAGATAGTGTCACAGAAGCAGGAAAAATAAACATTAACCTCAATTATACTGTCCAGAAGCCATTAGCATCTCTAGTCTGCCCTAGAGAAATCTTTTTTTTCTTGCTTTGTACCTCTCAAAATAAAAAGTGGAAGTTTTTATTATCTTGTAGATTGAGTGTTCCACCACCTTAAAGGGTTAAAGTGTCACAAAGAAGGTACCAAGAAGCAGCTGCTATTGCACCAGTGAGAAACACAAGAGCTCTCAGCAGCACTTTCCCCCTTTTTAGGACAGGCAAACAGCTGATACATACACTTGAAATTAATTGTAGAGTTCTTCATGCAGGAAGCAGGGCCTTCAATGCAGTACCTCACACAGATAAGGGCAGAGCACTTGGTAGACCTTTAAATACCAGTGATGAGATGGCTGACTGCCCATTTGTTGGGGAACAACCACCCAAAAACCCACATACAACCTAAAGCTTTGCTTTCATCTGCTATTTTATCGCTATCGCACTCTGAAATTCCATTACTCTTGTTGTCTGCTCTGAAATGTGACCAGGGGTTAAACAGTTGAAGTGTTTAAATAAAAATCTGTTTTGCAGTCCATCTCCTCAGGCACTCAGAGCAAGTCTGAACAAGAACATTCCCAACAAACAGGCACAATGTGAGGAGCAGCAGCTGGAGAACAGCCAGCTCTAGATGGCAAATGCAGTCAGAAATAAGAACCTGGCTCTGGTTCTTATCCCATGTGCAGTGATTTGCCTTCGTGTTTTCTAGCATTCATGACACGCAGTGGCATGGTAGAGAGCAACTACTAGGTTCTCTCATTTTCTATATGGGAACTGGATGAGAAGGAAATCATAGTTTTCTGTGTCCCAAAAAGCTGAGCTTGACATACAAAAATGAATGTTGTATAAGGAATACAGCTAAGTATAAACAATTATGTATCTGGGAACTGTACAGTCATAGACCAAGTTGCAGTCACTGTCAGTATGAAAATAAGAGAGGCCTTCCATCACCAAAAACACAAGTGGGCTATAATTCTTGAGTACCTGTTATAACTCTTGAGTACCTGTTCCTATTCTCAACAAATGAATGGTGGTCTGTGCTTCTGTCTTCTGTCCTGAGCCACATGAAGCATGGGTTTGGAACCAATCAAACCATGCCAAGGAGTTCGTGTGTACAGCAGACAAATAAAGAAGGTGGTAAGGAGGTATGTTCACTCTTACAGAGCTGCTCACATGAGTGAAGTTCACTGTATTTAAAGTGTCCATACCATTTGTACTCCCAGTAGTAGCCCACTCATGTTCAAAACAAAGTTATGAATATTGATACACTGAAGTATCTAGTAGGATTATACTGGCGGGATTCATTTTAGACTTTCTCACCTGATTGCCTACTGACTCTTTATGGCCAACTGCATGAAACTGGCCCATTTCCAACATTATCTGACCCATGTCAAATACCTACCTAAGGAAATGATCAGTAGCCCCCTACAACTGCATAATTCTTCCTCAGTTACAGGAATCCAGCTTAGAGAAAATTAAGAGACAAATCCTTTTCCAGCTGACTCAGAGCACAAGATTCACCATGAGTCAATGGACTATGCAGTCCCTCCATTATTTGTTGTTTTTTTGTGGGTTTTTTTTTTTTTTAATGAGTAGCAGGAAATAAATATCATTGTGACAGCAAGCAAATATTTATTATGAGGGTTAATAATTATGTCTGCTTTAAATATGTATCATAATTCATTAAACAAAATATTTACATGAGAAAATGGAGATTAGTCCCCTTAGCAGTACTATGAAATCTTCCATTTACAGAAATAAGAGACAGTTTTGCAACTACAAACCAGACGGCCTATTCCCAGCAGAAGGATGGTCACATTTAGTTGCAAGCATAGTTCTCTAAGTAAGGCAGAAGCCTGTAAATTGAAAGCTGCTCTACAAGTACATGGTGGCATTACTGCAACATTTGTCTTCCACTGAAATTATCCTTTAAGTTACACAGCATCCTGAGGCACAACCACAGCTAGCATGAGTTATTTGCAGACCTGTATTGTGACTATATATTACAACATATTATCCAAGTTGCAGACCAACTGGATGCAAAAAAGTAATCCTGTATCATCTTGCCACATATTAATTTGTAACTTGAAAGAAAGATCTTCACTCTGTTGCCTTGTGAAGTATTCAGAACATAAATCCTTGGACCCTACTAAATGCATTTCAGAACAGATTTTTGTGTCATTGTGAAATAAGTGCAAAATTCTAGATTCAGGGAGGAATCTCCCAGGCTCCTTGCACTACAGTCACGCTGCAATCAGCTCTAACAAACTCCAGCTGCTGGGAAAGTCACCGCAGCCCAGGTCTGTGAACTGCTCGGTCCACCCCACCTCGCACACAACAGAAGCAGCACAACGAGGTGCCTGAGCTCTCTATACCCTGTAGCTCCCTTCAAACCCATGGGCCTCCATGTGCCCCCAGGAGAACACGATGCCCAGGTTGTAGCTAAGGGGTCACTGGTCAGAAGAGATCCTGCAACCAGTAGCTGTCATTTTAGGAGATACAACCTAGTGCCAGCGTTCTTCAGAAAGTTGTAATGGGGTCTGGAAGAGACAATCTGTAGTCACCATGACATGGTTACTTGTTTTGAGACAGTGGATGGAAGTGCAAGGTCATTGGACAAAAGGAGTTTGGCCTCACCCCCATGGCAACCACCTCTCTCTATTCTCTCTCTAACATAAGTAGAGATAATCAATCCCAGGACTAGTTCTAACTTTCAAGACTCTATTTTTGTACTTAAGATGGAGCAGGCTTTTTGCAGTGAGAGCCTAACTTCATATTCAGTCACAGAGTACCTAGTACATTACCCCTACATAAAAAAGTACAAAAGTTAATGCTGTGTTAAAGTCTTGATTTTCGTAATCCAGTACAAGATTTACAGGTCCAAGACCAGCAGACATTAAAAAAATACTCCGCACAAAATCTGTTCATATTCAATTATTCCTCTACAACCCAAAATATATATTACAGATTTTATCACATCATTATATTAGTACCACAAACTTTTATATAGCTGGTTCCAGTGACATTTTAAAAGATTTTTTAGTAGTATGGTAAATAATTGAAAGCTGTGTTTATTATATGGCTTTTTACAGAGTCTTTTTCATTGCAGTGATTTACCATTTAAAGTTTTATAACAACAATATATGGAGCAGTTGAAGTCCCATGGTGCTCACAATAATCACTCCACAACCCAACCACTGGTTCACCTGAACGACAATGTTTAACTGGGAGCAGAGGATGCGTAAGGAACAGAAAACACAGGTATAGAGGGCTGAATTTTCTGAAGTGTCAGTAAATAAAATTTGCTGCTGGTTTTCCACAGTTTATACACTTCTATAAAAGTATTCCCTGTTTCTCAAGTTTTAACGCTGCTCATTTGCAGAGCTGGAGACACTTCTGTAAACTTTGGCCTGTAAACCTTGGCTTGAGGTTCAAATTCAAAGCGATCGTCAGCTCTGCCTCCCCATGTTGCATCCAGCCGAATGCTGGGCACAATTTGCTGACACCCAGCCAGCTTTCCTGGCTCCGCTTTCCACATCACAGGAAGCTTTGCAAAATTAACTTCTTTTTTGGCAAATATCTATAGTCCTGTTTCTGAACAAGCACTTTTTGAAAGCTGAAAAAGGTGAAAGGTTCCCAGAGCTTCATTATCTGTGCTGTACATGTCATTCAGTAATTTGAAAGTGTTTTTTCTGCACTCCCTTCCCATTATTACAAGTGAGGAAAAAAAAAAAAACACATTAGGTATGCTACACCTAATACACTTTTGCATATTATGGCACCTCTGTTATATACAGTGCTTAATTTGTGAGTACCAGTCAGCTGGATGCCTTGCTGTGGAGGTCATCACCTACTGAACTACACAGCCTAATAAATCATATGTAGAGTGCAATTAGTCTGAGCCCAGTACAAGGGCTGGAATGGCACTTTTTCCCTAACCCTGCCCAAGGCACCAGACAATCTGCATCTCCTGCAATGAGCCAGCACCCAGAAATCAACTTTCTTCCCCACACAAGTTTTTGCCATCATTTTCAGCAGGCAGGTCTGGGTATTATCTGCCATATGATTTTCTTATGAAGATAAATGTGAATAATGTTGATTTTGGGATTCTCAATTATTAAAAAAAAAAAGTTGTGTACAGGCTTTTTTTGGTCTTAATATGCTAAGAAAGCAGAGGCTTGAGCTGATATTAAAAAAAAAAGCTAGAGGCCTTTATGAGCCAAAGTCCCACTACTTTTCCAGCTTCCAGACAGATATAATATCTTGGACTTATTTGAAAAATTCAGAGATCTGTAATTATTGCTCATCAGATGGTGGGTGGCAGCACTACAGCTTTGCTTGATCATCCAAATTTAAGATTCCATAATTTGAATTTCTACCCAGAGGTATACCAAATTAAATCTGACAATAGACACACCAAATGCCTAATTCCACCTGCTTTTATAGATGTACAGATGACACTTACCCTCTAATGTTGTAAATACTCCAAGTAAATGAAATATTAAATACAGATCAAGTTTTTAGATTTCTTTTTTTTAATCTAGGTATATACTTTTCATTCAGGTTAAAAATGAGGCTGCTACCATCTTGTCAGATCTTATTGCAGAGAGACAAAAGACTAATACTTTCAAAATACTGGATGTAAGAAAAAACAATCAAGTACGGATTAAATCCTATTGATTTCTATAGGAGCTGTTTTGATTTGGGTTTTTTTTTTTCAGTTGGGGTTTTTGCCTGTGCTACTGTTCCCAATGGGATCTGGGGAATCCTGGCTTGATAAAATGGTGTGTTCTTTTTATTTATCATAAGAATTCTTGAAGGATCATGCAATCAGCTTTGACTTTCCCCACAGATTTTGAAAACAACCACCACAGACACTTCTGTCAAAGATCAGAATTTTTTTCAGTTCTTGTAGGAAACAGAGAGCTGCTCCCTTCAGACTGAATGATTTAACTTGTGTTAGAAAGCCTCAAAGTATCATACATCCAGAAGACTGAGTGAAAGGGATGACAAATTTTGGTGCAGCCAGCCCATCCAACTTCAAAAGCTGCAGCAATTGTAATATTGTAATAATGCATACTATTGCAGACCTAGTGCAAGGTGCATTAGTGTTTGTACACCTCAGTTAGGTACGATGCCAGGAGCTTTTTTTTTTGGTATTATACAGAAAAACAAAAAGTCATCAATTATTCTAAAATCTGAAGCATTTTCCTTCCTTAACAATTGTCCACTGTACCTTTCTCACACAATTTTAAGCTCCATGTTTTAGCTAAACCCAGCACCCACACACAGGGAGGAGGACTAACCCAGGAATGGGATTCCAAATTGCTAATATCGGTGTTCAGTTCTTGTTACACAACCACCCTTCATCCCTCCACTAATGCAACCAGCTATTCAATGCAGTATCTTCACCTCTCCCAACCTCCAGCTCAATCGATGGCCATGGCCAAGGCAACAGCGACAATACACCCCCTGCCCCACTCCTGCAGCCCCAGCTGTTACTAATACAAATGTGTATTATTTGTGGACACTGACATCTCAGCAGAAAGTACTTAGTCACTGGAGTGATATTCCATATTCACCAAATAACAGACAGAACTCTCAGCCAACAAAAGTACTACCATTACACATATCTAAATTTTTTCATAGCCAAGTATTTGCACCTTTTTTTTTCCTGCTATCCTAATTTTATGGTAGAAGTATAAAATAAGATCTGCTGTTACCACTTATAGTGAACAATCCTTGAAAATACATAAGAGATTAAATATTTTTATTTCCTTAAGGTGAAAATCTAGGACCAGCAAAAAGTCATGCAAGCTTTTCCTGAAAGTATTAAACAAGTTGAAAAGTGTTTTGCATTCGCTTTCTGAAAAGGGAAAGTGTTTTCCTGTCTCTAGGGGAAGCTAAAATTATTTACCAAACAGCACTGAGATCACCTTTACAGACCCCAACACAGTGTAAACAGGATCATTTATAAAGCACTGACATGATAATACTCAGTTCCATGCAAGAAAAATAAGAGGGAAATGTGCAGAGTCAGCCCGTGGCTGTTGGCGCGTTGCCAGCCTGGCCACAAGAACTGCAGTGAGATGGTCATTTAACTTGTGAGCACAGCAGCGCTGACGGGTGTCACTGCCGTGGTCTGCTAAATGCACTGATCTGTGCTGTAAACTGGTTTTAATGTGCAGGTTGAATTCGTCAGCTGAGAACCAACTCCATTCTAAACTGGAAATAAAAGACAACATTTCATTTTGTTCTTTTGCTGAAACCATCAAGGTTTAATATTTAAAGATGACACTGAAGAATACACTGGCTCCATGTAAGCTATCCTTTCGCAGAAAGATCAAAGTATTTTCACTTCAGATACATCCTCACATGACAGACAGATGTTATGGACATCCTGGGCAACTCCACTAAATGACATGTTATTACCTTTTTGTTTCCCTTAACCCAAAGGGAGATTAACATCCAATGGCTTTTCTGAGGAAGGAATACATGATGGGCCAAACTGTGTACAGAACAGACATTTGTTCATGAATAAAGCCAAGATCAAGGTTGCTCAAAAGTGAATCAGAACTAGTTTTCACCCCTTTGCTAATAGAGACCTGGGAAACTTATTTGCACAAGAAACAGCTGCAGAAAAGACAACCAGGCCATCAGATATGACTTTAATCCTCCACATCCTGCCATTCATCTGTATGTTGCCCTACAATTTCCTTTGGTTTTAAATTTAGCTGCGCAGAAGCTAGATGGGCTAGCTGGCAAAAACTTGTTTTTTTATTTATTTTATTTCTTTTCAGGGAATATTTTTTTCATCTTCTTGGAAAGACTGAAATCTGTCTGCTGGAAAATGCAGATATTCTTTTTGGACGAAACAGTATATTGCTTGGTTATCTCTGGAGTGGCCTAGTGTTCACTTTTATCTCTTTGTACTCAAATTGCCTTGTCTTCATGAAACTGAAGCCCCTTTTTCATTGAGGAACTATCACTTATATCTGTAATATATAACAGACATTGCACAAACAAAGGCAGCCTTGGAGTTTCTGAGACAAGCCCTTTCCTCACCTTGCTTGCTTATAAACAGAGCTTATCTAACAAGAAGCTGACATTCCACTTATAACTTACATCTCTGGGAATTAGGACCACACAGTATTCTCTGGATTGTATCTCTCTGATAAAGTTCACCTTCCAAAGAATCTGAGACTGCAAAACTGGAGATGGCAAGCTACTGGTAAAAGAAATTTGAGATATTTAATCTTACAAGAAAACATTTACATAACATTGAGAGATGCATTACATTAAGCCCAGGAATGTCACACCACTGCCTGTGTTGCAGCGTGATAGGAGAGCAAACAGCTGGGGGTATTCCCATTTGAAAAGCAAAACAAACAAACCAACCAAATAACACACAGTACAGCAAACATCCTCCATTCTTATGATAAAAGTATCTGCCAATGCAGCCTCGGTTGTGCGTTACACAAGAAGCACTAAGGAGTTTCGATAACGGGTTGTTTTATCATTAGCATTTCCCAAAGCAACAACTTCAGAAGAAATGAAAACAGTTTCACATAAAAGCAAACATATCTGTATGTGTTTCTTGGGGGCAAAATTCATAAAGTATCAAAAAACATTCTACGGTGAAGTAAATCACATCAGTAGGAGCAGAGTCTCCTAACTTTCACCCATATTGGACCCCAGCACTTTAAATTACTGATGAAGTGAAGGGGACTGTAGCCTTTTTCAGCTGCTCTAGAAGAATGGAAAGAAGCAAAACAAGTGAGCTCCTCACTGGGGCTTACTACAAAAGACCTAAGTCTCTACCTCAATTACTTCACAACTGAATGTTCCTAAGAGGCGGCCAGCAGAAATGTCACGGGTACACCAAAACAGAGAGAAACGAATGAGACTTGTTCTCAAATCCCTGATCAGAGAATATTGCAGAAACATAGACCAGCTAAACAGTTTGAACGAGAATCAGCAGCGTGCCGTTGAGGAACTTAATATCGATGATCAACTACGGTTTCAACAACATCAGCAAAAGCGTAGCCAGCAGGTCAAGGGAAGTGATTATTTCACTCTGCTTGGCACTTGTGAGACCACATCTATAAAACTGTATCCCATTTGGATCCTCAAGAATGAGAGAGCCATTGACAACTGGAGGGTGTCCACTGAAAGGCCACAAGGCCCTGAGCAACCTGGTCTAACCTGAAGTTACTTTTGGTTTGAGTGGAAGCATGTGTGACTTCTGCTTTAAGGAGTAAAGTCATTACAGCAAGGAAAGACCCCTTCGTTCTCCTGCTCCATCCTCCTGGCCCTTCAGAAGAGTCTTCTCAAGTGCAACTGGAGGAACTCAATTTCCCTATTGCCCAGGAACACACTTCACACCTCCCCTTCCTCCCCAGTGGTGGGATACAGCAAAAAACAGCAACATGGATAACGTTTCTAAGCAAAAGAAAACAAAGAAATCACTACTTACAGTGTAACCTCCAATCACTGAAAACAGATACTATCTTGCAATGTTAATGCAGTGGAAAATTAAGTGGAGGTGGGGCGTGCTGGATTTACAGACCGCTTCACCATGACTTTGGAAGTGCCTCATTACTGCGATGTTCTCATTCTGCTCTACAGCCATCAGCCCTGTCGAGGTGATGACTGCACGGGAAAGCAAGGCATAGCTGATGAGGTGACACTGTAAGAAAACTTGACCCTAGACAAATACAGTATTTCTGTCTTCAGTTATGACAATACTTAATACAAAACAAATCATGATTAAAATCCAGTGAGATAATTCTAAACAGCACTCCTCACACAGTCGTTCTGATGCCCTCTGTGTTTGAAAGGGTCAGTACTTTCTGCTGGTTCACTCATACGTGGATGTTTTGGTTTTCTGTCTTTTATTAATCTATGTGAACAAGAGCAGTTCACAAGAAAAATCCTTTGAGCTCTTCTCAACACACACAGTAGCATGAGTTTGCCTCTTGATCTTGGACAAACTGGAGCTCTGGAGTTCCCAGGCTTTCCAATAGGAAAATGTGGCAAAAACAGTATACAAATAAACTTTCTTCTGTCGTGTGTCTACACAACAGTCTGATGATCTCAAATTTCTGACAAATGGTTTAGTGTGATACATCTTGCAATGGGCAGTTGTCTCAGCATTGACTGTTTCCTTATTTCATCAGCCTCTCCATAGCCCAGAGGCTGGTGTAGTCACAGTTTGTGTAAGTAACTGGACAAGAGCAAAATACCACCCACTGAGGAGTAGTGCATTTTCCAAGAGATTCAGCTCTAAAAACTTCCTAGTTCTTATTCTCCCTTCACATTTCATTGGGTACAGGTCCCAAAGTATGAGTGTTGTTGCTTGTCATTATTCCCAACACTTGTTTTCTTAAATTCCTTTGAGTGGAGGAGTCGCACAGAATTGTGTTATGTTTGATAATTAATGCATGGATAGATCTGCTTTAGCTCCACTGAATATTGAGACATTTATATTTTTCTTTCCAAGCTAAATTTAATTTCTCCTGGATTAAAGGCCTTTCTCCCATCATTTCTAGAGCGCTAAGCCTTGCATCCCCATCCCCAAGTGATTCCTCCAGCAGGATCATCTCCACAATGTGAATCACTGCTCAGCACCATCCCTACAATCTGCTCTGGACCTTCTGCAAACTTGAGTAGACATATAAACAAGAGATGTCAAAACTAGCAGTGATCAGATTTAAAATCACAGGAGTTTTAAGAAGGAACCAGAATGAAATACAGACTGTAGATATTTCCAGGTTATCATTCATATTTAACTACAATCGTATGCAGCTAATTTTGTGTTCCTCTCACAATATCAACCCCACACTAGTATTTGGATATGCCAAGGCACGCAGATAATCTGGATTACAATACTACAAGTCACTCTTTTAGATGAAGGCGTTTTATATTCTTACACCTGTGAAAAAACTCTGGTATTAGCAAATTGCCTCATCTATGTATCTTCAGGAGGCCAGGAAAGACTGTTAACCTTAGAAGTCTGGAAGATGCAAGACCAATAGACAGAGGAGCAGCCCCAGAGCTGGGTATTCTGGTTTTGACCCTGCATTTCTGCAGCAGATCAGTGCTCTATCAATCCTTAACATGACTCTGGCAGATCAGCCCTTGCCTTTGTGATTGCTGGTGTTGGGCATTATTTATGGAAATCAGACCAATGGATTCCAGCAGCACGCTGACCCTAGTGAAACTATCTATCTGAGAAAGGACTCACCTGAGTGAAGGTTACAAAACCAGTTTGCTATGTGCTGGGAATAACTTGTAAGTTTGCTTGATATCACATACACACAGCCCTTTGATTGATCCCAGTATAGTCTGTATAGTCCTCAGATAAGGCTGAGGGCTTCCATATATCTAATCAAGTCTTAATATTACTATGCTTATTAGAATTCTTTTTTCTGCTTTCAGAAAATTTAAAAAACAGTATTTATGAGTTAGTTTATAGCCTTTCTCCCCCCTTTATGGCACTTCACTCTTCAAATACACAGTAAGAAGTTGGATTTCAACCCATTGATCATATATTTTTCTAAGTTTCATAGCATAGTAGATTCTGATATCAGTGAAGGTTACTTGCTAGTGCTTGCCCCCTGGCATGAGTGATGGACTGTCCATCTGAACCCTCTCAGGACACACTGTACAAGGAGGGCTCTTCAGTTGCAGCATCTGGTACATCTGCAGTACTGGATGTAAGGGGTAGTATTTTTACAACATAGATTGATAAGCAGCATCAAGAAAAGATCTTAGGAAAGACACTCTTTTTTTCTTCTTTAGCACAGCCATTTCACAAATCGAAGGGATGTGCAATTACACTGTGTATGAAAACAACAGCTGAGCCAAGCTCATGTAAGTGTTCTGATATAACAGGAGCACTTGGAAACCCATCAGGATTTTAGAATAGCAGAAGTCTTTAACAGGAATTAACAACTTGATCAGTACCTGCCCTATATGTATTTTCCAGACCTGTGAGGGTCAGGGCACTGAACACATGCGGACTATTTCCTACAAGTTATGTGTTTATTTACACCTTTCTCCTGCTTTCCTTGGGATAGGACTTGCAAAGACTACTACCCAACGCCTTTTTTTTGGCCATTCTTTGGCTTGGTTGGTGCAAAAGTTAAATTTATGTGGAGACAGGTTTGCTATTACATTACCATGTCATTCCCTTCTAGGAAACAGTCTGGCAAAGAAACTGCAAGGAAAGTAGTTCTTGGGAAGAAGTTCTCTGCTTTTTGTCCCATATTGCTACAAATAAGTCATTGTACCTTCATCTGGGAGTGTTATATTATATAATTAAATCTTAAAATTGGGAACCAAATGCAGTTTAGCTTTCGGTGAAAGACTGAATAAAGAAAATGTCTACATTGGTAGACATTTCACAAGTGAAATTGTCACTTTACCTCCCAATACCATAAATAAGCTAATAAGTATTACTGCTGCAAGTGCATTTCACATAAGATTGTCACATCACAAAATATTAAATGGCCATGATGAGTTAAAAGTCTAAGGCAACTGGGGAATGACACAGGTCTGGGGATCAACCACCACGTTGTGGGCTCAAGTGAGGCCCTTCAAACTGGCAGGGGACATTGCTCTTTCATTAGCAATTCAAAATTGTGTCTTCTTTAGCTTATTGAACTATTCACATGATGCAGTCTCCTAGCAGTCTAACACTTATCTCTGAGGTCTCAGCTGGAAAGTTCAATAAACTTGGAGATATATGGCTTCAGTAGGTCTGAAGCAGAAACTTAGGAGATTCCTGATGTGCTTGATATATTGCACCTCACTGGTACCGGAGCTATCCAACTGGAAAGTCATAAAATAAGACAAAATAAAGTGCTGGAGCAGAAATGGTTTGGTCATTAACACCAGACTCTCAGCCATTAAATCTCACCCACAAAATGGACAGCATGGTGTTTACGCAGAGCACCCTCCGGACACACACAGAGACCCAACAGCCTCATGGACACGTTGGTCAGATTTCCTTAAATCACAGGGATTTGCCACAGGGTTTATCTAGGTTGAGAAATTGTGAAATCACATTATTATTATTTTGCTGCCGGCACCACTACCTGTTCCAGTTTCAGTTTAGGAACATCCAAGCCTCAGACATAGGGTTCAGAAAAGACACTTGCAGTATCTTTGTAGTACACTATGACTTCAAGTTTCTCCTAAGGGCTTGATAAGGATTCCTCTGTGCTCTGCAACCACAGCTATAACAGACCTGAGCTCCTGCAAAGCTCAGAACTGTTCTCCAGAGCGATTACTTGATCCAACATCCTCAAGCTCTGCTGCCTGCAGACTTGGAAAAGGGAAGACTGAAATGACAGCATCCATTGCCATGAAGCAATGCCAGTTTACTGAGACAAGAATCAGGCCCCTGAAGAAAAATAACCCAATTTATCATCACCTTGCAGTTACTTCGTTATTTTGTTCTAATGCAAAGGTTTGTAAAGTACTAAATAAATCAAAATGAGAAATCATTGCTGTGAAGACAACGCAAGGACAATGACGGATTGAGCACAAGTCTGAGGGGGAGAGACTTAAGGAGAGATATGAAGCATTGAAGCAATGAGGAAAAATGGAGGAGTAGAGAGTCCACGTAGGAGTCACAGGAGTAAAGAAGGTTTTATAGCAGGAAAGACAGACCTCTGAGCCTCTTGCAATCCTTCATTTCATACAGCTTTGTTTATTATAGCATCTTCCTTTCCTAAGGCTGTGAGCTCAAGACTTTGATTTATACTTCAGAGCTAATTCTTTCCAACCTTGAAACGCAGGAAAGAAAATGTAAAGGTTTGTCAAAACAACTGCAGGGAGGCTGTAATGCAGCCTTTGCTTACCTCCTCCAAAGCTGAAGGTATTTCAGGCTCAGAAGGCAGAACAAATATGAGATGTTCAAGACTGAATTTCCCCAGCCATTGAGAATCAATGCTTCTGGTTGGTGTGAGACATTACTCTTCGCTGGGTGGCAGAGAAAGGTGATGATATGGTATGATATGATATCAAAAAGCCTGCACAGAGTTATCACAGAAACTCCAAACTGTGTATCCAGGTACCAAAAAAATAAAAAAGGAAGCAATCTGATTCTGTTCTCCCCTCAGCACAGTCACAAAACTTGTGCATATTTTGGAGGATTTAAGTATTAAAAGAAAAGGTCTGAACTGAAGGATGTGAGTTGATGAAGAGACCTCCCAGCAGCTTCGTTTCAAACGTTTATTCTAACCTGTGGGGCAAGAAGAAATAAGGAAGCCTGCAACATCCATCAAACACTAAGTCTGGTTTGCAGGGTCCACATTAGCAGAAACTTCATCACTTTAAAACATCTTAAGGATTCAAGCCCCTGAAGCAGCACGCTGTCTGTATCTAGTGCCGGGGTGCTTCACTCCATAGTTTCTCATTCATCCCACCAAGCTTCAGGGACCCAAAGAGCATAATCACTGAAGAAAGTTAATCAATGAACAGAGACAGGCATCTCCAGAGGGCAATTCAGCCCACACAGGACATCAATCGCTTGCTGAAACCAGCATCTCATTAGCTACAGGGGGGCACAGGTTAAGTACGCGCCAAGTTCAAGCACCTCAGTTAAGTGTCTAATGCTTGATGGAATCCTCATGTAAGAGTCTTTCAAAGACCCTTGTGGCCACTGGAAATGCTCATAGATTTCAATGGGCTCTGGGTCAGGATTTCAATTCATCCTATTTCAGTAATAAAGTCAAACGCAGCCTTAAGCATTTAAGGAAAAAGAACACCTGCAACTTATTACACAACTGAGACGTTTTTGCTGTGACTGCTATCTCTTTCAGTTTATGAAAACAAAAGCTTCCGATACCCTCTGGTAGGACATATAACACTGTTTTCAGAATTCTTCCTCTTCAATACCAATCCAAGACCTGAAGATCAACTTAAAAAAAAACTGTCTGCCAAATAAAAATTAAATTATAGTTTTAAACACTAGCAAGAGAACCTATACTTTTTTCCAAGTTTAATGTCAACAAAAAAAGACAAAAGTCATATTCCCCCTACACAAACATGATTTTTTTTATACCTTTTGTCAGCAGTGCAAACTTCTTCAAGTTACTCTTAAATGCAGCCATTGCAAACAGAGCTAAAACCCATCTACTCTTGTTATCTCACCACACCATAAATTGTCTTGATAGGGAAATAACAGCGACAAGACTGTAATATTCTTGCTAACAATCCCCCGCTATCACCCAAATCAGTAAGTCATGTACACAAAGCCAGGAGCAGACTTTGGCTGCAGCAGCGTATCAAGGAATACGTCAGTAAAATGAAAGCTGCCATCTCTACATGGTGTCAGACATATATAGCCACAGTTAATTATCTGTATTACTGCAGTGCCTGAAAACCTTTTATCTGAACCAGAAGCCCATTCTTCAAAGTGACAAATAAATAAAGAACATAAAAACAGTGCAGTGAGACAAGTACTAAACCCTGTTGTGGGAGAGAGGCCATAACCCAGACAGATGGGGAAGGACGCCCATGCAGATCCATGGGACAGGGGACCCTCAGCCCATCAGCTGCCCCCCATCACCCAGTGAAATAAGAAAACTTGCATGGGGGAACTAGAGAAAAGGTTGGGAGGTGGGTTCAGTTACAGGGAGCTCCTGCTGAGCGTAGGAAAACCTTCAAGGTACATCTCTCAGTATTTAGTGGCTGCACTATTAAGGGTTTTAGCAGGGGCCAGGAGAGAGCTGGTAATTCAAGAGTCATAAAAGGCTTAGTGAGAAGGAGAAGATTAAAGAAGAGGCCATGAGCAGTAGAGAGCTGTTTGTGCTGGCAAAAAGCAGTGAAATGCCTACATTAATAGAGAATATACCTAAGTGTCTTTAAAAGCTATCTACATCTAAAATAGATCCCAAAGGTTATGTTATCCAAGCTGCATTCCTACGACTGAACACATCTAAGCCCCAGAAAGCCATAGCTCTCCCTCCCTGCCCTTCCTAACCCCCCCGCTATTTGGGGTGCCTGTTCCAGGACCCCTGTCACCCTCCTCCTACTGCCATGAGGCTGCCACCCTCGCTCACACAGCTTTTAATTACCAGACAGAAGCTGAAGTAGGGACTAATCACAACCAGCCTTTTTCTCTGCAAAACCCTTGTGTTGCAAAGACAGAAATTTGTCAGAAACTGAACTTCTATGCATCATTCATTTCCATTTGTACCAGTACTTGCTCCTACAGTTTGGTAATTGCTTACTTGCCCTGCAAAATGAAGTGAAAAAAAGGCCAATAATGCCACCCACAGGTGCTCGTGTTTATTGCCGCAATGAATTCCGAAATGGGTTTTCTTGTCTTGCATTTGACTGGAATGTTAATTCTCACCTGATAGTGACACTGAGGTCCTTCTGATCTCACCTGCACTTGTGGTCAGAACCCCAATGCCTGTGTGTGTTCTGTGCTGCTGTGGTGGAGCACACGGTTTTATTGCACAGCTGCCTTAGTTCTACTGCAAATAAGGGGGGGGAAGAACCACCCACACCTAAACAGGCTACAAAATAGAGATTAAAAATAAGAAGTCCTCTCATCTCAGCACTCAGCAATAGGCAGATCTGGTGAAAGCATTTCAAATAATGCACGTTAGCCACTTTTTTAATTAAAAACATACAACAGGCACGTTTCCATAGTTTGTAGCATATTTTGCCCCATTTTATTTTGCCATTCCTAGCTCAGAGATCCTTCAACTGTGATGACAATGACTGTAATGATTTAAGAGCTCTTCTTTACAGAATACAACAAAAACAATTTGAAATAAGACCTCAGTCTTTAGGTACAACTGAAGAGGGAGAGGTTTCCTTACAGACACTGTGCTCTTATTTCCCTTATCCATGTTTATTGAAAATGCTGTAATGGAAACAACCTTTTCAATAATTGTTACCTGAATGTTAAAATATGATTTTATGTTTAAGGTAAAAGGGGTTAAAGGATATTTATTAGCTTATTCTTCTTTTCTGTCAGAGCCACAGGATTCCAGAGAATGAAGTCTGTCAGAAAAGCTCAGGACCACATTGTACTGCAGGGGAGGAGGCAACGCTCTCTCATATACCTGATCTCTCTCAAAAGCAACTCAGGTGGGCCACAATGGGGAGATAAAGCCTTCTACATGGATATATTACATCTCCCAGCTGGAATTAATTTGCATCTCCCAGCTAGATTCACAACAGCTAACTCTGAATTCAGCAGGACATGTGATGGTTCCACACCATTAATCCTTCTCATGTTCTATTGCACCTCAGATCCTTACAAAAGATCAAGTTATCTGAATTTTCTAAGGTTTTCTGTCAGTATGAACTGGGGTAGTAGACACGGGTGCATTTACAGAAAAAGTTGTAGGGGTCAAAAGCACAGGAAAAGTGGGTAAAGCTAGGATTTAGTATCATGAATGTTTAGCTCAAAAATGGACTAGCCCTACCCAAAGTGTATTCACTACATGAAACATGAATGATGTATGTTGAGGTTCTCTCAGATGTCCAAATCAACTGAATAACTTGAGAAAATCAGTCTGGGAAATTTTCTTTATTTAAAAAAGGTAACTGCCTTGTTTGAAACAGGTTTGGTAAATATGAGAATCCAAAGGCAAGCTATCGGGTCCTGCACTTCATCTCATGACAGACATCTTACATTATAGTTTTCTTATACGCAATTGCAGATATGGCATCTACATTCCACAGTCTGTACAGTTTTAATATCATCCTACTTATAACAACAAGTCTCTGTACATTCATTGTATGTGTAATCATTTAGCTTATTTTAACTTATTTAGTGTACAGAACACATATCAGTTGAGGCCAGATTTAAGATAAATTAGAGACTAAACTCTTCCTAGACATCATCGCACTTTGTTGATGAAGTTCATCAATACTTTTATTTAAATCCCCCGAGATCTTAATGAACCACTGTCATGTTAAAGGCTTGCTATCATTGCTTGCACCATAGGGGAGAAGTTGCTTCTAACACCTAATCTGGCTTTCCCACAGAAAGCTCTCTGAACAGTAACACACAGTAGTGACTTTGTAGAGCTACAACAGAGCTGGGCCTTAATTTTAGCCTCCATACATTGCCCAGTCTCTAATATAACAGCAACTCCAGATGTTCAGTGCAGTTACACAACACTCGTGACATAGAAGAACTCAGGTATTGCAGATCAGCCAACTCAAGTTGTTCCCCAAACAAACGTGTTTATCTATTTTTATTTATATGCAATCATTAAAAGAAAAAAATCATATTCATTTTAAAGGTTCTATAACAACATAAGACCACTCAAATGGTTTCTGTGAGAAGTGTTGTGTTTGTTGTCGTGCAGGCTGCCACCAGGCAGATGATAACGTGTTTCATGACAAAACCAAAACACCCTCCAGGCAAATTTATGGAAATCCTCACTCACAGACGAGTGTGATAAAAATCTATAAAGCTTAACTTAACGGTGAGGGTGAGAGATTGGATCCTCAGTAAACTTACTTTCAAGGCGATACTTATCTGGGTGATCTGGAGGACACGTTATTTAACAGCACAATTGGATTTTGCTGATGAACGACTGCCCGTTTGGTGGTTTTGCTCGGTCTGTCATTGACTAAGTGTCAGCGTACATGGACTGCTACATATATGCCTTCATCCACCACAACCAGCACTGCTTGCTGACTTGCTGAAGTGTATTTCACCAGGAAAACACCAGGAAAAAGCAAATGCTGATTCATTAGATCATTTGGGTGGTGACAGAGACTGTGAAAGAGAGTTTGCAACTGGGGAGGCTGGTGCATCTGGAGATCCATCCAGATCTCCTGAAACTGAACAGTAATTCTCCAGGAACAAAGTTCTCCCTGGTGCTCTCCCCATGAGGAACAACAGCACGGAGTCTCTGCTCCGTCATGGAAAGCTCTTCTGCGTTTAGTCCCTGAAGAAGGTGAGGAGCTGCTACACCAGGCACCACCGTTAAACAGCCCAGACCCCACCAAAAGCAGTTCTACACAAAGCTCTCACCTATTCACAGATTTTATCCATCCTCTGGACACAGCCTGCCTCCAAACGCTAAGACAACATTAAATCTGTAAGAGTTTGTGACTCTACCACAGGAGAGAAGAGCGGCAATCCAAGTCAGCAGTTTGAAATAGTTAAATATGGTAGCCATGGATTAAAATCACTACGGATCTTCAGAAAACCCAGCATATCTGTGCCTGAAATTGGACACCCAGTAATCAAGCTTTCAAATACATCCATCCTATAGCCATATTTACAACTGAAATCTTAAGACATCTAAAAGAAACACTAAATTGCAACACAGGAACACCAGCCCCGCAGTGTGCCAAAACACACAGCTGGTCCCAAAACAAATAATGACAAGTGCTAAAGGCTGTGCAACGGGAGGAAAAAACATTTAAAAATCTC
Source organism: Streptopelia decaocto (assembly GCF_964273445.1). Taxonomy (NCBI): domain Eukaryota; kingdom Metazoa; phylum Chordata; class Aves; order Columbiformes; family Columbidae; genus Streptopelia; species Streptopelia decaocto. Next base: position 13,305,850 of record NC_138668.1, on the reverse strand, counting down.
AATGCAGGAGTTTTCCGGCACCTCCTGGAAATGGTATTGATACATGTCTGCAGAAGAGAGCTACTCAGAATGGCAATAATTAACTCCTGCTAGAAATCTGCAGATTGGTACTATTTCCTTTGGGTCCAAAAGAAATGGTACCACAGAGAAGAGCTAGTTTTACAGATATCTATGAAAGTTTTTGCCAGGAGAGGTTGTGAAGCCCTTCCCCAGGAGCTAATACCACTCACACATCCCAAGACTCCAAAATTCAGAGGAAAAGCAGCTCAGGGACTCAGGAGAGGACAGACACTCAACCTGCACCAGGGCAAGCACATTGCTAATACACATATCATAGGAGATATGGGGCCCGATCTTCCATTGAGCCTGTAAAGTCTCCTCTTGCTCCCTCAATATAATGTGTCAAGTGCCTGCAGTCTCCAAAGGTTGAGAAGCAAAACTTTATATATATATATATATATATTTATATACACATACACATATATACAAAAAAACACCAACTATTTTACCTTCCATATATTTAAACCTTAATCCTCTTCAGTTAAACTACAATTTTCTGAGAGCTTCTTTAGCTGGCAGGCTTGCTTTGACACAGCTCCTCCCTCCACACCTCCTCCTGCCCCACGCTCCAGCCCCTTCATTACTCTCAGCTGCTTCTGCAGATGTAGCTGAACTGGGCAACAGATTAAAGACAGGGATTTAAGTGGCCACGACTTTCGGCAGCTTATTTTCAGCCAGATGAGCTCCAAGCGCAGCTCCCAAGCAGAGGTTAAGAACAAACACACAGGAAGGAGCACTCCATGACCTGCCACAACCCTCGAAGCAGAAACTTGCAAAATTACACTCCAGCAGAGACCCAGCAGGACGTCGCAACCACCTAATGTGAAAATTTGCTATTGGATGTTTTAAAAGCGCCACAGGAATCGTATCCTATACCCACACCGACTCCCCAGAGAACGAGGTAATGTTTGCACCAGCAAGGAAAACCTGCAAAAGTATGCTGCTGATACGTTTTGCTGGACTGAAATACAGTTATAAATACTATTTGCTCCACTGGAATATCAAAAAGGAAACCCAGCCAAAGCCCCAATAAGAAACAGATAAATACCTTGGCAGTTATCCAGCAAGTGTGCAGCTTGGATTCATCCACAGAGAACCAATGATGGAAAACTTCAAGCACAAATCTCTTTTTCAATTTGTAATAAAGCTTAAAAGCAATATTTAGGAAAAAACAAACAAACAAAAAACAGAAGTTTTCTTCTGCAGACACAGTTTGCCATAGCATGGGTGTCACAACATAAGCCATAAGACACACATTGCATCTGCCGAGCCCACGTAACCGCTCTCAGAGGCATGAAAAATATCACTAGCAGCAACACAACCTTTGACAACACAAAGGTAACAGGCCAGAAAAAATGCTTCAGAGCATGTTGTAGGGGCTGGTTTCTTCACCCAGCCATCACAGCCAGCCTGCTGGAGCTCTCACACCAGGGCACATGGCAATGAGCAAACTCCCATCCACTTTCCTTCCTAAAATACATCTATTTAACCTTAAACAATACCAGTTTACCTACTGCCTCTTGGTAAGAAGTCTGAGTTCACTACAGCAGCTGGCTGCCTTGACCTCCTTCTCTATAAGCCCCACATGAGCTCAGTGGTGCTGATGTGCTCCCTCCCACCAAGGCTGGTCTGACCCTTGTCCCCACCTCACCTGGAAAACAGCACCGCAGCCAGGACACCAAACAGAAACACATCTCGTCCTCTCCAGGAGGTCCGTTCACCTCCACACTTTTTACCATGTTCAGTGTTCTAAGATGAGGATGGGATCCCATTTCACTGGTCTGTCCCAGGAAAACAAGGTGTTATCCACTGACAGGCTGTGTGCTTGGACAGGAAGATTTGCCACATCTCAGCACAGCTCTGACTAACTCTATCTGCAAGCAGATGTTTGAAAGATTTTCAAATTGCAGTGAGTAATTTGGGATTATAGCTGGGAAGTTTCTAAGTGTTTTGACTTTAAACTGGGTGTGTTGCAAAAAATTCAATAAAAGTCACAAACAGGCATTCTTCACAAGTCATATAACCCCTACAAATTGCTGTGACATCAATGAAACTGACTCCTGAAGAAACTAGAAAGTTTGTCATAAACCTGGCCAGTCTCTAAACAATGTCAGGGTATTTTAAAGAGAACTTTTCCCATTTACAACCCAGCAGCACAGCCTTCTACCAGACACTCAGCTCCACGGCTCACCCCCAGGGACCAGAATGGTGAGCTCTCCATCCATGAAAAATGAATATACGTTTTATGCAGCTTCTGAACTCTGAATGACCATGCACTTTACTGAAATGTTATTTCTTTTTATAACTATGTAAGAGCTTAAGGGGGGAAGAAAGAGAAGAAGGAACCCAATGCTGTCACTTTGGAAAGGTTTTATTCTAATCAACCTTACAACGCTTTTTGTTCTACAATAGAAAGAATGTTTAATCTCTCTTGGCTGGCACATTCCCTCCAGGGTTTTACCACTTACAATGGGAGTTTTCACTTTGACTGTGGTAAAAATAGCATCAAACCCCATTGCGAGGCCCCACTTTTACTCTGGATTCATTTGGGAAGTTCTGAAGAACCAATGATGTCATGAGATGTGGGAAAAAAGTAGGAATTCTTTTGAAGAGGAATCATACTTCACTTCATACGCTTCACTTCCTGTGAATACAACTGTCTCTGAAACGTGTTTCACTTGGCTGTTGCAAATCCCTGCATAGCTTGTGGTTTGAATGATTTTTAAAAATATATATAAATGAGCTAAGATTTCCATAACACTTGTTCTTCATGAAATTTCTCCAAACCCTTTCTGGATGTGCAGGCTCAAGGTGTTCCAGATAGGGAGGGAGGACGCAACAGAGGTCTTGGAGTGGAGCCACTCAACTAGGGCTCCAAAGTGCTGAGCTGTTTGTAGAACTGAAACTTCAGCTTTTTCTTCTTTTTTTCACATTGGTTTAGAGGGAAACGAAGCAGTTTTTGTGTAATGAGCTCTGGCCTGAATATTTTCTAAAGCTCAGGCCAAATTCAGCCTCTGAGTTTTGGAAAAGGTTATTAGAAAGTTACAGTGCAAGAAACTCCCCTGTACTTCCAGATTTGTACCAGGCATACAGACTGACAGATGGAAACTTCCCAAGAGGATTTCATTTTGTTCAGAGAGAGGCAAACAAGCGATTTCCATCTGGATGACTCCATTGCAATTGGGAGAACTAAAAAGAAGTGTAGCTCTGGATTGAAGCCAGCACAGACTGAAGCACCAGGTAGTGAGCAATGTGTATGTCCTGTACCAGGAACCACAGGCACCTCTTTGGTTTAGACAAGTCCCATGAAATAGAATAAATGTATTTATCTTTCTACATTTTTTTTCCTACTCTCCATATCAGCACTTTCCAGACTGATGAGGCCATTCCAGATAAACATCCAGATTGAATCTCTGTATCCAACAGAAGCCAAAGCTAAGCTTGTATTTTCAGTCTCTGCCATGGTGACATATAAAGGGGTATCATAAATAAAAAAAGTGAATGTGTTGAATTGCATTAACAGCCATTATGAAGACACCTTTGCTCTCTTTGAGGCCCTGACAATGACAACAGTGCTTTGCTCCTTTCCCAAGAATGAATTTTTGTTCTTTATTTATTTCTCAGGAAGACATATTTAGTTTATAATAGGTGGATTTAATTGCTATCTTAACAGTTGTTGTACCCAACATAAAATGCATCCACAATAGATTGCCAGTAATAAAGCCACAAGAACTGTATTTTAGTAGCAACTAGAAAGCAATAGAAATGGTGTGCTTCTTTTGCTCGAAATAGCTACGGATTGCTGAAATATAAAATTAGACTAAAGGGTCACAGTGTCTCTGCAGCTTTCTCAGCTGTATATTGTGCAGCTCCATTAGTGGAGTCCAACTCTGGTACGAGGTGATGAGCCTTGCACCCTGGATTGAAGAGGCCATGTTTAGTGACAGGTTTGGAAAAAGTATCCTGTTATTCCACACAGAACAGAAGTGAAAGTACTTCAGTCAAATAACAGAAATACCTCCACAGAGTTTACTAAAAATAGGTCAGATTTTCAAAGGAATACAAAGAGTTACATGCCTCTTTTTCCTGACTTTCTGTTCAGGCTGAAGCTCATAACCCCTTTGGTGGGAACAGCAAATAACCGGAGTGAAGGTGGCATCTGACAGCCCAGTGGGTGAAAGGTTTTGGCATACACTGGTCAGGAGACATTTCTACACGTGTCACATACAGGGTGTCAAAGCCAAACATGCAATTTTCTAGCAGTGTACAAGTGGAAAAATAGGTCATAAAATAGGTCAAAAATAAATGCTGGGTAGTTTCTCATTCATTATTTTGATGAGTCCTGATTGAGACGCTAACGGTTTGAAGGGGAAAGGATAAGACATGGACATAAGAGAGACTCTCATTTCCCTGATAGGTGTAAATAATCCATCATGGAGAAGCTTTGGGGTGCTGGAGAGCTTTCTGGTCTGCTAGAGATGTTTCTTAGTCTTGTGCTGGATAAAAATGCAGAAGGCAGGTCACATTTATGCTGCTGCTCTGTAGCCTTCCAGATGATAGGTAATTACTCATGCATGTGTTCTGCAGATGCTCCAGGGATCCATCTGCACACATCTGACTGAGAGTAGATGGTTCTGGATGGGTTCAGAAGAGACCAGAGCTGTATGAAGAGTGGTGGGGCTTGGGGATGCTTAGTAATTCAATTTTGCAGTCTCTGGATAGAAAATAATAAAGCAATGATAATAAGGCTAGCAATATAACACCAGTTCCTTGGGAAACCAAACAACTGTACAGCCATGGAAGAGCAGGGATGTGGCCAAGTGGGGGCAGCCAGCCCACTCTTCAGCTCCAGGACCTATGGCCACAATGTTTGACGCATGCTTCTCCAACCTATAAAAAGTTCTACCACCCCTCAACAACATATCTCTGGGCTTCACTAGGTTTTTCTACTGGAAGGTGTGTTTTTCTGAATGCCCATCCTCAGTCTGCTCTCTTACAACTGAAGGTCACCATAGTTTGTCTGTCCCCAATGGCAATGGTGACCACGCTGATCACTGTTGAGGTTAAGCTCAGCTCTGCTGTGGCAAGTGCAGGCTCCTCGGCAGATGGGCCAACCTGGCAAAGCCTGCGGAGCTCAGGGAGCAAGTGGGGAGGTGAGATCTATGAGGTGTGTGGAGGTGGGAGCACAGAGCATATGATTATCTATTTTCACTGACTGGAGCAACCAGAGAAAGAAGCGATCCCCCAAATCATCCAGGATAAGTTAGGGCTCTATACTGCTTTATCTGACATTAATAGTGAGGTTTGCAATTAATTCAACTCAAAGGGACTTTTGTGTTGACCATAATTCCTCTGCTGCTGGAGAGAATTGCTCTGCAATTTTCTGGAGAAGGAAAACTCTGTAGCTAAGACAAAGCACAGAGGTGGACAGCCAGATGTGATAAAACTCCAGGGAGCCAGCACAGGGAAAATAAGAACTGCCTTATGCAGGACTTAGAAATGGAATAAACAGGTTATTTTTACAAGCTGGAAATGAACATATAACTCCAGGGATGAGGAGGAATGTAGCAAGTAACAGCATTTGCAGCTCAGCATATTCCATTGCTACTAAAAAAAAAAAAAAAGGCAATGAAAGCAGATGGGAATAACACAACCAAAGCACCTCAGAGTTTTATTTAGCCACAGAAGAATTTTGAGAAGCAGAGCAGACAGCACTGTGGTATCTGTAGTTATGGATTCTGCCTCCTGTATGCTCCCTGATAATGGGAGATGTGAACCCCTAATCTGCTGCAGAAGTGCTGGTCATTTTATGCCACCATTAAAATGCAGAATGAGAGCTGCTCTAGTTCTCCTGTGGACACTTATACGTTTTTTTTTTTCTTTGCAGCTTTGGCCAATCCACACTAACAGTCAATTGGACTGGAGTTTTCTTTGCCCCCCAGGCTGGAAAAGTTCAACTGGTTCCTCTGTGAAGTGGGAGACCCAGGTATTAATTATCATAAGGTGGATTTGCAAAGCACCAGTTGGCTCAGCTCTTTTCATTCGTTTTTTCAGCTCACACTAAGTCCTTGAGTCTGTTGTGTCTTATCCCAGTGCATGGAATAGTACATCATTCAACATTATTAAGCATGGCCAAAAGAGATTCTAAATATTAAAAATAAAAAGCAAAAAAAAATGAATTATCACTTGAGAAAGCATTTCTTCACTTATGTTTTATGATCTGTGACAGAAAATTTTGCAATGAACCACAGCTCTTTGTCACTTGGAATAGTTCTGATATTGTTGTTGTTGTTGTACTTTTCCACTACAGCAAAATCACTGGTATTACCCTTGAAACGTCCAGACAGCTCAGGCCAGGGGACCAGACCTTCTGTGGGAATGAACTACTATATCTACAGAAATTTTAATGCATCCAGTGTACCGAGTGTACATTCAGTGGTCATACTTGTAGGAATAACTGTCCTGCGATATGTAAAAAGCTACTGATGGACACCGGTGTGCCGGAGCGTGGCAGTCGGGAGCAGGCACAGGTTGTCACTGTCACACATGTATTGGCTGTGGGTACAAGGCGGGACAAGCACCAGGTTGTTGGCAGCTGATAGGAGTCTAAACTAAGAACTTCAAGAATCATTTGGCCCTTCGCATCCCCTTTTCAAGACATATTTCTTTTGTTTTTCAGTACATTTATTTTGTTTTTTGGTTTTTAACAGGCCCTGTTACGACAGGACAAGGGGTGATGGCTTCAAACTAAAGGAGGGAGATTCAGGCTGGACATGAGGAAGAATGTTTTACACTGGGGGTGGTGAGAGCCTGGCCCAGGTTGCCCAAAGAGGTGGTGGATGAACCATCCCTGGAGACATCCCAGGCCAGGCTGGACGGGGCTCTGAGCAACCTGAGCTGGTGAAGATGTCCCTGCTCATGGCAGGGGGGGCACTGGGGGAGCTTTGGAGGTCCCTTCCAACCCAAACTATCCTATGATTCTATTCTACGATTTTATGAAAGACGTTCCCATGGGTACACACGGCTCTGAGAAGACACAAGCCTTTCTCCACAGACTGGACTTGAGTGCAAAATCATCTGTAAGGTCAGAAACAGAGCAGCAAACAGTGGGGCAGCTGAGTGTGCTCTGAGCCCTCTGAAGGACTCCTCTACATTGAGCCTTTGGAATTTGTCTCTCCTAAGGAGCAGGGGCAACAAACTGCACTATTGTACCCTCTCCCAGCCACACTCAAGTGTTTGCAATGGAAAATGACTATCCCAAGAATAAGAGAAGATGTCACTAAGCCTTACATGTATTTGCTGTTTAGATTCATGCCATCACTTATTCCATTTCCCTGTAATGGCTTCAGACTCTTCTATCTCTCTCTCAGCAGACTTCTCTGCTGCTTTGCATTTAAATTCACCTGCCTTCATAAAAGCATAGTCGAACTGTAAGCAATAAATGAGCCAGACAAAACCAAACATGCTGTTGTTTTCTCGGCTTGCTCTGCGGTCCCAGGCAGAGGATGTTTTTGTGCCCCTTTGAGAAAACTCTGCACATGCTGAGTAACTATTTGAAAACAAATGGGTAGGATTGTACCAGACATCTACTCCTCAGCCTTAGAAGCCTATCCATAAATATTTGTTACCATGATAGTTCTGAAAATAAAGCAATCTGGAACATTCCTTATCAGGCCAGGCTACAGTATCCAGCTTCCTTACACCAATTACTGTCTATTTGACATGATTCGTGCTCTCTTCATTAATGGGATGAAAGGCTTTATGGGATAATAACCTAGTTCCAGTGAACAAGTGTACTTATGAGACCAAAGGCCAAGTCATTTATCCTTGCAGAAGGAGCCTTGAGACTGTAGTGGTTGGAACTGGTCTAGGATGGATAAAACACAAGAGCAAAACTTCTGTCCCATTGGACACAGATCCATCCATGAATGGCTGAGTACGCAGGGGTTCTCACCACAGGAAAGCTGACAGAGCAGAGAACATCCTGCTGATGATGCTGCTACAGGACAAAAGTAGGAGGACAGCCATTGGCTTCACTTGCATATTGAAGATGCTGTAATTAGAGTTACTGCCATGTTAAATAGTTCCTAATGTTTTCTTCAGCTGAATCAAGACTGGGTTGAAAACTAGTGACTTGAAATCATGGCCATTACATTATTGCCAGAATTTATTGGTTTTCTCCCTCTGCAGACAGGACACAGACGGCAATTGCTTCCTAAAACATTCCTCAGCTGTACAACAGTGACAAACATTCTTCTCAGCTCACAAAACCCTAAGACACATTAGAATCTACCTGAGCTGAAAGGTTTTCCTTGGTTCTGGTAGGAGCCATGCAGCAGCCCCTCTCATCGGGGGTGAGGCGTGTTTGATAGACAATAACCGCACAGGCTTTCCACCCCGGCTGTGCCCTACTATCGATCTCTTTGCATTAGCACCCAATTTGTGTGTTCCCTCTAGTAACTTCTGCTGGGTAAGAACAGCACAATCACCTCTGATTGTGATTTCTGGCCATGTGGGACAGTGTCTGCACACCAGGTTCTTGCTGCAGGCTCCGTTTCAGTTCACACAATCCATACACAGAGGTCTACCACAAAGGAAAAAAAATCCATACTGACCAAATATTATCACAGAGTGGCATCAACATATCACATTGGACAGTCCTAATCTATGTGCTGAACAATAACGTGGTGTTCAAAACACCACTGTGAGGAAACCATTCGCTGTAAAGGCAGGCACGGTAAGACAGAGCCTGACAAGGATTTGTAGTAAGGATTTTAGAGGGGTCTGTACTTGTGGCACGTAAAATCAAAGTGGCAATACAGAAAATACCATTTTTAAACTCAGACTGTGTGTTGAAGTTAGACCTCTAAACCAGAGATTTCTGAGTTAACAGCAGGTTCTTACACAGCAGCATTTACTAGAAAAGCAAAGATTTTTATGCAAATCAGTGACTGTAATATAGTTCAAATTATGGCTGTAAGAGAAAGCTTTTGGTTTCTATCACCTTCTTAATCAAGGCAGTATTTACTAACATCTGTGTTTTTTCAGTTTTCTAGTCTGCAGTGATTTTGTGCAGACACCTCTGTCTAACTGGAGGCTTCTACTTGAAAAGTCTTCCTTAGCATCTCTCAGAGACGTTCTGTGTTAGATTGACATAGCAAAAAAAAAAAATTCGATCATTTGGGAGCAATTTATTTTCCACAGCTCTACACTAGTAAACACCCATTTCCATACCACCTACAGATATGTGTATATCTTTTTGTTCTAATATTGAGAAAACAATATTTCCATTCCTCCAATACAAGCAATTCTTGGCTTGATTTTTTAGCTGGTCAAATAATGCTAAGGAAGCAAAGACATTGGAGTTTCTGTCCACACCACTGGGACTATGCAGGCAGGCAAACTCTATTACGGCCACAGACTTATCAAAGGAAAGCTGAATCTCCTCATTAAATCTTGGCGGTTGTTATTTTCAAGAAGAAAGACTCTCTATTGCAGGCAAAATTATGGAAAAATGTGCAAAGGAGTGGTGAAGGATGGCACAGAGAGGCTGCGGGGGGGAGCTGGAGCCCCTGCCCGGGAACATTAATGCTCTTCATCTGATGGGTACCAGGTACAGCCAGGATTGGCTCGGGATTTATGTATTTTAGCCATCAACCCCTATACTGGGCATTTGGATACAATCTGGCATCACTCCATCTTACCTTAACAAAATAAATAAATAAAACCACCAAAACTCACACTTATGTTTTCCTCCAGCATATGGACAGCAAAAACTCATTAAGGGAGGCTTCGTTTGACAAGGATGTATGCCAAAGCTCCCCTTTACAGAGAAGTGTCCAAAGTGCAAAGGGCTAAATTAGAACTGAAGTAATTAAGAGTACACTCCAATAGAAGTGGCATTGATCCCAAAGCCCTGTTGCTCTCTCTATGCCTTTTACTAGTTTGCCATCTGTTAAAATGGATATAAAATTAGTCCTGTTTTCCTAGTGTTTTGGGAGGAAGGGGGAAAACAGAAAAGATGAAGAGGGGATGAGGTACAAGAAGAAGGACTCTGACACAAGGATAATTATGCCTATCTTAAATAATTCTAATTTTTTTCTTAGAATGTTTAGGGAATGCAGTTTGAAGGGAGTTTAAGAGGTTTCCAGTGATCATGTTTAAAGTATGTAGAAGTAATCTAAATGGTTGTTAAAATGCTGACTGGAAGAGAAACATGTTTATGTTATGTTAAACTAGATATTAAAATTGCTTTTTCAGTACTTCAAATGCAAGAAACTGCCTCGCGCTTTTGCTAGCACTCTTAAGAAATGTTAATAAGACCTTTTTCCTGCTACATTTTAAATGGAAGATAGGCAGTATAAACAAAGCTGCAGATTGCTTTCTTTATTCTGCTGGGACATCCAGCTATGCTCCTACTGATAAGAGAGAATTTTGTTTACATATTCTGCATAAAGTTGTCCAGCAAACTTCAAATGAACTCATACCAGGATCCCAAATTCAGTGTATTCAATGGACAACTAGAGCTTTCCCTGGGCACCATCTCCCCCAGCTCCAAGCCAGCTGGGGAACACTAATTCAAATATTGGTGGCAGGGGACTTTGTGATTTAGGAGTCTAGCAAATTATACTGAAGGATTTTTTTAAAATGATGTTGGCAATACTGTAGGCTAGATGTTATCTCAATTCAGGTCGTATTAACCCAGCTCTAAGTCCCTTTATTGGAGGCATCAACCTCTGCTCTGGAGCTGCGATCACAGCCTGGCCAGGCTGGAAGGGACAAACCAGCTGCTGCGGGGTGCAGACATATGCACTGTATGTCTGTCTTTAGCTTAGGATATGTTGCAAAGGAAAGGTAAAGCTGGGATCAGTCAGGCCTTACTGAGAGCTCCCTTCAAAGGAAGGTTTTGATGTATTCTGAACTGTTTGAAATAAACCCCCACCAAATACCTGATGTCCCAGTTGTACCTACACAGGCTCAATTGCCAGAATGTTTAGGTATGTGCATAACAGAAGCCACAATCATACTATGCCTTTAATGCTTAAAACAAACTACTGGGAAAGCACCAATATTTTTGCAAAATAATGGTTTTTTTGGTTGTTTGGTTCCTTTTTTTTCCTCAAAGACTGGATTGACTACAAAAACGAAGGCAAGTTAAAAGTACGAATTCTGTAAAAAATTTGTTCCAAGGAGCAAGCACATGCACCCAGGAAATCTTTGTTGATTGTTGCTAATATCTATGATAATTAAGCTAAAAATACCCACAAAGCAATAGAATTTGCTGAGATGACTCTATTGTCTTAAGCAAATAACGAAGGAAGGAACAGCTAAATTGATCCCATGGCTCTCATTTCAATAATAAAGCAGCAACAACTGTTAATCTATAGCACTTACTTTAGATTACAAACCTAACACCGAATGGGCAATTTCATTAGGGAGAATATAGCTAAGAGAGAAATGCTGGCAGGGAAAAAAGAAGACATCCCCATTGAAACCAAAACATCCTGAGAACTTCTTGCTGCTCTGTACCCAGATATTGGTGTTAGAGAGGCTCCAGCACATGAGACACACGTGTCCCTGGGGACAGAAGGAGCCAAATGAGCAGATGGGGAACTTTTTTCCCCCCCTCTTTTTATTCTTGGCCACGAAATCAACCCATGATCCAAAAGCCAAGAAAACTCACCCACAGATCCCAGCACTGCCTGGAAGAAACAGTTCTCGTTTTCAGTTCGATTCCAGACACTGACACAAATCCACAGATATCGCAGGGGCTGCAGAGCTGGAGCTGAACATCCCCGGAGCGATGCTGCAGGTGAAGAAAAGGCTTCCACCACCTCTGCTGGCAGCTGTGTGGAGCTCATGGGAGTAACAACATTCTGTTCTCACTGAAGGACTTTAAATACCAACATGGAACAACTGACTACCATACTAACAGCCATTTTTTATGGTAGGACCAGATTTCACAGGTACTAGGCAACTTTCTGAGACCTTGTTGAGGTCTTTGCCAATCTTTGAAAACAGACCCTAGAAGTTTTGGTAACATCTTCTGTGTGTCTTCATGAAGAGTAAATGTCTCTTAAGATTTCTGCATATGTATATATATATATCACATTCTGTGATTCTGTGAGATATAGATATATAGATATATAGATATATAGATATATAGATATATAGATATATAGATATATAGATATATAGATATATATGCATGCTCTCCCCAGGTGTCATGCTGTCTTACACCAACATTCTACATTCTTTTCAACACTAATAAAGGACAAGGAAAAGCCAAAATTCAACTGACATCACCAGGAGTTTTTACTGACCGCAGTGACCTTGAAAATACCCTGGTCATGTCAGTGCAACAGCAGGAATCAGGATGTCAGTGTTAGTGCTGGAATTGAGTTATTTTAACGTGACTTTACTGAAAAGGAAGATTTAGTAGCTGCTCAAGAGGGAGGAGGCTTGAAATCTATAACCAGTATTCCTGTTTAAAATTCTGTTAGCCAAATTTATGACACACACTGGAGTCCCATTTTTCCTCTAGTAAGAATATTTCTTTCAGCCATTCATTTTGCATTTCACGAGACACTCCTGCAGATGCAATGAGCTATATCACTCTATTCTGTTTATACAGCATCCTGAAATCTAGACACTTCAAAACCTGTGTGTGTTGTGATGACTGTGTAGAATACCTCAATGAAAGTCTACTTCTGCATCCTTGATAATTCATTTGTATCCAAGTGAAAATATTTATTGTAGCATTTGAAAAGGCTGTTCTAAGCCATGGGGTAGGTGTTCACAAAACCTAACTCCCTGCACCCAGGTTCTTGCAAGAATTCATCCTGTACATAGAATCTCCTTTATCACAGGAGTTTAGTAAAACGTTGCCTCTCCCTAATGAATTTTCCATTTTTCTTTTCCTTTGTTGCAATACACATGCATTTTACCAGTACACCATAACTGTGTGGCTTTAATTTTGTTATAATACTCAGGGAATAGTTAGTTCTGTATCTTCTAATGAAGAACAAATGTATGCATTCAAAAATTAAATATTTACTTTCCAAAGAGCCATCATGAGTTTTTGTGAGTGCTTATCTTCATTACGCATGGAAAATTAAATGCACTCTGTGTAATAATTCCGCTGGTATAATAAAGGATTATGTATGACAAGGGAAAAGTGATCCAGTTCAGCAAGAAAAAAGCACACACCCTTCTCATAAAATTTGAGTTCAAATTGCAATAGGCTCAGGTCTTATCAGATATAACAAGTTTAGACTTATTTTACTGCATTGAGATATACTGTAGTGGGTGACACTGATTGCTCAGGAGGTCCAATACTGACTCAGCCTACAGGTTTGAGGGAAACATTGGGTAGTACCAAATGTTGCAAGTCTCATGTGAAACTTATGCAGGCAGAAGTATTCTCATTCCTTCCCCAGGTGCTAAAACAGATATGGCTCAGTGGCAACTCCCCTAATTAATTAATTAATTAATTAGTTAATTAATTAAAATATATGTGTATATATACATTAAAAATAAAATATTCAGGATTTACTGAATATCTGATTTCTACAAAGGGGGTGAATTGAGAACTTCACAGATGGGTGGAAATCAATACCTAAGTATAGGTGTTGTGGTGTCACGGAGACACCTCAAAAGTCAGTTTCAGGTGGACAACAAGTTCCAAAACAGACTTTCTTCTAGTCAGAAAAGTGTAGCAAACTGACTAGAAGCAGGGTTTATATAATTATTTAGCACTCTGACAACATAAAATACAGGTTCAGATATCAGTTGAGGAGATTATGACAACATAAGAATAATGAGGATCCACAACGTGCATGCAAACACAAGCAACAAAACCAGAGGCCTCTCACTCAAGGGCACCCACAAGAAATAATCTCCACCTGGGTTAGGCAAGGGCTCACACTCACCTGGGTTAGGTGAGAACTCATTCCAGGATATATCCAGTAAATAACCACTTACCACAGCAGGAGGTGAGATGCTCTCAATCCCAGGAAGTCTCCTTAGACGGCATCCCAGTCTAAGGGAAGGGCTCCAGTTCATAGACCCACTGCTCCGAGAAGACCACTCCAAGGGGTTCTTCAGCAGGGACCACATTTTAAACCTTGGTCAGATCAGGCTGTGGGCATCACAACATGGTGCAGAAGCTTCTCAGCTTCTCTGGGCACCTCCTTTTTTAAGGACACTGTCAATCAACTGAGGGTCCCACCCCTCTTGCCCCCCAAGCTGGATGGAGGTGAGGTCACCCTGCTGGGGGGTGGCACCTTGGCATAATTTTAGATGTGTCCCTTGGGACAGGCACAACGGAGCACAAAAGGTCCTAAGGAGCCATCAACTCCCCTATTGAAGACTCCAGAGCTCAGGAGGATGTGCAACTGCCACAAGTGGGATGGGAAGGCCAGGAAGACAGCTCAAGAAAGCACTAGCCTTATTTTTAGCAGATCATAGTTGTGCACAACTCACAGATACCACTCCAGATGAAATCAGCAGCAGGGCTGTTCCTGTAACAGAGATGCATTATAGCTAAGCACATTGCCTTAGCACTTACCCCACCTAAAACCTGCAAGTCTCCTCATTTCTCTTTCTTGGGCACATCAGTGGTACATGAAACAATCCAATGCCTCTGGTAGCCAAGACACATGGTTTACACAGCAAAATCTGCTGTTCTCCCTGTTTCCTGGCACTGGGGAATCTGTTTATTCCTCATCTTCTTTGGAAACCTTGTGATGCTGGAGCTTTTGAATTTTGACCCTTGTCTTCAGGCTATTAAACAGTTGTTCCAGCCTTTTAGATTAGATAACCCAACTTCCAACTTGCTTTAGGAGGTTAAAAGATACAGAGACAACCTCGAGCTTTTTGCATCAACTAATCTATTGCTAAACCACTTGCAATTTCCCTCTCTCTGCAGATATGCTAACCTCCAGTCACTGCATGAAAAGGTTTAACAGTTTCTAAAACACAGAAATATACACAAGCCCAGAACTTCGAACTGCTTTTTGCTGTGGATTTCATGGACAATTTGAGGCTTGCAAGGCATTACCCAAACTTGGGGTTCTGCAGGAGCTGTGTCCCTCTGCTCCCTTGCATAGCCCTGCAACCTTCCCAAAGCTCTTCCACTGCTGTCTTACATCTCCCAGCATCCTTTCCAGGGACAACTCTTACACCATCTGCTAATCTTAGCTCTTCTTCTACAAATGAGCTGTCTCCTAGTAGTATATTTGGCTGTCTTAAGTACAGTTTTCAAAACAACCTAAAATATTCAGCAGCCATTTTCCAAAATAACCTAGAGTGAAACCTACAAAATTATGGAATTGTGAAAAAGCCACAGAAGCTTGTCAGAGGATTTTTAACAACAGGCGAGACACCTGGTGAGACGCCCATCTGCATCTCCACCCACCTCAGTGCTCACCGGCCCCAAGGTCTCAGGATGCCTCAGTCCCAACCTCAAACAAACATGAGTTTGTAAATCATCTTGGCAGTTTTGAGAATCAGTCAGTTTAATTAAACTCAATATAAAAAAAAATTAATCTGTGATGTAAAATGCCATGGGCAAACATTTCACCAGCATAAGCTGTTATAGCTCCATTAAAGTCAAAGGAATTATGACAATGTACACCAGCTGGAACCCGTCACCAGCATGTGTGACAACAAATGAGTTTGTAACTTGAGAAAACAGTACCTAAGTGTACAGTTAAGCACCTGGGGCCAAATCCTCATCATGCATCCTCGTTCCCTTACACACCCACTTATGTTGTCAGAGCAGCATTAATTGGTGTGAAAACAAACACAAATCAAATTTAACAAAATAACGCACACACCAGGGAGAGAATAGCTGCGAGGCCACATGCATTATGATAGAGTGCTCAATGCCATATGCAGCAACAGTATCTTGATTTAAAGCTCAGAAATTTCCAGCAGCCCAGGCTGCACTCACACAGCTGCTGCTCACCTGAGCAGCCCCTCTGCAATTCGTTGACCTGCTTATGCAAACGCACACAGGCACAAAGCACAACCATTCTCTTGCCTCATGTGGCACCTCAGCATTCAATAGATCTGTTATCGCTCCAAGCTGAATGTACCCACAAGCCAAAAAATGAATCAAAGTAGAAAAACAGCTGTGGTTTCCCTGGTGGCAGCTGACCTTGCTTTCCGAGAGCACGTCTGCATGGGGAGCACCATCCGGCAGAGCGTCAATCACGGCTGTCGGAACGGCTCCCATCAGAGCTCCGGCTTCACCAGGCTGCAAACTCAGCTGCAGAGCAGCTGGGTGGGACCTGAGGATAATCAAAGTCTACTCAGAGATCACAAAGGAGACCAGACCTACTTACCAATGGGGAGACTGAGGCACAGAGCAATGTAGAAATTGCCAAGCAGCAGCTGAGCACATCCATCCACAAAGTCCTGTAAGAACAGAACTCTTTTCACAACTCTAATGGGAGCTGGGGCAAGTATATTTTTCTACTTTTCTTGGCTTACACTAATCCAAATACTGTTCTTAGAGCCACTAGTACCATCTTCTGGGTCTTAATGGTGTTAGGCAGAGCTGGACAACAAGCTTCACCCAGCAAGGGAACCATCCTGCGTGCAGCTGCATGGCTCTTGCTGACACGCTGGGGTCAGGAGCCAAGCCTGGAAGTGGAAGACCCTATTTGGATGGTCATCAACCACAACAGAAACTCTGAATGCGATGCTTCACCCAGTTGTAATTCTGTTAGCTCTAGTATTATTGTGCTTGTTACTTACAATTATTTTATGTATAAAAGCCCAGTACACATGTAAGCGAAGGATCTCTATTTGATGATCAGTGGAACTACTGAGTGAAAAACTGTATTATCTTAGAATAAATGTGGTTCACCAAAAAAAGTATTTAAATTCAGCTTAATGTAATATGAACTCTTGTGTTATCCACCAGCCATGGATGAACCTGCATCTTCTCCTTCAGACTGGAAAGCAGCTTATTGCCATCATGTCAATGGTACGTTCTGAAATTGACATAGGAGATAGTCAGTACATTATGTCCAGGAGATTTTTCAGCAATTTGAGGAATCCTCTGTTCTTTTCAGGTCTGCTTTAAAACATCTGTAAAATAAGCTGAATTATTTGAAACTACCCTGATGCTTAAACTTACGGCTGAACTTTCTGAAATAGATTTTCTGGCACTCCAGACACTTAACACAATTGTTCTATGTTTACTCTTTTTTAGAGAACAGGACTAGAAACAGTCAAGTAAGAATCACTCTCTTAGATCAGATTTTGTAAACTTTAGACATGACAAGGTGCAAGCAGGTGAATTAGGTTGGTTTTCATCTTTTTTTCCCTAGTTTTGGAAACAGTGTTTTCGCTACTTCCTCTGAGGATTTTCTGCACTGCCTTCCCCCCTGATTCTTCCTGAAAAATGTGATGATGAAAGAGAAAGAAAAACGATTGCCGTTCTCTTCCGGCATCTCCTCGGCCCCCAGCGCGCTGTTTCCAGCAGGACACACCTGATCTGCTGTGCCCATGTGAGATCTGGCAGGGACTTTCCCCTCCTCAGATTCACTTTTGGGCCTGTTTCTCCCGCCTCAGGCTGGGAACAGATACCAGCGTTGCCTGCAAATTAAAATGCTATTGCCTGACCACAGCCTTGGATCTAATGACCTAATTACACCATCCCACCTCAGACCCCTTCAATGAGTCATTTTCACTATGACCTCATTGCCAAGTGTTCTGTTTTATTGATTTTAAGTGTCTCATTGCCAAATTCCAGGGTTTCCCTTGCTGCTCCTTCACCCCTGTTCTAAGTGTCTCTGTTCTTGCTAGTGAGCTGCTCCCCCTTTTCCCATCCATTACTTCCAGGGATCTTCTGTGGAAGCCAGTAAAGCCTCCCAGCAAGTTGTATTGATTTCACGTGGAAACACACACTGTTTTTGAAACCTGCATAGTAACTAGAACAAGTCATCCGTCTCTGGAGTTCTACCAAATTCCCTGAGGTCTGCAAAGGTACAAACTTCAGTGGCATCGTCCCATTTCACCCCTTTTTCTTTAGGAATCAACAAGCCTGAGCTGCTTTGTAAAAGTTGTTGTTTACTGTTTGCTCCTCCAAATAAACTTTTTCTTCCTTGCTACACCGTGGTAATCTGGCTCTGGCAAATAAAGCGGCTCCCGATGATCTCACCGCAGGGCTGCTTCTTCTTGTTGGAACAATCAGCGCAGGAGCAGCAGGAGAGTGTTCAGATAGCAACAGAGAGATGAGAGAGAAAACAACAACAAAAAAAAAAGGAATAAAGCAAACAAACAAACAAACAAACCAAACAAAAAACACTTCACCAAAATATGAGCAGGCCTCTTGTTTCTCCAGATGTTCTCAGAAAGGACTGAAGCACGTTATCCCAGCTTCCTCTGATCAGCACAGACATGGGGATGCTGGGCTCCTCTCCTGCCGCTTCCTGCAGACCCCCAGAAACCACAGGGCTGTTCCTCCTGGTAGCTGCAAAGGACCCTCAGCTGTTAGAAAGGTGACACTTCAAGTCCCACCTCACTTTGATTTTCCACCAAGCTCTCTGAAGTACCCAACAGCCGTGTGCAAAACTCATTCCTCGTAGCCAGAGCAGAGCACAGAGGTTTCAGAAAGGCAGAGGGAGCCATGGGAAGGAAGGCTTGGGAGAAAGTGAAGCACCTACTTTTCTTGCTGGAGTTTTCTATCCTGTAATTTTACCTACAGCAGAACTGTGCAATTTTGCAGTAAAGGCTGGGAGACCCATTGTGAGCTACTGAACCTTGTGAATTACAAAGTAATTGGAAAAACACAATGAAAACCAGGATTTGCACCATAAAGCATTCCTAATTCGTTTATTGCTATGGCTATAGGTTTGGTTATTTAAGAGAACACTTTGCAACACACTGCCGTACTTATGAGGGGATGCTTAGTGAAGGAAACAAACAGATTACAAAGTCCTAATAAAGGGAGGTTTCACTGTAAGCCAGAAGGGCAGCATTATTGCAGCAGTAAAGATCCTGTCTATGAAGAAATACCCGGAGCCAACTGAATTGCACTGGACTTTATAAGAGGACAGATTAATGAAATCACATTTGCAGCTGTTGCACAAACCCCTACCTAGTCCTCTCTCCCTTGGGGAAGCCACCTTCTCCATATCTCAGTGATGTAGGGCAGAGCAGTCACCTGCACGAGCAAGAAACCTCCTCTGCAGCCACTCTCGACACCCCGCAAATCCATCAGCATACTTTTTTCTTTCCAGTCCTGACAGCCTTTCGCCTCTTGCTACACAGACCAGACAAATGGGGTTTAGCAGTAAATATACCAGCAGGTGCTAAATAAAACCGTTCAGCTCAGGTAATGGCAGCACATCCACCGAGCCAGCAGCAGGACCGACGCTTTCATTTGGCAGTAGTCTGGGTCCAGACCAGGCATTCTGTCCTTCGCAGAGCTGCAGCCGCCGTGCTCGCTGCCCCACGCTGGCGTGTGCAGGGCAGGGTACGGAACACTGGACTCTGCTTCTGCTTCAGACACGGGTGCTGTTGAGTATACATGGTACAAAATCATTCAGAGGAGACCAAATCCTCTGCTGCAACACCTGCAGACCTCAAAATAAGTACAGATCGTGCGAATGCACAGGAAGGGACAGGGTTCAGCCCACCGGCTCCCTGTGGGGAGCAGCCCGCGCCGCCAGGCGCAGCCCCGGCTCCCCGACAAGCCTCAGATCCATTCCAAAAAGTGGAAAAGGTTGCCCTACACTTTGTCATTTCTCTCTGCTTCCAGCTGTGATACTCATTCTCACCCTTCACACGCTCAGTAATAAACGAAGAGCAAGTACGAGATGATAAAAATGTTTATCTTCCCCTTCCTTTTTTCTTTCTCTTTCTGTGGATTTGCTACACATGTGCTAGTTAGTGATGGATGAGTTTAATCCTTACCCTTTTCCTAAGGTCTGGTGATTATTTACTGGTGTTCTTGTAGTTTGCTGATCTATATCTACAAAGGGAATTTTGTAATATGTAATGCCTGCGTTAATGGGATTTTTGGCCTGTATAAATCATCCAACACCGATAGTCACTGTGGAATACATGCCTCTGAAGTGGACAAGGTCCCACAGCCCCTTTGAAAGCCACAAATGGTGCTTTTTAACCCTCTAATTCTTTTTAAACCCTCTATGAAGATCCCTCCTTCTCTCCCAACTCCCCCAAAAAACAATGTACCAAAAAACCCACCTGTGAATGCTTTTGGTGTTTGAATACACTAAACTCTTCAATGGCTTTGCTGCTGATCTGGTTTGGGTTACAGTTCAGCCACCTGAATTTTTAATCTTTAGGTTATTTGTGTTTGTGCTATATTGGTCAGAAAAAGCAGGCTGACCTTACCCCTATAGATGTCTGACTCTAGAAGGGTGGGATTTTACTTTGAAATTGTTAAAAACTCCCATAAGTCTATAACATTGAAGATATGCCCACTTTTCCTACTAAAATTTCCTTTTATTATAGGATTATAAACATAATAGGCAATGCAATATTTGCAGAGATAGAATACCTTCCCCAGCTTTATTTATTCAGCACTATTAATATCTGGACGCAATCCCCTAGTTCACATAAAATATCTGAGGGAGACAGTCGCTCTCGACCCTGCTGTGTAAATATGGCAGGCTGACCTTTAAAACAATGCTGCAGGAGTCGCATTTTGCATTTATAGGTCTCCACTTATCCCGTATGATCCCACACCAGCACCAGACACACCGACTGTGGGGAGGCAGGAGCTCCAGTGTGTGAGCTGGGGGACACACAGCTTGAGATCTGGGGCACAGAAGCCAGCAGAACCTCAGACATCAGCCTGGCAGGTAGACTCAGCTACCCCACAGTTTACTTTGTCCCCTGAGAAATACTTGTGCACCCAGACATTTGCCTGTTCTTTCTAAATTCGACAATAAAAGATATTACCTCTTCCCACACATCTTATTCCAAATAGAAATTAACTGGAATTGAGCGATAGGAGATTTGGTTTTCCTATATCAGGTTTGCTACCTGCCTCATGAAGTCACAATACAACTTGCATGAAAAGGTTGGGGAGCACGATTGGAGAAATTCCTGGCTTGGGAGTCAGTGATACTTCTGTGGAAGCCCTTTTATCATTTAGGAAATAATTTCTGTTTAAACGGTTTGAGTGGGGATGACCTTAGAAATAACAAGAGAAGATCTCTTCTCATTTCTAGGTAAGTTTGTTAACTTCTCAGAAAGTCCACTGAATATTCAGAGACTCCTCATTTACACAGAGAAGATATTCCCCTTCATGCCAAGTAACATCAATAGCATGTATCTTCACTACCCAATGAATATTAGGAGAAAATAAATGAGTGAGGCTTTTCAAACCACAATGGAAACATTATTCATCTTGAAAATCTTTTGGATGCTTATACACATAGTTTTGTTTCAATGAACAGGCAGAAGAACTGTTGGAGTCAGTATTTGTATATACGCACATGTATAGAAAGCTTTTCAAGATCTGAGTCTATTCTTCCCAGCTCTTATAACTTCATATAGAATATGATGCAGAGGGTATGTCTGATCCAGTAACAAGAAAAAATTTCTCAACTTTGTCTGAATCATGCAGACACATTTTTTGAGAGAAACAAGCTTCACTGATGACAGAACCACTTGTAAATTATTCAGCCCTGGCATTCATCTCTGAGACTTCAACTAAAACTTCATTTTTTATGCTGAACTATCACAGAAGACACAGAAATAACAATAACTCCTGTTTGTTAAGATCACACCTGCTTTCAAGATGTGCAGCTGAATAAAATGAAATCTGCCTTCATTTACCACCCAAGAGGCTGCTGCATTTCAAAGAGGTGATAGCCAAATGCATGAGGATGATAAGAAAGAGCTGTTCAAGGAATGATTCTCAGCAATGACTAATATTCGATAATAACAGCCATGAAATGAAAGCAGAGTTAACTTTTATTAAATAATTTTCCACTGCCTCCACACTGAAGCATTAGCATGAGCAGCAGAGAGCTTAACTAAATTATCAGTTGAGAAAGTGCGGTCGGGAGCTATTACAAAATGTAGCAGCAGTAATGAAATTCAAATCCCATGATTGCTCTTAGAGAAGTTGTTTTATAGACGTGGAGGTGGGGAAGGAAAGGCAATCCTAGTTAGTAGCCGATAACAACAGTAACCATCAGCCTCCTCCACTTCACCCACCTTGGCAGGTGGCACTTACTGCGCCTTGGTGCGAGCACAGGACAACTCATGTCCATAATAGGTATGTCTCATGTTGTCTTCTTCTGACTCATCTGATTTTCAAAACATAAAGGTCTAGGGACTCTAGTTTTGTTTTCATGACTTGCTGCTTTGCTGGAAATTTTTATTAAGGGCTTTTCCTCCTTTCCCTTCATACGTGGTTGGTGGCTGTGCTGATCTAAGAGTGAAATACAAAGACGAGCAGCAATGGTGAACCAGGCCAAAACGCGTTTAAAGACACACAATGGAGACATAAATCAGACGAATGCAGACAACAAAGAAAACATAAATAATCGTGTACAGAAAAGAGATTCACCTAAAGGTTAGATTAAAAATATCCTCAAACGAACAAACAAAAAATTAGTTGCACAAGGCGGTTGGGCTGGAATCCATTTTGTTATTACAGTTCTCTCCCACTTTCTGTTGAATTATGAAGGATTATTAATTATTGCGGCTACCATGGTATTCCTGGTATGGTACTGTGCTAAATAAACACAATACACAAAATGCAAACAATACAACATGCTTTATACTCCCACCTGCCTATATTTCTTCATCACCTATACATATTCATCAGAGCTCCTTGGACTCAATGCAGCAGGATAAGAAAATCATCCATGAGTGACCAGCGCACCAGCTGAGTTAGGAGAACAGAAGGGGAACAGTTGGAAGTCCTCCTAGTGAAGACATTAAAAAATAAAATAAAATTAAAATAAAATTAAAATAAAATAAAATAAAATAAAATAAATAAAATAAAATAAAATAAAATAAAATAAAATAAAATAAAATAAAATAAAATAAAATAAAATAAAATAAAATAAAATAAAATAAAATAAAATAAAATAAAATAAAATAAAATAATGCAAATGATATGACCTACTCATTTTTGCTCCTTCTTGTTGGTGCCCTTACTGATACCTCCTGATGTGCTGTAACTCACTGTTTAGTCATCTCAGAGCTAATTATACATCTACTCCTTAGTTTCTTTGATCCATTATTTTTATGAGAAACTGAAAGAGCTCAGTCTAGCAAGATATTCAAAGTAAAGACACCTTGTTCAGGAGCTATAATTAACAAACTGGAGAGGAGATATCTGAGACTAGAAAATTTGAGAAAAAGAAAAGAAAATTAAAATGAGATGCCATGTGTAAAAAGTGGTCAGCCACATTCACACTGAAAATAAAATCAAACTTAATGTGACTAAGCACTAAGTAGACCACACATTGGTATTGTGGATTTATTGGCAACTGAGTCTCTGAATTCCAAAGCACAATGTTCAATCACAGGCAATTAGAATTCATGTAAGAAACGCTGGCTGGAAAGTGTGGTCGGTTATTCAGGTCAGAGAAGACAGGACTCTGGCTTCCGAATTTACTACCCAAAAAGATAAACTGCAATGGCTGGTAGGTTAGACCTACTACAAAACATTCACAACTCCATACTTTGCTAAAGTATCAAATGCCAATTACTTTTCTTAGCTGCTCAACATGGTCATTAATACCTGCTCTGGGATCACTTGTTTTTCCTTTCACAGGAAAGATGCATTGACAGAAATTTATAACAATATGGACTCATTCATGGTATTCAACGAAGATATATTTTCTCCCCTCACTCTCATGTACTCTTTCCAAGGGATAAACCTTGGCTTTGGCTTTACTGTACGTTGCCTTGCATGGGTGGCTCATTTCAATAGCCACCAGATTGCCTCCCAGCATTAGTTTCAGGTTCTCCATCTCTTCAGTTTACAGCTCTCTCTCTGGACCTGGCTGTTTTGTGCCTTATTAAAACAACACGCAATTCCCTCAAATCTATGTCCTGATTTTATCTAAATTAATCAGCAGGCTTTATTTTGTTGGTTTGCTTTCCTCTTGGAGCATGGCCTCATCATACCCTTATTCATGAAACAGAGATCATCTCCAATCCCAGAATGTCAATATATTTTATCTCCTGCAGAGCTCAAAACATCAGTAGCATTCTCAGTGCGATCTTAGAGCAGAGCTGCATCGTTTCATCATCTCTGGCTCTCGTTGTGCTCATCCAGCCTCCCTGTGTTATTACACCATTACACTCCTCTGCATTGTGCTGAGCACGTGCTAAGCCGAACAGCTGTGCATGCGAATGCTCCTGGATCAGTAAACTGATTTCCAGATAGCTATTAGGGGCAGAAGACATCGCCACTAAAAAGTGGGGAAAAAGAAAGACTGACACAGTTAAATCAGTTCCAAAAGTGACCTGGAGGACCTGTGGGTTACAGGAGTGTACAGATGGGGCAGCTCCCGGTGTCACCTAGACAGCCATGGAGCCAAACTGCTCTGAAAGCCAGTAATAGCATATGTCTTATTTTCACAGGACCCTTGAAAACACTACTTAAATCCACTGTAGAGCTTTGTGAATTGAAGTAGTGATGGAATATTATGAAACACTTGGAGATATGATTCTTCTACAGAGGGAAAATGCCATCTTATGAGCCTTTTATCTTATGGCAAGAATTGTATCTTGCCTCAATATGCAAATGTTGGAAGCATCTTTTCATCTGCTTCCACAAGGGAGCAGCCACGATTATCTGAACCTATCTGTAGGCTTTAGCTGCTCTTACCAACTGCTCACAACATTTTAGGGCTTCCCACAATCCAGGTACGATAAAGGTTTCCCCAAAAAATAAACTCAATACATCTGAGAGATTAAAAGATCCTCAATTCCAAATGCTACTGGACATCAGTGCATCCTGTGGCTGGGAGTTCTTCCATGTGTTAAAATACATGAACTCCACTCCCGGCTTTGCTGCAGACCTTCTTGACCTTGGGTAAGTCATTTTGCTTCTGCTGTTTCTGCTCTAGTGCTTTGTTTTTCAAGTGAAAGATCCCTTGGGAATGGATGTGTCTCACACCGTGTGTTGAAATACCACCACCCTGAGCAGTAGGATCAGAGTCCTGACTGGACAGCACACTTCATTAGCAAAGACACATACCGCAAGTAAATGCTTCCTATCAGGACTTACTTAACAATTAAAGCTTTAAAACACATGCTTTTTTGCATCAGAATTATCTTTTTCACTTGAAATTATGCAAAAGAAAAAAATGTCCTGCACCTCAAGAGATTTGGATTGATTTGTCACTGACACCCACAGGGACATGTTGCAAGGTCTGGTTCATACACTACCTGTCATCTTCCCGACTGCGGCACATTTCCAACAGATGGGCTGGACTCTCTTGAGACTCCCAGCTATGTTACATGTCCTGATATAGCTGTGACAATTGTTCCTAATCATCTAGGATATCTCTGCTGCTTCTTTTTAACATCTTCTGAGAAAACACAATCATCTGCGTGTCTACTTTCTGTAGTAATCTGACAACACAGAGCAGCAGTCCATGTCGTACCCCCTGTTTGCAGAGATTTTGCTCTGAGGTCAATGTTCTGCCTGGTAATTTGTTTTCCATCAATCTTTTTTTGTTTACTGCCTAGGAAAAGTGTCTGTGGCAAACCCATGCTATGTCATTAAAATCTGGGGAGTGTTAGCCAGGAAAGGGCACTGTCATTAAGCAAAATTATTGGTAAATATGTTCATCTCTCCCAAATGCACAATACTTTTTTCTTACTGTGACTTACGCATTATGAACATTGCAACAGTTACGCATGGAAGAGGTATATACTTACATATCTCAAGGTATCCTCTTATTCTAGTTCACTACAGGTGACTCCTAAAGACCCTAAGGGAGAAAGAAAATAGATTTCAAGGACATTTTGGGAAGATATCCTGAGAAACATAAAAGCCTTATCCTTCTGTGGATTACCATCCTGACCCCAGAAGCTGCAGGTTCCTGGTTTAATGCTCCTTATGAAGACAGATAAATTGCAGACTGAACAGACGCAAGCAAAGCTTCACGATTAAATAGAGGAGTCAATGCGTGGGAACAATCAATATAAAAGAACAAAACTCTACTTTTAACAGGATCATTAATTTCATGGGTAGAGCAAAATGCTTGTCCTTTAAAGGACTTTCTACTGTATATCACCTCCAAAGCCCAGGTGGTTACAAGCTTGCAGCACTTGTTTCCAAGGCCTAAACTTCAGCAGAAACTTTGGAGGCAACTGTTCTTTCTCCTTGAAGATCCAAATGACCTTGAGATTTTTAATATAAAAATTACACCTTTGTTCATGCTGTAGTCTGTAAAAGCCATTTTAGTACTGATCAGGAGCTTTTAAACAAGACCCAAATAATTGGCACGTTGCTGGGACTTAATAAAAACATCAGTTAAACACATAAAAGCTCTGCAACTCATCTGCAGAAGCAAATGGTTGTAGCTCACTGGGTTGGTCCCTAATAGATACGCACAAATGCCACCTAGAGGGAAGAGCAAGCAATAGCCATTTTCTTCTCTGAGGTGTGTGGGGCGTAAGCGGGTACGGGGGGTCCGGGCATGACGCCGGGGTTCCGAGGGGGTCCCGACGTTGGCGCCGACATCTCGCCTTGAAACGGATAAATTAACAGCAGAGTCAATTATACTCTTAATTGGCATTCTTATATTGACAGCGCTGGGGAGCTCTGGCGATCATCCTCCATGAGTGCTCCAACCACTGGATGTTCTTGCATTGCTTATATTCGCACAATTATTGCATATTAATTACAATTTTTAAGGATTTTTAACATAGAATGTACCTTTACTAGGAAATGATTACATCAAGATGGAGTTAGTTATTTATCGGTCTTTGCTGCCATCTAGCGGCCTATTGCCGGTACCACAGTCTCTTTCGGCGGGGGCCTCTAGTGGTCTTCTCAGGTGTCCCCTGATTGACACCTCCATGTTAGCAGCTCTTCGAATTAGTGCTCACTAATTGATTATTTTCTTTCTTACAATGCACCTATTAATTTACAGTTAAACATAAGCTAAATACTCTGCTTCTAAACAGTATGTTCCTTAATAGTCTGTCTCTAGCTTGTCATGCAAGAGAATCTAAGGCTTGAAAATTACCCCTTCCTTTGGTGGGTACTTAGAAAGCATTCGCCATGTCTATTGATTAATGATGGGTGTGTCCTTTGCAACTTAATCACGGTATAGGTTAGATTGGCAGCTCCTCTTCAGCCTGGGGGTCCGGGCATGACCCTCGTGTCAGTCCAGTGTGGTCCCGTGGGTCCTGGCGTTGACCCCGGCATCACGCAGGGGGGGGGCGGGCATGACCCCGGGGGTCCCGGCTTAGACCCCAGCATCACGCTGGGGCGGGGGGGGTCCAGGCGTGACCCGGGGTCATATCGGCAGGGTCCCGGGGGGTCCCGACGTGGATCCCGGCATCACACCGGCGGGGGTTGAGGCATGAATCCAGAGTCACACCGGTGGGATCCTGGCAGGTTCCTCGAGCTGACCCCGGCATCATGCCGTGGGTGTCTCAGTATGACCCTGGGGTAATGCTGGCAGGGCCCTGAGGGTGTCCTGGACCTTATCCGGCATGATGCTTTGGGTCTGGGCATGACCCTGGGTCCATGGCAGCCCAGTCTGCGGTACCCGGGACTAGCCCTTGCTCCGCCCACGGGCCCGACAGTCTGGCCCGCTGGCCCCCGGCCCCCTATAGCCCGGGGCCGCGGCTCCGCTCGCCGGGTCGGGGGAACGTAGGGCTGGCCTCGGTCCCCCAGGGGGCTGAGCCGGTGGGCTGCCAGGTGCAGCCGGGGGGGAACCACTGTGGTAGTCGGAACGGTTATGTGGGTAGGGTGCGGACAAGGTGCGGGCAATTCAGGCAGGGTGTGGGCAGTGCGGGATGAAGTGCGGGCAGCTCACTGAGGCTGCAGGCAGTATCCGTGCAGGGTGCGGGCACTGGGGACAAGGTGTTGGCAGGCTGCGGGACTGTGGGCAGGCTGCGGGACTGTGGGCAAGCAGCGGGCAGCGCGGGCCGGGTGCTTGCCGGGCGCGGGCAGGCGCTGCGCGGGCGCGCACGGCGGATGAGCTCACTGCAGTCTCACCGCACATGAGCGGCGGGGCTGGAGCCGCCCGGCGCCGAGGGGCGGGGGCGGGCGGGGGCGGGCAGCGGAGCCGCCGCGTCTGCGGGAGCCGCCGCCGCCGCCCCGCCGGGCCGCGCCGGGCAGCGCCGGGGAGCGCAGCGGGGAGCGCCGGGGAGCGCAGCGGAGCAGCCGGCACCGCCGAGCGCGGCGGCAGCGGGCGGGAGGAGCGCGGCCGCGGGACCCGGCGGGGCCGCTGACATCGGCAGAGCCGCACCCCGGGCCCCGGCAGCGACCTCCCCGCCCGGCCCTGGGGGCGCTGGGCCCCTCCGCCCCGGCCATGCTCGGCCTGGATGTGTGCGAGGCCGGCGGGCAGCTGCTGGAGCTGCTCTGGCTGGCGCTGTGCTACCGAGGTGAGCGGCGGCCGGGCCGGGGGAGTGCGTCCCCGCATCGGGAGGGCATCGCCCGGGTGCCCCGGGGGTGGGCATCGCCTGGGGGCGGCGGGGTGGGCATCGCCCCGGGGGGAGCATCGCCCCGAGTCCCCAACAGGTGAGCATCACCTCGGGTACCATGTGCGTTCAGGAGTGAGCATCACCCCAGGCCCTGGGGGACCAGAGCATCCTGTAGGGGCGGGGGACCCCCCAGCCGCTGCCTCTGCCACCTTGCAGCCCGACCTGTGGCACCCAACACCCGCCGCTCTGTCCTGACACCCACGGGGGGCTGGGCAAAGCCCTGGGCGGGTGTATCCCTGGGCTGGGAGCCAGCGTGGCCCAGTGCCGCATGGCATCACGCCAGCTGGGGTGCTGGAGCCTTTGCTGGGTACCCAGAGGTGCAGCAGGGCCACTGCTCCATGCCCCAGTCACTGCCACTGCCCCAGGGACCTGCACAGCTGGCCCTGTGGCCCCAGGGGCTGAGCACAGTGGGACACTGCCATGTGCTGTGTCACCAGAGATTGGGTTTCCAGGGGCTTTGGGGAGCTCAGTGCTTGCAGTCAGAAGGGGTGGGGGAGTGATGTAGTGGGCAGGGCAGAGTGAGAGGCTATGGGGACATTGCCTGTCCTTGTGCCCCCTGGCAGCCTGTCACCCACCAGAACCACCATTTGCCCCAGAGCTGGCTTTTTTTCTCTGCAGCCACTGGTGGTTCGGGATGGGACACAGGGCTGGTAGCTTCCCATTGGGGTTGGAGGGGATCATGCAGCAGTGACTAGGACCTCTCCGAGTGATGGGGCATGAAGGACACCTGCAGGCCATGGTGGGCTGCAGGCACCCCCCGGGCTGTGCACACCACGGAGGCACCAGCTTGTCTTGCTCCATGACTGTGCGGAAATGAAGCTGGTGGCAAAGCCTCAGGTCTCAGCTGTGCCACCAGGCCCTGGGGACATGAAGCCCAGTGGTGTCCCCATGGCCCCGAGCAGGGGCACAGCTCGGCTACCCACAGGGGATTGCCCACATCCAACTGTGGCATATCCAGCTCACCCACCCCCTGCCCACAAAAGCCAGTGTGTCACAGAGTGAGGGTGTCCCCTGGGGTGTCCCTGGGGTGGCAGGACTGCCTCTGCCTGTCCCCTGCAGACATCATGGCTGACAAGGAGGGGGTGATGCTGTCACTGGAGGAGGAGGAGGATGCCGACGTGGCCCTGGCATACAAGACACCAGAGAAGAAGAGCCTGCGGGAAATCCAGGAGCTGGACCCAGGGGACGAGAGCCTGCGCAAGTACAAGCAGGCGCTGCTGGGCGCCATCCCTGCTGCTGTGGGTAAGGCTGGGGGCTGCCCACTACAGCTGGGCACCCTGGCACCCAGACCGGGTGATGCAGCCTCAGGGGGTTCAGGGAGCTCAGGCATCCTCAGCACCCATGAGGCATCCCCAGTAGGGAGGGCACATCCTGACTGGCATCGCCCACGGGTGCAGCCTGTGCCCTCTGCCTGCGCAGGGACTCCAGCATCCCCCTGCTGACAGGGTAACGGCTGCCCGGGGACCCCGGTTACCTTGGTTACGGGATCACCGCCGCAGTTTCCATAGGAACGGTTACAGGGGACCGGGAAATTCATTGGGATGACAGAGATGGAACGAGCAGCTGCGGGGGCTGTGATGGCATGGCTGTCGGTGCCCAGACAGTGTCCCTTGCTCCCCATGGCACCTACAGAAGCCACGTACCCCAGCCTGGTGCTGCCCTCGGTGTCTGTGGGGCCTGGGCCATCCTGGGGTGCTCCATGGGCCCAGGACCTCTGTGTGGTAGCTGATGGGTGCATGAGGGTTGGGGAGATGTTGTGCAAGCTGGTGAGGCTTGTGCAAACCAGTGGGGTGCATGAGGTGTGTGCAAGCTGCGGGGGGGTGCAGGCTGATGGGGTGCAAGTGGGCTGGTGGGGTGTAGGTTGGGCTGGTGGGGTGAATTAGGCCAGTGTCTGCCTCAAAGGACGCCTTTGCCTACATGTGCTGCCTTGTCCTCTCCACTCCTCTTGGCCTACATCAGGAGCATTGCACCCAAACGGGAGCTACCTGTGGCTGAGCCCCTTCAATGTGTTGGTACCCCGAAGGCCAAATTTGGGGCTGGCCTGAAGTGCCCCTGGTCTCCTGCACCCTGCCGGGCACTCGCTGGCTCACAACCCCTCCACCATGGCCACTATGGCCCTTTGTGCCATTACAAGGGGCATTGGCAGCCCCCCGGCTGTACTGGGATGGAGGTGCCGGTGGCAGTGGGCTGGGCACAGGTGGGTAAGGTCTGTGCCCTGCCACTTGTCCCTAGATGCCAGCGTGCCCAATGTGCAGGTGACGAGGCTCACCTTGATGTGCGAGCAGGCACCGGGGCCCATCACCATGGAACTGACAGGTGAGTGGTGGGGCCACCCATGGGAGGAGGAAGAGGGGGAAGGGGTGCTGGGCTGATGGGCTGTGTCGCCATGCAGGAGACCTGGAGGTGCTGCGGGGCCGAGCCTTTGTGCTGAAGGAGGGGGTGGACTACAGGGTGAAGGTGTCCTTCAAGGTGAGGCGGGTGCATGGTGCCCTGTGACCTCTGGCTGGGCATGGCCTTGCTGTCCTTACACCCCAGGGTCCCTGCCCCAAAAGGTCCCTGTTGCCCTGGGTCCCTGCCCTCACACTCTGACCCATGGTGTCCTTACTCCCCATGGATTCCTTTTCCATGTGTCCCTGTCTCACAGGATCCCTCCTGCCACCCGTGGGTCTCTGCTTCCCCATTGTCCCTGCTGCCTTGGGGCATCCCTGCCCCATGCCCCTCACCCCCAGGGCCTGTGTTCCTGCCTACCCTGGGGTCCCTGCCCTCCTGGGTCTCTGCCACCTTGGGAGTCCTTGCTGCCTTCAACATCACTGACGCTTGATGGTCACTGCTAGCTTGGGGTCCTTACCCCTCTCAGGGATCTGGGCCACCCCTGGGTCCCTGCTCCTCTTAAAGGTCCCAGCCACATTGGGTTCCTGCCTTTCCCAGGGGTCCCTGGAGGTCCCTACCCCTCCCAAGGGTCCCTGCCTTCCCAGGGTTCCTGTCCCTTTTGGGTGTCCTTGCCACCGTTGATGCTGCTCAGTGCCCGACCCTGCCCAGGAGGCTGGACCCTGGGGGGTCAGTATGGGGCTTTACAGGTGGGTGTCCCCAAGGCCAGGGGTCCCCAGCGCGGGGAGCACCATGCCATGGGGCAGCACCCATGGTGCCTTTGCTCTCTATCTGCAGGTGAACAGGGAGATCGTCTGTGGGCTGCGGTGCCTGCACCTCACCTACCGCCGGGGCCGGCCCGGTGAGTGGGGTTGGGGATCTGGGATTGGTGGGGGGGCCATGCCACCCCGGCCCCACTCACCCGTCCCCCTTCTCCCCTTCTTGCCCAGTGGACCACGATGTCTTCATGGTGGGCAGCTACGCACCGCGGGCTGAGGAGTATGAGGTGGTGACACCGGCGGAGGAGGTTCCGCGGGGCTGGCTGGCGCGGGGCTCCTACCACGTCCGTTCCCTCGTCACTGACGATGACAAGACGGAGCATCTCTCCTGGGAGTGGGGCCTCTGCATAAAAAAGGCCTGGGAGGACTGAGCCCCCATCACACCCCGGTTTCCCCCCACCGCCAGCTCGGGGACGTGGTGCCTGCCATCCTGGGGGGACCCCTCACCGGCACCACCGTGCTTGCCCCGGTCATGTGAAGGGTTGTGTGGGGGGGGTCCCTTAGCGAGTGGGCACCCACAGTCGTGGTCTTCGCAACCAAAGTTATTTTTAATTGCTGGTTTTTTTTTTAAAACACGGACGCCCACCTGGTCCTCGCAGTGTCCCCATCGCTGGGCCCAGGGCCGTGACCCTGCCATGGCAGCGCCGTGCCCGGCTGCCCACCCGGTCGCAGGCTGTGCTCTTCCATCGCCATTAAACCCTACAGACTGGTCTCTTACTGGTGTGTCTGTGCCCCCATCGTCTCTGTTCCGCTGGCAGGGCAGGTTCTGCTGTGGGGACAAGTGGCTGGAAAACAGCCACCTGGTCCTGCTGCCTTATCGGTGGTGCCGGGCAGCCAGTAGCAAAGGGCCACGAGCACCAGGGGACCGGCACCACCTGCCCTGGGGCCCTTATCTGTGTCCTTCCCTCTGGGCACTGGCTTTGGCACCATGCAGGGCTGGGGGACCTGGCTGGTTTGGCTGCTGGCACTGCCTTGGCTGTGCCTGGTATTGGGGGGTGAGGGGGAGGATGGGGAGGTGGTGGTGGAGGAGAAGGATGAAGCGCTCTCGGACGAGCTTGGGGAGGAGGACGGCGTCCTGGTGCTCCATGAGCACAACTTTGCCCGTGCTCTGAGTGAGCATGGGCTGCTGCTGGTGGAGTTCTGTAAGTGTCCCCGCTGTGGGCAGGGGTGCAGGCAGGGGCGTGGGGTACAGGGCAGGGGTGCAGGTGCAGAATGGGGCACAGGATGGGTGCAGGATGGAGGTTGGGTGGTGTGGGCAGGGACAAGGCTGTGGGTCAGAGGGGCACAGGGCATGGCATGTGACAGGGCAGGGGTGTGGGGCATGGGACGGAGACAGGGACTTGGAGCAGGGACACAGGCAGAGGGATGGTGGGGGACATGTAGCAGGGATGGGGGGACACATGGCGGGTGTGTGGGACATGGCCCCTGGTGCAGGGGATGTGGGCAGGGGCACGAGCTGGAGCCCAACAGGCTCATGCAGCCATTCTGTGCCCCAGCCACCCACTGAGCCCACCCTGGGAACCAGGGACACCTCAAAGCTGTCCTGGGGCCGCCCCTACTGCCAACACTGTCCGCTGCCCGCAGACGCGCCGTGGTGCGGGCACTGCCAGCGGCTGGCCCCGGCCTTTGCCCAGGCAGCCGCCACGCTGAAGAACGAGTCCAGCCTGGCACGGCTGGGCAAGGTGGATGCCATGGCACAGGGGGCCCTGGCCAGCGAGTTTGGCATCACTTCATACCCCACGCTCAAGCTCTTCCGTGATGGCAACCGCACCCACCCCCTCGCCTACACCGGTATGGCTGTGACACCGCGCGGTGACTGTGGCACCTGTTGTGGGGGGCGCCACGATGGGTGCTGGCATGGGCTGGCATGCAAAGACAGGTGGCGGGGGGTGATAATGGGAAGGGTGGCAATGTCCTGGTGGGGAGTGCAGGGTGGTGATGGTGTGCAGGTGACAGCATGGCAATGGTGCATGGAGTGGTGCTGGCAGTGTCGTGGTGGTGATGGCAGGTGGTGCTGGGGACAGGAGGGCTGTGTGGCAGCCCAGTGAGGGGTGGCCGAGGTGACCACGGGGACCCTGCCCTGCGTGGCAGGCCGCATGGACGCTGAGGGCATCGTGCGCTGGATGCAGCGTCGGGCCGGCCCCAGAGCCACGCTGCTGCAGGACACCGACACCGCCGCCGCCTTCATCAGCTCCCAGGATTTGGTGGTCATCGGCTTCTTCAAGGTGGGCTGTGGTGAGTGGGGGCTGGATTGGGGCCGTGGCTGTGGCTGCTCACGGGGCGGCTGCACAGGACCTGCAGGGCCAGGCAGCCCAGGCGTTTTACGAGGTGGCCGGCGAGGTGGTGGACGTGCCGTTTGGAGTGGCCGAGGCAGCCGAGCTGTTCCAGGTGTATGGGCTGTCAGCTGACACTGTCTGCCTCTTCAAGAAGGTGAGGAGGTGGCAGGGGAGTGGTGGGGCTGTCCTGGTCCCCCCCAGCCCTCACCAGCCCTGCCCCCGGCAGTTCGACGAGGGACGGACAGACTTCCCCGTGGACCCAGCCCAAGGGCTGGACGTGGCTGAGCTCACCCAGCTGCTCCGCGTCCACAGCCTGGAGCTGGTGATGGAGTTCACCAACGAGGTACAGCCCATCCCCATCCCTGTTCCTGAACCCGCAAGGGCCATGTTCCCCTTGCCCTCACCTTCCTCCTCCTCCTCAGACCTCTGCACAGATATTTGATGCCAAGATCCCCCACCACATGCTGCTTTTCCTCAACAAGTCCTCACCGGTGCAGCTGACACTGCGGGATGGATTCCGAGCAGCTGCCAGTGCCTTCCGGGGCAAGGTGAGGAGATGGTGGGGATGTGGAAGGGTGACCATGGGGCACCGCAACCTCAGTGTCACCCACCTCCTGCCTAGGTACTCTTTGTGGTGGTGGATGTGACTGGGCACGGTGCTCACGTCCTGCCCTTCTTCGCCTTGACACCTGCTGACACCCCCACCCTGCGCCTGGTCAAGATGGAGAACAACCGCAAGTACCGGATGGACCAGGACACCTTCTCGGAGGCGGCCATCCACACCTTCGTCCAGGCGGTGCTGGATGGAAAGGTGAAGGTGAGGGATGCAACACGGTGCCAGCTGACACCAAGGATGCTTCCTAGTGCTGAGCGGTGGGCTGTTAACTCTGAGGCCTAATGATGGCAGTTGTGTGGTGAACACCAGCCACCTGCTCACTGATGCTTGTGCTGCGAGGCCCGAGGATCTGGGGGGGTTTGTTGTGGGACAGGAGGCAGGAGACTGTTGCTATGGAGGCACACAGAGATGGGATGGTGGCAGAGTTGGTCCGAAAGGCAGCACAGGCGCACTGTTGGCTACAGGCTGGGGTCCCCCCGTTCCATCCTGTGCCCAGGGGGCCCTGGCACCACTCACCCCAGGCTGTGTGGCTGTCCCGATTGTTCCCACAGCCCCACCTGCTGAGCGCGGAGCCCACCGAGGGCTGGGACACACGGCCCGTTAAAGTCCTGGTGGGGAAGACCTTTGAGCAGGTGGCGTTTGACGAGACCAAGAACGTCTTTGTTAAGTTCTGTAAGTGCCGGGGCTGCCTGTGACCCTCCTCAAGCTCTGCACGGGACTCGGGCCCGCACTGCGACATCCCCAGTCGCGTCCCCAACCCCTGCCCAGCGGATGCTGTGCCCTGACCCCGGCAGAGCCCCGATCCCCTGGTTTGTGCCGGTCCCGCAGACGCGCCGTGGTGCTCCCACTGCCAGGCTATGGCAGCCGCCTGGGAGGAGCTGGGCGAGCGCTACAAGGACCACGAGGACATCATTATCGCTGAGCTGGATGCCACGGCCAACGAGTTGGAGAACATCACCATCAATGGCTTCCCCACCCTGCAGTACTTCCCCGCGGGGCCAGGCAGGAAGGTAAGTGGGGGCATCTGCAGGGCCACCCTGGCTCTGCCAGCACCTGGGAAATGGGGTCACCCCTCATCTCCATTCCATCCCATGGCTGCAGATGGTTGAGTACAAGAGCACCCGAGATGTGGAGACCTTCTCTAAGTTCCTGGAAAATGGGGGGATGCTGCCTGAGGAGCCACCTGCAGTGAGTGAGGTCCCCCCACACCAGGGCCCCCACCCCAACACAGCTCCCAGCCTTTGCTGGGCGGGATCAGCTCCTCTGGCATGGGGACAGGGACAGGCAGCGGGCATGTGTCTGCCCGTGCCTCACCACCACTGTCTTCTCCAGGTGCCCCAGACCCCCGAGAACAGCACAGACAGCGAGGAGCCGAGTTCACTTGGGACGGCCGAATCCCGGGATGAGCTATGAGCCCCGTCCCACTCGTGCTCCTGCTATAAACCACCTGGAAACGATGCGGGCTCTGTGTGTCTGTGGCTCCGCAGCACCGCGGGGTGCACGTTGTGGGGACACACCTGTGTCCTTGGGGACACAGCAGAGCCAGCTGCTGGGGCAAAGGTGATGGAGGGACCAGCTGGGGTCCCTTGGTTGTGGCTCCCAGGCAGCTCTCCCGCCACAGGTCTGGACTCCAGTCATCTGCCAGCCCCAGGGGAGCCCCAGGAGCTGCTGTCCCAGCCAGCACGGGGCTCGCCATGGTCAAGCCTGGCTCGCAGCCCCTGGGACCCCCCCAGCATCCCCCAGAACACCCCGCACGGTCCCCTCTCCCTGGGCTTGTTGATCCCAGATCCTGGGCGATTCCTCTGAGGGCAACACCTCGGTTCCCCTGGGCCGGGACCTGCCCAGCCACCCCTCAAGGGAGCTCACAGACACCCCAGCCCCACCACATGCCCAAGCCCACAAGAGGGCCCTTTGCCCAACCCATCCCATCCTTCACCACCCCAGCTGGCTGCCGGGGGCCTGGGCATCTGCTCAGCGGGGAAGGAAGAAACCAGCAGGCAGTGGGACATGGAGTTTTATTTCAATTTATCCAAGTACCTTTGAAAAGATCATTGTACAAGCCAGCACATGAGAATGCAGAGGAGACGTTGCCAGAGTCGCGCAGCCACTGTACATATTTACAGGGGACCCCCTGAGTAAAAAAGGGGGAGACGGAAATCCCGGGCATGTTAACAACCTCACCAGACACAACACCATCAGAACTGAAAAAAAAAAAAGGAGGAGGGGGGAAACTGCTCATAACGCTGTTCCCGGGCTGAATATGATTGTGGATTTTGTTGGATGTCACGTATAGGCTAGTCTCAGAACCATAATTTTAAAGGCACTCGGTGACATGTACAACAGGCTGAGTCGTGTCCCGGCGCGGTGCCACAGGGGCCCCAGCAGCTCCAAAGCGCCACCGCGGCTGTGAGCAGCGCTGGGCAGGGAGAGCGCCGATGTGGAACCCCCGGCTTCAGGGGCCACCCCAGTTTGTGTGGGTGGGTGAGCGCCGGTGTCTGAAGGAGCGGGGAAAGGACAGGGCCTGCGGCCAAATAAGCCCAGGAGGCTTCCCCGGGTGCCGACTGCCCCATGGGGTCACCTGACCCTTCACGAGCCCCACGAACTGGCACCAACACCCCCCTTGCGTTTGGCAGTGGCCTGCAGTGCCATCACGCGGCCTCTCCTGAGACACAAGCCAACAAAAGACAGAGGACTCATAAAAAGATGGTTTTTGTCCTCAGACTGAGTGTCTCTTCAGTTCCCTCCCCTACCAAGTTTCTCCTAAGGGAGTCCCCTGACCGCAGCTTGGCGCTGGAGGCCCGGGCATGTCTGTGCTGGGGACACAGGTGCTGGCGCTCTGCAGAGACACAGCACCCGCTTGGGGGGTGAACCCTTCTCCAGGGGCAGGGCACACACGGGGGAACACCAGCACCCAGCCTGCCGCCCTGGCTCCTCGCCAGTCCTTGCACTGAGGGAAATCCGCAGCCCCAGAGCTGGCACCAACCCTTCTATCCCTCAGGTATTTATTCAGTTGCAAGAAAGCTCAGGAGGGAAAAAAAACCTCATCCTACCACGTCCAGCCGCTGCGGCTGCCAGGGCGGCGAGAGACCAACTTGTTCCAAATGGCTCAACAGTCTTCAGAGGCGAGCTGGGACCACAGCCCCTCCCGAGCGGCGGCGCTCCGAAGCCACCCACGCCGGGAAGCAGGGCAGGGTGACGTGAAAGCGAGGAGCAGACGGAGTCTGAGGGATGGCTGTACACTTTGGGCACATTCTGCAGTACCTGTATGTTTTACATTTACATAAGAGCACTGTGACATTGGAAATATTTTCCTTTTATTACAATATATCAAAAATATGCAGCTTTAGTAAACAAGGTCATATTACACTTTCTAATGTACTGTACAATGCTACATTACACTTATAGTCGTTATGGAGAGGGAGCCCGGGCTCCCACTGGCAGGTTGATGGGGTGAAACGTCACCCACCGGCAGCCCGGAGCTCGCCCAGGTCAGTGCCGGAGTTGGCTGTGTCCTCCAGCACCCGTGGCAGCGGCACTGCCAGCATCTGCCCCAGGCCCTCTCCTCCGGTCCCGGAGTCTTTCACAGTCCTGTCCTCACGCCGTGGCACCCTAGTCGATCTTCTCCACCTTCCCGATGATCTTCTCTTCGAAGATGGGCAAGATGGTGTCATCCTCCCGCACCTCCTCAAAGACCACACCACAGTCAAACTCGTCACTCACTTTCTTAAAGTAATACCTGAAAAAAACAGAAACATGGGAGAGAGGACAAAAAGAGCAAGTGAATGGTCATGAGGACACCACGGTCACCAAACCTGGGTACAACTCCTTTCCATGCCCCTGAGCTCATGGTGCATGGGGAGCAGCTCCCCCTGACATGGAGGCAACTGCAGCCACACTTTTGCCCCGGCCCTCACCCAGTGAGCAAACCAGAGTGGTCGGGATCTGTGTTGGCACATTCAGGAGCTCCAGCCCTGAACCCAAGCCCATTCGGAGCTCTCCCAAAAGCAGAGGCTGGAGACACTGATGGTGCCAGTGTGTTTCGAGGCAGGCTTCTCTATGGCAGCTCCACTTGGAAGGGGGAATTTGGAGAGCTACATGTCCCATGCCTGGCTGCTTTGGGATTCGGGCAGGACCCAACCTCCCTATCCTCGCTGGAGGAAAGTCTGGGAGGAGCTGAAGTGGCTCTGGAAATCGGAGGGTTCCTCACAGCATCACTGACCACCATCTGACACTGCTCCTCACCAGCCCAGGACCTTGTGAGGGCCCCACAGGGCAGCTCAGCAGCTTCTGCTGAAGTTGCAAACTGTGATGCAAGACATTTCTGGTACAAAACCCAACCTGCCCCGACCCTGTAACCTGCCTCTTCAACAGCTTTGGCTCTACTGCCACACCCCCACTGCAGCACAACTAGCGGGAGCCCTTGTGGAAGGCTGTCAGGACCTCCAGGAGCTCCAAATCTACCTCCACCACACTCCTTTGCCTTGAGGGGGGCAACATTGCCATGTCCTGGCAACAGCATCTGCCAGGGGTTGCTGACAGTCTGCTGGCACCACACCGCACACAGGGAGCAGCCCTTACCTGTAGTTCCCTTTCTTGGTCAGCAGCTCCTTGAACTGTCCCAGCGTCACCACGCGCCCTTTGACGAGGGTGCGGTAAGGGATCGGCTCTCCGCAGAAGTAATAAGCGACCACGATGTTCTCGCATGGCTGGGATGCTCCACTGCCTGGTCTCTTCTGGGGCTTCAACCTGCCATGCAAAAAATACAAGCGACCTGCTGAGTGTGGGTTCTGGGGTTGCCCAGGCCAGCGGTGGGTGTCAGGCCCCACCAGAGGTGACAGAAACGGGCTGGAGGAACTTCAGTGTGATCCCTGAACACTCTTTGCTGTGACCACTGGCTCTCTTGGCACACAGCTGCACACTGAGGGTGGTGAAGTAGCGAACGGCACTTGGAAAGGCTGGATGAGGCCAGGCTGCCACTACAAGGAGGGCACAGGTTCCAGCTCAGCCCCTTTGTGCTGAAGAAACCCATCCACAGGCCCTGAGATGGGACAGAGTCACCGGTGAGCATCCCGGCCAGGGCAGCAGCCAGGGCAGCAGCAGCACGTTCCTCACGCACACCGAGCATGCCCGGGGACCGTAACGCAAACACTGCTCAGACTACTCGGGATTATTGCTGCCATGGCCAAAACAGCTCAGCATGGCTCTCTGCGGACCTGCATCTGCCAGGCTGCGCAGCCAGAACTGCTCCTGCTCCCACAGCTCCCCAGGCACCTCTCCCGGCGCAGAGGGAGGTCGGAGGGGATGGAGCTCCCAGCAGGACGTGCCCTGGAGGCTTTGCTATCTGCACAGAGTAGGGAGGCAGCCACCATCCCCAAAACCTCGGTGACTTTAAACCTCCCATGTTTTCCTGACTCTCAGGATGTTGGTCTGGTCTCTGCTTCCAGCCCACACACTGGGGTTCTGCTACGTGGTGCCATCACTAGACCAAAAGCGTCAGCCCAGTCCTAACCCCATTTTGAGAGGCTGACAAAAGTAGCAATAACAACACCCAGGGTACTTTGCCCTTCTGTGGAGCCTTTCATCTGGGGTGCTGTAAATGCTGCACAAACACTGGAGCAGCCTACGCAAACTGGCAACTTGGCATGTGTGGTCTGAGCCAGAGGCAGCCCTCGCTTTCAAAGTCACATACAGCAAATTCGGCAGCTTTAAAAAAATATTTTAAAAGCATGCTGGATAAAAAAGATAATTTTGTATTTACATGACTGGAAAGTTGCTATAAAAAACAGAATTTGCAAGCACATGAGGTAATCACAGTTTTGGAACTGACGCTGACCCTAACCTTTAAACACCGGCTTGCGGGCAGAGCACCTTTTCAATGGCATGCCCACGTAAATGCTGGCTTTGCCAACAAGACCAGGCACTATCTTTTCTTGTCTTTCTAAAGGCATGAGAGGTCTGAAGTTCAGCTGAACAACCCTCCTGGTTCCTGCTCTGCCTGGGAGACCTTTGGAGAAGACGCAGCACCCTGAGAGGTGAGGGTCCACTCCTGGTGCCAGCAGAGCCCCCGGAGCCGCTCCCATCCCCGTACCACAGCACAGGATGCCCTTTAGCTAGAAAAACATTAAGGAATTGAGTCATTCTTGGAAAAAAAAAAATATGAGGCATTTAAAGGAAAAATGGGTCATAAATTCAGGCAGATTCTGTGAACCCTGTGAGCCAAAGTTAACTGAAGGGGTTTGGAAAACCTCAGAGTCCCTGAGCTTCTCTTTAATCCTGCTAGAAACAAGTTGTGACTGAGAGAGCTGCTGCACACCTGGGGATGCGGGGACAAACCCCCGCGCCCTGTGCAGGCAGCACAGCCGGGGCTGCCCTTCTGCTTCACCCGGGGAGATGGACAGGACACCCCCAAGTTCTGCTGTGGTCAAAGCAAGAGGGGGACCGTGCTGGTGGCTGGGAGCCTCCTTCCTCCTCCTCCTCCTGCCAATGTATCCCTGAAAAGTCGTTTCTGAACATGCTCAGCCCAGCTCCAATGCTCACCTCTTTCCAGAGCAGAGATGTGCCTGAAAATCATGCCCAAAAGCAGAAACTCTGCACTGCTCCACAGAGCGAGAGTTAAAAATACAGAATCACTGAAAATGTGATTTTCCAAGAGCTCCTCTCAAAACAATGAGACAACACAACTGCCTCCACTTTCGTCATCGCCAAGAGATCTCCTGAGAGCACAGTTTACCCAAACCAGACCCCCTCTGGGCCCTGCCTCATTAAGGCTTCCACCTGCATCCATCTCCTGGCAGCAGTGTGACCCAGAAGCACAGCCAGGTACCACCACCCTGCCCTCCTGGGATCACCCCCCCTGCTGCATGTGTCACAAGCACAAATGTTCTCCAGCACAGAAACTGCAGCCCCCACTCCACCTATTGCATCTATACTTCACCACCCTCCCGATTTCTTGGCCGCCTAACCCGGTGGTGCTGTGACAGGGACACAAAGTCTGGGCACTAGCTCAGTCCAGCTCAGCCCTGGGGCTGGAGAGCTCTGGAAAGCCTGAAACGCATGCACCAGATGTCACCTCGGGAGGTGTCCCAGCCGCCAGCTCTGCTCCTCTTCCAGGCTTGGCCCAACCCAATTAATTCCCAACCGAGCTCAGGCTAATGTCCTCACTGCTGGCAGAAATCTATTCTCTGAAGAGCTGGTAGTAATTACTTCATCCAGCTGCAAACGTAATTGAACTGTGACACTGAGCTACAGAAAATGGCTCAAAACCTGACTGTACATGGAAAAACCTGATGGTCACTGCAACACCAATGCTGGGCACAACAGATCTGCCGGTCATTCAGTACCAGACATGTAACCCTGCATTGCTAGCAGCAGCCAGGTGACTATCTCAGACATCAGTGGCCCTCCAAACACTGTGGAATAGGGAGAGAAAGGCTTTTTCTGCAATGGAAGTGTGGTTTCTGAAATAGTATTTACAATTGTCAGTCCAGGCACTGCAGATACCTCCCGTATTTCTGACGGGGCAGTGCTGGGTGGGAGCGGGGCTGCTGGCCCCCCGGCAGGGCACACGCAGGGATTTGGGGAAGGGCGCTGCTGGCCAGGGCTGTGCCGAGGAGAGCGGCTGCCGGGCCGGGTAACCGTGCTGGCAAGGTCAGCTTGGGCACACAAAGCCGGCACGCTGCGCTCTCCTCCCGCAGCCAGCCCAAGCTCAAGGACACCTCCGGGCCCACCTCCACCTCTCCTGCCAAGGGCACCGCGCTTCCCCGAGGCTGTTGACAAACTTGAACACTGGCTCAAATTTCCCAGAGCTCTCCAAAGCTCCCGACTGAAATAAATGTTTTTTTCACAAGCTCCCCTCTCCATTTCTGCTTTGCTCTCCAAAGAGCCGTGAGGTCTGTTTTCAGGCAGGCTCCTCTGCCAACCACAGCAGGAGCTCTCTAAGAAGCTGCTGGCTCAGGTGTACTCCAGCCAGAGCACCCAATCCTGCCAAAACCCAGCAGAGAGATTTCAACACCCTGAAATCCCTGGGGACCGCTGCATCCATTCTTGCCTGCTACTTGGCACAGGCACATTTGCTTTTCACGAGCAGTTCCCCACCGGCAAACACAGCTCCCTGGCTTTCCCTGCATGGGGCACATTGGGGGACCCTGTGTCACCAGGAGAAGAGCTGGACCTTGTGGGGAGGCAGCGAACACAGAGCAGCCCAGTGCGTGTCCTCCCTCTGGTCTGCACCGCACCTACCACAGTGCCACAGGATTCTTACAAAAGCTACGCTTACAATACACACCAAATTAGTATTAGAGTATTAATTGTATATTCATTTAGCCCAGGTTGATGTTTCCGAAGTGCGTATCTGCATCTAGACATTTCTGGGGAAGGTGCATGAATTTCATATGACTATAAACAACTCTACTAATAAAGCCTCTTTAGTTACACCAACTGAAAGGTAGGACAAATAAACTTGGCTTATCCTGACTTGGGAGAGCCCTCTAATTACCTGGCTTTCAATCAGTGCTCTGATATAAATACGCAGAAGTCTGCTACATGGTCACTGCAAGCAAAAATAATTGGAGCTCGGCAATTAACAGAGTTTCTTTTTAAAATTACACTCGTGTTTCTAAGAGTCAGATGTCAAAGTTTCAAGTTCTCAGAATACAGCTATAAAGCTGTGAAATGTTTTTAAGGGACTAAGTGCTTTTAGCTGTTAACAGTAATTATCTAGCACTTCCAAAACGCTTTTCATCTGAGAGCTCCATGTGCCTGGTGAACAACCTTCCCTGACACATAACACAGGAGCAGGAGAATTTGCTCTGCAACAGGCAGGAGCTGAGTCCCAGGAAGATGCAGTGACCTGGACAGGGCCATGCAGCCACTGCTGCTGCAGTGGGACACAGGGAT
Source organism: Streptopelia decaocto (assembly GCF_964273445.1). Taxonomy (NCBI): domain Eukaryota; kingdom Metazoa; phylum Chordata; class Aves; order Columbiformes; family Columbidae; genus Streptopelia; species Streptopelia decaocto. Next base: position 13,262,168 of record NC_138668.1, on the reverse strand, counting down.
GCGGGAGATGTAGATAATGAGCAAATACATCTTGTCCTGCACTTAATTTTGCTGCGTCCTGCTGAATTCTGCTCCTACACCAACCTTTGAAATCATCGTGCAAGTGTAAATGAGTGGAGTCAGTCAGCTCTCCCATCCCATGTCCCTCCAGGCATGTTCCCCCTGCCCAGCCTTTCCTCAAGCTCTCAGCACCCCCTTCCCCACCCTCCCATGGGCATTTCCAGCCTCTCCAGCCACAAACCACAAGCCCAGGTCCTCACGGTGGGTTTTGGCACTTGTGTCACCACATCAGAGGGACTGGGACAGATTTCTCTCACCTCTCTGCTCAGGCTTGCATGCAGTTGTTGCTGGGAGCTGGAGACCAGAGCAGAGTGGACATGTCCCTCAGCTGCCCACCTTCAGAGCAGTCCCCCGCTTCCCTCCCATGCACAACCAGACCGTATCACCATACCTTTGTTTAAGGGGGAGTTTTCCAGCCCTTTTTTCCTCCTCCTCCAACCTCCTGCGAGCTTCTTCCAGCTGGGTGAGTGGGTTGGGAGCTGGATTGGGTGGCATGGTAGGATCTTGGATGAAGGGGTGAGAAGGCTGGACGACGTTCCGGAGCTGAGCACTGACCCATGGATGCACTGCAACAGGTCGCTCAATGGAGAGGGGTCGGACCATATCATGGGACAGCTGCTTCTTAGCACCTGAAGATCTGCACACAAACACAAAGGTTTTACATGGGCCGCTGGGTGGCTCTGCTGCGGTGCACTGTCACTCCTACACGGATCTGCTGCTCCTGCAGCTGCACATGGGCACAACTGAACCTCCTTACAGCACGGCTTCCAAGGAGAGGGGACCACCATCCACCTCTAGAGGAGATTTCAGGACAGCAAGTCCTGAGACATCAGGGTGAGCAACCCAGCCCTGACACAAAGCCCACAGGTCTGTTTAAGGGCTCTCATCAAGCACAAAATACATAAGAATAAAACAAGCAAAATGCAGCTCCACCATTTGTGACACTGCCCCAGAAGACGTCCTCCCAGGCTGGGAGCCTCTCCATGAGCCACTGTTCGGCAGCTCTGGAAAAGGGACGTTGCAGGGATGCGCTCGTGCTTCCCCAGCCCCGGGGGCAGACTCTGCTGCCGGGCTCCTTGCTGACCTGGCACCACCCATGGCTCTGGCGCTTGGCCTCAGCTGCCCGCAGTGCAACCCGCCCTGGCTTCCACTGTCCAGCATGGAGGAAACCACCAGCAGTTCCACCACTCAGCGCTGCTGCGCCAGTGGGGACGAGGCCACAGACCCCTCTCATCGGCACCCACCAAGCTGTTTTTTGCCAGAGCCTGACCAGACTGTGACTGAGGATCTGTGCCTGTGGATCTGCGCAGCTCCAGAGAGATCCCTGAGCCAGCCATGTCCTCAGCTCTGCTCAAGGCAGGTGAGGCCAGCCCAGAGGATGCTACCAGCAAGCTGAACGCTGGGCAACCCTGAGCCACGCTGAACTGCTGCCTCAGGACCCATGACTCCAGCACAGTAGATTCTGCATTTCTATCAGCACCTTGCAGGAGTAACAGGCATTTACAGACAGCAAATGCTTAAAGGAATAATCCTGCCTGCTGTACGCCATGTTATCCACCTCAGAACCACAGCAGTGACTTGTGAGATTCTCCTGGGGCTGCAACCCTCCCCTAGCACAACCACAAAAACAGCCCTTACAGCCCTTGATCAATCCTCAGTCTCCAAAGTGCCTAAACCCTTGTGCCTGGTGAAGTCTTGTCTCCCCAAGGTCTCCAGGAACAAGGCAGAGTGCCAGACAGTCCAGACACACGTGCCCTGTGCAGGGGACACAACACAACAGTGTGAAGACCCCTCGCTCTGCCAGCCCTTACCCATGGTTTGTTTTCTTATGCCTGCTGATCTCCTTCTCTCCTTCTATGATCCACTGAAGGATCTTCTGGTTTCTCTCCACGTCTTCAGGAGATCCTGGCATCTCATAGTTGGCACCATCACTTTTCCCTGAATCAGTCTTCTTAACATTTCTTTTTGAGAGCAGACTTGCTTTCCCACTGCAAGAACAAAGCTTGAGACATTAGCGTTTTGCCTAAGCCAAACCACCGCAGACCGTGGCAGAGGATGGACACATCTATCTCCAGACTTACTCAGCCCTGCCAGGGTCTGGTGCTGCTCATGGCAGTGGCCCTGGCTGCCCTGCACAGCCCCCTGGCTCTACCACAGCTCAAACCAGCCGTGCTGTGGTTGAGGCTAAAGCAAGACTAGCCAGACCCAGGCACAGCGGCTTCTCCATCCAGCTACCAGCTACAGAGCATGAGGTTCATTCTTGGGCTGCAATCCATCAGCTGCCTTTCAGTGCCAGACACTGCTTGAAACTTGAGCCCTTTCTTAATTCGCTGACACCCCAAAACGCTGATTTGCCGTGCCCAGCATCTACTTCTCACCCTGACTTGAACTGAGGCTTCACATCAGGGTGGAAGATCACACCACAGCAGGGTGGGCTGCCTCTCATGCACTGGAAGCCCAGCCACGTCAAACATGGTGGCCAAACGGGCTCCAGGCAGCAGCTGACACTCCAGCCATGCTTATGGCTGCAGGAACAGCTCCTACAGAAGCCCCTTGCCCACATGCAGCCCCACGTGCCCGGCTGGGCAGCCCCACGCTCACTGGGCCGCACAGAATTCACCCATGCTGGCCTGTCACTGCCACAGCCTGTGGCTTCATGGGACCACCCTAATCAGCCACCCACTTCACTCCATAGGACCTTCCCTCCCTACAGGAAAAACAACCTTAACACCACAGAGGAGCAACAGGTCCCCAGGCAGCTTGGCTGATTTTTTAGGGAAAAAGCCTGGAGAGAGGTTGCTGAAGATCTCCTAAGGCAGAGCAAACTGACAGCTTCTCTGCTTCTCCCCACACGAGACCTAGCAGGTATCAAATGAAATTATCCAGGAGCAGGTTTTCAGTGCAAACCAAAAAAAGGATCTTTTTTGGCAGGTTGTAGTAAACCCAGAGACACAGGCACAGCCGCAGGGGTATGGGGACAGCAGCCCAGCTGGGTTCAACAAGGAGCCAGACCAGCCACCACAGGGTGGTGCCAAACAAGACTGTTGAGATGCAAACTCTTGTCTTGCGCAGCCCCTAATCTGTCAGGAACTGTGAGTTTGTGCCAGAGGAAGGAAAGCTACGAATATGCCCTCTTAAATTCCCCTTAATATGCAGTGTAGTCCACGCTAGAGAGGGTCCTGTGTCTAGACGGGGCTTTGGGTTGACCCAGCATGGTCAGACTTGTGCTCTGTTGAAGCAACAGCTCTGAATAAACAGGGAAAATTTAGGCATCATCCCCAATGATCCCACCCCTGGTATGCTGCAAAGCATCACCCCAAACCCAGTGCCTGGGGGAGCTGGGGTGAGCAGAGCTCTCCCCTGGGGCTGCTCCCTCTCAGCACAGACGGGACGCAGGAATTGAAGCGGCCAAGGGAAGTTGGACAAAAACCCGTGAGGCAGCTCCACGTCTTTCTGGGGCAGAGGGTTCCCTGCCCCAGAGAACATCCCCTCAGGACAGGGTGCCACAGCAGCACCGCAGCGTCCATCGCTTCGACAGAAGAGAAAGGAGCTTTTCTGGTGAGTGGGTCAGGCCTTGCAATATGGAGAGCGTTTCTGTCCTGGCACGAATACCTGAGGAGAGTGGTTACCCAGACCCCGAGGCACAGCTCTATACTTAGCAACTCCTGATACAGGGGTTTCTAAGCACCTCCACTGCTTTAAGGAGCAGAAAACCTACATTACCACTAAGGCCATTAAAAACCCTGACTAGAGGGTGTCTTTCAGCACCAGATCACAGACATTAAAAGGGGTCTATAAAGGTTATCAGGGAACACATCAATTTCTAAAGAGGAAGAGCAGTGGGCAGCCCTTAAACCATTTCACAGCACAGGTTTTAAGGAGAAAACGTGGTTTAACCACCCTGTTTCACTGGCACGATACAGCCCATTTATGAAAGAGCTTCCTAGAGAAGCCACAGCTTTGGGACTCACCTGTAGCCTAACGAGTCCATGGGGACAGGGCCCATGCCCAAGTTTTCAGTGTAGTTTCGTGACTTTGTTGCATAGTTATGTGAATCTACATTCCAAGCAAAGCTGTTCTGCACTCGCTGAGTGGCCTCGGCCTCGATCTGCTCTTTTGGTTTCATCATGCTGTGGTGATGGATGTGGTGGTAGACATGTTTATGGTGGTATAAGTTAGCTGCATCCAGTTTCATTCCTGATTTTGTTGCATGCTTGCCATGTCCTGGAGGAATTGTTCCTAGTGTCCCTGACAGCTTTCCTAAGTGGCCGCTTTCTGGGGACCGTGGCTTAGGAGAGTGGCGGCCAGGTCCTGGAGACTGGCAGCCTGGTGTTTTCATCACACGCTGGACATGTTCATCGAGGATGCTTTCTGGGTTTTCTTCATGAGCATCTCTCATCTGCATCCCAGCGCAGCCCATCTCAGAGTAACGAGGAGCAAAATGATGAAAGGCTTGGGCAGAAGGCATCTTGTGGCTAATGACCGAGGGACCAGAAGAGATATCTGCATCCTCACCTTCTTCTTCCTGCAAGAAACACAAGGACAATCAGAGAATGACAGCAGGGTAGCAGGAGGGGTCTCCAGTCCCACCGCCCGCCCGCAGCCAACCCTTGAGGGTGTCAGGCCTGGCTTTGTCCTGCCAGATCTTGCAAGCCTTCAAGAGGGAGATGCACCAGACCTCTGGAGACCTGTCCCAGATTGTGCCACCCTCCTGCAGAACATTTCCTGATACTCCATCCAAGCCTGTGCAGTGTTGCTGACACCAAGCAGAGCTGCTCAGGTCCCTGTACCTGCTTTTTGAGCCACCATTAGCAAGGGTCTCCACATGTTACCCGAAGAGACTGAGGCCACCTCCGACAAGGAGCCCACACATCACTACCAGGGTTTACAGATGCAGCTTTCTGACGAGCCTAACAACTCAATCGGATGTATGAGCAGGCAGAACCTTACCAGAAAGCTCCCTAAGTCCCTTGAAAGTGGTTCTGTAACAACCAGCAGCGGAAACACAACTTACCGCATTGTACCTGCGACTTCCTACGAGCCCTTGGTAAGGCATCACTTCAAAGCCCATCAGATAAAGCCCAAAGTTACAGGATATGTGGCAAAATTGTTCTTGAGTCAGGCGAGACCAGGGGGGTTCTCACCCAAATGACTATTTCACAAGGCAAAGCCAACAGCGGGTTTGTAACAGAAAGGGCCAAGTGAAGGTTGACAGCTGCATGAATGGTTTTGAAAATCAAACATCAGTTTCTCCTGGGCATGCTAAGGCTGGAGGGAAGCACTTCACACAGATAAAGAAACAAGTTGGAACTAACTGCTTGTTCTTGTAGTTCACAACGGTCCAGGACACACTGTTAGCAGCTCTTAAGTCCTTGCCAGGAAGAATAAAACTCCTCCATGCTGACAGCCACAGTTTTGATGCTGACAAACTATTTTACACTCCAACATAAACTCAAATATTTATGAAGTTTCTCTATTGGAAGTCAGGATTCCTATTCTTTTTAATTACACAAGCAGGATTCCAGTGAGTCCTTTAATCCCGCTCTCTTTTCCTCCTTTGGCACAGTAAAGAAATGAGTTGCAGCACAGGGTATCTCTGCCCGGCCAGACAAATGCATCTGCTCGAGAACACTGACTCCCGTCAGCTTTGCCTGTCAGATGTCATCATCCATCACTTGCTAACCAGCTTCAAAGTCTCCGCTGCCAACCACACAGCAAGAAAGCAAATAACAGACTTCCTCCCAGTGTCACATTGGGGGATTCAAACTTAAGCCAGGGACAATGCCAGGCTTTGGAAGTGCCAAAGGCATGGGCGCCGCAAGCCTGAGGGGCGACATGATGCCCGTGTCTGGAGGGGATGCATCACTTTCTAACTAAATGGCTTTGAAGAAGTTCAGAGGCACCTTCAGTCTGTCACACTGCAGCCTGCCAACCACTGTCCCTGGGCACCTCACTTGGGGAGAAGAGGAAGCACGTGCTGACTAAATCCCCGCCACTGGGGTAAGCGTTTATTTCAGTTTATGAAAGCCCGAAGACGCACCCAGCACTTGGGAGGCTTTTAGGGCTGGTACCTACTTTCTAGAAAACTCATAGGTTTAAACACTAACTAAAGTGCAGGACAAGATCTGACCCCGGCACAGATCCCTGAGGAACGGCAGCCTGTCCTCGTGCTCAGAGCCCAGAGCTCTGGCTCTGCTGTCACACTGGAGCGGGGTGGCACGGCCCTGGAAACCCAGGGTGGTCCAGCCAGATGGGTGCCTGGGATCTGGGAAATCCTCTGGCTGCCCAGAACCCTATTTTGCCAAAAACTGGGACACGGAACTTTGCTTTGCTCTGAGACTGAGATCAGGGTGGACTGAGGGAAGGAGATGGGTGCATCGACTCACTCTTGGTTTGCATCGGCTCAGCTCATCTGTGTCACTGCACAGGAGATCTGGACCCCAGTCAGGAGCAAGTGCTGCTGGGGCAGGGGGTGTGCATGCAGCCCCAGGACAGCTGCCTTCTCTCTCCCCCAGGTGCTGGTCTCAGCCTCACACTGGGTAGGAAAGACCCAAGAGTAGAAGATAATGGCAGCTAATGAAGAAATTTGGGTGCCTAACTCAAGCTGTCCTCTCTCCTTGAGCAGGGCAGAGGCCAAAGGTTTGAGTCAAGGCTACAGATACCAGTTCTGCTAAATCTGTTCACTGTTCTTAGTCTGCAGTGGGAAAAACAACAAAGGGCATGAGGTCGGGGCAGCCCAAGCTGGGACGGTAAGGTGGTAGTTTGGACACGGCAGAGCTGCGCCGTGTCTCCGCCGCATGCACCGGTGCATTGCCGGGTGCTGCTTGCCCGGTTACCCGACTGCAGCCCCAGCCCAGCAACGCAGCCGCAACCCCCGCTCTCACCGACCCTGCCCGCGCCAGCCCGCTGCCCAGCCTGCCCCCGAGCACCCTCGCCCTGCCCGCGCTGCAGAAAAGGGAGACAAGACAACACGAGGACCAAGGAGGCACATGCAAACTGCAGTGTTTCACACCAAAGGAACCCACAGGGCTGGGGGGCCGCCTCCTCCAGGGACTTAGCTCTCCCTGACACAGGGCTGGTGGGAGTTCCAGAGCCACGTTTCAGCATCTCACTGCGGTGAGCCGGGCAGCCCCGGGTGCCATAACCACTAGATGGTGCTTGGTTGACATAATACTGTCAGAAAGCTCTTCCATCCGGGAGCGGCAGCAAGAGAGATGCAGGTTTCAACTTTGCTGACTGTCTGCTGAGCTATTTTTGCTCTGCAGCAAGCTCGGGGGTGCCCTTCCCTTTGAATTTGGAGGCTGAAATCTGCACTGATGAGCTATGGGCAAGTGATATCTTGCTGCAAACCTTCTCCTCTGCCTTCTCCCAGTCCCACCCATCAGGCTGCTACTGGTCAGTAGGGCGAAACAGCTCACCTAACCACGAGCACATTTTCAATCATCGTGCAAATGAAACCCCTCTTTATTTAGGCAGTATTTTATATTCAAACAGTGAGAATCTCAGCACTGGCTTTGCTTCTCCTGGCTGATTTTCAATTCGCTCAGTTCAGACAAAGACAGAGCGATCTGTATGATACGATACTGACTTGTACAATACGATCCCGCAGCCTCCATACACGGACATGAGGCTGAAGTGGCTCAAAAAGTAATACAGGAACATGCATATCCTCTAATCCTTTCCTGTGTTTAATCAGTTAATCAGAAAAATTAATGAATTCAGAGTTATTTTTTAAAAAAAATCTTACAGTTTTTCCAGTAAAAGCCGTTTGGCTCTAAATCAGATGCCTCTTCTCTACATTACTGCATGATGTGGCTTTGAAAGGGAAGCTGCAGACTGCTCAGCATGGGTGAGAAAAAATCTTGTTTTTCCTAGCTTTTGCAAAATATTCCCAGCTTCTCTGCTAAGCTGATAACTACCCAGTGTGACTAACGCTCGTGGCTTTCCCTGTGCTGCTGTTCAGTGAGCCATGCTGACCTGGTAAGAGGTTACCCTGTAGTCCTGGTGCTCAGGTCATAGACAAAATCCCTGTGATCTATCAGGATGCAAGCTCTCCTCTTGCTGATACCAGCAGCTCCTGCACCTTAAGCGCTGACCTAAAAAAGCTACAATTGCTTACTCTGAGTTTTTCCTGAATGGCTAATGCCAGATGCCAGCCAGTCAATGAAATACATTCTGGAGACAGCAGAGAGGTTTAATATATAGCATTAGTGGGAGTCCTGGGCTTAAAAATAGATTAAGTCACACAAAAATGTGTTTAAACAGACTTCAATTTATTCTCTGGCACATAGGTATTTGCTGATTTTACGGTATTGCTACTGGCAGACTCTTCAAGGAGGCAGAGGGCTGGGATAATGTAGTCTGGTACAGGTGGAGGCTGCCATGGGAGGAGGATGAAGAGTGCTCTAGGACTGTGTTAGCAGACAATGCTGCTGGTTAAATCAGCTATGTCTAGAGAGCAATAGGTACCAGAGAGAAAAATGGACCAGTTCCAGAAGAACAGGAATCTAATCACAAAATAGCACCTCATGGCCTTTTCTGGCTGGATGCTGGATGCAGATGTGAAGGGAGCTATCTGGACAACACCTGGAGCTGGAGGGAAGCTTAGAGATCCCTCTGCCTTCTGCACTTCTCCATATTTGAAATATGCATATAATTTAAAGCAAATACTACAACCTACAGCTCTTTTTTGTGTTTAAAAGATAAACATTTAAACATATTGATGAATATTTTAAAATACTCCAATGGGGCTGAAGGCTCTGCCCTGGAGCCCCAGCGGCTCAGCTTCTCCCACAGCACAGAGCTGAGATGGGCACTCACGCCTCTGTTTTCGGGGAGAGCTGGGAGTTCCTGTGCACAGAGCCCTTGCCTCAGGGCCATGGGAGCTATTAACTGCAGACACCCGTGATTTCTTCACACAGGGATGCAGTTACACTGATATGGGTGATGCTCAGTAACACTGTGATGTCCTCTAAAAGCTCTCCCATACCCCAGCACAAGATGCACAGGTAGCTGGGAGGTGCAGTATCACAGAAGATACAGTGTCAACACTGTGGAATAGGATGTCCCACACAGGCAATACTAGATGACCAATAGTGAATTCTCTTCCGTTTGGAGCTTGTTGCGGAGCTAAAGGCCTTGCACGCTTCCCATGGTTCATCTACCAAGTCCCTGAGCTCTGCCAGGCCCCAGCAGTGCCAGGGGCCCTGTTTCCCCAGTCACCCACATGGAGTCACTGTGTTTCTCTGCCCAGGAGAGCGGTTTTGGATGCTACACCTGAGCAGTTCCAAATCTTCTAGGGATGTGCTAGGCACTGATGGGCAGAGCCCTTTTGGCTGTGCTAGGAACAGCCTGATGGCAGACACAAACACCTCCAAGCAAAACATCACCTACCATCTGGGTACCATTTCTGGGAGAAACAGGGATCACATAAACCCCATAGGGGAAGGCAAACCCCTGTCACATAGTCCCCGTGCTCGCACAGAAGGAATTGCTCACAAAGTCAGGAGAGCTAGCGTGCTGGAGAAGATGATGGAGGGCATCCACAGCCCCTAACTGGTGGCAAAAGCAGGCACTGCTGTGCCATAGCTGGTACCTTATGGCAGGGAGGGAGCGCTGGAGCTCACAGAGCCCTGCATGGAAGAGGGAACAGCACTGTGGAAGCTCCTGGGGCAATGGGAGCCTACAGAATCCCCCATGCAAGCGATGACCATGGCTGTTGGAGCAGGGAAGTGGTCACCCCGGTTGCTTCCATAGCAGCTGAAAGCTCCCTGTGGTGCAGGGTACACACACAGCCCCCCAGGCTGGTAGAGGAGGCAAGGAGGCTACTAACCGCTCGAACGCGTTTAAGGCGCTCCTCTAGTTTCTCCTCTGCTTCACGTTCCTTTTGTACTTCCTCCAAACGATTGATCAGTTCTGCAGCAAACTTCTCTGGTTCAACATGGATATCCTTTGGCATTCGGTATGTACGCTGCAGGAAAAAACACACCAGGGGTTAGCAAAAGATGCACCAAAAAAATTACACGTTTACTTTGGAGGCTTTGCTAACTGAAAATGCCACTCGTTCTGGCGGGGAGTTGAGGGAGGACAGGCCGGCTGGATGCTGAGCCACCACCACAAGCTCCCCAGCCAGCATTAGCTCTGCATACTAAGGGAAAGGCTTTCTGGAGCCACAATGCAACAAGGTCTTTCGGCATCAAACCCCTCTTTGGGATGGATGTCAAGACCTCTTATGTATATTTCTTCAGCTTACCCCAAGTAGATCATTGTGAGCCAGGAAATGTGCAAATCTTGCCCATAGCCACAAAGAGGAGTGGAAATCCTGTCAACTCAAAGAACAGTTTGGGCTGGAAGGGAAATTCAAGGCTCCCCCAGTTCCACCACTGCCACGAGCAGGGACATCTTCACCAGCTCAGGTTGCTCAGAGCCCTGTCCAGCCTGGCCTGGGATGTCCCCAGGGATGGTTCATCCACCACCTCCCTGGGCAACCTCCAAGACATTTTACTTCCCTCAACCTTCTGCTACAACCCAGCCCAGCCACAAAAAGCCACGATTCCCACAAAGCATCATCTCCTCCTAGAGGATCCTGCAGGATGGTGTCTCAGCCCTTCAGAGCTGTGCAACTATCCCCTGCTTGCTTTATCAATACAGCAATCTTACAAGCGCAGAGATACCATTTTTCTGCTTGCTTTGGGTGAACAAATGAATATCTATGAAAGTTCAAGGGCATTCATTCCTTCCTTCCTTGTGCTGAGTTACTTTGTCCCTAAATTCCTGAGCTCTGGGATAAGAGGAGTGTGTAGTGAAGTATGAAGTTATCAGCTGCTGTATTTTTCTCCTCATTTTTATCCCCTCTGCATTATTTTATTAAAATACTAGAAAAACTAAAATGACAAGGCAGAGATAAAAATTTAATTTGGAGGAAAAAATATATGGAAAATTCAACAGTATAAAAACCTGCATTGAAATATTTCAATACCAACATGAGAGAAATATACACTCTGTCAGACCAGAGATAAAATTAAATGTGAAGACATGAGATAATTCATCGTAAAAGAACAAATACAGCACCAGAGGCAGCCATCGAGCTCGAAATCTTTAAAGGAGGATAAGAGACCACCTGAATTTAACCCAGATCAACCGAAAGATCAGTGCAGAAGACTAAAATAATGCTTTGCCTCAAAACCTGACAGAAGTATGCAAATCATTTTGGTTTTCCACTCTGCCAGCTGCTGAGTGGAGGGCAGAGGAAGAAAAACGGAGGCAGTAAGTATCCTCCTGATGGCACCCAGAAGCTGAAGATATCTTTTATGACACCCAGGTTTGGTTGCTGAGGTCTCAGTTAAAGCACCGCTTGCTTTGTTCACCAAGAGCAAGACCCCATCCCAGTGCTTGTTGCCACCACCTCGTCTTCCACACCGCACGGTGCTGGGCTGCAGCATCCCTGGGGACACCATGAGGCTCTGTGGGCAAGAGGACTGTCTGCTCTAGCATCTGCTTTCCACGACAGCAGAGGGACCCAACGCTGTCCCAGGCAGGACTGAGCCACCCGAGCTGGGAACAGCCCCAAACAGCCATCCCCTTCACCCAGGGATGCAGCTGTTGGAGAGGGCGCAGCCTGGGACGACAAAGCCTTTGCTGCCACCAGGACCTCCAGCCCTGCAAATCAATGGCCTGTATTAAAAAGAAACATTGCAAAAAAAAAAAAAAAAGTTATCAAGAAAAATGACATTTAGTCTTGAAATATTGGCATAATGGATGAAGTCACATGTGTTGTCCCAGCACAAGGACCTTGTGTTGCCCAGAAATGATTCCTAGATGTGCTCCATCATGCGGGAAGATGTGGCAGAGCTGGTCCCTCCTCTCTTAGTCCCTGAGGAGCTTCCAGAATACAAGCGATGATTCCCCATTCCCCTTGCATAGCCTGGGGGAGCACTTCTGGCTAGGGCGTCTGCTTTCATCAGAAACCCCAAACCCATGACCAGAACCAGCCATTCCCAAGGAGGGAAATCCCTGTCTCACCTGACAAGTCGCAACCCGCCAGGTGATGTGCTCGCTCCCTCCTGCCACTTCAGATGTGCCAATTCTCTCTGCAGTTGTTTACACGACAGCAGCACCAAGCCCTGCTCCATTAGAAACTTAATGAGCCTAATGAGAGGCAGCTTGGCGCTCAGCAGTTACAGTCTCAGGTCTCCCCGTCGCAGTTTCCATAGAAAAGCAGAACTGGAAAGAATTTCCCTTTATTTTCATGACCTTTGATGCAATGCAGCATCCCAAACCAGAGGCTCTCCCAAGCCCGTGACAGCAGTGGATGCAAAGGCTGAAGTTTGCTAACCTGTGTGTTCGAGTCCTGGCACAGCAAGGTGGTTCCCTCCAAGCCCAGCAATGCTCAAGGACCACAGCTCTGTCTCTAACGAGGAGCTGAAGACATTCAGGGTCACTGCTGTACCCAGGGCGTTGGGAGTTGCCTGGATTTTGCTACATCAGGCATATGCTGTTCTTGGGTTTTGATGGATTTCACCTTCCCTAAGAAACTGAGGTTTGAGGACGAAGCTGCACAACAGAACACACTGTCACCCTAAATGTGCAGCTTTACTATGATCTATATGTGAAAAGGCAGAAAGGGAAGAATCTCACTGTGGCTTGGGGGTTCCTCTTGGGAAGAATAAACCCCAATTGCTCTGAGATGAAACAGCAAGTTTTCCAATGTCATCATTGGGTAGAGGTCTCTAACCAGCCCCAGGGATCCCGGCGTTGGGCTGAACAGATCCGACTGGGCCAAAGAATTCCATGTTGGTAAATCTCCCTCACCTACAGGAGGTTTGATGCCTCCATGACGCTTGAGTGGCTGATGTTAGACCACAAGTCAGTCTTGGAGATGAAGTGAAGGTGGCAGGCTAGAGGACCCAAGAGAAAGAACTTCTGAACCTCCACATTTCCCAGGTTAATAATGCATTCCACTGTGACATACATTATTAAAGGATAAATGGTGCTTCCATACTAGAAACACGCGTGGCAGAGCTCATGGATAGCTGGATTTCAGTATTGACTCCCGCAGCATTCAGGGATTAGCGAGGAGCCCCGCTGCTGCAAGGCATTAGAGGAAAGAAGCATGAAATGGCTGATGGGGATTCTGAGCAGGTTCCCAGCTCGCAGGAGCAGAAAGCTCATTTTGCTGTAGTTCTCCAGGCGGCGTGAGGCCAGGGCTCCTCCTGTACACTCCTTACTTGTGCAGCGCTGCAGGGCGCTCACTCAAAACCTTCCGTTCCACTCAAGAACACTATGCAAGCCACCTCTGCACAGAGGACATTCTGTTGGGGCAGCTCAGCAATCAGCCTGACCCACTCTGCTGCTGCTTCTACTCGTTTTCTTCTCATGTGGGAATAGCGTAAAGACCTGCAGCTTCCTTGATTGTGGGGCAGAACAGGAGAGCTCCCACCCTATGATCAAGCTACAGCAAGAACATCCCAAAATGGCTTCTTAATGCAGTTAAACAAGCAAACAAAAAAAGGAATCCCAAGTCATAATGCTTGAGGTTGGATTTTTCTAAATTTGCTGGGAAAAAGGAGCATCTCCCATCCTCTCCTGGGAACAGATGAATGCAACAGCACAGGTACAGCCCTGCGTTCTCTGGGCTTTCACTCTTCCTTTGGGACCCTGCTTGCTCCTTTTCTCTTTGGTGTTCCAATGCTCTGCTTGAATCCAAGAAGAAAACCACATGAAAAGCAACATTCACATGCTGTGTAACGGGATCCTGCCAGAGGCACAAAATGAAGGTCTCGTTGCTTGCTAGAGACCTTCACCCACCACAGCATTCCTGGGCAGAGCGCCATTTCACAAACGCCGCTTTTCCAAACTGAGTTTGTGAGCGTGGAACACGCAGCCGTCCACGCAGCGGGATGGGCTGCAGAGCATCCTACACAACCCGCACACGTCTTCGGTATCCAGCAGCAGCACCGCTGTTGAAACCAGCGGCAGTCTCCTCTGAATGTATAATCACTACAGTTCATAGCTTCTGGACCTAACTACAAGTGCTGCTATTAAAAGCAATATAAGTTCTTTGGGAATTTTGCGTAATAGCCCCATAACTCATTTGTAAGAGAATGGTAAGGTCTCCAAAGGCCTTCTGAAACGACTTTTCGGAAGTAGGAGGAAAACATGCCACGCATTCTGCAAGCGCTATCAGTGTGGACTCTGGCTACTCTGGTGAGATACGAGTCCATAAAGACCTTCACCAAAGCTGCAATTTAGTCATTGCTGCACGTTTAAAATCACACTAAGCACCAGGGCCGGGCGACTGAAGGAGACGGCTTTAGCCACGGGCTGCGAGGTAGCCAAACCACCGGCTTCGGAAAGCAACATTTGCATGGCTCCTTGCTAATTGGGGAAGTTTAATTCAATAAGCGTGCAGTTAGAGGTGATTTTAAAAGACTAGCTTTATAACATTTCACGCCGGTGTTGTCAAAACATATTGTCTAATTACCTTCTCCTTTCTTGGCTGATTGATAAGCGAGGGCAGAGCAGAGCCTCTCTGAAGTCGATGCCAATTCTGTGTCAGTAATTGGCTGGCAGGAGGTGCCAGAATGTCTGAACCAAACTTTTATTCCCTGGAGAAAGACTAGAACTAACTCGACTTCTCAGTCCTCCACTCCCATATAAATATGCGTCAAGATGCCTTTTTCCCTGGGACTTAAAATTACGGCGCAGAACCTAATGGGAACAGCGGATGTTTCACAGAAAAATCCTTGTGAAGCTCCTGTGTGTAATTTAGGAGGAATATGTAATTCTAAAAGACCATGTAGATAAGTAGGATAATATAAAAATTTATAAGCAGCAGGTGGCCAATTTAAACCTTGGTTTTTTCCCCCCTCTTTTTTAACTGGTTTCCGAAAAGGTCGATAAAATTTAATGCTAAGTAAAACTAATTAGCCTGCAAGGAACTGCTGCTGGAATGACACTTATTCTGTTCAACAAAAGAAATGTTTGGCAGATGGAAGTTCATTAAAGCAGAGCTCACTATACATATTTAATGCTCCATACTCTGAGTTTATAACCTGCAGTTCGTCGAGGCATTGCCAGTGCACACAATCAACAGAAAGCCACTATTATTTTTATCCAAAAGGTAAAGCCACTGACAAGCTTTGAAGCTGGAGAATATTCACTCGGTAGTTCCCACTGTTGGGGAACAGCAACAACAACAACAAAAAATAAAGGCCAAGCTTTCAAACTTCAACTCTAACAAAGCCATGCTTACAGTAAAAATGGCATCAAGCGAAATAAAAAGGCACCCAGCCAGCCTTTTCAACAGCGACCACACTGTGAAAGCAACTGTGTGAAAAGAGAGGTGACTGAGCAAGGATGGCTAGTGAGCGTCCGCGGCCAGGGCTTTTATTGTCAACCCAGTGATCAAAGCATAGGAGACCCTCTTAAATCTAAGGAAAATAATCTATTTTAAAAGGCAAAACAAAGAGTGATTTTTTTTTTTTTTAAATCAGATTAAAACAAGGGTGTATTTCTGCTGGCATTGTGCTGCTTTGAGCAGGCAGGATGAGAACAGCTGTGTCAAGTTTGAAGGCACTTCTGGAAAAAGCAGATGGAGGTTCTTTTTCTCCCTATTTGATTTGTGCTGGAGTCCAGCTGTCCAAAGGGGAAAGAAGTACCTTTATTCCCTGCTAGATATTAAATGTCACCTGTAACTTGTCACAGAAAGAAAATAATAATAAGCAGAGCTGCAGCTGGTGCTGCAGAGCCCTAGCAGGTATTATCATCCTCCAAAGCTGTTTGCTTACCTGGAGCAACCAGGGAGACAATCTCAGACAAATGAAACACTTATGCCTGCACCTTCTATACTCTCCTGCCTTATACCCCCAGGCAGACTCTGCTGAGTCCTTGAGAACAGGTTACAGCTCCCTTTGGCTGCCCAGTGCAGAAATACCGCTCGGGACAGTTGCATTTCTCCCCAGCCAACCTTGGCTGAGAGCTACATCAGCCTTCACGTCCAACGGCCTCCTACACCTTCCACAAACACCTCCAGCTCACCTGAGGGCACATACCCTGCTTGCAGGTAGATTCCAGCCAGCGCTTCCATTCTCATCCAGGAGAAACAACTGGTTACTGACTGAACAGTTAAGAAAAATTATGTGTTTTGGGCAGCCCTGGATGATGGGTTTGGCAGAAGGCTACCAAGACCTTTCTTAGCATGGTCTATTTCCATCTTAAAACATCCCCAAATGAATACAGCACTAAGAGGGGGGTTAAAACTTGAGCAAGCAGAGCAACTATACACTAGAGATCTCATGTATTTTGCATGTTTACCTCTGGGGAAGGAGACAGTGCTACTTACCGGAATGTGAGGTAGTGGCACGCGTCCATTTGCTTTGGCACTTTCTTGCATCTCTCGGCGATGCTGCTTTCGGAGTCTGTACGGTGGGATCCCATCTCTGCCAGAATAAAACAACAACATGCGCTGCTTTAGTCCTCTGATACATTACGTTCATTTAAGCCTTGTCACCATGGAATGGCAGGTAGGGAACCTCTTTACATTTGAGAAAGGCTTTGCACGCCCAGGGCGAACACAGCAGAGCAGGACAAATCCCTGCAGGGAACGATGCTTGCCCAGGTCCCTGAACCAGCAGCACTCTGGTACTGGGTGCTGGGGGTGACTGAGACGGCATCCGCTGGGAGCAGAGCAAACCAGGGCTCCTGCAACCACTGCCCAAGGCAGAGGGCAGGGAGAAGGACTTGGACCATATCCTGGTACCTTTTATATTTGGTTGCTTTCTACAGTAAACCACAGGGCAGGCGAGGAGGGGGAGCTCAGTGAACATCTACACCGAGGGGAACTCGGTCATGGAACAAGGTATCTATTTTTAAGAGAGCACGACAACTTCTCAAATGGCTTATCAAAGTGAAGAGGTAGGCTCTGCTGCTCTTAAGACCATCTCTAGCTCAGTCAGAAGTTCTGCCATGAGTGGGGTAGGGCACAGACTTGCTCTGCCAGCCCGCACACAGCCCTGCTGCAAAGATGGGTGCACGTGGGTCTCAAAAATGGGTATCAGAGGGTCAGAGCCAGCAGACTTGGCTAAGCACTGCAAACCATCACCGGCTGAGCCTAACTTCGGGTGAAGAAAGGAACCACATTTTTGTCCTCACTATTGCGACCACCCTGCTTACACCCTGGGATGAGGAGACTGTGAGTGAGCTGGAGCTCGGTTACAAGATAAGGACATGGGCCCATGTCCTGGTGACACTGTGTTACTTGGAGAAAAATCAACGAATGCAAAAACAAATGCCAGCCTGGAGCTTGGCAATTTGGAGTCTTCCCTTTTTATTTCACACGTTTCCCTTTATCAGTAAAAGTAACCGCTTGGGGAAGCTGTGCAATGGCACAGAAATGAAGGGGGGCTCTGGTTTGACCATGTACCCAATAACTTCCCTGCACACACGTCTCCTTCCAACCCCACACCACTCCGAGTGGTGCGAATGAGCCCGCCCCAGCACATCGCACAGCAACAAGATGTTTGCACAAGCCAAATGTACTTAGCACCTATCCCCCTCCCCAACCGCCAAGCACAGCTGCTTCTCAAGAACATAAGCCAAACAGTTTAACCAGCAGAGTTTTCAAGTCAAGATGCCATTTGGCAAGGGAAACACAATTTACTGCAGCGTTTTCTGTGCAAAGCTCCTGAGTTACAAGCCCCAGCCTGTGCAAGGAGGTCACCACCAGCTCTTCGTACCCGGTGCCTCCCTGGAAACGCGGGCGCAAGCAAGAGTCGCCACCAAATTACATCAGGCAAACACAATTTCATGCAGTAAGCCAGGCATTCAAAATTAAACACCATTAAAATAAAATGAAACCTATGATTAATGACAAGTGCTTTTTAGTAGGAAGACAAATGAGAGAAAAGAAAATTAGCCAAGCTAATTACAGCTCTGACTGGTGGCTGCAGGTAATGCGGGAGCTGGAGCATCACCTGGCTGCGCCCGGCAGGGACACCTCCGATGGGCCATTCCCATCGCTTTCATTAGGTGGCTTCATTTTCCCTAATGACGAACCTCCATTTGAAAAATAACTTAAGAGTCACGACGGTCAAAGAGTTTTATCGCAACATGCCACGGCTTTTTCCAGACTGGATGGCAATGAAACAACTGGCAATTTTTACAGAAAAAATAAATCTTGGGGATTACCACGGCCATTGCTGGTCAGCATCAATAGACAACATTTCAGCTTAACCACCGCACAAAACCCGGGTCCCAGAACACAACTCGCACGCTAAAGCCGCAGAGCCATTTGCGGGAAAAGCGGCATTATATTAGAAGGTGCAATTTTTCTTTCTCTCTCTCTTTTTTTTTTAATTCTCCCCAGCAGCAGTCCCAGCGGAAAGAGCGACTTTTGTTCCCAGCACAGTAGCGAAAGGCTGATAATGGCCTCTAATCTATCCGGCTTCAAACACATGTTCAGCCCTGCTGTGCTGCCTTTGATGTCATTTTAACTAGATTCCCCAATGCCACCTCTGAACTTGGAACATTCCTTCGTTCAATGTACTGTGCCAACTCAACCAGAGGAAGCAAATTCAAAGATAAGCACTTTAATTTTATCCCAACAAAACCTTATTCAATAGATGGGGGGAAAGCAAGGAAAACCAATACCGTACTTTTGTTTTCCTTTTGTCAGGTAGCTTGCTTTGAGATATTTTCAATAGATAGAGAAATAATATATATATATATATTTAAAAAAAAAAAAATCAAAACTTTTTTACAGCACATCTACTTTTAAAATAAAACTTTCCCAAACAGTTTTTCCTTGTTTCATCACGTGATTTTCCCTAGTACCAGAAAGCTCTGTGCTGAAATGCAACGCGGGGGGAGCAAGAGGATTTCTATCGTTTACTTAATGAGAATGCAATTGGTTTGCTATGGGGGAGAGGTGGGGGCTTCCAAACCGAACCGAACAGACCCGCAAGGGCCTCTAGCGAGCAGGGAGGCTTTGCTGTGGCTCTGCAGTTGGACTCTTCAAACAAGGGCTGTCTTTGCTTGTCCGTAAACAGCCTCCAAACCCAACCATTAAGCCTAAGCAGTTAAAAATCATCATTGAGGATTTTTTAAATTAAAAGTTGTTAAACTTGTTTAAATTAGGGACATGGTTTAGTCCCAGAGTTAGGTTATGGTTGGACTCCATGATCTTGAGGGTCTCTTCCAACCTAAATGATTCTATGAAATACAGCAGAACTCAAGGTCATTCTGGATCAGTGCCTGTAGGAAAGACGAGAAACAAATCCACAGTGAAGCTGGTATTTTCTACCAAATACTCTTATCAAAGCACCACCGTCACCAAGAGACCTCTCTCACATAGAGAAGATGGGAAAATGGCCAGGCATTTTGGCCTAAGGTCAGGCATCTGAGGAAAAATATTTAATCTGCGAGGTTTTTTAAGCACTGTCCTAAACCTCTTTGCTCTGGGGAATGACCATCCTTACTGCAGGGCAGGTTCAGCTGGAGCTGCGGAAGAACAGGGATCCCTCCAGCCAAGCCCACTGGCTTCCTGAAGACAAAGCTCATCTCCCAACCAAGATAAACCAGGACACACGATAAGACCCAGAGGAAGGAGTACTCTTGTTTAGTTGGACCACAACACTGGGCTAAAGAGGAGACATTACCTCTTGTTCACCCATCTAAGCTCTTGACGGACCTAAAGCATTTCTGTGTCTGAACTGGCGATTTGATGCATTTCAGCTCCCGCATGTTACCTTCCTACCTAGATTTACCAGAATTTTCCTTCACAGTCTCTGCTGTGACAAACCCCCAACCAGAGACTGTCTCCTCCCCTTGGGGAAGATGCTCTTTGTATGTGGGGGGTTGTCTGGGAGGGCAGGAGAAGTTCTAGATGTGCCAGAAATGCCAAAGCAGCCTGGGGCAGGCTCTGAGCAGCCCAGGGTGGGGGGCAGAGCCCCAAAGCCCCAACCCACCACTGACCCACCTCTGAGCACCAGCAGCTCGTCCCACCTGCACCCACGGCACGATGGCCGGGCCAGCGCTCACCAGGGCTTTCCACCGTGTCCTCCCAGCCCTTGCCCCCGCACACACCAGCTAAAACAACACAGCTGCCGTGCTGATTATAAAAACAGGTTTCAGCAGAGAGGACCAGAGCTGTTTTGCCTACAAGGGCAGAGGAATTCGTATGACACAGGAAGACTGAAAAATAATCAGCGGAGCACAGGCATTTAAGAGCAATGTTTTTTAAGCCACTCAAAAGCAAACTCCTTGAACAACAGGGACTGATAACATATTCGTTATATAAGTTCAACCCATTACAATAATATTTACCAGTGCTTAGAAAGGCATCCTGTTTAAAGTTTGTCTTTTAGGCAAGCGTGCTTGTAGCTGGTACCACAGAAATGACTTTTAAAAACACTGGGCGGTCCAAAAAGCCTGTGCCTGCCTCCCCTCACCCCAGCTCAGGGGGCCAGAGCATCGCCCAGGTCCTTACCAGCAGGTTTGCATAGCTGGGCTGTGCATGCAGCCACATCCAGACCCTGCTGTGCCGTGATCCATACAATATCAAAGCCTGGATGCAAGCTGGTGCAACTGCAATACGTAAGAGTACAGCATTCACACAGTGTGCCTGCCCTGTCCACAGGCTTGCGTTGGCCAACATTGGAAGAGCACACCTTGCATCACACCACACTCCCCAATGCGCCTGCCTGCTTCTCCGGCTTATTAGTACTCCTCAATTAACCAACATTTGCATCCTGATTGTCCAGACACATTCCCCTCTGATGGAGGGTCACAGAGGTTCCTGCCTTGGGATCACATGCTGTTCATATGCTGCCTTGGAGCAGAAGCCAGATTTCTTTATTATTGAGCCCGATTGCTGTATGTAAACAGCACACAAAGGGAAGAACCTCACTCACCAGCAAACGAGGCTTTTATTGCCATTTTCCTTAGAGAAGGCCTAAATTCAAAGCACCGAGACATGCAAGTCTTGTCAAGCAGCAGGAGTCCCTTCTTTAACTTGCGTCTGGTTGTTCTTCATTTTTGCTGCCTTGAGCAATTCTGCAAAAATTCCTTTGAAACTCGGGAGGCAGACAGGCTGAGCAATGCCATGTAAAAACAGAACAAAACCTGGTACTGGAGTTTTAAAGGACGTAATGAAGAGTATGTGTTGAAAGCACACAGAGTCTTCCTAAGTCAAAGGTCAAGGCCATATGTCCAGAATCCCAATTTAAGGATCAATCTGCATGCACCCAGTTTGAGATGCACAGAAAGAAAGATCACGGGTTTAGCCTTACGATTTTTGAGACTTACTTAAAATGAACCACTGAGATTGGGCTAGTTATTAGCAGAAGGCAGCACATGTTTCAGTGATAATTAAAGTCCTAGAAGCAGCCTATGGTGGGCATAGAAGGGATAAAATGCTTAAGGGAAAAATGGAGCAAAGAATAAAGAATGCATAGAATGGTCAAACAGAAATTATTCTGCCTGTGAAAGAAATAAATTATGGCTACTGAAATAAAAATTAGGAAGGTGAAGAACTCTGGCATAAATGATCACAACTTATCACAGGTATAACCACCTGTGAAGCCCCACAAACCCGCTGGACCAGTGGAAAAGAAAATGTTAAAAGCTAATTAATTTTGAAGAGTTCTTACATCTGTCTCTCCTGATAACAAGAAGTTACATGACCCCTGCTGGCTTCAGAGTACTTCTCCATATAAATTGATGAATATGAAGAATCACAGTAGGATGTGGCAAAGCAGCTGGATTTGTATCAAACAGAGCTTTTAATTAGCGGTTGGTCCTCTACAGCTTTCTGTCCCAGGGGCATCTTCTGCCTCCCGTGCCCCTTTGGCCAAGGTCTGCCTTCTCCACTTTGCACCACGACATGGGGAAGGTGTGAGGAGCTGGTGACCGGCTCACACAGTCACCACACGTCACACACCCACCAGCTCACCTTATTAACCGAGGGCAGGTGGGGAACTGCTGCAGCACCCATTAAGAACAGTCGTGACACAGGCTGGAAAGTATCTCCAACAAGGTCTGACAGCTCCTAACATTCACAGTGACACTAAATGAGCCTCTTGCAGGACTTTGTGTTTATAGCACTGCTGTCAATAAAAACCTCTCCTAATTCTGTAAACCTGTCATCTTTTGCTTGAAAAATCAAAGGGTTCCTCTGCTCTACAGAAAGACACTTTGCATTTGCACTACTAAAAACCAGACCAAACATTGAATATTTTTGCCCAAATCCTTTTCTTTATCACAGAGATTCAGTCACAACAAAATCTCATAACCCCTTTTTTCTCCCTTTGCAGACCGTCTTTAAGGAAGGTATCTCATGGGTGAGATACAGGATGCTGTCGGGAAGGTAGGAACTAGAAAAAAGCAAAAAAGATTCAGCGGGGGCTTATCAGTACAAGTTGTGTTAGATTGTTCACCAGACAACTAAAACTGGTCAGTCAACAATCCTACTGAAGAGCCATCAGAGACTGAGCACAGTTTGGCAGCAAAAAACCTCAAGAGAAGTACCCAGGTAAGTAGAAAGCTCTGTCTGACACTGAGAAGATATTGTATCTCGAACACCAGCTGTAGCAATGCCTCCCCAAGACTAAGACAACAGCAGCACCACTACTAAGGCAACACACACGCTATGGTTCCAGTACTTACACACTGCTGTCCGTCAGCGACATCGTATCGGCGTCACTGGACATGCTCTGCTGCTCACTGTCGTTGGCGCTGGTCGCTGGTGCCAACGCGTAGCCCGTGTTGACATAGTAAGGGTTAACAGGCTCTCTCCACGGCCCATGCCTGCAAGAAAAATGAGAGTCAAATTAGAGAGACACAACCTTGACCATACTCTGCATCCCTGGGCTTGAGGGCTGGTATCGGTGACAGGCTACAGAGCAAGTTGCGTTAACATTCAGTTGCACTGACAGAACCATGAACAATTTGACTCATAACTGGAAGCAAAAGAAAATTCATGGAGTAATGAAGATGACACTATTAGAGCTGGAGAAGAGAGGGAACAAGACTATATGGAACAAGTCCAGTTCACATCAGGATTTATTGTGTCCATCAGCTAACTGCTTAGCATTGTCATTCTATGAACATGGCAGAACATCTAAAAGCAATACCTAGATAATAAGACAGCATTTTTCTTAGTCAAAACAGGCTTCTACTTTTCCAGCTGTGAGGGATGTGTACGCTTCCTTCTACATCCCTCTACTTTACTCCAACATGTCTGCCAAGGGAGGTAGGTAAAGCAAGAAATGGCTGTTGCTTACAATGCAGTACCTAAAGCTGGAAAATGTACCTAAAGTGGAAATGTTCCACTCATCTACATCAAATACTTGCAAATTCTACCACGAAGGACCATGTAATCACACCAGCTTTCCCCATGGACAATCTGGCCCTGGATCTACGCCTTGTCCTGCAGACGGGTTATTCAAGTACACATGTGAGCAGGCCAACCTCCTTCTCTCAAACATAGTAGGAAAGGGACTGCTCGCCTGAGCTAAGTTGGGAAGCGAGTTCCTTGCTGAGGAGGAGACCTGCACGAACGGTGGGGCAGGCTGTGAGTCAGGCAGGAGCTCCTGCACACCCAGCACCACGGCGCAGAACCACCACCGCTGCCAAGGCGCCTCCCGCTCCGCCGTGCAGGACAGCCCGGCCACGCAGCCGTCTGTGCTCCCTGCAAGTCATTGTGCAGCTTGCCAGAGGAAGGAACAAGTTGAAATGTTCACACCAACACAGCATCATTTAACCCCCCACTCTCCCTGCCCACCCACCTGCGTGAAGAGCAGCATTCTGTGATTCTGTGACTTGTAAGATATCTTGGAGTTGATAAATTCCTGGGTTTTCCAAGCTCTGTTACCAGCTCTGAAAATCCTGTTTTAATTCAGATCACAGAGCTCATCAGCATGGCCTTTTATTTAGCAACTCAGCAAGCGGAACCTAGTTGATGTGGTTTGCAATGAAACCTGAGCAAACACCTCCAAGGAGGACACATCATACAAGTTCTGCCGTGAAAAGCCTTCCTGGCAGCACCGCAATGGCCAAAGTCCTACAGACAACAGAAGACAGTCCCTGCCCTGATGAGTTTACATTTAGACAAGACAAGGAAACCCATGAGAAACACACAGATGGAAGGATTGGAGGCGAGAAAGCCATCAGCAAAGGCAAGAGTTGGCAGTTTCTGCATATTTGTACAGGTTATAAATGCAGGACAGCCACTACATGAACTGGGACTAGCAGACAACCCATTTGAAGTGGAGGTTTACAGAATGATCTACGTGTAATATGGTAGTCTGTGTACAAGGATGGGAGCACTACTGAAGTATTTTAAACCCCAAATTCAGGTCCACTATGGGGTCAGTTAGAAACAAATTGCCCTCCTATTCTCACAAAGAGAAAACTAATATTTTGCTTGCCACAAGTCAACAAAAACTCCAAGCTATTTCTCCTCGGAGGTCGAAGCTCAGTGCAGTTGCAGAGTGGTGCAAAGAGCATCCAGACCTGTGTTTGCTGAGGTTTTTCACGACCGTTCGAGGTAAATGGGGCTTTGTGAGGTTTCTCCACGCTTGGGTGCAGTACAGAGCCGGTGGGGTACGAACACTTAGGGGTGCTTTGGGATGGCAAGTCATCTAGCACACAAGCTTTCTGTCTGTCACTGTAAATATGCACTAGCAACCTTATTTCTATATTCCAGAACAACTTTTTAGGGCAAATATTTAAGGCTGGAAGTAATTTGAACAAGTTTGCCCTAAAAAGCAAGGTATAATAAGTGAAAACCTTACCACCCTCCCTCCACCAGTTCTCCCCTTGCATAATGGTCAGTTCTGAACATGAAAGAAGCGCTGTGCAGCACAACCCTCCTGTCAAATCCGATACCACAGTTGCATGATGGAGGCTGATACAACCTCTTAAATTGAGGCAGGAATGACGGATAGCTCAGGTCTTCCCTGCGGGCAAAGAGAAGGGCGCTTTTTGGATAACCCAATTAAAATATAGCACCGACTTCCAGAGGACTTTCTGCCAGGCCTCTGCCGAAGAGGAATGGATTATTCTAGCAGTTTATTAAGAAAGCACTATAACATACAGAATAAAATGTACAGCTCAATCCATTTCTCCTTTGTATCTGCTGATACAGAGACAAAGCAGCAGAGAACATCTGAAGGAACCAGACAGGTGCTGGGTGGTCCCTGGTCCCCCACGGTAGTTGGGATGGACAGGCTCTCCCGCAGCACTCTATGTCCGTGGGCTTCCCGCTGAGGATGCAGGCAAGAGTTTGGTCACAACTGTTGTATTTAGCTAAAATTACACACTTAAGCATGTATACAACAGGGATTACTTCCATTTTAGCTCTGCCTCTAATACATCAATGCAAATGTAAACTTTTGGTAAGCGTAAGTAGATGGAAAGGGTATAGGATTTCAAAGCAATCATAACAGGTTACATTACTTTTGAGGAATCCATCTGTATTCAATCCTTCTCCTAATGTTCCCTCTCCCTGACAACTCTCTTCAGCTGGCTCGTATCACTATTTGAATGTTTTGTGCCGTGCCTCTGAAGAACGCTTTCAACATCTATTAGGAGGAAAACATTAAAGGAACATGGAGTCTAACAAAAAAAACCCTGGTCACTTCTGATCTGGAAGGGGAGGCTGCTTTAAAAGGGATACAGGCGCACTCAGAGCAATTTGAAATGTCAGCTAAAAACCTCACATACAGAGGTCTATGTGCTGATAAGGGTGATAAAAAGAAAGGTGAACATTTAAAGTTAGACTTCACAAAAACTCCTGCAGACTTCCAGAATTTTTTTTTTTTTTGATCGAAAGAGCAATGAACAGTTTTGAAATGAACACAGAACGTTTCACGCATTGCAGAAATAAAGCTGCACGTCTCTTCTGCAGCTCTCAGTTGCTCAACCCTCAAAATAATCACATAGGGAACAATTATAATAGAGATCACAGCGACCCAAGTAAGTCAACCTGACCAGCTGCCTTTTCTTTGCATAAAGCCCTCCACTGATCCCTGTCAATTCTGGTAATGCTGACATGGGCCAAAACGGTTTTAGAGAACCAGCAAGCACCTCCTTAGGGCTTCCTTGTATCTGTTCAGAGTTTATTTTGCATGTTTGCTTGGCTGTATCCCATCCCCAAACCTCCTGCTCCTCCAACCAAGACCACCACAAAGCACTCTGAACATCAGCACCGTCAGACCGTGGAGCTTCAATGTCAGCAAGAAAAGAGGTGAGGTCCCCTTTGGTCCTCTTGCCCTAGCGGGAGCTCCCACTGCATCACGAGTCCCTAAGGGCATCTTTCTCCTTCCAGCTGGGGATCCCCAGCGTCCTTCACACAGCTCCCCACTGATGGCTATTTCAATTTTAAATCAAAGACACAAAGTTCCCAATTTTTGCTAAATACACTATTGTTTGCTCTTTGCAACAAAAGCGTGTTTGGTTGGCATGCTCTGGGGAAGCACAGCATCACCTTCATCCACAGTGGGAGGAAGATCTCATGGATCCTGCCTGCAAACCCAAATCCACACTGCACTCCCTTTGGTTCTCAACAGTTATGCTCCTCCTTCACTGACATGCTTCATCAAGCACAGAAAACAAAACTAAAGCAAGAAGGAAACCTCCTGTGAGATGAAAGACCTGTAGGCAACTAATATCTGTAGAATTTAAATTTTCACTGGAGGGAATAAATTGCACAACACTCTATTGGCAGGTCTGTGAGACATGGTCTTCCCAAATCTGCTGGCCGTTCCCATGTGGCTGGAGCAGCTGCCAGTCTAACAGGGACACTGATCAGATCCATCAGTTTTAATTGCTACCATCTTCTCCAGCTCTTGCACTGAATTTTTATGACACATTTTCTGGAAGAAAAGCAGCACTAGATTAGTAAACCCAAGAGATAAAGACGCACAAAGCTGACAACCACAAAATCCCAACACATTCTGCTTGTGTTCCCCCAAAGAGCGCTTCTGTAAGATTTCTTCCCACAACACGCTCTGAACCTTGGTCACCAGGATCTGGGTCAGCAGCTTGTTATTAACATGGGAGGAATTCCATTTTCTAGACAGCCTGATAACCACCCAAACTTCACAAGTTGCCTTGGAAAGCTCCAAGCTGCAGAAGTTGGGCCAGGGGTACATCTCAGGGAAGGACACCCCAAAACAGGCTCTGCAGAAACTGGGGATCTCTCAGCGGAGCTGAGGGTAGGTCCGAGTAGCTGTGACACCCTCGCTCCCGCGCGGCAGGACACGATTCCTGCCCTCCTCTTTCAGTGGGTGCTGTCTGGGCTGAGGGACGGTGCCCACTGACCACAGAGCGGGGCTGCAACTCAGCCAGACCCGGTTACCGAACCTGCGCTCCCACCTGCTTTTTCACACCAGCTCCTGGCAACTTAGTTTAAACTCTTACAGTCCATGGTTTTTAAGGATGACTATTTCCAGAACTACATTTGCAGCAGGAAAGCAGGACTAAGCCCTACCCTTATTTGGTGTCCTTCGTCATTTTGTCTTAGTGACTGGGAGGATGCAGTCTAATGCTGAGACATCCTTCCAGGTGATTATTTTAACATCTCCCATTGCTTCATAGCAAAAAAAAAATAAAAATCCCTGTAAAAAGTTAAATTTCCACCCAAGAAAAAAAAAGAAAAAGCTTTCAAAACGACAGCTGGCTGAGTGTCTGGCTGGGCAGACATGACCAAGAGCTCCCCCACTTCCCATACTACATCTACCAACAAGTACGTGACTGTCACATCCTTCACGCAATACCACATTTCATTATCACAACCAGTCAATCAAATTAAAAGGTGCGCATGTTAGCTTATGATGTACGAGCCAAAGCAAATCCCTTCAGCGTATTTAAATAGCATGTGCTGACAAGAGTGTCTGAGCAGCAGGGTCACCTTTAAACAAGGGATTAGAACAGGATCCACCAAGAAGTCTGACTTACAAGATTACATTAATCTACTGCCTGAACAGAAAAGTCTCCATTTCCAATCCTCAGTACCAACAACCAGCACAAAAGTTGCACCATACCGGGTATAAAACCATAAGCAATGTCCCACAGCATTCACAGTGTTCCCCGATACATCATCACAGGTATGGCTTGGAGCCAAGAACAAAATGTCTATGAAGATGCAAAGTCTTCACTCCTGACTGGATTTAACCTGCACTGAAGACACAGAGTCTCCTCAAGAGGTTAAAATTGGGGATTTAGCTGATAATTTGATTGCAGATCATTGGGGTTGCTCCACTTAAAACTCTTCCCAATTACTCTGGGTACTCAGCCACTGCTGTGCATCTCAGCTTTATCACTGCCAATGTCAAGTTAATCACATGTGTTCTAGGCAAGGGCAGCTTCTTCAAAGATCACATCAATTCTGGACAAGTTAATCTGTTCTTTGAGGTCTCCAGATGGCTCTCGCCAAGAAAGTTCACTTCCAGCCCTGCAGCCGGCGAGCGCGGCGGCCCCGGCGCTCTGCAGAACATTACAAAGGAACCAGATCAAAGTTGTGTCTTACAAAAAAATGAAATCTGAAGTTTGAAAAGCAACAGCAGCCTGTCACTTGTAGGCTTAAAGACGACTTCTGCATGCTCCAGCTATCAGGGAATTTATGATTACAGTCTGGCTTTTAAAAGCTGATGAAAAAAACTACGCTCTTTAGCACTCCTTGCCTTTGCAAATCTGTATCTTCTTCCGTGCTTATTCATCCTCCTACACTGGAGGAAGAAGGGAAATAAATAAAAACTTAACTGAAAGTACAGATAAGGGCTCCTCTTCACTTTTATTCTAAGACATTTGATTCCATTTTAGGAGATTACTTTACGGGGAGCTTCAGTAATTATTCAGTAATTTATTGCCATGTATTAGAGTTACAAATGCTAAACCCAAGATCTACCTGCCTGAGCTTCCAATTTCTCACTCCTATGCATTTACCAAGGACCATCCTACTTCGCAGGCAGGACTAAGGTACAGAGGATGCATTTGTTGAAACCATAATTCAGATCACAGGATACAGCAAGGCGGGTGAGAAAAGTGATCTTGAATCCGTCAGAATCTAGGAAGGAAGCTGGAATACAGGAAATAAAATGTTTGCCTTAGGAGGCAAATAAAGACTAGATAGGCTAAATATTGTGGCTGTGCTGCCCTATTGCCACCCAAACCGCCCTAGGAAAGGATTTCAGACAACAGGACGCAACCACTGTGTTCCAAGGAAACTGCAGAACAAGTCCCTCAATATTCATCTGACCGTGCATCTACAAATAAGCCCTCCCAGCTCCGCCTTCCCCACAGAGGCAAGGCTGTGCTCATCCACTGATCCAATTTAATACCAAATTTTGTCCACTAGTTACAAATTTAAAATCAAAACTGTAAAAACCTGATTTTGACATACAACAAAGTCAAGTTCTTCCTAAAAACAATGCACATCTTCCCTAGAATAAGGCCATAAACCTTACTTATTTAATAGCTCAACGTACAATAAATGAATTAAAATAGAAGAGAAAATATGGGCAACACAATGTCTGCACATCGATTAACAGGACACTTGGATCATCTTCCTGAAATAAACTGAATGTCACGGAACATTCTGTTCCACATCTAACAAAAACAGGTACCTGCCTAGACTCATTTCAACGCATTAATTAGTCTGAATTTATACCATAAGAGGTTGTTGCTTTTTTTTTTCATGATGACATAATTAATATGAATTTTTATCCATTATGAAAGGTTGACATTAAATAAGGACATTTACTATAAAATATACAGGATATTTGGCTGCATTAATTGCAATTGAACAAGAGCCTTTCTGCTTTGGAGGGCAATCCCACCATTCCCTGTGTGCATTTTGGATATCCAGGGTATATTACTCCCACCCATAAGCCACGCTCACTTCTGTGCCATAGCCTTTGTCAGATAATACTCCATAGGTGAATTATTTTTAATACTTTATTAGAAGGGACAGAATCAAGCCCACACAGGGCTGTGCCAAACACCACGCTTGTGTGGATCATCACATCAAAGTGCATCCTGAACGTACTGAGAGGACCCTGAATCTTTTCCAATCACAGGGCCTGTCTACACAAGCCTTGCAGCACACCCAAGAGCTTGGGTTCCCATCCCCAGGCAGGGGATGCCGCCCTCCAGCACGCTCCCAGTGCATCCCAGTGCATCCCAGCATGCTTCCAGTGCATCCCAGCATGCTCCCAATGCATCCCAGCACGCTCCCAGTGCGCCCCAGCTGCTCATGGGCCTGGGTGAGAACCAGCGCACAGCAAACCTTTGCCAAAACAAGTGGGATCCCAGTCCTCATCCCCCTCTTCTCTGACCCTGCCAATGTGCTCTCCCGGGGCCGTGGGGCTCGCTAGTGTGGACATGGGCACGAGGGCCTGGATAATGCGGTTTCCTGCATGAACTGAGAGCTGGGGAAAAATTAGCAACAGGCTGATAGGCAAGACCTTTCTCTCTGCTAACTGGCTGCTCAGAGTGAAATGACATCTATCTTTAATAGAGAAAATGAGATATATATGTATATACACATATATAACGTGCTTAAGTGGGTGAACACACAGAGCAGCCATTTCAGCCAGCACACAGCAGTGCCAGCTCCCACGTTTCTGCTTTCCCGGGTGATTCTCACAGATATTCTGGTAAATTGGGGCCATCAGAGAAGGGAAACCCCCACGGGGAGCTCTGGGGGCCTCTGCACGGGCTCCTGTGCCTTTTCCCTGTGGTCTCCCAGCTCTGGGAAGGCAGGCAGGGCAGCTGGGAGATGTAAAGGAGCTGCAGAGGAAACGGTTCTTCCCAGATGGGGCAACACAACTATGATCACACTGCAGATGTAAAAATACCAGCGAACCCCCCAAGCTGCTCAGAGCCATCCCCATCACGCTGAGCGAGTGACCACCCGTCCCCTCCCTCCATGGCTGAAATACGGAGCCAAAAGCACCTTCCAGCCCAGAGCATCCCCCTCACCCACATCGCAAGGGCCTTCGTCAAACAAATTCCTTCTAAACGCCTGCCTCTGAGGTGCGGGGAGAAAGCAAAGCGAAGCCCAGGTTTATACCTGGGCCTGCACATAACCTAAAGAAGGCAGCAGCTCCACTTAAAAACACCGCTGCCTGCAAACTATCAAATTAATCCCGGCATTTCAACAGCTTTTCTTCATTATTTTTCGTCTCAACCAAACCACAAATTTACTTAATGACTAAACCAGGCAAGCAAGTGCTTTGTTTTCCAGACAGCGGGTACCTTTCTAACGGGATCCAGGTTTTCAGAAAACACATTTACCTAATGTCAGGCATGGGAAAGGGTCCATTTCCAAGATGTGTTTGATGCTTTTTTTAATTTCCCCAAACACACCAGCATCATGGTTGGGGTATCTCTGAGTCCCAAGCCCAAGGAGAGGCTCTGGAGGAGGAATACAATAAGAACACTGTGATCCAGGAATGACTGAATAAAGGCAAGAGCATGCTTTTGGCTGGCACAATTCAGCGCTGTAACTCCGTCTGCTGCTTTTCTTCTCCATCTGAAGCAACGTTGTTTGTCCACGCTTCTCTGAAATGGAAAGTATTTCCTCTTGCCTGTTCGTTCCAAGGAAAGATCCGAGGAGGCCTGGTATAACCAGGCAGAACTGGGGATTCTCCAGTGCCTCGAGTCTTGTTTGCCAAAACTTCTGCTCATCAAGAAAGGACTTACAAGAAAGAAATTACGAGCAGATTTCTCTGCAAGCTCAGTAACTTAAGACCAGGTCCTGTAGGATAAGTAAGTTTTGGACAGGAACATAGCACCCAGCTTTGGCCATTCCCCTCCTTCCTACATACCTATGGAGCCTCTGGAGCGTTCAAGAACATGAGACAGATGGAGCAGGGACATCTACAGGCACGTGGACCACATTGGGGGACAGGAGCTATTGGAATCAAAGAGCAAATAGGAGCATCTGGGCTCACTCCTTCCTCACATCACCGAAGCTCTTCAGGAGGGCACAAACCCCAGCACTGCAGGGATAATAACATTTCCTGATACTTATATCACAACAGTGGTGTTGCTGCTGGCTGAAGTGAAAGGCGAAGATATGCAACTCAAGGAGGCTCCGTTTGACATTAAACTGCCTGCTTGTGCCACGTAACGTAGGCTGAGCCACACAACCACAGACTTGCTAGCCTCGCTTAAAATCCTCATTGAAACAACACCATGAAACTCAATACTCATTACCAATTTATTGCCAATAAACTTGGTATTTTAATGAAATTACAGAATTGGTGGTGGAAGAAAATGGTTGATGCAATATTTTGAATACCTATGAGGGATCTGACTTGCCGCATCAAAACTACTCAGGTTTGTTCCCAAAGACGTTTGATGAAGCTCCACTAATTATGAGGTGGGTAGGATTACTGAGGGACCTGTAGCAATAATCCCGCACAAAAAAAAAAACCACCCAAAACCTTTATTTCACCAAAAAAGGTCTGGCACATTAATGCACATGAAACAAAGAGACCTGACTCCAAGCAGAGTCACTCACTGATGTCTTAACTCTTACAGAAAGGATCCAAGAAACCCCTCAATTGAACAAGAACCTTTGAGGTGACCGAACTCCAACCTCAGCTGGTAACAAAACCAAAAACACAGAGGGCTGGCAAGACCTGGCAGAGATAAAGCTGAGAGTCAGGATTTAATAGTGCTCCCAGAGGGGAGATTCAGCTGATTAGAAACATCCTCGTCTTCTCTCTCAGTGTATATTAAAGGTCAAGAAGTGGGATCGGATATTGGCAGCACATGAAAAAACCAACTCAGTCAAGCAAAAGACCTTCACAAAGACATTTCACACCTTTGCATTAAGAATTCCTGCAAAGCCTTATTTAACTTCACTTCTATCTGGGGAACAAATTTATGTTTCAAGTCAAGAGACCATTAGATCGGGACAGGAAAGACGATCCTCCCCATAAGACTTCTGCCACCAATCAGTACTTTATAATGAGCAGGAACTCATAAGCATCAGTTGTCTGCAACAATGTGGGTCTCAGAAGTACAGAACCAGGAAATGGAGCTTGTCCAGCAGGGCTCTGGGGTCTCACGAGCTCCCCAAATGGGATCTTTAAAGGATATTTGTTGGAACATGGTAACAAGAGGCAGGCTTTATCAACAACAAAACACTGGTAATCTGCAAAAAGCTTTTAAACTTGCTCTATCGTTAACTACCCAGCTCTGAAGAGATGTCAGCATCACAGTAGATGTATAAATCATAATCTGGTCTCTTGGTCTCTATTGAGAGCCCATAGTCTGACATTCTTTTCTCATCTCAGACTGACCTGGCTGATATAATGCAGTGGCTGGGGCGAGATGAGGGTGACTGAGTCGTGCTATCCATCTGACAAGGTCCATCGGGGTTGACAGCAATGACAAGTCCCCAGAAGAACTGTAATAACAACAACCAGAAGGAATGAACCACGCAGAAATTGTGTCTAAGGGAGACAAATGTTGTTTAAAAGGATCTTTTTCTAGAGATACTTATTTTTTTCCTCTTCTAAGAGTTCAGCATACTAACAGCAAATAACCTGCTGCTGTCCCCAGAAAACAGGCATACAGAGGGAAGCTAGTCTTGTGAAGATGCTGCAGACAGTTTTCCTTTTGAATAAGGACTAAAGCAACTTTTCCTTAGATGTTGCAGAATGAAGTCTTCTTTCACAGTCCTAGTTTTGGGACAGTCACCAAACCTTGCATTTCGAGCCAGCCCTGGAAGCCAAACCACCAATCGCTGCACCCAGGTCACACGAAGCCATGTTTAAAAATGATGAATGAGATTGGTGGATTCAGCTTCTCATTTCTCATGGTTGTACTTTCACAAATGGATCTCAGTTTCAGTGGCTGACTGGCAAACCAAGAGCAAATAATTCAGCAGGGGGAAAGACAGAGACCAGCACCCAAAGCAGTGCCTCTTTACTGCATACACCTTGACGGTGACATGAAGGACCCCGCTGGGTATGCTCTGCTCTGCAAGGTGACAACATCTCCAGAGGCAGTCACTGAATAGTTCAAGGTGCCAGAACCAGTTCACCTCATCTAAATGGATATTAAAATGTAGTGAAAAACAGCTAAAGAAGGCAGGGAAAGGGAAAAAAAAAAAAGCAGCTGCTCACAGACAAATGGCATGGGAGCTCACACGGCAGCCATGGGGACACTGCGGTACCAGAAGGTCCAGCTGAACTCCAGACCAGAGAGGAGATGAAATACCTTTAACGGCAGCGGTCAGGAGGCTCATTAGGTGCAGTCCACCCCGTTACAGCGCTCATCCTGCTCAGGAAAGTCCTGTGCGTGGTTTTTCTCAGTGCGCTTAAAAGCAAGTGAAACTTGACTTCAAGAACTGTTGTTATTTTTGCCTTATGCAATTTTTCTGTTTTGGTTCTCAGCCATTAGAACAGGCAGATATATGGGCTTTTACCTTTATTACACAAATTCCACAGTATCTTTTCATCTGGTATGCATTATTGTGGGGATATATATGAAGTACCATGTCCATTTAAAGTGCGGTAAGAAAGCTGTTTGAACTCTTGTTCCATTCCTATGTGTCTTCACACAATTAAAACCAGTTGATGGTTCCATTTAGAAAAAAATAAGTGACAATGTAAGCAATGTGCTTTTTGTTCTAAACAAATTAGCCACTGTTCAGATAAAAGATAGCTGTGTTTTCGTTTACCTCAGTTTCTTGAAGACAGAAGGCTAGGTGATCAAACTCCGTGTTTCTCTCTTTTTCTGTTTCCCTGTGATCTCTTTTTACTCCCTCCAGAAATTCTGAGTACAAGATATTTGCTGACACTCACCCAAATTCAACAGGGGAGGGAGGCCCCAAAGACACTGTGATAATTAGTGAAAACAGGAAGGTGAGGAGAGACTTAAATATTCTGAATAATGATGAGGCTGTGGCCAGATCTCAGCAGAAAACCTACATGGAGAAGAGATCTTACAAACCACCTCAAATGCAAACAGAAGCTTCAGCTCCAGCTGACGCCCGCCCAGACACTGAAGTCAGCGCAGGCCCATCGCAAAAGCCACACTTTGTGAGTCTCAGTGCTGAGACTAGGTTTAACTCTGCATTTTGGATGGCCGTGGATGGGCTTCAAATCACCTCCAGTTGACATGACATGTTGCTTCTACCATTTTCTTCTTGTATAGCAAGTGAAGTCCAGAGCAGAGCACCACGGCTCCGCTGACCCACTGCAACCATCCCGCTGCCACAATTAGAAATGAAATCCTGCAGAGGAAGGAGAAGGCTGTTTTCTGTCTAGGGGCTGGGGCACAAGAGCTGTGAAACACTGGAGCCCACAAACATACCATCTGTTACGGAATGCATATGTGCTGTACTATACATATAGAATTTCAATGACCAAGTAGGTAATACAAAAATGCCTCATTGCTTTAAATGTTTTCTCCTTAAGACAGCAGTGAAAAGCAACCTACAGTTTTGAAAAAAAAAAATATCTTCTACTCAACTCTCCTGTGCCCATGTATCTCAGTATCTATTACTGATCCTGCACTACCTCTGCAGAACTTCATCTGCTCAGGGCACACGATAAACGGATTGATATCCTTATTTTCCTCTCTTTGTACTTCCACATCACCCAAACCTCACGCTGAATGCAGCATTATCCACTTGGTTGGAGATTCTTCTACAGCAATTTTCACAAGTGAATCTTGTATTTATTTGTGATGCTATTCTGGAAGAAGGAAAAGCTATTATCCTCTTATGTGCAAAAAGCCAACTGTAATGCTGAAATAGTCAAAACTTTCTCAAAATATGGATGCTCAATTTGAAATGCTCTGGGCTTAATACTCAGCATTTTTGTAAGTCTTCTGCCTCAATGCATGCTCAGCACATCAGTAAGTCTGATCTGGGTCTTAAGTTGCACACAGAAAAGCTACACGCACGATGACTCTTCTGAGAAAATCTGTCTTACAGGATGTCTCTGGAAGAAACCAGCACAGAGGGAATGGTGGTTTTCTGTTTGCATTTTCTGCCTCTTCCACTGCAAGAGCTTCTAATGCTGCAAGAGGCAATGCAGGTGCCCTGCGCACCTTCCTTCCCACCTGCTCTGTTGGTTCCCCCAGCCCGAGTCATCCCATGCATTGAACACGCAAGACTCTATGATCACACACCAACAAGTAGCTACAAGAGCAGAGAAAGCTATGAAACACAATGTGATAGCAGCAGGGCAAACATCCCCAGCCTCTCTCTCCCACTCAGCTCTACTGGCTCAACCCTACAGAGTCCGCTCACAGTCCTCCCCCTCGGAGGCGAACAGGGTTTCTCTCCTCTAATCTGCCATCCTTGTGCACAAAAGGGACTTTCACCCCATTATCAAAACTGTCTGAGGTTAGTGGATAAGCAGTATCTTCCTCCTGCATAATAAGCTCAAACTGAGGTTGACCAGGAGGCAGCTTCAGCTGCAGCACATGAAATCTCCGGGAAGCATCAGAAAACCCCTTTCCCATTTTATCCCCTGGTACAGCCTTGTCTCCTGCCAGCTCCCAAGATCACTGCTCACTACTGGAGGATCTCACGCTCCTCACCTCCTCCCGTTACTGCCCAAAAAGACAATTTTCAGCCGAGTGCCTTTTCTGAAGGATGCGAGAAGAGAGCTGGCTCCCCTAACGATGAGGGTCAGACACTCCAGAATCAGCAGCAGCATCAGCAACAAGAATTGCAGTTTCCAGTCTCTGAAGTCTTCACCATGAAGATACTTTTCAGATACTCTGAAAATTTTAAACTGCCAAAATTTTAAACCACGTCCTATAGAGCTTGTGCAATTTTCACAAGCTTATAATTTAATCAAATTGGACGATTCTCACATGGACAGCAAAAGGTATGTTCAAGCTGCCAGCACCCCTCCCATCTCCAGCAACCCACTTGCCAAACAATACACCCCTGCTTCAAAGGAGGAAAGCTGGAAGGTTATCAATGAAAAGTAAATTGTAAGACTCTGACATGAGCAAAACAATGTAATTTCCTCCCCCTCTGTTTTTGCTAAAATTTGCCAAAATAATTCAGCCTTAGGCAGAATCTCAGCATGGAAGAAGACCAAACAACACAGTCTGATAAAGATATGAGCAACTACAACAAAGTTTTATACGACGGGAAACATTAGGCAACCATGACTACAGCCATTGCCGCCAGCTCCGCCTATATAGTAAACGAGTGATATTTTAACATCACTATTAACCCCCCCCCTGCAAAACTACAAGCGAGTCTGTAACATGAGTCATAATATACTGGGCATATACTTTGATTGCAAAGTTGATGAAAGCACCCGTCCCCGAATCTGTGTGTGAAAACTGTGGATGAATTAATCAAAACATGCAGGAGCTTGTGACACCGATGCCTGAGCCTGCACATTTGCATCTGCAGTTGTACGATGCAACAGCACAGAGACTTGGCTGCCAACTTTTGCTGCCCGTACCTTGTCACATCCAGGGAAGAGAGAACAATATTCACTAGCGGTTCTTATTTTAGGACTGATCTTTCTGGACTACGTGTATATCCACAGAACGACATAAAATTCACAACGTGAATAAATGAGCAAAGAGAGACTCATCTGTTTCGCATGTGCGTGTTGCTAACACAGCAACTGCTCAATGGCATCATCTTCCCTGCTCGAGATGCTAACAGATGTCTGCGTGTGCTGCAGACATGTGGTTTAAGCAAATAATAAATGAATTTATGAATCCCACTGTTGGCAACTTACGGAGATCCTCCACATGCAGGATCGCTCCGTTACTTGCCTGCGGGCAGCAGGTTGGCTGCCTGGTGGTGTTGCCTGCGAAGGGCCACAATTCCTGACCTCCAAATCTTCCACTTCACAACTGCTCTCAGTCTCACCACTGGAAGCCTACCTCAGTCCAGATGAGCAATCAGAATAATTAATCAGGCCGCTTTCTCCAGTAGCAAGGAAGAGGGCTTTCCCAAGCAGCTATTTCCCAACACTAACTTTGCAAATCTACCCCCAGGGTTTATTCTCTGGGAAAAGTTAGGGAACAGGTTGGGACAAAGAAATATCTGTGTATTTCCTTGACACCAGGAGATCAGGAAGCATGTCTGTGAGCAGCTGTCCCTGTGATCAGGAACAACAATCTTCTTTTACTGTTGGAAATGCACCCCAAACACCTTTCAGGGATATTATTTGCTGCTGCAAGCTGAGGAGACACAGGCCCACAACAGCTCTCAGGACACTGCTCATGGAGACATGGGCTTTGTTTTTGGGAAGAACGCCATTGCTGAGGAAGACTTCTGTCTCCGTGGTAGTTTAGGGCAAGTTCATGGAGTGACAGAACTCTGACAGTGACCTTCACTGAAAATGTGGTAAGAATCCAGAAGATTGAATATATCCCCAGAACGGTGCCTGCTCAGCTGCTAATCTTTTAGAGAGGTGTTTCTGTCAGTCCTAAAGAGGACCAAGGACTGTGATTTGATCAGAGGAGAGGATGTGTTGGTGATTATCAGACCTTACAAAATCTTTTCTGATCCTGATCAATGCCACTTTCCCAAGTGATGAAGACTAGCAGGCCAAGGTCACTGTGTGGCTGAAATTCGGCTCAGGAGGGCTGGTTGAACAGCGATAATAAAGACGTCTCTTCAAACACAAGCCTGAAACGTGTGGAACTTTTAGTTCTAGAGCAAGGAAAGATTTTGACCCAGTTTCAGATTTTAAGTCCATCTCCTAAACAAAAGCAGCTGAAGTTTAATTGAGCCAATTCTGCAGATCATTACGCTGCTATTACACAATTCCTTCTAATCCCTGAAGTGTGGAAGATGTGCCAACGCCAACCCAGGCACATCTTTGTCATTTCAGCTGGACTTCCACCCTTTCCACTAAAGATTTCATTCTGCTAAAACATTCTTGACACATGCCAAACACTAAAATCTCCCAAATATTTATTGTAATTTCTTTGGCCACGCTATCACAAGTGCCTAAACTCCTCTTCTCAGTTGGAGAGCTATCTAGACCAGAGGTCTCCAAATCTTTCATCCTAATAAACATCACAAAGGCTCATGAGCCCCTACAAGTAGCAAGGGAGAGATTGTTTGTGCCACAAAAGGAACAAAAATGACCAGCCATCCCCTGCTGGTTATTCTCTTCCCTAAGAACTTGGTCTAATCCCCTCCACCCTAAGGCCCTTCAAAAACAATGTGCCAAGGAAAGGGAGCAACTGCTACGCATACTGATTGCCCTCAGCTTGGACGTGGCTCCTGGAGGACCACAGCCAGCTGCTGAGACGCTCTGCTGAGGCAGAAGGTTGCTTGCCATCCCTCTGTGCTGTGGACTGTGCAAAGAAACCACCAGGCTGGTTGCAGCTCTCCTGGGCTCATGTAACAGCAGAACTCTTCCCACAAGCTCTTTGGGACTCCAAAGCCCAGCAGATAAAAGGGTCCCGCAGCCACTCTCAGCCCCTGAGCCAGCCTGAGAAGCAACTCAGGTTTGTACAAACATCCTGGGGTGAAGGCAGAGGATACAGCCCAAGGAGCACAATTCTCTTTCAATGTTCTAACGCAGCACCTTTAGGTGAGGAGCTACATGAGCAAGAGTCCAAGGTACTAAGGGAAAGGAGGAAGATGTGCCAGAAACACGGGGCTATGGCAGCTCTCAAAGCTGCCCCTGTGTGCTCCAGCACGCCAGGGCCAACCCTGGAAGTACTGGTGTCTCTAAAAGAAGTCCCAGTTGAGAAGGTAATATTATAAACCTATAAAATAAGGTTTTACTGCTGCTGACTAGTTGGGACATGCAGAACATGTTGCAGGGAACATAGCATGATTTTATTAGCAAACACAAAGCCATTCAAACAGAGTGGCCCGAATGGGGTGGGTTGAATTAAGAGAACAATAGCAGCTCATCAGATGGCCCTTTCTTTCACATATGTCTTCAACTTACTACGCTAGCAAATACTTAGAGCAACTTGGAAATACATTTTCATCTGAAGAGCCTCACGCTATTAACACATTAGATTAAAATCAAAATAATTGAGAATGTAACCCATTCCTGATGCTGTTCATTAAATGACTAAATCTAAACCACCAGCACTCACCAGCCTCCCTCTCTTTGGGAAACTCACTTGTGATCAAGTGACTATTTGCCCGATTTGGCCCAAATCAGCACTTTGCAGCTTTAATGAGACTAAATGGGACGGTCTTTCGGCACCAAACACAACGTGGCCTCACCACCTGAGCACGTGGATCACAGGAGAGCCGGGGACCCCTCAAGTTGGCCGGGGGAAGATGTGCTCAGGCTCAGACCAATCTGAAAGGAAAACAAAAACTGTGTTGCGTCAGAGGCTAATGCTAACCACCTTTCAAATTTGATCATGGATTCCAGTTCCCCAAATAACAATAGACAGCAAAAAGGAAAAATGGAAACTGCTGCTTGGGGAAGCTTGCCACGATGTGCTGGCTGGAGATGTGCTGGGACTAAACCCTGCTGCAGCCAGGCTGGGCTCAGCACATCACGGAGCCCGCAGCAAAGGCAGGGCTGGCTCCCCAAAACGGAGCGCCTTCCTCCCCGTTTCATCTCCAGCTCCCCTCACAGTGCCTGGCCAATGGATCTAGGCACAGTATTTATGCTGCTCACTCACCCCACGGTGGGAGGGATGAGAAGAGACGAGCAGGGAGACGGACAGCATGGAGATGGCCTTGGGAAGGAGAGACTTCAAAAGGCACACAGCAGGCTCCAGCTCTGCACATCCTGGCAATGGGCACCCCTGTAGAGGCTTTAGGATCTAGAGTTGCCCCACTCTTGTTTTATGCCTAATAATTTTTCAAGGCTTTGCTTTGCAAAACAATCGGGTAGGTGAGCAGAGATACTGCTGCTTTAAAGCTAGCGTGAGGAACAGCCTGCTACTGTTCATGGCTTAAATTACAGATTTGCCACAGGACACCAGTACAAATGATAAAACAGCAGCACCCTGGCTTGACCTTTGTCAGAGAACTCCTAATCTTCTCCAAGATTAGACTTTTGTTCTTCTTAACTGCCAGCCCAAGAGCCACCTAGACTGCAGGGGGCCAGGCCCACAAACACAAATTAATTACATCAGCTGTAATTCACACCTCTGGATGTTTTTGAAGTGACTTGTTAAGGGCTTTTGCATAAGACAGTTGGGCAAAGAAACCCCACTAGTAGTGTATCACATTGACATACAGATTTCTGTTATGGAAGGAGCACTACACAGATTAAACCCTAATATACCAACGAGTGCGCATGCAAGCAGATGCAGTTCGTTTCAGCACTGGCCTGATGGTCTTATCAACTCACAGAGTCCAGTCAGACACCTTCAGGACCTGCAACAGCAGCAATAAAACAGATGTAACGTGGGCTCAGCTCCTCATCTCATCAATCTGCACTCCAGGATCCAGCCCCTTTCCCTCACAGGAGCTCAGACACTACCCAGCTGCCCCTGACCACCATCCAGCCACACCAAAGGGGAGCTGAAACATCCCTAAGGAAGATGCTGTTCCTCGAGGGCTGGAAAATCCCCTGTCCTAATGCAAATCATAACGTTCCCCTTGTAGTCCAACAAGCAAGGGGGGTCTCCAAACACCACTGCTGTGCAAGCAATAAATGAGAAGTGTTTCGGCTACAGCAGCCTTTGCAATATGACCTTGAGAGAAGCAACACGGTGCTGCCGGCGAGCCTCTGGAGAGCGAGCGAGCTCGGCATCGCCACTGCGTGCAGCAGCGACAGACCTGCAGGTCAGACATGGCCAGGTAACCACACAGGCGTTCCTGGTGCTCAGCATCCCGCAGGGAAGCTTTGAAAGATCTATTCAATCCGAAACTGGTGCTGCACAGCTTTCAAGGGAGAAGGATAAACTCATTTTCCTTTCATTCACTGTAAAGAAATCGCAGAGCAGCTCAGCTTGCCCAGAGGAAGACAACTGCCCACGGCATGGGATGATGGTCACAGCAAGGAGGAGACCCAGCCGTGTCTGAGCAGCCGGCACTGCCAAAGCCATGCAGATCCCAACCCTAACCCAGGCAGCACGTGTCCGAAGGGAAATCTCCATGCTTCGGTCCTCGCCTGCTCCTTCAGCCTGGGGACTACAGAGAGAGAACATCACTGGCAGCTTAATGATGGATGGGCAAAACCTTTTCACGTATCAGATGATCAGCACCCGGAGCCTAATCTCATCCTGCCAGAATGGCACATCGGAAATGCAGGGGCAGGATGGGGCACTGGAGACAACTTTTCACCATTTCTGCAAGTTTAGTATTCCTACAGCAACCACATGCTGCACAAGAACAACTGGCAAGACAATCAGAAAACTAAAAAAACCCTCAACACGAAGGACTAATTACTTAAGATAAAAACACCACTTAAGTCCCCAACAATTTCCCTTGACCCTTTGGTTCATGGCAGTTCTCTGAATAAAAACATGAGCTATTTACCCAGGGTGGGATTTTCATGCAGGTGTGTCAAGGTAAGGTCAGTAAGGAGAGAGTTGGTTTTTATTTATTTTTTTAAGCCAACAGCTACAGCTTGGAAAAGCTAGCAAGCAAGCTTTCAGACCCTCAGATTACCCTCCTAGTCTGCAAGAGAAGCAAGAAACTGAAAGTCAAACACAGGCTGAGAACAAATGTTCCAAGTTAAATATGCTAATCAATTAGATAATTGGAGTGAAAATGCTGCTCCGTGCCTCTGAAGAGGCCGGGAGAGGTTAGCAGGGTTGGCGGGAGGGACGTGGCAAAGCTGCGGAGAGGACAGCTGTCCTCAGCTGAGAACTGAGGTTATGTGCTGGTGAAGCATTAAGATATGTCAGAAAAAAAAAATCTTTTATTGAATTTAAGATTTTTAGGATGAAGCAGAGAAACGCAGCTCCCAGGCCCATCTTCAGAGGCAGCTTCTGGGCCTCCACCGCGAATCACAGCCACTTCTCAGCACTCACCCCCAGAAACACACAGTTTGCAACCTGGAGCAATACCCAGTGGGTCCCCACAGCCTACATCCTCCAGACTTTCCAAAAGCAAGCTGCTTTAGACGGCAGGGTTTCTCTGGAACGGCAAAGCCCTCCATGTGTGCAGGGATCCTACACCAAGCCTGGGCAAGGAGGGCGACCACAG
Organism: Streptopelia decaocto; assembly: GCF_964273445.1. Taxonomy (NCBI): domain Eukaryota; kingdom Metazoa; phylum Chordata; class Aves; order Columbiformes; family Columbidae; genus Streptopelia; species Streptopelia decaocto. Next base: position 13,219,006 of record NC_138668.1, on the reverse strand, counting down.
GTCCCCTGCCATGGGCCACCGCAGCCAGAGCAACACCGCGGCTCCACACAAGGCCAAACTCTTTCTTTGCATCGCCTGGAAAGAATCCCAGCAATGTCAATGACGGCAATCTCCCTGCCTGCCATCTCCCCTGGATTTTCAGCGCGGCTCCTCCACGCTGCTGAGTGTCAGCCCAATACCCTGCACGAGCGAGTTATTTCAAACATTTTCAGCCCATGTTGTTGAGCACCGAGGTAGAGTCGAGCGTGAAGAAAGCGTTCGTTAACTCTGTTTTACTCGGCAAGGGGAACAAATTTTATCACCCCCTACAAGTCCATTCTGTTTTCTATTTATACCGCAGCCATTTGGTGCAGGAGTCAGAAGCAGCAGGAACAGGTGATGTAATGCACTGTACAAACAGCATTCTGTTCATACAGTGGGAAAATAAAGTGCATTCTCTTGGTTTCTTTGATCATGTTTAAAACAATCAGATTAGAAGTCACAGATAACCCAATACATGCTGGAGATGAAAGGACTCTGGAGAAATAAATCACCCAAAGTTAGATATTAAGCAAGATTTCTCTCTCAACAATCAACTTATCTGCAGAGAGAGGAGGAATGACCATGTGGTTTCAAAATCCTGCCAGGCATTTTATTTATTTTTATAATACCATAAAGCTACTCCACCCACTTTTTCAGAATGAACATTGCATTACACAACACATCAAAGGGACTTTATGGCCTAAATTAAGCAATAAAATAGTTGAGATTGTGCGTTATGCTGAAAATTGGCCGGCGCCTGGTGCCTGGTGAGATGGGAGGTGAACCCCATGTGTTCAGAACACCTGAAGAAAGCTCGGGGCGGCATGTCCTGAGGTATCAAAGCGTGTGGCACTTGCATTTAATAGACCAAAGTGAAGTTCAAGGCCCTCAGTGCTGGTTGTAACCCTCTCTTGCCCAGGGGACGGTACCAGCCCAAGGCACAGGATACCGGTGCTGGCATGAAGAGCTGCTGCATTATTATGATATGGTCCTTCATGCCCACGACCTTTAAGGTTTGGTTTATATGCAAAGCTTTGCCAGAAGCTCTGGGCTTTACGGATGCGGTTCCCCACCTTTGACAGCAAGCCATGCCTTGGGAAAAGGGGATGGGAAAACCCAGGGGAAAGCACTGTCAGGTCTGCAGTGCTGCCCATCTCCTGCCTCTCCCACCTTGATCAAAAGTACACAAAATTTAGAACAAATTAAAGCCCCTCTTGAAATGCTTTCTGACTTGTATGCATTTTAAATTGAAAAATAACCAGAAGACGGGATATGTACGAGTGATGTGTTGGTGCTAAGTGTTTGTTTTCCAGCTCTGCCTCATGTCCTTACACAGAAAGGTGAGAAACGAGAGGCTATCGAGAGGAGAAAGTTGGCCAGTCCATTACTCCAGAGCAGAACAGAGGCCAAGTTTCTACTGAAGCAGCTCAGAAGACACAAGAAAAGTCAACTTGCAATAAGAGATGACCTGGCAGGTCCCACACACCCCGGTGCGTGTGTGTCCTTCCCTTCTCGCTTTCAAAACAGGGTTAAAAAAGAAAAAAAAAAAAAAAAGGATTTAATTAATTTGGTCTCTATCATGATTTTCTGCAGCCTGAGTCATTGCGTTTGATCTCCCAAGGCTGGTGAGAGGTGTTTGAGCCTGCCCTCGAGCCCCCGGCGCTCCGGCCCAGCACCAACAATGACTAGACAGACCTATCAATAGAGTCACTGTTGGGCGAGCTGACTCACCGCCCTCCCCGAGAACTGTTCGGCACCGGTGCTCCATCAAAAGAGCAAAAATAAAACTAAATAATTCTATGTTTGCGGAGAGTCAGTTTAGCAAGAAGAGGGTTTTTATTTTAAGGTTTTGTTTTTAGGAGGTTTCTCCAAAGGAAGCTTGCATTGCTGCTTTGGGGTGGCAGAATCGGCCAGCTGCTCCTAGAGGACCCTTAAGCAGCTCTTGCTTTTAAGTCATGCTCAAAAGGCACAGTGAGGAGGGTATTTAAACCTACAGAGTGCGCGTAAGGAAAACACATGTACAGAAAAATTCTGGAAACCCCCAGGAATGGAAGCAGAGCCGCTCATAAACCAGCCTGTCTTGGCACAGCATCGCCCAGGGCTGCAGTGGGGAATGACAGGGCTTTTCCTTTTCCCTTGATGTCTCTCCATCCCCCAAACACCAAATGTAAAACCCCAGACTGGCCGTGTCAACCCATGTTACATCTTCCTCCAGCATTTCCCAGAGCTGCACTTGGGCTCAGTACAGCCAAGCCCAGGTGGAGATCCAGGAGGGGGTAACATACCCCGCCTGACACTTCCATCACCACTGTAAAACACAAAAAATACCCAGAACTACAACAAAGAATTCTCCAGTAACGTCTGAGTTCAATTAACTAATAATGTTTAATGCCCCTGCAAGGACAGATGGGGCTTGGGAAGACAATGACAATGAAAGCTTCAGCATAAATGAGCATAACACAAACCCAGGGAGATCCAAGTTCACAGGTAGACCTTGGCCATGCAGCGCAACCCCCAATCAGTCACCCTGGCATCGCAGACCCACATTCCCAGCCCACGCCAGCGCGGGACGTGAGGACCAGCTCCCCATACAGACGTGTCGGACTGCGATAAGACACACTCTTAGTCTGTAGTAGATCCCAGGCCATTCAAGACCTATTCTCTGTTCTGCATCCAGGTACCAGCACACACCGATGAAAACTGGGATCCTCTGTATCAATCAACTCCCTTCAGGCTGCCAGGCTTTAATTAACTGATTTCTCTATGGTATTCATGAACATTAGCAAGCTCTACCACATCTTCTGATTAACTGCATTTAAGAAATTAATTCCAATTCAGCCTCTTCCTCCTGAAACTTCACACAATACGTCAGAATGAAGAGATGCCACCACCTTGCTAAGATGACAGTATCTATTTCAAGAGTGTTTTAGGAAAGCGCAAGCCAGACTTGCACACAACAAGACGTAAGGATGGTATATAAGGTTTCCAGGTTCTTTGAAGGTCTCCAGGACTTTACAGGAGAGACCAGTCCCAGTACAAACAAGTCACCTGATGCAATTTTAAGTCATGGTGGAGTCGCCAAACTTATCTCAATCAGACACTCTTGATTTCCTGTTTGCGGCATCGACAAATAAAAAGCTCTACATTACAGGTAATTATACTTCACAGAGGACAACAATTAAGAAATAGCCAATTACATTTTACAAGCTCAGGATAATCAAAAGCTTCCTCAACTATCTAGAGTTGCAATAAGCACTTCGAAATGGCAACTCCCAACAAATTGCAGGTAATTTAGAGCAATTTACACAGATGACATATTTCCCTATCTGTGCTTAAAACCTTCAAACACTGTTCTGAAAAATATTGCAGGAATTCCTGGAATGTATCACTGCTGATTACTAAAAATAGTGCATTGCCCATTCCCACTTTTACTGGCCTCAGAGGTGAGGTGCAGGACCTCTGGTCACCACGCTGCAAAGAGAAATCCACAAGCAGGAGAATAGATTTTTAGATCAGATATTTAAAAGGAGGATCCTAACATGCACACCACCAAAAAAACAACAACATCATCATTATTTATGTTGTTTGAAAAATATGCTCGATTTCAATACTGCAGAATTTGATTTAAGCCTTATAGCTTTTAAAGGAACAGTCACCTGCTTTGTTTGTAAGCCAATGCCGCAGCTCCCGTGCAGTCAATGCATGAGGACCAGGATCAAACAGCAAATTAAAAAACATTACATGATTGAGAGAAAAAGAAACACACCTTTCTCACTTTTGAAGCCTAACGTTTTAGATAGGAGATTTAAAAACCCGAGAGATGGACAAGGATATGATCTAGTGTAGATGGCCATTACAGTATGGCAGTTTCCTCTCTCACTTCCAATGCATTTTTAGGGGAGGGAAAAAATGCCTTTCCTTGCTCATGTGGCTTGGGTTGCTGGAATTGCACTTTTATCTTAGAGCAGGGCTCTCATATTGTATTTCATTATACCTTCCAGTGATGGCCCCCCATCTTCTGGCCACCAGTCCAGCTGTTAGTGCCATTACTTCAGCTGCATGAGCATATGAATTTCTGCAGGGCTCACTGTTGCATAAAAGCTAATGAAGTCCTTCAGATATGCATGTGACAAAGGAGGATCTGCTTGGCAATTAAAGATTAAAATCACCAAGGTATTGATTGAAAGTGATCTCAGAAGGAGCAGAGTCATCCAACCTCCAGCTTGAAGTAGGACTACTGTCAACACCAGGTAAGGTGGCCATAGCTGAGGTACTTACTAAGAATATGAATATTTTAAGAAATCTGGAGAGAGAAGTAGAATTATGATCACCTATAGTGAGATACTAGAACAGTCTTTACTGATCTTTCTTCATAGGGAACACAGGAAGAGCAAGGAGGAAAGATTAACTCAAGCCAACAACACACTTGAAAGAGCCTGGGACAAGCTTTAACACACTTCTCTCCAAGAAATGGCACACGCCTGTTTTGTCTATATGGAAAGCCAGAGGTAAGAGGGACAGTAAAGGGCTAACAAGGCAATCCTGCAGGACTCAGAGGGCACTCAGACTTTAAACAGCTCGCACAGCCAGCAGGTCCCCAGCCAACACGGGGCCGCACCATCTGCTCTCTTCCCTATTCCAGGCCCTCCAGCCCAGATCAATGCAGGTCACAGACTGCAGGTGGTATTTCCCCTCCTTCCCACAGCACTGCTGCTCTGATGCTCCCCACCTCCACGCTTCCCCCAGCACCTGAGAAGAATTTCCCACCCCTGAAATCCTGCTCTGTTTTCAAATACACACTCAGAATACGGAGGGAACTGATGCACTGAGTGCTAGGAGAGCGAGAGGTGGAATCCAGCAGCCCAGCACAAATATAAACCATGGTTGCAACATCAGCTGGGGAGGGGGACTTAGTGCAGAAAGGTCCCCTGTATGAAAGGGAAAGCTTGTGAAAATCGTTTTACTGCCTAAAGGGATTGACTGTTTAATGCACAGTTTAGATCTGCAACACAAACAGCTGACCCTAGAAAGGAGGAAAAATTTATTTTTGAACTCTATCTCTACCATCACTGCACTAGCAACAATACGGTTAGAAAGAGAGCTCACTACTATACTCCAGGACTGTCTTACTTGTCCGCTATGCCAAACACAGATTAACCTGGTGTTATAAATCCCGTTCACACGCTGCTGTGGCTCAGGACTGAATGGAATCCCATTTGACAAACCTGCCTGTTTAATTAACTTACTAACTACATGAGTTAGATAATTTCAGATGCTTACTCTTACAATCCTGATTTTGCCTACTTGGCATATCAATGCATGTATGTTCAATTTCAAAGGAAAAACTATTTTCAAAATTCAAATTTTCAAGGAAGCACATTTTTCTTCCCTGCTAATTGTCTCCTGTGGCTTGGCAACATCTTTGTGGACAATAGGTGTTCCTGCCACTACTGTCCCATCTGGAACGAGAGGTTTGGCTCCAGTCCCACCCTCTTTCTTCAGCTCAGGCTTCCAGGATGATTTCCAAATCTGGGAAGTGAGAGAATTATGCTACTCCCTGCCACCCGAGGCAACACACTACACCCAAGTCCACAGTCCAAGATGGGCTACCTGGGAGGGTTTCTGATGTTGCTGGTGCCAAGCCACAGGCGGCAATTAACAAAGAAAAAGGGTTGCTCACAGCTTGACTGCTGGCAATGTGGTTGATGGCTCCAGAGAGAGGAACCTGCATGAGGTGAGAAAGGCAGCAATCCACACAGAGCTGACTCAGGGCGTCACCATCGGGGACCTAAACCCTGGCGACCTTGCTGAGCCCCAGCAACTGCTGCCTCTCAAGTGTACCCTGCCATTGGGGAGGCAAACGAGTGAGCTGCAGGAAGCATCCACACTTCTGAGCATGTGGAAGGACTGCAAGGCCAGCACCTTCACTGCAAAATCAGTGGGATGTCAGCTTACTCGCTACAGCTCCAGCAAGGCACCTCTCCCAGGCTGAGAGCACCCAAGTCACTATTTGCAAGGGTCTCAAGGAGAGGAGTTCTATTACTGCATCAAGAAAGGAAAACAGATCAACATGGGGTCAGCCGACACTTCTGCCGAGACTGCTGTAGGATCAGAAAAGCCTCCTTGAGCTCTTTACTAAAGCTGCAGGCAGCAGGGCTCAGCAGGAGACGGACTAGAGCATGCGCTGGGGTTTCTGCCTTCCTCAAATTTGCTCATCTCTTCCACCCAAGCAGAGCGATGGAGCAGTGGAGCTTGACTGGTGATCTGTCCCAGGGACTGGGGACACCCTGCTAACGTCTGGATCCGAGACCCTTCCCCTCTTCTCCCTGCTCCACCGTCATAAAGCAAAGCGAGAGGCAGCTCAGGCGCCCGTGCCCGTCACCCTGAGGCTGGTGGCACTGGACAGCACTGGCTGCTCGGCGGTGACTGCGCTGCAGTGCCGGCTGCCCTCCCGGCCGCGGGGGCCGGAGCCGAGCCCTGTGTGGATGCTTCTCTGGGCCGGTGAGCCGGGCAGCACTGTGTTGGCGTAAAAACAACAACAGCACCATACAGTTTTCAGCCCGTTCAGTGTAGCACATTTCCACCCTCTTGGCAACCACAGAGAGAAGCGTGTGAGAAATGCCCCTCTCGCAGCACAGGCTAACTTCTCCTGAACACCACAGGCCTGAAAATAAAAGTACTGAGTTTTGCCCAGTTGGGCAGGAAGCAGCAACACCTGCAACAACAAGACACAAGGAAAAGCACCGTATCTTCCAACACTGCTAAAATCAGATATGGCCAGTCTGCTGCATCCTAGAGAGACCACCCAAAGGACCTTCCCTCCCTTCTTCCCTGGGCCACCACAATCCATACGACAGACACTGCTGGGGAGACATATTAACAGAACAGAGAGCAGACACAGCCCATAGTTTGCCTGCTGTGGCTGTGGGGACACAAAGCCACTCCACAGCCACCTCTCCCCAAGTCCCATCGGTGTATTTGTGTCATCCAGGTGCTACAGCCTTTGCCACCTAAACATGCAGAGAGCAAATCTGCATAAAACAGTTATTAAAATGGTGTGAGCCTCAGCACCCTGCCTGTCCCAGTGCCAGCCACTGCCACGACTGGTTCCAGCTCACCGGTGAGAACTCTGCAGATGGAACGGCCAGCACAGACACAGGTGCTGGGGTTACCTTTGAAGGGATTTAGATTTGGAGCACTCAACACCGCCAAACTGCTGAGACAGGCATTTACTCAGGTGTATAAACATCATGGATGGCAAACAGCCTTGAAAGAATTCTCCTCCAAAGCTTAAGAATAAATTCAACACGTTTTTAAATAATTATGGATGAATCATTCAGAAAAAAAAAAACTTTCTACATTTTATCTTCAGTAGCTGACACTGATCGTGCAGCTGTTCTGTTTTTAATATAATTACATATTCCCACCTACTTGCACACTTGTTGTGTAGCGCAGCACTTCAGGTATTACTAGCAGAAAACCTAAAGCAAAGGCTGACGTTTCCCTTCCACCTTTAGAAGTGACAGAACAGTTAACACAAAACTTAATTTATTTGAGATGGGAGGGGGAAAGAGAGGCCGCAAGTTAATTTCCCTTAGAAGCCCAATGGTCCCCACCCAGAAACCTGCACACAAAAGAATACTGCCTTTTAAACTGGTAGGTTAGGTCTGAGACCAGAGCGAAGGTTTGTCAACCATGACAAGCTACGGCTTGTTTAACAGTCAACCGGAGGGTTGAGAAGTCTAATAAAACCAAAGGGCCTTCCATAACAAAGCTGCTGCCACTTAAGGAGAACATTCACACCCATTCAGTAGGGTTTTTTCAAACATGCAAAGATATTTGGAGCCACTGAAGTGGGCAAAGACACACCAAAACGCAGCAGCTAGAAAATGAAGCTGGAAAAAACTGAAGCAAGCAATAAGGGACAGAGAACAGTGAGAATAATTAACCAGGGGAAGAGATAACAAAAATGCTGCACGACCTCCCATCACTTGGATGCCTTTCTAAAATAGCCACTTCAGCCTGACCACCAGTTGTTGCGCAAGAGTCAGTGGGTGAAGCTGCAAGACCTGTTATCTCCAGGATTACCAAGTTTTTCCCATGCCCACTTGGAAAGCTTCCTCTCTGCAGGACGAAGGTTTGTGGATGGGTTTTAGCAGGTTCCTCTAGACTCTCTCTCACTCATTGCTCGCGGCCACTGAGATGCTCAACTTTCCCAAATGCCTCCAGCCCCGCTGGGATTTCCCAAATGCCTCCAGCCCGGCTCTTTTCCCAGCACTCAAATCACCTCCAGGTCACAAACTTCACTGCATGTTCCTGGAGGGGAAAACCCAGGGAGCTGTGACAAATCCTGCACTCCAGTGACACATCCACCCATCCTTTGCTGCCCATTTCCATCTTGTTTCAAGCTCACCTATTTTTACCAGCGCTGGCACATCTTGAAGAAAAGAGGGTCAAGCGAGCCTTTTCAAAGCACCTTTTCCCAAGAGAGGAAAATAAAGTTTCCCCAAATGTGCAGATGTTCAAAGGCACTATAAATATAAATACTTCCACAACAAAGAAAGCGGCTTCTGTCGTTTCTTGGCAGAGCCTTGGACCAAGCAACAAAGGACTCGAGGTGATGGTCTTTGTCCAGCACTAGCAGACCAGCAGAAGACACCTGCTGCACACACCTGAGGTTGCCAGCGTACCCAACGGCTTTCTCTTGTAGCTTCCCTCAAGATGCAACATTTTTCATTTCTTAAGAAATAAATGTTATGACAGTCACATGGACTGAATTGAAAGTACAAAGACAAGGCTTCTTAGCCAAAGACACCAACTTTTATTAAAAAAATATATAAAAAATACATGCCCTGTGGAAATCCAATCTGGGTAGGGCCATAAGGAGAGCAAGAAGGTTCCAAGGTCACGTTTTACAGTCTTTTGAAGCAGGAATGAAGCCAGCATCCGACAGAGACATTTTGTGCTGCAATCTGGACAGAGCTTCCCTTTCTTCAGCACGCTGCAAATGTTACAGTGGAAGAACTTGCTGTCTTTGCTCGGGCACTCTTATTTATACACAATAAAGCCCTTGTGCAGGAGATCAAGGCTGTATTTCATTGATTTGACATGATGGTTAACCTGTGAACTTTGCCCCTGCTAATAGAATAATTTCTATTTGTTGATTCCTCTTTTGGGATCCTTGTTGGGTACTGGCCACTTCAGCCCAGCTCTCATTTGCATGTCTGGTGCCAAATGGCTTTACAGCTCTTACTTCTGCAGGGCACAGCCAGGACAAAGTTAATCAAACCCAGCAGCTACAGCTGGAGATGGAGTCACCTCTCTTCCAGGATCCTACGTGTAATTCCCAGGAGCTCTCGGCTCTGATTTGCACTTTGCTTGTGAAAGCTTGGAGAGATCCTCAGCTACCAAACGATCGATCCCACGGGAATACCTGTGTGGGACCGAGCAACCGCCTGGACCAGGCTGGCAGCAATGGCAAAACAGGGAAGCCCCTCTTCCATATAAATCCCACCCAGTCCGAAAAGCTGATTGCCAGCCAAGGAAAAGCCCCAAATTTATGACTGAAAATGGTAAATCTGACTGAGACTCTCCATCCTACAACAGAACGGGAAATACGTGGGGGTTGGAGGGCCAAAGGAAGAATTAAACCAGTATCTTCTGGTCATTAGTCGGAGGACTAACACAAGGTCCTGGTGCTAACCAGTAGGTCTCACTGGGTATTTCAATGATGTTTTTTCTTCTAGCTATAGTTTTCCCTCCCTCTGCTGTTTTTTATCAAGATAGATAAAAGCCACTGATCTATTATCTGTTTAGATCAGCTAAAGACCTTCTAAAAGCTGGTACTTTAAGGACAGATTGTATCTTGGGGGCCATAGGACCAAAAAATTCCACATCTTACCACAAAAGTGTACTCTAGACTCTTCAAAGGCAAAATCCAATTTCCACATGGGTTTTATAGAATTTGGATAATCTGACTTAAAACTGCAACGGTTCTACTTAAACTCATCACTGCCTTACAACAGTGAACAACGCAGACCAGGGCTGCAAGTAATGATGGGTTTGCTTTTGCATGCAAGCGTGACCTGCTACAATTGAATTTCTGAGCGTGACTTCAGGCAAAGCCGCTCGCTCTGGCACATGGTAGAGGGGAACGAGAAGATGCGTGTCTCCAGAAGAGTCCTAAAGTGCTCAGAGCTGGGTATTCAGGGCTGCACCAGTGAAGGGGCATCCTTGCCCCAAGGAACACAGACGGGGCTGCAGCCCCCCGAGCTGCTCACACCTGAGCCATGTGCATACTGCAGCAGTAGGAAACAAACGAGCCTCTTAAGAAATAAAGAGCCCCCAAACCAGCTGCAGCGCTGGAGATGATGTATCTCCATGAGGGTCATCTTTGTAGAGTCCACAGCTGCACTTCCAAATGAAGCGGGCAGTAATTAGCCAATTGCTGGCATTAGGATGGATGGTGTCAGATCTGTTTTATAGCTGATACGCTCAAAAGCGCAGCTCTCCGCCGGTGGTGTTCCACCTCCAAGTCACCTCCTGGAAGCCAGCAGCAGAGCAAGTTGACAACAAGGCACCGAGGACAACCGGGATGGCAAACGGCTGCTCACGCTGCCAGGAGCAGCCAGGCAGGGCAAACCCCTGCTCTTCACCAAGCGTCAAATCTTTTCAGAAAGATGCCCAGAATTATATCCACAAGCAATTTGACTTTTTAATCATTTCAATTGCTGTGACTAAAACCCTTCAATCGGAACAAAACCGGGGAAAATAACCCCTCTCCTTCTGAAACAGCCTGCCTAGCTTAACAGACCATACCAAATCATGAAGGTTTTTGCTTTTGTGGTCTTCACATATTTCATTTAACGCAGATAATTAACCTCAGTTTCTAATTTCAAATCCTCCACATAAGGAAGTGAAGTGATTGAATACATTCACTGACAGATGGAAAATTAAAATATTACTACAGCTTCTGCATGTGGCTCAAAAGACAGGGCCTTGCAAAAGATCTTTCTTCTTTTATTTGACTGATTAACTGTAATTTGCTTAATGGATTTAAGGATGAGCCTAATAATCCAATGATATTTCCAGGAATCTATTTAGGATAACAGCACCTTCGTTCTGAGTGTTTTTCAAACACAACGATTTTCTGCGCTACACATACAGCCGCTTCTGAAACCAGATTTCTCTCCTGATTCTAATAAAACCAGGCACGTAATTTATTTTCCATGGACAGGGACTGCCTGGCTGACCTTGCAGCACGCAACCATGGTGCTGTAACTTCTTGGAGCACCTTCTGAAGCACCAAACCTTGGGATGACCCACGGCTACGGGATGCTCAGGCAACAGCATCCCAGCCCAGTGGGCAGGAGGGATGTCTCACATGGCTTGGGAAGCCAACAGCTCTACCCAAACACGAGGCCAGCGTGTGTTCTCCCAACACCCCCACACCCTTCTCAGTCCCTTTTCCACTGAGAAAGCCTGCTGTAACAGGATTTCACAGTCTGTCTCAATAGTTAATAAATCCAGGATCTAACAGACTATTAAAGGAAAACATCCAAGAAGCAGTCATTTTTAAAACATCCAATGGCAACTAATTATTCAAGGGATTAGTCCATTATAGCGACAACAAAGAAACTGTTAAAACATAAAGCCAAGCTGAAGGGCAGATCAAACCCAAGGTGCACCCACCCCGTGGCCACCCTGCCCAGCACCCCGGGATCGGTTCAGCTCCCATGCAGCCTTTTAGCACCCAGTTCTTTCTGAATCCAGGCAGACCCCAAACCAGTCCGACCCCCAACCTGGTTCTCAAACACAGATTTGTGCCGCCATCGTAACTGCACATGCAAGTAGGAGCACGGCCAACACTGGACCAGACAGGCCGTGGCTCTGTCTGACCCAGCTGTGAAGCCCCCCAAGGATGGAGAACCCCTCCCTTCTGCTGACCTGTATCGCACCCCCCATGAAGAACTTCCCCCCCCATGTCCAACCTGAACCTCCCCAGCACCAAAAAGAGGTGGATAAAATTCCCCTTCTGTGCTTTTAATATAAAAGACCCTAAAACCCAAATAAAACTCAATCACAACAAAATAAGGTAGCTTTTTGCTGGAGAAGGGGAGAAAATGCTATTCATTTATCAAAAGAGAGTGCTAAAAGCTTAACTACCTGTCTTTAAAAAGAAGCCAAAGCACTGATCCATAACCAAACAACAAATACACCACTTCTTCATCTTGATTTGTGTAAAGGCAAAGCTATGGGCACAAAAGGTATTCTTCTTCAAATAAAATCCATTTTAAAACTTGGCAAACACAAGTATAAATACTTTACACTGTTAATATAAGCATTTCCATGCAGAAGTTTCATCAACTTAACAATGTATTTTAAAAAGCTGGCATAAGTTCTGTGCAAAAACACCATCAGTCTTTGTCTTGTATATCTTACAGTGCTGGAGTCACTAAATTACCACTTAGAGCCATTAGCTTCAGACCCCACCTCCCCGTTAGAGTCAGTAACTTCTCTCAAGAACAATGCAGAACCAAAACTATTCTTCTGCAATTTATTTTCTTTAAAATTGGAAATAGCAGCTGCTCTGCACAGGCTGCAAATAGGGTTGTATTGATTGCAAGTGACATTATGGGCCTAGTAATTTTAATTCAAGCTAAGCATCCAAAACTTTTCTTTCTGCCTTTATGTATGGGTTTAACATTCAGTAGCTGCCTTTTTTCCAGCAAACAAGCTCTCATGAAGCTTGAACAGCCTAACTCCAAGACACACATGCTGCATTTCCACTTAAAAGAAGCATCGGTAAGACAGGAATACATGCCTTAAATCTTCTAAGCACAGACTGCTCCTGCATCAGTGTTCGTGAATTTGCATCCCCAGTTTTCCACTCGTTCGGTACAATTAGCACTGATTCCTTCACCACACAGTCTTGAGTCAGAAGTCTGCAATTTAATATTCAATTATAAATGAAGTAGCAAACCTCAAAATTAGGTCTGCCAGCTAAATTTCTGCTTCTTCCTGATGCAGGCCCAGCTTCTGGCCACCAGACCATTTGTGCTGCTCAAGCAACAGAGATCCCACATCTTTCCTGAACCACCCCACGCTCTTTCTCTCCGCATTATGGTTTGTCATGGCATTCTCTCAGACTAGAGGTTGTCACATCCCTCTAAAAGCTCCTTCAGATGATTCTCCACTTGCTTTCTCTGTGTACCCGATTGGAGAACCACATCTTGAACCCCTTGAACCACCAAAATTTGCGAAACACCGTGAGCTTAGTCAGCTCAGTGCTGTGGAAATCAAAGCTTGGATCATGTAGACAGCTTCCTTTAAAAAAACAACAAACCACATGTATATCAAAGGCCCTGTTGGGAAATTTTGTTCTACCACAATACACCCCAACGTCCAACAACTGGACATCTCAGCCAGCACCACGTGTCCTCTCATCGCCATCCTCCAGGTCTCCTTTTCAACACGTTCTATACTTCATGACACGGGTCAAACCCCAAAACTGGCAGAGGCAGCCTCCATCTCCCAGCTTGCTGGTCCTTCAGAAGAGATGAAGGCGAAGCTGCTCACAGGGAACAGCGTACGCTCTTCTTGCTTTCCACCACGGGAAGAAAGCAAAGGCAACGGCTGTGAGTGCTGGTCCTCAACGCTTTGGGAGCAGGAGGGGAGCTAAAGAGATGGCAGAAGAAACCCACCCCATCAAAAGACACAACAGCAACCTGACACTTGCACCACCAAACACCAAATTTCCAACATTTTAAAACGGGCATCTTCCTGGAGTGCTCGAAAACCAGGCTGCAGGGCGGTTCTCAGGCACAGGTTTAATTTCTGCTCTTCGGATCCGAGGAACGCTGTCCCGGCGTGTCAGAAGAAGGTTAATGAACGATTTAGCCGCCCTCACAACCACGTTAGTGTCACTTTCGGAAGCTGCGAGTTAATGCCCGAGATCTTCGGGGGTTGCCCTCTTTGAAGTTCACTGATCCATAACCAATGTCCAATTAATTTGCAGGAGCCTAACTATAATGACTATTGGCCTTTTCCTACGCATACAAAAACACAGTGGGTAACAGCGATGCTTTTGGCTTCGGGATATTCTCAAATACACACGCACATGTGCAGACCTTCAAAATATCCAACACTAATAATTGGTTGTCTTCTGCCGTTTGAGGAATTTTTTACATTTGCTCTCCCGAGAGCAAGAGCTACCAAATCAAGATTTATGAACTTTCTACTGCAAAAAATTTGGAGCTGATTCAAGATGCTCATTTGCTAACAGAGAAATACTTCTATTGCATTTGCTCAGATTCCTCTTTATTTAGGGTTTCCATGGAAGCCAAGGAATAGAAGCTCAATCTTGGGAAGATTAAACAGGCCCTCAGATATAATGCAAAACAGCTTATTTCAACATTCTCTCAAGAACAGAAACAAAAAATTCTTCCACACATATGTCAAAAAATAAAAAGTTTGTGGAAATGTTCAAAATAAATTGGGACCCAGCCTTTCAAATGCTGCATACCGCTATTGCTTCTTGCTGCAAGCCGCTCCACCAGCTTCCAGCACGCTTACTCAGGTGAGAAAGTAAATGAACAAAATAAGTCTGCAGGATAAAGACGCTACGGCTGAAAAAACAGCTTATTCAAGACAGCTATAGCTATATAACATCTGGGAAGTTAATTCAACCACAAGGTCTTACACAAAGAGGAACAATCACCTCATAAATTAGTATCTCAGCAGATTTTTTAGAATAAAAAATGCAGAGATTACACAGTTCAGCAGCATCTTCCATGGTGATGCTCTGGATGCTACTAGAGCTGACATAACAACATTTAAAGAATAAATCACTTATCCTCAGTTACTCCAGGCTGAGAAATGACTCCTGCGCTGGTGAGAACAGTAAACATTTCCGTGTCTCCCTACTCAACAGGTCAATGGAGCTTCAGTAGCCACAATGACAGGCTGTTGGACACTACAAATTAATAGCAACGCATTTTTTCTGACCTCCACCCCCCAGGTAAAAATATATTTAATGTTGTTCCAGTTTCGTAAGAAAATGCCCAAGACTGAGGAATACCGCACTAAAATGCTTCTGTTTCTCAGCACATTTCTTAACCATTTTAAAATCTGGCACAGATGTATTCAGATAATGGATAAAGTGCATTTTTTTCTGAAGCTGGAGCTGAGAAGCACAGTGTTGCGTGCGGGTTTTTGCTACCTGCTCCGGTAAGGAAACTAAACACAGCAGAACCTCAGGTTATTTTCAATCTTAAAGCCACTATCACTTAAATAAAAAGTTACTTAAATCATAGACTTCTCTAATCCTTTGCTTATGGTGAGTACCTGATCGCTCACTGAAAACCCATTGTAAGAAATATCCAAGTTTTTTATTAACTCCACAGGAAGGTCCCAGGATCCTGGGATTTTGTTTTTCAGACTTCTGATTAAAACAGCAGGGAGTCCACGTGAATTTTCCCTCTTTTTCTTTCTTTTTTTAAAATCAAGTTTCACACACAACATCCCCCTCCTCAAAATCTAAAACGAACAAGAATCAAACCAAACACATTTTGCCAGCTAAAAGGAGCCGGGACCTTGCGCAGGGTGGGATGCGTTTCCAGCTGCCAGCCTAAAGGGACGGCCGAGGGAGATGAAACACAGAAATGTTTTTCATAAGGCACACGGCTTTGAAGAGGACAGTTCAGCTACTTCATTTCGTAATCTTCACAAAGCGTCAGGTTTTAGCCTAAGTAGGTCTTAAAACAAGGAGATTTTATTTAAAAAAAAAAAAAAAGAAAAAAGTAGGAATGTGTTCTGGCTGGGTTCTGTTGATTCAGCAAGGGTTAGACACACACACGCTTATTGATCCCAGAGAGCTCCCTGCTAAGTTAATTGTCTGGAATTTTAACTGAGCTCTCAGCAAGTTTCAAAATCCATGTTGGCTGGAGGTGGGTGGGGAACCCAGAAAAAAAAACAGGCTGCAAAACTGTGCAACTCCTCTAGTTAAAAAACAAACAAACAGACCAACAAACCAACAGCAATTACTCTGATGAAGGGAAAAGCTGCAGCAGGGAACCGTTTTAACTGGATTTGGTGATTCCGCCTTTGACACCGCTAGAATTCAGTGCTGGGAATATTGCGTGCAAAGCAGTTCCGTTATCAGGCAGTACTGTGAACCCCATTTCACTCATATAAATATTACAGAGGTGAGAGTATCCCCTGCAAGCTACCTGCAGCCTCTAGCTGTGGCTCATCACGACTATTTCCTGGTGTATTTACAAAGAGGAGTTTTACCATGAGCTGTTCTTGCCTGCATTCCTGTAGCTGAGCCCTGACCTGCTGCCGGTGCAGGCTACAGCCAACCTGAAACTGCAGCTTGCTCGACTCCCTGCACGTGCACAAGGACCTTCACTGTCCACCAAGCCTGACCCGCCTCCAGACTACATCTAGCAGCTGTTCACCTGGATGAAGAACATGCTGCAGGGATGACCCAGGGCAATCAGACAGGAACAGCCAAAGACACCCTTAGAACAACCCGCGACTACTTTCAAATAAAGCTTTGCATTCCAGCAAAGCGCCCAAGCGATGGCATCCCACACCAATGGGGATGCTGCCCAGCACCCAAGGTTTCCTGCATCCATGGCGGCTCCCGATCCATCCCCCACCGAAGCGACGCATCCCCGGCGGCGCTCACCCACCTGAACTCCCTGCCCTCGCTGTAGCGCCGGGCCGAGGCGGCGCGCTGGTTGGCCGTCTCCAGGAGCAGCTTCTGCGTCAGCCTGCTGGAAGGCGCCGAGTCCCTGCTGGCCTCGGGCTCGGCCTCTTGGTCACATTTCCATTCCTCGTCCTCGTTCAGAGTCGGCAGATAACCAGGTAGCCCTTTACCTGTCCCAGACCCCGAGCTCGGATCGCTATATATTTTTGGACTTTCCCCACCTGTCCTCGTGTATTCCAAATAAATATCCGACTTAAGGAATAAAGGGTAGGTATTGTCTTCTATCATGCACTGAATCTCCGTTTGGGCCTGGTCAAACATGTCGGGGTCAATCTGCAGTTTCATGACGCAGTCTTTGATGAAGCTTTTTGTGGCCGGTTTGATCTGCCGGGACACAATGCCATTGTTGTCAAGGATGTATTTTTTGTAAATGGCTTTTGCCAGCTTGAGTCTTTTTTCCTCATTAGACGTGCAAGGCTCCAGCTTCCTGAAGCCGCTGCAGGCAAACCAGAAGTCCAGCAGATCCGCACAGTCCTCCTGCTTCAGAAAAGTCCTGAAGAGGTTGATACCGTCCTGATCATCCAGCAAGGAGTGCAGCGACTCGGCCCACTTCAGGTAGGGTGGAGTTGGAGAAGCACTCCCCTCGGGCTCGTACCCCAAATCCAAATCGGAGCGCCTTGGTGTTGCCGTGGACGTCTCATTTCTAACCACATCACTTTTACTGGAGTAGAAACCGTGGCTAACTGGCCTTGGATCTGTGGACACGAGCTCCCCCTCCTCACCAGGAACCGGTGGCCTCGGAGCATCCTCAGTGAAGCTTCCTCCGAGGTCCAAGGGGAAGCCTTTCCCCTGGATATTCATTTTTCTGGTGCTTGCTTGCGCAGGAACAGTGGGGGATGAGCTCAACTCTCAAATGGCCAATATTTGTAGATCCAAGGGGAACAAGTTTGTTTGGCTGAAACAGATGAGAAAAAAAAAAAAGTTAGTATCACTGTAAATAAACACTCTAAGGCTACAAACCACTAATTTTGCTCTGCATCGTTATTGTATTAATGCCACTTTTTCAACAGAACCAATGCCAAAGCTCTTGGTGATTTCAGAGAGTGCAGAATCAGGCATAAACCAGGCACCCTCTAAAAATGACAGCTACAGAATATCCCAAAACTTTGCATTCAGGCATTGCTGGTACGGCTGGTGCTACCCAAAACCAACAGCCAACTTCACAAGAGAGCTGGTTTTATAGGGCCCTGGGATCTCACTGTCTCCACACCCAGGAGATCTATGCTCAGGTACCAGCTGGTGCCACAGGACACACGCTGTCTTCTGCACTGGCATGAGCTCCTCTGCACAGCCCACCTGGGCAGCACACATGCCAGGTCACACTAAGGCTTTTAACTAGCTACTGATCTAGGAAATGCTCATCCCCAAACAGGAATTTAAGTCTCATGAAAAATATTCTGAAAGAATACCCAGTTAGTCCTGAAAGCGAGACTGCACCTTAATCAAACACAGGTGGCTTTTGTACGCTCAAGTGACATACCAGCGCCACATTCCTCACAAATATCTGCATTTTAGAAATACACTGTGTTGCCTTGTCTAGCTCCAGAGGAATCCAGATGCATTATTGACCCTAATATTTTGGGTATCTGGACTACATTCTTGCTTCAGATGGGCACGTTAGCACAGGATCTCAGTACTGGCATCGGTTTTTGTAGACAGGCCATTGAGAAAAGGTTCATTTACACTAACAACATTGCATGCTACGAGTCTGGGAAAATTTCAGGTCATGGAAGGAAGATGAGAAAACCACCTCGGGAAAGAAATCTGATCAAGTATAATGTTTTTAAAGAAGAACAACGAATCAACATGGAGGATGGGAGGTGCGGGGAAGGAGGGGAAGGCAGAGGAAGGCAATGCCTGAGTTGCTACTTCTGCTGCTCGACAAGGTAACTTCATCATTTAAAGGCAGTAGCGAAAGTATTGTTTTGCAGAATGGCATCAGCCTCAAAGCCGAAAGTGCTGCAGAGCACCAACTGTCTGACAAATTACTCCTTGCACTGGATAAACTCAATTGTATGTGAAAACACACCAGGGAAGACAAATTTTAGCTTGGCCTCCCTCTCAAAGCTCGCCCCACCCCAACAAACATATCTTTGGGATGCTTTGCCATTTCCCCCCCATTTTCTCACCCCCGTTGAACCAAGAACAACCGCCTACACTGTGCCTGTCCTTACGGCGCCCCTGCACATCACTAAATGACCCCAGCGAGACCGGGGGCAGGCGGGGAGCAGGGCCGGGCCCCGAGTGCCCGACCCGGGCCGAACGCCGCCCTCGCACCTCGACCGAGCCACCCGGAGCACGCAGCCGCTGCCCCGGCACCCAACGGGGCTGGATTTTTCGCACCACGCTGCGTTTTTAGGTCGCTTTCACCCCGGTTATGAATGCGAGCCCTGCACTCGCCCCCGTCTCCCCGGTGAGAGTGCCCGGTTACCCCAGCCCGGGCGCTGGGGACCCCCCGGGGCAGCTGCCCCACAGCCATGTCGGTCATTGTTGCGGCGAGGCGGCGCTCGCTGCTCTCCCGGCCGGGGGGAGCCCCGCGGGGTGCGCGCCGAGAGCCGGGGAGACGAGCCAAGCGCCCGGCCGAGGGACGGCGGCGCCGGCCGCTGCTCTCCGCGGAGCGGGACCCTCCGCCTCACGGCCCGCGGCAGCAGCAGCCAAACCCCCAGCCCAGCCGAGCCCCCGCCGCCCCAAGTTGCCCCGCGGGAGGCGCCGGGCCGGGGCGGGCTCCGCGGGCAGCCCCGGCGCTGACAGGGCGCCGCGCGGGGCCCCTCGCCGCCCCCGGGCAACTTCGGGGGAAGCGACCCGGGCGGGCCCCTCGCCGCCGCCGCCCCCGGCCCCGCTCGCCCTCCGCGGCGCGGCCCGGCCCGTGGCGGCCGGCAGGCGCCCGCCCCCCGCGCCCAGGGCGGCCTAGCGCCGGCTCGGCGGCGCCCGGCGCGGCCCCGCGCCTCCCGCCCGGCGGCGGCCTCCGGCGCGGCCTCGGCGCAGGGCCTGGGCTCGGGGCCGCCTCCCCGCTCACTCACTCACCCGCACGGAGCAGCAGCGGCGGCGGCGGCTGAGCCCATGCGGCTCAGCAGCGGCGGCCCGGGGCGGCGGGCGGCGGCGGGGCGGCGGCGGCACAAAGCGGGCGGCCCGGGACGCCCATGGCCGCGGCCGCTGGCTTGTGGCGGCGACAGGGAGAGAGCAGCAACGAGCCCCGCACCGCTCCGCTCCGCCTGCGCCGCTGCCTCCCAGCGCCGGGGAGAGCGGCTCAGCCGCGCCCCCCGCGCCCCCGGCCGGTACTGCGGGCCCGGCAGCCCGCGCCGGCAGCCGGCTCGGGGGCGGAGCGGGGCCGGCCCGGGGGAGGCGGTGCTGGGCACACGGGGCCCGAGGGCGGCGGCGGCCGGGCAGGCCGGGGGGCCAACGGGACCCGCAGCCCTGCGCTCACTGCCGGGCAGGCGGGGGGGCGCACGGAGGTCCCCGCCCGAAGAGGCCTGGAGCCCCCGGGAGCCCCCGGCACATGGCCGAAGGTCCGGGCAGGGCATGGGCGCCCAGCAGGGCTCTGTCTGCGCTGGCGCCTCCTCAAGGGCTGAGCTGCTCCAGGGCTCCGTCTGGCTCTGGCCTAGAGGAGCCCCCTGAGCTCCCCCGAGCATCCCCGGCAGAGGGTCTCGCTCTGCAGACCTCCAGGGCCTGGGCTCGGCACTGAACACGCAGCCACCTTCAAAGCCGCCGCCGGCCTCCCCTGCTCCGTCCAGGCTCGAACAACAACGTCTGTACAGCCGAGCTCTGCCCAGGAGCAACCGCGCACCGGGGGCGGAGGAGCGCGGTGGCTGCTTCCCCAGCCGCTCTTGCCTCCACCATCAACTGGAGCTGGCTTAGAAACCGCAGCATGTGTCCTGCACCTCTGAGCCGGGCAATTCTGCGGCGGGGAGAAATAAGGAGACTCGCCAAGAGGTGGCACTCTATGGAATGAAATGGGTCCAACAACATGGAGACTCCCGAGAAGGGCGGTGGGGAGCGTGTTGTACCCCGGGATGGAGCTTCTGGCCAGGCAGGGTACCCCACACTGTGCCTGCAGCGCTGGCCTGGAGCGATGTGGGACATCGCAGGAAGAAAAAGAGAGTTACCAGATGCAGAGACCAAATGAGAGTGGCGTGATGGGGAAATGCAAAGCCTTATTCTTCCTTGGAAAGTGACGATATGCTTGGAGCCCTGGGACTGAGCCAGGCAGATCCCTAGGTACCATCCCAAAAGCTTGAACATGCAAACAAGCCCTGAGACAGTTCTCTAAAAATCAGAAATTACTCAGATTTCTGATAGAGATTGTTTCTGATGCAATTATTCTACAGCGTGTGCCTGTTTCCGTGAGCACTTTCAGAAACGTACAACACTTTTTCCCCGCTCTCTGAACTGCACAGAAGTCCACCCTGGGCAGCGGCGCTTCCCTTCCCGCCCCGGCGCAGAGCCCGGCAGGACGGAGCCGCTCCTCGAGCTCTTTCATGT
Organism: Streptopelia decaocto; assembly: GCF_964273445.1. Classification (NCBI taxonomy): domain Eukaryota; kingdom Metazoa; phylum Chordata; class Aves; order Columbiformes; family Columbidae; genus Streptopelia; species Streptopelia decaocto. The sequence goes on along the minus strand of NC_138668.1, from coordinate 13,197,732 downwards.
GAACGATGCTCGGAGCTGATTTACATGTAGCAGTGCAACACTGATCTCGGGCACAATAATAGAAAAGCTGATGTGGGATTCAGCTGGTAAAGAATTAAAGGATGGGAATATAATTAATGCAATCAGCCTAGTTTCTGGAAAATAGCTCTTGTCAAACTCTGATGTCATCCTTTGAAGAGATTACAAGTTTGGCTGATAAAGGTTATGGCATAGAAATAATAGACCTGGACTCCGTTCAGGCATGTGACTTAATCCATATAGTATTCTGATTAAAAATTAGCACAATACAACATCAAGAAAGACACCTTCAAGGGACTGGGAGCTGGCAAACCGACAGCCATCAATGGGGAATCCCTGCAGAAAGGGAGAGCTCTCAGTGGGTGTCCGGGGGTTGGATGGGAAGCCCAATGCTATTCAGCATTTCCATCAATGGTCCAGAAATAGATTAAAAGGCCCTGCTGAGAAAAATGCTGGGGCCAGGGAAATGAGAGGGGCAGCAGACACGGACGAGGTCAAGACAGCTGTAGAAAACTTCAGAGGCTGAGTCCCAGGCAAATAAAATGTGGTTGAATGTGAGCAGCTGCAAAAGGATCCCTCCTCTGAGCACAGGGCCATTCTGCTGGGAACCCGCACGGACAGATTCGGAGGGAGCTTAGGAGGCAGGAGGGACGGTGCGAGCAGCAGGGTCCCCTTGGGGAATGTCCTGGCTGAGACTGGGCTGGATGCTACAGCAGAAGGATTCCCAGCATCTGCGTTTCAGAAAGGATGCTGAGAAATTAGAGAGAAGGTGGAGAAGAGTTACTACTGACCCCTGCCTTGCAGGGGGATGCCTGAGAACTGCAGCCTCCTCAGCTGGTTCAAAGGAGCCCCAGAGATGCCTCGATTATAGTGCTTAAGCAATTTCACTGGTGAGAGACAATCAGGTATTAGAGAGCTTTTCATCTCCCAGAGAAAGGCCCAGCAAGATTTCGTGGCCTGAACTGAGTTCACATGAGAAACCGGAGCCAGATTTCTTCGTGGCAAGGGGGAAACTGAGGGGTGGGGGCGATGAGTTTCGGTGCACCAGGATGCAGGTGGCTGAAGTGGGGGGGCTTGGGATGTCCCCCATGCTTCTGTCCGTCCCTGTAACCAGCTTTGCTTACTGTTCCTTAGGGCCAGGCTGGGCCTGGGGCAGCGAGAGAGGTGAATTCCCCACAGGGTGATGCCCGGCCCTCCCGGTGCCATTTTCTGGCCCTCGAGCAAGCCTGGGATGCTGTAACACATCCCAGCTCCTGATGCACACTCATCTCTGCCTGAAAGAGCCAGCAAACACTAGTGACAGAAGAACTGCTCTCAGCCTTTTGTCTAAAGGGTCTGGGGCCATGTCCAAGCAGCCCAACCCTGTGCACACAACACTTGCACGATGTGATTCTCAGATGCTGGTTTCAAGCCCTTCCCTCTCCCCTCTCAGAGCTGCAAAGGGATATTTTCTGTTAGCACCATCGGTTCCCTGGCAGGTTGGCTTGGGAGCTGCAAGCCTTCCAGTATCACCTCTACAGAGGCTGCAAGTGCTGTTTTCAGCTTCAGCACTGACAATATTAATCTCAAATTAATTCTCCTCTTTGTGGTGACTCAATGGTTTCCCCAAAGCAAGGTGAGCCTGCCCAGGTGCTGATGTTTGCTGGCTGGTGGGCTGTTAGCATCCAGCGTGCTCTTCCAACAGCAGAGAGGTGGGTGGGTGAGAACCGCTGTCCCTCTGGCACAGGCAGTTTCGGGGTGAAGCGCACTAGATGGTGCTGTTCAACCTTTGGCTGTAATTTCAAAGGACCCTGGAAGGTCATGAGGGGTGCCAGAATTTCAGTTTTATTGAAAAAACTTTTTGAAACTGGAGGACAAATAGAAATACCCTGAAATATGAGGTCCTACACAGATCGTTGGTGGAGGCAAAGGGCAGCTCGCCCTCAGAGCGGTGCATGCTGCCTCATACCTGGAGCACCCTCATTTCCGAGGCGGGAATCGGGATTTGGCTACATGAGCAGCAACAGCAGAAAGGGCTGCCAAGAAAAAAAATGTCCCAGGGTGGAAGGGGAGGCTGACAGCTCTCTCATGGACTGCTGGCAAGATAACGCTTGCAGAACGGGAGAAAGAAAATGTTAGCAGTCAAAATAAAAGTACTGGCGTTGTGGCACCAGGAACCGAGGGCACCCAGAAGAGCCCAGCTGGCATGAGGCACTGCAGCCCAGTGGCACTGCCACAGGGGTGACGAGCGAGTGGAGCCACAGGGCACAGAGGGCAGGAGAGCAAAGCCGAGGAGGGGCCAAGGGTGCTGAAGGCAGTCCTGCCCCGCTGGGTTGGAAGGGATGGAGCATGGCCTGGCCCAGGCAGTGAAGATGCCCGTGGGCAGCTGTGCCAGGGGCTGGAGGCGAGAGCTGAGGCAACTGATGCTGGTCACAACCCTCACAGCATCTCTTCTTGCGGGAGACACTGGTCTAAAGATATCTCTCCACCCTGGCAATGTCAGCCCCCAACAGCATCCATGGAGCAGCAGGACCCACTTTCCACATCCCTGTGGTGCAGGTCCCATGGGCAGCCTGATGTACCTCCTGCTTCAGATTCCCCACCTCAAAAGAGGCAAATGTACCCAAATTTGTCAGTTTGCCTGGGATTTGCCTCCAATGCTGGGCAAAGAGGGTGAAGCCCCGTTTGGACACCAAGCTCATGCCTTTTTGCTCAGATGCTGCTCTTCTGTATAGGCCACACCTGAGCCTGCAGCTCCAGGCAGGTGGGAAGGCTGCGGGCTCAGCTGCTCTGGGTGCTCAGGTCCTTCCCCTCCAGCAACATCATCCCAGCTTCCCAGATCACTCCTATTGCCATGTGGGTGCTCACTTGCAAATCCCCAGGGTACACCAGGAGTCTCCGGGTCTCCCCTGTCCCAGGTACAGGGCTGGAGCAGGTGTATGGGGCAAAGGTTTTACTACTCATATAAAAATCAAGAAAAACTCCAGCAGGCATGGCTTCCTCCTAGGAATGTAAGGGCAGGAGGTTCTGGGCCAGCTCAGGCAGCAGTCTGAAATGGATTTTGCAGCTGCCAGTGTTTGCCCTGGTGGTGCAGGTGTCCATAGGGCAGAGGGAAGCCCCCACATGTCATCCAGAGCCCATGCAGCTTCCCACACCCTGGCCTGTTCTCCCCCGAGTCCTGCTCTGCCTTCAGCCCCAGGAGCATCCCCGCTCGGTTTTGCCCCTTGTGCCTGCCCTGCCATCACCCTCCCTCCTCCAACTCTGCTTTGACTTCCCCTATCAGACTACAGAGCCCCCAGACCTGGTGTTTCTCCCCAAAAAAAGATTACAGACGAGCCCAGGCTGTGCTTTGGGAGGCTGCTGCAGATGAGCTGATCACCCAAGTGCCCTGTGACCCTCCTGCCACCAGCCCTCAAGACCATACCCAGCTCCCACCTCTGGTGATGCCAAAACATGTTTTGAGCTCAGAACTGGAATTTTTGGTCAAAGCTTTCCCCATCCTCCTCCTCACTTCTCACCCTTCTGTACTGGCTGCCCAGATAACCCCTGTTCCCAGCTTTCTCCCTAGAAATTTCCTTCTCCCAGTTTTTGCTCAGGTCTGGAAACACAGTCCCCACACAGCAGCACATGGTGTGGATTATCTGTCGTTACTCTCCACTGACACAAGGTTGATGGCTGCCATCAATAACCGGTCAGCTATTTCTCTCACACAGTGACAATTTCTTGGGGCAGGTACAATCTCCTAGAAAATCATCTGTAATTGATGAACTGTCCAATGATGCTCTAGGGGTTGCATAAAATCTGCGGTAAAAGCTATGGGGGACAGGCTACACATGAGATCTAAGGTTGAAATTCAAGTCCTTAAACCTTGAAATCACCTGGCAGGGATCTAGCTGCTTCTGGGGCCTCACTCGGGGTGGGAGTGTGCAGTAGGTGACCACAGAGCCTGTCCCTGCCGAGTGCTGAGGATGCAGCATCTGCCCCAGCCCAGCTAAGGAGCCAGTGCTGCTGCTTGGGGCTGCAGGGTGGGACAGGAGTGTATGAACCGAGATGGGCGCCAGGACATCGGTGTCCCCTTGGTCCTCTACCTGGCCCCCCTGCCACTCTTGATGAAGAGTTGCCCATGGCCAGCAGAGCAAAGAGAGCCTTTCCTGACCCTTGACACATCCAAGCCCCCCACAACTCCCCTGTGTTTGATCAATCTTCTCTGCCAAAAGCCAAAGCACACACACTCAGCCCCCATCGCCAATGCCTGATGCTCTCCATCCCCAGCTGGTGAAGGTGAACACCCCCTGGTGGTGTCCCACCCCACACACCTTCCCGCACCCACCTTTGTGGCCTGCCCTGGGCCTGCACCCTGCATGTCTCCCTCTCCATGCTGCCGACCACCGGGCTCGCCGCTCCTCTCTGGGGGCCGGGGGTGGGACGCCATCCACACGTGTCCCAGCAGGACCACTCTGCAGAGAGAAGAGATGTCAGCTCGTCCCTGCTGGGACCACCCTGCCCAGGAGATGCCCACAGGGGCGCCAGGCCAGGTGGGGACAGCCACCGGTCCCTACTTGAAGGACAGGATCCTACTCCCATGGTCCTGAAGGACACACTTCATATCTTGGCCCTCCATGAGATGGAGATGTCTGGAGCAGACTCTGCTGTGCCCTGAGCCACACAGGGACTGTCCTGTCCCTGAGTGCGGGGGCTCCGGAGCTGTTATTGCTACAGAAATGGTCCCACCTTACAAAGCTGGGGTGAGAATGAGCAGTGGTGTCAGGGGGACATCCGTGTCCCTGGTCCCCAAGCCCCACTGCAGACCCAGGGCTCACCCGCCTGCCTCAGGGCATCTCTCACTTGCCCTCCACGGCTGTTGCTGGGGTGTCCCTGTGGCAGGATGGGACAAGGTGGGTGTGCAGTGGGCATTGTCCCCAGGGGGGAATGCAGGGTCCAGCTCACATCATAGATGGCTATGTTGAGACACCTGGTCCCTGCCTGCAAAGTTGTCCCAGAGCAGCCCCTGCTAATTTGTTGCAGTTGATCCTGGCAGGAGAGGCAGATCTCCTTTATCCAGCCATTTGTGGTCCCAACCAGCTGGTTACTGGGAGGTAAGGCAAGGCTGATGGCAAGAGCGCTGCTGGAAATATCAGCTGCTCTGCTCTTGCAGATCCGTTTTGCAACACTGGGCAAGACCTTCTGGCTTAGATGTGGCTCAGTGATGCCTTGATGTCTGTCCTACAGCCTTGCAGAGTATTCTGATATGATCTTTATCAGCAGTCCAGCTTGGAGAGCAAGTGCTTGTCCTCACACTCCTGGCTTGCCCATCCTGGAAAGTCAGCTCTGCTTGCTAGAAGTTTTGTGATAAGTAAGGTCTGTTGACCACATTTTGGCCAACATCTGATGCCCAGTTTGTGGCCAGTTGGATGCATGCTGCTGGTTTTTCGGTTCTTGCCTGGGATGAGGCTCACCCATGGTGCATCTGCTTTGACGAGGTTCTTCCCAGAGATGTGGACGATGGTCAGCAAGTTCTCTATCACAATTTTGGTTTATTGTGAGTCCAACTAGCAGCCCCTGGGTTTATGGTCAGCTTTGCTGGGTACGGTGAGGCTTGTGAGAACATCTCAAACACTTGTGCACCCAGGACAAGCTCTGGAAATAATTTTACCTGCGCACGTACCTGACAGGTGCAGTTTAGGTCTCAACTCGCTATTGTCCTCCAGGAGAGCTCCCAGCCCATGAAGTGACAATAGCAGCTGAAGTTGTGGCTGGTTTGCTCAGGTTACAAAACCCAGCCAGACCCAGGCTATGGCAAAGGATCCTTGTGATCACATTGGGAGCAGCTGAGGGAAGTCCCGTGGCATTTTCACACTTTATTTCTCCTGCAGAGTGGCTTTCCTCACTGTCTCATGCTTCTCAGACAGGGCATTAGATGTCCCAGATGCTCCTGGGGGAGATGCTGTGCCCTGGAGAAGTGCTGGCTCCAGGTGGCCAGGCAGGCCAGCAGCCAGCCCAGGAAGTCATTTGCAGCACCTAATTGCTGGTAACGGGCTCCTGGTGGCTGCCCACCATCTGGGAGGTCACAGCCTGCCAGCCACAGCCCTCGCTGGGCTGTTCTCCAGCACCACGTGCTGCACCAAGGGCCCAGGTCTGCTCTGGGCCAGGGACAAGCCAGCCCTCTCTGGGGGACCCCTAGGCATGGCAGGGCACTCCTGGGAGCCCCCCGCTCTTTCAGGTCTCTGGTAGCACAGCCCCCTGGGATCCCTTGCAACACCTGCAACTCCAGCCTTCCCCACCCCCTTTCCCAACCTCCCACTCCCCAGCAGCACCTGCTAAACCTCCAGCCGCAGGTGAGGGTTGCCCTCCTTTGGCATCTCCCCGTGAGGTGGCCTGTCCTCAGAGCACCCATCTCCCCAGCCATGGCCAACCCTCCCAACTGAGAGTGGACAGGACCACCATGCTGCTGCGTCACCAGCACCAAAACAGGGCAGCCAGGGCTCAGTACGGGCAGGTCCTGGAGCCCCTCCAGCCCCATGTCCTGCCTGAGGGCTGCACCACCTCTGGGAAAGGAGGTTTCTCTGTAGGGTTCCTCTTCCATGGTGGGGGTGAGATCCTAGGAACAGCACCAGGAAGGTTCTGTACTGATGGACACCAGCTGAGGTCCTGACCAGCTGAGCCAAGATGCTGGCCCCAGCCCAGCAGTGACCCTGGGGTTCACCTGCTTCCTTCTGCAGAGGAGAGCAAAACCACACAGAGCTGTGATGAGGAGGAGGCCCTCCTGCTGCACCATCCCTGCTGGGGCTGGAGATCTGCAGACAGGCTGGGGACACCGACCTGTGCTGGGGCAGTGGGAGGAGGCTGCATGGGTGTGCAGGCTCTGCTGCTCCTTGTTATCAAAACGATGCTGTGCTGAGCCACAGCTGACGAGCTGGGATGCTCAGTGCCATTTATTCACACACTTATGGAAGAGTTTCCAAAGTCTTCTGCTGCTTTAGCTGCCCCAGCACAAACCCAGCCCAGGAGATCATCATGGTGTTGACTCATCTCAAGGCTTTCTGGCATCAAGTGAACAGATGTGGACAGCATTGGTCTCATCCTGACACAGAATTGAAGAAATTGCTCACAAAATCATTCACTGTGCGAGGAAACTCGGAGAAGGAGTGGGGGGTCTCTGTCTTTGGAGGGGTCCAAGACTTGCTCCACAGCCAAGGCAAACCCACCCTCGACACTGGATGTCAGCCGTGAGATTTGCCATCCCTGTCTGCCAGCACTATTGGGACTGTCAGTGGCCCCTTTCTGCTCCTGCCCACCACTTGGCATCTCTCTTCCCTGGCTGTGGAACCCCAGGCTGCCTCTCACCTAAAATCCCTTCCTGTGCCCAGGTGGGCAGGTGAACCACAGCAGAGCCAAGTCCTCTCCAGGAGAGGATGGCCAGGAGCAGCAGGAGATGTGAGCTATTGACCATGAGCATCCCACAGTCCTCTCCTTCCCTGGGGAGGACATAGCAAGAACTACTCATTGGAGACATAAGCATCAGGCTGGACAGGTGTCTCAAGCTTTGCTGTGTCCCAGGCACCAAGCTTTGGGCCATCTTCCACAAAGTGGTGCTGCTTCCCAGCCCTTTGGCCCCTGTCCCTATCAGGACATGGAGGCCACTGCCACTCCCATGGCTCTGCAGGGCTGGAGCCAGCTTCTTGTGTCCAGTCTGCCCACCTGCAGCCATTTCACACCACTTGTGCTCGTGCCAGCTGTGTCCTTCAGCCTACGCAGCTCTTCTCCACCATGGTGGGAGCAGACAGCAGTTTGGTCCCTGCAGGCTCGGCCTGTCTGAGCTCAGGGTGCTGGGCTCTCCTGTTCTTCTCCCAGAGGATACATTCCCCACTTGGACTCTTCTGCTGGGCCTTCTTTTATTAATGCATGTCCTCTGCCAAAAGTCCTTCAAAGGACAAATGCTGGCCAGCATAGCTTCAGGAGAACCCATGGCTGTCAGACATGAGCAAATCTGACCTCATATGGTGTTTTGTCCTGACCCTTTATAGTTACAACTGGCCAAAGCACAAGAAATCATGTGGCAGTGAATGTGCAACACCAAACCTTGCCAGACCTTGGACTTAGCGTCTTCCTGTGGCAGCAGCTTCCCCAGTGTGCCAAGGACATGTCGTGGAGACCATGTCCCACAGAAGAGCTTGACATGGACTTTGATTAGCCTTCCCACACTTCACTGACCCACCCAGGGTCATGAGGTGGGGTGAGTGCCCATGGTCTGGAGATGATCGTCTTGTGGGCAGCCGTCCCCTGACACCCCAGCCCATGCCGTGAGCTGTCCCAGCCCACCTGAGCCTTCTTCTGGAGTGGGATGTGGAGCAGAGGTGCCTGCCCAGGTCCTTGGCTCCCTTTTCCCAGTGGAGAGAGATTTTCAGATCTCTAATGCTGAACAACTTTAACTTGGACTGTTTAGCTCAGTCTCACATGTGACAGCTGCCCAGAGCCTGGCTCCTCTGCAGCCCCTGATGTTCAGCTTCTGCCTGAGGAAAATGGATGATTTAGCCTGAATCCTCACCCTCTGTCTCCCAGGTGGTTTGTGCTCCTTTTGTGTCCATCTGCCCTGGCAGCTCCTGTGCTGTGCAGACCTCTGGATGGGCCACGCAGAGCAGCCAGGAGTTTTGGGGATGCCTCAGCAATGGTCAGAGCAACAAGCTGGGCTGGGCAGCAATGCTCAGTGAGCCCTGTTACACTTCAGCCTTTGGGATGGCGGCTGCTTTCATGGGTGGCACCCACATCCCTGACCCCTGTCCCTTGGCGGGTCTCAGGATGGACTGTCCAGGGCCAGTGACTCACAGGTTTGTGCTTAATCACTCTGCAGAAGCTTCTGAGCATTGGCCAATTTAACAATATCCAAGGAAGACCATAGTTCTGGAGGACTCTCAAGTACCTGTGAGTGTGTTGAAAGTGAAAAAGCTTGCAGTAACAACCAAAACCCTCAGGGGCTGTTTCCTCCCTGGGTCACTTGTTCCTGTCAGCACTGTGTTAGCACCACTTCAAAGGCTGAATGCCCTGTGAAACAAGTCCTTTTGAGCCCTCCATCGCTGTGTCTCCTTCCCATGGTCTCACTGAAGATCCTCATGGCCACACCTGAGCCACTGGCCTTGGACAACACTGAGCAACCCATGGTGGGAATAAAGGTGTTTTTGACTCAATGACATCCCGGGAGGACCATGAGCTCACTCCCACTGGACACCCTTGCTCTGCAGAGGTCTCTGTTGGCTCAGTCCCATCCTCATCCCACGGCCACCGGTGCCCGTCCAGCCAAGCATTTAACAGCTGTTTTCAATCTCCGGCTCAGACCATGGATCCAGCCTGGCTTACTGTGGATCAGACATGGGCCCTGCCCAGGGGGAGCCTGTTGCTCAGGACAGGCTGTACCTGATGCTCAAAGGAGCTGGGCAGCTGGTGTCCCCTCCTCATCTCCAGCATCTACAAGTGGCAGCTCATGGCTGCCACCTCAATCCATCTCAGCATGTTCCCGCTAGTTCCCACCTCCTCCTGCCTGACCACCCACATCAGCCAGGCTGTGGCCATGTTGTCCCCACTTATGTCCCACCTGTCCTTTGCCAGTGTTGGTTTATATTTGCTTTTTCAGGTTCTTCAGCTGCAGTCTCTTCTTCTTCAGGTTTGGAGGACAAGGTCTACCCACACGCTGCTCTCCACCTCCCTGGTGGTGCTGGCCTTTCGCAGGGCGGGCAGCTCTGTCCCTGCATCGCTTGTGTCCCATGTCCTTGCGGGAAGGTGATTCGCCCCATGCCGAGGCAATCGCAGCTTCCCAGGGTAAATCCCAGCGTAAATCCCAGGGGACCCTGCCAGCCTGACGTGGCCATTTTGGGGGAAGCCAGCCCAGCTGCCAGCTCCCCATGGGAACCATCATCTCCGAACCAGGCACAGGACAAACCTGCCCTCGCAGCCCTCTCTGCCGCCACCAGCCCGGCACTGGCCCGGCCCCAGGGGCAAGGTGAGGAGTGAGGGTCCCAGCGGGGTCCCAATGGGGTCCTGGCGGGGTCCCAGCAGGGTCCTGGTGGGGTTTTGGGGCTGTCCGGAGCCAGGAACGTCCCTGCCCTCTTTGTGCTCCCTCTGGTAAGCGGCACAGCGCAAATATCAGCCGAGTTCTTTGAAATGAAAATAAAACTGATAAAAGTCAGGCAAATCCTCCACCCCGGCCCCCACTGCTGGCCCAGGCAGTGGCTCTTTCTGCTGCCGAGCCGGCTCCCGCAGTTATAAATACATTATGTATGCCGGTGTCCGTCGGCCAGAGCCTTTTGTTGATGCTGAATATGTCCTGGCCAACAAAAGTGGACTGGATTAGCCACAGTGGATTAAAAGATTTTCTTCTTAGAGTTTACCTAATAATATAACAATTGACATAGAAGGTCTCTTTGAACCCTACACGACTCTCTTATTTTACCATCTGTGAGTTTGCTTTCCGTGCTGCCGATGGGGCGCCCGTCTGCCGGTGGTGACGGTGGTGGGAACGCTGCCTGGAGCCGAATTTGTTGCCGAGCAGAAGCAAGCAGCCCGTACTTGAAGGGAGGCAGCGGGAAGGGAAAGTGGCACAACTTCTGTCCTCCTGCCTTTGTCCTCGGCCCTTCTGCCGGTGCTCCCCAGGCTCGCCATGCCGTGGCGCAGGGAAGGAGGAGATCCAAGGAACGGGCTCAAGCCATGGGGAAGCCGCCCGCTCATCTGCAATTCGAGGTGTCCGGAGAGGTCCTGGCTGGAATAAGCTTCTTTATCAATCATGAATTTTAGGAGAGTTGCGGAACTGTGAGCCGATGGAGTTTGCTCGTCTGGGTTTCAGCCGTTGGGCTCTGGCCGCTGTCTCTGGTCTCCATTGCAAGATGGGTCGGGCAGCGGCAGCAGCGACACTGGGAAACATGGAGGGCAGCGGCAGCAGGGGAGGAAGGCTCCCCCCGCCATCCTGCGGTGCCGCCGCCACTCGCCCCCTCCTCCGGCACACCCTGGCGTCCCGGCCTTGGGCTTTGATCTCATCCGGGGGGGCCCCACTCGCAAGTCTTTCATAGCAGCCTTTGGAAATATCTGTGCTCAGAAGTCGCCAGTAATGAGATGGGGAGACGACGAGCAATTTAGGCGCCGCTCTTTCTTGCTTGCGTTTCTTTTTATCTCCATCTTCCCTATTTTTCTTTTTTTTTAAATTTTTTTTTTCAAATTCACTTCTGGAGCGGCACTGACTTTGTGTGGGATCACCGCACCACCCAGACCTGCCGGGGCGGTGTGGGGGGGCAGGAATATGGGGCTCGCGCCTCTCAGCCGGGGGCCTTTGATGAAGCTGCTTTGCGAAATTTGATGTGAAAGGCCTACGATAGCAATTTGGGGAGAATGGTGGAGCCTTTCTCCACCCGCCTCTCTTTGTCTCCTGCCCGAAGGGGGGTTTCATTGTGGGTGCCGGGGCGAAGGGGTCGGGGCGGCGGCGTGGGTGGGGTGGGGCGGCGGAGGGGACCGCGGCGCGGGAGAACAATAAGCGGGGAGATGGGGAGAGTTGGGATTTCTCACCTGCCCGGGCGTTCGCAGTCCGCCATGACGGGAGCAGCCGCCCCGCTTGCCGCCGGCCGGAGCACTTTTTTTCCCCAGACTCTTGAACCTATTTCCCTTTCTTGGCAAGTGCGTGGCTGGAAGATGGGAATCTTTACTTTATATTGCAGCTTGGGCTTCCCAGCCTGATTGGTTGCGGCCAGGACCAAATGCTGGTCCTTCCATCCCATTGTCACTATGGCAACCGGCCCCGTTAGGCACCACCGATTTACTTATAATTGCTGGGTAAATAGTCAAGACAGGCCGCTTTCATCCTGCACCAAGAGATTGCTCTTCCTCATCGCCTTTTTTTCTCTTTTTTTAATTTTTTTAAATTTTTTATTGGAGAAGGAAGCCCTAAGGAACAGCAACACTTAAGGAAAACTCTTTGAAGGCTGTTGCAGAAAGCAGTGCCCCCCTCCTGGCCAGCCTTTTCCCATCGCGGCCACTGCACAATGCCTCGATGCCAGGGCTTTGCTGCACCATCACGCAGCCCTCACCATCATCCTCCTCCAAGGAGCAGCGCTGGGTGGGGATGCACGATGCCCCATGGATGCACAGGTCTGACCGCGGTGGGCTCTTGCCACCAACCGCTGCTTCTGCCTTTCGCAGGGATTTCACACCGGTTCATAAGGAGAGCGAGGATGGGCTCAAATGGTCCTTCATTGCCCCCGTCCTTCTTCCCCACCACTTCCATTGGTGATTCATGGCCAAAGCGTGCAGGGTTCCTGCCCAAGCACCAGCGCTGCCCGGCTCAGCCAGCCCTTTCCCCAGCTCTGCGGGACCCGGCAGCAGTGCTGGCTGGGATGGGGCAGCTCATACCTCTGGCCCCAGCCATGCTCATCCCTCGAGGCCGGGATGCCGGGGCACCCGCTCTGCCCCGCTGCCTTCACGCTGAGCCGCTCCGTGCTGGGTCTGCCAGGCACAGAGCTTCTCGTCACTCCTGGAGGGTGTTTAATGATGACAGGCAGAGCGATATGCGCAGGTCTTGTCGCCAGACCTGTAAGCATGGATCACAATTTGTGCTCATGGCCAGGTGGGTCCCGCAGGCAGGAGTGCGGCTCCAGCTCCATCCTCATGGTCCTGGGATGGATGCTGCAGCCAGAAAACAGCACAGGGGCGCCCAGCCCAGGCTTACCACCGGGACACACACACAGCACTTCTGTCCTCACCGGCCACAGCTGGCACCAAACAGAAATTCCAGGAAAATGGGGAAAAAAAAGGTCTTAGGGAGAATCTAAGGGCTGGAGACATCCTGGGAAAACAGAGAGCTCATGGGCAGCAGGGTGAGAGAGGAGTGGGTTGGGCTTGAGAGGAAGCCAAGGTCATGTTCCCATCCACCCTCACAGCCAGCCCAAGGGACGAGTCCATCATGGCAGCTGCAGGAGAAGCACTGCGGGGCACCGCGCAAGCTCCTTGCTTCAGTGGGAGGACTGGGGGATTCCCACCCTGCATACTGGGGAGCATAGAAGACAGGGGTGGCCATAGACAACAACATGGAAACAGCCGAGGATGGAACAGCAAGGAGCCGTGAGGCCAGGAGGCATCTCCAGAGCTTCTGAAGGAACTGGGAGACGAACCTGCTGACCCTCAAACAGCCCTACCTCCCAGAAAGGGCAATTTGGAGCCTGGCAAATGCATTAACAATTTTCCTTTCACATACGACAGGGAGAGGCAGGAAAGGGCGGGCCACTAATCTGATGGCTGTACCAGAACATCAGCAGAGATGCTCCTGAAAGCACCATTTGTAGGCACCTGGGTAAATAAACCCTCTCTGGGAAACTGAGATGACTTGTACAGGGATGACCTGTCCCCTAAGTGCAGCCAACTTGGAAAGTGCCGGCAGCAACCTCTGGGTCTGATGGGGAAAGGGGCTGGCTGGTGCCTGGAGCAGCAAGCGGGGCTGTACCATGCAGCCACCCCAGGGATGGCATTACAGCTCCGGCTTTAGAGCCTTTGCTCCAGGAGCCAGTGTCCGGCACAGGGCGGTTCAGGAGCGGAGCCGGGAGCCCCGGCACAGCCCAGCACTGCTGTCTGACTGCAGGTCCCACCACGCTCCCATCATGCCTGCGGCTGCTCTCGCACTTGCACTTTCTCTGTTTTAAAGGCAGCTTCTCCATGAAGTGCTTTGGGGCTTGGCTGAAAGGGGGTTGCTGCCTTTCTGCTGACAACAAGCTGGTGCCTCTCTGGGTACCTGTGGGCTGGGGTTCCACCTGGCTCCGCTCCCAGCACCGGGACCTTCTGTCTGTGCTTGCGGCTGGGAATTGGGCAGAGGCACCACGGCCGTGGGGCTGTGCCGGTGCTGGCAGAGCCGCGCTGCCCTCCTGAGCATCCTCCGGCGGTTCCCATGGTAACTCCCCGGATCTCTGGCTCCCGAGCCAGCACAGCTTTAGCCACACGCCATCACGGCTTTAGCCACAAGCACCCACCGGCCTGTGCCCGCCATCCCAGCTCCCCTGCCAGAGTCTCACCACCCTCTTGCCCTGTCCCCCCAGTGCTGCTGTCCCCTCCTGCCACCCGGGACCTCCTGGCCCCTCTGCAAGGGACCCACCATCTCATACCTCCCTACAGAGAGCAGCTGCACCAGCTCTCCAACATGAGTATCTTCCCCAGAACTCTGTAAAGGCCCTAATTCTCTTTTTTTCTGCAGTGGATCATGCAGAAAACAAGGGAAAACAGACAGCAGGCAAGAGGAGCACAGCATTCAGGGAGGAGAGGGGGACTTGAGCAGGATAAGCAGGGCTGCACATGGGTGATTTCCCATCTCTGCACTTTGGTAGGTCCCAGCTCTGCACATCCCAGCACTGCCGGGCTGGGCAGGACCCTGCTAGCCCAGCACCAGCATTCAAGGAGATTTTCCCCAATTTTTGGTCCTGGTGCCCAGCTCCAGTTCCCTGCTTCAAAAACAGTGGTGGAGAACTGTTGCAAAAAGAAAAGGCCACAGGTAAGGCTTGAAGCTCAATGTCAAACAGACCGAGAGGTTACAATGTGAGAAAGAGGAGGAAATACCAGGTACAGCAAAGCCTTGCTGTGAGAGACAGAGCGTGACAAGGCTCGATTCTCAGAGCTGAAAGCAAGGCTTGACATTACATCTGGAATATTGTGTCCAGTTCTGGACCCCTCAGTTCAAGAAGGACAGGGAACTGCTGGAGAGGGTCCAGCGTAGGGCAACAAAGATGATTAAGGGAGTGGAGCATCTCCCTTATGAAGAAAGGCTGAGGGAGCTGGGTCTCTTTAGTTTGGAGAAGAGGAGACTGAGGGGTGACCTTATTAATGTTTATAAATATATAAAGGGTGAGTGCCATGAGGAGGGAGCCAGGCTCTTCTCGGTGGCAAACAATGATAGGACAAGGGGTAATGGGATCAAGCTGGAACACAAGAGGTTCCACTTAAATTTGAGAAAAAACTTCTTCTCAGTGAGGGTGACAGACACTGGAACAGGCTGCCCAGGGGGTTGTGGAGTCTCCTTCTCTGGAGACATTCAAAACCCGCCTGGACATGTTTCTGTGTGACCTCACCTGGGCGTTCCTGCTCCAGCAGGGGGATTGGACTAGATGATCTTTTGAGGTCCCTTCCAATCCCAAACATACTGTGATACTGTGATACTGTGATTAGGCGTAAAGACTTTCCACCACTTGAAACCTAAATCCATGCATTTAACTCAGCTCGGGACCTCAATCAGCATCAGAAGTTGATGGACAACATCCTAAGGAATAAAAAGAGTGGACACACAGATACAAGGGCAGTTGGATGTCTTCTCTAAAGCGAGGACAGGTACCTCAACTTACCCCATGTCCCTGCTGGGCAGGTGAGACCCCGCTGGGTAGGTCCACCTGGATCTCAAGACACGTTCACATACTCCCTCCACCACCTTCACCCAGCTTGGGACGTGCATCCCTGGGGACAGCGGGTCCTGCAAGGACCTTCTCAGAGCGGCCGCATCCCAAGGTACCTGGAGGCCCTGCAAGCAAAGCCCTGCTCCCATTTCAGAAATGCCATTTTCTGCATTTGCCAGAGTGCTCTAACTGGCTTGAAACAGCACCATTTTCAGCGTTTCCATGGCGATGGCTGCCTGGTAAATGCATGTGATGGAGATGTGCACGGACAGCAGAGTCCAGCCAGGCAGAGGTGCCTCTGGCCAGTCCACCACTGGCACCGCTGCCCCTCGCACCCCCAGCCCTTCCTCCCATGGCCAAGGACCCCAATCTGAGCCCATGACGTGCAGGAGCTGTGGATGGAGGTAACGCCACACACCCACCCATGCCCCATCTGCCCTGGTCCAGCATCCTCGGTCCAGCTCACCCCATGGCTGTAGGAGAGACTGAGGCAGTGCTCATCTGTGATGCCGAGCAGGGGACTCTCAGACAGAGCACTGTGGTGGGGTTTGGGTGACCAGCCCCGTTCTCCTGCCCCATCAGAAGTCCTCCCAGCGCTGGCTGCAGTCCCTGTGCAGGAGAATAAAACAAACAGGTGATTCTGTGCTCGGGACGCCAGCAAGCAGCCGCCTTGTATTGACAGATCGGCAGAAACCTTGCCCTGCCAGTTCTCCTCAGGATTTTTCCTTTCGTTGCTGTCTTGCTGAGATCATTTTTCATCATTTCCCCTTCTCAGCACTCTCTGCTGCTACCCCAGCCTTATCTTACGCTGCCAAACTCAAGGTGACCCTGGGGAGGGCTCCCTGGCAGCTTGTAGGTGACTGTCATGTTCTCACAAGCTGCAATGGTGCTCGGGATCCTCATGGCAGCTGCTGTTGAGCACAGACAGAGCCTGGTGACCTTTGCTGGAACCCAAGGGGGTGCTCAGGTCTGAGCTGTGCTCAGCGGCCAGGCCCTGTCCCTGTCCAGGGCAGACTGGCAGCCTCGAGCTGACAGCACCTGATTTGCAGCCATGTGTTTGTGGCATCTGTGGTTTACTGGGAACATGCTGTTGTAGCAGACGACCAGCTCCTCCAGTTCCCTGTGTTCCAGCAGTGAAGGAACCTGATACCTGCCAGACTGAGCCCACCTCGACATATGAAAACCACCATCGCCACCACACACGCGGAATCAAGCTCTCCATCTGTGGTCAGAGCTGCACAAAACCAGGCATAAACCCAGGCCAGCTCTGACACCGGCCCCTGAGCTATTCCTCCACCTCCTCAAAGCAACCTGGCTGGGGACATTGTTTCCCAAACTGCCCCAAATGCTGCCCAGGGGCTCCCTCTCCACCTTAAGACATTTGCTACACTGCTGAGCAGGAGGAGAAGCCAGCCCTGCATGGCTGCGGCTGTGCAACCGTGGACTTTGTTTCCCCTGAAGCTGCAGCATCCCTGGTCCACAAGCAGTTTCCAGCTTTCCTCAGGTGAGGAGAGTATCTCCAGGGGTGTGTGTCCATGAGGTGGGGGTCCCAGTCACATCCAGCATGGCTGTAGGGGCAGGAGCAAGGTAAGCGTTTCAGAGTGAAGGCAGGTGAGGGATTGGAGGGTTCCCACTCCAGAGTCAGGATTAACCATGAACCCAGAAGCTTCCTGATGGGGAAGCTCCTGCAGCTCCTATTGCACACAGTGCCCCAAACCCCAGTGGGACCGGAGCTCTCTCCCAGGTGTGGCCAAAAGCTCCCACTGCCCCTCAGCACCCACCAAACCTTTCGAGGGTGTCAGATCCTGCAGAACGGGCACACATGATGAGCAGCGCTGAGGAACGGAGACAACTTCAAGGACAGAGAACAGCAGCACAGCTGGGAGGACGCACAGCCCAAGCTCTCCCCGAGAGCACCAGCACCACATGACTGGCAGATAATTTTTCATAACTAAAACCTACTTGCCCCAAGTACAGAGCAGGAGCTGAGAACTGCCCGCTCAGCCATCCCGAACAGCCCCTCAGCCCCGAGGAGCTGTGAGACACACAGGGACCACCGCAGGGCTGGGCAGGGTCCAGGCAGGCGCCAGCCACGCTCTGCTGCAGCCACACTGGGCCCCAGGGGCCAGTCCTGCACCAGCACGTTCCAGTAAAGCTATGGAGGGGGCCTGGACGGAGCCACAGTCTGGAGCTTTGCTCAGAGCTGCATTAAAATGCATGAGCTGCGCTAGCCCTAATGATGAGCGGAGCTGTCAAACAAGGAGCTTGTCCCAGCTAATTATCTCTAACGAGGGCAGAGTGTCAGGGTCCCCGAGGAGCTGGGCAGCAGCTTCCCACTCAGCTCAGTTGCAGAAGAGAGAGAAGATAAGCAAATGTCATTGTGCTGGCCTAGCTACAAAATCATTAATTAGGCAAATGCAACCTTCTGTGCCAGTTTGCTCTTGAGAACCTGGACTCGCCAAAGCTGAGACACGCAGGCAGGCTGGAAACACGCCAGCTTTTGCCACCCAACCTGTCCCCTGCAGTGCCGAGCCTCCTGCTCCCGCGCAGACAGCACAGCCCCAGTCCTGCAGCCCCCAACAGCCAGCGTGGGTCTGCACAGCTGTGTCATGCTCGCCCAGGGGCTCTAACACCCCTTGTGAGGGCTCCAACACGTTCCCTGGCACAAAAAGCAGCAGCGAAGTCTGGTCTTCACGAAATGCCATTTAGGTCACATTCACCTCAAGCACTTCCCTCATCCCCAGCCACCTCACACAGCCCTACCGAGGCCCCGTGCCCACCCAGCAGCTGCCTCCGCAGTGCTTCTCCTCCAAAGCCTCAAGGCAGACATTACACCACTAGAAATTTCTGCTCCCTGTGGTCCTATTCCACCCCAGTGCAGAGGGGACCAGCCACACACTGCTCTACAAGCCCAGTTCCTCTGTCATCATGGGTCCTATGGCTCAGAAACTGAGACCGTACACCTGCTAGAGAGGGGGAATGTGTCTCATCCCAAGGCAAGGTGAAGGCAAAGTTTCTTCCTGGGGTGACAACACAGCTCACATGAAGTCCACCCTGCAAGCTCTGCTCTCATCCCTCACCTCAGAGCTGAGGGGAAAGGCAGAAGTTGCTTTTTGTCCAGCCAGAAACCCTCTGCAGGACCACGAAGCTCACAGACGCCATCAGTGACACACAGCACTGTGCACTGGTGTGGAATTCTGGCAAGTGCTTTTCAGTCCCTTCATGCCAGACAGGGGCAAAGGCTTGAACACCCACATCAACTACAGTTTTACAAAATGAGAGATTTTAAAATCACCAGCTTCCAACAGAAACAGCACTGGAAGCCAAGGGGTTGGAGTGAACTGCTGGGTGGGGAGCTCAGCCCCACCTGCTGGCAGCCCTGCTAGAGGCCAGGGTTTGGGGTCACGCTTTTGGGGCTCAACTGTCTCTGCAGAAGGGGGCTGGGCACCGATCAAAGTTACACCACCACATATCACAGCCCCTGTTATAAAACACTACCGAGCAATGAGGATCAGAGAAAAGTTTACTGATATTCCCAAAACGCATATTTCATTTTGTATCATGATAAAGCCCTCGACAGCAGCCAACTCCTTGCACAGGCAGAAGAACCACATGAAGTCAGTCTTACGAGAATGCTTCCAGAGGCCACAGGACAGAAATTCTTTCCTTGGCCCACGGGAGCAGTTGCTCACTGAACTTAGACTGTCATTAGATCTCAGTAACTGCAACATGCTCCTGGGAACGCTCTTCATGTGGCCCCTTCCACACAGCGTGGTTCAGGCAGAACTTGCTGAACCCTACAGCCTGATCTGCAGCAGGGGTTTTACTCCAAAGGTTTCTACTTCTGCTGCTTCTGCAGCTCCTGTTCTTTCAGTTGGTTGACGAGCTCTTCAGCATACACTTTAAAGAGTGGGACAGGGTCCTGAAACAAAGCAGAGGGTAAACCACTTAAAATGAGTGAACCTGAGCAGCAGCAGCAAGGGTGAAATGTAACAGCAAGCCCAGGGAGCCAGTGCTGCAGAAGCAGTAACGACTAAAACCGGAGGAAGATGTGCCAGGGTTTTTTCAGTGGCAGAACAAGACAACCTGCTGTGCTGCTCCTCCAGAAACAGCTGCTGCTCAGCTCTGGGACCCTGCCCCAAAGATGACAGGCACCTGTGGGGGATGTTCAGCAGCTCTCCCAGTCCTGCCCACAGATGAGAATCATCAGCAGCTCCCAGGGATCCATTTTCCTCTAAAAAAAACTTGCTTCCCTCCTCACATTGCCCTCAATCAGAGCTGTACTAAAGCACGTTGGGAGAACTTGCCCCTTGCAGAAGCTGGGGCCTGCAGGGTTTGGGGTGCAGCACCACCTCCTGCACTCAGTGCCCCCAACCTCTGCCTCTGCTGCAGCCACAACAGGAGCCAACAGATCTGGGGAAGATGTCACCAAGAGACCCCACCACCCCAGGAAGCCCTTTACCCCACCAGCAGCTCTCTGGTGCACCCTCCTCTGCATATTGCTTCTAAAAAGCAAGCTGCAGCGACAGAGGGTCACAAACCCAGTGAGCCCTGGGCTTGTGTCTGTGTGTCTCAAAGCACAAGAAGTACAGCAGAACAAACCAAAGATGCTCATGCAAAAGGGCAGGAGTTATGAGCCATCGTCCTATATATCTCTCTCTGCATTGGGGGATCTGGTTTTACAATCTGCTTAAATTTAGCCCCTTGTTTTGTGCACCCAAGTTTAACTGGGCTCATGCGGCTGCTCAGGAGTTTCGGAGCACAATTTCCATTGCTCAGGAGAGCTCAAGCTGCTCAGAAGATGAGCTGGACCTGCAGCCCAACACAGCTAAGGTACCTGGGTGCCAAGCACAGCCTCAGGAACTCACCTTTTTTTCTAGTAGCCTCTGTTTTTCTATTGCTTCTTCTAAACTCAAGCCAACCCATTCAGCTTCCTCTTCTGGGATCGCAAACTCCTGTGATAGAAGAAGGGGCAGGTGGTACAGTCCTTCCAGGTGACTAAGACGCAAATCCTCTCTATGCCCAACTCACACAAACATGCAATCCACTAAGAATGTTATTATGGACAAATCTTAAAACACTGTTCCCTCATTTCTGGCAACCAAAATCCACTTCTCCTCTCTCCCCGTGCAAGGGTCCTGCTTCCTCTGATCAGTCCTGTCTCTCCTTTGTGTGGTTCTGGGGCTGTTTCTCAGCACAAATCCATGGGCCGTGGATGCTGCTGGTGTTTCTGTGCTGAAAACCATCACCAGCCGCACAAAACCACCCTGCACACAGGCAGCCTGGGCTCCTTGCTGCGGTGTCAGCACAAATTCTCACTGCTCTTGGCAGTGCCACCTCCTACCAGAGCTTATTGCAGACCCTCGCTGGCTGTGCTCACAGCAAAAATACAGGATTTCGCCACCCTAAGTGATCAGTACAGAAATTAGCGTCCCACAGAGGGACATGAAAAACTTGACAAACGATGTTTAGATCTCCTTTGCCCATACCCTTAACCCTAAACACAGGAGCGTTAACACTGTTTTGTGCTGTGATAGGGTGATTAGGGTGTTACCAGCCTGGACAACTAGCAAACATCACTGTAGACAGCAGGGCAGGGACTGCAGGGCAGGCACCCACCTGGTACTTGTTATAGATCGCCTCTCTTCTGGCTGGGTCATCGGGATGCAGTTTAGGATCCCGCCGTGCAAGTCGCAGCAGCATCGTTCGCTTCAAATCCATCCCAAGCTTCGAGCACATATCGGCTTTTGGAGTCTGGAGAAAGAGTCTGATGTTAAAATGCACCAAGAGACCAGCTGCTGGAGAACGTGTGAGTTTACTACCATATAGACAACACTGGTGGTTTATCCACACACTATACAGCCTCTCAGGATGCAGATCATAAAAAGCAAAAGATCCTTTGGATTTGTTCTGGAGCTAATTTGATCATACTTCTGATCTTTAAGTCTCAGGACTTTAGTCATAGAATTATTTTGGATGGAGGAGACCCTTAAGATCATTGAGTCCAACCATACTCTAACTTGGGCACTAAACCATGTTCCTTAAAAACCTCATCTAAACATTTTTTAAACACCCCCAAGGATGGTGACTCCACCTGGGCAGCCTGTTCCAGCGCTTCACAACCCTTTCTGTGAAGAAAATCTTCCTAATATCCAATCTAAACCTCCCCTGGCACAACTTGAGACCACTTCCTCTCATCCTATCACTTGTTACTTGGGAGAAGAGACCAACACCTTCCATGCTACGCTCAAAGCTTTAGCCCTGCGCTGACACACGACCCGCAGCAGACACCCGCCAGCCCCCAAGCACGGGGCCTGACCTTGAGGATGTAGAAGTCGAAGCCGTAGGCTTGGTCGATGAGGTCCAGGGTGCGCATGGTGACGGTGATGGTGAGCGTGGCATCCAGGATCTCGCTGTAGAACTGTCGCTCGAACAGCTGCGGCTTCCACGTCTTGGGCAGCCGGGTGGAGAGCTGGGCAGAGAGGGGCCCTGAGCACCCGCCCCAGGGGCCGGGGGGCCCGGGACACGGAGGAGCCCTATGAATTTATCTTCTAATAATCAAACATGAGTCTTACAAATCACCAGCTATCCAAATCCAGGACAGGGTTAAGTTCAAAATTTCAACTATTTTTAGCTCTTTCTTTGGGAGACACGCATCCTTTTTTAAAGCAAGCTTTGTATTTAGTGAAACAGAAGCACATAGAGCTTGATGACTGACTTAATGCCATTTCCTAAATAAGAGCACTGAATCATGCATTTTTAGGGGTGTGCATCTCGGTCATTTTTGTGAATGATAAATATATTAGGCTGTGATATGTGGCATACTAATTGAGTGTATATATATGTTATACTGCTATATCAAACTGAGTCACTGAGTAGCTTACACATCACACATGGCCTACTCAGGAGGGAAAAATATGGTCTGACACAGATTCCCACTGTATTTGTAGCCACTGTATCAGGAAAAAATATGAATTCTGATTGAGAAGTCTCTTATTGAAGATATACAGGGTGTTTAAAAAAGATGGACCCAATTTCAAAACAGTCGTCATTTCAAGTTGGGTCCATCTTTTTGAAACACCCTGTGTCTTAATAGTGAATAGATATTTAAGCTAAAATGAAATATATTAAATAATTCGTGTAGCTACTGTCTGTTGTGAAATTTTGCATGGACCAATGGCTAAAAGTCTCCGAAGCAGACTGAAAAATATGATCCTGTAAGGAATGTTTAACAAAGAACTGTTGTTTTTACATAACTGAGGACCTGGCACCTGACCCCAGCAGGGGGAAGGACTATGAATCCTTAATGTAAAACACAGTCTCTTCCCAGAATATATACGGACATCTGTATACATACAGATACCTGTATTTACAAGTTTATTTAGGGGGAAGTGCAGCCAAAGTTCCAGGAATCCATATCTTAAATAGATTGATAAGTAGAAGGGTATTGTATGTGTCTGTAAACCCTGCAGTACCCAACCAATGGGGAACAGGGGAGGGAAACTGCGGCTGGGATTTTGGGGGGATATAAGCAGGGGCTTTTTGCCCCATTATGTGTGCCTACCTTTAGGTAGAACACCCGGTCTTACAATATTGTTATTAAAAATTTGCTTTGCTGAGACATGCTGCCTGAGCCTATTGTATTGGCAGAATAATTGTTTGCTATGTTCCTTCTTCACTATTCACAGAATCCCAGAGTGTCAGGGGTTGGAAGGGCCCTGGAAAGCTCATCCAGTGCAATCCCCCCATGGAGCAGGAACACCCAGCTGAGGTTACACAGGAAGGTGTCCAGGCGGGTTGCAATGTCTGCACAGAAGGAGACTCCACAACCCCCTGGGCAGCCTGGGCCAGGCTCTGACACCCTCACTGAGAAGAAGTTTCTTCTCATATTTAAGTGGAACCTCCTGTGTTCCAGTTTGAACCCATTGCCCCTTGTCCTACCGTTGGTTGTTCTCACTTGACACATACGAAAGAAGACGCTGCTAATTCTGTTTCGCATGACTGTCAGTTCACAATATCTAGCTAAGTTTTCTTTCAAGACCCACTAATGACTAACGACACGGGGCGGGCGGTTCCCGGCCACCGGAAGGCCCGCAGCGCTCACCTTGTCGTTGCGCGCGTACCGGAAGCCGCGGATCCAGCCCTCGCCGCCCCACAGCCCCTCGTGTGCGGCGGGCGGCAGATACACCGGCACCGGCACGTCCTGCACCCGCTCCCGCTCCCCGGTGCGCGGGTTCCGCCGGTAGCGCACCCCCAGCGGCCGCCAGTGCACGGGGGTGGGCGGCGTGTCGTCCTGCAGCGCGTCCAGGTAGTGCTGCGGCAGCCGCGCGCAGATGCCCTCCCGCAGCCGCATGGCGGCCCAGAGCCGCGGCGGGAACCGGTGCAGCGGCATCGCCACCGCCGCTTCCGCTCCCGCCCGCCGGAACCGGGGCCGCAGCCGCCTCCCATTGGCTGGCGCGGACGGGCCGCGGGGGACACGACGACGGCGGCCGGCAGGGGCCGCGCCGCGCCCGCGTTCCGCCCCGAGCGCGCCCGCGTCACCTCCAGCGCCACGGTTTGCCCTCAAATACCTTTATTAAATTATAAAACCGTAAGCTTTAAAATTTACCGTATAAAATAATCACAGGTATTAACAGCAAAGAAAAAAAATAACCTTTTTTTTTTTTTTTTCCCCTAGACATTTGCTCAGATTTTACCCAAAATAATTAAACAACCCACTCCCCCAGGCACCTAACACAACCTTCGTGGGGAGTTGGGGGGGGAGCAGAATTTCAACAATCAAACACAAAATAAACGATCAAATACAAAATAAACAATCATGTTAGTGGGATTTCTCGCCCCAAAGCTTCTCCTGCTTTGCAGCACAGAAGCCACTGAAGGAAAATCCCCAGCAGGAATTATTGAATTATTGCTTTCTCCGGTAACCGGCAGCACCGGGCCAGACCGGCAGCCTGGCACGGCTGGAAGGAGCAGCAGTCGCCTGCCACAGGGCTGGGGCTGCAACGCCACTGTGCAAACTGAGAGGGGGGCAAAAAGTGCCTAAAAGTGATAAAAGTTCAAGGAAGAGCTGAGGGCCCGTGTCCCCCGCTCCTACCATGCTGCTGGTGTCGTGGACGGCAGCAGCAAAAGGAAACGCGGGGGACGAGGGTGACGGCATCGCTGGGTGCAGGTGAGCGCCCTTCGCTCGTCCTGCGTCTGCTTAGAAGTCGGAGTTTGCAGCGGATGGGGAGGGAGAGGGATAAAGTGCAGAGCTGAGCAGAAAGCTGGACGCTTCTCAATGCAAAGAACTGACCCTGTTTCCTACAAACAAGGAGGCAAGTCCTTCATTAATAGCTCTTTCCTCCCCAAAGTCACCTGAGGGGCTCTGCGCACAGGCAGCAGCACACACACCTCACTGACCACAGCTGGGACAAACCAGCAGGAACGATGTATGTGAGCCCTTATCTAGAGATTAAGGATGAGCAAAGACAACTCTCCTGGCTGCCAAGTTTCTGCCTTTGCTTTCTGCAAAGGCTGAGGCAAGACAGACACGTCCAAGGAGCCCGCAGCCACCTGGGGAGCCCATGGCCATGTCCCTGGCAGGGGGGACACTACCGGTGGCCTCAGCTTGGCTGTGACTCCCCAGCACGTCCAGCCCCGTGGCACAGCAGGCTGGAGGAGCTGGGGGGCAGCTCGGACGTCACCCTGGACCAAAGCCCAGGCAGACCCATGCACACGCCGAACCCGTAAAAGGGAGGAAGATGGCGAATACCTGAACACCGAGAGAGGAAGGGATGTGGTGCAGCAGCCTGGCTCCTTCCAGATGAGCTAAGAGAGCTAAAGTTACACTCAGACTAAACCCTGTGCCGCTGTGGGTTTCACAGCTCCGGGTGAGATGCTGCCAATGCCTCTTGCACGTCCCTGCATTTTTTTTTTTTCACATTCATGCCAAGTGTGATCCTGAATCCAGGCACAAGTCCTGGCCTTGTCCTTGTCCCGCAGAATCTGGACCAGGTCCGAGCAGCACCACCTGTTTCACGGGCAGAGTGGGTCCAGACCCCCGTTTTGACAGCAGCCATGGGCCCAGCACACACCAAGAGCAGCTTCCTCCCTCCTCATCAGCACCAAGGGTGTGCAGCAGCATTTGTGCCCCAGATCAGAAGAAACCTGTTCTTCTATTGGGTTCAAATGCTGATTGCAGGATGGCAGGAGAAATCCCCATCCCCCAGCCCTCTGCTAGGACAGGGGTGCAGGGAAGAGCCCAGCAGCCAACACCCTGGCTCCAGCTCAGCGTAGGCTAAGCACAAGCCTCATGGATGCAGCAGGAGGAGAAGGGTTGGCGATTTCCCCCCGGGCCACAGGGAGGTGAGGGACAGGCTATTCCTTGATGCAGAACCACAAAGAACCTGCCCCATCCCAGCAGAAGAGCAGAGGTGGCCTCAGACTCGTCTTCACAAGACAAGCCCACCATCTTCATCTTTAAACTTGGTCCATACTGTGCTCCCCTGGCCAGCGAATGAGCATGTAAGAGGATGGCTGATGTGTGAGAGAGGGGCAGCCCAGGCAAAGAGCAACCCCACCAGCCCTCCACCTCTGCCACAGGGAGCTGAGCAGGTTCAGGTCACAGCATAGAGCTCCTCACGGTCGTTCTGGCAGATCTGATAGCGACAAGTCAGCTTCTGTGACCAGGCCCAGGGCTTCTTATGCTTGTCCCGAGGAGGAAGCAGGAACGCAACGCTGCAAGCCACCAGCACATGCCAGATGCTGTGGGTGTAGTAATAGTTCTCATTGGTTTCCATGAATGCATACACTGAGATGGCGATGAAAGCCAAGGTGATCCCTGGGAGGAGGTAGAAAACCCAGCGCTTCCACGAGGAGGGGTAGCAGTGTCTGCGCTTCACCCCGTGGTGAACCTGGAGGTAGGAGAGCACAGGAGGGTCAAGTAGCCAAGAAGAAGATTAGGCAGGGGGACGACAGGCAGCACTGCTTGACGCAGGACCGTCTGCCAACCTCACAGCAAGAGGCTGCGAGAAATTCAGGCTCCTCGCTTCTTGGGCCCATCTCTTGTGTGCAAGAGCCCCTGTCCAGCTGTGGCACCGCAGCCCAGCACACAGAGGACAGTGGCTATGGCACCGCTCCTGCCCGGGACACAGGCACCGCCAGCCGGTGTGGGACAGCAGCCCAGCCCCAGGCAGGCGCTCAGCTGGAGCTGCAGCAGCTGGACCCTGCTGAGACCTGCAGTGGGGGATTTCTGGAGGGGTGGAAAGTGAATCCCTTGCCCTGCCCTCCCACAACATGGGTGCTTCAAGTTGATCAGGCCCCGCCTGTGGATGGGCCAGAGCCTGGGGTCTGCTCTGCCACCATCACTCTCTGGAGGGGAGATAAAGGCAACAGATCCTGCCTGGCTGCCTGTACTTACCCACGCTGCAATCATGATGACAAGGGCAAAGAGGCAGGGACCCATCATGTTCCACACCCCTCTGCGGTCCAGCTGCAGGGACATGGCAATTAACAGGGTCCCCAAGATGAAAAGGACCTGGGAATGAGACACCATGGCTGTCAGCAGCAGCTCACCTGCTGCCAGAGCGTGGCCAGCCATGCCACAGGCAGGGAGGACCTTCCCTGCTGGCCACCCAGCCCTGTGTGCGGGCAGGATGCACAGCAGCACCTTCAGGAGAAACCAGAGGACCCACAAACCTTTCCCACAAATCTTAGTTCCCCTCAGGCGCAGCCTCTACAAACACGCAGGTTCACAATCAAAACTCCAGGGACAAAACAACCCACTGGTTTAAAAGTCAGGGTGGCACTGGGTGACAAACAGGCTTTGTCACCAGGCTGGGCTGTGCAATTAAAATACAGCCATGAGAGGGCTCGGCATGGCCATCCGTGGCTCCACTGGCTCACGTCTAGTTGTGCTGCATGGGGTTACCTGACACTCACGTATTTCAGAATCTTCTTCACCCGGGACATGCACAGGATCGTCACCCAGATGGACACCACGGAGCCCAAAAAGTCACAGTACTGTAGTGTGTCGTAGTCCATGATGCACATCACCGCGATGCCTGGCTGGTCACACGCGTGGTAGAACTGGAGCCAGGGACAAAAGCAAAGACCAGCATGAATCCAGCAGCAGCACCTGGCTTTCTGGAGAGGCAGGAAAAGGCTCAGCCCATGGCAGCCAGGATCCCTCTTGGCAGTGCCTCTAGGAAGCTCCACCAAACCACCGTGGCATTAGGGGAAGCAGATGAGAGCAGCACCCTCCCAGCAGCAGCCGAGAGCTCCCAGGACAGCAAAGCTCCAACTCTGTCTCTGCTCCATGGGGTTCCACCCCCAAATACGAGCACCCGCAGTGTGGGTGGAAGAGCCCAGTCAAAGTAACGCTCCCACCAAGCTCTGAAGGGGCAGGACATGTCCACGGAGGTGCTTGTCCTCAATCCTAGAAGCTCTTTGTGGAGCTCCAGGATGGACTGCTCCACCAAGGACTTCAGCCTGATACAGCATCCCTGATGCTCAGGGGGAGCTGGCAGGGGACCCAACTAAAAGTAATCCCTACCGTGGAGAAGAACATGGTGTAGGTGTAGACGGAGGCCTCCACCAGGTAGTAGCGATAGACAGCAACTGCTATTGCTGGCAGGAACATGAAGTTGCTCAGGGTGAGCAGGAGGGTGGCCAGGTTCTGTGCACCAACAGACTGGGCCTTGGTATCGTCTGTGCAACTCCACCCACCCCAACCTGTGGAGCAGAGAGACTTGTTTGGATCTTGCATGCCCTGCCTCGTCCCCACACAGCACCCATCAAAAGCTTGGGACTCCTCAGAAAAAGCAATCACGCCCCAGGACTATCTCTGAGCCTTGTCTCCATCAGCCACCCACACTCTTGTTCTCAGGATGGTCCCATTACTCATCACATACTCTGCTGTGGTAAGTCTTGGAGAACCTCAGCAGAGCCCCGTGTCTGCTCTGAGGACAACCCACAGGGTTGCTCTCATGTAGCAGGGGCCATTCCTGTTCTGCATGGGTCCATTCTGGACACCATGGATCTGTCCAGGCGAATACTTTTCACCCCTACAGTAACTCACGGCTCACCAGGGAGGTCCCAGTTGACTGGAAGCTGGCAAACATGATGCCCATCTACAAGAAGGGCCAGAAGGAGGATCCAGAGAATTACAGGCCTGTCAGTCTGACCTTGGTCCTGGAGAAGGTCAGGGAACAGATTATCCTGCGGCACGTACAGGACAACCAGGCAAGCAGGCCCAGTCAACATGGGTTTATGAAAAGCAGGTCCTGCTTGACCAACCTGATCTCCTTCTGTGACAAGGTGACCTGTCTAGTGGATGAGGGAAAGGCTGTGGAGGTTGTGTACCTGGACTTGAGTAAAGCCTTTGACACCATTTCCCACAGCATTCTCCTGGAGAAACTGGCAGCTCATGGCTTGGAAGGGCGTACTCTTTGCTGGGTAAAGAGCTGGCTGGATGGTCAGGCCCAAAGAGTTGTGGTAAATGGAGTCCAATCCAGTTGGTGGCCGGTCACGAGTGGTGTTCCCCAGGGCTCATTATTGGGGCCAGTTCTGTTTAATCTCTTTATCAATGATCTGGATGAGGGGATCGAGTGCACCCTTACTAAGATTGCAGATGACACCGAGTGGGAATGTTGATCTGCTGGAGGGTGGGATGGCCACATAGAGGGATCTGGACCAGCTGGATCATTGGGCTGAGGCCAATTGTATGAGGTTCAACAAGACCAAGTGCCAGGTCCCACACTTGGGTCACAACAACCCCAGGCAGCGCTACAGGCTCGGGTAGAGTGGCTGAAAAGCTGCCTGGCAGAAAAGGATCTGGGAGTGTTGGTGAACAGCGGCTGAATGCTAGCCAGCGTGTGCCCAGGTGTCCAAAAAAGCCAACAGCATCTTGGCTTGTATCAGGAATAGTGTGGTCAGCAGGACCAGGGCAGTGATCATCCTGGAGGACAGTGCACACTCCGGGCTTGGCATGGGGGTCAGGGCTCAGCCTGCTGATGCCATACCAAGGACTGTGCTGAGACAGTCTACAAACACAAACCTGCCCTTTTTCCTTCCCCCCCACTTTTCTTTTTAATTTTAATTATTTTAATTCAAGATCAGGATACCCATGCCCTTCTTTTGGGGAAAGGAGGTCATTCACAGGGCAGCCTGGGTATGCCAATGAGCAGAGTTAAAAGTGGCATCCATCCCATTCCAGTGCCACCAGAAACCCAGCCAGAAACCTGCCCCTAATCCAGCTCCCTGCCAGGCAGAGCCCAGGGAGGCTGCTGCCCTCTCCAGCTTATTTCTGGGTCACGAATATGCAGCTGGGGCATTCTGCTCCGAGTGACTCAGCAGAAAGCTGTCCTCAGCCTGATTCCCCAGTTCCCTTGGGGTGCTCTGTGCTTCCCAGGACCTGGCACCGCTCAGGGAAATCAGGATGCTGTTCTCCATCTCACTCCTCACCCATCAGCACTGCAGCAGACACAGGGACATCCTGGCTCAGGGCCAAGGCAGCAGTGAAAACACTTTGTGCCTCGTCCTTCTGCTGGGAACAGGTACATGTCCCCACCCAGGCACAGCAGAGCTATCATCTTCCCTACGCCACTGACTCCCGCCCAGTCTTCTCATGCCATTAAGATAATTAGCAGCTGACATGGCTGTTCCTCCTCCAGGGGCACCTCTGAGCCCAAGGACTGTCTCCTGGCAGGAGACAGAGCGCCACGGCAAAGCAGGGACAGGGACCACAGCCAGGCTCAGCGCAGCCCGTACCCGCACCCTGCGTGACAAACCTGTGTGACAAATCTCCCTGTACAGCACAGGCTCTGACACACTCTCCAGCAGCCCTGCTGGCACCCTGAGCTTTTTGGGGGTGCTCAGAAGCACCTCTCCAGGACCTGTGAGTCTCCATGATGGAGGCTAAACCACCATTGAGCAGAAAGCTGGGCTCAGCCTGATTCCTCATTCCCCTGGGGTGCTCTTCACCTCCCCAAGCACAGCACCATCAGTGGAGTCAGGATGCTCCCAAAGAGGCCACCACAGGTGCCGATGGCTACTGGGGCAGGCACTGAGACCTCAGGCTGTTCCTGGCAGCCACGGCAGACCCCAGGCTCCCCTACATAAACACCACTACCAAAAAATGTGGCCTCCTTTTGGGAAGGATGGCAAAGCTTCCAAGGAAAATGCACTCACCTGCCTTGCAGCTGCAGGCAGCGTAGAGGTAGCCGTGTCTTCTCAGGAGGCTGCACTGGCCGTAGGGCCCGCAGTCATTGAAGCAGGGGGTGAGGTATGCGAAGACAGTCACTTTGGCTTCTGCGGCGTTACATTCACTGCCAGGGGAGCAGGTTGTGTGGGTGACCCAGTCACTCGGGGCAGCTCCGTGCCGAGGGAGCGCTCTGCTCTGAGGGTCCAGCTGCGCTCGTGCAAGCCCCCTGCTATTTCAGATCTCTCCAGCCCGCCCAGGAGCTGGGAGCAGAGTCGGCTCCCTCGCCATTCGCGCTGCCCACCCGACATGCAGGGGGCAGTCAGCTCCCCCAGGCCCCCAGCAGACCCCGGTATCCAGGCCCAGCACCACCAGCACTGTTTTACAGTGTGTGCTCAGCCTCTCACGCAAGGATCCGGCAGGCAGGCAAACAGCAGGAGCATGGGCACAACTGCCTGCACTTCAGAGACCTCTCAAAGTAACAACAGCAGCATTTTCATTTATCAATTTATCCCCTCAAAATCCCCCTGGGGAAGGGGAAGCTCATCCAGACGGGCTCTGCCACCCACAGTTTGCATGACATATGCCAGCTCGGCACCAGACAAGCTGCTTGGATGCTCACAAGAGAGCAAGTCAGCACCACCACCTGCCTCCCTCCCCCTCTGCAGCCGCAGCTTCACCCCTCCAGGTGAGTGAGCCCAGGGTAGGGCAGTGAGGACAGGGCTTGGTTTTGCTCACACTAGTCAAGGGCAGCAGGATGTGGAGGCAAAGAGCTCTGAACCAGCCTCCAGGTGAGATGACCCACCAGACTCACCCCTGGCCCTTGGGGCAGACGAGCTGTAGGGTGAGGAACCAGTTGTCCGTCTGTGGGTACAGGACAATCACCGTCGCTTCTGCTGAGGATGCGTTCACACTCAGAGGGTAGCCCTGGAAAAAAGCTTAAAGAAAAGAGGGTGCTATGATGGGCCAGGACTAGGGGAGAAGGACCCATGGCAATCCCCGGCTGAGATCGGTTGCACAGGAATCAGATGGTCCTGTGGCTCCTTGCTCCTGTCCTCAGGAGGCACCAGGGGCATGAAGAGGATCCTTGCTCCCAAGACCCTTGTTTTTTCTTTCATCTCAGCTCTCAGTACCTGCCCAGACAGCACAGGGCATCTGAAGAGCCTGTTTGCTTGGCTAGTCCTCCAGTGCAGAGCTCAGCTTCTCTGCACACCAGCAATGCCTTGACCATCCCCAAACCTCCTGCCAACAAGGCTGGAAGAGTCCCGGCTGGTAACCAGACCTTCCTTTGGCAGAGGCAAACTCCCAGTGCCAGACTAGCATCTGCACCCCAGGGCATATGCCAACACGAAGACCTCAGGAGGACTTGAGCCAAAATCAGCTTCCCTGGGACACGCCACAAAGTCCTGAGTCAGCTGACAGCTCATGAGGTCTAAAAGCAAAGCCCTGAGACAGCGTCGCTGAGCTGGCGGCAGGTGCCAGTGTCTCTCATACCTGTGCTGCAGTTCTGGGTGGCATTGAGGGACAGCACCGGTGACGCAGCACTCACACACGCCACCACGGTGGCATTGGCCAGGCTCATGGATGTCTGTGCAAACAGAGCAGTGTCCCATGTCAGAGCGCCCCAATGTCAACTCCCCCCCAGTTCACCTCCCACACTGCCCGCGGCATAACAGAGCAGCAAGCGACAATAAATCCTGCAGACCAAGGTTGCTCATTAACTTGGCAGCTGGTTTTGGGCAAACCCGTGTCCCCCTCACCCTGCACTGCCACCAAGTTGTGTGCCGGCTGAAAGGCAAGAGAATCTCCCGAGGGGAACTGCCTCAAAGCTGGGACGCTCACACATCCCTTCAGCATGAGCACAGGGTGGCACAAGTCAGAGGCAGCATGACATGGGCACTAAGCTCTGTTCCAGCCCTCGGGAGGTTTCAGAGCATTTCAGGAAGCTGATTTTGGGTTGTCACTGGGAATCAGCAACTTGGGCAGGAACATCCCCAGGTTTCCCTGCTCAGTCTCCTCTCCTGGTGGCAAGGTGCCAGGCTCCCAGGGAGAAGATGGCATTGCAGCTGTTTTCCCTTTCATCTCCACTGCGTCACTGCCACCACATGCCAGCAAGCTGTGGCATTTGAATTGGAGCTGGCAGCTGGGACATGCTGGAAGTGGCTAAAACAGGCTCAGTGTGTTTTGTGACAACAAAAAGAAAAGAGAAGTAGTCTCACTGGTACCTACAACCCCTGGAGTTTGCTGACAAACCAGCCCAGGAGCAGGGACAAAGCCCTGCAAAGGGGAGACAACCTCATCCATCAGCCTCCGCACCTTGTTCAGCAGGAGACTGACCACGAGGGTACCCCCGCTGTCCATGCCAGTGTTCAGGTTGAGGAGGACGAGGGTCGGGGAGAGGGAGTTCACAGGCACGGTGGGGCCATTCAAGAGCCTGTAGCGCACAGACACCACATCCAGGTCCTCACGCACGACGGGCTGGTTCTGCAGGCAGAAGCTCCTCTGGTGGGACACA
Organism: Streptopelia decaocto; assembly: GCF_964273445.1. Lineage (NCBI taxonomy): Eukaryota > Metazoa > Chordata > Aves > Columbiformes > Columbidae > Streptopelia > Streptopelia decaocto. The sequence goes on along the minus strand of NC_138668.1, from coordinate 13,164,644 downwards.
TTGCGAGAAGCCTCTCCAGCAGAGAGAGCCAAGCTCCCCGCTGCTCCTGCGCTGCCTGGTCTGGGACCAGCTTGGCTCTGGTTTAGGCTGCTGAAGTTCAGGAATGAACTGGTGCTTCCCGGTCTGCAAGCTGTAATGCAAAAAGGAGAGGAATCAGCACAGCCAGGACCGGCACCTCATCTAGGCAGGGCCCCAGCAGCTTCGGGCCTTCAAGTGAGAGCACGAACTGGGGGTATCTCAGCTGGTCCATGCACCACAGCCCCCAAAAGGCACCACCTTTGCAGGGGGGATTCCAGCACCCACAAGCTGGGACACATCTGGAAGCTAGAAAATGGGACAGTGAGTGGGAGCACTCTGGAGCTGCCGGGAAGGGGTGGGAGAGCAGAGAAAGGGATAATGCACAGCACCGTAACACACCAACATGCCCAGGGAGGATTCAACAGCCAGGGGCAGAGCACAGCACTAAGCCGTCCCACAACCACAGCCTGCATCCACATCTCCACCAGTTCTGCAGATGTGAGCAGACAAGGCTGAGCAGAAGAGAGAAGCTGACCCAAGGCGGCTACAGGCACAAGGCATCATGTCGTGGCAGACAGAGACAAGTGGGACACTTGGACTCCCACTGCTGGAGCCTGTTCATTGCTCCCTGAGACTCCAGTGCTCCCTCCACCAACTCAGCCGCCAGCACCAGGCCCTCCAGCACATGGGATGAGGCTCTGCTTTGAGGAGGGGATGGCAAAACCCCCAGCACAGAAAACTTTAAAAATGTATCTATAATAGCTGGTGAGTTTCCAAGAGTCAAACAGGGATTATGGTCATGTAATAAGAGGATGCAAAGGTGCCTACTACAGCCACAAGGACCTTGTGAGCTTCTGAGTCACAAGGTGTCACCTGAAAAGGTGACATCCCCTCACTACAACCCAAGACATTACCCCAAGGAAACCTCTGTGAGATGGTTTGCTGTCCGTAGCCTGCTTGTGGCCAATTGATAGTCAACATATCATTACAGTCTGGTGCATCTACCCAAAACCATCCTCCTCACCAGATTTTAAGCCATCCATGGTTTCCCAAACAGCCTTTGGAGAATATTGCTTCAGAGACCCTAAACTTTTCAGGCATTCCAAAACAGACAGCTCCGGGCAGCATCCCGCTTGGGTGAACACTGGAGCCGTCACTTTTGACCCCAAAGCATCAACCAGGTCTCAGCCCCACAGGTTATGCCCAGGCAACCAGCATGCTGGGGAGTGCAGGCCGGTATATCCACCCAAGGGTCCAAGACAGACACAGTAAACACGAAGTTCTCTCTGGTCCATCCCACAGTGCCAGAGAAAGCGGAAGCCCACCTGTGAAAGAAGCCAGCATCTCCACTGACACACTGGCATTGGCAGCACCCAGACTCTCCACCATGATCTGCAGCCACTTCTCCCAGGGGGGTGAATGCAGGGCCAGGCTGCAGTTGACAGTCCCCGTGCAGGTGACAATCTTCTGGAAGGACTGGGGCAGCGTGATGGAGCCCAGCACTACCCGCACAGTGCACGCTTTCTGCTCACTGGTCACGCACCTTCGCAGTTCAAACCGCATCCCTGAGGCGTGCTTGGGGACAAAGACCCTGCGGGAGGAGGGACCAGCAGTTTGCAGAGCTTGTACTCTCAACACAAACCAGCCAACAACCCACCACAGTCCCTGGGGCTTTGTGGCAAAAACTAGATCACCCTGGTTGGTTGTGTGAAAATCCTTCCCGAAAGAAACATCTCAAAGAAGTAAAATTCCTGCAGCTGAACCTCTAAGACCACCTGGGAAGGGTTGGATAACAGTGCTCGTGTGCTCCCTGAGCAAACCCCACCACGGCTGCAGGGAGACTGGCAAACTGGCTTGGGGACCCCCCAGCTCCAGCCCTACCTGGGAACAACAGTGGCATCCCCTAAGCAGCACCCATGGGAAATCCCACCCCCCGTGGCCCCACATCTCTCCATCCACTGCTCTCACTCACTTCACATGCAGAGGCTTCGCAGGGGAGACAACGGTTTGCAGCATGGGAACACCAGGCTCCAGAACAGGCGTATCAGCAAGTCTGAGCACAAACATATCTGCCTGGAACACATAGTGGCATGGAGTGGAGAAACCCTGCAAGAGGAGAGAGCAGAGGGGTCAGCTGTGGCAAGACACACCGGGCAGGGTACAATGGCCGAGACCCTCTCCAGGACCCTCACCTTCACTTCAATCCTGCCAGCAGCCTCAGGGAGATGGGCAGCGATGAACCAGTCTCCAGCTGCAGGGGTGGTGACGTTCACAAAGGTGGTGTTTTGCACAGCACCGCTCAGAGTGATGCTGATGTTATAGGAAGGACGGACAGTTGCATTTGCAGGAAAATGAGTGCCCAGTGGATTAATTACAGGAGGGGCTCCGTAGCGAAAGTGCCTGCAAAAGAAAACAGAAAGTAAATAAATCAAGGTATGTAAAGGTGCTGGCAAGATAAACTGGGATACAGACTCATCAGCGGACACCCAGCTTAGCCTGGGATGGTAGAAGGAGCAGGCTGGAAAACACCCACATTTTCAAGTGGATAACAAGAGCCATCATTTTCATCTGGTGAGGACAGGCTGCTATTAGCTTATCCAGGATTTATTTAGAGATTGGTTTAACTTGGCTGCTTATTAAGATAAGGATTTACATGGTTCCATCAAGCCTGAAAGCAAATTTCCACACTTACTAAGGCTAAGCCCCAGCTGCAAGACTACTTCTTTTCTATAACCATCAGCAAATTCCCCATATAGGCTAAATCATCGATGAAGAGTTTTCATTTTCTAGCTAAGATCTGCATCTTCCCTATTTCCTCTTTCAAGGAAATCAGGCAGGCAGACTCAAGAGATGCTCATCAAGGAGGGCCCATGTGACTGACTCCAGCACAGCAGCACTTCTCCTTCCCAGAGAAGCAGCTCAACGTCTGAAGTAGCAGAAAAGCCCGCAGCTAAGTAATACACAAGATATTTATTTGGCCAGTCAGTTCAGCAGTAAATTTGCTTGCTTTTGGACCGCTAGAGCATTGCAACAGAACAACAGATGCAGCAGGTCCAGCAAGCAAGTGTGACGGGTGACGTGTTATTAACCTGTTTGAGCTGGTCTTAATTTCTCAGGATATCCTTTGGCTGCTGCCTTGCCCCTCACATCCCCAAACTAAATCTTTCTGGGAAGCAGAAAGTAGGAAGATCATCTGTGCCAGGCTGCTCTGCAGCAACTAAAGGCACCAGTCTGTGCCCAGGACGGACCAGGGAAGTCTAAGCCCAGCAGCAAACTTCAGTCACTGCTGAGGCCCCTGAGGAGTGGGTACCAGAGACCCACGTGTTTCTCAGGGCACAATCTGCCCAGGAAACTTGGGACCTTCCCAAGATACAGCTCAAAGTCTTGCCCCACCTGCAAGTTTTTGACCTCAAATCCCCTAACAACTCAAGTACTGCTTTCAGCTACGTTTCTTTCACTGGCACTGAGTTCACAATCTTCCCATGCTCTAGTGTTTGCAGGACTTGGCATTCCTCTCCCACCTCTGCTCCACACACAGCCCACATCCCTCACAAAAGGTGTTTCCAGTCTCTTCAGTTTGTCTGTACTGGGGAAATATGTCTGTCTCCAATCAGTTCAGGTCCTCACGAGCCCCTTGCATTTCTGCCACATCCTTTGGTACCATGCACAGGATCCTGCCAGGCACAGAAAGGTCCAGGAAGACCTTTGCTCATGAGCAGCAACACCAGCCTTGTTGTGAAGATCTCTCCAGTGTTTTTAAGGCATCTCTTAGGCATTACATATGACAGACAGCCCCAGATCCACTGGTAACGTGAATGTGAAATGCTCCTACAGGTTTAAACACACAGATTTAGTGCTAGTACATTAAGAAACTATAATATGCCTGCTGAAACTGGAAAACAGACAGCCTCCTAAAAACAATCAACCACAGTCATGAGCAACACGGCCAAGAGGAGGAGAGGAAGCCCACATGGGCAAGCACTGCCCAGGGACGTACGTACACTGTGATCTCCATGTTGGTGCACTCGGGTCCTCTCCCCCGGGACGCCTGCAGCAGCCAGCGGAGCAGCACGGTGTCTTCTGGCACATGGAAGTGGAAGAGCTTGGCGTTCCCGTACCAGCTGTAGAAGGACAGCTTCTGGGCGCTCTGAGAGAAGTACTCGGAGATGTACAGGGAATCTGGAAGGGAGAGAGGACAGCAGATGCTGGGGTGGCTGCTGGGGCAGGTGGCGGGGCTACACGCGCCCACACAAGCAAACGGGAGTTTTAATGCTGCTGGAGAAGAGCCACTTGTGTCCCTGATTCCTCATCCCAGTCCCACCAGGTACATGGTGATCCACGTTGTTCCTCCAGCCAGAACCGCCCACACCCCGGCTACAAAACGGTCACCCAGAGCCAGAGAGCACTAAAAGATGCTTTAACTATGCTCTGCAAGATGTGCTCTGAAGATGATCAATCACCAGAGACACTGAGGAGGAGGAGGAAGAGGTCAGGAGGAAAAACTGATGGCACAAGAAGAGGCGACGGAGTAGGCAGCAGCAAACCCTGGGTCAAACAGCGCAGAGCAGATGGTTGCGAGCAGTTTATGGTGCCAACAGGCAAGAGCTGTGCCCTTGTTTGTCTCTGCTGAGTGCCCAGGCTGATGTTATCGGTCTTACCCAGCTCAGGACACACGTCCTGCACAACATGCCGCCTTCCTGTGACGCACAACATGATGAAAATTCACGTGCTGCAGACCTAGCTCTGCTTTCAGACATACCTTCCAAAGTCTAAAGATTTTCCTACCTGGAAGAAAGGCTGCTGGGATAGCAAGAACAGCCCCAGGGTAGGCTGAAAGGTCATGCAAGAGGACAAGAGCTATTCAGTGAAAGTGCCACTAGAACTAACTGGATCCTACACCCATCTCTCTGTCCAGCTATGCCTACAGATCATCCCCAGCCTGCCGATGATTTCACCTGCAAAATTATACATCAGTGTTATTGCCAGCAAGAAACCAGTCATACTGCAACTCAGGGATGGAAAAGCAACATCACACCAGGGTTGAGAAAGGGACAAAACCGCACAGAGACAGCAGAGCCAAGGTCATGCTGCCCACCCAAAACCAAGGTTCATAACACTTAGCAAGGGCCTAGAAGAAAGTGTCTTCACATCTCTGCCAAGTCCTCCAAGATGCTCCTTTTCTACTCTGGATTTCCCCAGAGTGAGAAGAAACTGTGGCACCTTTCAGATGCAGATTCCTCATTTCTTTCAGAAAGTAAAGCAGCAAGAGTGGTTTAACTTGCCTTCCTCCACTGCTGCACAGGGTCGTGTTGGAAACACAGAAGACCTAACGGAGTTTAAGAAAGATGCCAAAGAAAGAGGAAAACAGTCCTCAGTCAGGACCAGAGTGTTGGGATGTGTTTCATGCCAAGAGGAACCTAATCCTAGCAGGAACTCCGGATTCATGCCCCAAAGCAGGATGCACACTGGCCTGCACCCACGGCACTGCAAAGAGACAGGAACAGTAATCATGGTTTTCATTCCCTGGCAAGTTACCAAAGCCTCGGGGCACGCTACAAACCCAACAGGGAAAGGAGGAAACAGGAAAGCAAGAAATACCAGCCACACAAGCCAAGAGGAGGATTTGCTGGTGGAGGAAGAGCGTGGCTGCCCCGGCTGCACGCCCACCGTGTCCGGCCAAGGGAGCAGCAGCTGCAGCACCCCAGTGCTGGGGCCAGGCGAGGTCATCGGGCAGGGGGAGCCCGGGCAGGACAGCGAGGAGCCCACAGGCAGAGCCGTCCCGCTGTGTTCCCCACACCAGGGTTATGCTGCTCTCCAGGACACCAAGGAGCAGAGACCACAAAAGGGGCTTTTCAAGCAAAGGCTCCCCGGCTGCAACGCCAGCGCAGTGCGTGGGCTATGACAGCCAAGAGCTGGCTGCGATCCCCTACGAGCCCAGCTGTATTTCATGCACGGGAGCTACAGAAGGGAGCAGTCTTTAGTCATCGGTTGTCTATACCCCGAGCTGCACTCCACATGCACACAGAATGTTTGTTTCTGGAAGTCCACGGAGATGTTTGGGCACAGGACAAGGGCAGACAGGGACACAAAGCATGATTAGAGCTGGGAGAGCCCTGGTCCTGCTCAATGCCACAGGTCCCATCAGGCCACCTGCATGCATGCTGCTCCGGCCCCGCTGGCTGTCAGGCTCTGCACCACCAACACCACGGTCACCACCGGTCCAGCACGTCCTCAGGAAACCGAAGCAAGATTTGTGTGGGTTTGGGGGAGGAGAAGGCAGGCAGGCTGCAAAATTAAAACCTCAAGCAAACAGCAGTGCTATTTATTAAGTACTCGCCAATTACACAGAGCAAGCTCAAGTGCAGTAAGAGGTCAAGGGCAGGCAGACCTGCCCTGCCCACACGCTGCCTGCGACCAGGCGAGCAGCAGCTGTGGCTGTACCAACAAAACCCTGGTGTGGACAAAGTCCACTCACAAACAGCTTCTCGCAGGGACAACTGGCCAAGCCCCCCCTCACAGGCTGCACCCCCAGAGCGGGCAAGCCGGCTCCCAGGGCACCCTCCGGCTGGGCTGACAAGGAAATACCACAGGCAGGTAAACTGAATATCAGCAGGGAAAAGCCAGAAAGACAGGTCACCGGCAGCCCATTTACATGGAGAGTGTGCACTCTAGTATTTGCTGTGCTCTGTACGTGTCTGTCCCCATCTATTCAGTATGCTCTGTGCCAGCATGGCAGCACCTGGAAAGTCCCACTTGTGTGGGACTGTCCCATGATGGACAACGAGCCTTTAAACTGAGCAAGGGAGTTGTCAAATGGATGTTGTTTCCATCCTCTCCCCATACAGATTCCACAAAAGCAGATTTCAAATATATTATGCAATAAGCAAGTGTTTTTAAGACAAGAAACAAAACACGATAGAATCATAGATGCAAAGAGGAGACACATTATTTGAATTTCAGAATAAAGAGCCACCTGCATTAGCTTGGATGTGTTTGTCCAAAGATGATCTCATGGTAGTTTTAGGAAATGATACTTTGACTACTGGTTTTAGGGCTTCCCATCAAAAGGAAGAAGCCCTCATTTCAAAGCAGGCGCTGCAAAAAGATATACAGATGGTTATCAGTCTGACTCTGAACAAGACACGGCTACGTGGAAGGATGTTTGGCCATTTATAACGTAACAGAAACCCTATTCTCTAGCTCACATCATAAATCCATCTTTAAATGTTCCAGAAAGAGGGTTCCTCACTCCTCTGGAGAGGTGCTGATCTCTCCAGCTCCCAGACCTGACCCTATGGGGTCATTCCCCAGCCGGCGGGACGGCGCCGAGACAAACCAACCTGCAGCACGGGGTAGCTCTCCAGGGCTGGAAAGCCAGCCAGCAGGATGCCAGAGGAGGGTGGGCCTGGGCCAAAAGGCCACCTCACCCATCAGGTCCCCGGAGCAAGCTCCACGCTGGCAGACTATGAGTAAATGACAACCAACATCAATAGCAGACAGCCACTGCTGGCGTGAGCCTGCCTCCGTAACAGGGTGAAGCAGTCAAAGAATCTCACCTCCCCGAACCTTTGCACCACCGCACCCACGGGCTGAGCCTCCGGAGGGGCAGGCACGGTCGCCACGGTCCCCAGACCCCCAGCACTACTGTGAAGAGCATCCCACCGTTCTGCTGAAGCCCCTGCTCCCGCCCAGCTGCCTTGATGCATGGGAATTACTCTGAAAACAAAGCAAAACCAAGCAAAAGCCCAACTGCCGTCACAAAGCCAGCAGGAGCCCCTCCGGGTCCGGGCCTGAGCTCCCGCTGCTCTGCAGCGCCCGACACAAGCGCTGCTCCCCCGGAGCCGGTTCATGGAGCCCCCGACCACCCAAATCACCGCGAAACCACGAAGCCACCTCAAAGCCGCCTCAAAGCCACCCCTGGCAGGAGCTGCGGGGCTCAGACCGGCGCCGGGGCTGCGCAGCAGACAAGTCCCCGCTCACTTCCACATCACCCCGTTGGTTTCGCACCGGCACCTCTGCCCCCCGGGACCCCGCCGGCCCCGGGCGGGCAGTGAAGCCCCCCAGCCCGGCTTCCTCTGCGAAGCTACTCAACCCCGACCCCCGCGGAGCATCCCCGAACTGCCCCCGAGCCCCCCCCATCCCCGGCCGGGACTCACCGGGGCCGGTGCGGTTGGCGCGGCCGGCGGGCAGCGCCAGGAGCGGCAGCAGCAGCAGGAGCAGCGGCGGCGGCGGGCCGGCTCCCCCCGCCATGGCCGCCCGGCGCTATCCCGGCATCGCCGCCCGCCGCCCGCCCCGCAGCGCCATCGCCGCCGCCGCCGCCGCCGCTTCCGCCGGCTGCCCCGCCCCGCCCCGCCCCCGGCGGAACCGCCGCCGCCGCCGCCGGAGCAGCCGTTGGGACGGGCGCGGGGACCCGTGGGGTGAAGCGGGGCCGTGGGGCTGCGTGCAGAGCTGGGGAGCCTTGGGGGGCTCGGGGACAAGCGCCATCATTGACCTGGTGACCTCCCCCTGTTCTGGTGACCCCCGTGATCTCCCCTAAAATTGCCTTCCAACCCAAACTGTTCTGTGAGTCTATGACCCTGGGAAGTCCTACAGCCCCATCAGCACCCCGAGGCTATGGATAACTCCAGGGAGCCCCATGACCCAGAGACATCGGATGGTCCTGGGGTTCCCCAGCACCCTGATACCCCAGGACGTCCCTGAGACCCCCAGGAGAGTGACTTGATTGGGGCTCAGAACCCCAGGAGCACCCTGGACCCGTGGGGGTTACGATGGTGGTGCTGGAACCAGGCTGCTGCCACCGGCGACAGTCACCTCCTGGGTTTGCTTTTTGGTGACACAAAGAGAAAGTGACATGGGCATTTAAGACCAGTTTAACCTGAAACCGCAAACATTGACATGCTTCAGTCGTAAACTGACACTAGCTGCCCACCGTACCCTGGCTCACAACCCAAACTGTTGGGGAGGCTCAGGTCTTCAAACTGAAGTGGGGTTTTATACGTCCCTACAAAGTCCAGTTGCCTTCTCAGCTCTCACGTATCTGCTGTGTCCACAGGACTTGGAGGAGATGCGGCTTCCGTAGGTGAACTCGTTCTCTGATTTTTTCTGGATTGTCTCCAGAAGACTCCAGGATCTTCCCTCTTCCATGCCTTTTCTTTGCAAGTGTTTGTGTTCTCCAAGAGAATGATGCAGTCTGGACATGGTCTCAGAGTCCTTGCTCAGGCAAAAATCCCACCACTTGTTTATGTATCAGATTGGTTAAGAACTTCAGACTCGTTTTCCGTCAACCACAATCTCCATGAAGATGGACTTACTACTTCAGAAGCTCAAAATCTTTGCTTATTGCTCTCATGGGCCTGATATACTGGTGGTGACTTTCCTAGGTATGAGCATGAAATCCCATAGGGAAGAGCCAGTCATTTTCTAGTGCTCTGACATCACTGAAAACCCAGTCAGAGCAGCTTATGCAATCAATAGTTAGCAATGTCCTCATCTAATTTATGAGAAGACTTCCTTGAAGTCAGCCCAAAAGCTTGAGCACATAAAACATGGGATGGGAAGGGACTATTCTTCTAATTCCCAGCCTAGATTTGTTCACAGCCTGTTCATTTCCATTTGTCCCTGTGCAATACTATCCTTGAATGTTCAGAGCTCACCTTCTGGAATGTGTCCTGCATAGAACAGTATTGGCTTCCTCTCATCATTTTTCTGGGCATGAAGATATCATCACCTTTCTGCTACATTGCTCCTTGAAGCCATGTACGTATCTTATAATATCCTGAGCCTTCTCTATAGTGGCAGTACCCACAATTTTTTTTTTTTTTAAATATATTTTGACCATTAATAAAAATTCCAAGGCCAGATCTAAGGTCAGATTCCATCAGCAATTTCCATCCAGCCTAACAATTCCCTTTCAACATGCCCGTTATTATCTCCCTATTTTCTTGAGTTCTGTCTTACAGTTCCTCCACTAGTCCACATTTTCTCCAGGCTAAATCCCATGGTCTCAGCACCACATGATGCTGCTGTAACACAGCTCCTGACTTACAACAAAGCTTATGACTAAGCTTTGAGATCTTGACCCACAACTTGATGGATTTATCTGTTCTTACATCACTCATGCATATTGCAGACATCAGTCAAAGCCTCCTTTAATGGCTAGTCCTCCTCTCCATTTTTCATAATCTTCTTATTGTTCCTAATATATTTTTGATATTAGGAAATCACACTCCAGTTAGGTATTATACTCTTTCTCTCTTGTTTTTTGTGCTTCTTCCTGCTTCTTTGGGGTATAAAATAATTTTACAATGTTTTCTTTATGGAAAGGCAAGCCTCTTCCCCACTAGCTTTGAGTTTTTCCAGTTGATTTTGCTGTTGCTCAAAAATTGTTCTTCTGAAAGAAGAACAAACAAACCCTTCTGTTCTTGTTCTGTGCTAGTTTAGCCTTCAACTCCACTTTAAAGGTATCAGCTCGTCATCAGTCAATCCTTATGAATGACTTTCCTGCAAGACTGTTTCTATTTATAGTTATTTTCCTCTTAAAGGACTAAAAACGAGGTTCAAAGTCAAAGATCTGAGAGATCTGAGCACCGTTCAAACTCACCTATGGTAATGCAAAATCAGATCAACAACGCTGAATGTGCTCCTGTTCCCCAATAAAAGCATTCCAGTGCTCAATGGAAGTGTTTGGGGTGGTGGATGCTGTAGGACATGTCACCTCCAGACTGACAGCTGCTCCAGATACCTGAGGACAGTAAAATGTTGTCATTGGCTTAGCGACTCTGTGGGTTTCTCCTTTCCCCTTTGGCTCACCAATCTCAGAAGAAGGGGTGAGTTTGGACCAGGGAGGGTGAAATGTTCTGTCTCCCTTTTGGTCCAGAGCTGGAGCTGAAGTTTCCTCCACACCCATGGAGCACCGTGACCTGCAGCCAGGGAGAAGATCCAGCTGCGGTGATATTTGCCTCCTCTTGTGGTGGCAACAAAAACTGCAACGTTTAGAAAACAGCTGGTGAGCTTCTGTCCATGCTGAAATCTAAGGGAGCGCTGTGCCGGGGCCAGGGCTTGTGTCTGGCTTAGGGACACACTTGGCTCTGAATATAGCGGGGGTACCTGGGTAATGCTTAGGGCTCACCATATCTGCTTCTTGCTCTTTGGTCCATGAGTCCTCAAGCTCAGCCCCTCCTCAGGAACTCTGACCCAAGAGGAAGAGCCTGCTCTGGGAAGTGCATTTCCTACAGTGTTTCAAACAGGCCTGGAGAGACGTTTGGACTATATACTGAAAATATCCCTGTTTGAATCTATGATCTGGAAAAATAAATAATGGTGACCTGTCCAAATTTAATCTATTGAGCTTTAACAATGCTGACCCATGAATTTTGATAAATATACTTCTACTATTAATAAAGGCACTCAGCTGCTCAACCGTTGAAGGAGGTATAAAAGCTTTCTGGCCGAGAAGCTACAATGCACATTTTGCTGTATTGCTTTCCATAAATCCATCCTTGGGATCCACCTGGCCATGCGCAAAGGTCTCTGGAGAGCATGGAGCTGGCACAATCTGCTCCCCTGTCTCTGTCTGTCTGGTTCTGGTAAAAGGAGTAAAAAACCCTATGTTTCAACCACTTCCAGCTAGATCCTTATTGATTTGTGTCAATGCAGCAGCTTGTTGCCAATTGAAGTCACTGTGACAGGAGTCTGGAAAAGAAGAATATAATGAAGAACTGTGTCCCTGGAGTATGGATCAAAAATTTGCTCTTAGAGTTGCATGTTTTAACTTTGGACAGAAACGTCAGATGATGCTCCATCACTGCAGGAGACTGGTGAAAGGCCGTTTGATGTAGTCCGCAGAGCTTTGCTATGGCCAGCTTTCAGAGTTATTCACAGATGGAAAAATAGGAGGTCAGTTGTTTCAGCATAGATAAATGTAAAGTGGCACAGACAGAGAAACATGATCTAAACCAGGGGAGGTTGAACTTGAGCTGGCTATTATAGCTCACAAAAAAGTTGCTGGAGTCCTCGCTGATGGTTCAGCGGCCTTGATGTGCAGGAGCCATCCAAGAAGCCAGCAAAATGTGGTGATATCACCAGGAAGGACTCTCAGAAAAGAAGGACAGGGCATCTTTTGCCTGCTGAGTAGGAGCTTGGTACACCCACATCTGTGCAGTTTTGGCCTCTGGATCGAAGGACACAGTGGACTTAGAGTCCTGAGCAGATCAAGCGAGATGATCAAGAGGATGGGGCATCTGTGGTATAAGGAGGTCCTGGGAAGGCTGGGATATTTCCCTGGAAAAAGGGGAGCAGAAAGAGCCAACATTAAAAAATCATAAAGTGAATGTGGATCTGATGCTCATTGGATTCTTCATGAAGAAGCCATTGATGAGTCTAATAGATTGGTTTAGAATGGATAAAATGGACTTCATATGGGGTGGGGGGAGAATGAGCTTCTGGAACTTGCTGCGACAGGAGGTTGTAGAAAAAAATAGGATCAGCAGGTTTGTAAAAGCTAAAGCAAATTCATGAGCAGCAGGTCAACAGGCAAATACTGAAAGCAACAGACAGGAATGCACCATCTGAAATTGCTATTATTGCTGCTGTGGATGCTGGAGGAGCACAATGAAAAATGGCTGGGTTCATGTGCTCTCCCCAGATGGCATCTCCTGCTGCTGGAAACAACACTGGGAGAGAAGAACCAATGATCTGACCAGCAGACCGTTGCCTATGTTCTCAGTTCCACCATCCCTAAGCAAATTCAGATCTTCTCAGATCTGGTTTGTGTGTGGTGGGAAGACGGGGCAACCAGCAGGAAGAAAGGTTTTGCATTTCCATTCATACCCATCCTTGTGCTGAAAATCTGATCAATGCCCACTGGACAACGTCAAGCAGGCCTGACTGAAAAATACTGTAATCTCATGGAAAAGGATTGTGAGTGGTACAATTGGAGTGAAAATCTGGCTAGATCTCATCATCAAAAAGACACGGTCAGCCACGAAAAGAAAGTGGGAAAACAGTGCAAAGTGGCTGTGGAAAATTTTTGCCATTTAGTTGATGAATGGCTCCAAAAGAGCTATGATGGCACTGAGAAGGCATCAGAGGCCAATGTCATGTTAACACAGATCTGCTTCTTCTCCTCCCAGATATAAAATCCAAGACCTGGATTCTGTGGTGAACATCTCCAGAGACAAGGGATTCGTGAGATTTAATGACTTTTTGGTCACTGGAGCTCACAAAATGGGACCTGGGTTCCTCACAGGTCCACTTTGAGTGGGACCAGCAGAAAGGTTTGCTAAGATGCTGCTTGCGATGTTAAACTTTTTGTGATGGCAAAGGAAAGCAGACAGTATTTTAAGTTCTGTCAATATTTGTTTTTATCAACCCCATCCTGTCTGGAAGCGCTTGTACAGCTGTGCTTGATGTGGTTGCTCTGCTGTGAGCAGTCTATGCTGTTAGGAACGAGATAAAATATTTGAGGTCCTTCCTCACAACTGGCATTTTAGTGAAAGTTGACTCTATTTTCTGTCTTCTACAATAACTTTTCCTTTTCTCACTGGCAAGATAGCCAGTGGAGAAGGTGGGAGGATCCTAAAAAGTGTGAATTAAAGTATATTTCAATCATTCCAGTATTTTCAGGCTGTTTGCCTGGAAAAAATGCCCTTACCTCAGCAACTGATTAAACCATCTCCACACAGCCAGTATCTTTGGGAAGCTGTGGAGGGTGATGGGGTTGCAGAAATGAGACAAGAAGGTCTTTCATCATTAGCAGGGTAAGAGGAGGAAACCAAGGAACTATAAACCAGTCAGCTTCAAATCACAAAAAAAAAACAGTGGGACATTTAATCAAAGAAAGATATGAGTAATAACCATGGCCATTGCCAAGAGTGAATCATTTCAGATAAGTCTGTTTTCCTTCTGTGACAGATTCCAGTCCTTGGTTTAACATTATTATTCACTGTTCCTTCATCAATAACTTATGTGTTGTAATGGGGAATGTGCTTATTAAATTCTCAGATGTGCCTGAGCTGGAGGGGCTGCAAGCACCCCAAAACACTGGGTTAAAATTCAAAATGACCTAGACAAATTGGAGAAATCAGCTGACTATGGAAAACCTGACATTAAGGAAAGAGGAACTGTCCAACCATAATGCAAACAAATTGCTTATGCAGCGGTATTTCAGCAAAAGACTTACAGGCTGAACCAATAATGAGTTATGCTATTGGCATATTGAATGCCAATGTGGGATGTGTAAACAGAAGAACAGTTTGTAAAACACATGATGTTTCCCCTCATCTCTCCAACAAGAGAATCTCTCAACTGGAGTCCTAAGATCAGCATCCAGCAATAAAACAGATCCACATCTTCCCGCTTCTTCTTGGCTAAATTTTGGATGGGAAATTCCTGGTAAACTCCCCCAGAATGCTTGACCTCCTCCAGAAGCATGTGCTTCTCTGTCCCTTTTCAGGAGGCATGCTCTAGGGCCACGACTTTTTACCAGATATTAATAAGAGTAGCGTCCAAGCTACCTGCACAACACTGTTTGCAGTGCAGTTGCACAGCTCCTCAAGAGACTGGTAAAAGCATTGTGATTAGGTAAGACATAGCCATCAAGCTTGTTTCCTGATGTCATTTTGTTTTCTCTTTCAATAAAAATGAACTATCATATGGTGACTATCATATGACAAAATATTATGTTGTTCTGTGGGTGTCTTACAACCATAGATGCTTTGCCAATCAAGAAAGAATGTTGATGAGTGGTGAGAAAGGCCTCCAAATAGTGTAGACATCAGAACAGGCTTTTGTCTCAACTGAAGATATTCCCCTGAAAGTGCCTGCTGGGACTCTGCCTCTTGAGTGCTGCCATGGCCTGGGTCAGGGGGCTTTGCCCCCCAAAGTTCACCTCCTTTATGTCTCCTGGTGCCATTCGGGGCTGCCGCTGCTGTGGCAGTGCAGAGATGCCTCCACCTCCTCAGCAACAGGGCTGCAGCAACACAAGCTGCAAAACCAACCCGGGCAGACAGTGGGGGAAGATTCGCCCTGCCCCGCTGCCCAGCACTGCTGTTCTGTGGCGCTGGGCAGGAACGCCAGCTCAGGGAGGGCCCAGCTTTAGAAAGCTGCTGCCAGTGTGTCTGATCTGTGAGGCAGGCTGTGTCCTGGGGCACATGAAGCCACGGCCACCAAGGAACATGCAGTGAAGGGAGCACAGGACTCGCCTGCCCCTGTGCTATGAGGCAGGAAGCTGCTGGGGCATCCTGCACTGGAAATGGGCTGCTGGGAAGGGCTCCTGCACCCCTCTGAGCTGGCACCAGTGTCCCCAGAGTGCTGGGGACCTGGGGCCGGCTGGAAGCCCATCCTGACAGCCTGCTCCTCCCTGCCTGGAGGCTCCAGCTCAGCCCTGCAGGCAGGACCAAAGCTTGGCCCTCCGCAGCCTCTGCCTGCCCCGATAAAACACCACGGCTTGAGGTCCCCACCTGGTGGCGGCAGGGACAAATGGCTGGGACAAAACTCATCCCGGCTCTTGGGAGCTTAGTGGGTCTTGGCCAGACAGATCCTTGGGAAAGTGCCACAGAGCCAGGATACAGTACACTGCCACACGCCATGTGCTGCCCGAGGACACAACACGGCATGGGAGCGGTTGGGAGCAAAAGTCTGGCAGAGGCAGCGGAGACAACTGCCACCTCCTCCCCCTCCATGCACATACTGTCCCTGCCTTGCTCTTCCACCTTCCCTGTCATGGACACACCATGTGCATAAAGACCCCATGAGCATCCTCTGTGGCCAGGTTTGGAGCATCTCGAGCCTGTGCTGGAGTTGATATCTGACCAGCTTTCTCTTCCCCTTCTCACGGTGCCCAGGTGTGGTGGGCAGCTGGGATCATGATGCCTATGGTGCTTTGCAAGAGAAACCCTGGGGGCTAGAATCACAGAATCACAGAATCACAGAATCAACTGGGTTGGAAAAGACCTCAGAGATCATCGAGTCCAACCCTTGGTCCAACTCTAGTCCGTTTATTAGATCATGGCACTAAGTGCCATGTCCAATTTCAGTTTAAAAACCTCCAGGGACGGCGAGTCCACCACCTCCCTGGGCAGGCCATTCCAATGCCTGACCACTCTCTCTGTAAAGAATTTCTTTCTAATATCCAGCCTAAATTTCCCCTGGCAGAGTTTAAGCCCATGCCCCCTTGTCCTATTGCTAACTGCCTGGGAGAAGAGACCAATCCCCACCTGGCTATAACTTCCCTTCAGGTAGTTCTAGAGAGTGATGAGGTCACCTCTAAGCCTCCTCTTCTCTAGACTAAACAACCCCAGCTCCCTCAGCCTCTCCCCATAGGTCTTATGCTCAAGTCCCTTCACCAGTCTTGTTGCTCTTCTCTGGACTCGCTCCAGCACTTCAATGTCTTTCCTGAACTGAGGGGCCCAGAACTGAACACAATACTCCAGGTGTGGCCTCACCAATGCAGAGTACAGGGGAAGGATCACTTCCCTTGTCCTGCTGACCACGCTATTTTTGATACAGGACAGGATACCATTGGCCTTCTTGGCCACCTGGGCACACTGATGGCTCATGTTGAGCTTCCTGTCAATTAGTGCCCCCAGGTCCCTTTCTGTCTGACTGCTCTCCAGCCACTCTGCGCCCAGCCTGTAGCGCTGCAGGGGGTTGTTGTGACCAAAGTGCAGCACCCGGCACTTGGCCTTATTGAACTTAATCCCATTGGAATCAGCCCATTTTTCCAGTCTGTCCAGATCCCTCTGCAGAGCCCTCCTGCCTTCCAGCAGGTCGACACTCCCTCCCAACTTGGTGTCATCAGCAAATTTGCTGATGATGGTCTCAATCCCTTCATCTAAATCGTCAATAAAGATGTTAAATAGGACTGGAATAAAGATGTTAAATAGGACTGGGGGCTAGTGGGGGTCTGTCTCTCTCTGGAGTCATTTGGGGTCTTTCCTGCCTCTGATAGGTTCACTGATGGTGACTGGAGGCTGTGGGGCTGTGGCAAGCATTCATCCTTGTAAGTGGCAGGGAGGAAAGGGGCCCATGGCGACCTTGCCTTGGCTCTGTGCTCTGGCTCTGCTGGGCCAGGTATGCTGGGGCTTTCTCAAACCTTCAGCCCAAGCACCTCCCAACCCTGGCAGGGACAGGGCAGCCTTACTCAGCACCTGGCAGGCTGTAGCCCTCCGGTACTATCTGCTGTCCCGTCTCCCACCACACCCACAGCTGGAGGAGAGCCCACGCTCTTCTTTATCAGCTGCCTGCAGCCCCTGCAGCCACGGCCACCCCCTGCATGCTGTGATAAGGGCCAGGGGCTCCACTGACACCAGCACTGTGGCACTCAGCACCACTTTGCTGCCTGTGCTCATTTTCCTGCCCCGACACCCCTACCCCACTGGGGTTCAGCGCTCAAAATGCAGGATCTGAGGCTGAGCCTCATCTGCTCCCCTTGCAGTCCCCCATGCCTGCTGTCTCCCCCAGCCTGCCAGCCCGCCTCCAAAGTGACATCCCCACAATGCAGCATTGCGTGGAAACAGAAGAAGCCCTACAATGCCACACAGCCCTGCATGCTAGGGCTGCACAGAGACATGCCCTTGCACTTGAAGGTCCTCAGGTTGTCCTCGCTGTGCCACCACACAAAGGGTCACAGGCACTGGGAGCACCTGCACCTCCCTGTCTCCTGCAAAAACTTCCAGCAGGAGATGGTCTCCAGCAGTTTGGCCTGAGAATGAACAACAGGTGTGTGGAGCTGGTGTGGCAAGAGGAGATTTCAGCATGGTGTGCTGGTGGGAAGGCCGGGACAAGCTGGAGCTGCAGAGAGCTCTCAAGAGTCAGACTCTGGCTGTTCCCTTCCACCAAGTGCCTGTAGATGCTTCGCTTGCTCACAGAGCTCCACAGCTAGCAGAGCAGTGTCTGCACCACCACCACCCAAAGGCTGTTTCCTCTCAGAGACAGCAAAACAAGAGCCTATTTCACCTACATGCCCACCTGGCAGGGGGGACCCCCTGTTTGGACCCCCAGCACAGATCTCTCCTGCTCCCTCCCCACGGGCAGCAACCAGAGCAGGACACCAAGGATGGAGCACAAATGGAACAGATTTTATTTCAGATCATTTGGTTGCTCACTGTTGGAGGGCTGGCAGTGGGTTGTGTCCAGCTCTAGCCATGGTGCCGCATCTTAACGGTACTTGGCAGTCAGGACGGTGCCCACGGCACACACGAACTTGTCCAGGGAAGCATGGACCTCCGGGGTCAGGAGAGAGGGGAAGTGGGTGGCCACCACCACCAGGAAGCAGTGACCCAGCAGCTGAAAGGCAAAAGGAGATGGTGAGCAAGGGGGTGAGGTGAGGGGGTAGCCAGAGGTGTGTGCAGAAGGGGAGCCAGACTGGTCACCCCTTCCCAGATGCTCACTTTGAAGTTGACGGGGTCCACACGGAGCTTTTGGGCGTGGAGGTCGCTCAGCTTGGAGAGGGCACCAGCGATGTCATCGACGTGGTTGGCAGCCTCAACCAGCGCATCCGCCACCTTCTTGCCGTGTGCCTTGATCTGAGCGGAGCCATGTGACAGGTCGAAGTGGGGGAAGTAGGTCTTGGTCTGGGGGTAGGTGATGAACATCCTGGAGGACAGAGGGAATCAGAGACAGTTGGGGACAGATGAGACAGAGCCAGGGCCACATAGAACAGTGACAGTTATGGATGGGGAGAGTATGGGGGCAGATGGGATGGAGTCACAGACAGACAAGAGATGGGGTGATGACGGATGACCACATACCTCTCCAGGGCTTCACCACCCAAATCACCGGCCTGGCCGCCGATTTTGCCGAAGGCGGCCTTCACGTT
Source organism: Streptopelia decaocto (assembly GCF_964273445.1). Classification (NCBI taxonomy): domain Eukaryota; kingdom Metazoa; phylum Chordata; class Aves; order Columbiformes; family Columbidae; genus Streptopelia; species Streptopelia decaocto. The sequence goes on along the minus strand of NC_138668.1, from coordinate 13,145,809 downwards.
GCTCTTGTCGCTGGCAGACAGCACCATGGTGTCACCTTCTCGTTGGCAGCCCCCACACGGGTGCCCTCGTTGGCCGCCGCTGTCCCTTATATGCGGTGCCGGGGCAGCGCCCGCCCCCGGCCAAGCCCGGCCCGCCCCGCTCCGGCCCCGCCGCCGCTGGAGCCCAGCCAGGCGGAGCCGCCCCCCCGGCCAGCACCGCACCCCGCTCCGCTCCGCGGCACCGGCACCGGCTGGGGGGGTCTGGCCCCCGGTACCTGATGGGTTTCGAGTCAGGATTAGGGCCAGGGATCACATCAGCGCAGGCTGGGTGGTCCGTCCCCTCTGGCACAGACTGACTGCAGGGTTAGGCTTAGGTTTAGGCTTAGGCTTTGGTTTAGTTTTAGGTTTAGGCTTCAGGTTAGGTTTACGGTCTTCAGTGGCACAGGTGGAGGAGTCTGTCTCCCCCCCGGCGCAGGTTGGGTTCAGGGCTTGGAGCCAGGTACTGACTTGGGTCCCCCGGGCGCAGGCAGCCCTGGCACAGCCTGCATGTGCTCTGGCAGGGACAAGCGGGCAGGATGGAGGGGATAGAGGTAGAGGGGTGGGATTATAACTTCAATAGTATGGTGGGAGCCTGTGCCCCACAGACTGAACCTGCCCAGCGCCCCCAACACCCACATGCTTCCCTGTGGGCACCTGCACATGCATGACCCATTCAACACAGCCCCCACACACACACATGAGCTGCCCCTGTATGCACAGTGCCCCTACACATGCTGCCATCCAATGCAGTCCCTGTGCACACACCGTCTCTGCCCGCACACGCTGCCCCTATACACACACTGCCATCCAGTGCAGCCCCTATACACACATCCATATTGCCTGACTGCACCTACTGCTCTCGTTCCCTCAGTGCACCCCAAACCAGTGTACCCCAAAGAGTGTGCCCTTTTCCTGCTCCCCAAACCACAGCTGCACCACTCTGCATACAAACCCTGGAGCTCCCCTGCCCCGGCCCTCCCTTCTGCACATGTGCTGTGCCAGCCCCAGTGCCGTGGGGGACCGGGTCACCCTGACTCCTGTGCCAGGGGACGCTCAGCAGAGCCATGGGGATCAGTGCTGGGCACTGATGGAAGCACTGGCCTCCAGCAGCAAGAGCTCACAGCCCAGGGAGGAAGGCACGGAGCACTGCAGCAGCCCATGGTGAGCCCCGTGAGCCTCAAATGATGGTGAGGAAGGCATGGAAGGTGGTGATGGTGAGGAAGACAGGGAGGGTGAGGAAGGTGAGGAGGGCTGCAGTGCTTCCAGTAGGTTCAAAAGGTGGCGCAGGCAGGCAGGGGACAGTTCACACCCGTGTTTCCTCCATGGCTGATGGTTCTTATCATTTGTGTTCAGGGGAGATTAGCTCGAGCTGGCACCATTTCAGAGCAAGGGAGGAGGGGAGGACGGAGGGGCCGATCTTCTGGGAATCGGAGCCCAGGGAAACAACATTTGGGGTGGTGCATCTGCTGCCTGTGTGTGCATCATGGGGACAAACTGCAGAGGCAGAAGAGCCCTTCAAACTGGTGACACAAGAGTAAATGGGTGTAAATGCACAGGAAGACACTGGGATGTAGACTGGGATGTGTCTAAGGATGGAGGAAAAGCACTGTGGGCCCATGAGTGCACTTGGGGAGCATGGGCTGTCATAGTCCCATGTTTCCATACAGGCAGGCTCCCCATGTGCCCATTACCTGGCTGCTGCCTGTGCTTGGCCACCGCAGAAACTGCTCTTCATGCACCTTCTCCCATCCCTCACAACACTCTTCTCCCTCTGGTATCACAGCACAGAACAAACCAAAGGCTAGTTCATTATCTCCTAACCCATCACCTGTGATCTAAAGACAATGATTTTATTTTTTTTTAATTCATACTCCAAACTGCTGAAACCTGTGGCCCTTTGCTAGACCGCAACTCTACCTGCCCCTCTCTCACCCTGCCTGGGTGCCAGGGGAAGAGCAGACACACAGGGTGCTGCTGTTCAGCACTGGGCTGGCAGCTAAACAGCAAAATGGTTGCTCACTCACCTTTTCTTCTCTGGAGGGAAAGGGGACGAAATGCTTGTGGGTTGAAATAGAAACAGCTTTAATAAAATAATAGTAAAATAAAAAAGAAACAAAGCAAATACTCAGCCAGTAGAACATGTGTTCCCAGCAATGAACACCAGAGGTGGACACTGCAAGCACAGCGAGTTCAGTAAAGGTGCAGAGACCAACAGCAGGGCACAGGGAAGGTGCTGGAACCAGGTCTGGGGAGCAGGGACAGGAGCAGGAGCCCCCCAGGGACGGCGGCCATTGGGGAAAGAGCTGTTCCCAGAAATTTCTTGCTTAAATATGGAACTTAAATATATTCATGGTATTGAATACTTATGTTGGCCAACCTGAGTCAGCTGTGCTGGATCCACTCCTCCCTGCATTATATACCCGCTTACTTGCAAAACATGAGAAACTGAGGGATGACCTTGGCTTCCCTATCAATAAGTATCAACATCAGTGAGTTCTTACATTTCTTTCATGCCAAGTCCCAAACACTGGAGAGTTACTGGAAGAAAACATTAACTTTGTCCCAAGGTGCTATATTATTGTTCTCAAACTACATTCAAAAACAAAGGCCCATGCTAACTATCAATAAGAAAATTAACTAACCTCATGGAAAGTTACCTTCATTCAGCCAAACCAGCACGCAGGGCAGGCATAGGGGCACTTTCCTGGCAGTTGCTGGGATTTGTGGCTCAGGGGCTTGAGCCCAAGAACACTGTTTGTGCTTAATAGTCTGTGGTGGATATTTTTCACTCCATAAACTTTTCTGACTGCCTTTGGAGCTCATGCAGGCACTCAGCTCCAACAGCTTCCCCAGTAAAGTCCTAAACAACAGTCATGATAGATAGAGCCAGGAAGGATTAATTCTACCCTCCTGGAGAATCCTTCAAGGGGATGCCAGAACCGCTTGTCTTCATCTTTAGCCCCCGCTCCCCAGAGGGGTGCAGGCATGGCGAGGTGACAGGCTGAGCTCCATCGCTCTGGCCCTGCTACCACCATCAGCCACGTCCCAAGCTGGAGAGGGGGGTGTGGAAGTGGGCAAGGGTCTTGGTGGGGCACCCAGGCAGCCCATGGCCAGTGCTGCCCCCTGTTCCACGGCCTCCCTCCCTCCCACAGGAGCACAGCCCACCCAGGCCCCCGGCCCCAGCACAGACGGACACGATGCTGCAGCAAAGGTGTCTTTATTGATGGCACTTCGGCACGAGCGATGGCTTATCTGTACTTCTCGGCCAGCACGGTGCACACAGCCGACAGGAACTTGTCGAAGGCAGCATGTGACTCCGGGGTGTAGTCGTTGCCCAGGTGTGTGGCCAGCACCACGTGGAAGCACTGCGCCAGCAGCTGCAAGGCAAAGCAGGGCTCAGTACCGCCGTCATGGCCTCCGGATCCCCAACCAGGTCCCCGGCCCCCAACTCCCTGGCCCCTGACCCCCTCCCCCGCCTGCCTTGAAGTTGACGGGGTCGACACGCAGGTTGTAGGCATGCAGGTCGCTGAGGTCAGACAGGGCTTGGCTGAGGTTGCCCAGGCTCTTGACAGCGGTGCCCAAGGCGGCCAACACCTTCTTGCCGTGGTTGCGGACCTGGTCGGAGCCATGGTGCAGGTCGAAGTGGGGGAAGTAGGTCTTGGTCTGGGGGTAGGTGGTGAACAGCCTGCGGGAGCGGGATGGTCAGTGCTGACCCCCAGCCGAACGCCCCCCAGCAGCCCTGTGGGGCTCCCACCCAGTCGCCCCCCTTGCCCGTGGTTTCCCCAAGCTCAGCCCGCACCTCTCCAGGGCCTCGGCTCCACAGTCTGGGTGGCGGATCACCTTCTCCCACACCTGCAGGACCAGCTTCTTGTCGGAGTCGGTCAGCATGGTGGCGGCTGGGGGTGACGGGCAGGGCTCGGTGGTAGCAGGGCCCACCGGGACATCCTCTTATAGTGGTCAGCACCTCCGCCCCAGCGTTATCTTATCGACACCAAGGGGTGGGGGGCCACTGCCTCAGGGGGCCCCGACTGCCCTGGGAGGCCCAGCCCCGAGGGGGCCCCAATGGGGCCCAGCTGCCTTGCCCTGATGTGCCGCACTGCACCAGCCCCATGCTGGGCTGGGGGCTGGGGGCAGCACTTGGCTGAGCTGCCCCATGGTCAACAGCAGCCATCAGCATGTCCCATGGGTGCCACAGCCTCGGCCTCACAAACCTGCATGTCCTCAAGCCTCCTGTTGGGATTCACCATTCCCTTCTGGCCGGGCCAGGGTCCTCCCTGTCTCTGCAGGTGTCAGAGTAGATCCCACGTGTGTCCCCAGTCCCTCATGTCCTCCAGACCCCAGTGCATCCATCCCCTCTCCACCCAAAGACACTGTGAGCCTCAGAGCAGGAGCCACGGACAAGCCCTCCTGGTTCATGCTGGGGATCTACCACAGGAAACAGCATCTCCCCAGCATCCTGGAGAGACCTGAGTGGGGAAGAATCTCCTTTTCAGGTCCATGGTCTTCCCAAAATCCATCCTGTGATGCTTGTCAGGCCTGGTCTTCTTTCCTTCTTCCCACCCCAGTGTGTGTTGCTACCCCTCTGTAAACACTGGGACATTTGGCAGGGCATATGGTGGTTGGTGACTGTCACATCCTTCACTCAGCCTCTGTTAAAGTCTTTGGTACAAACTTGGAGTTAGGGATACACCAGTTGCTGACCTACCACCTCAGTTGCGGATTTAAATGTTTGGGTTGCCTGAGACCCACAAATGTAGCATGTTTGAAAAGCTTCTCAAAACACATTTAGAGAAATTCAGTGGCTTCAGAGCTTCTGCACTGTCTCTCTCCCCCTTGCCCAAACACAGTCTCAAAATTTTGTAAATGGGATGAGGACCACAGCTTGTAGTGCCAGCTCACGTTGTCCATCAGAGTGTGCTTAAGAATTTGTGCCCACCTTTTCGTGTCAGAATTCCTCTGAGACAGGCATGGGCAGTAAATGTAACCTGATCAATAATTTTCTCCACAGCAGCTCACATGGTGCAGTGCTTTAGACGTTTGACCCAGCCAGCCCTGGAAACACACTGATGTTCTGACTTTTCGTGAGCAGCGTTTGCACAGCATCAGGGCCATCTCTGCTTCCTACTCTGCCCCCACAAGGAGTAGATTTTGGGGTGCATGATATACTGGGATGGGACATAGATGGGCAGATGATCCCAACTAACCAAAGAGGTGTTTTGTACCATATAATACCATGCTCATCAATAAAAGAGAAAATAAGGGGTTTTGAGGGGTTTTAGGGTGGTTACCCTTTTTTTTTTTTTTTTCTCAGGAACTGGCTGGGCATTGGTCTGCCCACAGGAGGTGATGAGTGATTGCCTTTGCATCACCTGTTTTGTTTTGTTTTTTTTCATCTTCTTCCACTTATTTGTCACTTATTAAACAATTATTTACATTTGTATGTTTGCTTGATCTTGACCCCCAAGTTTTCCTGCTTTTATTCTTCCTCGCATATTCCCCTCATCCTGCTGAGGGAATGAGTGAGTGACTGTGTAGTACTTAGCTGCCCACCAGGGTCAACCCACAACAGGTACGTGTGGAGGATCGCTGTGCTTCCCCAGGCTGACCATCAGTTCTGCACTCTTCCCTGTCACTGCTTTCCAGAGAAACCCTTGGAATTTGTGGTCCCCCAGATGCCATCAACACTGATCTCCAGTGGCCACTAGTACTCCCAAATTTCAAATGCATGTAAACTTCCCTGTATGAAAAGAAGAGATGTCAAGCTGAGGGGATGGTCCCTTTACCAAACTTGTCTAGCAGGTGTGATACCCCAAAGTGTTCATGAAGCACATCAGATACCTTGTCCATACCCATGGAGAGAAGCAGCAGAAGACAATGCCCAGCATCGCTCTGGCCACATCCCAATATATAGCACTGCAGGTTTTATTCACAACAGGCTACAATAGGTTTTAGGTAGGCCAAACAAAAAATGTGGGTCCATTGAATATCCTAGCAGGGTAAAAGACTGTTTCCTGATCAGCCTGGAAACAGTCTTTGGTGGATATACCTTTGGTAAGCAGTAGCAGTCACGAGGCTCTAACTTGTTCTGGGCTTCTGCTCAATGTTATATTATTCCCACTGAGTATTATGTTATTCCCATTGAATTAGTACATGAATTCATTAGTAGACGAATTAGTACATTAATTTACACAGCTTAGTATTTTCCCCTCCATATTGTGTAGACATTTCAGAACACCCCTGCCTGAACAGCAAGGTGTAGGTGGAAGACATGGAGATGAAAGCACACAGACCATAGCTCACGTTTGAATTATTTATTGAGTTTTGCAGATGACCAAGCCTCTGCATAGGGGATTTGAGAGGACTGCATAGGAAGGGGTGAATACCCCAGAGCCTGGCAGCTGGGGTGCACCACGGATGTGCATCCCTCACCCTCTGTGGAGGCCATTTATCTGTACTTCTCAGTCAGGACAGAGGAGACACTGGACAGGAACTTGTCCCATGCAGCATGAACTTCTGGGGTGAAGTCAGTGGGATAGCGGGCAGCCACGGAGCACAGGATACAGTGGGAAAGCAGCTGTAAGGGAAAACACAATAAAATCCAGCATAACCAGTAACAGATGTCAGTCTCGGGGTCTGCAAGGGACCTTGTTCCCAGCGTGCTCTGGGATGACAACTGCGTGTCCCAACCAGGTAGCACTGCTGCCTGATGATGTGCCTGAAGAAGGAGAGTTGCCTTTGGTATAGGGCAAAAGGCCCTGCTTGATACCACTCCTGCTTTCCAGATGTCCCTTCCTCCCCAAGGGAATGCAACAAAGTGGAAAGGTTTAGAACTTACTTTGTTCAAGCCAGGAAATATAACTTGACTTGAGAGGTTCATAAATTACAACAAAGGCAGTAGAGACTTGAGTCTGTCTAACACAAACCATAGGAGTTTGAACTAGACCTGATCTTTCATCAAAAGATCCAATCTCAGGTTAAAAATCAGGTGGGGAACAAGCAGTGGCAGGAGTTGACAAGGCTGTGCAGTGCAGGCGGTGATCCAGCTGCCATTAGGCAAAATGATCTGTGGTCACTAATTCTGCGATGGCAGTTTTCACCCCTGAAAGTCTCTGTGCTCACTCACCTTGAAGTTCACGGGGTCCACCCTGAGGATGTAAGCATGCAGCTCGCTGAGTTTGGCCAAAGCGCCTCTGATGTCATCAATGTGCTTCACAGCTTCCCCAATGGCATTCATGACCTTGGAGCCATGACCACGAAGCTGAGCTGAGCCTTGGCTGAGATCAAAGTGAGGGAAGTAGGTTTTCGTCGGGGGGTAGCTGCAGAAAAGCCTGGGGGAGAACACGAGAATGAGATTCAGCAGTGGAAGTGACATGCATGAGATGGTGAAACCTCAGAGCAATTGCAGTGTAAACCTGCCAGTGGCTGTAGGACAGCTTTGAGATCTTGAAGCTTACGTCAAGACCTTTCTGCGCTTAAACCTCTTCTGCAGTATGTGCAGATTAGACAGTGGGCTAATCTGTACATACTAGAGAAGAATTTAATGTTAAAAATAATTCTAAACTTATATTTGGGGGGGGGTGTATTTTAAAATAAATAATAGCCCCAAATTGTCACTACAGTTCCTATATTACATTGTAAGGCAGTTTGCAGGATCTTCAAACTAATGCAAGCTGAACGAAACAGAATCAATATGAGGGGTACTCAGAATCCTGGAAGAACATCACTATAGTTTATGTTGAGCTGTAAATGACATTTAAATAATTTTTAGTAACATAATAATTTCTGAACAATTTCCCTTTTGTGCCAGCTTGCTTAATTTGTATGAATTTTGGATTACTGTGCTATAGTCCATGCAGGGGGTCTAGTTGTCTTGTTTCCTAAGTTTGTTACTTATCAACTGGAACAATGAAACATCAGTATCCAGTGAATTTAGTGGATCGCTATTCTCTTAGTGCCTAAAAACTGCAAGAGAAATGGCATCACTTATATAGAAACTGCATCACTTGTACAAAAAAACAAGTTCATTTCCTAACAGTGATAGCCCCACTTCAGGACACTGAGTATGAATGACTTTGAATTCCTCACCAGCATTCCTGGCTGTGAATTCTTCTGAATTGCTATAATGGGAAATAAACCATTAAATTGCTTAGAAAATGATGTTTTGCTGTAAAATTTTGATGCCGTCTATCAGCATTTAGTAGCACAGATATCACTCCCAAAAATTACATAGCAAATGACATAGTGGTCATCCATCAATGCTCTCCAGTGCCAGTGTGCTCTCACTTGTGCAAATTTACACGAGATGCACACTAACAGCAAAGCCAGAGACAGGGGTTCTGGGGGACTTACCTTTCCAGTGATTCTGCCCCAATGGCATCGGCTTGGGTAGCCGCCTTTGCCCAGATGGTGACCACGGCGGCTTTCTCGGCTTGAGTCAGCGTCATTGTGCAGGCGGGTGCAGGCTCGGGCGCAGGCAATGAACGCTCAGAGCAGGTTTGGACCCCTCGCCCTGGCAGCCCGGGTTATAAAGAGGAAGGGGAGAGTGGCCCTTGGCGCCTGTCCACGCTCATTGGTCACTCAGAGGTCCACCCATGGAGGTGGGCGACTCTTATCTCCCCGTGAAACAATGCCTATTTCGGCAAGGGTCAGTGCACTGGCCTCCTTGCTTGCTGGTGTTATCAGCTTCTTGCTTCTGAATGTAATGGCCATGTGGCCCGAAGAAATTGTCTGGACACATATTGATACATGAACAGAGAGATAATGCTGGAAAATTCCAGCAGCAGTGCATTAGGACACATCTTTAAGCTGAGGAGCATACGGACTTCAAGCATACTACGGAGGTTGGAGAAAAATCTGCATTTTCTGCCTCGCATCGCAGATGCAAACACGAGAGTGGGCCTTTGTGTGTCAAATCATACACTTCCAATGTATGTGGCTGCCATGTGACCCTATATTTTATATAAAATGTTTCCTGAGTAGTGCTAGGGACAGGCTGGGTGATGTGCATTATAATGCAGAGGGGGAGTGAGACCCTGATTTTGTGGGAATCAGTGGAGATTTTGCCGCTTGCTTCAGCACTTCCAGGACTTCACTTTGCCAGCCTCTTGCAAAGAATTAGGGATGCACTCTGTAATTTATATTACTTATAACAGCACCAGTACTAATGACTTCTATGGATACAAGGAGATGGAGCTTATGAAATTGAGTAGGGTCCTAGAAAAATGTGTGTGTGTGAGAAAGCCCAGCCAGATTTTTTTTTTTCATTATTGAATGCCTCATACTGCACCTCTTTGATTTAAAGCTGTGTGATCTTACTGTTAATTATCCTTTGTACTGTAAAACAGCCCTCAGCAGCACAGCCAGTGCTGGTATGTGCCGTGCTAAATGATGGACTCGCACAGGAAAGCCTGATCCCATGATCGATGCCTTGTAGCTTCAGGGCATGGCCACACTTGATGGGTGAAGGACCAAACAAGCAAAGGCAAGATCAGTACAAGCCTGTAATCACGGATAAGTGGGCAACGTGTCAAAGAAATACTCTCCTGAAGATGGTTGTTGCTGAACCTCAGGGAATGAATATCCTGCCAGCACATGCAGCAGAGGTAAATCTCTCTGCCCCCTGATAAACTACAGCAGCCGTACACACCACTGCCGGGTGCTGGCACCGTGCATGGAAAGCTGGCTGGTGCAGCCAGAGAGGTCAGATAGTGTTCTCTGCCCAAATAGCCTTGCACCTTGCATGGAGAAGGTTGATATGTATAAGGCAGATTCCTTGCCAAGACGTGTCTGCGTTTTACAGCAATACTACAGATGGCTGCAGACAATGCTCCCAGACATGGCTGTCCTGCTAAGAGGAAAGCCTTTCTAGGGATCTAATGATACTTGGCTCCTGTGTACATTGCAGCATGTCCAGCCTATGGTTATCTGTACGAAAGTACAGATGTCACAGAGGAGCATTCACCAAACTTGGAGTCTCTCTTGGCAGCCCTGGCACGGCTGTACTGCGCTGCTGGGCAGGGAAACCTGACTGCTGGCAGGTGTTGGGTCTGGGGTGAGAACCAGGCTGTTGTGTGCTGTGCTTATGGTGGGGGTTTCTTTAGTCCCTTCAGACGGGGATAGGTCTCTCCTCTCTGGGTAGACCCTACAGCCCAAACAGACCCTACTCTCCTGGGCCTCTGCCACTGCATCCTGGGATCAAGTGAGAATGAACCAGCAGAGCAAGAGAAGTGGTAGGGATGGTGTTGGACAGCTGCTGCTGTATCCTCTGGTGTCCACAGTGTTCTGGTGGCTGCAGTGGCACTCGCAGAAGGGCTCTGACCCACTCCTTGTGCTTTGCACTGGGGTCTGAATCTAAGTACCTCTCCATGTGATCTGTCAGATGAAGCTGGAGAAACCTTGGGCTTTCCTAAATGGCAGGCACAAAGCACTTGATGCATCTTGGTCTACAAGCCTGGCTTGGTCTGGTGATCTTGTATTATCATACCCTTTGTGGGGATAAGGCATGCACCATCAGGACTCCTTCCTATATAGCTGCCCACTGCTTAACCTAAATATTGACCCTCCACAACTGTAGGATTAAGGTCTGTGTAGACATGAGGATCAAAGTGATGCCCACACAGAAGGGTTAATAATCACTGAAATCTTTATGTAATTTCAATTTGTTTTCTGAAAGTTACTCTTGTGCTATCACAAAAGCCGGAGCAACCCAAAGATGATGGTTTGCTAGAAGGAGCACATCGCTTGCCCAGGATCAGGGCTGCACTGGGGATGGCTGCAGACCCTCCTCAGGAACGTGCCAGGTGGGACAAGTGTGATCCTTGGCCACGTGCTGCAATGTGACATGGAGAGTGACAGTCTCTGTCCTTGCATGGACCTCTCAGCCAAGTTCCTCCAGCAGCCCATGGGGTGACGAGGCACAGAGGTCCTGGCCTGAGCAACACAAAGAGTTGGGCAACACGATCACTGGTGATCCCCTGGTCAGAGGATCGATAATGAATAGTGCTCTGGGAAACCCCACCAGAACTGCCTTTCTCTCTTGCTGCTGCTTCTCACAGTTACGATTCATAGACCTGTAGCAGAATGTCCACCCTTGTGCAGATGAAGAATCTTTGTCATGAACCTATGAAATCTCACCAAAGGTGACACCAAAGGTGATTTTTAGTATTAACATAGCTCTTTTTTAATCCTGTTCCAAAAGCAGGCTGTCAGAGTTTCTCATTTTAAAAGGCAGAAGCAAGCAACAGGCCCATTTGCTTGTTATAAAAGCAGGTTTATAATTTCGATCAGCCCTGACTGTAAATCCAGTGACTGACTGAACAGCACCTCTGTGAGATCAGGGATATTCTCCATGGGCACTGTAACCCCCTCAAAGGGAATTCTTGTGGATAGGGTGGCACCTGCATCTGCTCTAACTCTGAAAAATTTTGGATGCATTAAATTTTTGAAAGCTTTAAAGTGGAATCTAAGTCCTGGCTTTATTCTTTAATTTCCTAACAGCTTGCAACATTTTAACTAAACTACAGCCTCCGAGAGCTGGAAATGACAAATTTGTCTGTAGTGTATTATTTAAGGAAGTACAATTATGCTTTGAACCAGACACACTGGGAAATTTTAACGTAGCTGCCCAGCACTGGTTCAGGAGGAATGCTGTGCTGTGATAATACAGCTGCTCTTTAATCACCCTCAGACAACTCTGAGCCCTCAGCAACACCTTCTCTTGCTTCAGTCGCTATCGCTGGCCTTGTGGAGAATGGCCCTGCAGATTACACCCTGTGCTGTGTGTGTTCACCTCCCTCTTCAACCACCCATCTCTGCCCCATGTCCTGGGGAGAATTGCAGAGCAAAACCCAGAGTGGGAATATCTCAGTGTGCTCCAATATCTAAATAATGCCATCAAATACAGAAGAATTTGCATGCAAAACCCAGGACACCCTCTGACATAACTGCTGATAATTTCTGGCATTGGTTGAACACAAAATAAGATGAAGGCACCAAGACAGCTGTGCTTTACCTAAGGGACAGTTACCCTTACTAATCTAGAGGCAGGAGTAAGTTTACAGAAACCACAGGGCAAGTTGTTTCAGTGCTATAGAGCCTGCTGGGATCATGCAGTGGACATGAGAAAAAAGGTCAAGCGCACCTTTCCCCAGGGAGCCAGGAGGTCCCACCTTCCACCGCCTGTGGGCACCTGTAATGTCCGACCTGCGAGGGAGCGAGGAGCCCTCCCTGGCCACGCTGCCCTTGGCCACCAGCTTTTAGAAAAGTTCTGGGGTTGTTAGTGGCTGAACTGGCTGAAAGGCGATGAATGACCCAAAGAGACCAAAGGAAAGAAACACAAACGGGCACTCCAGGCCTCTGGCAGCCCCTGCACGAGGGCTCCAGGGCCAGGGCCATGGCTGGGGTGCCCGGGAGGCCACTGTGCACCGGTGGGGTGCAGGGCTGGACTGGAGGTGCTGGGGGCACTGGGCTGAGCTGGAGGCTGTTGGATGTCAGCACTTGAAGCACTTTAGTAAACTGGGGGTGCATGGAATGGGGAATGGTGTCCATGGGAAAGTATTGGTCTGAACTGGGGGCACAGAGCTGATTGAGTACTGGGCAGGGAGTGAGGTGCTGGTCTGAACTGGGGGCACTGGGCTGTACTGGGGGAATGGGGCTGTGGGTGTGTGAGGTGCTGGTCTGAACTGGGGGCACTGGGCTGTACTGGGGGCACAGGACTGTGGGTGTGTAAGGTGCTGGTCTGAACTGGGGACACTGGGTTGTACTGGGGGCACAGGACTGTGGGTGTGTAAGGTGCTGGTCTGAACTGAAGGCACTGGGTTGAACTGGGGACACTGGTCTACACTGGGGGAACGGGACTGTGGGGGTGCGAGGTGCCGGCTACGGCCGCGCTCTTCCCGCAGTCGGGAAGCCCCGAACCCGCGGCCCCGCACCGACCCCGGCGGCCCCGCCCCGCCGGCAGCCGGAGCCGCGGCCCGGGCCCGGGTAGCGGCGGAAGCGGAAGCCTGCAGCCGGGCGGCTCTTCCTGCGGGCCGGGATGGGGGAGAGCACCAGCCCCATCAGCGTTATCCTGGTGAGCTCGGGCAGCCGCGGCAACAAGCTGCTGTTCCGCTTCCCCTTCCAGCGCGGCGCCGAGCACCCCGCCGCACAGGCCAGTAAGTGCGCGACGCCGCGGGGCCCGGCCCGGCCTGGGGACTGCGACTGCTCCGCGCCCGCGGGAGCCTCGGCCGGGGGCCTGGCAGCCCCGTGTCCCCTGTGGTGTCCCGCACACACCTTGTGGCACAGCCCCCCGTGCCTCACACCCCCCGTGCGGGCCTGGCGCCCCTCACACACCTCACACCCCCCAGGGCCCCTCATATACTTGGTACCTCCAGGGCTCCTCACACACCCCTTGCACCCCATGGTAACCGAACCACATTATTGCCCGGTGTGGCTACCGACCCTTAGTGAGCTTTAACCCATAATGGGTAGAAACTAAGAGACTTTAGTCCCTTGTGTTGAGCAATGGGGTGGAGGAGGTTTAATTTCCCCTGGAAAACAGGACCATCCAGGTGCCAGCTGGGCTCTGCAGGGCCAGTGTTGGTTGTTCATCTTCCTCCAGCGTTCCTGATCCAGGATGGTGTGTCTGGGGCAGGACGGCTGCGCCATGGCCGGGGTCGAGGTCCCACCCGGCCTGGCCCGTGGGCGAGTGTCTTGGTCCATGGCCTGATGGTGCTGCAGAGCGATGAGGCTGTTTGACTTGGGTCGCTTGTGAGCTGCTATGTTTCATGAGATGTTTGACACCCTTGTTTAGGTTGTGAGTCACATTTTACCAAAGGAATTGTCTTAAAACCCCTTTTCGTTATTATAGGTGAAATCTGAAAAGGGTGGGATTTGCCTGGTTGGTTTTCTTCTACCACACTCCTGCTTTTTGTTGGTAAAGGATTTCAATACCTGTAACTGCAGGAGGGGTTCTGCAGCATTATCATTGTCCCAAAACCTGAGCAATAATGAGGGAAATACATTGGTCAGAACTGTATTTTTTGCTCTCTCTCAAACTGCAAACTGTTACGTGGCACCGGAGAGGAAAGTTGTTTCTGTGAATGTTTTGCTTTCTCCTCTTTATTCCTGAAAATGTAAACCTCTTTCTCCTATTTTTTGATGTGATTTTGAGTGAGAGTAGAAAAAACAAGATCTGGTACTTCTGCCTGAAAGGGAAGGGTCTTTCTGCTTTTAATACTGCTTTTGTTGGATCACTGTTATAGGTAATTTTTAAAAGGGCGCAGACAAGTATTCTCTTAATGCTCAAGTATTTTCTTAGTGCATTTATTTTAATGAACACTTTAGGGACATCGTTCCTTGAAAAAGCTGTCCTTATTCTTTGTTTCAGATAAACCAAAGAGTCGATATGCTGTGAATAGCTCTGGTGACACCACAGAAGATCAAGATGGGGACTCCAGGTAGGGGAAAACACTTCTCCTTGCCCAAGAGTTTGAAACAAGAGAGGTGGCCTCTTGCTCTCTTGCCTGCTAGTTCAGTAGGCGAATTCTGTTGGACTGTGTAGAAGACAACTTGCAAAGAGATGCTTTAATGCCAAGTTATGAGCAAAGTAGTGCTTAATAATGAGGAATTTCTCATGAGGGAATGCTAGTGAATCTGTTGTTTTCTGTTCAAGGTGTAGGTCAAGTATTTTGTGCTCATCAGAAAGGCAGTATTACTTTTTCAAATGTAGGGGTATTAATACTTTGACAAAATTCCACTTTTCTTTACCTGCCTACTTCTAGCTGGATATATTATTCAGTTTCCTCGAATTCTTCCCTAGCTCATGTAATTGTTGTATGGAATTCCTGTGCACTAATGAATAACTAATTTTTTCTCTCCAGATATAGATGCCCTTGTGTCTGTGGAGTGGAATAGTAGCTCAAAAGGCAACTGAGACTTAAAGATAGTTTTTCAATTACAGGAAATCAGCGGGTAACACCCTGAAAATAGGCAGTGTGTTGTTCAGCGTGCGTCTATGTACAAATGGACCCTCTAATTAGTTTCTGTAGAAAACTGGAAATCTGCATGGTTCTAAATTTATCACTATCAGATATGAGAAAAATCTGGGAAAGAAGAGGTTTTTTTAATCTGTTGGCCCATAGTTCAGTTGCAGATCCTTTTTGTGATATGTGTTTTAATCTCCAGTTTTAATAAGAGTTGCTGCTCTTCTCTCATATAAGGGTAAAAAAGAAGTACTCATCACTTGCCTCCCAAAAATAAATTTGTATCCCAACCTCACAAACTATAAGTTTGTTGATAACTTTATGACTGAGAATAGTTGAGCTGAGATTAAAATTGCCCATGACAGTAAACTTCAGCAATTCATATGTTTTTCCAGGACTGGGATCTTATGAAAACACGTTTTGCTTGAGGTCATTTGCATCTCTTGTCTCTTCTGGTGTCTTTGAAACTTTCAGGTGCAGCTTTCTGTTGTGTCTCCAGTGAGTGGAGATTAAGGTCAGTGTTTATAAGCCTTGTATCTACTCAGATGAAATTGAGATGTCAGCCAGCACAGGTCTGTTAGCAGGAAGTCTCCTAATACTATCTCCTGTGGATCTGTCTATAGCTGCCATGCAGATGAAGGGGAAATAGAGGAAGAGGAGTGTTTATGCTGCTCTGAAAGTGTTGGTTCTGCTAGAGTTTGACTATCGAGACCCAGCACTGCTTGTGCTGCTTACATGGCTGGATGTCTGCATTCAGAAATTCAAAGCTTTTCCCCATTACTGGTGTAATCAGTGGTGTAAATCCACTGCAACCCATACAACTGATGTAGCAGCTAAAAGTGTCCTTCACTTCAGTGATAGCAGCTAGTAGAAGCAATTGTTAATGCTTTTTATATACTAAGTACTCTTAATTTATATTAGGCAAGAGGAGGTGTAGGCAGAGTTAATATCTTCCACTGGACTTACTAATACAGGTGTAAAAAATACACAAGTTGTAGGTACACAGGCCTTTCTTCCAGCACAAAATAAAAAAAAGATCTTCAAAACTGAACAAGAGGTTGCTCAGACTTTTGGTTTTGTATCAGACCATTTTTGCGGTAACAGAAATTGGTGCCTTGGAGCAGAAGTGATTCTAAGGGGAGAGTGGAGGCAGAAAGGTGCAGGTGTCTTGGAGAGAGTGAGACGCTTGTGATGTGTAAACTAGGAAAGGAACGAGTTTAACTATCATATGCTGTAAAACCAGTATTGCTGTTGAACCTGGGGTGATTTTTCCTCACCAGTGTTTGCTCCTGGGCTTCTGTTTGGAATGTGTTTTGTATGTTTCCAGTGAAGATCAGGCCGGGAAGACCAGGAATGGAGCAGCTATTTGAGAGACGTTCCCCTGTAGGTTTGTTGTTCCACAGGGCAGCGGTGCAGCGGTTCTCCTGCTGAAACACTCTGGCCAGGAGCCCGTGCAGAGAAGTCATCAGTGTGAAGTCCAGCCTGTTTGCTGTTGATGGTGATTTTCTGGTTGGAGTCCCCAGTGGAAGTAATTTGTTAAGTGGTTTTGTATTATTTCTGGAAAGCTTCGTCAAGGAAGGGTTGGCAAAAAGATTCCTTCAAATCACTGCATATCAGTAGCATCAGTGATGGTTTTGGTGGCACAAATTGAGGCTTTGGAGTGGTCAGACTGCTGGGTTGAGTTGATGGTGTACTCTAAGCTGGATAATGTTGAAGGATTAGGTCTTTCCCATGTTTTCGTGTTCGGTAGCAAAGGTTATTTCAGACATGTCTTGTTGCTGGAATAGTTCTTACGAGGGTTGGATTCATCCTTTTTTATACTGGATGGCTGTCTTTATTTACTAGCCATCTAGCACCAATTGTATCCTAGATAAGGTTCACTGTTGCTTTTTTCCTAAGCTATTGAAAGCCAGATCAATTACTTTTGAGCTGTACTTTCCTGAAACAGTTGAAGTGTATATATTTCTTTATGGCCTCAGAAGGACAAAATTAGATCAGTATAGGTGCCTTAACTTGTTTGCATAAATTGATTTATTTTAGCCTTCAGATTCAAATTTCCTGGTCATTGTTATGCTTCTTGTTTTTCATAGACAATTGCAGCCTATTCATGACAATTCTACCTCTAGGTTACTGGTGTGTATTTGCTTGTATTAATTTCTACTCAATGGAGCTCTGTGTTTGGGTCTTCAGAACATAGATTGTTCTTCCTTCTAAAAACAAGTCAAGCAGCAGAAAGTGGTTGAGGTGTGTTGATGATGGCTATGCAACAAAAAGGTATTCAGAAGAATCTGTCACTGTCAAAACAAATTACCTGTTGAGTTTCTCTCTTTGCTGGCTTCTTCTCAGCCTTTCATCATTTGTTTTCTTTAAAAACATCCTTCACTTTTTGAGAGCTTTACCAGTAATACGTACCCCTCACAGCTTATGGAGGTGTCTCTTTCCCCCCTGAAAAAACATGAGGCAATTCCTCTTTTGAAGCCACAAGATAATGCTTTGTTAAATTGGTTCAAATGTTTTTTTGTAGTTTTTCTGAGGGTGGTATAGTCAGCAAGCAAAAATTCTAATGAAGACAGTAACATATGTTACATCAGACTCTGCATTTTTAGTAGTGTAACTGAATTACTGAAGGAGGTTTAACAAGTTTGACGGCATTGATGTCATTAATTGGCCAAATGCTTCTGTTACAAAAAAAAAAGGTCAAATTACTGACAAACAAGGACTTGAATGTCCCTTTCTAACAAACAGTAGTTCTCCTGTGATAACATTTCTGTATCCTCTGTCCCTTTTTGACTGAACACCAGTGTTCTTCCTTGTTTTTGTTCTGAAAGGCTTCCTTTCTGTAAGCTCGTGCTTTTCCATTCACCCATCCATCCCTTTAAACACCCTTCCTGTACTATCACCCCCTTTGTATAGTCTGTCATTTAGGACTGCTCTAGGTTCTTTTTTCAACATGACCAGTAGAAATCTCCTGTCTTTTGGATTAAAGAATTGTTGGAGGTTTTAATTTTATCTCCCCTTTGTAATGTGGACAATATCAAGCTTTTATCAGATTCATTTTTCAGTATACTTAGGAAATTTGTTTCAGGAAACAAGTCTATTTTTCCTTTGTATTTGGGGGGAAAAAAAAAGGCAGTTGACTTAAAATGAAAATAGGTATTTGTTTCTCTGATATAAAAGTGGGTGCAGCTTTTAACAGAGCCTTGCTCTTTACACCTGTTGTGGAGAAGGTTTTCAGGTTCTTTGCCTGCTCTTTTTAAGCTTCTGTTTGTTGCCCGGGGCAGCCAGAGATGGAGAATGACTTCATGCTTGTGCTGTGGTTCTGGACAGACTTGTGCCCATTGTTTGGATCCCTGGGGGAGCAGCAGCAGCTCCGTGTGCGAGGCCGTTTGCAGAACCCTGGCTGTGCAAGCGACAAAAGTGTTTGGCATCCTCCTTCTCCCAGGCTGGGGGGTATGGAAACACCAGAACCGATTGTCGAGAGCTGTGGGTCATTTGGGGCTGCATGGGGTGTTCTTTGGTGAAAATGCTAGTAATAGTCTAGAAAAGAAACTGAAGTTTAGAATCTGCTCTAAATCAGACTGCAACCTCTTCTATTTTCTTTTAAGGTAAGCATGAATTAAAAGTATGGTGTAAATGCAGCTCCATAAATGCAGCATGTTGTGGGAACACGTTACAGCAGCCAGCGTTAGCGAGAGGACTAAAATGCGTTCGCCTGTTTTCTCTGTGTTGTCAGTCTAAACCTGCAAAATACCCCTGGAATTCACCTACCATTAACTTTTGACTATTCTCAATAGTTGTATTTCCTTTACAGGAGTTTAACCCTTAATAGTTCATCCTATTTTTTTTAATATTTTTTTTTCGTATTTTGTATATTTGCCTCGTTTATTTTCTTTTGTTGTGTTTTGTTTTGTGTTTATGGCCATGTTCCCATTTCAGAGACCAATGTCCTCTAACTGATGAGCAATTGGTTTCGGGGTAAGACCAAACGTTCTAAACAATCACCTTTGTCTAGAATGGCTTTCTTTTCTCACCATCCTTTTAATTGTGCTTTGTTTCTGTTTTCTGTTTTACTGAATGATGAGATAATTATATGCTAAATCACAATGTCTGTAGGAAACATATTGCTAAAGGTTTACACTAGGATAATTACACAGGTCCTACTAACATGTCAGTGCTTCCTGTAGGGTATCCAGGACAGGTGTGGTACTGTCTCTTCTGTGAATTGAGAAAAGTTGTGACTCTCCGAGAACGCAACAAGTATAGCCTTGGCATTAGAGTTATTCCAACAAGGAGCCCTAAAACAAATTGCTTTCTGAGGAGCAATGACTTAGAAGTACAGATGAGTGAGCACAGTCCCACAGTAGTTATGGAGATCTCTTCAGAGACCTGGTTTTGAGCAGCTGCTCTGGTTGCTTGTTCTTGGTGCCCCTAAGCTAAACTGGAGGACTGCATTACGCCCCCTTTTTGAACATCCGGAGGGAAAAGTGCTTATCTCTACCCAGAGCCCCAGAAGTATTAAACTGCATCTCTAGTCTCTGCTTAACATAAAGATGCTCACCTAGATACTCAGCTCCCATTCTAAACCGCTTCAAAGAAGAATTTAGAAAAACCCTGCTTTGAATTCCTGGAAAAAAAAAAAAAAAAAAAAAAAAAAGTTGTTATCCATTCTTGGGGAAAAGATGAACTTGTGATTGAGATTCTTCCCCCCTCCTTTTCCGTGTGCTAGAGCAATTGTTGTTTCAGCTGGGTTTCCAGAGGAGATGCTGGTGACAGCAGTCGATCTGCACTAGTGTGGTTTGTATCGTACTGCTGGATTGTCTGCTTTTACTGCTACATTGAGCTCGTGATAGGAGTGATAGGATATTTGGGGCAAATCAAAGCTTTTGGGTTTTGTATTTAGTTTCCTCCTGCTGAATTCTTTGGTCCAGGAGAGGTTTGCTTCCCTCTGGAAATCACAACGTGTGGACTAATCTTGTAAAACAAGGGACTGTTACTGCCCAACTGCAAAACCTGATCTGCTTCTAACAAACTCCTGGGCTCTGAGAAGTCAGTATTTTTAGGTCATTGTAATACACCCCAGAGATTAGAAAATCAGTATCAAAATATCTAAACTAAAAATGTTATTTTCTAAGATGAGATGATGGATTGAAGTGATGGGAATAACGTATGTGCTGTCCCTCAACCTCCTCATTGTCCTGAGGCCTAAGAAATATATAAATTATGTAGAGCATGGGGGGCAAAAATCCACAAACCAGCAAAATGAATAAATCTAGGCTGCCAGGTGAGGAGAATGGGGCTGAGTCCTGGTCCCTTGGAAGAGCCTGTGGTGATACCAGGTGTTTGTAGCCGGCAGGTAGCACCTATGTAGCCCGTCACAGGCTTGTCTGCCCTGAGCCTGTCATCTGGCTGTGGTTGCAATATCTCCCAGAAAGACAAGTCTCTGCTAGTGAGAAGATACTGAGGACTTTACAAAAATCAACCTTTTAATCTTCTCCTCCCCACAGAGCCACGCACAAGGCTGGGCAGACATGGCTGCTGGTGTCGTGAGCCCTCCTGGGGAGCTGCTGAACTCTTACGTTCAGTACCACATTTATCTGTTGGTGTAATTCCTTATAAAAGCAAAATCTTTAACAGCAGTGAAAGTCATCATAATGACCAATTTTCCAGTTCCCAAGCTATCCTTTGCCAAGGCTGGGGGAGGGAAGAGTAACGCTTTTCTTACCAGCCAGCAGGCGTTTTCTAGTTTACCCTTCTTCTCCCTTCACCCCCCAAAGCATATGCTCGTTTTGGATCCATCGCTGTTAGAGTCTTTCTGGCTCCATGGTGAGCCTGTTAACGAATACAGCTGAATGGGGCAAAAAGAGGGGGAGAAGCTCACTGCTGTCATGGTGACATTTTTCCTATTTTGAACAGGATCTCCAAGGGACTGTCAGTCCAGATCCTGTTTGAGGACACTTTGCCCTTTCTGCATGAGCTCCATGTGTTGTGCAGTGCAGTGGCCGAGGACCATGGGCTCAGTGGCCCCAGGAGTCTCTGGCCAATCTCCCCATCCCTCTGCTTGCCCTTAGCAAAGTTTGGAGCAGAGCAGCCAGGGGTTTGGAAGTTTGTACAGAGCTGCTCCTTCCATAAGCCAAACGTAAGCAGCGTGCTGTGGTCAGGATTACCTGTTTGTATTATACAAACACCGAGGGCTTTGTCAGTTTGTAAAGCCCCCGTGTTGTCATTCGTCTTCAGTATGTGAAGGTCTAATAAAAGAAAAGCCCCCTGGGTCATGTGCAGATGGGTACACACAAAAGATCTGTCTGTGTGCGTTTGTCTGAATTTCTGTAGTACTCCATAGCTCAGAGTGAGCCAGGAAAATGGTACATTAATTCCATCTCTGGGCATGGAGGGCTCGCTTGTGGCCAAGAGATAAGGTGAGCGCAGCACACACCCATGCCTGCCCTTTTCTCTGGGCGATACCGGGTTATCTGGGGTACCTGCCTGCTGGAGGGGGATGGTCTGGCAGGGACACACATCCCTGAATGTAAATATAGAAAAGGAAATTAACATTTTCATTCTTAAAAAACATAGCCTCATCAGAAACTGGTTTGAAATTAATTTGGTTAAATGGGAGCCTCTAAGAAATCTGATGAGGGAAGAACTTGCTAATATCAAACCTTGCGCCGCTCCTGTTCTAGAAGGAGTTGTTCCCTCCAGCAGCTGAGTCCCTCTTCCCTGAGGATTTGAACTCCACTTTCCTGAGGAAAGCAAGTGTTTGTAGAGGCCAGACCGATGTCACAAGGCCATCGGAAAGAGCAGTTGCAGAATTCCTCTTGTGTCACACTGGATTCTTACCCATTTTTGTAGCGATACCTTTCTTTTCCAGGGCAGACTCCTTGTAGATGCTTGCCCTCCTGTCTCACAGCTGCCCTGGTCCCACCACTGAAGCAGAGCAACCCAGTAACTCCATGGGCAGCACTGGGAAGGGCCTGCACTCTCGTGAGGTTGTCTTAGTTTGGTTTGTCAGATGAGAAGGCCCAGGTGAGGCCAGGCAGCTCTCAGAAGGGTGCTGCTGGTCTGCTCAGTAACTTTGAATCTCACAGATGAGATTTGGGAAAGGGGGCACAAGCATTGGATGTATGGTTTTTTTCTAATTGAATCAGCTCTTACTTGCCTTCCCCTCTGCCATACTGGGTGGCTTAAAGATCTCTGTTGTGCTTGAGTTGACAGGCTGTGTTGATATGTAGTTGCTTAGTAAGTTCATTAACCTGCAGCTAAATCCAGGCAATGGCTAACTCTAGCTGGTTTTATATTTAAGCGAACCGCATCTAATCTTTCCAATGTATTTTGCTGAGCATGTAATTAAATAAGCATGACCCTGCAGTCTTTGTCATGAATGCTTCCTGTTTTATAATTGTGATGATCTGAGAGATGTAATTAAGGGTTCTTAATTTTCCGTAATTGGTGCTACTCTAGGTACAGCAATCTAGACACAACTTTAATTAAAAACTTATAAGTTAAATATATCTGTATTTGGAGGAATATTCTGGGGGTATACTTTTTGAAAATTGTAGTAACTTCTCTTTCTGCTCCTTAAGGTTTTCGGATGTCATCCTGGCAACAATTTTGGCTACCAAGTCAGATATGTGTGGCAAAAAGTTTGAACTGAAGATTGACAATGTTCGCTTTGTTGGCCATCCCACGTTGCTTCAGCATGCCCTTGGGCAGGTATGGTATGAGGTCCGCTCTCGGGACCTGCCTTCTTTACAAACTGCCTGGCTTAGTTAGGAAACTTAGAAAATATATCCTGTTTTTACTTATGGATGCTCAAAGCTGTCTCTTTTACTTAGTTCCAGATAAATACAGTGAGTGGCAGACTGAGGGAGCTGTGTCAGTGATTCTCAGAAACCCCCTTCTGGTTACTGTAGAAAAGCAGTGTGGGTAAAGAGGAGTAATACTAAGCAGTCCAGCTCAAAAAGCTGTTTCTCCCTGTTAGTTATTGCCAAGTCAGCTCTTTAACACCTCTAATCAGTATGGCAGTTAAAAAAACACGAAACAAATGAACAAAAATCCACCCCAAACCTTCACAAATGTGATTATAGAAGCCACACCAGCTTTGTTTGGATTTCAACTCTTTCTGCTGCTCAAGTTGATTCACATGGCCCAGCTGGAATAGGTAGGATGTTGAAAGAAGTCTAAAATTTTCTTGTGGACAAAGTCAGGCTGCTGTTTGCATTGAGACCTTGCTCTGTGGTCTGTGTTTTAGCTGCTTGGAATGAAAGCAGTTGCCACCTAGGCTATGGAAAAGGCCCTGCTGAAGTCTAGGAAAGAATTTACACACTTCTATGTGCAAAATATTCCCTGTCTCATTCCCCCTTATTGATAGACTGTAAGAATGAACTAGGGTTTGCTAATTTCTGAATCCAACACTGATCTCTGTCACTGAATTGCTTTGGTCTCTTTTTTCGTCAAATTGTCTAAGTAATTCATTTTTCAGGAAAAAAAATCTGCTTGCCAATTTTATCATCCTTTCCATCTATAATTAGAGGTGCAAGCAGCTTGTTGGCAACTGCTGCTTGATATTTAGAGGACCAGACTGCTTTAAGGATCGGAAGATACTAGTGTTCTGCTTTTGAAACTCAATTGTGAGTCTACAAGAAATGTGATGGAGGATCACCGAGATTCAGTCCTCAAATGTTTAAACTGCTTTGGAAGCCAGAATTCAAGTGTCCCCAAGCTGTACAAGTCTCATCATCAGGCCCAGGGTCCACATAGCGACCCTGGCCAGGAGCAGAAGGAGACAGGGCCAGAGACAGGACTGCAGGACAAGGGTCCATGCGGGAGACAAACGTCTGTGATGACGTGGATCAAAGGTGCATCCAGGAGACAGGGCTGAGACAGGCACACTTGCAGGCCCCGGACTGAGCTGGAATGGGGCTCCAGGGCTGAGCTTAAATGGGGCTCATGGTCATGGGCTGGGTTGTGGGGGGCGACCATTCAGACTTCTGGTGCTCTCAGGGCCCTGACAGCAGTGGCGTGTTCTCTCACAGTATCAGATTCCTTTATTTTGCTAATCTCGTCTGAAAGGCACAACTTCCTAAATGTGGTGTAAATTACGCTGAAAAATTGTATTTGCATTTTTGCACCATATATTATCATTATTATACATTCTCTCCACTTTCCTGTCAGTTTTATCCTAATTGCGTAAAATATCTCATCATTTTCAGTTTATCTAAATAAAATTGCATCTGGGTAAATAAATACAGTTATAAAGTGCTTTAAACACTTTTTATGACTTCTTGTAGGATCTCCTTTTTGTGTGTGTCTTATCACCCCGGTAATAGTGTCCAGAATCTTCTAGACGTGGCAGCTGTCTCTGCCTGTTGATTTGAGTCTAAATCTGGGACTCCTTTGCAGTTCGGAGGAACCTGGACGGAGCTCCTTTCCCGTGGAGCAGAGGCAGTGACCAGAGCAGCCCGACAGTCTCTGGTTTGGGTTTCTTCAGAGTTCACACTGCAGCAAGTTAATCCACAGGACAGCTCAGCAAATTCTTACTCAGATGAGATTCAGGAGTTACAAGAGCACGAATATCTAATCCTGTGTGCCAGACCACCTTTTATGTAACAATATTCTGAATTCTTCAAATTCCTTCAGCATTTTCTTTTCCAGTTTAGTAATTTCTTCTTTGTTTTCTGCACAGGAGATGATACTAAATCTATCCTGCATCCCAATTAATGTAAATGGTGGTAGTCTCTGATTTTAAGGAAGGAACAAGATCAGTCCCTACGCTTGGAAATGCTTTTGAGTCTTTATTGAAGATCATAAGGCATCCTGGAACCTCTGACTCCAGAATAAATAAACACAGTAAATTGACTTTACCGCCCTCTCATCACCGCCTTTTTGTTAGAACTTCACTTACACTTTAGAAAAAAAAGAAAGTATGTATCGCTTCTTTTAGTTTCTCTAATTTTTAAGACTGCTGAGTATAAACACTCAGATTTTGGAGTTCACTGCTGAGCAGTTTGGTGCTGATGCTCAGGACCTGCCAGGAAGCGTGGATGTGGCTCTTATCAGCTTCTCTGTGTTTGCCTCATCTCAGACTCTCCCTTAGCTACATATGTACATGTGTTGGGTAGAGACCGAATATGAGGTTCGCTGGGTGATGTAGCTGTTTTCACTTGAGTTTGGGTGGGGGTTCAGCTCTGGGGGTGGCAGGGGTGTCCTCTGGATTTTGTGCTCCATCTTGTGGTGACGCTCGCTCCATTCCCAGTTGTTAGTCTCAGGTGTGCAAATTCAACTTGCTCGTCTTGGCTTCCACTGTTCCTCCCCACCAGAAAGTCTGTACCTGCATTAGGGCTGAAGCTCTTTGCTGCAGAAAGGAGGGACGGAGGGGGAGAATGTGTTCAAAATCCTGCAGGAAGGAAAAAGCAAACCTTTTATTTTAGTACAGCAGTTCTAGAGCATTTGTTTGTTCTGATAAAAGCAACAGTTTGTAACATGACACAATCCAAATGGGGATTTTAGGAAAGGAAAGGAAAGGAAAGGAAAGGAAAGGAAAGGAAAGGAAAGGAAAGGAAAGGAAAGGAAAGGAAAGGAAAGGAAAGGAAAGGAAAGGAAAGGAAAGGAAAGGAAAAAGGAAAGGAAAGGAAAGGAATTTGTGGCCTAGGACGAGAAATCTATGGACTTCTCTTTAGTTGACAATATATAACAATTGTGCTAAGGAATTTAAACCTATGGTCCCTAATGATGCAAAAGGGCAGTAGTAAAGACACCTAATAAAACTGCTTTCTTCTCTGATACTAATTTCTGTGGTCATGACCGAAATGCTTTGGTTTAAGTCTTCACAGCTTCTCAGAAAAGGCAGTGTTGTCAAGTAAATAGGACACTTTAATTAAAAAAACCCATAGTGTTAGTTTTTACAAGTCAAATTTCATGGTATAATTTGATTTGTCTGCTCTCTTTTCTCAGCAAACTTGTTATTTGACTCACTTAGGCTTTTCTCTTTTTTTTTTTTTTTCCTGGTTTTCCTTTTTTTACCTTGTTAGTGGCTCCAACTAACACAAAATATATTTTTCAGGTATCCAAAACTGATCCCTCACCGAAGAGAGAGATGCCTACTATGATTCTCTTCAATGTGGTGTTTGCACTGAGGGTAAGGACTGTCTTCATTCCATCTGACAGTGAGATGTGCTTCAGGTGTATAATAGAATGCAGTGGGCTCACATGCCAGTAACCTCTTTTAAAACATCCAGTGCCTGATTTCATTGGGATGTTTTAATTTGAAACAACAAACTTAACCAAGGTACAATATGACACTGACAAGTGGGACAGTTTTGCAGCCCAGTGGAAAACAAGTATAAATTTATCTTCAGGACATTTTCTGGAGTTTTGGTTTTAGATACCCAGAGTGCAAAGGCATGCAAGAAACCACTTTGCAACATGGGTATGAACCAAGCTGAATGTCCTGTATGTGTCTCCCGTTATTAGTGAGCTGGTAACTCTGGCTCAGGACAGCACTGTTAGGAGCCCTTACTCACGCTGTGTGAAACAGAGACGTGCCTTTGCCCAGCGCCTCTAGGCTTTTTTTTCTAATTAAACGGACAGTGGTTGAAAACTGCCTCCTCTTGGCAATGAGATCATTGTAAAGGGAGAGTGCCAGGAGGCAGCAGCTGTAGCATTCTAAAGGATGCTCAGCAAGAACCTGGAGCAAATGTGTAATTTTTGCTTGGAATTTTTTTCAGGTCTACTCTATTTACTCTATTGGTTTCCGTGTTAGGGGATCCTGACTTGGCTCATTTGGTGGTACAAAACCCTAGAAATTTCATTATCTTTGAGTATTATTTAATTTCTGCGTTCTGGATTTCTCTTCCCAACCCACAGGCTGCATCTGTGGAGCCAACATTGTTTTTGTGGCGTGTACACGTGCGAAGAAACTTAAAAATGAAAGAAGGAGGTGGAATAGCCATCTTTATGGAAATGGTTGATTTTTGCTTGAGTGGATATAATGTAATGATTTGAAAGAATCCGGTTCCTTGCTTGTGAAATGCACTAGTACTTTTGTTACTGCTGGCCTCCCTGCAGTGACTAACAAGGACAGGGCCACAGTCTGGATGGCTTGTCCTGAGTTGAGGAGCAAGGTTTCATACAAAGCAATTTTCCCAGCAATCCATCTGAATCAAGCAAGAAATAGTTCGCTGAGTTCTGCTGGCGATCCAGTGATGTTGTGCTTTGGGACATTCTTAGGTCAGGAAGTGCTGAATTTGCGATACAGTTTATTTTAGTTTTTGCATGTTAAGAGACATCACCTTTAAGAATGCTGTTGTTTTGGTGTATTGGTAAAGCACCACGCTTTGGTTGAAGGTCAGTGTGTGTCGATGCTCGTGCAAACACAAACGTTGATGCACATTGAGTCATGTGGAAGCAGAAGTGCTAAAACCAATGCTCCTTCATTCACAATATTGCAAGAGCTCAGTGAAGTATCATGAAGGCTATATCTGGCCCACATTTTTCTAGAATCTAATTTCTAGTGGTTTTCCTAGGGAAACGTGTTTTTTTGCATTTTGGTATTGTGATGATACTGATGTAGTTGTGTGCGTAATGCAGCACAAATCATATTTGCCAAATGAGACACTCTTATTCCATAGAGAACTGTCAGGTTTCTGGAAAGTGGACATTTTTTCCTAGCACGATGTAGCACCGTGCAGGGGGTGGGTGGAGGCGTTCTGAGATAACGCTGAGAGCCCATCTGCAGCGGGCAGACCTCGGGCAATGTCCCAAACGCTATAATCAGCACTGACCCTGCTGTGTTTAAGCTTCAGGGTTACCAACGTGTCGTGACTCAGCAGGAACAGTGGGATCCAAAAATGATGACTCATGGTTTGCTGGTTTACGTGCCAAGTTATCACTTGCTAGAACTGTAAATTCCTTTAAATGTCTTAACAAACACGGAGCAGCTGCTGGCTCAGACTGGAGCCACCGAGTCCCCCCACCTTGTCAGCTGTGCTGACACGATAGGCTTTTCCAGCACTTTCATTCTGGGACTTGCACAAATGCAGTGTTAGTAATAACCCACATTTGTGAAATACTTGGGAGCATAAATCCAAATTCATTCTGGTTTGGGATCAAGTTCTTGATCATGTGCTGGCAATTCTTACCTAGTTACAGTCTTGTCAGTATATAAGGCAAACCAGTGTAGCAACATGGAGTGGGTGGGCTGTGTTAAAGGCGCTGCAGACCTTACACTCCCAGTGAATTTAACCTGAACATTGTGACATTCTCCCTTTCCAAATAGTTTGACACTTTCTCACTGTGTGCAAGTGAGTTCTTTGGTCTCTTTGCTAGCAGAAGGCCCATTAGTAACTGGAAAAAATAAACCAGACGGGAGTGTCGTACTCCAGGTGCTGTGTTCATTTGGTGTGCATAGACAAGCTTAGAAATCCCTGAGTCTTCTCTTTACCTTTGGACATCTCTGAGCTTCTGCTCTGTTGCTGCTAGAGAAAATTCCTTTCTTTTGCCAGTTGCCAAACAAGCTGACTTTTGATATCTAATGAAGATAACTTTTGACTACTTATCTATCACTGTAGTTCCATAGATGTGATTGTGGCTGAATGACCGACTCTTTCTTTTCCGTGTTGCCCATAGGCCAACGCAGATCCGTCCGTGATAAACTGCTTACACAACCTCTCCCGAAGAATCGCCATAGTCCTGCAGCACGAGGAGCGTCGCTGCCAATACCTGACCAGGGAGGCCAAGCTGATCCTGGCTATTCAGGATGAAGTGTCTGCCATGTCAGAAAGTGAGTGCTGAGCTTAACTGTGTACAGGAATATGTTTGTCCAGGAGCACTCTTTCAGAAAAGTACTGATTGTGCCTTCTTACTTCTTTTGTGGCTGGAATCAATAGGAACAAGTTTTGGTGCTCTTTAGTGTTCCAACAGCTTTTGACTGCATTTTGCCTCATCCAGGATCACTATCCCTGTGCAAAGATGTCGGCCTTAGAAATGAAGCAGCTTGTTTACTTTCCTTGCTAGCTCAGTTCAGTGCGATCGCTGGGGAATGTGCACTGAGCCATCACATTTGGGTCTGCCTGTGAGGCTGTGATGGAAGAACTCATAGGTAGCTTGCTTCACCCAACCTTAAGCAAGTTTCCTGTGCTTAAATGCTGTCTGCTGCGTCACCAGACTTCTTGTGTGGAAACAACTCTTACAAGTTGTTACCATGGCTAGCAAATAGTTACAGAGCATTTTTATAGACTATACTTCAGAGCAATTTACTATAATATATGCGCTGCTTAAGGTGAGCTCTATCTGACAGTGATGCATGATCTTGCTGCAAGCATTAACAATTAAAAGTAACATGTATAAAAACAAAAACACTTAAAATCATCACTTGTTAAATTCACAGTTACATGTGCTTACTGAGTTGAGGTTTAGGAGAAGTTGGCAAGGTATCACTATTGTTATTTTAAAACATAGCTCGAGTTATTGTAAAAGCTTTGAAAAATAATCGTGGATTAAAAATACATGGATTCTGTCCCTAAGATACTGGTTGATACCCAGTGGGGAAAGAGAACACTCTCTTTGCTTTGAAATCAGTTGTTTGCTTTCTTGTTCTGAAATTTTCCATAGGCACAGAAGGACCACAATCACCTTTTCATCACATCCTACCCAAGTGCAAACTGGCCAGAGATCTTAAAGAGATGTATGACAGGTAAGTGGTAGCTCATAGTATGCTGTTTCTCACTGGAACCTCTTGGCCTTGTTTCTTAGGATATTATCCACATCTTCGTGCTGCTGACTCACTGGGATTTGGGTTCAGGCCAGGTCGAGCAATGTGAAGGCTGTCAAGTGAAATGTTTGCAGAATCTCTACAGTCATCTTTACCGTGGTCTCCCTTTGGTTCTTGAAAGTTGGTGATGTCTGTCACAGCTTTAAGAATTATTGTTTTCTTCCTTCGCAGAGAGGCATATAATGACAAGTGAATTGTAGAGCTGCAAAGTGCCATAATATGAATATCGTATCACTGTAGAAGTGCTCTAAACCTGCAGCTAAGAGAGAAATGCTGTGTCCAGCACTGATGGCAAGTCAGATACTGCCCTGGCTTCATTTGGTTACGCTGTTTATGTCTGGACAGTGAATTTGGATTAGGCGGTGAGACTTTCAGCAGAATGGAAAGTGTAACATGCTGTTTCTTGACTGGATTAAAAGTTCTGGCAAGGATTTCAAAGGAGCGTGGAGTTAGTGTTCCCTTTCAGCAGGAGCTGGCACCAACCTCCCCTGGCGTATTTCTGCTCTGACAGCTTGTCAGTGCTGACTCCTCGTGCGGAGCAGACCCCTCCGTTCAGGATATGCGCTTTGTGAAGGACCTTGACAAAGGAGCACAGAAGGTTTTGGTGGGGAGGAAGGTGATGTGCCCCTCGATTTGGGTGTTTGTCAGGCCTTGGCAAAATTACTCTTGAGTTCCTTGATTGACTGTAGGGCACATTGTGTGATATCAGACAAACCCTTTAGCCTCCCTAGATCGCAGTTCCCCCTGTACAAAGGGAATAATTGCAAAACCCTATAAGGTGAGGCACTGAGAGCCTAAATAATTTAAAGATTGCAAAGCAAATTAGAATACTGCTAATAAGCTATTCTTTTTTATGTTCAAGAGCTGTGAATCTCAGCCTGTTTGGAAGGAATGTTGTGCATTGTTCCATACCACTCTTACAGAAGGTGTACTAAAGTTTAAAATAAGGCACTTTTTATGTAGCCTGTAATTCTAATATTAAACTTCACCTATGACTTTTCTCTGTTCCTCTGGGGCCATGTGCTTGTAACTGGGCAAACCCTGCTCTTGTTCCCAAACATTTTAGCGACACAGTGACATCTTGTGGCACTTGGCTGTGGAACACACAGCCCGAGCTCACGGAGTTTGCTAATACAGCCCTGCCATGAAACAAGGAGGAACAGACTGACCACGAAGAAACACGCGTTGGTGCTGCCCCTAGATGTAAAATAAGGCAGTCTCCCTCATTTAGACATTGAGAGTCAGGGAGAAGTGGTGGAAGTTATATTTTAACACTTTTGAATGATGTTGTCTTAAGCAAATATAAGAAATAAGCTGTTGGTAAAAATATGAAACAAGCATTTGGTTGGAAAGCTCTATTTGAAGAGCAGGTAACAGCGTCCCTTGCTGGGTGGGCAATAAGGCGTGTTCTGCAGTATTTTTCCATTAATGCTTCATATGGGAGAATAGGAAATGTACTTAGTATACCTTCAGTGAGATCAAGTGAAAGGGGCTGCGGCACATACCTTGGCAGGCATGGAATTAAATTTTTTCTTTGGTCAGGTAGAAGAAATGGTCTAGAAATAGGATTTTTATTCTACAGCTCCAAGATGAAGAATTCCAGATTGGGAACAGCTCTGGAGTGAAGTCTGTGCGGTCGTTTATGAAATGAGGGTTAGTCACAAGTGACATGGGATTGCAGAAAAGGAAACAGATAAGAATGCATAAAACAGAAGTCTTGTCTGTAAGATGGAAACCAGTCCTGCTCAAGATTGTAAATCCTCTGCTGCAATGAATACTGTATCCAGTTTTGGGCACCACGTTTCAAGAATGATTTGGGCCACCTAGAGAGTATGGAGGAGTGAGAATGACCTAAGAGGAAAAATGGAAAGATTTGCTTTGTTTCTTTTAGAGGAGGAAAGACTGCTGGGAACGGTAAGTTCTCAAATGCTTGCAGTGACAATGTGCTGTTTTAAATTTACAGGGTTTTCTGGCATAGCCTTTGGCATAGGGGAACAGCTCAGTGAAGTGAAAAGAGCACTTTGAATTGGAGATGGGAACCCAGCTCTCCAGCTGAGATTTGCTCAAGCAGCGTTTCCTGGTGTCTGCTGAGTTCTGCAGTCCCAGTCACCTCTTGAATTATCGGGGTTGCTCCAGAGGTGCTGTCTGGCCCTTGGTTTCCTGTAGATGGTGCTGAGGTATTTCAGGCAAGACCCAACATGTCCTTTATCAAGCTGGTTTGTACAAAACCACAAGTGCATGAATCTCTTTGTAGTTCAAAATGTCCCTTGCGTTTTGAATGAAGTGCCCATATTTTGTAAGGCAGGAATCAATAGCCAGGTCATCTTGACTGTACTGCTATTGCTGTGATAGTGACGCAGTGTTATTATACTGACAGTTTAGAGGCAATCAGCATCGAGTTCCTGGGACCTTTTTTGACTGTAATGGAGAAAGCAGACAATAATGTTTCTTTTTGATTAGTTCAGAAAATAGATTTGAGAGTCTTCATGTTGCCCCCAAACTCCAGCATTGGTGGGGAACAAAGCGTGATGGCTTCAGGACCAAGGAACACCCGCTGCTGGTGCCTCCAGTGTTACCGCACCGACAAATTTAGCAGTGTTGCAAAGGGTGTCTCTTTTAAGCCAGTATTCAATTTAGGGAATTAAGACAGCTTTCACCAAATTCTGTCTGCCACTGCAGGTAATATGTTAGCTCGATATTAGCTAACTGCTTGTCTGTTTTTAGCAAACTTTTCTTAGCTTTATATTGGAATAAAGGTGAAAGTATGGGGAGGGTTTTGGGGAGGATTGGATTGTTTGTGTATTCTTTTTAATACACAAAGAGCCTGTATACATTTTTAACCTAGTGGGATTTGACTGAAATATCAGTAGCTCAGGGAGAAGTGGAATAATTATATGAGATTTAGTGAATTATTAGGTGTGACTTGTTTGGCTGTACTGTAAAATAGAAACTGACTACAGTTATTTGAACAAAGGACGGTCAATGTGTCCTTTACAAGGAAATGTGAAACCTTTTCAAAGCTCTAAGTAGTCACAGGCTCTGGGAAAAATAACGCTACAAGCTCAGCTTCACCAAACAAGAAAATACATTATTGATTTCTGCTATAAATAAGACAGACATAAAATAAGCTCTTGTAAAATATGAGGTAGGATTGTGTTTGTTTTGCCAATCGTTGTGGAAAAAAAAGGCAGTTCTGTGGGATAGTGGCCAACTTTTGGGTTCACATTTTGGGTCGGTGGCTCCCAGTCACTGTTCAAGGCAGAGCAGAAGAACAGAGCAAAAGAGAATTGTTATCCCCAAAATGTTTGCCAGCTTCCTGCAGCCCTGGAGGTGGTTTCTGTATATTCAACAGCCTTCAGCTGATCTCACTTCCCTGAATTAGTCCACAATCCCACGAGCCAGAGTAAATATTTTACAACCACAGCATCCTCTGATAAGGCGATCCATGGCTTAACTAGTTTCTGTGTTTCTTTCTATTTCTTTTGAACTTTGCTCCTTCTAGCACCATGAGATGTCTCAGAGGTCTTACAAGGGAGAGACATGGAACAGCTTTTTCCTATTTACTTCTCCCTGTCTCAGTTTTAGACTGTGATATCACCTCTCTGTATCCTAATCCCTCACCAGGTATTCCTCAGCATTAGTTATCAGTTATCTAACCAGAGATTTGAAAACAGAATGATGAAATTAAGTTTTCATGGGATAAAATGGAATGTCTTTGAGGGTTTAATAGCTGCTTGGAGTATGGGGAATAAAGCTATTTTTCCCAGTTTTTCTTGAAGTCTGTGGGAAAAAGGAAAAGTCACAGCAAGGTCACTGGATACCAGTTAACTGTCTGATAAACCAGCTTATGAAATTTAGTACTGATAGTAAAGTCATGCATATAAGACCAAACAGCCCTTATTTAGTACATAACCGTTCTGAAAAGAGCTTCAGTGCTAAAGCTCAGGATGTAAAAAAATCCCCATAAACTGTGCAAAGAGCAGGTAGGGAAGAAGCAAAGAACAAAAGAGACTATTCTGTGAATTCCTGGTGTACCTGCTGCACCTTGGACTCTGGGCCATTTCCTACCGGGGGCTTATCAGACTGTGTCCCGGAGGGTCCGGGCTGTTTGCTCCACAGTTTTAGTTGGATAAGAAGAACAAAGTAGAACTGGAGCAAGGTGACTCCCTAATGCGACTTGAAAACTTGTTTTCTTGGTGTTCTGTTGCTGCTTTTTGCTGTTCTGCTCCTGCCCCTCGCAGGCGGCTTCTGGGTTCGCTGGTCGCCAGCCAAAGCGCTTGGGGCCAGCTCACCGAGACTGGTGAGGCTCATGGTAAAAAGCTTGTGGAATAGGTGACGTTGTGGGGAATCTGTGAAAATGAAGGCAAATGTGGATCCAAACTTCACTTTCTGTGACTTTACTATATTTCATGTTGCATGAATCTTTGTGTACATGTTGGGGAAATTATGTAACTCTGTTGGCTGGCTAAGGGCAGTTGCACACATTGCTGCTGGAGGGTGTAGCTTATTCCAGGTCAAATTATTAGAGACTTCTATTAGTTTTATTTTCCATCCAAGGAGGGGCGGATGAAGGAGAAATCATGTATGTAAAGCCATAATGAAGGCTTTAAATTGTATAGTTGGATGCAAATGTAGATGAATGAAATTAAGATCCAGATCTGAACTGAAAATCTGGTTTTCTTGTTGTCTTTAATTCTAGCCTATTGTTGTATAGTGCAGTGTAGACAAAATTATGCTGTGGAGAGTGTAATTATGTAATTAAAGCTTCTGCCTTGGTGCATTTGGACCAAAGAATGAAAGGACCCAACTGTTACTGTTTTTCTGTTTCCTGAATGTTAAACTACATAGGGAAAATATCCCTGCAAGTGTTTCACGTTTTCATGTATCTTTGCTTCTTTTCTATAACCTGTTTGAACAACGCCACTAGCTGAGTCTCTTAACTCACCTGTCCCCTTCATTTATTGTTGTGTTTTCTCTCGTGAATATTTGTCCCAGTAGGTAGTGTGGATAACCACAGCTTCAGGTTTTAGCTTTATGCATTTTGAGAGAATCCAGCTTTATCTGGTGCGTGTTTGGTGGGATAAGCCGTGTTACTGGACTTGCAGCATTTAATGCAAGAAAACGGAGGTGTTTGCTATGCTTTGCATGTTCCTTCAGGGGTTGGAGCCTCAGGCGTGAGCGCCACAGAGACGGTGGATTCATCCTGCTGGTTCCTTTTAAGAGAAGGAAAACGTGTTTAGTGTCTGCTCCCTTTGCAGCTTGAAAAATCAATATTTTTCAGAGGTCAGTGCAAGATTTGAGAACAAAACCACGGCCTCTGCTTTTGAAAAACATTGTCTGCAGTGAGATTTCCCCTGATGAGTCTGATCATGCAGGAGGGATCGTGGTTGCTCTCTCACCACTCTGTTGTGGTTTGGTGAATAGTTAAATGGGCAGCCAAAGCTACCCAATGGTTTTGGTTTTTTTTTTTAAACTGAATTTTCAGGTCTCTCTAAACCTTGTATACAAGCAGATGAGCTTGAAAAAGAGCATGTTAGTTTGTGGCCTACAACTGAATGCTAGCTATAAGTGTTTAAATCGCCACATAAAGAGTTTCCAAGGCATGGATTTGCTCCCAGCCTGTTCCTGGCATGTTTTTAAATCTGTTTTGTGTAGAGGGGAAATTTGTGGGCGTTACCAGCACAAAAGTCATATTGCAAGTCTCAACACACTTAAATTTAAAATTCAGACTGAAATTTTCAGAGTGCAAACTTTGAAATTTCCTTTTAGGCCAAAAAACGCTCTTTTGGAATGATGTTTAAAATCAAAGGACATAGTGAGAAATTCAGTTCTCCAGTAGACAAGATTAGCAGTTGCTTAAGACTGATTTGCGAGTCTATATGTGTCCCTAACTCAGTGTACTGACAAGATGGGCCTTGCTGTTCCTCCCTGCTCTGTCCCACGGCCTCCAGCAAAGCTGTTTGCAGGCCAGCGTTTCCTGCTGGCGTTGGGAAGGTTTGCAAAGTGGTGCTGGCTTAGCCCCTTAGCGTATTGTACCCATCTTTACCCATTTTAAAATAAATATATTTACCTACCTAGGTGTATTTCATCTGTTGCCTAGACTTCCAGGCTTCTGTAAAACTACCCGAATGACGTTCATTGCTCTAATCTCCCAGCTTTCTGTTTTTTTTCAGTGAAAGAGGCTTATAGCTGCTTTCAGGCTGAACATAAGGGTCAGACTTCATTCTCATTCCTGAGGTGTCCATCATTTCCACTCCAGTCCCGTTGTCTGAAGTTAGCTTAAAGGCTTAGGTTAGTCCCTGTGGTTTCCTAGAGTGAAGAAAACATTTAATGAGCACATTTGTGATTTCATTTGACAAGCAGGGGCAGGTTAGTAGGCAACAAACAACCTAAGCAGAACTGAGGGAGTCCTTTATTGTAGAAAAGTGCTGCTTGTAACACCTCTTGCCCAGTACAGACATCTCCTTTTCTTTTTCCTTGGAGAGGAAGATGGAAGTTGGAGGTGAAAACATTGTGCCCAGTTCGCGTTTGCCCTTTGCAGCTCTGGTCTGGGGAATTTCCCAGTGCCTTTCAGGAGATCATCAAGAAACTCTTTTAACGTAAGATACCGCTGCAAAGTTAAGAGCAGAGGGAGCAGAAGATCAGTGGGGTGAAGTCTTTAAAATCCCCCCAAAGCCTCGTAGGGACTAATGCTCTGTGAGTACAAGTGAAGGAACCCCTGGCAGCCAGCAGCCAGTCTGGGATACACAGGGCGCGTTCAGTCTTTTCCCGTCCTGATGTGATTCCTGTGCAGGGGTGAATCTGGACCACTGTTTTGGCTTGTTATACATAGTAAATGCTGTATGTATATATTTTCTTCCTATTTTAGTCTCTGCACCACAGGGGTGGTCCGTTTACATATCAACAACTGGCTGGAAGTGAGTTTCTGCCTGCCTCATAAAATCCATTATGTTGCCACAAACTTTATACCCCCTGAAGCAATTGAGAGAAGCCTGAAATCCATCAGGTAAGAGCAAGCTCTGTCCCTTGGGGTCTGGCCAGTCCTGCCTCCAGTTCCAAGCGTGGTGCTGCAAGTGTCTGTGCTGGCATGGCGTGGGGGACGATGTGACACTGAACTGTAGCGGTGGGGGGTGCGTGGTCTGAGACAGGGCTCCCCGAAGCTGATGCTCAGGTGCCCTGATGCTGCTGTGCATGTGGCGCTGTGAAGCCACAGCCCTTACATTAATATCAGGTGGTTGTACTGAGGTGATGCTGCCAGAGAAGTCTGCGCTGTTTCCAGTCAGAGAATCGTGTGTGCATTTTAATCTGTTGACCCAGAAGTAATTTTACTTTTAGAAGAGAGCCCAGGCCCTGTGATATCTTATTTCCTGCATTCTATGTTTACAGCTTTTTACCTCCAAAAATAACTAACTCTTCCTTTCTTCTGCTCCATTCTGTGTTTCGGTAATGCAGATGAGCAGTTTTCAGACTAGTTCTCCAGGCTTAATTGCATGCCAGCACAGTCGTGTCTTTTTCTCTAGTCACTGGGACATCCAATTACTCCTTTTTATGGGGAGCATCTTGTCTTGTGACATGAAAACAAGCTTATTCTGAACCCACTTACAGCAAAAGGGTGATATTAGAAGTTGTATTTTTACCTGTAGATTGACCAAGTATCATGGTCTTGGAATAACGAAGCGTTCAGGAAAAGTTGTAGTTTACTGAGCAAATGTATTCCTTCTTTCTGCAGGCCTTACCATGCCTTATTACTTTTAAATGATGAGAAGTCATTGCTTAATGAGCTCCCATTGGACTGCTCTCCTGCCCTGGTGAGAGTAATTAAAACTACCTCTGCTGTGAAGAATTTGCAGCAACTGGCTCAAGATGCTGACTTGGCATTGCTGCAGGTACGGGGAGCTGTCAGCGGCAGCTGAAATTCCTTTAATTCACAAGGCGTTTTCTTGCTCTGTGCCAGCGGGTTTCTGTGGTACATGGGCTCGTCAGTTCTCTTGGTGTGAGCAGAGCACACAGAGAAAGCACGAGCCTTAGAGCTCGTGGGGAAAGGTTGGGGGGATGAAGGGCAGCAGTGCAATGATGGTGCTTGACAGTCCTGCAATCGTATCAGAGTCACTGATTGCTGTGGGGCCTTAGGGACATCTGGGGGTCTGTAGCCCACACCGCTACTCAGAGCAATCCATTAAAGCCGACTGCTCGGGAACTTGTCCATTCGGATTCTCAGTACCTCCAGGATACCTCCCACAGCCCCTCTGGGCCCTGCCCCAGCATTTGACCAGCATCGAGTAAAAAACTCCCCTCATATCTAATGGCAGCATCTCATCTTCTATCTTGTGTGTGTGGCCTCCGATCCCTGTGCCCCTCTGAGGAGAGCGGCTGTCTCCTGTGCCTTCTCGTTAGGTAGTTAAAACCAGGACAAACAGCACTCTTGGCCATCACGGTGGTCTGTCTTGGCTCTGCCACATTGATGTCTTTGTGCAAGTGGAGGCACCCAAAATACAGGTGAGAGCTTGCAGCTGTCATGGCCAGATGCGCTGTTTCCCCTGGACCTGCGGAGATGCTGCGGTGTGGTTCGCTCGCCCATCTGCACAAGGTTGGCCAAGCTGCAGCGTGTGACCAGCTGGCAGCTTTACAGATGTGTAAGGGGATGGAGTGTGTGGTGAGAGACTGCAGAAGCAAAAGGAGCCTCTCCGAGCCAGCAGCTCTTTTTCCAAATGCCTTTCCAGTCCTGGCAACTGGATTTCAAATCTGAATTGCTCAGGGTGATGTGAGAAGCCGTTGGAAAGGGAAGTTTGTGCAGTGGAGGGAATGAGACTCTGGCAATCATGTAAGACACGAGGCCACTGCAAGACCTCTGAGGATGAATGTGATCACCATGGCCCTTTGCTCCTCGGGCCTGATGATTGTATGAGATGACACAGGAGAAGGGAAAGCTGCTCTGGGCTTCCAGGAGTCGGTTCAGACCCAGGGACGCAATCTATGCTCTGTGTGACAAGGGGGAAGAACACAGCTTGTCATCTCAGACGTTCCTGGTCACAGGTCTGCACCTTCTCTTCTTTGAAGGGGAAGGTCCTGTTTTGTAATAAAATTTCCAGGTCTGCATCCAGGTCTGTGGTGTTACTTGGCATTATATGGCTATGGGATAAACTCTGGAAATTCCCTACCGCTTCTATAGTTTTGTTCTCCACAAAGAAGCGAAGTTAAATGCATCTAATGATATTGGCTGGACTTGATATTTTGTAGACACTATGTATATGCCTCTTCCAGACCCATTAACAACACTGACCTTTTTAACACATTAAAATGCTTTGTGTAACTCATTACTGAAATATCTCAGTGCATTAAAAAGGCAGTGTTGGTTTCCTTTATGTTTGTGTCATAGCAGAGACTGATTCTTTTGGTGTATTTTTCATGTATAACATTTAATGCATCATGTGCATAAAGACAAATAAGGTTTTGAGACATGAAAAGTAACTCAGTTTCTATGATACAGTTTGAAGAAATTTCTGTAAGGCAAGGAACTCTAAGTTGCTTAGAAATGCGAAGCAAACCTGTGGAAATTCATAACCTTGTCAAATGCTTTTTGATGTGCCACATGTTATATTAAACCATGAATTTATTGTGAAGGCAGGGTGAAAGGATGGACCATTTTTCTTTCATTTCAACTCAAACAAGGCTTTTCTGCCATTGTATGAAATTCTTGCTGAGAGTTTGAGTTTTGCTTTTGCTCTCCTAATTTCTCTCTGTTTTCTCAATGCAGGTTTTCCAGCTTGCTGCACATCTTGTCTACTGGGGCAAAGCAATTATTATTTATCCGCTGTGTGAAAACAACGTCTACATGCTTTCTCCAAACGCCAGTGTCTGTCTGTAAGTAGAAGGAAAATCAGTGACTAGCAAGAAGGTGGTGAGAAGTGCAGATACGATTTCCTTCCCTGCGTGCCTGGCTACGGGTGGCATATTTCTTCACGTATTAATTTGCTGAGACCGTACAAAACACAAACCATTACACGTGCCTGAACTTGCGAAGCCATATAGGAGTTTGTGTGTGGTAGGGAGGAGCATCATAGCAGATCAATATGCTTCTGCAGTGGTGTGGAAACAGTATTTACGCTGTGAAGTTACTTTTAGCATTTTTCAGTGTGCTTGCTCGCCACTTGTCCCTATCAGAGAGGCCATATGTCCCTGAAGCAATACGGAAACATTTACAAAACCAAAATCCTTTATGATTAAGTTAAATAAATGAGTGTTTCATGGGACTGTGTAGCTGGCACACAGCATCATCTGGAATTAAAAGTAGCGACTCAGAGTAGTGTTGCTGTCACTATTGGATTGTTTTGTGTGATGGCATTTTATACCGATACGCCTTCTCACAGACAGAAGGCAGTGTGGCCGTTTTGAGAGCAGGCAGCAGCAATGGAAGGAAGATGTGGAGGCAGCGGTGGGTATTTTTGTTCTGCTGAAGACCGGCAACCCTTTCTCTGTTGGATTTTGAGACATTTTTAGAATCTGTGTTGGAACTCAGTTATAGGAAAATAGTTCTAAATCAAACCATCTGTGATGCAAGTATAAAAATAGGGCTGGAAGGGACCTTGAGGTCATTCAGGAACAACTGTGCCTGTGTCATATATGGCAGTGCTGTTCTTGAAGACCTTTGTACATGGAAATCCTAAGACAGTTATCCTAATATTTAACTTGACTCTCCTTTACTTCTGAGCAGTCAAACTGCTTGTTCTGTGGGCATGGGCAGGGAGAACGGTCACATCTGCAGCTGCATTTTGCGCATTCAAAGACTGTATCCTGCCCAGCCCTGTCTTCTCTTTACTGCCAAATCCCTGTTCCTTTGCACAGGTCAAGACTTTTTGTAATTTTTATTTTTCTCCTCTGGATTCCCTCCACACCTTGAATAATGTACTGAATGTAACACCAAGATGAAAGTGCACGGGCTACTTGGTTACTTTTGCAAGATGCAACATGCCGTGAACTACCCTTAGTGTTCTTCTAGATCATAGAGAATATTTTATTTGGGAACTGGCACTTCTTTAATGCTTAAATGGATAAACATTACACTGACCAACCATGTAAAACTGATTTCTGCCTTTACTTCTTTTCTGTAGCTATTCTCCATTAGCAGATGCATTTGCTTGTCAGTTCCGGGGCCACAACCTGCCGACAATGCTTTCCAAGTTCTCCCTCCCAGTGTCACTCTCAGAGTTCAAGAATCCACTCGCGCCGCCCGTTCAGGAGGTGAGATGGGGAGTGCACGAAACCTCCTCGTTCTCCTGCTAAAGAGAACAAGGAATGGTGTTGCTTTGGCAGTACCTAGTCAGGAACCTGCTATTGAACGTTTAGAAGTTGCCCATTGCTCTCTTTCTAACGAGAGATTTGTTGTTTCACATCCACATGCCAAAAAGCTGTGGTGATGTTCAAGGTGAAGCTGTGCGCGTGCTCTGTGTTAGCAAAGCATAATCATAAAGGAAAAATCAGAATGTTTATTTTTTTCCTTGAGTGATATAGTAGGGAAAACTG
Organism: Streptopelia decaocto; assembly: GCF_964273445.1. Classification (NCBI taxonomy): domain Eukaryota; kingdom Metazoa; phylum Chordata; class Aves; order Columbiformes; family Columbidae; genus Streptopelia; species Streptopelia decaocto. Next base: position 13,104,544 of record NC_138668.1, on the reverse strand, counting down.
AAACTCCATTTGGTCTGCTTAAAACTGTCATAAATTAGTAGGGCTGAGTGCAAGTTGGTGGATTCCTCACAATCACATTTAATTTTATTATATTCTGTCTACTTCAAGTTCACAATCTGATTTTGAAAGCAAACTGTTTATTCTCTTAGCTTTTGATAAGAAACTGGAATTGTTCAAAGGCTGTTACAGGAAGTAGACTCAGCATGTAGTCAACCGGCGTCCATGTGTTACAGTGTTAGCATTTTAATGTTCAGATTTGGGATAATAGTGTATGGATTTTGGATTTGTGAGCTGTTGTTTTGCTTACGCGTAGATCATGGCTTGCAGCACTTCTGGGAGCTGGTGAAATGCAAGAGAGAGGTCAATAATGTGAGGTGTCCTGGCTCACAATTGTATTCCCAACTGAAGAAGCCTGGATCTCTGAACACAGCTCATTGTGGCAGAGGGAGCGCGGGCAGGTTTCTGTAGCTCATCTCTTGCAGGGTTGTTTGCTGTCCTTCATACTCTGATGACTTGCTGGTTATATGAATTTAGCTGCTGTTCAAATATCTGGAAGATTACCATCAACTGTGCACGGAGGCAGAATTGTGAGAGAAGAATTTGTTGTAATTACAGGTTGGCAGAGATTATGATCAGAGATAAAGATAAGAAATTATGCAGTGTCTAATCCCAATAGTATGTATGGGTCAGCTGCCACCTGGGGAGCCAGGGGAAGAGCTGTGACTATTGTTTGTCGGTACTTCGTTGTAGTTACAGACATATCAGTGTCCTGAAAATTGAAGCCGAATTAATAGCATTCATTTCATTCTAGCTGCAGTAGTTTCAGGAGGCATTCTTACTCTCAGTACTCCTTTTAAAATTAATTACTCGCCTTAATACCTCTTTGGCAATATTTCTGGTTGTTCTCAGCCATCCTCCTTCTGTTTAAAATAGCCAAATAAAGTCCGCCACTTACTGCTGCAGTTACACCTTGAAACAACAGTGTGTGACCGACGTTTGCCAGAGGTGCTGGAGCGCTAATCCAGCTCTTTTAGAGTGTGAACCTTCTCTCTGATGCTCACCCGCCCGTGGTGGGGTCCCAAAAGCACAGCACAGCATCATCCTTCCAGTGTGTATGGAAGGATGAAGGATGAAGCTGTGAAGTGCCTTCTACACTCTCAAAAAGGGAGGTGAGAACTGTTGCCAAAGACTCGGGGCCACGTTGACAAGACACGTGCGTGAAGATGAAGCAGGCGCTGTACACAGGTGGGCTGCTGTGATGGCGAGCTGCTTTTTGACCAAGCTAAGCATGCCAGGTCTTGGGGGAGTTTAGACTACAGAAGGTTCTTATATGTTTTCATATCAGTACATTAACGTAGGAAAAGTATTTTCTTCTACTTTGATATACCTATGCAGAACTCCTTATTATTGTTTTGTTAGGAACTAGCCCTTTAAGAGAGATTAATCAATCCCTATCCCAAGGTGGTCAGGCTCCAATTGTGATTAACAGAGACCTAGTCAATAGAGCAATTAATCTGGTGAGATGTGGCTGGGTTTTTGTTCCACTGTGTAGTGATAAAAGATGCTGTACTCTGAACTGTAAATATTGTCAAATTGTATTTGCTTTGCCTTTGAAAAAAAATTAACAAAGTTTGGACCTTTCACTGTAGTTTTGTTTTTTGTGTATATAGGAGGGCATGTGTGGGGTTTTTTAACTTTGAAGATTTTCACTAGCAGTCTGTTATCTTGTGCTTCGTATCTTGCTGACTGTACTGTCTCTGTATTTCTGAAGGTCATCTGGGCTAGAAGGTCAGTACCGTGGGAAGGGCTGTATTTTCTGCAGAAACTGTTACAGTTTTTCATGGCATCCATCCCATTTGATTCTTGTCTTAAGAAGGGATTGGCTCTTTCCTTTGGCTTCTGCTTCTGGATGGGCATAGGATACGGAAGGCATTGGTAAAGTCCACAATACAAAATAGGAAAGCCATTAAAGAGCCCTTCCTCCTGCTTTTATACCAAGTCAAACTGCCCAATTTGAAAGAAGACAAAGTTACTGTTACATGGGCGGAGCTGCTCCATTCCTTTGAGTAGATGAAACTGATGTGACACTGGCACTTTTATATTTGCGGTGTTCTGGTATTTTTTGATCTGTAGGAGGTACAACCAACTTGCAATACCCTGAGCAAGGACAGGGACAAGACTGCCTTGAAATATGGAGGGCATGTCTACATTCTGCTTTTGGTGTCCGTCTGTCAAGCAGGTAGCAGATGTCCAGTGCATGGTGTCTGCCAGCGCCTCCCCATACCCTGTGCTAGGGACAGTTTTGCTTAAGCCCGTCGTCTTGATCTCGTTTCTCGCCTGTGGTGACGAGCAGTGTATTGCAGCTGAACTCTCTGGTTGCTGAATTCTGTCAGTGGTGTTGTGGTTATAATTTGCAAGGTCGTTGGTGTTCATTCAGTGATCTCAGTGCTAGCTTCTCTCTCTCTCTTCATTCAACCTGCCTTGCTTGGACAGCAGTGTTGCAGCAGTGTGAGGGTGTGCCTACACCTACAGCTCAGCTGATGTAACGATATCTTGGTGCTGCTGAGAGGAGGCTCTGTTTTTCGTTTCCACTCTCAGGTGTGTGCACACATGCCTTCCTCCTTCCCTTCTTCCCTTTGTGCTACAGTTCTGGCTCCTGTCCAGCTTGATTCTATTCACATATAATAACTTGTTTCAACTGCACTAGTTTTATGCCAGGTTAGCAGGTGGAATTCGCTCAGGAGGAGATCCAGCAAACTCCAGGGCTGGCACAGAATAAGGGAGGCACTTCTGCAGCCGAGGATGTGAGTGAGGAAAGCAGCTGTTTTCCCCTTTTCACAGTGGTGAGTTCTCTGTTAGCTCCACCGTGCCATGTAGCGTCACCTGGACTTGCAGCAATCCAGTGCAGCCTGGCACTGTCCTGAACAGCAACCAGTTTAGCTCATGCTGCTGGTGCTGGATCTCACCAGGGTGTGGCCATGGAGTGAAGAGATCCTGTGAGCTCATACAATAGGAAAACTCATCTTCCCTTTCAGTCTTTTTACTGGGCAAGAAACAGTTTGCATTTCCTCTACCCCGAAGAAACCGTCCTTCCTTCTGCTGCCTGTGATTGTTGGTTCCTGTCCCTTTGTTCTCCTCTCGCATGTGTGGCACACACAGCCTTGCTGTGACCACAGAGCACACCAGAGTGGAGCTCTGGTGGTGTTCAGTGTGGTGCCCACCCCTTCATAACCTCCTGGGAAAGCACAGAGACACTTAGTGATCTAAAACCTTTCGATCAGCACAGGCTCACTGACAGACAGCATGCACAAGGCACATGCTGGAGAATGGCAGTCGCCGTACGGGAATGCTTTCACCTGCTTGTCAGTGCAAGGCTTTCTTAGTGCAATACCAATCTCTCTTCACCCAACTACTCTGGGTGGGATAATGCTTGTGGCTTCCCCTCAGCTGTGCATTAAGGCCTCAGCTAGTTCATCTGTTTCAGAAGCAGCTGTAACATCTCTCTCCCCTGCCTTGGGGAACAAATGTGGACTAGCAGGAGGGATCTTTGCACCTGTAAGGTAGGAGGAGTGTACCTAGGGGAATTAGACATCCCATGTCCTCCCTGCATCCCTTTCACTACAATAGAGCTCTTTATCATAATGCATATTGTTATTATTACTGTAGTTATCTAATTCTGCCTTGAGGGGGCTAGGATAACTGTGGGAAAAAAACAGATGGGAAAGTATGACAGCTGCTGCTGAACAAAATATGTTTAATTTTTCACTTTTGTTTTAATAAGCCTGGCCATCCTATTGGGAGTAAGGCACCAGTAGATGAGGCTTCTGCCTTATGCATCTGGAAAACGTGCCGTGCTTTGTGTAACAGCTCAGTGGAAAATGAGCGAGTCTGTCAGGACGGGAGTGGGAGCAGCGCTGCACGTGAACCCTGAATGGGCAGTTGTGTCTGCGGGGAGACGGTGCGAAGGGGCTGTTCTGCTGGGCGTCTGGAAGGCATTAGGAGTCACGGGAGCTTTTGTTGGCAGAGCTATGGAAGCAGCATTGAGGTGTGTTTATATTCAGTTGGACTAGGTATAAAATCAGGGGGGTTTAGTGTGGTGAGTTGAAAAAATATGTCTTTCTAGGCCTAAATGGAGGGAATGGTTGAGCTGAGAATTCAAGGCTGTTACCTAATGATTAAAATCGCAATATTAGACAATAAATGTTTTGCCCTACATTAATAGGGGTCATTAATAGGGGTTATTTTCTGTAAAATAGGGAGAAGTTTTAATAGCTGATCTGTTTTTCATAAAACAGCAGGGTTTGAATGATAAAGAAAGGCAATACATTTCAGCAAACATGCATCTACCCCAAATATCTTAAATAACTAGATAATCCAGACTGGAGAAGGGAGCTTGTATACTTTGGTAGGCAAAACAAGCTGTGTTTAAGAGTGTGTCCTCATGTAGTGAGAAACAAGCTAGGACAGAGTGCTTCTGGGGTGCTGTTTTCCCTTTCCTGACCCTGTTGCTGGTCCCAGTTATCTTGGCATTTTTCGTAGCTTCTTAGGGCTGGGTAAGAAAACAGCCTTTAAGAATCCTTGCAGGAAATGCGTTTCATTTAACACGTTACTCAAAAATTTTACAAATGATCCCTTTGAATCCCAGAGGGAATAGAATAATGAATGCTGGATCTTGTCCCTCCAGGACTTGAGGCTGAGCATTCCTGTGCCTGTCCCAAACTGCCCAAATGGGCTGACGTACACAGCACCCATGTTCCAGAAGCTAATAGGTTTTCTTTGCTTTTGTCAATAAACACAAAGCAATGTACTGTTACCAGCACCTTCCATGCCGCCTCACATGATAACACGCTCTAACTTCACCCAGGGCTGCTGGGCTGCAGGTCAGGAGCAGAATGAGATGAACATGGGCTGATCCGTGTGGAGCAGAAGGGGATGGACACGGGCTGATCCGTGTGGAGCAGAAGGAGATGAACATGGGCTGATCCGTGTGGAGCAGAAGGGGATGGACACGGGCTGTTCCGTGTGGAGCAGAAGGAGATGAACATGGGCTGATCCGTGTGGAGCAGAAGGGGATGGACATGGGCTGATCCGTGTGGAGCAGAAGGAGATGAACATGGGCTGATCCGTGTGGAGCAGAAGGGGATGGACATGGGCTGATCCGTGTGGAGCAGAAGGGGATGGACATGGGCTGATCCTTGTGGAGCAGGAAGGGATGGACATGGGCTGATCCTTGTGGAGCAGGAGGGGATGGACATGGGCTGATCCTTGTGGAGCAGGAGGGGATGGACATGGGCTGATCCGTGTGGAGCAGAAGGGGATGGACACGGGCTGTTCCATGTGGAGCAGAAGGAGATGAACATGGGCTGATCCGTGTGGAGCAGGAGGGGATGGACATGGGCTGATCCCTGCCAGCCCGAGTGGTCCAGATGCTGCAGCAGACAGAACCCCTTCATGGCAGGCTGGAAAGAGGCAGCATGGAGAGATGGGAAGGATGAAAGGAATATGGATGAAATTTATATTTGATTGTTAGTAAAATTAAGCAATGAAACATGTTTTGGTTTGTATTTCTGTCACGGTCCTGGTGTTTCAGCCAAAAAAGGCTGGTTCTGGATTCCTACCGTGCCAGATGATGACTGAGTGGAGGCAGTGCTGGGACTCCCAGCCCCTTGGCTGCAGCCAGCAGCCCAGCTCATCCAGTAGACTGAGACCAAGCACCAAGACGACCCTGTTCTCTGAGGGAGGAAAAGTGTTTCTGACAGCTGGAGCAGCACAGGTGGTGCAGGGAAGCCATCTCTCCTGCAGACCTGTCTGTAAGCTCCATCAAGAGGAGCAGATGAAGAACGGATGGAAATTGGGTGTTCCTGTCCAGAGACAAGCAGCAGAACATTTTAGCAAAGCTTCCGCTAGACCTTATCTGTGGAAACACTTGCTGCTTTCAGTAAGAAATAGGTTTAAACCCAGAAAAAGAAGAAATGGTGTGAGGCATGTTTGCATTGATGGTACAAAGCACAGCATGTTGGGCGTGGTACCAGTTGCAGGACACTGAATAACTTGGGCTTTTTTCTAGGGCTAGATTTCAAGAGGTACCAAATTCCCACTGAATTCTTGTTGATTACAGATAACGGTCCATGATCATCATTCTTACCTAGGGATGATTCTTCAGGCTCACTTCAATAAGGAAGAACAGTTTTCTCTAGTTCTCAAGTTAGTCCCAGCCAATCTTCAGCTCTCCCACTTCTGGCACAAAGACATTTGGCTGCCGTTGGTTGTACAACGTTACAGTTGTAAAGCTGCAGCACCACTTTTTCCTGGCTTCTTGTTCCACTGAGCCACAGCTGCTGGCTCCAGGGTGGCTTTCTAGATATTTGCACCTTCACCTCTATGCTCTAGTGCATGTGTGGAATTAGAGAGTGATGCATAAGACTTTCCACGCACACAGAGCTGTAATGAAAGCAACTGGCTATTTGTGTAATTCATGGACCCTTCAAAGTGACCAGTGGAGGCTGGTCTAGGTCAGGCCCTACCCAGCAGATTCTGCAGGTCTGGTAGAGCCCATCTTACTGTCTCCATGAATTGCCTTGGATTTTTCCAGGGTTATTTTGTGCTGTGAAGTGTGCAGACCTCTTCCATTTGATGTGAAGCTAGCAAATCAGACATCAAGCGTGCCAACAGGTTGGAAATCTAAGTAAAATATATTAGACATCTTTCCATCCAGGCCTACATCTGGAAGGAAGATTTTTAGCAACGTAATTGCTGGAGTAAACCTCCTCTCTCGTCCAGGCTGATTTCAGATGTTAGCAAAACACTATGCATTTGGTATCTCTTGCCAACCTTCCTCTTCTGTAGATTTTCTGTTAAACATGCAAAATGAATTACGGCTTTTCCAAAAAAGATCTGTTTGAAGGCGATCCCAGATAATGTTTTAAGATTAGAATCCATTCAGCCCCCAAAAGTGGTAATCCCTGAAAAGACAGGGTGTGGGTCTGTCTGCAAACAGAAGATGTTTCTTTTGTGATTTGATAGCAGAGGAGGAACTGAGCATTATAAGATTTATGGAAATAGGAAAATTATGTGGGCTGATGAACTTTGGTTTGGGGCTTTTATTGAGATTTGGCCCGTTATCCTGGTGATTAATAGAGCAGAGCTAGCTTCCCTCTAAGAGTCTGAGCTCATCCTGCCTGTGTTTCTCTCACCAAAACAGTGTTGGTTGCTATGAAATCCCCAAACAGCTTTTGTCAGTGAATCAGTGTTCTCAGGGCCGTTAGCCATGGGAAGGGTTGCCTGCAGTGATATGAAAAGACTTTTTGTGCAGAAATTCAGACATGATGATGCGTTTTGAATGCTCCTCCAAAACTCCTGAAAATGAGCCATGCCAAGAACCTACAGACGCTTGTTCCTTGCTCTGCCCGCTGCTTTCAGCATCGCTCTGGGGATATTGTGCGGGTATTCAGCCACTGGGACACAAAGGTGTTGCGCATGTTTGTTTAAAATGAGCATCATCTCTCGGCACTTTTGAAATCTTGCCTGTCTGCACGCCAGAAACCAAAGTGTCTTATAAGCTGGGCCTCTCCTATTCTTGCAGAGGGATGGCAAGCAAAAGGGGGATCCCTTTGCGTTCAGAGGGGACTCCTTGGCAGCAGCTGCTGCCTCTTGGCAAGGTTTCTGCTGTTGCTTGTGCTGTTTCTGCGTTGCTGAGTCCCAGCAGAGCTCTGGGCTCTGGGGTCTCTCCTGTGGTTGTGCAGTGATTCCCCATATGACAAAAAACGGTTCCTACTTCTGGGCACTTGCCTTGTTTGCTTCAGCTCTGCCACCTCACCCTGCCCTCTCCCTGGCTGCACTTTAATCTGATCACTCTGGGATTAACCCTTTGGTGATCACTGATTTTAGTGGGACTTGTCTGGAAACCAGCAAACTGATCTCCGGGCTCATGCCGTTGGGCCACGGGCATCAGAGCCTGCAGCCGGTTGACTCATTTCCCATGTCTGGTCTCTCAGAAGGAAGATTATCCCATTATTTTAGCACCTGTTAAACTTGTTCTGTTTACAGAGGACAGAACAGATCCCCGTGGGGTTGTATGGCCACATTTGCACGGCTAAAGCACGATGTGGTGAGGGCGTCCAGCGGCTCTGCTGGAACATTGCAGGTGCTGGAGGCATGGACAGGGACAGAACGGGTTCATTTGAGGATACTGGTTGTGGTGGTCAGTGGAGCATGAGGACATGCTGGTCATTAAAGGTTTGATTACAGCCTAAGTATCCACAAAGGCTTTGGGTGTGATGAACATGTGTGCCTGGTCACCTTTTTTTATGATTGGAGAAGAGATAAAACTGTTGTGTGGGGTGGAAAGCATTACTCCTTGTGACTTCTTAGTCACAAAGCCCAACCTTTGTGCATTGTTTTCCTGCTGTATTTTATTTCACGGGTCTTTAATATGTCATTTCTCACTCTGCAGACTCAGCTCATTCAGATGGTGATATGGATGCTCCAACATCGGCTTCTTATTCAGCTTCACACATACGTCTGTCTGATGGTGCCACCAAACGAGGAGGATTTCCGAGCGCAAGATGAAGACATGCCCTTCACTGCCAGAGTCGGAGGCCGAAGTTTAAGCACCCCCAACGCTCTCAGCTTTGGTTCTCCAAGTATGAGCACACTTTTCTCTGCTGTTCAGACTGCAGCCCACTGCTGGAGCTGCCATTAGCCATGCCCAGGGTAATTGGACATTGGTAACAGGACAACGCATCTTTGCTGGAGTGCTTGCTAATTAGGTCCCGCCATTCTTAAATTTAGAGCTGGGCACTGATCAGTCTTGAGGGCTATTAGACCTAAAATGCTTGTTTTTAAAAAGAAGTAGTGCATTGTAATTTTGGTCATGTAAAGTAGTTTTATCAGAGGTACTTCTGTTTCTCCAAAGTAACCTACTTCCTTGCTCTATTCAAAAGTAACCGGCATGTTCCTCTGCCTGCACCACTGTTACTGCATGAACTTTGGTTTTCAGGAGAGGAAGAAAATGGTGAGAGTTTGTTTCAAACAGCATTGGTTTGTGTGGGCTGTAGAGCCACCTAAGGAGATGCAGAGCTAGCTGTTGTTCTCACAAATGGCTGATATCTGTTCATGTCTCATGATTTCTTTAATCTCCTCAGTGCCATTCTTCAGGGTGATTCCAGGAAAGGATTTTTCAAGAGTATAAATCAGACAGAATGCCGAAATCCCCAAACTTTCCTGCCTGTGCTGTTACAAGCAGCATTCTTAGAACGCCACTGAGGTTGGGTATCAGGAGAGATTCTCTTTACAACTTTCAGCTTTACAGAAGTCATGAATTAGGGCAGAAATCTTGGAACGTGAGTCAGATGAGTCTGCGATCTGCTTATTCTGGCTCGCTCACAAGAGGATATTGCTTCTTGGCCTCTCTTTCTGCTTGCTCCCACCTTCTGTGCTGTTAGGCTTTTCATGTTACCACTTCATGGTATTCCAGCAGAGCTGGCTGGGAATTTTCTTCTCAGATGTTTTTTATGGACTGTTTATGGTCTCCAGAAGTACAATTTTCCACAGAAATCGATGACTTTGTTGAAACATTTGACTTTCCCATTGAGAAAATCACTGTGTTGTTGTGTGACTAATTGCAGATACATGTAGCACTTTGAGAGTCGCTTTCTTTGCTCTACAAATCTGACGTGATTCTTGGGAAATACTGCATAGAAACAGCCTGAATTGATAATCTTTGCATCATTATGCTGAGGAATATAGAAATTGTGTGTCTTTCTCTCTTGCCCTGATAGCTAGCAGTGACGACATGACTCTGACAAGCCCTAGCATGGATAATTCCAGTGCCGAGTTGATACCTGGTGGGGACTCGCCCCTAAATAAAAGGATGACGGAGAATCTCCTGGCAAGCTTGTTGGAACACGAGCGGGAAGCTATCCTTAATGTCCCTGCTGCCCAAAATCCAGAAGATCTTCGCATGTTTGCAAGGTAGGAAATGAGAAGTGCAGAATGGAATATTTTTTCCTTATCCTTGCTGTTTTGCTGAAGGATCAGTGTGGACTCTGAGCAAATCCCGTTCGCTTGGGATTTTGGAGGATAAATTCTTTCGGGTTTGTTCCCCTTATACCTATTTCATCTGTGCGCATCAGTGTTTGACAAAAAGCTAAGATACACATCACAAGAACACTTGTTAACAAAGAGTTGTGGGTGTGTGAAGGAGCATCATGGGTATGGTTGGACAACAGGGACTTGACTGTTTCCTTGCCAATTTTCCTGTGTCCACACATGGAAAACATAACCCTGCATAGCCTAAAAAAAACACCTAAGCAAAGACCCAGTTGTGCTGATGCTGTCGTGTTGAGTCCCTTGATATTTCCAAGCCAGCTATCCTTTATTTTAAGGTTTGCAAACTCCATGCAAATATGAGACAGAGCATCAGGCACAAAGCCGGCCTGAATGCTTTCACAGACCACTCGACAAACATTTCAAGGTCTGTTTTGCGGAGATGAGCTGCTTGTTATGTTAGGTTAGTTAAGTTAAAGTCATTAGGATGTGTGATTAGTAGCATGCAGTTTTGTTGTTACAAATTTCAACACAACAAAAATATGCAAGATGTGGCTCTGCACATGGTGAAAAACAGAATAACTTCCTAACCAGCCAGCTGGGAAAAAGGTGTGGGGGAAAATGCTTTTTTCCTCCTAAGCATTTTAAAACACAGTGGCATCACTGGAATGCAGCTTTCGTGGGTTTTCATACTTGTGGAGCTGAAAAGCACCCGAGGCAAGTACTGCAGCTTTTCCTATTCTTCCCAGGTTCAGCTGGTAAGTCCCTGGAAACCTGGGGCTCGCCCTCAGATAGATGTAGTCAAGTAGCCTGGAGAAACTGTAATAGCAAGAAAATACTTTACTTATCTGCGGCAAAGTTTGCACTGTGCCGTGCTCAGGTATTTTCACAGAGCTCTCCCAAGGCTGTGGGTAGTAACTGCTCTCTGAATTACTCGTCTCCTTCTCCGTCTTCTGCTCAGAGGATATGCTCTGATTGCAAGGCAGCACTTTGGCCATTTGAGAACTTTGAAATGTGTTTTCCTCATTACCAGATAAGTCATTACAAAACCAGTGAGAAAGGAAAGTGAAACCAAAATCACAACCTGTGATATCTTAAGACAGAATTTGTGGGGGATGCTTTGGACCAGTTCAGTGGCAATGCAGATCTTTCTTATCCTAGGGAGAGGAAAGGATTTTGTGATTGCTCCCCTACGCTTCCCTCATCTGGGTAAAACAGCCGTTTGAGAGCTTTGGAATTGCAGATGCAAAAAATTACTTTGATTTCTTTATAAAATCAGCTGCTATAACCAGGCAGCTGCCTGAACAATGTTTATTTCGCAGTTTGCTTCTGCACCAGGTTCTTTTGCAGATCCCCAAGATGGCTTTGCTAAGTCTGAATTTCCATTCTACTATAGATTTGACAACTGCAGAGCTTAGTCTGAAGTCAGCAGTGAGGAAGAGACAAGATATGATAAACACATGGGTCCTGTGGGCGGGATGCTGGAGTGTACAAACAGAAATGTTTATGCAAGACGCTCTTGGTTACTGGTGGCTTTATGAGACACTGTAACTTGGAGGTTGTGGGTGTATTTTCTGTCTTTTTGTGCTGTAAGCCATCAGAGACAAGTGTCTGGGTAAAGCTATTGCTCTTAATGAAAGTGTAAACAACTGTGGAGAAGCCGCTGCAGGGAGTGAGCGGATCTCCCTCATTACCCCATACACATTACTGTGCCAGCTCCTCTTTTTGCGTCTTTTTGAGGAACAGCAGCCTAATGAGGGCTGTGCTCTGGCAAATAGCTCTGCTGCATCAGCTGCCTCCCAGAACCAACTCCTGCTATAAATGCAGAGTTGGTGCACTAAATATACTGCAACTGCCCTGCCGAGCATAGCTGTGTGTGCACCATGGGATGGGCTATTTTCAGCATAGCAATAAAGTTCATCCCGATACATTTTCTTGTCTGTGCCTCCCAACGCCTGTTACTCATTAAACAGACGAAGAAGGAGCTGGTGCCTGTGCATTGCTGTGCACAGCCGGTATTTGCAAGACAGAAACCTTAAGGGGAAATAAGGAATACTGAAGCTTGGCTCCAGGACTGGCTGCATTAACCCCTCGTAACATTGAATGGGAATTGAAATCCAAGTTCTTTCCTTAGGTGCTGCTGGAGAAGGGCTGGCCTGTCCTTCCAGAAGTACACTTAAGAAGGAGACAAGTTCTTTTTGAGCTAGATCTCCGGTAATGTACACAACGCGTTCCACGCTGCACATTAGGCAGGGAATTAAAGACAGTTTGAGGTTTTGCCCATGGCTTCTCTCCCAAGCCATGGGTGTGGAATCACTGTCAGGATTTGTTTTGTTTTGCTCTTGCGCTGGTGGCGCTGAACTGTGGGCAGTTCTGCTCCGTGTTCAAGCAGTGCTGGTGGAAGGGTTATCTCTTTGGCCAGAAATAAGCTAATTTTATTTGAAACACTAGTCTGAGATGATTTTTTTTTTTAGTGTTTAATAACACTACGCTGCTGTTAGAGGGGCAGCTCTTACAACCTGAAGGGAGGACAACAGCCATGAGCAATTGAAAGCAATCATCTTCCACCACTGCATCTGGATCTGGAAGTGCACATCTGTCCACAGACATATCTGTGCAGCTTCAGAGGGACTCCGGTGCCGTGTTACTGCTCCAAGAAGTGCCATCTTACCTCCTTTTTGGATCCCATGTATGTTTGTCGCCCAAAAAAGCAAAGGTAGTGCCTGTCTTCCCTGGAGCTGTGAGCCCCACATTAAAGCTTTGTAGATTTTAATTGGACATTTGGGAAGACTTCTTCCCCAGAGGGTGGTGCAGCCCCGGACAGGTCGCCCGGGCCTGCAGGGGGAATCTCCATCCTTGGACGGTTTCAGAGCTTGGCTAGAAAAAGCTGCAGCGCTGGCAGCGGTCCTGCTGGAGCAGGGTGCTGGACTGGGCTTCGGAGGGGTCTTCCAGACGGCATTTTTGTGATATTCTTTAATATCCTCTCTAGCTTTTATTGGAGTGGAACATATTTCATCTTGACCAGTTACAAATCCAGACTCTTTTTTAATACAGGATGGATTTATGTATTGGAAAACTCCTGCCTGGTCTGTGCTGTGTTAAAAGCCAGGTCGTAATCATTTTCAGGGCAGACGGGGCACGAGCAATGGCAGAGAGCAGTTTTGTACAAGGGAAAGAATATGTAGCTTTAATAATCTTGTTCAAAATAACTTCTTGTACAGTGATACAAGTTGTAAGATATAATATACAATAATTTCTGTGAATGCCTCGGGGAATGGTCTGATTTTGACACATACACACAGAAACCGACAGTGTCCATGCTAATGGCCGCTTCTGGTTGCCATCGGCATGGGGGATGAGGCCAGTTAGCCTGATTTAAATGCCCAGCGGGAGACACTGCAAAAGGCAAATGCCCAGCCCAGATAGTGGAAAGGTAAACATGAGTGGAGCTTGTCCGTCTGTTGTTTGTACTGCAGGTACAGAGCAATTCTGTGCTACAGAATGGCACCAGCCTGAGTGCTGGCAGGTGAGGGTGAAAGCAGAAGGGAGCGTGCAGGGTGCTGGGGCTGCCTGCGGGGAGGAGACAGCGAGGTTCTGCTGTCCGGGAACAAGATGGGGGTGAGAAGAGGGACACGGCAAGTTGTGGAGCTGAGAAACAGAAATGGCAATGGATGAGAGGTGAAACCTACTGTGTGCAGCACAGAGGGAGGCTGTGATGGAGGGACGTTGTTGCACAGTGACTCTGGTCACCCCGGCAGGGCGGTGGGTGACAGGAGGGGCCAGCAGGAGCGGTGGGAGCCAGGCAGGCAAACGTCGGCCCTTACCCCATCCTGCTGGCGTGTGAAAACAGGCAGGAATGCTCTAAGGGATGCCGGTGTCTTCCGAGGGCTGTTCCTGCGGGAGGGCTGTCTGAATGAGTTGGAAAGCAGATCTTGTCATCTCCACTCAGTTTTACTGTCAGTTGGCACGAAGCAGCCAGCCAGCATGTTCCTAAAGTACAGCTGGGTACAGGAACACGAGCAAGAGCTGCTGGAGCGCAGGGCAGAGCGTGATGTGTAACACAAGCGGACGCACGTCTGTCTACGTAGCTGGGGAGGTGATTCTGGCATGTGTTTGGGTCTTGATGGGCAGGACTATTTGAGTGACATGTGCAGTATGGTTCCTACATTTGGGAGGTTGTTAAGACAATGAAGAGACTGAGCAGCAAACTCGAGCTTTGGAGGCTTAGCTTCATGTCACAGCCCTGAGGGTCCCCGGGGCGCAGGTCCCCAGCCGTCAGGGACTTGCTGCAGTTTGTCTTAGACCCAGCCACGATTGTGCAGGGTATCTGCTGTCTATAGCGTGTTGGTGGCCAGCAGAGGGTGTGACCTGTAGTTACCAAGCCCCTTGGGCTGCTGTGAGCAAAAATATGCTTAGTTCTAAAAGCCAGTGTACTTGGGCCTCTGATGCTGCAGCGTGACAAAGGGCATTGCAGACCCAGCCAGGAGAGAGCAGAACTGAATCTGCCACGTCCTGACTTCTCAAGGCTTGTTGGCACTTGTGTTTCCTTGCTTTCTGGAGTCAAAATTATGCTGAAAATTGACAATCTCAGGAAATGCCCCAGGCTAGGAAGCCTTTTGATACAAGGACCTTTGCAAAGCCCTGACATGGGGAAGTCCCCTGCTTTTCCAGGGGATTTCTGTGCTAGGCAGGGTAAGAACTGATTTAATTCACTTTTCACGTGAATGAGGGATGCAGCCCAAACGCCTCCTGATTTGTGTCCCGTGGGAGAGGAAACCTCGAGGGTGGCAGTATCCATTCTTGCCGTGTTCGCTTGCTTTTGGCCCACGTGCCTCCCTTGCTCCTTCCCCACAGGCTGCTGCACTATTTCCGAGGCCGACACCATTTGGAGGAGATCATGTACAACGAGAACATGCGTCGCTCCCAGCTGCTGATGCTGTTTGACAAATTCCGCAGCGTGCTGGTGGTGACCAGCCACGAGGACCCCGTGATTTCAGTATTTCAGTCCCTCTTAAAATGACTCTACTGGCAAAGGAAAAGACACTGAAAAGCAAAGGAGGTGAATTCAATTCCTTCTTGCCATGTGACATATAGCAGGTTTTTCGCTCCGTGCCTCCATTTCCCATCTGCTCCCTGTGGCAACAGCCAAGGCCAGTGTGTGCGGGTTCGGCTGCAGGACAGCGTGGATTCCTGCCGCCCCACATTCGCAGCACAGGGGCTGCTGGTTCACAGCCCTTGCCAGGGCTGGTGGGAAAGGCCAAGAAGATTTCCACCTGGCAGCACTGAGGACAGAGGTAGGAAGGCAAAGTATCACAAGTAAACAGTTTCATTAATGACTTGCTCACTGTGTTACAGCTTATTATTTCCTCTCACCAGTCTCTTTGTTGCTGTCTACTGGGGCACGGCTGTGACCGAGCACCCCTGTGCTTGTGGGTTTGCAGGCTTTCCAGTTGTTGGCTGGGGGTGAGGTGGGTGGTTGCTGAGCTGGACGGAACTGAGCCGGCCAAGCTGCTGGGGGCATGTTAGTTCTGCCCAGCCATAGGCTGGTGCTCAGGACACTCAAACTTGTCCCCCAGGGCTTGTTCTGTTCCTTCATTGCCCTCCCTCAAGCGTGGCTGTGGCTGCAGGGAACCAGACACAGGGCTGGACACGGCTGTGTCCTGCTCTGGTTTGGGATTGCTCCTCCAGCCGGGCTGGGGCTGGAACAAGGGGTGACAGCCCTGTTTCTGGGGATGCCTGAGGCCACTGCTGCCCCCTGCTCTGTGCTGTGTATCCAGGGAAGACCTTTCCCTCCATGCTGGTGGCTTCCAGGGGTGTGGTGTTCGTTATGAGACTGTCAGGCTCCTCCTTAAGACCTTCCCTTGTACCACACACACAAGCTGGACTTGTTCCCAGTCGCAGGCTCTCACAGAGCAGCTTCACTTGCCCACACAAACTGGGAGAAACCGTGAGCTTTACGTTACTTATTGACCACCAGCAAGGCACAGGGGAGCCCGGTGTCCACAGCGCGCCAGGTGCCTGGTGACAGTTACTCATGGTCCCTTCGGTGAGTCTTGCCCTGCAGCTGCAAGCAGGGATGTTATAGAAGAGCAAAAGCAATACCCGACCTAAAAATCAGATCTGTGTTGCTGTAAGGCCCCAGTCCCAAGCAGCCCCCAGCAACTGTGTCTCAAGGTGAGCTACTGAGATTGGTATAACCAGTGCTCTTCCGAAAGGGCCAAACAAGATTGTTTTGTTTTTTTTTCATGTGATGGGGACAGGGGTTTTTAAAAACTCGATCTTTTTCCCTCACATGTGAAGCCTAAGCTGAGGATGGGCTGTGTCCCTGTCATCCTTCAACCTGCCACTGTGGCTGCTGTTCTGCAGGTTCTGCCCCAAATCCGAGAGGTTTTCTCCCCCTGTATGGCGTGGCAGGCTGCAGCATTGCACAAGTCTCAGCACTGGCCCTTTCTCTGTGTTGGGATTCACACACTGCTAAGTTTTGAACTGGTCTCAAAAGCAGCTGGGAAAACAAACAAAAAAACCATTCTCGTTCTCCAGACTGGAGGTTATAGACCAACGTAGGTTGGAAGGAGTCGCTGGAGGTCTTTTGTTCAAACCTCTGCTCAAAGAAAATGTGTTAGATCAGGTCGCTCAGGAGCTCGTTCAGTGGAGGTGGGAATGTCCCACAGCTCCTCTGGGCCCCTGGTCAGTGTTTGGCCACCCTCATGGTGAAAACTTTTTCCATACAGCTAATTAGAATTTCCTGTTTTCCAGCTCTGGCCATTGCCTTTCATCCTGTCTGACAGCAGCCTGGCTCTGCCCCCTCCCATGAGGCAGCTGTAGCCAACAGTAAGATCCCCTTTGCCTCCTCCCAGCTCTGCCCCTTCCAGCCAGCCCTGCTGCCATCTGCTCTATTGACTGTTTCCCTGCAGCAACCAAGGGGCCAGGGCTGAGGGAGCAGCACCGCACGTCAGCGCCTGGAACCTTCTCCACTCATCTCCCTTAATTAGGCCTAGATCCGCTCGCAAGGGAGAAAGTGGCCTTCCACGTCCAAAACCAACCTCGGTTCTGGCTGGGAGACCCCTTGCAGTCTGCCCCACAAATAAAATTCCACCTTGCCCCATTCGTTGTGATAAAGTACGTTTATTGTTAAAATCCTCCAAGCCACCTGCGGCTGTCATACAGAGCACAGCTCAGGTCCCGGCTGGTGGCACACTTGCAAGACTTGTCAGCTGCAGGAGACCTGTCCCATTGCTGCCATCTCTTTCTCTGTTTTCTTGTCTACAACACTCACAAATTTGTTTCCTCGTAAATAAAACCTGAGGGGTTTCTGTGCCCACTCTCCCCTGTTGCCGATACCAATCCTTGTTGTGGTCACCACGTCTTGCTCCCCTGGTGGGTCATGTCCAGGTACCATCCAGATGGCCGCATCCTGAGTCAGGTCCCTTTGGTCAAAAGCCTTATCAATGCCAAACGCCTGGCAGAGCTTGGAGGGCCCGTTGCACAGCTGCCAGTCCTTCAGCACCTTTGTGGCTCCCTTCCTTGACGCGCTGCGCAGCTCACGCATCGCATCTAAACCTTGAAGAGGTTCCAAAGAGCGAAGTAACACTGCAGCCCCTTCCCCTGCGCAGAATAAGAACCACGTGTTAGTACAGGGTAGTTGGTGAAGAACATCCAGCCCCGGCAGAAGCGCTTTAGCTGTGGCTCAGCTTAGCCTGACGGAGCAGGGAACTGGCTGCAGGTCCAACCACAGGGTCTGTCCTTCTCTCAGGCTGTTTTGTTTCACATACCAGGCCCTGGAGTCAGCCCCTAACCTGCAGTCAGTGCACTCTCTTCCCTTTTCTGTGTGTCCCATGTCCCATAGCTCCACGTCCTTTATCTACCAGTGCTGACTTGCTCTTCCCCAACCCCACTTCTTGATGTTCCTATGTCTAGCTGCTGCTCCAAGGCTTGCCAGAGGGCAAGAGGTTTTTCTTCTGTCAGCATGATGGTCAGGAATAAATACACATATGGTTTAGTTTTGGCACAACTACCCAAAGCTGCTCCCAGACCCAGAGGATTCATAATAAACTCTGATTACAAGAACTCCAGTTAACAAAGGAGAGGAGGAATGAGTCTGGATGCTGCCAGCACAGTGAGGCTGGACAGGGAGAAACCTGGGCAGGAGCTGCCGGCGCTGGGAGCGGCTGCTGCCGGTGCTGCTGCGGGAGCCCTGGCTGAGGCAGTGCCAACTGCAGCACCCAGCTGGAGCTGGGACAGCAGGGGTGGCCCCGGCTTTGGGTAACAGCTACACCAGAGCGCGATCCCAGCCCTGTGCCAGGGAAGCTCTCACAAGACCTGGGGCAGGACGGGGCTGCACCAGCTCTGGCTGTGGGATGCAAGGCCCCGGGAGCACCACTTCAGCAGAGAACTTTCTACGGCAAGAAGGGAAGAAAACTGACAGATTCTCTTCTCAAATGCAATTCGCCACCCTGTCAGGAGCCTGAGGGAACTCCAGCCCCCCCAGCAGTAAGCAGTTGCCCTCCATGATTTTGGTGACAGCAAAGCAAAGGTGCAGCTCTGAGCACAGACATTCCCCTGTGACAAGGATTTCCAGCCAAAGTGGGACATAAACGCTTCCTTGGTATTTTCCACTGGACAGCAAGGTCTTCTCCTGACCTTGAGTGGGCGAGCAGAGAGCCTGGTGAAGCGGCCTGTGTGCTGCCCCACACAGCTCCCCTTGTGCTGGGGCCGCCCACCACATTCCTCCCCGCCAGCATCTGCTGCTCCGCGAGAATCCCCTCCCCAGCCCCGAACATCTGGAGCCACGCTCCTGCCTGGCAAAGGCTTTTTTTCTAGGCACGGACAGATCCCCAAGGACCCGCAGTTTCCAAAAATAGAATCCTTCTCATATTTTGTACAAATCCCACACTAAATTACCTTTCTGGGCTCCCAGCTGAGCCTGTCAACCCAGGACCTGATTTCTGGCTTTCTGAGGTGTGGCTCCTGCCCGGAACCTGCTCAGAGCCCCCACTGCCCTCAGTTCAGCTCCGTGAAGTCAACAGAGTTATTTCCAGCAGCTGCCAGCAATCTGTTCCCAGGCACTCCCTTCCCTGAGCAAGGGGATTGATGCTAATCTGGCAGCCAAAAGCTGCCTCCCTCTACTCCAGTGATTTAGAGCTCAAAGGTCATTTTAGATTTTTAAGAACATGCTTCATGTCCTAATTCTGCTTTTTATCCGTGCACAAAGAAACACCCTTCGCATCAGGCTGCTACCTTACTCGCCAAGAACAACTGTGGGGTTCTGAGCAATCGCTAATTACACTCCTTGCTTTCATCCACCACAAATGCAAGTGGAAACCGTGGTTACGCTTGAATTGAACCAAGTCCTTGGAAGTTCAAGTGAAGAGGGACAGGCAGTTAGAGAAACTGCAGGTGCTGCCAGAGCATCAGCAGAGCCGGGGCAGGGGGTACCTGCCACTTCCGCCTCTGGCTGCTTTCTGCATTTCCACCACGAAGTTTTCGCACTCTTTGTATCCGTCTGCAACACAGACCCTGCTCTGTGCTCTGAGCCAGCAGCCCCCGAATGTGAGAGCAACACAAGAGCTTTGGGAAGAGGTGGAGACAGCAGGCAGGGTGAGAGTGCAGAGATGCCACAATGAGCTACTGTCACTCTGTCCCCATATCCCTGGGCTGGTGTTTGGGTCCTCCTGAGCACACTTCACATCAGAAGTTTTATTTTAACAACACCGCAGAGGCCAATTCTCTCCCGAGCAGCTAGAAATCATAAAACGACAGGGAAGTCCCACACCCCCACTGCGCAGCTTGCTGCTCCTTCCCTGGAACGGCTCCAGTTCCCATTCTTGGAAACAGCTCTTGGCCACTGGAGAGAAGAAACTTTTCTGCTCTCTCCACCCATCTGACTCACTGCTCCCGAAACACTCCTGCAAAGTCCCAGTCTAGGATGCGAAAGTCAGGGTCCATGCGGTGTGACTCTGGGTGCAGCATCACTGGGATCTCGATTTTACAAGCTGTTCTTTCAGGTCTGGCAGCAAAACACACACCTTGGCAATTTCCAGAGAAACAAATCACAGCAAAGTCAAAGGGAAGCTTGACTGGCATTTATGCTTTTCCTGAAGTGAGGAAACCCTGACATCCGTCTTAACCCCAGGGAAAGCTCCTTGTACTAACATTATTGTGCTGCTCAGGATATGCTGTAGGATTCATACACACTGAAAGACATTGACTCTAATTTTTTCTATAAACTTTTCTTCCTCTATCGTCTATGATTTCTCCAAAAAAAACAACGTAGTGATGCTCACCATGGCCTCAGGCAGTAGCAGTATTCGACCCAGTGATGGGACGACCTCTCACAGTAAAATCCCACATGATGCAGCTTTATCTCAGTGATGTGCACAAAGATCTCCGCTTCCTCAGCGACAAAAAATACTGGAGGCCACCCTTCAGCTCATTATGATTTTACGAACACAAAGATGCAGTCAAGTGAACTCGACTGAACGTGCCAACAGCCACGACCTCGTGCCCCAGCGAGGTGACAAAACAAGAAGCTGCAGCTGAAGCGCTGCTGGTGTTGTTGGCGGCGTTGGGCTGGGCTGGGACACTCACGCCGCTGAGGACGCTGCCGTGGTGGTGGCTCGCAAGGTCGACTCTGTGCTTTTGTAGCCTCTCTACCCAGCACAGCTCTGCTGGTGACACACCTTTTCCTGTCCCCGAGGGACAGTGCTGAGCCTGAAGTCTAGCTTAAGCCAAATACAGAAAACAGGAGAGAAGGTTTATTCCACCTGGTATTATAATAAAACAGATGATGCTGCAAGGTTACATATCAAGAGAGCTCTAAAGAGCCTGAGTCTCACGAGCCAATACCCCACTCTTGATAAGCTAAGCAGAGGAGAGCAAGTACGAGCAGCATATAAAGCTTTGCACATCTCATAGAGGCCTCAGATCCTGAGCTGATTAAAGACCAGGAAGGCCCCAGCATAATTCAACTCAGTGTTAAATTACTTTTTGCTGCTTTAACAATCCAATTTATGCTGCTTGCTGGGTCCCAACAGCGCGTGTGTCTTTGACAGCCCCGTGCAGTGTCTGTGCCAAGAAGGCAGAGGCAGCACAGGGACAGCGCAGCGCTCTGAGCTCCATCCTCCAACAGGACAGCTCCAAATCAGCTCTATGGCCACTCAGTTCGACAGCTGAGCAGCAGCAGGACCGCAGTCACTGCGAGTATCAGGAAAAAATTCTTCACAGAAAGGGTTGTGAAGCACTGGAACAGGCTGTGCAGGGCAGTGGTGGAGTCACCATCCCTGGAGGGGATTAAAAGATGTGTAGGCAAGGTTCTTAGGGACATGGGTTAGTGCTAGAGTTACGTTATGGTTGGACTTGAGGATCCTGAGGGTCTCTTCCAACCGAAACGATTCTATGATTCTGCTTCAGTAGATATACTGGTTCTTTGAACTGCTCACCTTCCTTCCCATAGGATCCTGTAATTTAAGCAGCACAGGAACTTACCTACACTACAAAACTAGAGAGTTTAATAAGTCAGCTAAGAATTCAGTTGTGATTATTAGTTTGTGCTAACTTTAATAAACTGCCTAAAACCACACTAGATCTCAGTTAAATCTATGTGCTTGTTCCAACAGTCTCCAGAAATAAATGCTTTGTTAAAAATCGGAGTATGATTGCATGAGTATTTTGATGCAAACCACCCGATGGCCAAACAGAAACATCTTGCAAGAGCCATTTGGAAAAATCTCTAGAACTGATTTCTCTGAAATCAGCTTCAGGTTTTCCCATAATTCTCATGTCACTCCATATGGACTCCTACTCAAGTGCATCAGTGTCACCATGACAGACAAGTTCCTCGTCCTTCCCTCAGGCCAAATGACAGGACAGGCTTCTCCATCTATGTTAACATGAGAAAAGCATCTCAGGTTATGATTCCTCCTCAAAATCTTTCTTTCAGCACATCTGCACATGGGTAAACATGCTGAAGGAGCAAATCCCACTTATGTAGATGTGTCTGTGACACACAGCACGCACAGCCACGCTATTTACTGCAACGTGTCCCTGACAAAGCTGGTAGTGGCAGCTCTGCTCGGTGTCAGCACAGCTGCGTGTGGGACAACACGTTCGTAACAAAAAATCCAACTAAATTCATCGCAACAGTGAGCTCTTTAACTGGTTTGCTATAACACTCTAAACAGAGGCATATAAGGCAAAATTTCCCAAAGTATAAATTTCAAATATTTTTAGAATTTAAAGGCTAAGCATTTTTTTTTAAATAAAAATTATTATTCCTAACATTTCAAACACTAAGAATCCCATCCTGAAAAACAAACCATTCTGCTTTCATTATCTGGACAGATTTGGCAGAGCCAAGGTAATTAAACTCCCATGTGTTCATCCACCAGACTCCAGAGCTCCATTCAGAGCCGGGCTCTTCCTCTGCAGCAGCACCGGCTCTGTTGTGCTGCCTCCTGGCCAAAGGCCAGAACCTCAGCATTCATGGTCTTTCCACTTAGGAATATACCAGCAGTGGGGTTTCTTAAGCTGTATCTTTGAAATGGCAAAAAAAGAAATTAGTTTTTGAGAAATTTTTTCTAGCAAAATGAGTATCTAAGAAATACCTGCTGCCATTTCAAGGTGTCTAATTAACTAATAGCTTTATTGCAAGGCAAACACTCATTCTTACAAGAAAGAAAAAAAAAAAAAAAGAAGCAACACTTGCACGTTAAGAGGAGCTATTGAAGGCAAGTCTCAGTAAATTCCAGAATAATTTGATTAGGGGTTAATTATATTATCTTGAGAATAATAAAAGAAGATTGAAGATTCTGTAACAGTCTGAGTATTTTGATTTGGGTATTTCTTTTTGTTTTAAGATACAGCAAAGCAGCTAAAATGCTCCTACATTGATTCCTTGCTTAAGCTTAGGACATCTCAGTCCTTTTTATTTTCCTCAACATTTATGGCTTCTGAAGCTAAAGGTGGGAGACAGAAGAGTTTCTTATCATGACAGCAGACACCAAGATTTAGGCTGTCATTGGACTACATCACCACTTTGAAGGAATAAAGTTCACTGAATCACATGAATCAGGCAGCAGCCCATGTCATCAAAACCAAAAGCTCCATCCCATCAAGATCCTCCTCCAGTCCCTGGTCTTTATCTCTGTGCCTGAACAGCTCACCCAGCTGGGACCAAGCCCAACTGGGCTGGTCACTGTGCAGCTGGAGGTGGGTCCTGCTTGTGAGGCTGATGGATAATTCGCCATCTATCCCCGGTTCCATGCTATTCTGACTTTACAGAGCCATAGGGAGCTCACGAGTGACTGCAACAAGGCAAGTGTAGCTTGAAATATCAGCCCAACGCTGTAGGGATTAAATCCCTTGAGGCCTCAACTTACCTTGGCTGGAAACATTCACGCAGAAATAAATGCCGTAGATCTGATACACGTACAGAGTTCCCGGTTTCATGAACATTGCTGCATTTCGTTGAGTTTGCTTCCCACCTTTTGAGTGGGAAGCTTCATCTTCCCCACCCAGATAAGCTTCTGTTTCAACAATCCTCCCCCAGAGTTCTCTGCCATCAGGAAGTTTGCGAACTAAAATCTGAAAGAGAGGTCAGAGTGCATCAGTTAGCAACCTTCTGTACAAAATAAACCAGAATGCAAGAGTTGTGGAAACAAAGCTGGAAAAAAGGACCTGATGGTGCTGCCTGCTCTCCTCTCCCCTCCATCCAGCAGTCTGGTCTGTAACGTCACCTTCTTCAGCCTCTACTGTCCAGGTCACAGCCCAAGACAATAAGTTCCTACCTGTCATTCACCCCACAAAACGCCCGGAGTGTCTAGATGTGGCAGCATGATAAAGAACCAATTTATGATCCTATATACAATAAAACACACAGGGCTGCTTTTGTGGTTATTTTCTGTACTGTCCACCCCAATCCACCAGGTTTAAGGCAAAAAGCGTCACCAATATCAACCATGAAGCATCATGATTCTTTAGATTAGAAGAAATATGACAGTGGCACAATTAAATAACTCCTATTATTGATAGTCTTTCTCCATAGAGATGTTTCAGATGAGTCCTAGTCCCTAACCACAGATAATCCTGACCAGGGTGAGTATTGATGTGAGTTCTGTACTCTCTGCAGCACAGAGAGGGGCAGTGCAGGAGAGCTGGGAACTGGCTTCAGGCAACAGCCCATCTCTGTTATTACAGCGTGTTCCTTGCTGCTGGTACCTCCTTAAATAAAACAAAGCAGATGCAGAGGAACAAAAAACACAACAGTGAAAAGATTATCTTTAAAAATAAAACAATCCATAAACTTTGTACAAAGTTTCTTGTGGTTTGACCTGATTTCTAAACTTATTTTACTTAACGTGTGTTTAAGAAATACTGTGGTAGTCTCATTCAGGCAACAGCTATCAGATTAATTACACTATATTCAGCACTTCCATATTTGAAAACCAGCCATTCAAAAATGACCTTCGAAAACCAAAGCTTGATTCCCAGCAGATGTTTGTGCTGGGTTGCCGATGCAGTTATTACCCAGCCCAGTACGGATGCTCCAGCACAGCTGCCAATGCTGCAGCTCTGGTGTATCCTGGTTTCCCTACAGCACTTCTCAAATTATTGAAAGCAATCAGTTTATTGTTTTTATGGAAAAGGCAGTGACTTCAGAAAAGCACTGGTATTTAGCAGCTGCCTGTAGACACCAAAAACACACCCATGTGGCCACATTCCTCTTTCAATATGGTAAAATGGTTAGGTTATGGTTTTTAAAACATGCAGGCATTTCCCTGACTCCTCAGACACACCAAATATTCACAGTTAAAACAGTTTAAAAATGGTGATCATTCACAATACCTCACAGTAAACTATTTTATAGAGGTGTTTATTTCTCACTGAGGATGTATCTTGGTGTTATGACCATTCACGTTGAGAGGTCATTTATTGCGTGTATGTTTTTGGGTATTTGTTTGTTTCCAAGAACTCAAGTATCACGTTTAAGTTAAGCAATATTAATATACCAAGCACCTCCAAAATTTAGTAGAAAGAAGATAATGAATTAAACACTAAATTACCGATAAGAGTTATAATTCTAAGAAAACAAGAGAATACACTGAGTCATGGGAGACTGGGAGTGATACTTTAAAGAAAATCTAAAGATATAAATCATCTGGCTTGTAATTCTATGGCTAAGTAGGAAAAGTATTGAATTAGGAGTAAAGTATCATCTGCCCAGGGTACCTGAATGCAGAATGATACTGGAGTCATTAAGGTAACAAAAAATGCATCAAAACTGGGCAACTTCAGGTATTCTCATGTAGACCAAGTAAATATCACAGTAGGACAGGACACAGGCAATGTTTTTTTAGACATCATCAAATGGTGTTTTCTCACAAGAAAAGACTAAACTCTCAAACTGATCCAGAGCAAAATGCAAAGTCTTTTCCAAAGACTTATGCCTGAAAAACAAGGTTTTATCATGACTGTGAAGTATGAAGGTCAGTGTCCTTCCACAAGGATTAAGGTCCAGCAAAAAGGGGAAGCTACATCAAGTAAGAAAGCTTGTTAGGAAGAACTTCAAAAGGCAGCCAAAGGTTACAGCTGGAAAGGCGAGCCACTAGCAGGATGTCTATAAAGATACCAACCACACATCGGTAACAGAGAGAGGTTAAGACAGACCAGAAAAAAAACAGCAGGGTTAAAAAGCAGAGCAACAGCATCAGCTGCCAGCAAGACAGTATCCTTAGAAAATAACAATAAAAAAGCTAGACACAGTTCAACAGGCCAAAACTAACAGTTTGTGGAACAAATTCCTAAAGTTATCTAAACTAATGAGAACCCAGAGAATCTGTTCACCCTGTAGACAATAAAGGTACAAAAATACTCAGAGAAGATAAGACCATAGCAGTGAAACTAAAACCACATTTTGTAGCTGCGTTTAGGAGATCCCAGACTGAAACTTTTTATGGGGAAAACACCAGAGGAACTCCCGCCCATGGAAACAGTTTTTTGAAGGACTCACTAAGCAGAAGAGACACGTTTAATTTCGCTCACTCTTTCCACAAGGTCCAAAGATTCCTCAAAGTTTGTGCAATGGGATAAGGTAGAAGGTCCTTTCATGAACAGGTAATGGCTCGAATACCCAGAAACAAAAGACGGGAACAGCAGTTTTCAGAGTGAAGCGAGTTTAACCGTGGAAACCTGAACATCTTCACGCCCGCGCTGCCCCACAGGGTTGTGTTAGTAACCTCAGGACTGATCCAGAACTCACTGTGTGTACTGACAACGAGTTATTCACAACGGCAAAAATACAAGCAGTGTAGCATGAAAGATAAATTTCAAAGCATACAGGGCAGCAGAACAGAAAGTACCAAGCAGCCTGCTGAACTTGCAGGTAAGAATGAAAAATTCGAGCACAGTGGGTACTGGTGAAGAAAGGCCAAGGGCCTGCCATGCGATTAGTATCACAGGATAGAAAAAAAGAGGCAGGGAAGATGTTGCTGACTGCAGAGCATTACTTTCCACTGGGCTAAGCAAGAGCCAAAACCAAATAAATACCTGAAAAGAAAATAACAGGCCTGAAACAAACGTCAAACCACAAACGGCAACGTGCATTTCAGTAAACCAGAAAAAAAAGGGAGAAAAACTCCATAAAAACTAATACTGAAGTGTGACAATAAACCAAACCTGGAAATTTACTCCTCTGACTTAATCCAAAATAGATTTGGCTACTAGTCTTTAAATTCCACTGAACTTAACAAGAGAGGGAACGAGAGCGGTATTCCTAAAATAGCACAGCCCTGCAGTCAAATGGCAAAAAAATACATTTCACCCTTTTACACAAAGTTATTAGCCAGCACATGCTCCTGTACGGCAACCTCAGTGCTCACATCTTACCTGTCCCAGAAAGGCCTTGGCCAGACTAACACAGGGCTGGTTGAAAAAATCTGCTTCTAGCTGGGAAGGAGTTTTTTTCTCTATAGCAAAATATTTGCTGCTTTTTGGAGAAGAATCCACTCCAGGCGTAGCATTCGGGTTCTCCAAGGCACCAAAAGGAGGGAAGCTGGAGTTGCTTTGGAGAGCACTTAACTGAGCCAGCAGCTTTCTTTTTCTTGGCATCGTTCTAGAAAATTGATATAAACATAATCAGGAATACAAAGCTTATTTAAAAGTAACTCATTTTCGCAAACTCCTGTTTTTACACATCTCTCCATAACAATGAATCTAAAAGCTATAAGTAATTGGACAAGCTAGGCAAACTACAGAAGCAGGTGACAGATTTAGCTGTGTCTACATCAAGCTGGGCAAATATTGGGCTCTACTGATCCGCAAATAGAAAACTGCAGTTTGAGTATTTGTCTTTTAAGGACTGTGGATAAAAATCAACTCTGCTCCACTTAGCAGTAAAAATAAGTTTGCTGTTAGGTTAGGAAATTCAGACACAGAAAACAAAGACAAACCAGCACTATGTACTTTCAACCTAGAACTAATGTAATCTTTTGAGTGGACAGAAAAAAATAGGAAATAACCACCTCAAAAATTGTGCTGACTCTGAAAGTCCATAGAAGTGATGTATCAATCACTTTAAACGGGAATGTAACTGGATCACAATCTAAAACTCCACAGGACACAGACCATTTGAGCTGGAGATGTCCTATTTACAGCCACAAACTTGTTTATCATGCTGTAGAAATGTTTGTGTTAGAGCCTCCACAAAATAAGCTTTAAATTCAGCCTACCAGAAGGATGAAGAATAGTCTGTTCCAGTCAACAGTGTGTATTTGAGGCAACTGTGTAACCTGCGATTGTTCTTCTAGGTCCGTTGCCAATTCACTGTGCGAGCTTCAAAAAGTTAACGTTTCTTTTTCTGTGTCACAGTCCTTACACCTGTCAAACAGGAACAAACACTTACTCACTGTATAGAGCACTTTGAATGGGATTTTGGAGCTGGCAATCACGATACCAACAGTGCACCAACAATCTGCAGTTTGCTATTGGTCTAGCAAAAGACCATCGCCCAACTGGGGCACTGCTGGACATGGTTTTTAGCCCTTTTTATACAAAAGGCTATGAAAATAGTGTGGAATGCACTTTTACTGTACTGAATAAAGAAAAAGCTGAAACCAAACTTGTAAAATTTCCCCGTTGGCACTAAATATTAAAAGTGTCAGCCTCAAAAAAGGACTCTTAGAAGAGAAAGCAAAGACACCAGGTTTCAGAACATGCTGCATCAGTTCTGAAATTCTACCACACGTAGATATAAGGGAAAAAAGCAAAGGTTCAACATCATACATAATTAGACATGGAGAAAGAATCCTATATACAGCTTAACCTGCAAGGGAGGTATACACATAAGGAGCTGTTGCCACTTATTTTTCACAACATGGTCAGTTTTTAAAAATGACTGCAAAAACTTTCACCATCAAACCCAATCTTTATCTTTCTCACAAAGAAACATCCACCAGCAGTACTTCCCCTGAACTACACTGAAATGAATTCAGCACTGCTGTTCTCTGGGTCACCAGTGCCAGTTCCCCAGCAGTGTTACATTTCACCTCAGAAGAATCCAGACACAAACACACAGAATCACATTGGCACGACTGGCAGAGAGGTGGGATGTGTTTATTTTTGTTCTGAACATCTAATTCTTTATGGCAATAATTCAGCGATGTCAGATGCCTCAAGAACGGCCAGCTCTGTGCCAGGAATTCTGCTTTGAACTGTGGCTTTCACCTGGTGGGAACCGTTAAAAGATTTTGTCAGAAGTCACCAGCCTGTCTCAGACAAAGCTGCCTGGTGGGCTTCGTAAATGAGAGTTCTGCCCAGGAGAAAGGGTGTGAATAGGAAAAAGGGTTGCAAGAAGGAAGGGACGGAGAAGGAACACTGCCCCACGTCAGACTGACCCTCGGAAGGACTCATCAAGGGAACGCTCCACACTGAAGACAGCACCTCCAGACTCCTCTGACAGTATTAACTGGAACTTCCAGTTCATCAGCCGTACATAAAGCCACGCTGGAAACACGGCCAATTGGAGTGGAGCATTAACTCATTTGGTAATTCGTGCTCTTATGGAATGTGACATCAGAAACAGGCTCTGAGTTGCTTGGCACCTTATTGCCTTTCCAATTAAGTAATTCTTAAAAGCTGCAAGCACTCTCATGCAAATAATCCTACTGGCAGCCTTAGGGCACTTGCAATTTCTTTGCTATGGGCTGATCCTACACAGATCTCAGCATCTCCAACTCTCCCTAGAAACAGCAGCAGGAAACCACCTTATAGTCATGAGAAATGGGTCACATAGAGATACGATTGCTTTAAAAGCAAACACAAGGAACGAGGGGACTGCAATAGCATCTCAGAAACCCAGAAAAACCCCAGTTTACCCTTTGATCATACCAAGATATGAAACATAAAACTCTATGCCTCAAAGCCTGTCTGCACTTTCTATCAAGGATGTTGTCTGTATATAAAAATCCCTTCTTGCCTATGAAAACGCACACTGTAGAAGACAGTACCTACCAAGGGCCAAAGCCCCATGACCTTGGGAAGAGACAATCTCTTCACATGCAAGTCTACACACAAATTCTGAAACTCTTCATTTCTATCTAGATTTTCTTGTTTGTATAGTAAACAAATTCTACTTCTGTGCCTCAAATTATAATCAGCTGTGAGTTTAATCACATTTTTACTAATCTGGTTGTAACCAAAGTAGCTACAAGTTGCTAAGCATATGTGTGTATACATGCACAAAAAATGATATGGAAGACAGAAAAGGAAGATGGAGAGTTGATTAAGACTGCACAAGTGCCTAACTGTTCAGGACTGCTGGGCTAGTCTCAGGCAAGTGTTTAGGGACCCTGCAAGCCAGAATCAAAAAGACACTGAAAATCTGTGTAAAATACAGCTCTGCAGCAGACACTCCTGGAGTCAAGGCACAACTGAGTCTGCACAGGCTTCTTTAACCCTTCTAATGACACCGCATTTGTAGGTATTTCCTTATGTATTTAATGAGCTTTCACTACAAGGAGGTTGTCACTCCTAGAGAGACAACTCCTTGTACCAGTTCCCAGTTGTACAGATTTTATGTGGGAATATATGAAGGGTCAATGCTGGGTCAGACCAAACCACACCTCTCCCTGTATCCTGCTCTCCAGCAGGGTCAAAAGCAGGAGCCCAGGGAAGAACAGAACAAGCACACAGTGCTGCTTCACACATGCTCCACAGCTCTAGGCCGGAACCTTCTGACCCAGGCACAGCTTCTGTGTACTTAGCAACTGTGAGTTTACGCAGTCTTCCCTGAGCCTGTGTAAAACAGTCCAAACTGAGACTTTACTGACGAGGAAAGCTACACAGAATTAGTTATTACAGCTCCAAAAAAATGTGTGTGAAATTAGGACTGCTGTCCACCCACAAGAATCAGTTTACATTTGCAATTCTTCACCCTCAGCCCTCTCCTTTACCACCTCAAATAACATAAAGCCAGATGAAAATATTGTTTTCCCAGGTCATTTACAAAACATCCCTGTGGCACTTCAGTGGTGACCTCCAGCTGCCACAAGGGCTGCCCACTTACTCACATCCTCTCTCCTTTCTTTGCACAATTTATTTATGACAGGGAAGCCCCTTATTATGTCAAGGGCTGCTCAGATGTGAGCTCCTGTTTAAAAGCTTCCTGAAATCTGAGTACACACTGTAAGCCAGACCTCTTAACATACTTAGACCTTCAGAGAATTCCAGCATTTTTTTAAGGCATGACTTTCCCCTACAAAAGCCACACTGGCTCTCCCACACTATATAATCTTTATGCAGGTGTCCATCAATTCTACCTTTCTATATTTTCTACTAATTCAGTTGTTGGTGGTCAAACTTCCAGGTCTGCAGTCCACAGATTTCACCAAGAACCCTCTTTAAAAAGCAGTGACGCATTTGCTGCTGAGACCATCATTAGCAGCACTGTCCCTGGGGACTTCATCTGGTTTGGCAACTTGTTCCTGCCTGTTGTCTATTTGTTCCATAACCTCATATACAGACACTCCATTTAAAGCCAGATCCTTCGATGAGTTCTCAGCAAGAACGATTTCCATCCACCTTTTCTGTCTAGTCTGACCTACTAGTAACCATAATTAAGTTAGTACTGTATAGCTTCCCGGAAACAGTGGGAGAAGCAGGCAAAAAACCCTTTTTGAAAGAAGAGTGCAGGCAGGAGCTAATATACTATAAAGTCACTCACTCCACAGACAGACTTTGACACTATGTGCAAGCCTACTAACACCTCAAAAGTATGGCCAAATGAATGGTTTTATTCACCTTACTGACTGCTGGGGATATAATCTCGTGCAAGACGTCCTTGCAATTCCAGTCCTCACTCCTACTGCCCACGAGACATCTTGAGCTTTTTGGAATAAAACTTACTCATCCTTCTGTAAAGAACAAGGAAGATAAAAATGAGGGATAGTGATGAAAAGTCATGAAAACCCCTAAAAGTCTTCACAGCAAAATTATGCTCCATTTTGGTTGACTCTCTTAAACCATTTTGGTTTGTTCTGTTTCCCCTCCCCCCCACATTCTAGCTGTAATTTTTACTGTGTGCCAAACTTGCATATTAAATGAAAGCAAACATTAAATATAATACTAACAATGTATGTTAGCAGGCTTAGCCTCCTGAGATTGAGTTAACCAGGCCAGAATTTAGTTAACCGAGGCAGCATTTAGAGAGGCCACAAACACAGATTAGGAAATGGGCGTAAGGATTCAAAATCATCTGCAGTTTGGATTTTTTCTGCATATCTACATTATTTTTACTGCATGTACATCACGTATATTGAGCTAATCATCCATTCTTTTCCATCTATATGATGGAAGTAAGAACGTTCCTGATTTGTAACGCATCTTGAAAGAGCTATATAACAACTAGTTACACTTAAGTCTTAGGTACCCATCTTATAAAATGACCCTAGAAAAAACATTCCTCCCCCAAATCTTAATACTGCATGTGAAATAATTTAGTTTTGGCATAGGGGTTTGACTCAATGACCAAAGGTGTTTCACCAAAGCCTTTGTTAATGCACTGACAAAAAGGAAACTTCTGACTCAAATGCTCAAACATCTGAACAACATCCACAAAGAAAGTTTCACTTCAGAGTTCCTGTTGAAGTACCAGTAACTTAAAGACCAGGAAGAAAACGATAAACAGCAAAGATACAAAGATTTACCTGCAAAAGGATCCTGGAGTTGCTCCCTGCATGAGCATGGAAATAGAGGGCTCCCTCACACCTGCTCCTGAGTCAGCCCTAGGCTCAGGCTCGGAGGAAAGGACCTGCTCCACATCTAGTTTTAAAAAGGAGAACCGTGTGAAGTCCTATGATAAGGTTTTGACTTAAAGATAAACAGATTATTTCCTGCAGATTTCAGGTCAAGCTACTTAAAGAAGGGCCTTACTATTCATGCTTTGCACAGAGAACCTGAGCCCTCCAACAAAACCATGAGGAGCGAATTGCAGCCACACTTTTGTGATCAGCCATGAGACAGGCTCAGTCCCAGCAAAGGCGCTGCTCCAGGCGATTAAATTGCTACTGATTCAATGCACATGCTATGAGCCTCTCTCCTTAGCAAGAAGGTCCCTTTCTTCTGCTTTCAGTCAGAGGAAAGACTTGTCCTACATTTAGCAATTCAGGATTAATCCTTGTTGCAGAAACACTATTTGTGTGTACTTTGCATTGCATTACCAGATGCTCTTAAATTATAGTAAGAAAACAGAACACTGGGTCAAAGCCTTAACAGATGATGGTCTGCAGAGATACAAGTGTAACTGCAGGTGAAGATAAATAGCTGATGTAATGGCCACTATGATAGTGGTGGACATTTTCAAACACTAGAACAAAGCCTTCAGGCCCTATATAAACAAAGAAGGATCTGAGCAGAGAGGATGATTTCCCGCACAGCTTCAGATAATATGCCGTGACAATAGCTTGCTAATGGCAAGTGAGACAAAACTCTTTTGATGATATAACAGAGGAACAAAAGCAAAAGTCTCTTCTATAAAAAGATGCTTCCAGGAAACCAGCAAATCACTGGTGACTGTGGATGCTTTGAAAATCTGAGTCAGACACAGATTTGAACCAGTGGGGTGCAAAGGCGCTCCCCTTATGCCACAGTAGCCTTGTTTCTAACAAGGCAATCTTTAGAAAAGCCTCAGTTTTTTGTAACAAGTTTGCAGCAGATTTCTATGGACTGGGTGTTTCTCCTCCTTACAATGTCCAAACCACACCGCTTTTCTGACACATCTGTACAGCTGCTGCTCTTCCAGAACTTAACAGGGAAACCACTTTTCTCCCAAAAATCTCTACAGCACATATTGTCAATTCTGTAATTTGTTTACTTAATTATGTACAAAAACGACACAGGAAGCTCTCTGCAGAACGAAATTGACACGAGCACCGGGAAATCACAGCACAACCTAATTCAACCTGCAGTTGTGCATCTTGTTTACCCAGCTGATCACACACCTCTTTCTCCCGGTCTGAACCGTATTCAGAAAATGGGGATGTTAGCTTTTCCTCAATGTTTATTACATAGTCTTTGCAATGTCTTTGATCCACAACGTGCATGAAATAGCTTTGGCAGTATTAGAAAAGGTAATTTCCACACACAGGCCTGTTGCACAGCAATGAGCAGCACTGATAGCCATGAGGGCAATGCAAAACCCTCACAGCTTTTTCAAGGAAAGCATTTACAACCTCTGCTGGTGAAACCTTTTTATGCAAAAAACGGTTAATGTGGCACTAATCAGAGGCTAGGCGCGCACAGTTTTTACACAGTACTGGTTTTAAAGGGAGTCAGGCCTCTGAGCAGCAGCTGCAGCGGGGAGAGGGGGCGGCCCCGGCAGCGCCCGCCGCGCTCAGCGAACCCGCTCGGGTCCGGCCGGCCTTGCCGGGCCCGGGAGCCCACCGTTAGCAGCCGGAGCTCCCTCACCCCGCCCCGGCCCCGCCGCACACGCACCTGCCGGGGCCTCCCCGCGCCGCCGCCGGCCGCTTTCCCGCCTCGGCTGTACCCGCCGCGGGAGGGCGCGGGCAGGCCCGGCCCGCAGGCCCGGCGGAACCAGGGGCTCGCCTGAGGGGCGTGCCCGGCGCGGCGTGCGGGGAGGCGGGCCCGAGACCGGGGAAGCGCCGGTGGAGCTGTGTTGTGATTCCAAAGCCGCATCGTGTTTTATCTGACACCTCGCTCTGTAGATGGCCATGGTCCCAAATGAGATTGATTTATTGCCGTTTCTCTGAGCTCGCTGGCTCTCTTATCGCAGCTCTTGATTTCTGGAGCGCAGATCCTCTGTAGGCCATCTTTGAACTCTCCCTGGTTTTCACCATCTACTCTCACACTCCTTGCTGTTTCATATTAATAATACTAGAAAAATAAAGGGGTGAATATACATTCGAATGAATATGAATGGTCACAAGCTGGGTTTATAGACAGCTGTATTAATTATTCCCTCAGCTCCCCAAGTAACAAGTATCTGGCCTGCTGAAAAAAAATGGCTTCAGCTTTTAACCAGATGGAGCATATGGTCAAAATAGGGTCAGAATATGATTGTCCTCACAACTTTCTGGAGACATGCAGGAGGTTGTTGGTTCATAAACAAATATTTGCACGAAGAATATGAGGGAAAGTCTGGTGGATCAAAATGGATTCATTCCCATTTGTATAATAAAATACTGATTCCAGGCTAGCACTAGCTAGGACAGCACCAGCTACAAGCCAGCCATGCAGAGAAGGAATACTTAGTGTCCACCCCTTCATAAATTTTGAAGGAAGAGGATAAATTACATTACTGACTAAAATTTTAGGAGGCGTGAAAAACTTTGGAGGTGCAGCCATGTGTGCAGGTGGCTAAGGGTGGCCTTATGGAGGCAGAAAAGTGGACTAACAGTCTGGTGGTAATTTAAAGTGTGAGGAAGCTCGATAAAAAGCTTTGATGTTCCTGTAAACCCTGAATTGAACCCAGAATTTCAAAATTTTACTACTCCTGTTTAATAAGAAGATGTAAAAAAATCCCCAAACCAACCATGAATGGAAGAAATTCAGAGCCTGTTACACAACATTCATTCTTTTTGACCACGAAGAAACAGCCAATGTACTTTGGAACCCAAAACATCAAGAATGCACTGAAAAGCCCTTAAATCATTGTTGTGAAGCATGATAGCACTGCTACTGTAGTGGTGTAAAAAAGAAAGGGAAGGAAACATGCGTACATCTTGACGTTATTGATACTTTAATTGGAGATCTCTGTATGATTTTTCAGTCAAAATGGACAAAGATAAGCCCACAGAAGTTAAGATTCCCTGAAGAGACCTTGCCTGCTGGCTGTATAAATGCATTTAACTCCAGTCTGAAATCAGCTGTTTGTGTTATTGGCAAAGACAACAGGAGAAGTTTTTAAAAATCATTAACAGTCTTGACTGAGTGTCTCCAAAAGAGCATCCTGGACTTCCTGACTTGCATGGTTCACATCCCAGCTTTAATGTGGAATTAATATAAGAAAGGAAGAGCAAGAAAGTGCATGAAACAGAAGATAACCAAACATCAAACTGGCCTTTCAGCAAATTCTAAAAATTAAAGGAGAAACTAAGCAAGAATGAGAGATGTGGGAAGGATTTCCTGGGGTCAGACTAGTTCAGCACTGCAGACTTTCTCCTGTGGGAGTCTGTGGGACAGGCTCTGTGAGGAATGCTGGCTTCTTTGGGCACGGATCTATTTCATGCCCAAAGGAAGTATTTAAAGCTTTTAGTGCCTGAGGAATGTGAATCGCTCCAAGCTACGGCATATGCCATGTTCTTCATTTGTCCAATAACTTCACTGTTACAGAATCAACACCTAAAATAGCCTCCTGTAAAAGCTGATCTGTTTGGGAAGATTAAAGTTTCACTCCCTACTGCATAAGTGTTTGTTTATTTGTTTGTGATTTTTTTCTTTTTTCTTTTTTCTTTTTTTTTTTTTTAATGTGAGAGGAAAGGATTGGAATCCATGTTTAGAAAATCTGGCTTTCTGAGACTCGGGGTGTGCAGCACAGTGCATGCATACAGTGTGCTGGGCTTTGCTTGGAGCAAAAACTGTGTTTGCAGAGTGGTTCCCTACAGCTTCCAGGATATTCAGGTTGCTGACTTACTGTCCTTTTACAGTGAGGACGGCAGGTCAGCATGGAAGCAGAAGAAAGCAGATGACTCTCTGTGTAAGATACCAAATCAAGCTTCAGCGGTATCTGCTAAAAGCCTCCTCTGTCCAATTAGAAGAAGACATGGAGTCAGTTCTCCACCAAAAGCCATTGCCTGACCACTTCTCATGGCCTCTCTGCTCTCGCCAGCGTTTGCAAGACAGCTGCAACATTTCGTGAGCCAACTATTGAAGAATTCCCTTGGATGAAAACGCTCCAAACAGCACAGGGGTTTTATGACATCCACTCCTGGCCTCTCCTGACATCCAGTCTTGGCTGCTGTTCCTACTTATCCATGACTGCCAGTGTGTCTTTTTCAGAGCTATTTCCAATCAGCGTCTGTTCAAGGTACACACAACCCTCAAATTAGTACCAGAACTAAGCAGCTACTAGAAGGGAGAGGTGCTCATAGCTACTTTGGTATCTCCCACACCCAAGCTGAGCCACAGATCAAATGTCTAGTTCTGTGAAGCAAGCCCATTCAACTCATTATGTAAGCAGATGTGTATGTTTTATTCTAAATTCGGTGACATCCATGGTGGATACTGTTCTACCTGCTTTGCAAAGAATCCTAACAAGTGCATTGCATGTAATGGGAAAACACAGTAAATTAACAGACCTCCTGGGAACCTCAGCTCTGGACCAGAGAGAGCAGGCAAGTCCTATTTAGTAACATATTAATGGATCCTACGAAGGTGTTTGGTTTGGTTTTGTATGTAAGACATTTTTGTTCTCTGGCAAGACAGAAATGCTTGGCTTTACAGGATTGCTCAGTGCAGAGAAACAAACGCAAAAACGAAATGAGCAGGGCAGACTGCTGGGCTCTGCCCACTGTGTCTGCAGGACGGATAGCTTACATGGCATCCCCAGTGAAACTGGTTTTGGTGGTGCTGTGAAGGACAGCCGTGTCTGGGGTCTCTCCCAGCTGCATAGGACAGGAACAGTGGGAAGCTGGAGACTGAGTCCAAAGGCTGGGCTGAACTAGGAGGAGGTTGAGAAGCACAAGATGGAGCTGCCCAAGCCATCAGCCAAGCTTTTATAAACACAGTAGTTTCTTTTCTGAGGGTGTTCAAGACAGGTCAGCATTTCCTAAATCAAGAGGAGTCGTACTGCAAGCATGCCTTATAAATCAATCAAAACAGAAGAAGCGTATACATGAGAGTATGGGGGGATTTGTGTATATATGTATATGTACGTATCTGTGCATGTGCGCAGAGTCAGAGCATTGCAAACCTAAGAGCTATTAGTGACCTCCAGCACTGCCCCTGTGCTGAGAGTGCTCAGAATCTGCTTGGATGCAGGGAAAATGCCAATTTAAGAAATTTCACTGGCTCTTTGCCCCCAGCCACTTATTCTTGCCTCTCTCCTTCATGGCAGTTTCCCTTCCTCTGTACCAGTACAATAACTTGCAGAGCTGTGCCTAAAGCAGCTCCCTGAACTGGCTGAGGTTAACATCCCTTCTATGTGCTGCTGCTATCATGTCCATACTCTCGGGAGCTGAGGAGAAAGTAACACAGGAGTTACAGTTTTTCTGCATCCTGTGCAATGTCAGCATGCCAGCTGCTGGCAGTAGTTCAGATAAGCTCCACCAGTGTCTCATGACAGATGAAAAACGTCCAAATTAAGATGCAGTTGAGCTGATGATGAGTGTTTATTTTTACAGGAATAATCCTCTGCTCTTTGCAAATGCAGAAGAGCTGCTGCGAGTCATTTCACTATATACTGGTAACCACCACAGGGATCTTTGCAAAGGTGATGCTCATATGAGTATACTGGGATAAAGGGTAATAGTTACTAGCTCCCCTGTGAAAACAACAGAGCATTTTCCAAAGGTGACCAGAAGTTATGTCCTGAAAGGGACCCAGTCACGCTCTCTCCTAGGGGCTTGTTACAAAGTTGGGTGAACAAAGACTGAAAAGAAAGTGGCCTAGAAAGCAGTCCAGAAAGTGGCAGGATAAAAAAGAAACAGAGAATTCATACATAGACTGCGGATCTTATTTCCATAGGACCCTGTGGGTACTAAAGCACTGTAGGGGTTCAAGAACATTTTGAACAAATACCAGAAAGAAAAGTCTGTCCAAGCTATTAAACACAGACACACCATCTATAACTCGGGAAGTCCCACAGCCACAAAATGCTGGGTCTGGTGGAGTATTTAAGAGAAATATGACTGTATGTTTGACCTCTTTTTATACTGTCTGTAAGCTTTTGCAACTGGCCACTGCTGGAGGTAGATATCTTCTGCTCGGTGGATCTGTTATCTGACTCATCCAGCTCTTAGAGACGTTCTGCAGGAGTCACAATTGTTTTACTTATCCTGCTTAGCTGATCTCTTCTAATAAATCTTAATTCATCCAGACAATGCTCAGAAGGTGAAAGAAAATGTTCAAAGAGGAAAAATGCCCCAAATCATCTTCATTGAAACAGGACTGCCCATCCAGACCCTGTTGTTTGCCATCACAGACATCCAAATTTAGGAAATGTATGGGCGTGGGCATATTTAGAGTCATTGACCACAGGCATGACATAGCGCTGGTTGCTAAAACTGACCTGAAGTTGTTTGCCTTGCAGGATATGGTGAGGAGGCTTGGATTGAATATCATTGACTAAGGTCACAAGAGTTAAGCTTGAAATAGCAGAACTTGAGAACATTTGGGATGTAAACAGGTGACCGGAGGGAGTATGCCACAAGCTTTTTGCAAGGGATAATCATTGACCAGAACCGTTGGCACGTAGGATCTGATCTGAGAAGGGCTTTACTGCCTGTGTAACAGTGCTAGCAACACAAAGATTAGCTCTGCATTCACTGCAAGTTAATTATATCCCTAGTGATCTGTAACTCCATCTTGTATGTCCTCATAGATTAAGAGAATGATTACAAATGCTGCAAGAGAGAGGCTTGTCTTAGGGCTCACAATCCAGAACAAGAGGCAGAGACCTCCCTTTCTAGTGGTTTGTCTTTCAAGCTTAGTTGTTGTAACTAAAATTTTTGTTATGTTTCCCTTTTAACCTTCTTTCCCAGGGTAAGAAAATTTATGCGCTCACGTTATCTGTATGTCTGTCTCTTTCCCTTCTGAATCTGTAGATTTTATAAACCCTGATTTCTAGATGGAAGGGAAAGAGCTGGAATCATGTCCTTCCTTACAAAAAAGAAACAAGACTGTGCTCAGCAGTTCCTTGCACTGTTTGAAGTGTTCTAGGCAATCAGCACAGACGGGCTGGCCAGCCAGCCCATGCTGCCTGTGGGACACAGGGGGTAGATGATGTGTGGGGGGAATAGGGGAGCTGGCAGCATTGCAAGGTCCTCAGGAGGACAAGAGGAGACAGAGGTTATTGTGGAAAGGAAGGGAAATGGGACACAGGAGCCTCGGAAGCTGTGCTTTGTTCTGCTGCCCAAAATGCAACTTAAACATGACAGTTCTGCAGTGTCTGTCTGAGGTCCCATTTTAAAAAGAAAAGTGTTCTTGAACCTTAAAATCTGTCTTCAAACAAATCCCTTAGGTTTGATGTGATAATTTGCTGCTGCAGGATTTCCCAGAAAAATGCAGACAGCCTGAGCTCCGGGGTGAGAATTCAAGCAATTGGAAAGCAGTGGGGTGCACCCTCTGCATATCAATTTTTCAGTTGGCATCAGAGTTAGTGTTCCCGTTCCAAGAACTGCCACTGAAAACAAACTCCTTGTTTTGAAGAGATGGGAACTCAGATATTCCCAGGGAAAAAAAAGTCTGGGGTCATCAATACAATATAGGTAAAGTTTGCTTTTGCATGTGAATCACTTGTGCTTTCTGCAGTGCTCACTCATTTTTAATGTCTCTGTCCTTACTCGCTGCTTCAGTCAAGACAGTGCTGTGTTGCAGCTTTGCTGCGGCTTTTACCTTAGGAATGTTAAAGAAAGAAGCAAAGAGATCATACTGGGAAACCCCCAATATAGATTTAGTTAATAATGAAAAATCAGTCCCTTTGCTGAGAGATCTTACTCTGTTTGAGGTGGTAGCTCCGCCAAACCAATGGGGAACACTTTTTGGCAGTATAAACTGGATCTCTATGTAAGTGGTTTTTAACAGGCTTTGAAGGTAAATCAAGTGCTTGAGGAATCATCCCTGCTGAGCAACAGCTCCTGAAATTGGGCAAAGATGGTGACTGTGCTCCAGCTCTTCCAGGGCCTCCAAGCCTCTCTGCAACCAACTTTCAAATGACCTTGGCTAGAGAACTGAGATTAAATCCAAGACACCTTCTCTGCCAGGCAGTGCTATTGTTAACGCAACCCTGCCTGTCACTCCTGTACATTTTGGGGGTGATTACACAGAAATCAGCAATCCCCTAGTGCATCTCTACCCTAACCAAAGGTCTTGGCACTCACGAAGCTGATGATTTAACCAGCGCTGCTGAATCTGGTTCTGCCTTTCTGCTGCCATGGGTGGCCAAAGGAGACGTTCAAGAACTGAAACCAGGAGCAGTTTGGATTCCCATAGTAGAATATATACATTCCCATAGGGGACCGTAAACTGTGCTCTCTCCCCAAGCAGGAACCCTTTTCCCCAATTGCAGTTGCTGCCTGTCAGAGGCTTGTTTCGTGTTTTGCTCTGGGAGCTGGGTGAAACCTCCCTGCCCTTCCCCAGTCCGCTTTACTGAAGGCAAGTTGTGTGTGTGATGTGTGCATTCCAATGTTGCTTTAGTCAGAATATGGATCCCCTTTTGGCCTCATGTTAAAATACATTGTCACGTGGCGAGAAACAGAATTTTGACTGGAAAGATAGGAACACAGAGCCAATATAAATATTCACTGCAAAAATAGGAATTGCTTTCAAAATAGCTAAGCTCCCAATTTATTTCTTCCTACTTCCTGAAAATTTATCAGCGCTGCTTAGCTCATGGCTTTTTCCTACTTATCTCTGTGTTCTCTCCGCTGACACATTTCTGAAAGTGCAGCTGGAGCTGTGTCTTGCTACATTTTGTGGGCTCTGGTAGTTACTTCAATTAAAACTTGCAATTGTCTCTTCAGTGGGATTGTGGGTTAGCCAGTTCTACTCTTAACAAATTTGTAGTGATACAGGGTAACCAAAGATACTTTGGAGTAAGTCAGAATTCCTGCATTCCTCCTTGTGTAAATAAAATGACCAGAGTTGGGGTTTGAGGTTTTCTTTTTTGGTCTGAGCTGCTGGAGAATTCCTCTCCATGTCTACAGAGAAAAAAATCATTTTGAAAACTGCCTTAATGCAGCCAATATGTTTATTTCACTTTTCTCTCCACCTTTCTGGACAGTGCACCAACCAGTACAAGAGACAAGGACAAAATTGAGAGCCCAGGGAAGTGCCACAGCGAGATTGGCTTTGGTCACTCTGGAGGAGGTGATGGAAGGAGATTGAATCGCACCTTGTGCTGCTCGTGGGGGTTACAAGGACCTTGTAAGGGCAGGAAGCCACAGGTAGTAACAAGGGAAGCTCT
Source organism: Streptopelia decaocto (assembly GCF_964273445.1). NCBI lineage: Eukaryota > Metazoa > Chordata > Aves > Columbiformes > Columbidae > Streptopelia > Streptopelia decaocto. The sequence goes on along the minus strand of NC_138668.1, from coordinate 13,062,867 downwards.
TATTCCCATGCACAGTACCCAGACAGGGCCTCCATCCTTCAAGATTTTGCAAAACTCAACTCGGCAAGGCACTGAGCAACTTGCTCTGGATTGGCAGCCAGTCCTGCTCGGAGCAGGAGGTTGGGTTGGAGATCTCCAGAGCTCCTGTTCCACCAAAATCCTTCAGTATTTTTTTTGTATGACTTAAGGATCAAGCAGCCCATTGCTGCTGTCAGACACATCGCCACTTTTCCCAGCTCAAAGCACACGAATTTGCAGGTCTATTGCTGCAAAAATCCCAACAACAATGGTTTCCTTCATGGTGCTCCTCTAGCAGAAATGTTCATCTTTCACAAGCCTGATGAGTACAGATTTATTACAAAGAATGCACAGAAAATCTGCTCTTTCTGCTCACATTGGAACTCAAAGAGCAGCTGCCTGTTCCCTGAGGGACTGATCTGAGTCTTTCACTGGGTACCTGTTCCTTCGAGGTCTTTCTGCCCTCTTTGCCTTTCTGCTTTTTGTCCAGCTTCTGAGACAGACACTGAGAGACCCACAAGTAAAACCACCTTGCCTGCAGTCTTATTTCTTGAGATGGCTAAAACCCCCAAATACCATGGAGGAGGTATTTATTTTGTCTTGTCAGAAATGGCTACAAAGGATGGAAAAATGGGAGAGGACTGGGGCGGCTTAACAAGGGTGTGGGAGCGGAGAGCAGAGAGGGACACTGGAGAGATGTTGACTAACGGGGAGTCAGATATCAGAGAGTGACTTTTTTCAGAAACTGTCTGGCCAGATGTCACATCTCTTGGGGGACCCTCAGTACAACAAGGTTTCTTGCCTGTTTTTGCATTAGGAAACCATTGACAGGCAATATATCACTTATTGACTTCCCTCTGA